>NC_137969.1:255666904-257149404 GCF_963924665.1 Micromys minutus
CCAGGGGTTAGGTGGTTGTTTTTTGTTCAGAAGTTGGGCTTTTAGTGTTTTATGTTTTATTTCTTCTATTTCTTAATCCTGAGGCTATATATGGTAGGTAATTTTTCATTGTATGTAGAAAGTGTTGAATTAAGAGATGGTGAGGTCACCACCGTCAGGATTCATGACCTGCTCACAGAAGACTGAGCTCCCAGGACAACCTCACAATTGCTTTCCTACTTGAGCCCATGGTGAGCCTGCCACACCCCCACTGGCTCTCCAGGGAGGAACCAACTCTGAGAGCACAGGAAGCTTGGTGCTTTCCGGGAATGTATTCCTTATGGCTCAGAGAGAGAACTGGGTTACTGCCATCAGTACTCATGACCTGCCAGAAACTCTTGCTGCTTTCTGAGAACGTTTCTGTTACATTCCAGAGAGAGAGAAGGACCACCACCACCAGAACTAAGGACCTTCCCATGGACAGCTGAGCACCCAAAAGAGCTTCACCAGCACTCTCTCAACTGAGCCCACAGAGAAAGAACAGAGTCACCAGTATCAGTACTTACTCCCTGCCCTCAAAGAGCTAAACAGCCAGGAGCAATTGGTTTTATTAATCACCCTTATATATTATATTAGTTTCCATCCCCTTGAGCTATTTTTTCTTTTTTAATTTTATAGCGAATACAGGGGTGTTCCATGGAGTGTGGACAGATATGTTTTAACAGAAGCTGTTCTTTGACCAGTTGTGTGATGATTTTAAGATTCTCCCTTGAAAGAGGCCACTCTGAAATTCAAATGGAATCATGGGGGTACTGGGGATATTTTTAATGTGATATGGAGTTGCCCATGACAGAAAAGAGGAAAGAAGTGCCTTGTCCAATAGCAATGTTACCTTGGCCTATTGGTTTTGTTGGATTCCACAGAGTTCTAAAATGCTGAGCCTTTCTGCAGGTTTAAGAACTGGCAGAAGTTTCATATCTTTAGGTTGCTATGGCATTGTGATATTTGTTGTTGTGTTTTTCTTACCACTTTATTTAAAAGAAAAAGGGTAATACATATACAGATTTTTAAAGGCATTTTGACATAACATTATATGAATAATTTTGTCAGTACTTAATTCTTTTAGAGGTGTAATAGCGTGCATTGAAATCCCACTAGTTACCATAAGCATGAAGTACATGTAGGACAGAAGGTAACATGGAAACAGATTTCTTGTTGGGTATAGATTAAGCATAATGATCTGTGAATACCAAAAATTTCCACATGGCTATTATCTTAGCTTTTGGATTATTAATGGTTTGAGCTCTAGGTGTACCACACCACACTCTGAGAGGGTGTTATACATTTATTTTTCTCCCTAAGAAGGACTGAGGCTATCTTTTCTTTTATTTCTTTCTTTTTTTGGTTGTTATTGTTGTTTTAAGGAGCAGTTTAATAGACTGTCTTTACCAATACCTATTAAGAACTGTTGTGTTTCAAACAGACGAAAAAGACTTTCCATCCATACCAGAGAGTATTTGGTCCATAAACATAAATTGTCCCTTTAGCTAGTCCATATCCATGCCATGGAGTTGATTGAAAGCACCCTAGAAAAAGGACAGGTTGCTTGTGTAAATGGGGGAGGGGTATCACCCTTCGTGAAGAATCAGAGGTCTCATTGAATTCTCATGGATATGCATTATGGCACACCACCTGTTCTTGCCCCACCTATGCGTGCTAGTTGTCTTCATACTGGCTGCTGTAGGTTTAACACATGGTGCTTCAGCCTGGCCAGAGTGGCCAAAAAGTTACTGCTCTCCTAGGGGAGCCTGGAGTAAGGTAGGCTGCCAGACCCATTCTGGAGTGGCCAGGGCCCCAGAGTTGTTAAGGAGTGGCAATGTCCGAAAGACATGGCTGGGAGCTGAAGCTAGAGCCAGCAAGAAGGGAGCAGGCTCGGGCAAGTACACACACCCAGCTTGTTGGACGGAATCAATATCCAGCAAGATTATTTTAGAAGAGAAACCTCTTCCTTGGAGTATTACAGCTCAATAAAACAGACACCATCAGATGATCTTTGGTGAAGTAACGTGTTCTCTTTATTCCTTGTAAGTATTTGTGAGTGGGTTGGGATCTAGATGTAGATGCCTTTTATTGGTATGTTGACATATTAGGAATAAGTCATCTGCATGTGGAAGGATTTCGGGTATGTCCCTTTGCTGATTGATCTTCACAGTCTTCTCAGTGGTGTGTCATAGTCACGTATTCCAGAAGATGAACCTGACTGATGAATTATGAAAATTGCTGGGATTCAGGTATCTGCCTGGCCTACCAGCTTTTCTTTCTGACAGCACTGCCCACTTCTTCATAGGGGAATAATATATTGCTGCTGTAGCTCCACTTGCACCCCATTGGCAAGTACTGAGCAAGCTCCTGTTATAGGATTATTTTAAAGCACAGAACAACCAAGGCAGCAGTGAGAGGGCAGAAAAACATTTTTTTTCTTTAGGCTAATGACTATTGATTTGTGCAGAAATTCTATTATGCTAATAACAAGCAAGGAGTGATTTTTCAGTGGCCCTTGAATTCTGAGTAAGGTAAAAGTTTTTAAAATACAAATTACAGAAAATTATTTAGACATTAATTATTCCATATATTAACTCAGAGACCTAATGTAATTATTTATTAGCAATGAAAGGGGATTTTTGACAGTTACATTAAAAATACAGAACTACATTCATTTACTAGGATCTGTCAAGATCAACCTGAACAAAGGTAAAAATAACTAATCAGTACTTTGAATCACAAGTAACTTCCATTAATACTTGGGTTCCTGACTTTCATGCTTTTTTATTTGCAAGTCCACCCTGTTCCTAGTTTTATTCTATACTCCTACCTGTAATATACATTATCATATTTCCTAAAACTTGTTATATTTTATTTTTTAGCAGAGATGATATATTTTAGTAGATATACAGGCATGTCACATTACATTAGTGATTCTGCCCTTCGAGACAACAAAATATATTTCAAGTGTAACTACAGAATGTTAAAATAACCTTTCATTATGTTACCCTTTTCACCAATATCTCATCAGAATATTGCATAATTGTTTCTGTAATAAATGTCATTGTTTCATAGATTAGGTGAAATCTCAAACTACCTTATTGAATTTCATTTTCTTGATCAACATGTTGAAAACTTGAAAATATATTTAGTACTTATATCTTTTATGCTCTTTTTGTCATTGTAAAAAAAAACTGTAAAATTTTCAACATATCCGCTACTTGCCTCTTGAATCCGTTCATTCTGGGATTTCAATGATGAGGGTAGAATTTTGTGGATTGTATAGAAAAAATCAGTGAAAAACTTCCAATTTTTTATGTAATCTCAATCTACATAAGGTATAGAATGCTCTTTATTTCTGATCCAATATAGTCCTCCATCTCATGATTATAGCTACAGCATTTTCAATGCTATGTTATCTTCCTTAGGTTCATAGTTGCATAGTAGCAGATTTAGGAACATCACAGTGATTGGGTTTTGTATAGGTGTGGGGTTGGTATGTTTCTAATCATAGGGTGCTCTTTTAATATGCCAGATAAGTAGATTTCAGACAATATATTTGATATTGAAATAGATACTTTCTCTTGAAGCTCCTATATTTGACAGAAATCGACTCCTATTACATTGCAGAAATATAATCTCTGGGTGATGGGTCAATTTAGAAAGAGCCTGAAACCATACATTTTATAATCCCCCTACATACACTTCCATATTAATCTTGGTGTGTATGAGCTCCTACCAAAGAGTAAAGATAGAATATTAAATTTCATAGACAAATCACCAAATAAATTTTTTTCTATTTAATTTCACTCTGCATTATGTATGAAAACTCTCCATGTATGATGGAGATGCATCCAATACGTTTCTTCAACTATTGATTGTAGCTGGAGCATGTTCAATTCTCTGTCATCTTCTTAAGAGTCAGAGCTGCATAGAAGCTGATTTAGGAACATCACAATAACTGTGTGTGGGGGATAGGCTGGAATATTCCTGATTATGAGGTGCTCCTTTAACATGCCAGGTCAGAAGAATTCTGGCAATATATCTGATATTGAAATGTATACTGTGTGATGAAGCTCTTGGGATTTACAAAAATAGGTTGTTCATTGCAGAAAGATAATCTCTGAGTGATAGCTCTATTTTAAAGAGCTTGAGACAATAGATTTGATAACTCCCCTACATACACTTCAGTTATTTGTCATGCTGTGTATGAGCTCCTCCATATAAAGCTCTGCACACCCCAGAAACAACTCACAGACTTATGAAGTTCAAGAAGAGAAAAAAATAAAAGGAATTAAAAACAAGTTTGCTTAATCCTTACACACCAAGAAAACATTGACTAATTCCAGGTTACATCCTGTTTTACATGTAATTTATGCTCATTGTAACTAGTAAGATCATTTTTTATTTATTTATTTTTTATTGAAAAACTTTATTTTAAAAATAAAGATAAACGTACAAATTTTAAGCATTTTTGCATAAAAGTATACAAATACATTTTTGTCATTGCTTGGCATTTCTTTAAGGTTTGATAGTGTGCATTAAGATCTTACTAGTTACAATGAGCATAAAGTACATGTAAAACAGGATGTAACTTGGAATTAGTCTAAACTTTCTTGGTGTGTAAGAAGTAAACATAATGGCTTTTCTTTTTTTCTTTTCTTGAATTTCACACAGTCTGTGAGTTGTTTCTGGGGCATTCAGAGCTTTCTGAGCTTATTATCCCATTATCAGTGACTACATATTATGTCTGTTCTTTTGTGACTGGGTTATCTCACTCAGGATAATATTCTCTAGATGCATCCATTTTCTTAAGAATTACATATAGTCATTGTTTCTGATAGCTGAATAGTACTCCATTGTGTAAATGTACCCTAATTTTTGTATACATTCATCTACTGAAGGACATCTAGGTTCTTTTCAGCTTCTGGCTATGATAAATAGAGCTGCAATGAAAATTGTGGTACATGTATCTTTGTTGTATGTTGGAGCATCTCTGGAGTAAATGTCCAGAAGTGGAATAACTGGGTCTTCAAAAAGTACTATGTCCAATTTTCTGAGGAACTGCCAGACTGATTTCCGGAGTGGTTGTACCAGTTTACATCCCCACCAACAGGGAGAAGTGTTCCTTTTTCTCCACATCCTCGCAAGCATCTGCTGTCATCTATATTTTTGATCTTGGCCAATCTGACTGGTGTGAGGTGGAATCTCAGCGTTGTTTTGATTTGCATTTCCCTGATGGCTAATGATGTCAAGCATTTCCTTAGATGTTTATCAGCCATTCAATATTCCTCAATTGAGTACTTTTTGTTTAAGTCCGTACCACATTTTTTAATAGGGTATTCAGTGAGTATATATCATGAGTATTCTTTTGTGACTGGATTACTTCACTCAGGATGATAGCTTCCAATTTCTTCCATTTTCCTAGGAATTGCATGAAGTCATTGTTTTTAATAGCTGAGAAGTACTCCATTGTGGAAATGTACCAAAATTTCTATATCCATTTCTCTATTGAAAGACATCTGGTTTCTGTCTAGCTTCTGGCTATTATAATGATGGCTGCTATAAACATTGTGAAGCATGTGTCCTTGTTAGAAATTGGAGATTCCTTTGAGTATATGTCCAGGAGGGGTAGAGCTGGGGCCTCACATAGTACTATGTCCAATTTTCTGAAGAACTGCAAGAATGAATTTAAATGTTATTATACCAGCTTAAAATCCCACTAACAGTGAAGGAGTTTTCTCTTTCTTCATGTCCTTGTCAGCATCTGCCCTCACCTGGGATACAATCAAATGGTTATCTCATTGGATACTGAGAAGACTTTGAAATAATCCAACATTCTTTCATGTTAGGGTATTAGAGTATGTGGGATACATTGCGCATGTGTAAATACAATCAAAGCAACATAAAGCCACACTGGCATCCAAGTGAAAAGGAACTGAATGTATTTCTAGTAAAATCAGAGACAAGACAAGGCTGTCCCTCTCTATCAATATACTACTTTATGTTCTGTCTGGAGCACTAAGAAAATCAAAGGAGATCAATGAGATAAAAAGTTAGAAGGAAGAGGCCTATGTAATGTTATTTGCAGGTAATATAATTGTATACATTAGAAACCCAAAACATTCTACTAGAGAATTCCAATAGGTAATAGAATGAGCAATTCTCAACTTCATATAGAAAATTAAAAATCCCAAGATATTCCAGACAATCCTGAATAATAATACACAGAGCAATCACCATCAAAGTATTCAATCTGTACTACAGAGAAATCGTGATAAAGATCACAGGGCATTGGTATAGAAACATAAACATCGATCGATGAATTAGAAATACAAACCTCAAAATGAATTCAAACAATTATGTATACTCAATTTTTTCATAAAAAAGCCAAAATTATATAATGGAAAATGGAAGGCATCTTCAATAAATGGTACTGGACTACCTGTATATATATATATGAAACAAAAACAGATCCATGCTCATCACAAAACTGGAGTTAAAGTGGATGAAGGACCTCAAAATAAAACAGAATATATTGTACCTCTACAACAAAAATTAATAAGAATCTTTAAAAATAAATACAGGAGACATTTTCCTGAAGATAACAGCAAAGCCTCAGACTCTGAAAACAACTGCTGATACATGGAGCCTCCTGAACTACAAAGATTCTGTAGCTCATAAGACACTGTCAATAGGATAAAGTCAATAGAAATAAACAAGCCAAATAACTAGCTAAGCATACTTGCAGCTAACCACTGGACTGAGCATGGTGACCCCCAAAAATGTGCTAAAAAAGGACTGAAAGAGCTGAAAGGGTTTGCAACCTCATGGGAAGAACAACATTATCAACCAAACAAACCTAGCAAGCTCTCAGAAACTAAAACACCAACCACTGAGCACAAATGGAGAGACACATGGTTCCAGTTGCATATGTAGCACAACATAGCAGTGTCTGGCATCATTGGGAGAAGAAGGCTTTGGTCCAGGGAGGGCAAATTTTCCCAATGTAGGGGAAAGCCAAAGCACTGAGGAGAATGGGAGAGGCTGCACCTTCATGGAGACAAGTAGATGATCAGCAGGGATGAATATCGGGTTGGGGGAAAGGGATAACATTCGGATTGTAAATACTAATGTAAATTATTGTAAATCTAATTAAAAAATGGAGAACTAAACCGTGAATTCTCAAGAGAGAAATTCAAGAGAGAAGTTGGTAAGAAGCAATTAAAAAACTGTTCACAGTGCTTAATTTTCAAGGAAATGAAATTCAAAACATCTCTCAGGTTCTATTTTGTACCCATCAGAATGGCTAAGATGGAAAACTTAAAAGATAGCACATGCTAGCTAGGAAATGGAGCAGAAGGTCACTTCTTTATTTCTGTTGGGAGTACATACCACTGCAAATACTTTGGATGATATTTTGGTGGTTTTTCAGAAGACTGAATGAAATAACTCAAGAACCTACACTGCTACTGGGAATATACCCTACAAATGTTCAATCATCCCAGAAAGACCATTTTTCAACTCTGTTCACAGATATTAAATATGTAATAGCCAGTAAGTAGAAAGAACTTGGATGTGCCCCAATATAACTATAGACAATTAAATGTGTATTTAAACAATTGAATAAAATTTAGCTATTATAAATGAAGACATCACAAATTTTGCAGTTGAATGTTGAGAACTTGAGAATATCATCCTGAGTGTGCTAACCTGCTTTTGATCCACATTCATGGTATGTATTTACTTAGAGTTTTATATTAGTCATGAAATAAAGGTATCATGTTATACTTCACAGAACAAAAGATGCTAAACAAGAAGAAAGGCTCAAGGGAGAAACCTTGATTCTCACTTACACGTGGGAATTAGATGGTCATAAGAAAAGGATGAAGAGAGGAAACTGGGGGTGGGGAGCATAAATGTGGAAGAGAATGGGAGGTTTACAATCATATGTCTGGAAAAAGACAGTTGAGGTAGCTAAATGGATATTAAAAGGAATGGAAATACACAACTGTAGGAGTGATAATGGGGGTGTCACTAAGATAAACCAGAAACCTGTGATATGGGAGGTGCCCAAGGGTCAATGGGGGTGAACTTAAATCTGATCTACTACATTGATGAATTGGAACCTTAAGAAGCCACCTCCTCTAGCAAGGCAGGAATGCCAGTGTAAGTCCAGAGACACAACCTGTCCACAAATATCACTAGTCTTGGAGGAGATCCTGCCTAAAACAGATCCAGACATGAGATACATCCCATTATCAAACAACAATCCCTCACTCTATTAATTTTACTCTGTTCAGGTTGCAGACAGGAGATTGGAATAACTGTCAGCTGAGAGACTCTGCAACACAGTTGATTCAAACAGACACAGACACCTACAGCCAAACAGTTTATAGAGCTTAGGGGCTCTTATATAATAACAGGGGGGAAGATTGAGGGTACTGAAGGGAATAGGAACTGTACAGGAGACCAACAGCATGAACTAACCTGGATGCTTGGGGTTCTCAGAGTCTGAAACTCCAAATGCAGCACATACTCTGGCTGGACCTAGGTCTCCCCATTCATATGTAGCACTTAGGAAGCAAGCTTCATATTGGTCCAGAACAATTATTTTGAGTTTTATCCCAAAAGCTGTTGCTTGTATATAAGTCATGTTCTTTTAACTTGGCTTCCTTTTCTGGCCACAGTGGGTGATGAAGAACATAGCCTTCCAGAAACATAAAGTATCATGGTCTGGGTTGATAAGGAGAGGGCTACCACCTGGCTGTGAATAAGGGGAGGTGTTAAAGGCAGAGAATCATCTAAGTGAGTGACCTTTAGTGGGGGTAGTGAGTGGTCTGTGATGTGAATAAATAAAATAAAACCAAACTAAAAATGTGATACTTCAGAAATTTATTTTCTGGGCATTTTCTAGGGCACAAAAATTAAGTTTTGCTCTGTGAGTAGTTTTGACCCAATAAATCACCCATTCCTGTCTCTGGATTTCTTTGCTACCACGTTAACTCAAGATGTTAGGACCAGTGATTCTTCATATGTATTAGAATTCTTGTCTCAAAGTTGGGGCAGGAAATATATATATTAACCTGCTCTAAGATATAATCCCTGTGTTTGATGTGTTCTGCATGCCCCCTGCTGGTGCAGAGCTGCTCTACAAGGAGGTTTATGTCTGGTATCACACTGAAGACTCCATACTGTGCCTCTTGCACAGTAATATGTGGCTGTGTCCTCAGTAGTCACAGAGTTCAACTGAAGGAAGTACTGGTTCTTGGCTGTGTCTCTAGTGATGGAGATTCGACTTTGGACAGATGGGTTGTATTTAGTGCTACCATCATAGTATATGAGTCCCATCCACTCCAGTTTATTTCCTGGGAATTTCCTGATCCAGTTCCAGCGATAACTGCTGCTGGTGATGGAGTATCCAGTGACAGAACAGGTGAGGGACAATGATTGAGAAGGTTTCACAAGGCCAGGTCCTGACTCCTGAAGCTGCACCTGAGACAGGAGACCTACAGAAAAAGGGGAGCAATTCTATCTGTTATTCACACATTCAAAAAATGAACAAAAACAAAAACAAAAACTTACTGGAGACATGCATGCAATATCAACACTCACCAGGGATAGTTGTGAACAGGTATAGAAGACTCCACACCCTCATCTTTTAGGCTACACCACTTTCTCTGCAGAGAACAGCCTTCAGTGAGAGTTATGTGAGTGGGGCCAGCCTAGGAGGGGATTTAACTTAAACCTAGGAGATGCATTTGCATGTGGGAGCCAGCCTTGCCTTTATAATTGGAGAAGAGCTATAGTGAGTACACTTTGTTATTAAATTGAGATCACCACTGTCTCTGGCTTCCAATAGTTTGAATCTGGAGTTAGATTGCATGAGGACTGTAGGAATCAGAGGAAACACATCTGGACATGATCTCACCTTCCCATCATAGACCAATCTTCCCACAGACACTTCTGATAATGTGTTTTTACACTCTTAAGTTAGTGCCAACCTTCCTTTCATATACGGGTTCCTGATATCTAGGTTTTTTATGAGTAATTCTACCCTGTTCTTCTCTCTCCCTACCCATAGTATATGTCATTATCTTTCCTAAATTTTGTGAACTCTCTTATTGTAGTTGCAAAGATGATCTGGTATCTTTCAGGTGTATAGGTCTTAGCTGTATGCACAGGGTTGATATAGGCTGATCACATAATATTTATAATGTTACCTTTTCAGATATCATCTAGGCAAAATTCCATAGAAACTACAACAGCTTATGCCAACCATGTATTATATTTCAACTTTCACCACGTCCCCATCAGCATTTTTTCCTGATGTTTCCTTAACAAATGTCATTTTTTTTATTATATGTCATCTTAAACTAGTTTATTAATCTACATTTTCCTGATAGATCTACATGTTTAAACTTGGAACTTTAAACACCACCAAAACTAGATATGCAACCAACTGCAGACAAGATAAGATCTCCCCACTGCTAAAGCAGGCAGAGCTCCCATTATTGTCCTTCAGCCCCAGGGTAGAGGCAGCACCCAGGACCCCACTCCATACCATCAATGGGAGATATGGCTCTTTGTCCTGTGCATCTCCAATGCTGTAGTGGAATGCTAGGGAGTGAGAACTCCTGCATAGAAGTGAAGAAAAGATGCAGAGGGAAAACAAGGAAGGGGAATAACAGTTTTAATGTGAATAAATAAAATACAAATAAAACATATTTCAAAATATTCTCACTATAATAGAGGGAGAATGCTAATTATCTTTGGCCATCAAGATATATGGTGAATATTTTGCAAAAGCAATGAATTTTTCATTTGGTGAAATAAGTTTCCTTAGATAAGTGATCCACTATCCCACACAAGGAAAAAGCAATATCTATCACAACATTTTGACAACTGACAATGCAGTTGGGTGGTGGAGGCAGTTGAAAATGTAACAGAATGTTTGAGTGTTAATATTTTAAAAGTTTTCTATAGCAAAATAAAACAATATAGAGAAGTCTAAAAAGAGACAAAAAATTTAGGAGTCTGAGATTTTGTTTTTGTGTTTGTCATTTTCATTTCAAAAAAGGAAGAGGATTTACTGAAGGCAAATGGTAAACATGTAACTTGGACATTTGAAACTAAAATTAATAGACAATAAATGATATACCAAGATGGAATTTTGCAGTTAATAAACTCACCTTGAAACGTAATTAGAAACAATTATATAATAAAAGAGATTAGAAATAAAAATATGCAGTTAATATTAATAAAGGCATGGCTTAGTCCTGAGAACTTGGATTATGACAAGCATGTCTGAAATACCAGATCTGAAAATTCAGATTCAAGACAGAAAATAGGTATTTTCTATTGCTGGACTGTCTTATTTTAGATTTTTTAAAAAATTATTTGTACAATAATGATTTCTTCAAATACTAATATTTTATTGCTTTTCCCATTTAAGTGTAGTATACTTGTGAGAACCTACAAGTATTTACTTTTGGTAAATATATTTTTTATCTGAAAATATTTGTATATGGTGCAAGACAAGTAAACAGAATTACTGCTGGTAGGTATGATTGTCTTTGGACATCTGTTGTCTACAATGGTGGTTTGTAGGCCAACATTTCCTCCTTTGGCTGTGTTCTCTCCCTTTTCAAACTCTCATAAGCCTATAAAAGTTTGGATTTTTTTCCTTTTTTAAATGAAAGCATAATATGATCCGTTGCTACTATTGCGAAGATATGATTTTCAGAATCATTTGTTGATTATTTAGTAAACATATTTTGATATTTGTAATATTAAAAGAATTTATATATCACAATAAAGATTCAATAAAATGGTCCCTTTTCCTTTCTTATAACTGTATGTTCACAACTCCACTGAGCATATTCAATGTCTGACCATGTATCAATTTCCTGTCTGTCTTATATTAGCCTGATAATAGTGGTTCTATTAAAAAATGTATTCTCTGTTTTAGTCTGGGCTCAGTTAAACCACATTCCTCTCAGGGCTTCTGACACCCTCAGAATGTGGTTTCCACTCTCTGTCTTGCACAGAAATATGTAGCCATGTCCTCATTTTTGAGGTTGCTGATCTACACATATGCAGTGCTGGCATATGTTTTCAGAGAAGACTAACCATCTCATAAAGTCAACAGCATATGTTGACTTCCCAGTGTTGGTGTTGATCCAGCCCAGCCACTTAAAGCCTTTTGCTGGAGTCTGTATAACACAGCACATTTTATAGTCTATGAGGGTACACCCAGAAGCCTTCATGAGATCTTCCCTGATTCTCTAGGCTTCTTCAGCACAGGTCCAGACTGCACCAACTGGATCTGTGCTTGTGCACCTGTGAAGAGAACACTGGGGGTGAGGATTTATTTTAATTCTTTGATTGCTTGGAAAATTTGTTTCTGATATTTTACTTTGGGCAGCTGCCATCAGAAATAGAAAGTTCTACAACCAATCCATGATTTTACAGTTTGGCTCTTATGGGTTCCTTAACACTAACTAGGCCCTCTCTTACTAGTATTTTAGGTGAGCCTCAGATTTCTACTCTAAATTATTCTATATATTTACCTATATCTGGGCTCCATAACTCACATTGGACTAAACAAGATACCTAATTAGATATACAAGTATCACTGACTTTGAGAGGCAGAGCCTATGGATTAAAGTATCTGCTGTTCATAGCTTCATGCCTATTTTGTTGTCTTCTAAGTCCCCTCCTTGGGCTGGCTTAACTAATATTCTCCGTCTCTCCCTCCCTCCCTCCCTCCCTCCCTCCCTCCCTCCCTCCCTCTCCTTCCCTCCCTCCCTCCCTCTCTCTCTCTCTCATTCTCTTTCATTCTCTCTCTCTCTCTCTCTCTCTCTCTCTCTCTCTCTCTCTCTCTCTCTCTCTCTCACACACACACACACACACATACACACACACACATGCACACACATACTGAGTTTTTAGAGGTATGGTGGAGCTGCCAAGCTAGAGATTCCTGCAGATTCATGCAACCCCATAGGTGCTGGCCCTAGTGAAAGTATAAGTTTATTTTTTAATATTTACCATAAAAATAGAAGACCATGTTTTATTAAGGAGAGAGTTGTGCAAATGTTGTGGTACATAGAAGATAAAGGTGACTTCTTAGATAAAGAGAGGCTCAGGTCATGGTTGTGCAGTAGATTATATTGGCCTCCAGCAATTGGAGAGAGGACACTTTTGAATAAGTGAGGGAGAACATCCTCTACCAGGAACAGCAGTGAGTCAGCGGTGATCCAGCGGTGATCTAGGGACCCAGGATTGGTGAGGAGTCATTCTCCCAGTTCCCCCTCGATGCCTGAGCTCTATTCCCAGCCGGACCACATTGAGTGCAGATACCATCTGCCACCAGGAACAGCAGTGAGCCAGCATTGAGCCAGGGACACAAGACTGGAGCAGCAGTGAGCCAGTGGTGATACAGCAGTGATCCAGGTATACAGGACTGGAACAGGAATGAGACACTTGTGATCAAACATGATCCAGAGACACATGACTGACAACAAGATGGCAAGAGGAAAGGGAAAGAATGTACCCCAGGAAAACAAGAAAACCTGGCAACACCAGTACACAGCTCTCCCAACACAGCAAACAGCAGACTATCAAACACTACAGAAAAAGAAGATGCAGACCTAAAATCATACCTCAAGATGATGATAAAGATCCTTAAACAAGAACGGGAGAAAAAGGAAAAAGAAACAGAAGATTTTAAAGAGGAAACAAGAAAAAAACTCAAAGAACTAAAAGAACTAGAGAAACAGATCCAAAGAAATGAAGGAATGGAAGAAGGAATTTAAAACAAAAATTGACACAATAAAGAATATACTAAAAGAGACAATCCTAGAGATAGAAAACCTAAAAAAGAAATTAGGAGTCAGAGATGCAAGCATTTTCAACAGAGTACAAGAGATGGAAGGGAGAATCTTGGGGGCCGAAGACAACATTGAAAACATAGACAAAACAGTCACACAAGATGCAAAAACCAAAAAAGCTCCTAACGCAAAATGTTCAGGAGACCCAGTACACAATGAGAAGGCCAAATCTAAAAATAATGGGAATAGAAGAGGGCGAAAAATATCAACTAAGAGGCACAGTAAATATCTTCAACAAAATCATAGAAGAAAACTTTCCTATCCTTATGAACGAGATGACCATGAGCATAAAACTAGCCTACCGAACTCCAAATAGATTGGACCAGAAAAGAAATTTCTCCCAACATATAATAGTCAAAACGCCAAATGCCCAAAGCAAAGAAAAAATATTAAAAGAAGTAAGGGAAAAAGGACAGGTAAGATATAAAGTCAGACCAATCAGAATCACACCCGATATCTCAGCAGAGACTATGGAAGTTAGAGGAGCCTGGATAGACATCATGCAGACCATAAGAGAGCACAGGTGCCAGCCAACGCTGCTATACCCAGAAAAACTCTCGATCACCATAGATGGAGAGAATAAGATATTCAAAGACAAAACTAAATTTACTTAAGAATTTGGTTAAGTCATTGTTTCTGGTGGCTGAGTAGTATTCCATTGTGTAAATGTACCACAATTTTTGTATTCATTCATCTACTGAAGGACATCTGGGTTCTTTCCAGCTTCTGGCTATTATAAATAGAGCTGCTATGAACATTGTGGTGCATGTCTCTTTGTTGTATATTAAAGTGCCTCTGGGGTATATGCCCAGAAGTGGAATAGCTGGGTCTTCAGGTAGTACTATGTCCAATTTTCTGAGGAATCACCATACTGATTTCCACAGTGCTTGTAAATATTTACAACCCACCAACAGTGGAGAAGTGTTCCTCTTTCTCCGCAACCTCGCCAGCATCTGCTGTCATCTGAGTATTGGATTTTGGCCAATATGACTGGTATGAGGTGGAATCTCAGGGTTGTTTTGATTTGCATTTCCCTGATGGCTATGGATGTTGAACACTTCCTCAGATGTTTCTCAGCCATTCGATATTCCCCAATTGAGAACGTCTTGTTTAGCTCTGTACCCCATTTTTCAATAGGGTTATTTGATTCTCTGGTGTCTAGCTTTTTGAGTTCTTTGTATACCTTGAATATTAGGCCTCTATCTCATGTGGAGTTGGTAAAGATCTTTCCCCATTCTGTTGGCTGCCGTTTTGTTTTCTTGACAATGTGCTTAGCCTTACAGAAACTTTGCAATCTCATTAAGTCCCATTTGTTAATCTTTGACCTTAGAGCTTGAGCCATTGGTGTTTTGTTCAGAAAATGTTCTCCTGTGCCTATGTGTTCTAAGGTTTTCCCTACTTTCTCATCTAATAGTTTCAGTGTATCTGGTTTAATGTGGAGATCATTGATCCACTTACAAAAGAAGAGACATAATATGCAGTTACTGATAGTATGATGCTAACCTCAGAGGCTCGGACTGCCCCAGAAACAACTCACAGACTGTGTGAAGTTCAAGAAAGAAAAGAAAAAAAAATTCATGCTCAATCCTAACACACCAAACACATTGACAAATTCCGGGTTACACCCTGTATTCCATGTACTTTTTGCTCATTGTAAAAAAAAAAAAAAAAAAAAAAAAAAGAAAGAAAGAAAAAAAAAAAAACAAACAAAACCAAAAAAAAAACCAAGCAAACACAAACAAAAAAACAAAACTAAATTTACACAATATCTGACAACAAACCCAGCACTACAATGTATTATAGGGGGAAAACCTAATACAATGAGGGGAACTACATCCTAATATAAACAAGAAAACTCCTAAGCAAGAAAACCAAAAGAAGAAAGACATACAGACACAATTCAACCTCCAAAATCAAAAATAGCAGGAAACATCAACCACTATTCCTTGATATCTGTTATCATAAATGAACTCAATTCCCCAATAAATAGACATAGGCTATCAGACTGGAAACAGAAACAAAACCCAGTAATTTTCTGCATATAGAACACTCATCTCAGACACTATCTCAGAGTAAAAGTTTGAGAAATCACCTTCCAAGCAAATGGTCCCAAGAAGCAAGCAGGCGTGGCCATTCTAATATTGAATAAAGCATATTTTATACCAAAAGTTAATAAAAAAGATAAGGACGGACACTTTTTATTCATTACATGGGAAATTTATAAGGAGGAACTCTCAATACTTAACATATATGCTCCAAATACAAAGCACTGATATTTATAAAAAAAAACCCAAGCAAAGCTTAAAAAATACATTGTGCCCCAGACAATAATAATGGGAGACCTCAATACCCTATTCTCTCCAATGGAAAGATCATGGAAACAGAAACTGAAAGAGGACATTGGAAAACTAGCAGAGGTTATGAACCAACTAGAATTAATAGATATCTACAAAACATGTCATCCGAAAACAAAAGAATACACCTTCTTCTCAGAACCTCATAGCATCTTCTCGAAACCTGAACACATAATCTGTCACAAAACCAGCCTCAATAGATATAAGAAGATTGAAATACTCCCATGCATCCTTTCAGATCAACATAGTCCAAGGCTGGTCTTTAATAACAACAAAGACAACTAAAAGCCCACATGCACATGGAAACTACACAATGCTCTATTAAATGATAGCAGGGTCAAAGAAGAAATAAAGAAAGAAATTAAGGATTTTATAGAATTCAATGAAAACGAAACACAATATACCTAATCTTATGGGAAGCAATGAAAACAGTACTGACAAGAAAACTCATAGATCTGAGTGCTTCCGAAAAGAAACTGGAGAGAGCATACATCAGCAACTTTACAGCCCATCTGAAAGCTCTAGAACAAAAGGAAGCAGATACACCCAAGAGGAATAGACAACAAGAAATAATCAAACATAGGTCAGAAATGGACCAAATAGAAACAAAACGAACCATTGAAAAAGTCAACAAAACCAAGAGTTGGTTCTTTGAGAAAATTAACAAGATTGATAAACCCTTAGCCAGACAAACTAGAGGGCAAAGAGAGAGTATCCAAATTAACAAAATCGGAAAGGAAAGTGGAGAAATAACTACTGATACTGAGGAAATTCAAGAAATCATTAGATCCAAAAAACAAAAGCCTATACTCAACAAATCTGGAAAACCTGGAAGAAATGGATGAATTCCTAGATAGATACAAGATACTAAAGTTAAATCAGGACCAGGTAAACCATCTAAATAGTCCCATAACACCTAAAAAATAGAGGCTGTCATCTAAAGCCTCCCAGAGAACAAAAGCCAAGGACCAGATGGGTTCAGTGCAGAATTTTAATAGACATTTATTGACGAAATAATACCAGCACTCTTCAAACTATTCTACAAAATAGATTCAGATGGAACACTACCTACCTCATTTCTGAGGCTACAATATCCCTCGTTCCTAGACCACACAAAGACCCTTAAAAAAAAGAGAACCTCAGACCAATCTCAACTATAAACATTGATGCAAAAATACTCAACAAAATCCTTGCAAACAGAATGCAAGAACACATTAAAATAATCATTCACCATGATCAAATAGGCTTCATCCCTGGGATTCAGGGATGGTTTAACATATGGAAATCCACCAACATAATACATAATATAAACAAAGTCAAAGAAAAAAATCAGATGGTCTTCTCAATAGACGCTGAGTAAGCATTTGACACTATTCAACAGCTCTTCATGTTAAAAGTCTTGGAAAAAACAGGAATAAAAGGACCATACCTAAACTTAATAAAAGCAATCTACAGCAAACCAACAGCCAATATCAAACTTAACGATGGGGAACTTGAAGCAATCCCACTAAAATCGGGACTAGACAAGGCTGCCCACTCTCCCCCTACCTATTCAACATAATACTGGAAGTCCTGGCCCGAGCAATTAGACAGCAAAAGGAAATCAAAGGGATAGAAATTGGAAAGGAAGAAGTTAAAACATCACTATTTGCAGATGACATGATAGTGTACTTAAGTGAGCCTACAAATTCCAGCAGAGAATTCCTACAGCTGATAAACAAGATCAGCAAAGTGGCTGGATATAAAATTAACTCAAACAAATCAGTAGACTTCCTGTATTCAAAGGACAATCATGTGGAGAAAGAAATTACGGAAAATATATCCTCCACAATAGTCACAAAAACTATGAAATACCTTGTTGTGCCTCTAACTAAGCAAGTGAAAGAACTATACGACAAGAAACTCAAACCTCTGAAGAAGGAAATCAAGGAAGATCTCAGAAAATGGAAAGATGTCTCATTCTCATGGATTGGAAGGATCAACATTTTAAAAATGGCCATTTTACCAAAAGCAATGTACAGATTCAATGCAATCCCCATCAAAATTCTAACCCAGTTGTTTCTTGAGTTGGAAAGATCAATGTGCAATTTCGTCTGGAATAACAAAACACCTAGAATAGTGAAATCCAACCTGAACAACAAGAAAACATCTGCAGAAATCACTATCCCTGACCTCAAGCTATATTACAAGGCAATTGTGCTGAAAACTGTGTGGCACTGGTACAGAAATAGGCACGTGGAACAATGGAATAGAATAGAATATTCTGAAATGAGTCCTCACATATATGGTCACCTGATTTTTGACAAAGGAGCTGTAAAACTTCAAAGAAAAAATAAGAGCCTATTCAACAAATGGTGTTGGTCCAACTGGCACTCAGCATGCAGAAGAATGAAAATAAACCCTTTCTTATCTCTTTGTACAAAGCTCAAGTGCAAGTGGATCAAAGATCTCCACCTTAAACCAGGTACACTGAAACTTTTAGAAGAGAAATTAGGAAAAAAACAAACTTAGAACTCATAGGCACAGGAGAAAATATCCGGAACAGATCACCAATAGTTTGAGCTGTAATGTCTAAGTTTGACAAATGGGACTTAATGAGATTGCAAAATTTCTGTATGGCTAATCACACTTTCAAGAAAACACAAGAGCAGCCAACAGATTGGGAAAAGGTATTTACCAATCCAACATTGTATAGAAGCCTAATATCCAAGGTATACAAAGAACTCAAAAAGAGAGACACCAGACAACCCAACAACCATTTTAAAAATGGAGTACAGACTTAAACAAAAAGTTCTCAATCGGGGAATATCGATTGGCTGAGAAACATCTAAGGAAGTGCTCAACATCCTTAGCCATCAGGAAAATGCAAATCAAAACAACCCTGAGATTCCACCTCACAGCAGTCAGATTGGCCAAGATCCAAAACACAGATGACAATAGATGCTGTTGAGGATGTGGAGAAAGAGGAACACTTCTCCATTGTTGATGGGGTTCTAAATTGATACAACCACTCTGGAAATAAGTCTGGTGGTTCCTCAGAAAATTGGATATAGTACTGCCTGAAGACCCAGTTATTCCACTTCTGGGCATATACCCCAGAGACACTTTAGTACACAACAAAGATATATGCACCACAATGTTCATAGCAGCTCTATTTATAATAACCAGAAGCTGAAAAGAACCCAGATGTCCTTCAGTAGATGAACAGATACAAAAATTGTGGTACATTTACACAATGGAGTACTACTCAGATATCAGAAACAATGGCTTAACAAAATATTTAAGAAAATGGATGCATCTAGAGAATATCATCCTGAGTGAGATAACTCAGTCACTAAAGAACAGACATAATATGCACTCACTGATAATGGGATACTAACCTCAGAAAGCTCTAAACACCCCAAGAAACAACCCTACTCAAGTAGTTAAAGGAAAGATTAAATAGCTGAAGGGTTTGCAATTCCATAGGAAGGACTGCAATATTAAACATCCAAACACCAAAGAGCTTTCAGGGACTATATTTTCAAACAATGAGAGCACTTGGATGGACTCATGGCTCTAGCAGCATATGGAGCAGAGTATAAATATATTTGGCAAAAATAAGAGAGGAAGCCCTTGGTCCTGTGAAGGCTCATTTCCGCAGTGTAGGGGATGCCAGGGTGTTGACTTAGGAGTCAATGAGTGGGAGTGAGAGCATCCTCATAGAAGCTGGGGGAGAAAAGCATGAGAGAGGGGAGAAACAGTATAACATTTGAAATGAAAACACATAAAATATACAGTAAAATTAATATTAAAATCAACCTAAATAGTGTCTTCCTATAAGCAAGCACACTTATTTTATGGCCTCCTGCTTTTAGGCTAGAAGAGTTTGCAGTTTAAAAGTACTCCAGAAAAACACAATATCTGAGTTCATATTTTATGAAAAACAAAGTTGTTCAATTAAAAAAAACAAATACTAATACAATTTTAAAATCCTAGCTCTATTTTGTCAGAGATTCCAAAATGATCAACTATTTTTTTTGCTAAAAATGCACATCTCAAATCAGAAGTTATGTACTCCCCCAACCTCCTGATTCGACTGATGCTTATGTAGTTGATTTATTGTAATCATTTGTTGAAAAAACAAAATATAGGTTTCAAAAATCTCATGAAATGAATATTAAAGATTGTTGAAACGTTGTAGAGGTATTTTTCATAAACAATAATATTTGAATTATTTCCTATTACTTGGATCAGTTGAAGTGAGCAACATGGAATCTCCCTTATAAAACTGTGCCTAAGATATCTATAAAGCATCCCATTTTTCCCAAGGAACATTTTCTGTGCTCTTTAATGGATACAGATTAAAGTTCTTTGTAAATGGGATTGCACATACAGAAGCAGGTGGGAGGAGAGAGAGAGAGAAAGAGAGAGATAGATAGATAGATAAATAGATAGATAGATAGATAGAGAGAGAGAGAGAGAGAGAGAGAGAGAGAGAGAGAGAGAGACTTTCAAACTCATAGATCAGACTGATATAACAAAAAATATTTAAAATAAAATAAAGAATAAAGAATTCAGAATAGAGAATTCAGATCTGAGCTTGCCCTTGGTTATTGACCTAAAGTGATTTCTCATCTTGACTCTAAATTGCTTTTCCAATAGAATTCTACCTTACAAGTGGTTCTGGTACCTGAAAAGAAGAAAAAGGAAATGTTACATAAATGAATTGGATTAAGTACAAATAAGATAAACTCATCAACTCTTGACAGTTATCAAGAAATATTCACGTTGTCTGGAGCATGGAATTCTTTCTGAATTTTGTTTGAACATTAATGATTGATGGTTCTGGTTTATGAGACCAGTTTTACTAAATCATTTAGTACTTTGGAATCAAGTTGAGTTATATATGGTCTCAATAAAAGAAAAGGAAATACCAGAAATCTGTTTCTCTATTGCCTCTCTTGCATCTATTATGTATGATTTTCAGACCAATGTTAATGTATTATCAACCCAGGTTCATTAAAATACTTTATACACACTTTTCAGGCAGCAAAATTTTCAGTCATTACTGAAGTGTGACATAACACCACCCATGAAGCTCTCTTTTGTTTTAAATGGTGATCTTACAAAAGTGTTATATAGAATGGGATTGAAAGTCATCTCACTACATGAATAATAGACATTATGACAAGTATTATAGAATAAATTTCTTTAACTAGCAAACCATTATAAATCAATTCTCGAACCCAAAAGTTTAGTCTGTGGCTTCAGTGACAAATAGATGAATATCTGCTCACTGACTCTCACAACCAAAGGCACCAGCCAATTATCTAGGAAAACATCCAAACAGAGTGCAAAAAATTTTTCTCATCCCAAGTGATTATTATCGAAGTTTTATAAATAGTTTGAAATAAAGTTCCTGATATTAATGTTCCCATAAGCTTCTTTCACAGTATCAGACAAAAAACTTCACAGCCCTTTAGGAATTTTTTGATCATCTACAAAATTTTGCTTAGGAACATAAAAATACTGAAGAAGTTTCTACCTTTTCTCTTTTCTCCATTACTGAAAAAGAGAATTTTAGTTGTAAAATCTGTAGTTGCTAATACTTCTTATATTATTGATTATTTGATTAAGTCATGTAAAAATTTGGAACATAAGAATCAGTTATGGCAATATTCTTTGTCTTTCTCCATGTTTCTAATGAGGAAGAATAAAAGGCCATATATGAAAATAAAGAAATTAAAACTTGCTAATCATCCTCAGTGTAGTAAATTTTCATCCTATATAACTGGGCAATGAAAGCTGTTGATATGTGCCCAAATGTTGTTAATTTGAATTTACTTGCAATATTCATAGTATAGTTTGTGTCTAATTTAGCAACAATTAAAAACTTCTTATATTTGGAAAACATCCATATATTAATGTATTGCAGCGATATATTTTGTTGTTTTTTAATAAAAATAGCATGACAATTAAGATGCTAACTGATAAAGAACTTGTCTACATAGAGTGTACTCTAAGGGTCTCCCAAATCAGCATCATTTTATTTGGAGACATCATTTAGAAAAGTTGCCAAATACCGTGAAGGACTATGAGAAGGAGGCAGACACATGGACACTCAAAATGACTAATCCTGGGTGGGTTTATAAGATAATATTGTCAGCCATCTCAGTCCCAGGGCAGATTTCTTTTCCTCTGTGGTTTCTGCCACACTCAGGATGTGGTTGCAACACTGTGCCTTGCACAGTAATAGACTGCAGAGTCCTCAGAGGAGAGTCTGCTGAGTTGCATGTAGGCTGTGTTGGAGGATTTACCTGCAGTCAGTGCAGCCTTGCCTTGGAACTTTTGAGCATAATTTGTTTCACCATCTGCAGGATCAATGCTTCCAATCCACTCCAGGCCCTGTCCAGTCCTCTGCTTCACCCAGTGTATATAGGTGCTAGCAATGTTGAAGCCAGAAGCCTTGCAGGACAACTTCACTGAGGATCCTGGCTTCACCAGCTCAGGTCCAGACTGCTGCAGCTGTACATCTGAATGCACGCCTGTAGAAAGAAATGTGAAATGATTGGCACTGTCACCTGAGTCTAAGGTCTCTTAAATTTGGGACATGGGAGTCCCTTACCTGTAGCTACTGCCATCAGGAAGGAGATGGTCCAGCTGCATTTCATGGTAGGGACCCTGTGATTCAGTGACTGTAGAGAAAACAGTGCTCATATGTTGTTGTTTGGTGTGGATATCTCTGCATTTATCATCATAAACTCCCATGGTTTGCATATTCATGAGCCAGGGTATTTCTTACATAAGGACATCCCAGCTAGAGAAGAAGGAAGTATAGTGCACCTGGTCAGTCAACAGGATGCTGACATCCAAATCCTAATTCTATCTGAGAAACTTTCTCTGAGACATGTGCAGGCCATTAAAATATCATATCAAAGCATAATTTTTCAATTTTTAAAATAGAATCATAACCTGAGACATTTACTTGTCTTGGTGTCAACATTGAGTGTAGTAGGTATGAGGATAATGGTTACTGGAAATGAAAAAAAAATCCTCATTTATAAGAGTTTGCAAACTTCTTTCATATACATGAAAATAGTGGCCTTTCCAGAATGTGTCACATTAAATATAACACAAATGACAGCAGGTGAACCTGCCTCAAAAATATGTGCAAAGTTTATTCAGCATCCTTTAACAGCTAAATCACTGAACCAAACAACATGTCAGTCAACAAAAGATTAATAAACTAAATATGCTACACATACAGCTCAGCAGAATGTGTTATTCTGCAATAAATATGGAACTCAATGTTCTTAAGTCAATTAAGATATTAACAGAAACAGAGATATTGATGAGTCACACAGGTGTCAGCAATAGATATTGTCCAGTTAGAAACAACTGTGCATCCAAACACTCAACAAAGGGACAACAAACTTTCTACTTGAAAAATTGACCAAATGGGAATATTAAGGACAAGAGAAAGATATGTTGATATCACAGAGGATATACCCACTACAAAATATGTTTCTAATAAAAATTCCAAACATATGTGTAGTATTAAGTTTTCTTGTAAAAACTATTTTTGCTAATTCCCTGAAGTTTTCATTCATGACTGAAAACCCTCCTTTGATCTCCTTGATCCAATGTCAGTCAAAGCTGCTTGATGTGGATGAGAAGGTTCATAACAATCTCCTGGATCACACAGACATCGCTAATACACTTACACACTTCACAAGCTAGACCTCATTGTGAACACATGCAGACACATAGAATTCTGGTTAGGAACCTGCCACACACATCAAAATTTCCATTAACTCATGGAATATCCTGAAGGCATTAATTTTTAAAGAGCCAAATGCAAGGTCAAGCTGATTGATAAATGCATGTTAAATGGTCTGTGTCCAGTGCTGATCCATGAATCGGCAGACATGAGAATCGAGGTATCATGTTCTCTTCTATAGCTGTAAGATCAGTGCTGGTTCACATTTCTTCAGTTGAGACAATTTTGTCTGACTTCCTGATAAATAAGGGGTTCATGATATATATATATATATATCACAAGCTTTAATATTATAACCCAGTAACTTTGCATTGTACAGTGATTGAATTTAACGTTAATACTGATTAATGGAATAATTAATATTATAACATATTTTCTAATAATGAAATAACCTAGAAAGTCTCTCTCTCTCTCTCTCTCTCTCTCTCTCTCTCTCTCTCTCTATTTCTCTCTCTCTCTCTCTCTCTCTCTCTCTCTCTCTATTTCTCTCTCTCTCTCTCTATTTCTCTCTCTCTCTCTATTTCTCTCTCTCTCTCTCTCTCTCTCTCTCTCTCTCTCTCTCTCTCACACACACACACACACACACACACAAATATCTATATTATGAACTTCTACCTGTCACTTTCTATATCATCTATATCTATATATCTACATGTGAACATCTTTTCATGGGGTATATTTGAGTTAACATCCTTAGGAGTCAAATCACCATTTAATAACCAAAAACTAAGTAAATGTGCCATATGTATGAACACAAGAGTTTGGAGAAGTGTCTTTATCGTGAATCTCAGACCATGTTAAAAATTCACCTTCCCATATTCTATCTGAGGATATATTACTTCTGTAGGAGTTGTAAGTTAAATTTTAAGATTAAGTTTGTTGAAATATTTGCCCATTTCTCCTTAACCAAATCAATTTTGCTTCTCTGTGATTGAAGAGTGTATTCCACTATGAGAACAAGTGAGTTTTTGGTATTCAAGTGTTGCTGTAGATTGTGACCTTTTATCCCTGTGAAAGTCCCAGGAAAATAATTTAAATTAAAGGGTATATGATAGTGATCTCTACTCTTAGTTGGATTGGATCTGTCAGGAAAAAACATTACAACTCATTAGGGAATGGCCTCTAGAGGGATACACTGGTAAATTTTATCACATGTGGTTTATTGAGGAGGAAATTCTGATGGAGTGTTGAACTCCCTGCTGATTGTGTCTATAATCTGCTCTTCAAGTTTCTACCTGTGAGTGAAGTGAGCGCCACCTGCTGGCCCCATTCCTCCTGCAGCAGGGTTATTCTTCTGTGACCCAGGGCCTCTCTCTACCTGCCCCAGTTCCGGAATAATGATAACGATCACATTTATTTATTTATAAATTTTGACCTTATACCTAGGACTACCTCCAAATAACTAAGAACTCAATTAACCTGAGCAGGGGCTTTCACTAAAGCTATTTATTTTCTATGGGTTTTGTTCCCTTTTCTGGGCTCTGTGTAGCATGTTCCACTTAATCTTGCGGAAACATCATGAACCTAGTTGGTAGGATAGTAACCAAGGAAGCAGCTATCAGGACATAAAAGTGAAATAATTAAAATAATGGAAAATGAAGATAAAGAGGTCCTGAATTTGAGAGGAAGTGAACAATGGATAAGAGATGGGATTCCAGTGGGAATATTGATGTGTACAGTATTCAGGTAAGAACATCAAAAAGATATTTGAATTAAAAGTTAGAAAAATTGTGAGAGAAATTTCACTTCATTTCCAACATTACGCTGAGTGGACTGTGTCCTGCTATACTGAATGGAAAAACCTGGGAATCCACGTCTTCCATCCTCTGTCAGAGCTGCAAGGTCAGAATAGTTCTGGTTTTCATGAATAGAGAGGCCTTGTTTATATTTCCCACTTATTCTGAGCTGTGAATTAAAATCATTAGTATTATGAGTACATAGAACAGTTTAGTAAATGAAACTAAGAACGGGTAAAGAATTAATAAGTGAGTATTATTTAATGTGAATTTGTAGTATAATCGAATCTCTTATTTATTTTGTTTTTGACAACAAATACACTGCTCTATGCTTTATGTGTGTTATAATACAGTTTTAGTGAGAATTTGTTTCTTTTCAAAACCACAAAATTGTTATAAGACTAGTTTTTGTTTTAATCCCGAGTGTAGGAGATCAAACATTTTCAGCCTGTCCCATGCTGCTAAGATTTAACTTGTTGTCCAGCAGAGGCATGCCTTTTTTCACTACCGATGGTTTGTGCATGTGTGTAACATTTGGAATTCTGGGAACTTTTCATAGGGTATATACATGCTAGAACCCTGAGAGGTAGAATTGGTCAATGCTATTTATTTTTGGTGGGGGATGGTGTTTAGTTGCTGTTGTTTTGTGTTTTATTAAGAACTAGTGGGCAAAGAATAAACAATTAGATCTCTTTCAGTTAAAGGATAAATCTGAGTCAAAAAATTCCACATGCCTAATTAGCAGGAAGTAGTACAAACATAATATTGCTGTGTCAACTCTATCCTTTTTTCTATTCTATACAGTGTTATGGGATTTGAAGGGCAGAAAAAAGAGAAATGGAAAAAAAAAAAGAACCCAAAATGCCTAGTGTCCTGCTACATATATTGTTGATAATTTTAGGAAAAATTACAAGGATCAAGAAACGTGAAACAAATAATAAATTAAAGTAATTAGTTTAAAATATGTAGACTGTAGTGAATTATGAAAAAGACTCATGTGCAATATCCAGTTTTGTAAGAAATGTTATATAATTTATGTATTTATATATATATGTATGTATGTATATATATATATATATATATATATATATATATATATATACATACACTTACATAACACTTGCCTAGAACAGGTAAATATTTTAAAATATTTTCAAAAATAAAGGAACATATCTGTGAGTATAGAAAGATGAAGAGAAATTTAGAGCCATCATTCTAGTCCATGCTCTATTTTCATCCTTTCTTTCCTGATCCCTTCCTAGAAAATCACAATGTATGAGACTCATTCAACTTGATGTGTGTAAACATTTATACTGACTCAACAAGTGAATAGTCTCTCCAATTTTTTTTTCACTTGAGGCATTCATACTACATGACATACTTCTCACACACAGGAATGAATACAGAAATTGTGGTACATAAAAAAATAATGGAGTACTACTCATATAATATACAAAAAAAGGAAATTCATGAAATTCCTAAGCAAATGGCTGGAAATTGAAACTATCATCCTGAGTGATGTAATCCAGTAGCAAAAGAGCACTCATGGTATGTACTCACTTATAATTGGATACCAGCCTTCACCTCCACAAATAAGGTTAGAATACCCAAGAAACTATCCATAGATCTTATAAAGCTCACATTGCAGGTGCCTCGGATCTTTTTAGACAGGAGAACCAATCAGGGGAGAAAATACAAGGTTAAATAAAGGAGCAGGGATTGAAGAAAAGATCTTCAAAGACTGCCTCTCCTTGAGAACCACCCTGAATGAAGCCACCAAACCCAATTACTACTGCTGATGCCAACAAGTGTTTACTGGCTGGATGAATCATCAGAGGATATAAAAGTCTCCTCAGAGATCTGCCAGAGTCATATAGATAATGATGAGGAAGCTTGCAGCTAAACATATATCTGAACACAGGGACTCCTACGAAATAACTACAGAAGGGACTGGAGGAGCTGAAAGGTTTGCAACCTAAAGGGAGAACAACATCAACAAGCCCAGGCACTGAGGTGCTAAAAGTGATTGGGAGAGGGAGCACTTTCATGGAAGCAAGTTGAAGGGGAAGAGGGAGGAGAGTTAGGGGTTAAGGGTATAACATTTGAAATGTAATTTCAAATTAAAATGTAAATACAGAAAATATACAATAAAATATTTTCTAAAAAGATTAAAAAAATGTGACCTATTAACATGTAGACCAGAGCACAATTCTCCATGCTAATAAGGGGTATAACACCCATGACAGTTTATCTAGTAAAATTTTCTTTCTAGAACATTCTGTTCTGCACATGCATTTTATCTATGATCTCTCATGAGGAGTTATTAAGCATCCAATTTCATGATGAATAGTTAATATACAGTGTGGATATACATGGACTGTCTCTTTCATCAAGCACAGCTGTGGCAAGCATGGAAATGGCCTTTGCTTACAGAACTACAGCCTCTGCCACCTGAAGAAGGCCCCTTTATGTTGTCAGACAACTGCTGCCAAGCTAAGTATAAACAGAGTTCCCATTCTTCTGGATCTGGGCTCATCCTCAGTCTGCAGATTCCTTACTTTCTTACCAACCCCACTCAATTCAGCAGTGCTTGGTGGTCAAGAGGATTGGGAGTCTCCAGTTCTGGTGTTGTCTCTGACCTTTAGAAACCTATTTAGTCATTGCAATTTCTCTTGTGGTTTTCTGGTGGCAACTCCATTTCTGGGAGCCTGCTTGCCAAACCTTCTGCTTCCTACATCCTAGGCTGCATTTTCTCACTCCCTGTACAGTATTTTAATGTTTCCCTAAAGCTCACTACCCAACAAACATGGGACAGGATAATTTGTGGTCAAACATAACTTCATGGTAACATTGTTATACTTGGACTCACAATAAATGGTCTTCTTAATGATAAGACATTTGTAATTGTGTCATTTATGACTCTATAGATTTTCAAGAGGGCGACATTGATTTTCAGGAGTAACTGCAACGTAAAGTTTCATGGTCTGGGTTGATAAGGAGAGGGCATCCAGCTGGCAGTAGATAAGGGGAGAAGATGAAGGAGGAGGATCATGGAAGTGAGTGACCTTTATCAGTGGTAGTGAGTGGGCTGTATTATGAATAAATAAAATAAAAATAAAGCTAAAAAGGTGAAACTTCAGCAATTTTTTTCTGGTCATTTTGCTAGTGGCAAACAATTGAGTTTTGTTCTGTCAGTAATTTCAACCCAATAAATCACCCATTCCTCTCACTGGGCCTCTTTGCTACCAACTTAACTGCAGATGTTAGCACCAGAATTTCTTCCTGTTTTTTAGGAGTCCTGTGCCATAGTTTGGGGAAGGAAATATTTTTTATTAACCTGCTCTAAAATAGAATCCCTGTGTTCGATGTGTTCTTTAGGTACAGAGGTTTATGTCTGGGCTCACAATGAAGACCACACAATGTGTGCCTTGCACAGTAATATTTGGCTGTGTCCTCAGTAATCACAGAGTTCAACTGCAAGAAGTACTTGTTCTTGGATGTGTCTCTAGTGATGGAGATTCAACTTTGGAGAGATGCATTGTAGCTAGTGATACCACTGTAGTTTATGTATCCCATCCATTCCATTTTATTTCCTGGGAACTTCTAGATCCTGTTCCAGGTATAACTACTGCTGATGATGAAGTATCCAGTGACAGAACAGGTGAGGGACAGTGAATGAGAAGTTTTCACAAGGCAAGTCCTGATTCCCGAAGCTCCACCTGAGACAGGATGCCTACAGACAACAGAGGCGATTCTCTTACTCAAGCATTAACCAACCACCCCAAAAGCCGTCAGGGGAACATTTATAGAATGGCAACACTTACCTGGAAAAACTGTTAACAGGCACAAGAGATTTAATAATACCATATTTTAGGCTGCACCCTCTTTTCTTCAGAGATCAGCATCCAGTAAGAAGAATGTGAGTGGGCACAGCCTAGGAGGAGATTTAATTTAGAGGTAGAATAAACATTTGCATTTGGGAGTCAGCCTCCCCTCCTTAATTGGGAAAGGTGCTTAGGGCCTGCTCTTGATTTTTGAAATAATACCAACACTGTTTCTGGGTTCCTATAGTTTGTGTCTGGAGTTAGAGTGTGTGAGAACTGTAGGACTCATTGGAATCACATCTGGACATGATCCCACATTTTCATCATAGAACAACCTTCCCAAAGATATTTTTCTGATAATATGTTTTTACACTCTCAAGTTAGTTCCAACATTCCTTTCATACTTCATGTCCTAACCTCTAGGTTTCTTAGTTTATTTTCTTAGTAATAGCATTAGAATTTGGTTAGCTAATGTATGTCAGGGACTACCCAGAGATGAAATGCTGCAGCTGCATTAGGATGGTCTCAGACTGAGAAAAGAAATGCAGTCCTTGGTGTCAGTCACAGATTTAATGAAAGATAATATAAAAATTAAAATTATTCCCACACACAATTGATAATACACCAAAAGGGATCCATTTTGTAATAAACTCACTTGGAAACTGCAGTCTGAAAGAAATTATAAATTACTACATTACATCCAAATGTGCAGTGGAGATGAAGGAAGATAATGATTTGTGTCCTGAGAAATTATGTCCTGGACACAATGTAATAGGCTCCATAAAACTCTTTATGTCACAAGCTAATGGCACTAGGATATAAAACATGCAAGGAACAGACTTACCATGAAGGACATCATATCTTGTCAAAGGTCCATATACTCTATAGCATACTCAACATTGTTAAAAATCTAAAGCTCATCATCTCTTCTGAACCTCAAGCAGTCTCTTAACTGTAATTTCAGAGAAAGTCAAAAATATTGTACCAAAGCAAGACAGAAAACCAGTTGGGCAAATCTCCATGTCTTCTGTCAAAACAGTCTTCATTTCTCCAACTTTCTTCACCCTCTTTGATTATTGTTGGCAGATCTGACATTCAACAGCACAATACTTTATTCTCTGGGGTTTGTACGACTATTTGTTAGCAGCTTTCCTGAGAAGTTATACCACAGCTCTGACATCTCAAACATCTTGTTGTATCCACGGCATCACCAAATAACAACTTCTTGTTCTAGTGTCTGGGATCCACACATGATCCTCTGTGCTTCTCAAGAGGTTTGGAATCACTTCTTAAGCTCTGCAATCTGTAACACTTTAGGCTCTGGGTGAAAACACTCTACTTCTGCTGCTGTCCTTGATGATCACCCTACGGTATTGACATTTCTAGTACACTGGCATCTTCCGCTGCAACTAGGCTTCACAAATAGCCTCTCAAAGGCTCTCATGTTGCCAAGCTTCACTTTATTTGCATGACACCTCCCATCGTGGACCATCAACTGCAATAGAGGTGGCACCTTTAACAATGACTTTCCCTGACTTCTTACAATGCCACATTCATCTGTCCTATATGACCTCTTCACACCTTCAAAAAATCAGTGCCATCTGCCTGTCTCTTTAACATCACCATGTCTTTCTGCCACATGAGGTACAACCTTAGCTATCTCAGGTACACAGCTTTTTTGTGCTCTCAGAAAGTACTTGCTAGATTTTGCCTTAATGATGCTTGTCTCTTCTTAACAACCACTAATTTCTGAGCTCCAGCTAACCAGCATCAATGGTACCCGTAGTAATTTTGTTTGTTTGTTTGTTCATTTGTTTACTCTAACAAAAATTACATGGCCAATAATGGTGAGTTCTGCTGCTTGATGAAGCTTCTACATTGCCCCATTGTTCAATTATATTATCACAGGATTTCTGTTCTCTAGCTCCTTCACTGCCTTTGCTTATCTTTCCCAAAAACCTTCTCTATAGATTGATAATAAACTCATACCTGTCCCCTGAAAGCTGTGATTAACTTTGTGTGCGACCACACTTAGATTTAAATGTTTTGTCACCTAGAACTTGCTCTTCCTCAGGATGCCCTAGATTTCAGAGATATGCTTGCCTGTGTCTCTTTGGATGAAACATGGACACCACCATGCTGGAACTTGCTTCAAGGTCACAACTTGCTTAATCTGTTTATATCTCAGAACATAGTCTTCAGCTCCATTCAGTTAATTCATTAATATCTTCTGATTTTTAGTTGCCTTTAGCAGTCTGACAAGTACAGTTTGTATTTTCTTTTTTATTTTTCTTTTCTTTTTCTCTCTTTTTTATTAGATATTCTGTGTTTGCATTTGAGATATTATCCTTGTACTCCACCTCTGCTCTAATGCCTCCTTCCTCTCTAGTTGCCTTCACAAAGGTACCCTCCCCTCTGATCTACTCTTTGCATCCCATTAACCTATCTTTTTTCTACATTGGGAAAACATTGCCTCTCTGGAATAAAGCCTCTCCTCACATTGATGTCAGACACTAGTATCTTCACCTACACACAACAGTATCAATAGGTCTCACAGTGAGTACAAAGGATGATATTTTACTCCATTGGAGGTTAAGAGTGTTTGGTTGTTTGATAATATTATCTTCCCATGAGGTTCCAACTCCTTTCTGCTCCTTACATCCTTTCTTGCACAACCTCATTGGGATCCCTGATTTCAGACCAAAGGTTAGCTACAAGCATACTCAATTGTTTCTATAGGATTTTAGCATGGTCCCTGATGGGGCATCTCTGTCTGGTTCCTGCCTTTATGTACTATTAGAGCTCAGCTATAGTTCTTGGATTTGATAACTGCATATGTGATGGATCCCCGGGTGAGGCAACCTCTCATTAATCTTTTCTTCAATCACTGCCCCTCTATTTGACCTTGCATTTTCTCCAAGAAGTGTTTTGATCTGTTTTTCTAAATAAGACTGAGACCTTGCCCTTTTGGCCTTCCTTCTTTTTGAGTTTCATAATGTCTGTTAATTGTTTCTTGGACATTGGGTATTCAGAGTTTTCTGGGGCTAGTACTTGCTTATCAAGGAGTGCATACCATGTGTGTTCTTTTGTGACTGGGTTCTCTCACTGAAGTTGATAGTCTCTAGTTCCATCCATTTGCATACAATTTTCATGACATCATTGTTTTGAATAAGTGAGTAGCACTCCATTTATAAATGTACCAAACTCTCTGTATCCATTAATCTGTTGAGGGACAACTGGTTTCTTTCCTGGTCCTGGCTATTATAAATAAGGCTGCTAAAAACATGGAGCATGTTTCCTTGTTATATGTTGGAACATCTTTGGAGTATGTGCCCAGGAGTGAAAAAGCTGGGTTTTCACATAGTACTTTGTTCAATTTTCTGAGGAAGACAAAATTGTTTTTCAGAGTTATTGTAACAGCTTACAACCCCTACAACAGTGTAGGAGTGTTCTTCTTTCTCTGCTTTCTTACCAGCATCTGCTGTCACCTGAGTTTTCTATCTTATTCATTCTAAGTGGTGTGAGGTGGAATCTTTTCAAAAGCAAGCTGTCCAATTATAATTTTTGCAGCTTCCTCTTGAAGAATCTTTTTTATTCAAAGCTTCCATCACTTAGGAAAAGAAAGTTTCAAAAGTTTCTCTTATCTTTTATTCATTAATGCAGTTGTCTTAAAATTGAAGGGATGATTTTTTCTTTATTTCGACACAGAGATAGTTGAACAATGAATAAGAGCCTCCTCACAAAGATGTACTTGGTCTTAAGCTAGAATCAACTCTCCAGTTCCCTGGAATGGAAATAGTTAAAATGTCAATAGTTACCCAATCCCTCTTCTACCAACTGTTTATGAGGTTCTTTCCTCTTCTGCTAATTCTTCATATTCATCTGTCCAAAGCCATATTTTTCAACCCAGTCTAACATGACTTAGCAACATGAATAAAATCATACCAGATCATCCATCTGCAACTTTCCACTAAAATAATTGAACCTGAGTTTAGACTTGTTCACCAGGATTAACAGATGTCTTTATGACTCACAGCATGTGGCCTACATGCCAGCAAAATCACAGTGTGTATGCCTAGGAGAGTCAGGTTTCTGAATATAGACTTAATCAGATCATGAATAATAGATTATTATAAATCAGGGATACCCTTGTAGAATTAGGAACTCACATATAAAATTCTCTCTCTCTCTCTCTCTCTCTCTCTCTCTCTCTCTCTCTCTCTCTCTCTCTTTTTCTCTCTCTCTTGATAAATCAAGGGCATCAAGAACCCTCCAATTATCAAGGGATTGCCATAGCTCCAGGTTGATGAAATTGTGTTCATCTTTCAGGATAAATAGTACTCTCCAATTGAAGCAAGAATTGTAGCACCATAGAATATAGGGTCTTCAACAAGAAAGCGAATATTTACTGTTGGGACACTGAGGCACCAGTTGGTAAGATGACTCCATTACCTACTCTTTGATTCCTAGAGGATTAATCACGGATATTGTAGTACAATTAACATGTACTAGATTCACTTAAGAGCTTAAAGTGAATTTTGTAGAAATTTGCTTGCTAAGTTACTGTCAGTAAATAGGCCAAAAAAACCATGTATTTAAATATTGAATCCTTTGAGTCTCTATGCAGACAGCTGTAAAAGTTCACAGAACTACCCATACTTTTAGAAGATTTATTTATATATTTACATTTATTCTAATTGCTGATTTGAGGCAGAGTATAAAAAGATGATTCTTAGTAGAATAAATAATATGTATGGCAAAAAACTCAAAACCTGACATGTGCACTAGGACAGTTGGATACTGTTGGCAGCACTTTTGTGCTGTTGGTTCTGCTTGAGTATAATAGTGTAGAGCCTCAAGGAACTGTGTCAATCATACCTAGACAGTGTCCACAAGAGTTTCTGGCACACACTCAACTCTCAAAACCATACTAGATGTATGTGACCATATCACAGTATGAACAGAGACCTGATTTATGTTTCCCTGTTAACAGTTAACTTCTTAGTCTTATACATATACTGGAAATATCTTACCAACAATCTGAGTACAATTGCCTTATTAAGGACAGAGAAGAGGGATTAAAAAATCTGAAAGTATTGGAGATACCATCGGAAAATCCATGATATTGACCAACTAAATCCCTCCCATCTGAGCTTATAGGAGTAAAACACCCACTAAAGCACACACATGGAGGGACCCATGGCCCCAGGTTCTTATGAAACAGAGAACTGCCTTATCTGGAAGAAATAAGAGGAGAGGCCCTTTGTCCTGTGGTACCTGAAGGCTACAGTAAGGGGGAAATGCCAGGGTGTTGAAGTGGTGGTGGGTGTGTGGGGAAGTACCCTCATAGAAGCACATGTAGGGGGATAGGGGTTTTTGGTGGAAAATTGAAAAAGGATAGCATTTGAAAGGTAAATAAACAAAAAAAAAAATAAGAAACACTAGTTTACAATACTCTCACTATGATGAAGTGAGAATGTTAATGGTAATTGGACATGAAGGCTCATACTGAGTGTTTTGTAAAAGCAATGAAATCATTTTTAGCAGAAATTTTCCTTTTGGGAAAATAAGCTCCCTTAGATAACTAGTCTGCTATCTCACACAGTAAGAAAACAGTATCTATCACAATATTTCTACAAATTACAGTGTAGACACATGGAGGGGAGTTGAAAAGGGAATCAAAAGTTTTTGTGTCAGTATTTTATAAATTTTCCATAACAAAATAAAACAATATTGAGAGAATGGAAAACAGACAAAGGATATATTAGTCTGATATTTTTCTTTTAATATTGAAACAGGAACAAAATAATATTTGTCTTATGTGAAGACAAATATTAAACCTGTAATTTAAACATTTGAAATTAAAAGAAATACAGACTAATAATGCATGAAGATAAAAGTCAGTTGTTTAATAAGCACACATAAATATGAAAATAAAAAAGAACTTAATAATTATTAAGATAAAAATGAAGTGTACAGTTATTATTAATGAAACCCTAGCTGAGGTCTGAGAACAGGAAACAGGACAACCATATATGATCTGTAAGATCTGAAAATTCAGATTTGGCTATGAAATTTAGGTTTTTCAGAATTCCATGATGATAGTTTAGTAAATGCATATTGATATTTGTCATATTAATAGTATTCATATACCAAAATAAAGATTCAACGAAATGGTTCCTCTTCCTTTCTAGAAGCCAGTCTGTGAGTATCACACTTAGAATATTCTGTAGCTCACGATGTATCAATTTTCTATCTGTTTTATACTAAAATATTACTTTTGGTCAGGGATCAAGGAGAGAATTTTTTCTCTGTTTTCATCTGGGCACAGCTTAACCACATTCATCTCAGGGTTTCTGACACCCTCAGGATGTTGTTCTCACACTGTTTTTCGCACAGTAATATGTAGCTGTGTCTTCATTTTTGAGGTTGTTGATCTGCATATATGCAGTGCTGGCAGAGGTTTCCAAAGAGAAGAAGAGCTGTCCTTTGAAATCATCAGCATATGTTGGATTCCCAGTGTAAGTGTTGATCCAGCCCATATACTTCAGGCCTTTTCCTGGAACCTGTTTTACCCAGTACATTCTGTAGTCTGTGAAGGTATACCCAGAAGCCTTGCAGGAGATCTTCACTGACTCTCCAGGTTTCTTCAGCTCAGGTCCAGACTGCACCAACTGGATCTGTGCTTGGGTACCTGGGAAGAGAACAGAGGGGAGTGAGGATTCATGTAACATCTTTGGTTCCCTTGCGGCATTCATTTCTTACGTCTTACTTTGGGCAGCTGCCATCAGAAAAAGCCAGATCCACACCCAATTCATGATATATATGATTTAGGCTCCGTGGTTCCTTGAGAATAACTGGGTACTCTCTTGCTGGTGTATGAGGTGAACCTCAGATTTCTACTCTAAACTCTTCTATAGATTTGCATAGAGCTAGGCTTCCTAACTCATATTATACTAAACCGGATACACAATTAGAAATAAAAGGATCTCTGATCCTTGGTAGCTGAGCCTGTGTCTTACACTATCTGCTCTTCCTGACTTCTCACTGATTATTTTGTCCTCTAAGTTCTGTACTTGAGCTGGATTTACACCCTGATGTTCTCATCCACAAACCTCTTAGTCTCAGTGCCTAAACGTGATCCTGATACATAAAATGTGAAAAAATGGCCTACAGCAACCACTCATGAGTTGGTTGCCCTGCTCTGTGCTCCAATTCAAGGACTACATTCTTTCCAGTGCACTCCACCCTCTGCATATTGAGAATTTATATCAGTAATTATTTGCCTGCAGAGTCTAAATGGAAATTATTATTAAACTTTTATGTTCCTCTGAATTCGAATATTATGAACTGACCATTTCTGATAACATTTTTAGAATTAATATACAGTTTTTCAACTATAAAGCAGGTGATTTAACTTTACATACATCATATAGTAAATGTACAGTTTTAAGAAAGTAAAATGGGGTAGATAAAAAGATTTGGAATAAATTGTATACTTATATTAATATGAAAATTTTAAATTTTTACAATAAATAATGGGGAAGCAGATGGTATAATAAAAAGTGTTTAGAGATCTGGTGAGATGGATCAATGGGCAAACACATGTACTGCACTTGAAAGGGCTTGAGTTTTATTTCTAGCACTGAAACTACCTATTCCATCAGGTCGTGCATAAGCCAACAGTTTCTATCCTCTAAGGTATCTACACTCATGTGCACATACCTACGCAACAACAAAGATTCATTATTAAAAAGTAGACATTTAAATAGAAAGAATGCCTAAACAGTATATCAACATATGTGAAAATTCAAATAGTAAAATAAAAGCTTGGAATGACTTGTGTTTTATAACTGACAACCTTTATGCTCTAACATGAAGAAAATGCAGCACAGATATATGTATTTCAAGATTCCCATGAAAGTCATTTTCTCATTTTAATATTATTTCTGCTCTTTTATATTCCAAAAAAATGACTAAGAATCATATGGGCAATCTAATTCTGCTTTCTTTCCACATTTAATACTTTCCCATAAGTGTACATGATGAGACATCAAAAGAAATGTTACTGAGTTACATTAACATATAGTTATCAGAATCAGGAGTATGAACAGAGCTGATAAAGTAATGTTGTCTTGTATCTGACATAAAGTACAATACTGTTGTTATGCTCACCTCATTCTGTGTGGATGGTGAGGATTCAGGACACACAGTTACAAGGGGTGGGACATAAGCAGTGGGAATGAGAGAAGCAGTGGAAGGACAACAGTGATGGCTCTGCCTGGACTCTGTGCTGCTCTTCCCAGTTCCCAGAGGACAGACACTGTGTGACAAAGGAGTCAACAGCTGCTCCTTACACTGGCTGTTTGTTCTGTGCCCTGGGGAGGAAGAGGAAGGGCGGGACTGAGAGGAAATATTTGGGGCTTTTATGCAGCTGTTCAAAGATATGGATGAAATCTGGAAATATGGCACCCCCTGCTGTATGAATGGGAACCTGTAGCATGACAAAGCTTCAACTATTATAGTCAGAGCTTCATTATGGCCTTCTTCACATTGTTTACCTCTGTCTTAAAGCAACACCATGATTTAGACTTGGAGAAGATGAAATTCAGGATTTATAATTTTCAGAGAATTTTAGATTATGCCTCAGAATCATGACTTCTTGAATTTTTTTTTGTTATAGATACTTGGAAACCACTACTATATGTTACTCCTGGTGATAAAAAAAATGGGTCTAATAAAATATTTATATATAGCCTTTTACAGATATTGATATAACACAGGAGATCTCGATTTTTGGATGATATCCTCTTTTCATTGAGTATGTATCATTGACTTCCTTTAGGGTTTTGGTTACTTGAAGCAGGCAGTATGTCTAAGTTCCATCCATTTGTCAGCAAATTTCATTATGTCCCTCTTTTTAAGAGCTGAATAGTACTCCACAGTGTAAATGAAACATGCTTACTCAGCATTTCTTCAATTGAGGGGCACCTGGATTGCTTAAAGCCTCTTGGTATTATTAATAAGCAGCTATGAACATAGTGGAGCATGTTTTCTACCTGTATTTTTGAGAGTTACAGCTGGGTATTATGGTAGAAATGTTTCCAATTTTCTGATTGACCACCAGCCTAATTTCAAGAGTTGTTGTACCAATTTGTAAGCCCACCAGCTATGGAGGAGTGTAACCCGTTATTTTCATCCTTACAACAATATATTTTCATTGAAATTTTGATTTTGGTCATTCTTATATTTGAAAGATGCATCTAATGGTTTATGTGATTTGTGATTCACTAATGATTAAGGCTGTTTAACCTTTCTTTGAGTACTTCTGGGACATGACAGATGTTCCTTGTTGATAATATTTTTAGTTCTGTATACCATTTCAATATTTGGTTATTTTGTCCATGGAAACTAGCTTTGTGAGTCCTTCATATAATTTGGATATTAGGCCTATCAAATGTAGAGTTAGTGAAGACCATTGGCCAATCTTTAGGTTTCTGTTTGTTAATATTGAGAGTGTTCTTTGCCTTACAGATGATTTTAGTTTTATGAGGTCCCATTTATCACTTGTCAATCTTAGGCCTGAGCTATTGGTTTATCTTCAGGAAGCATTTACCTGGGCTGATGTTTTCTAGGCTATTTCTTTCTTTCTTTTTTCTTAGATATCTGGTCTCATGCTTAGGAAAAACGAAATCTAACCTGGTAGATTGTGTTGGAAAAATACTAATTTTTTCTTTTGGTGGTCAGTTGGAGATGATTCTGGGTTAGGGACACTGGCTTGAGTTCACTTCTCTCAGCACTAGGATCTTACCCAGCCTTGTGCATATTGTCACAGAAATTGTGCTCATGTGTCTCTTAATCGTTTCTTGTGTAGAAGTTCTGCTCCCCTTGGTATTGTCCAGTCATTTTGATGCTAATCAAATTTCTGTTTCAATTTCTTCAGAATTCAAAGAAACCTGAGAAGAGGAATTTTATGGAGATACCCTATTTTGAAGTGAGTTTTTCAAGGACACTAAATTTATGAGAAAAATAAATTTTTCACTGATGTTAAACCTTTGAAATTTATTTTTAGTTCACTTGTTTAATATTGTCTGTATTTAAATTTTAGATGCTATCTCATTTGCCCCCAATCCAAACCCCTCTTTCTCTCTAATTGCCTCCATGAATGTCTTACCACTCCCAATCACCCTACACCACCTCAGTGCCTTGACATTCCTCTACACTGTCCAAATAAGACTTCACTGGACCAAAGGCCTCTTCTTCCATTGATGCCAGACAATGCTATTCTCTGCTGCCTATGCACCTGGAGTCATAGGTATTTCCATCCATACTAACTGGTTGTTATTTTAGGCCCTGGGAGCTGTGTTGGCTTTGGTTGGTTGACAGTTTTGTGCATTCCATGGGGTTGCGAACCCTTTCAGCTTCTTCAGTCATTTTTCTAGTGTCTTCATTGGGGTCCCTGTGTTCAGTCCAATGGTTAGCTGCAAGTATCCTTCATCTGGGTGCTTGGGGCTATAAGAGTCTGAACCTCCAAATACAGCCGTATTCAGGCTGGACCAAGGCCTTCCCATCCACATGCAGCTCATGGGCAGCATGGTCTTCCTATGGATTCAGAACAAGTTTTATGGCTGTTATCCCCAAAGTTGTTGACTGTATGTGTAATGTGTTCTTTTAACTTGGCTTCCTTGTGTGGTCACAATGGTAGAGAAAGTACCTGACCTTTCAGAGACTTAAAGTATGCGTGTAAGGAGTGATATAGAGAGGGCACTTGGCTGGCAGTTGGTAAGGGAAGGAGAGAAAGGGAGAGGATTGTGGAAGGGAATAAACTTTAGGGGGGTAGTCAGTAGGTTGTGAATAAATAAAATAAAAACAAAAGGGAAAAGTTGATACTTCAGTGCTTTCCCCAGTGAATTTTTGCTAGGGCCCCAAAATTAAGTTTTGTTCTGTCAGTAGGATTAACCCAGTAAATCACCCATTCATGTCACTTGACCTCTCTATGCTACCACCTTAACTGAAGATCTTAGTACCAGAGTTTCTTTTGGTACAGCAGGAGTCCTGTGCCATACTTTTTTCCTGGAAAAATTTTCACCTGCACTTAAGTAAACACTTTGATCCTTGGTAGGTCTGCATGCCCCCTGTTGGTACAGAGGTGCTTTACAAAGAGGTTTATGTCTGTGCTCACAATAAAGTGTCTGCACTGTGTCTCTTGCACTGTAATATTAGGCTGTGTCCTCAGTAGTCATAAAGTTCAACTTTAGTAATAACTGGTACTTGGTCGTATCTCTAGTGATGGAGATTTGACTTTTGAGAGATGGATTGTAGTCAGTGCTACCACCAGAGCTTATGTGTCCCATCCACTCCATTATTTCCTGGGGACTTCTAGATCCTGTTCCAGGTATAACTACTGCTGGTGACAGAACAGGTGAGGGACAGTGACTGAGAAGGATTCACAAGGCATGTCCTGATTCTTGAAGCTCCACCTGAGACAGGATACCTACAGACAACAGAGGCGATTCTCTTACTCAAGCAGTAACCACCCCCCCCCCAAAAAAACCCTCAGGGTAACATTTATAGAATGGCAACACTTACCTGGAAAAACTGTTAACAGGCACAATGGATTTAATAGTACCATATTTTAGGCTGCACCCTCTTTTCTTCAGAGATCAGCATCCAATGAGAAGTATGTGAGTAGGCACAGCCTAGGAGGAGATTTAAGTTAGAGCTAGAAGAAACATTTGCATGTGGGAGCCAGCCTTGCCTCCATAATTGGAAAAGGTGCATAGGGCCTGCACTTGATTTTTGAAATAATACCAACACTGTCTCTGGGTAACTATAGTGTGAGTCTAGAGTTAGAGTGCGTGAGAACTGTTGGACTCACCGGAATCACATCTGGACATGATCCCACCTTTCCATCCTAGAACAACCTTCCCACAGACACTTTTCTGATAATATGTTTTTACACTCTGAAATCAGTTCCCAAACACAAAAGCAACCAAATTTTTTAAATAAAATTTTTTAAATCTTAAGTCACAGATCAAATTCCACAGATTAATAATGAAAAACTTTAGCACAACCTGCTAATGAATTGATAGCATATACAGTTGAAGTGGCTACTTCTGATTGTCAACTTGACTATACCTGGAATGAACAATGATCCAGAATTGGGGGGCCCACCATTGATCCTGATCTTGAGGCATGGAGGCTGTGAATCTCAGGAAACTAAGACAAGGAGATCGCTGATCTCAAGGTCATCTGGGATAAAGCAAATCCTAGATCTAGGTGTGGTGGTACACACCTTTAATCTGGGACACAAATTCAGTTGGAGACTTTCTTAAGGACACTGAGACAAGGAAGGCTGTCTTTCTTTGCCTGCCTGCCTTTTGGTACTCTTCCTTCCTGCCTTGTGGAACTTTGTCTGCCTGCCTGTGGGAGTGAGCATCTGTTAGATCCTTGAACTTCACAGCTGCTGCTGGCCATTGTTATGGAGTTGGACTACAGAATGTAAGTCATCAATAAATTCCTGGCTATATAGAGACTATACATAAGTTCTCTGACCCTAGAGATCCATGAATAATACAGAAATCAAAACCTAAGAAAAATAAAGGAACTAAAATAAACCATGAATCTATAGAATATTTCATACAAGCACAAAAGTTTAGCTTCTATATACCTTATGGATTCCTCTCAAATAGTGACCTCATAGTTAGCAACCAGTCAAGCCTACAAGGCTACAAGAAATTTTCAGTCACCCCTTGTATCTTATCAGAACTTTCTGAATTTTATGTACAGCAATAACAACAGAAATGCTGTTCTGACTCATTACTTATGGGATTTGGAACCTGAAGAAGCCAACTACTGAAGCCAAGCAGGAATCATATTGGAGTGATAAAACCCACTCACAAAATTTTCATTCCAAAATTTATCCTCCCTACAAGAAATACAGGCATGGGGAATGGATCAAAGACTGGAGGGATGGACAAGAATTAAACAACTCAAATAGAGTCCAATGCCATGGACAAACACCAATCCCTTACATTACTAATGATAATCTGTCATGCTGGGAGCCAGGAGCAACTTGTTAATTGAGAGATTCCACCCAGATGTCCTTCAGCAGAGGAATGAATACAGAAAGTGTGGTACATTTACATAATGGAGTACTACTCTGCTATTAGAAAAAAAAATGGTTTCATGAAATTTGTAGGCAAATGGACTGAACTAGAGACTATCATCCTGAGTGAGGTAACTCAGTCAAAAAACAAACAAACAACCAAAAAAAAAAAAAAAACATATGATATGCACTTACTGATATGCAGATGCTAACTCCAGAAAGTTCCAAATAACCAAGAAACAATTCACACATGTGAAGCACAAAATGAAGAAAGGCCTAAATAGGAATGTTTCAGTCCTTCTTAGAAGGGAGAACAAAACACCCACAGTAGGAAATGCAGGGTAAAATAGAGGAACAGGGATTGTAGAAAAGATCACTCAGAAGTGTCCCACCTTGGGATTCACCTTATATGCAGACATCAAATCCAAGCACTATAGCTGATCCCAAGAAGTAATTACTAGCAGAAACTGGATGCCTCCTTGGAGACTATGTTAGAATCTGAGCATGCTTGCAGCTAACCATCAGACTGAATTCGGGGACCTAAGTGTGAAAGAAAAGACGTAAAGAGTTGAAAGGGGTTGCAAACTCATGGGAAGACAAAAACACTATCAACCAACCAAACCCTCCAATACTCCCATGAACTAAAACACTAACCTTTGTGCACACATTGAGAGACATTGATTCAATTGCATATGTAGCTGAAGATAGCAGTGCCTGGCAGCAATGGGTGATGAGGCCTATGGCCCAGGGAGGGCATGTATTCTCAGTGTAGGGGAATGGCAAGCAATGAGGTGGAGGGTGTGATAGAATAAAGTACACCTTTGTGAAGGCAAATGGAGGTGGGGTTGAGGGGATTAGAGTGGGAAAAAGGGATAACATCTCAAATGTAAATACAAAGAATCTAATAATTAAATAAGGAAGCAAAAAAGAGAGGCTCCACCCACCAGTTGACTCAGAAAGATATAAATACCCACAGCTAAACAGTGGTTGGAGCTTCAGGAGACTTATGAAAGAATAGGGTGAACAAATGCTATTTCACTGGTTTCACTGGTAAGAGGAACTCTCCAGGAAGAACACTAGAATCAACGAACCTGGATCCTTGGAGCTCTCACATTCTGAAACCACAACCAAAAAGCATATACAGGATGGACCGAGGCCTCCCACTCAGAACATATGTAGCTGATGCGTTATGTGGTCTTCATGTGGTTCCTGAGCAACTATAAATATGAACAATCACCAAAAAGCTGCCTGATTGTGGAACATATTTTAGTTGGGCTGCTTTGCCTGTCCTCAGTGAAAGGAGGCCCCTAACCTTACGGGGTCTTAGTGTTCTAGGGTGGGGACATAGCAATGGGCAGGGGGAACCTACAGTGGGAACATGAAAGGCATCCACTTCCTGGTTGAGATGAGGTTTGAAACCCTGGTGAACCAAAGAAATGATAGGCATTTCGCTAAACCCCCAGGAAACCAGGCCCCGGACACTATCCACAGCCCTCCATATATTACTGGCCATCATTCACATAAGGGCAACACCCTAAGCTCCTCCACCTGAGAAGAAATGGCCACAAGTCATGTAGGCACAAGACAGATCTTCATTAAAATGAGGTACCTGAAGCCTGGAGGCTTAGACAATTAACTTTCCTTCAAAGACATCATCCTGCAAAATGTATTTAATACCAGGTCCACCTGGAAAAGTGGTGTATGTTTTTTTATTCATCTACTTTCTGCAATGACAGTAATTTATTTTTCAACTGCTGTTTATTGACATTCAGGTGGCACTATAGCAACAGGCCTGGAGAAGCTGCAGAAGACAAGGTGGAGAGCACAGTGTCTGCAGTGACAGCACTGGAGAGCACAAGGAGGAGGAGAGGGGATAACAAAGCTGTTGGGAATACAAGTCAGGGGCAGGCCAAGTAATCTACATGGAATACTGGGCCCCACGCCCTCAGCCCCTACTCTTGCCTCCTGACTCCAGGCTAGGTCTGGAAATCCTCTGGACATGTTTCTACAGGAGCAAAGTCCACAGAGATGCTGCTGCCCTTCTGTGATACTGAGAGGGGTTTCAACCTGCGTTCCTCCTTCACCCCTGGTGTAGGTAGGGCCATGAGAAACAGCTTGACTCTATTGCATGTTTCAGAGGCATTAACTTCTCCTGGGGTCCCAGCCCACCAGCGCCACATCATGGCTCAGAGTGAGCACTACAATCTTTGCTGGTCTAAGGAGAGGATAGGAGAGGGGGAGGGACAGGGCTAGGAGAGGGGCTCCAGAGGATCCTCAAGGTACAGGCACTACAGGCATGGTGTCTGAAGCCAGAGCCAGGGTGCTACTCGGTCAGCACAATGACCACATCTCTGTTCTTGAAGAAGCCTCGGGCCTTGCCAACATCCATGGCCAAGTTTACACGGAGGTCAACATCCTCAGCCCAGGCGTCCTGTACAGCATCCTTACACAGCACAGGGAAGATGCCGCGGTACAGATGGGCCTGGCGAGCCATCTGGGGATTGCAGGTCACAGCAATGATAGGGCCACGAGGGCGGTGCCTGCCCACTTGGTGAGCACTCCTGTCAGACTTGGTGAGCATGATAATGGCCCCACTGCAGCACTTGAAGCAGGCTTCCACAGCGCCCATGGCAGCAGCTTCTGTGGGGTCACTCTAATGGGCACCAGGTGGCAGAGTTTCTAGAATAACTGAAGGAGGTAGATGGCGGCCTCTGCCTCTTGCTCAATCAGGTGCTGCATGTGAACAGCCTTCAGAGCATAGTCCCCTTTGGCTGTCTCTCCAGACAGCATGATACAGTCTGTTCCATCTAGGACTGCATTGGCCACATCGCTGCCTTCAGCACGGATGGGGCGTGGCTTCTCGATCATGCTCTCCAGCATCTGTGTGGCACAGATGACAGGCTTCCCAGCTCGGATGCATCATCCTATCATCGTCTTTTGAGCCAGGAAGACCTTCTCTGCGGGAATCTCAATGCCCAGGTCACCTCGAGCCTCCATGATCCCATCACTCGCCACTAAAATCTCATCAAACCTGCGAACACCTTCATGGTTCTCGATTTTACTGATGATCTTGATGTTCTTGCCCTTCTCTCCCAGGACCTTCCGAACTTCGTACATGTAGGCAGCCTTGCAGATGAAAGATGCAGACACCATCTACACATCCTGCTCCACCCCAAACTTAAGATCCTGGATGTCCTTTTCCGACACGGCGGGGAGGTCCACGGCAGCTCCAAGCAGGTTCACGCCCTTCTTGCTGCCCAGGGAGCCACCATTCTTCACCCCTGTCACCAGGTAGTCAGCATCTTTCTCCTGCACATGCAGCAAGATGAGCCCGTCATCCACGTAGATCTTGCTGCCCAGCCACAGGATGTTCTTGTCACACTTCTCCGTGTAGGATGATCTTCAGAGTGGCTCCCTTCTTCAGCTCCACCTCTGCAGTACTGGTGCCCTTGTTGAGTCCAGTCCGGATCTCAGGCCCCTTCGTGTCCAGAGCCACCTCAAAGGGACGGTAGAGGAAGGGATCAGATGCAAAGCTGTCTGTGGCTGCACGGACATTCTTGATGGTCTCTGCATGGTACTCAAGGGTTCCTTGAGAGAGATTCAGACAAGAAATTCATTCCAGACTTAATCATCTCCATCAGCATCTCCAGAGACCAGGAAGCAGGGCCAATGGTACAAATGATGCCAGTGTTGCGGACTATGACAAAGGCGGAGTCAATGTCAAGGCGGCACATGTGTTCCAGGAATGTGTCAGCCATGGCTGCATGGAGCTGCTGGGTCTGAATTTAGGCAGTCCCTGCTTCACTGTGTGGCTTCGGCATGGTTCCTGAGATTTTCGGGCGTACTTCAGATCCCGTTGCAATACCTAAAGCGGACGTCTGTACAGTTAGGACGCTTCGCTGCTGTACAGTAAATGTCTTTAATCCATGGACTTTCTCTTTTCATAGGAATCAGCGATGGGGAGCAGTGGAGAAACAATTCACCTACAAAGCTGCCCTCTAATGTCCCATAGAAGGCTTTTCTGTGCCCGAAGCTGTAGCTTCAACCAAAAACAAGCCAGTAAGCAACTGCATGCAAGTCTAGGACTCCCTATTGTGGGACGAGCCAGAACTCCTCTCTTACACTTCAGCCCCAGGGTAGATCCTCAGGCACCATACTATATATCATCTCTTCCAGGGCATCGAGTGTTGTTTGGGTAAAGAGGATACCTGAGTGCCAATGGCCCTGGTCTTTTCCCAGGTCCTGAGACCCGTGAGCCAGCACTGGCTAACCATCCCACATCTCACCCATGGCTCCTCACCGATGAAGCTGTGCTCTGCAGCTTCTCACAGCCCCACACCCTCCCTACAAATGTGTGGGACAAGCTGGACCAAACTTCCTGCTTACTACCAACACTAGCAGTAGTGTCCTGTGGTGGAGCAGACAAAAGTCCCCACAATTAACCCAAAACCTTCTTAGGGATGAATGGGAAAGGGAAGCCTTGAAGTGGGGCAGTGATAGTGATATAATGTTAATAATAAAATTATATTAATAATATAAATGTTGATAGAGTTCAGAATTTTGCACTGGAAATTCTTCCCAGATCCTAATAATTAAGACTTCTTTTTTTTCTGCCAGTAGTATTAACACCATGGATAATCCTTTGCTGACACCTGGCCTCTGACTCCCAACAGCATGACACCAAAACAGCAATGTTTCTCCTACAAATGTTGCCTTTAAGAGAGATAGAAAGAAGAATGTGGTGTGCCTCTCAGACTCAAAGCATGTTTGCCTTTACTGTATTTCCCAACAAATGTTATTATTTCACTGGTTAACGGAATTTATCTCATTATAAAATTATATTTAGGAATATTTACTTGTTTTTCAACTGTGTTGGAATATCCAGGGCTCATTGAGCTGGATAGATGGAATCTAATGTTTTCATATAGCGCTGGTCCCTGTTAATTCTGTTCTTATGCTGCCCACTGACTAGTCATCTGACTATGAGATTTTAATGAGCATAGGTCCCATTTTCAGAGTTTATCTTTAATGGATGAACTTTTCCCCCATGTTTTCTGTCTCTCTTCTTGTGTTCTTCCCTGTTTGTTCTGTTCTTCTAGTGGCAAGAGAGTATTCAGGTCCAGTATGGGCCTACAATGGGGTTTTGTGGCCTTAATAACCATAGGGGGTTATAATTTGGCTCTGGGGTTTTACTGTTCAGTGAGCTGAGATGCCAATTAGGATGTTAGATACTAATGTAGATTCTAAGCTTCTGACTATATCTGTAGAGTTTCTAGTAGTGATTTATCCTGCAGGAGAAAAGTTGTATTGGGTGAGATGTTTGGCTGGAATGTGGAGCCTCAGGGAGGGATGTCATTGAAAATTTCTAGGCATAAATGAGTTTCAGTGAGCTCTAGTGTTATATCACCTGAAGATCAGATAATTTAACATCATCAGTGTTTCTTCCTCTACAATAGAAGGCTGGTGTTACACTTTTGGACAATTTTGTTTTGTTTTGCTTGTTTGTCTTTTAGATTTTTTTTTTTTTTTTGGTTATTTTAACAGAAGTAGTTTCCCTATGCTTTGTGTGTGCTGCACGCCCCCTGCTGGTGCAGAGCTGCTCTACAAGGAGTTTTATGTCTGGGCTCACACTGAAGACCCCACACTGTGTCACTTGCACAGTAATATGTGGCTGTGTCCTCAGTAGTCACAGAGTTCAACTGCAGGAAGAACTGGTTCTTGGATGTGTCTCTAGTGATGGAGATTCGACTTTGGACAGATGGGTTGTATCTAGTGCTACCATCATAGTATATGTATCCCATCCACTCCATTTTATTTCCTGGGAACTTCCGGATCCAGTTCCATGTATAACCACTGCTGATGGAGTATCCATTGACAGAACAGGTGAGGGACAGTGACTGAGAAGGTTTCACAAGGCCAGGTCCTGACTCCTGAAGCTGCACCTGAGAAAAGATACCTTCAAAAAAGCGAGTGGATTTTGTTAATCATGCAGAAAAATAAAAATCCTCATGGACACATGTAAGAAATCTCAACACTCACCAGGAAGTGCTGTCAACAGGTAAAGAAAACTCAACTCCCTCATCTTTTAGGCTACTCCTCCTTTTCTTTAGAGATCAGTCACCAGTGAGAGATATGTGATCAACCCATTGCAGGAGAGATATAGTTTAGAGGTAGAAAATGCATTTGCATATGGGAGTCAAATTGGCCTTCATAATTGGCGAAGCTGTATAGAGACCGGCATTGGCTATTTAAATAAGACCATCACAGTCTTTCATCATTCATCATTCACAGTGTGAATCTGGCATTAGAGTTCAGGAGGACTGTAGGATTCAGAGGAAACACATCTGGACATGATCCCAACTTCCCATCTTACACCAACTTCCCACACACACTTTTTTCATCATGTGTTTGTAGAGACTCAATCAGTGCCAAACTTCCATTAATACTTGGGTTCCTGACTTTCATGCTTTTTTGTTTGCAAGTTCAGCCTGTTCCTAGTTTTCTTCCATTCTCCTACCTGTAATATACATTATCATGTGTCCTAAAACTTGTTATAATATTTTAACTTTTTAGCACAGAAACTCTGTTATATTTCCAGTAGATATACAGGCATGTCACATTACATTAGTGATTTTGCCCTTTGGGAAAACATCAACATATAGGTCAAGTGTAACTACAGAAGGTTAAAATAACCATTCATTATGTTACACTCTTCACCAACATCTCATCAGAATTTTGTGTAATTGTTTCTGTAATAAATGTCATTGTTTCATGGATTAGGTGAAATCTCAAACTACCTTAGTGAATTTCATTTTCTTGATCAACATGTTGAAAACTTGAAAATATGTTTGGTATTTATATGCTTTATGCCCTTTTATTCATTGTTAAAAAAGACTGTAAAATTTTCAACATATCTGATACTTGCCTCTTGAATCCATTCATTCTGGACTTTCAAAGATGAAGGTAGAATTCTGTGGCTTGTGCAGAAAAATCAGTGAAAAACTTCCTATTTTTTTCTATCTAATCTCGATCTACATAAGGTCTAGAATGAGCTTCATTCCTGATCCAGCATAGTCTTGATCTCATGGTTATAGCTGCAGCATTTTCAGTGCTATATCATCTTCCTTAGGGTCATAGCTGCATAGTAGCAGATTTAGGAACATCACAGTGACTGGGTTTTTTTTATTGGTGTGGGGTTGCTATGTTTCTAATCATAGTGTGCTCTTTTATTATGCCAGATAAGTAGATTTCAGACAATATATTTGATATTGGAATAGATATTTTCTCATGAAGCTCCTATATTTGACAGTAATTGAATCTCATTAATTCAGAGAAATATAATCTCTGGATGATTTGTCTAAGTAGAAAGAGCCTAGAACCATATATTTTATAATCTCCCTACATACACTTCCATCAATATCATGGTGTGTATGAGTTCCTACCATAGACAAATGACAGAATATTAAATTTGGTAGACATATCACTAAATATTTTTTCTATTTATTCTCACTCTGTATTAGACATAAAAACTCTTCATGTGTGATGAAGATAAATCCAATACAGTTCTTCAACTATCGATACTAGCTTCAGCATTTTCAATTCTCTGTCATCTTCTTAAGAGTAAGTGCTGCATAGAAGCTGATTTAGGAACATCGCAATAACTGTGTGTGGGATAGGCTGGAATCTTCATGATCATGGGGTGCTTCATTAACCTGCCAGGTCAGAAGAATTCTGACAATATATCTGATATTGAAATGTGTACTGTTTGATGAAGCTCTTGTTATTTACAAAAGTAGATTGTTCATTGCAGAAAGATAATCTCTGGGTGGTAGCTCTAGTTTAAAGATCTTGAGACAATAGATTTGATAACTCCCCTACATACACTTCAGTTCTTTATCATGCTCTGTATGAGCTCCTCCATATGAAAAAAGAAATGAACAAATAATAAAATGGTCAATGAGAAGGAGGATGAACTACAGGAGGCAGAGGACAACACGCACACAGGAAATCATGCTTTCTCACTCTGCTTTGAGTTCCTAATGAAGAGAGTCCATATCTCTGTAAACAGTGAGAGTTTTGTACATCTTATGAAACAATGAGTTTATACACTGATGAGTCATTAAATATTATAAATACATTTATCTCAAAGAACTCCTTTGATGAACGTTTTCCTAATGTCTGTCTGAGACTTTATGGAAAATGAAGACAAAGGTATATGTGTGAAGACAGTAACAGTTTTATTTATCTATGTTCAAAGAACATTCTTTATATTTGTTGTGATATTCTTGATCTCATTAGCAAAAGTAACATTTTAACAGTCTGTTTTCCCACATTCTAAAGATACACTTATATTCCCAACAACACTTGGGACCCAGCCTGCCTAAATTTCTTCTACATTTGTATTTCTTCAGTTACTCCCTGCTATGCTACAATGCCACAATGAGAATACCAGCTTAATCCCCTGACTAAAGGAGTGCAGAACCTTGGCCAACAGTGAAAGGACTGCACAAGAAGGAGAATGCATGCAGCTCCAGTATGTAATATCAACATGTCTCTCCAATATAAACCCATAGTAAGTACTGACCATCAGTCACTGAAAAAAGAAAGTGTACATTCTTGTCAAGGACAACTCCCTTTCAATATATAAGTTTCTTCAGGATTAATGCATAAAGGGTGGGTATCTTCCTCTTGAACAGCTGACAATTTTCTAGCACAAATGAATTTAGTATACAATATAAATTACTGTGGAATTTAACACTAGATATACTATATTCAATCATACTATGGCCAAACTTACATTCTGAGTTATTATAACCTGGGATGTATTATTCAGCACTTTACTGAAGGTCTCATAATGCACCTATGGCTGGATTCTCCCAGGTTCTTCTGGAATCCATAGCTTGGTTTCTATTATCAGAAAAATTAATACATCCCATTCCTGCCATGTTCACTGGTTTTAAAACTGATTTTGTTTCATGACTCCTCAGGATGAGATTCTGATGCTCACAGCGGAATCACATCAGCTTTGTAAATGCTCCTCATTTTGTTATGAAAAAATGCATCCTGTATTTAAACAGTTCTATCAGAATTAAACTCACATTTATTTGAAAATTTTCAGAGTAATTTTAACGTTCACCTTCCTACTTCACTTCTCTTGTCCTGGAGCTACCTATGGACCAGTGACTCCGGCTTCTCATGAGCACCTCGTAGAGAATAATACATGTCACTGTCAATTCAAATTTCTCAGCCTGTTCATTAGTAGATTCACTAAGTTCTTAGAATATTCTATGGAGACAGAAAATCTGTCCTTCATGCACACTTCACACATTTTTCTACTTGCTTCATATTTTATATCGGTTTACCACTCTAGCTTCTTCCATTAGGTTGGCAAAGCAAGTCCAAATGAGTAGTTTCTTTTTTTTCCCAAAACTATTAATTTATTATTTCTCAGTCAAACAATGGGAGGAGAGAGTTTTCCATTTCTTTTTCTTTTTAACAACTTTATTTAACAAAACAAAGATAAATGTACAGATTTTAAGCATTTTTTGCATAAAGTTATACAATACATTTTTGTCAGTATTTTTTCAGATTTTAAATAATTTTTACATAAAACTGTATGAATATATATTTTTAGTCAGTACTTGATTTTTTTAAAGGTTTGATTGTATGCATTGAAAACTTAATAGTTACAATGAGCATAAAGTACATGTAAAACAAAATGTAACATGGAAATAGTCAAAGTTTTCTTGTTGTATAGAGATTTTTTTTTGTTTTGTTTTGTTTTCTTTATTTCTTGGACTTCATACAGTTGTAAGTTGTTTCTGGGGCAGTCCGAGCCTCTGGGGTTAGCATCCCACTATCAGTGACTGCATATTATGTCTGTTCTTTTCTGACTGGGTTATCTCACTCAGAATGATATTCTCTAGATGCAGCCATTTTCTTAAGAATTTGGTCAAGTCATTGTTTTTGGTGGCTGAGTAGTATTCCATTGTGTAAATGTACCAGAATTTTTGTATCCATTCATATACTGAAGGACATCTGGGTTCTTTCCAGCTTCTAGCTATTATAAATAGAGCTGCTATGAAAATTGTGGTGCATATATCTTTGTTGTGTACTAAGGTGTCTCTGAGATATATGCCCAGAAGTGGAATAGCTGGGTCTTCAGGTAGTATTATGTCCAAATTTCTGAGGTATCGCCAGACTGTTTTCCAGGGTGGCTGTATTAGTTTGCAACCCCACCAACAGTGGAGAACTGTTCTTCTTTCTCAGCAACCTCGCCAGCATCTGTTGTCGTCTGAGATTTGGATCTTGGCCAATCTGACTGGAGTGAGGTGGAATCTCAGGGTAGTTTTGATTTGCATTTCCCTGATGGCTAAGGATGTAGAGCACTTCCTTAGATATTTCTCAGCCATTCGATATTGCTCAACTGAGAATGTTTTGTTTAGCTCTGTACCCCATTTTTAATAGGGTTATTTGATTCTCTGGTGTCTAGCTTTTTGAGTTCTTTGTTTACCTTAGATATTAGGCCTCTAACAGTTCTCCTCAACAGCCTTTATTCAGGAACACCTCAATGCTAATAGGGGAATCCAAGTGCCTACAGCACCCTACTTTTATCCTTCTCAGACTGAGGTTATGTGACTTGTCCTTTGGGGATTGGTGGAGCAGGGATCACCTTATTAGCATAATGGCTTGTGGGCATGTTTGGTGCCAGAAGCGGTTATGTACATGCACAGTAAGGTTGTTTATTTCTAACCAAGCAGGATGTCAGCGCCATTTTGGTTGGGCCACCAAGCTGATCCTTACATCTCCCTTTTTTCTTTTATTTTTTTTTCTTTTAAACTTTATTTTAAAAATCAAAAATAAAAGAAAAAAATTAAACATTTTTGCATAAAGATATACAAATACATTTTTGTCTGTGCTTGGCATTTTTTTTCCTTTTTTTATTTTTTAAGGTTTGATATTCTGCATTAAGGTCTTACTAGTTACAATGAGCAAAAAATACATGTAAAACAGGAAGTAAACCTGAATTAGCCAAGGTTTTCCTGGTGTGCAAAAAATGAGCATAATGTTTTTTTGTTTTTTTTGGTTTTGTTTTGTTTTCTTATTTTCTTGAGATTCACACAATCTATGAGTTGTTTCTGGGGTAGTCCGAGCCTCTGGGGTTAGCAACCCACTATCAGTGACTGAATATTATGTCTGTTATTTTGTGACTGGGTTATCTCACTCAGGATGATATTTTCTAGATGCAACCATTTTCTTAAGAATTTGGTTAAGTCATTGATTCTGATGGCTGATTAGTACTCCATTGTGTACATGTACCAGAATTTTTGTATCCATTCATATACTGAAGGACATCTGGGTTCTTTCCAGCTTCTGGCTATTATAAATAGAGCTGCTATGAACATTGTGGTGCATGTATCTTTGTTGTATATTGGAGTGTCTCTGGGGTATATGACCAGAAGTGTAATAGCTGGATCTTCAGGTAGTACTATGTCCAATTTTCTGAGGAATCACCAGACTGATTTCCAGAGTGGTTGTATCAGTTAACAACCCCACCAACAGTAGAGAAGTGTTCCTCTTTCTACACAACCTTGCCAGGATCTGCTGTAATGTGAGTTTTGGATCTTGGTCAATCAGACTGGTGTGAGGTGGAATCTCAGGGTTGTTTTGTTTTGCATTTCCCTGATGGCTAAGGATGTCGAGCACTTCCTTAGATGTTTCTCAGCCATTTTATATATCTCAATTGCGAATGTTTTTGTTTAGCTCTGTACCCCAATTTTTAAATAGGGTTGTTTGATTCTCTGGTGTCTAGCTTTTTGAGTTCTTTGTATACCTTGGATATTAGAACTCTATCTGATGTGGTGTTGGTAAAGATCTTTTCTTATTATGTTGGCTGCTGTTTTGTTTTCTTGACAATGTCCTTAGTCTTACAGAAACTTTGCAATCTCATTAAGTCCCATTTGTTAATCTTTGACCTTAGAGCTTGAGCCATTGGTGTTTTATTCAGAAATTTTTTTTCTGTGCCTATGTGTACAAAGGTTTTCTCTACTTTCTCATCTAATAGTTTCAGTGTATCTGGTTTAATGTGGAGATCTTTGATCCACTTACACTTGAGCTTTGTACAGGGAGATAAGAAATGGTCTATTTTCATTCTTCTGCATGCTGCGCTCCAGTTTGACCAGCACCATTTGTTGAATAGGCTGTCCTTTTTCCATTGGATGTTTATGGCTCCTTTGTCAAAAATCAGGTGACCATATACTTGAGGGCTCATTTCTGGATCTTCTATTCTATTCCATTGATCCACATGCCTATTTCTGTACCAGTACCATGCAGTTTTCAGCACAATTACCTTGTAATATAGCTTGAGGTCTGGGATAGTGATTCCCGCAGATGTTTTCTTGTTATTGAGGATAGATTTTGCTATTCTATGTCTTTTGTTGTTCCATATGAAATTGCACATTGATCTTTCCAATTCAATGAAGAACTGGGTTGGAATTTTTATGGGAATTGCATTGAGTCTGTAGATTGCTTTTAGTAGGATGGGCATTTTAAAATGTTGAGGCTCCCAATCCATGAGCATGGGAGATTTTTCTATTTTTTGAGATCTTCCTTGATTTCTTTCTTTAGAGGTTTGAAATTCTTGTCATACAGGTCCTTTACTTGCTTAGTTAGAATCACACCAAGGTATTTCATACAGTTTGTGACTATTGTGAAGGGTATCTTTTCCCTAATTTCTTTCTCCAAATTTTTGTCCTTTGAATATAGGAAGGCTACTGATTCATTTGAATCACTTTGCTGAACTTGTTTATCACCTGCAGGAGTTCTCTGGTGGAATCTGTGGGGTCACTTAAGTACACTATCATGTCTTCTGCAAAGAGTGATGTTTTTACTTGTTCCTTTCTTGTTTGTATCCCTTTGATTTTCTTTTGCTGTCTAATTACTCCAGCCAGTACTTCCAGTACTATGTTGAATAAGTGGGGAGTAGGGAGAGTGGGCAGCCTTGTCGAGTCTATGATTTTAGTGGGATTGCATCAAGTTTCCCATCGTTAAGTTTGATGTTGGCTGTTGGTTTGCTGTATATTACTTTTATTATGTTTAGGTTTACTCCTTGGATTCTAGTTTTTTCCAGGGCTTTTAATATGAAGCGGTGTTGAATTTTGTCAAATGCTTTCTCAGTATACAGAATGATGACTATGTGATTTTGTTCTTTGAGTTTGTTTATATGGTGCATTACATTGATGGATTTCCTTATATTAAAACATCCCTGCATCCCAGGGCTGAAGCCTACTTTGTCATGAAGAATGATCATTTTGATGTGTTCTTGCATTAGGTTTGCAAGGTTTTTGTTGAGTATTTTTGCATCAATGTTCATAAGTGAGATTGGTCTGAAGTTCATTTTCCTTTTAGGGTCTTTGTGTGGTTTAGGAACCAGGGTTATTGTAGCCTCAAAAAATGAGTTAGGTAGTATTCTGTCTGATTCTATCTTTTGGAATAGTTTGGAGAGTATTGCTGTTATGTCTGCAATAAATGTCTGATAAAATTTTGCACTGAACCCGTCTGGACCTGTATCAGGCAGGGCAGGGGCGTGCTGTCTGTGCACACTGGGCAGAGATCCCTCTGCACCCTGGCAACTCGTATATCCTTCTTACCAGGCCTTTATCTCTGGGAAATGCTGGTCCAGGTGGCAGATGAGCCGAGCCCTGTTCTGCACCCCAAAGCCACCGGGTGGAAACAGAGGACCCAGTGCTGGGTTCCTGGTCTCTGCATAAGGCAGGGCAGGGGCATGCTTTCCGTGTGCACTTGGCAGTGATCTCTCTGCCCCCTGGCAACTTCGATGTCCTTCTCACCAGACCTTTATCTCTGACAACTCTATAATTGACTTTAATGTAAGATGTATAATATAAATCTGTTTGTCTTCAAAAAAGAAAAATTATTATCCATTAGAACAAACTTTATAAACAAATCCTATCTCCCTATTTAGAGCAATACCTGCATATCATATGAATACATATCTAGTATTACAACTGAGTTCCAACAATAATTTTTCCAATAATCTTGCAACGTCCGCAAACTTTGATGTACAGTAAGAGTGTAATGTTCAAAAGGAAACCTAGTGCTGCCGTTCATGCTAAACGTTCAAATCATTGAAATTGATTAACAAGGTGTTTAAAATCAACATCTCTAAATACAACATATAATAGGAAAAATCATATCTGTGTTCATGACTTCAAAATTTCCCTCTTTCCAAAAAGAACTTTGCACCTACATTACACTTTCTCATAGATTAAAAACTCTGTTCAGTTGTCACTTTCTAATACAGAAACTCTGTGTTTCTAAAGCATTGTTAAGTTACAGTGAATTTTCCAGTTGTAAAGTAGTGCTTGGAGCTGCAATGCACTCTCTTTTTCTCTGGTCATGTGCGCCCCCTGTTGGTCCTGAGCAGCACTGCAAGGAGGTTTGTGTCTGGAGTCACACTGAAGTCTCCTCACTTTGTTTATCTCTTGCACAGTAATAAGTGGCCGTGTCCTCAGCTCTCAGGGTGTTCATGTCAATGTAGAGGATGCTTCTAGAATTGTCTCTGGAGATGGTGAACCGACCCTTCACAGATGAACTGTACTCTGCTGTGTAACCATTAGCTTTGTTTCTAATAGCACCCACCCACTCAAGTCCCTTCCCAGGAGGCTGGCGGACCCAGCTCATGTAGTAATCAGTGAAGGTGAATCCAGAAGTTGCACAGGAGAGTCGCAGAGAACCTCCAGGCTGTACCAAGCCTCCTCCAGATTCCACCAGCTTCACCTCACACTGGATACCTGCAATAGTAGAGAATGCTGCTCAGGAAAATGTCATACAGATCCAAGGTCCTTAATTTTTACACACACTCAGTCACTCAGCATCTCTTGTTCATTATAAATTACCATTTAAAAGTGTTACAAAAACTATCCAGTGCAGCCACAGCTTCATGGTGAAAGGTCCTTGTTCAGGGCTCTCAACTGAATCTGGAAACTGGAGGCTGAGGAAATCAGGATGAGGCCCCTCTGCTAGAGCTAGAGTATGGACAGGGTTTTAAGAGAAGGGAGTGGGTTCCAATTTGCATATCTTCCCGCTGTAGCACCAGCTCATGGGCTGAAGCTCGAAGGGTGCAGTTATTACAGAATTCACTAATGAAATGCATGAGTTTGGTCGCAAGAGCAGCATTACAATATTGTGTATCATCTGTCTATGATAACTAACTTCAACGTTCACCTTTCTACCAGGAAATATGTTAGAACTCTTTGTCTTTGTATTTACACCAGATACCTTGATTATTTTCTTATTTGAGCATTTTGTAAATGTTTAATAAGTGATTATATTTTACTTGAGTTTCTTTACTGACAAGATACCAGGGGAAATTATTTTGTTATAAAATGACAATGGTGCACTCTCCTGTGTACTAAAGAAGTGAAAGAACAGGAAAGCAGAGCTCTCTTTTGGCTTTTCTGGGTTTTCATTAGGACTAAAACAAGGACATTTCAAGCTTTCAGTTAAAGACAGGAATTACAAACATTTCCTTTGAGGGTCCCTGCCCCTAAACTTTCTGACCAGTTTCTCTAGCTGAGCTAATGCAGGTGTCCTTCCAAGATCCCAATACATTAGAAGCTCCTCACCCTCTTTTCTTTCTTACTGTGTGTTTTCCAAAACCCCCAAGCACACCTTATCTGTCTTACAGGCATGCTCTCCCTGACACTTTGGGGTGACTGACTTCTGAAGCCCCTTTACCCTTTCTGCCATTAGCCGGTTTGCTGAACTTTTGTGCCAAACATGTCGCTTTTTCCTTGACTAATATCCACCTTTATCCTTAGGGCAGCTGCTGAAATTTTCAGGTTATCTGGTTCCTCCTTCACTCCTCATCCTCCTCATCCTCTTTTTCTCCTCCTTGCCCTACTTCTCCTTTTTCTCAAACTCTAATAGTCCTAGAATGTCTGTCAGCTTCTTCTGTTTTTAAATTATCTTATTAACACGATCAATAACACAAAAAACTGGGAACTCTGAGTTTCCTAATCATAGTAGCTATTTCTTTTTTTATTGAATATCCTCTGTATTTCCATTTCAGATGTTATGTCCTTCCCCAAGTCCCAACTTCCTTCCCTTACAATAGCCTCCATGAAGGTGCTGCCTCTCCCAACTACCCTTTCCCACTTCAGTGTAGGAGAACTATACTGGGAAAACCAGCCTTCACTGAAACAAAGGCCTCTCCTCCCATTGATGCCAGAGAATGCTATCCTCTGCTGCGTGTGCACTTGGAGCCATGGGAATTCATTGATTGCTATTTTAGTCTATGGGAGCTCTGGTGGGTTGGCTTATTTGATAATTTTCTTCTTCCAATGGGGTTGGAGACCCTTTCAGCTCCTTCAGTTCTTTCTCTAACTTCTTCCTAGGGGTCCTATGTTCAGTCCAATGGTTAGCTGCAAGCATCCACCTCTATATCATTATGTCTCTGGCAAAAACTCTGATGAGGCATCCATATCAGATTCCTGCCAGGTGTCAGCAATAGTGCTTGTGTTCTGTACCAGCAATAGTTCTTGGGTTTAGTGGCTGCATACGTGGTGGATCCCCAGGTGTGGATGGTTTCAAATCTAGATGATTTGAAAACAGTTCTTAACTGAGATAGTATAATGTCACCTTTCATTTTCTTCTCTCTGATGTTTAAGAATATTGAACACTGGTTGATATATGTATTGAATATTCATGTTTTTAACTCTTCTATTTTTGATATTATTATTTAGATAAACCTTTATCTTACTATAGATTTTATCTACCAATATTCTTCAAAATTTTACTGGAAAAATAATATACATTGAAAAGATATTTATATGCTAACAATTTGTGTAAAGTGCAGTATTTAGTTATTATTGGTGGGAGGGTAAATTATTTCAAATTTAATATGGTAAGTTTAATAATTACTCAAACTAATTTTGGATGGAATTAGCTTGGATGTTCATGACCTATTGAATTTATAAAATAGATGTGATGTATATAAACACTGCAATTGCATTTGGCAGTAAAAAAAAAGAAACCAATTATCATGAAATTTGGTGGAATGTCGAAACATTATTTTTGAATACAATAGCTGAGGCTCAGGAATTACATTATATCTTTTCAAATGGTATGTGAATCTTTGCCTCAAATATTTTTAATTTCTTGATTTTATAATATTGTGATTATATATGCCCAATCACTTAAAAATAACTCAAATAGGTTCTTCCATTTTATATTTCAAATGGTTTTGTTAAATGATATTTTGGAAAATATCATACCAATATGTATATATTTTATCACATGAATATATATATGATACCCACCTCCCTTATTATCCTTCTCTCACTTCCTAGAACTACCAATATGTGTCCTTCCAAGTTTAGGTCCTCATCTCAATTCATCAATAACCCAGTGCACAGTTTGGTTATCTATAATAGGCTCATGTGGATAGGTCAATACTCTAGGGCATTGACAATCTGTCAGATTCCATATACACATAAATAATTGCCTCTCATTAGGAAGAACCATGTATCTAAGGGTCATCAGCCAGGGATAGAGCATCAGCAACCTTCCAGCTATTTACACTGTACTGATGACTATTTTGATTTTGTTGTTTGTAAGCAAGAAACAAATCTTCCTGTTAAATTTAGTGTCTAATGATTGTTTTGTGTCAAAAAGTCAAATATTTTATGCCACTCATCCTAATGTATGGTTGTTTAGTTATTTCCTTTCTCTCTCCATGATATTGCCTAAGCCTTCAGTTGGACTGTTTATATAGAGGACTTATGTACTGTTGTTATAGAATTAATAGTATTACCATAATTCAAGTGAAGTCCGTTGTCGTTGTGCCAATTGTTTTCTTGGGGACCTTCATGTGTGGAATGTCACTGCTAGAATCTGAATGTCTCTGTTATGATAAGTTTAAACATCTTAAATGCCCTATTTAGTAGAACTCTAACCTCACTGAGGGATGGAACATACCAAGCATATTGGAGTTAAATGATCCTTCTCTGTTTTTTAGTATTTAGCATGATAATGAACATAATTCTGAACACATTGAAGAATTCTGTTATGTGTAAGGTGTCTATTAACCTGCACTTTTTACATGTCCCTAGCAGTTTACAGTAATTTAGTGGCTTTCATAAAGATTAGGATTTAGTTTTTATTTCTGCTTTATTTAGACACAAAAAAACCAATTTATATTGATATTCTCTTAGTATCAAAACTTTTAAACTCATAAATATAGTCCATAAGGAGATAAGTAAAGCTTCTGACCTTTATATCCTGTATTGTTGTAGATTGTAACATTTTTGTAATTTTCAATTAATAAAAGTGCTATAGTTTAATAATGATAGCAAAATCAAAGTTTAAAGGCAGATATATTTTGTGCCTGTAATTTTTAAACCTTTTAGTCCTGCCAACTTCTAAACCTATTTTAAGAAAGGGTAGCTTGTGCTCTCAACCATTGAGCCAACTCTCCATGCCCTGAACTCTGTTATCTTAATAAACCCATATTGCTATTCATGCTTCTATTGGTACTCACAACTTTTTTCTTATGGACTCTCAGAAGAATCAGGTCTCTTGCATAGAAAAGATATCAGAGCTCTTCTAGTGGAATCTACAGCAGAATTCCGAAAAGCTTTTAAGATATGGTCATGCAGCTATGTCAGCAGCTGCCCTCATTAATTTGTAAGATACTAAATTGAAAATTCTTTCACCTGATGTGTTGGGAGCTATAATGGAATGAGCTAATAGAGAGCAGGTGATTATCCTGAGATAGTCTGCCTCGGATTATTATATAATCTGTAACTGGTCCACCCTTATTCAGCAAGGCTGTAAGAAATTCATTTTACAAAACATTCCTGCCATTAATATGATTTTCCCATATTCTTAAACATAACAATCATTAAGTTATAGCACACCACTTTAGAGCAGATCTAGGAAGATGTACTGTCTTGTAGTGACACTACATAGACATATAAATAACTAAAGTCTTAAAGAGAAACCTATAAGAATTCCTAAACTAATAAATGATTTATAAATAAAAATATAAAGTTAAAATATATGAAATTAAAAATTATAAAATATATTTTTGAAATATTATTAAGATAAAGATAATTCAAATAATTATAGGATCATTTTGTCACTTTATTAGAAAATCAGGTACCACCCACCCTGGAGTATAATACCCAGCTGGCTTACAAAAGTGATGTTTTCAAAAGAAACTCCAGTGATTTGGCTCCCTAGGTTATCAGTTAAACTACACATGACAATTGAAAAGTAAATTTGTATTTGACTTTCAATTACACTCTATTGACAGACACATCCATTATCAAGTCAATAGTTCATTGTTGGATCATACTGTCTCTATTGACTGTTTTGAATATAAAAGGTATAAACTCTTTAACACTGTTCCTTTTTAAGATGCCTTTAATAAATATATATTATTTCTTATAAAAAAGCTAGAAGCATAACAACTTCTGGAAATGTCAGGTGTCATGGGAAGATTTCATACCCCTGTGCTCTAGTCGAGGAAGTGAAACCTCAAGGCTTATCAAGACTTTAACCCAAGGATAACTGAAGGGAGAGTAGTTGATTCACTATAGGGCAAGAATTAGGCTATAATTAGTGTTAATTCATTTGGTGATTTAAAGACATTGAAAACTGTGTTTTCATGGGTCAGCAGTGAAGAAGGCCACTCCTTAATAATGGATAGATGTGTACAGCAGCATCGTGAGAGGAACTAATTATCACATAGTGGGGATCCACCCCATATACAGTGACAAAATCCAGACAATAATGTGGTTGCAAAAAATAGCATGCTGCCAGGAACCTGATATATTTGTCTTCTGAGAGGCTCTGCCAGAGTCTGACAAATACTCAGGAAGATGCTCTCAGCCAATCATTGAATTGAGAACAGTGTCATTAATGGATGAGTTAGGGAAATGACTGAAGGAGTTAAAGGGCGTTGCAACTACATAGGGAGAAATACAATATCAAACAACCAGACAACCCAGAGATCCTAAAAACTAAAGTACCAACCAAAAGAGTATACATTGAGAGATCCAGGGCTCCAGCTGCTATGTAGTAGAGAATGGCCTTATTAGGCATCACAGTTAAGAGAGACCCTGGGTGTTGTGAAGGTTCAATGCCTCAGTGTAGGGGAATGCTGTGGGGTTGGAGTGGGATGAAAGGGATTAGTTGGTTTGGGAGCAGTCTCATAGAGGAAGGGAGAGTGGGGATTTAATACTCTTAATTGAGATGGGAATCTGGGAAAAGAAATAACGTTTGAAAAATAAGTAGAGAAAATTTAAAAAAAAAACAAAAAACAAAAAAGAAATGCTGTCATTTACATGCTTACTGGGGCTTTGTATGTTTTACTTGATACATTTTCTTTCTTATTTGTTTGATTTATCTTTCATTCATTTTCTTTTCTTTTTTAGTTTTCTTTCTTTTCTTGTATTGAGTTTGGAAGAAAATAATTCTGCAAAGGTTTTGAAAGAATGATTAAACAATGCTCAAACAAAACCAAATGTAAGAATTATATTCTAAGACAACAGCATCATCTACAACAAGAATTTAGAAAAGAACTGAATGAAGAGAAAGTAATCCATGCTATGAAAATATTATGTCAAGTAAAGAATAACTAAAATGATGTTGGAAATAAAATTCTTAATGAGTATAAAACAAAAATCCCTCACTGGTACATTTCATCAATAGACATCATCCTGGAAAAACATCTGAGAGTCATGTTCAAAACATGACAAGTACAAGTACTGAGTCACTCAGTAAAGACAAATGTGAATATTTTAACTGTGTATGAATATGGCATATAAATGTTGTGGGATGCTATGAAGAGACCTAGCCAATTTTTGTGTTATTGCAGAGGAGAAAGAGTAGAACATCATGGGAAAAATCCAGAGAAACTTTCTAGCAAACTAGTGCAAAATAAATGTGCCAATAACACAGTTAGAAAATGTACCAAACCCATCTACATACAAGAGGATGAGAGAACACATAATATGAAAAGGTAAATAATTGCACATTATCTATTCTACCAAAATTAATAAAGACACAAATAATGAGTTGGGGTCTACTCTTCCAGAGGACCTAAAGTAAATATTCAGCAACCACATTGCCGCTCACAACCATCTACAATGTAATCTGATACATTATTTTTGTGCTCATATACAACAAACAAACAAATATTGAATAAATAAGCAAAAAAATTAATGCTTAAAACTTATTAATGAATTGTCTGTGCTGAAGTGAATAAACACATCCAATATCATAGGGAATACACGCATAATTCCAGAACAGCTAATTTTGAGTTCTAAGAAAGCACCAAGACAAATAGAATGACAAGAATTTTTTGACACATTTTAATAATAACTTTTATCACTAATTGTCACAATTTTTTGATTAAAAATCAGACTAGCATTGGGATTCAACTGTGAAAGAAATCTTGTTGGTACCATTAAAAACAGACATCTCTGTCTATCTTAAATGGTAAATTTGAAAAAAGATACTCCAACAAAATAAAATTAAGAAATTAGAAAGCATAAATATACAAAACTAGTTAGAAGAGGTAAAAAAACCACTTCATATTTATTCAAGAAAAATCCATTAAATATTATTAAAATTTTAAATATATAAAGCAAAATTTGTACAAAAATGTATACTATATATATTAAAAGCACAGATTACAAGCATTGCAGTGCCTGTCAATGGTAGAATTTAATAACCTTCTGTACTGATACAAAGTTTATTTAGACAAAATCTGGTAAGAGAATCATTGATGATAATTGGCATGTAACAGACATGGACTCCATAGATGTCTCCTGAACACTCCAACCCAACAATGATAGTACAGGAAATTTTCTTCAAAATTGAATATGTGTTAGATAGTTTAAATATCAATCTAAAGCAAGACAGAGTCAATATTTTTTGGGAGGTGGAATAACTCCAGTAGGAAAATGCTGCAAGCTGATTGGCTGCTGATCAAGCCTGGACCACATATACTTGAATGAAGATAGCTGACGGTCTTTCATCCTGAAGGAGGCAGTGACACACGCTATGGGTCATCTTGGATGGTATATGGAATCAGACTGCAGAAGGCAAGAAAACAGGTTAGCACGCTGAAATTACCACAGTTGCTGCCCCAGTTTCCTTTTTCAGGTTACTGGACAGACCTCCCTCAATGATGAACTGTCACTTAGAATTATTAGGTGAAATTAATTCTCTCTAATGCATGATATTTTGGTCACAGTGTTTTATCAAATTGGCTATTTAAACATAACTAAACATGTTAAGATGTACTACAAGTTTCAAAAAATATACAATAAATTGAAACAACATACAGCATTTTAGTTGACTGCAATATAATAAAGCTAAATAGTAAGGAAAATTATAGAGAATTCAACAACGCATAAAAATTAACAACACACTGTAAATGATGTCACTGTCCAGAAATAAGTCATAGGGAGTACATTTGCAAATTCCTAGAATAGAATCACATATAATCACAGAATACTATAGTGCAAAGTACCTAAATTAAAATTTAATTTATATTAATACTATATTTATATTAATAATAAAGTATATATATATTAATTTATATAATATTAATTTAATAACTATTATGATTTTGCATCATAAGCCCTTGAATAACAAAAAAACAAACAAATCCTGAAGCAGTGGGTTGGGAGCTATAATAAATCCTCACCTGAAACTGAAAGGATGACAATGGAACAGATAATACAAAAATCAAAGAAAATAGAAATGGGTTCTTTGATATATAAAGAAGACTGACAAATATAAAGGAAAGTTAGCAAAGGACAAAAAGAACAAATTAATAAAATTGGGGATCAAATGAGAGACATTAAACTATCAATGGGATTAAAAACCATTAAGCATACACTTTACAAACTTTTACACATGGGGAGGCTCCAGGACTCACTGTGGGTGACCCTTGTCAAACGGATCAACAGTGTGAATATGGAACCTGAAGAGACCACTTCCAGTTGCCAAACAGGTCCCCCTTGGAAGTATAGGTGCAACTATACACCTACAAAACTTTTGACCCAAAATATTTTCTTCCTAAAGAAAAAAATCAGCGAAAGAAACAAGCAGAAACTGAAGGAATGGCTGACCAGTGTCAAGCCCAATTTGGGTCTAATCATGGGTAGTCTCCAGTCACAGACACTAGTACTAACACTATGCTGTACTTGCAGACAAGCTTCTAGATGCCCCAGTTCAACTCTCCAGAGAAGAAGGCTATACTTCCGGCTCTTAAGAGCTCAGGCCTATTTTATTGATTTAGTTACTCAGGCTCACTTGACATGAAAGTTAAATATTCCTAGAAAGTTGTCCTGGAACCACAGGGGATATTTACAGACATAAGAAATACAGATATCAAGTTTCATGCTTCTTTTAAGATTTTCTATACTTTCAATGAGTGATCCTATGTAAAGCAGCAGATTGACTCCTAATAGCATTATCCTTCCTGGAAAACAGCAGGGAAATTAGCTGCCCTCTTTAACTGCACAGAACAGGAATATCTGTAGCAATTCTGTTCATTACATAACACATTATAAGGCTGGAGATATGTTACATATCAGACCATAGTACCACTGCATAGAATCATCTCTGAACTACATTCTGAATTTTCATATTCAGCTAGACATAATATGATCAAAGCCTTTACAATGCAGTAATACATACAGTTTGGCTATCAATAATTTTTGTCTACACTAAAGGAGAAGTCGACATTAAATGTGAATATAAATTTAATCAGATCACAAATAGTAGATTATTATATATCAGAAATACAGTTTTTAGCTGTAGCGAAATTATATGCATAAATTCATTTTTTATTAGATGAATCAAGGGCATCAAGAACCTTCCAGTGACCAAGAAAATGTCATAGCTCCAGGTTGATGAAACTGTTTTCATCTTTCAGGAATAAAGTTATTCTCCAATTAAAGCAAGAATTGTCGAACTACAGAATACAGGGTCATAGATAAGGAAGCAAATATTTACCTGTTGGGACACTAAGGCATCAGTGAGTAGGACTACTCCATTTTCTACTCTTGGATTCCTTGAGGATGAATCATGGGTAATGTAGTACAATTAACATGTACTAGATTCTACTTATGAGCATACACTGAATTTTGTAGAACTTTGCTCACTAATCTACTGTCAATAAGTAGGCCCAATCCATGCATTTAAAAATTGAGTCCTTTGTGTCTCTACACAGACAACTGTATCTGATCATAGACCTACCCATCATTTTAGAAGATTTTTTTATATTCACATTTTTAAGTTGTTGATTTGAGGCAGAGTATAAAAAATAATTCTTAGTAGAATAAATATGTATTTCCAAAAACTGAAAACTGCATCTATGTGCATTAGGAAAGATGGACACTGTCAGCAGGATTTATGTACAATAGGATTCTGTTTGAGTGTGATAGTGTAAAGACACAAGGAAATGTGTCAATTACACCTAGACAGCATCCCAATGAGCTTCTGACACACACTTAACTCTCAAAACCATACTTGATGTATGTGTCCTCATCACAGTATGAATAGACAGGTGATTTCTATGTCCTTGTTATCAGTCCATGTCTTAGTCTTATACATATATTAGAAAATTTCACCAACCATCTAACTGAGTACAATGACCTTAATGGAGAAGAAAGGGGAAGGACTGAAATATCTGAAAGTGTTGGCAACACCATAGGAAGAACCATAATGTCGATCAACTAGATCCCTTGCATCTGAGCTTATAGGACTAAAACATCCGCTAAAGCACACAAATGGAGGGACCTATGGCTCTAGATTCATATGCAGCAGAGAACTGCCTTATCTGGAAGAAATGAGTGGAGAGATGTGGGGCGCTGCCTGCACATTCTCCATTACAAGATGGCGCTGACATCCGGCTGGAGTTAGCAGTAAACAAGTCATGTGCACGCGTACTGGGTAACTTTCCACTCCTTGAGCCCTGCCTCTCCTGTGGCCTCATAGGTCCTGATAAGTTTCAACCAATCAGTGGGCTCCATGTCCAAGGCGAGGACTGATTCCTATATAAGGGGATGGGCTAGATAGTTCGGGGTTTCCATCTTCACGTGTTGCAAGCTTATGCTCTGCGTCTCGAGAGCATTAAAGCTTTACCACAGAAGAATCCTATATCATGTGCCGTGTCCTTCTTGCTGGTGAGACGGTTGTGCAGGACATCTGGTGCCTGAACCCGGGAACTCGACCACTCCATCGTCTGCACCACCGAAGACCCCTTGTCTCTGGGCAGGGAGGATCCAGAACTGCAGGGAGATAAGTTTGGCAAGGTATGTCTGACCCTGGATCTTTCTTTAAATTTGGTTTAAATCTTCCACGGCCGTGGGAAGTGTCCGTAGAGGCTCTGGTCTTTGTCAGTGCAGTTTTTATTCTCTTCCTCTTAATTTCCTCTTGTGTCCAACAGGGCTGGTGTTAGTTTTGTGCTTACTCACCTTTCAGTTTCACTTTGTGCCACAATGTAAATAAGCCTGGGGCATTACATCGCTGTGATGGGCTCTTCACACTGGACCGTTACAGCCCTGCAGTCAATTCTTAAGCAGAGAGATCTAGAATTGCCCACCTGGATCTTACAGCGTTTCATAAAAGGTAGAGCGTGCTGCCCCTTGATTTGCAGTCTCTGGGTCTCTCTCACCAACCTCATGGAAAAAATTGGGTAGAGATTTAGACTGTGCGCAGACTGCCGGAAACCTCCGTCCCAGGACCATGGCCATTTGGATGATGGTACAAAATTGTTTAAAAGATGAGAGTTGTAGGCCCGCTATCGCTACGGGGCAAGAGGCATTGAGTGAAGTCTAGGATAGACTATCAGAAGCCGAACAAAGCGAGAGGATGGGTGCATGCAGGAAAAGATATTCTCCCTCTAAGGAAAACGGACCTCCAGGTACACTGCACAGTGGGAGAGTTGTTATCCACAAACCTTCAGATTTTCATTCCCTTATGCCCTCTAATATTAAGAAAAGGAGAGTAAGCTTGTACCCTGTAGAGGACCTTGAGGCTCTTAACATTGAAAGCCCCGAGACTTCAGATGATGATGAGTGAGAAGGCTTGGACCCAAAGAAAGGCAGGGTCTGGGCTTTTCCAAAGTGCCATTAAGGCAGTATGGCCCATACCATAGAAAACGGAGGATCGGGTATGGGATCCTCAATGGCCCCTTACCTCCGAAAAATAAGAAGCTGTTACCCAATTGATTAGAGAACAACTACAATTGGGTCATGTAGAACCCTCTACTTCACCTTGGAATACCCCCATTTTTGTGATTAAAAAGAAATCAGAAAAATGGTGATTGTTGCATGAATTGAGAGCCATCAATGAACAAATGCATTTGCTTGGCCCTATACAACGTGGCCTATACCTCACAAAACTTCCAACAATTTTGTAGCCACATGGCTGTGACACATCTCACAAGTTTGTCTTAAAACCCACAAGGGCAAGGCATCGTTGAACGTGCTCACCGCACCCTCAAATCCTGTTTAATAAAACAAAAAGGGGGAATTATGCAAGCTCTACCCCCTGTGCCTAGAACTGCAACTTCCATGGCACTATTCACCTTAAATTTTTTACCAATGGACAAACCAAGAGAGATGGTGAAATGGAAAGATGTCATAACTAATAAATGGAAAGGACCGGATCTTGTGTTGATCAGATCCAGGGGAGCTGTTTGTGTTTTCCCTCAGGATGAAAATAATCCATTCTGGGTCCCCAAGAGGCTCACTCGAAAAATGGTGGAGACTCCTGATGACAGCCCTGCTCCTGATGCTTTGGAACCAGAGAGTCAGAGGAGAGGCGAGATGGGCGATTCTGTCAACATTCCCGAAACCAATTCCAGTGGAACACGATGCTACAGTCTTCCCTAAGTTTTTCACCACTGATATCAACTTGGGTGGGGGTGGGACTCTTTGGAGCAATCCTTTGATGCGGACTTGTGTGGCTTCTCTGACGGGTTTGTAAGCTCAAGGCCCAAACAAAAAGAGACAAGGTGGTTATTGCCCAAGCGCTTGTCGCTCTAGAACATGGAGCATCAGCTGATATCTGGTTGTCTATGCTTAAGCAGTAGGTCACCAGCCAGACAGCTCTTGCACTCCTAGAACTTCAGTTCATTGCACAGGATTAGAGTGTCTGGTTTGAGCAGCCCATGAGGGATGCCAAGTAAAGCATCGCACTGAGAGCCCCTTGTCGCGGGGTATCTCTGGGAGATATGTCATCTGGCGTGAGGGTTGCCTGCCCCAGTATCCCTCCCTCAGAAAAATGGCAGAGTGACAGGTCAAGAGTACTATGGTCTACAAAAAGCCTAGCGGTTACTCCTGTACATGGTCTTTATACACCTTAATGAGGATTTGACTTCTATCTCTGCCCTCCTAATATGGGTGTCCTACTTTGCTTAAAGAATAAAAGAAAGGGGGAGATGTGGGTCGCTGCCTGCACATTCTCCATTACAAGATGGCGCTGACATCTGGCTGGAATTAGCAGTAAACAAGTCATGTTTGCAGGCACTGGGTAACTTTCCACTCCTTGAGCCCTGCCTCTCCCGTGGCCTCATAAGGCCTGATGAGTTTCAACCATTCAGGGGGCTCCATGTCCAAGGCAAGGAGTGATTCCTATATAAGGGGATGGGCTAGATAGTTCAGGGTCTTCGTCTTCACATGTTGCAAGCTTATGCTCTGCGTCTCGAGAGCATTAAAGCTTTACCTCAGAAGAATCCTATTTTGTGTGCCGCGTCGTTCTTGCTGGCCAGACGGTTGCGCGGGACAGAGAGACTCTGTCCTGTAGATCCTGAAGGCTCCCCTATAGGGAAATGCCAGGGGGGTTAACTGGTTGTGGGAGTGATGGATTTCCCTCATAGAAGCAGGGTAGGGAGAATAGGGGATTTTGGTGGGGAATTCAAAACAAGGATAACATTTGAAAGGTAAATAAACAAAAAAATCAAAAACAAAAAGAAACACTGTAAAACTGTATCTATGTGCATTAGGAAAGATGGACACTGTCGGCAGGATTTATGTACAGTAGATTTATGTACTCTCAATATGATGAAGTGAGAATGGCAATGATCATTGGCCATCATGATTCATACTGAGTATTGTAAAAGCAACAAAACCACTTTTAGCACAAATTTTTTTTTTAGGAAGATAAGCTCCCTTAGATAACTGGTTTGGTATTTCACACAGTGAGAAAGCATTATCTACCACAATATTTCCACAAATTAGAGTGTAGACACAAAGAAGGTATGGTTGAAATGGGAATTAAATATTTCTAAGTGAGTATCTCAGAAGTTTTCTATAACAAAATAAAACAATATAGAGTGGACTGAAAATAGACAAAGGATTTATTAGTGGTTTCTTTTCAATTTCAAAACAGAAACAATTTACCTGAAGGCAAAAATTAAGCTTGTAACTTGGACATATGAAATTAAAAAAATACACAATGAAGAAAATATCAAGATTATATTTCACTGTTTGTTTAATCAGCTCACCCAAATATGAAAACAAGAAAGAAGTTTATAATTATTAAGATACCCAATGAAAAAGTAGAGTTATTACAAATGGAACTCTAGCTAGGCCTTATAACTGGAAACATTATAGCCATTTCTGATCTGCAAAATCTGTCAATTGAGATTTAACTATGAAAATTAGTATTTACGACTGTAAAAGTGTCTCCTTTTTTTTATCTACCTCACTCCCTCACCAGCCCACTTCCTATTTTTCTCTAATTTTGTTTAATTTTTAGTTGAACAAATTTATTTTAAAAAAGAAAGATAAATATTCACATTTTAAGCATTTTTACATAAAAGTATAGGAATAAATTTTTGACAGTACTTGGTTTTTTTAAATATTTGACAGTGTGCATTAAGATCTTACTAGTTACAATGAGCATAAAATACATTTAAAACAAGATGTAACATGGAATTAGTCAAAGGTTTCTTGGTGTATAAAGGTTAAGCATAATGGTTTTTCATTTTCTTTTTTTTTTTCTTTATTTCCTTATGTCCTTTGTTTTTTATTGCACTTCATATAGTCTGTGAGCTATTTCTGGGGTGTTCTGAGCTTTCAGGTGTTAGTATTCAATTATCAGTGACTACATAGTATGCCTGTTCTTTTGTGACTAGGTTATCTCACTCAGGATGATATTCTCTAGATGCATCCATTTTCTTAAGAATTTCTTAAGTCATTGTTTCTGATAGCTGAATAGTACTCCATTGTGTAAATATACCAAATTTTTTGCATCCATTCATCTACTGAAGAACAACTGGTCCTTTCCAGATTCCTCTTGGTTGTGTCTGTTTTCCTTTGTTCTAGAGCTTTTAGCTGTGCTGTCAAGTTGCTGATGTATGCGTTCCCCAGTTTCTTTTTGGAAGCACTCAGAGCTATGAGTTTTCCTCTCAGTACTGCTTTTATTGAATCCCATAGTTTTGGGTATGTTGTGTTTTCATTTTCATTAAATTCTATAAAATCCTTAATTTCTTTCTTTATTTCTTCTTTATCCCTACTATTGCTTATTAGAGTTGTTTAGTTTTTATGTGTAATTGGACTTTTTTTGTCTTTTTTTGTCCATGGTGATCTGATAGAATTCATGGGAGTATTTCAATCTTCTTATATCTATTGTAGCTTCTTTTGTGATTGATTATATGGTCAATTTTGGAGTAGTTACTGTGAGGTGCTGAGAAGAATATGTATTCTTTTGTTTTAGGATGATATGTTCTGTAGATATCTATTAATTCAAATTGGTCCATAACCTCTGCTAGTTGTTGTGTGTCATTGTTCAGTTTCTTTTTCAATGATCTGTCCATTGTTGAGAGTGCAGTGTTGAGGTCTCCCACTATTATACTGTGGGGTGCAATGTATATTTTGAGCTTTAGTAGGGTTACTTTTATAAATATGGTACTCTTGTATTTAGTGCATATATGTTAAGAATTGAGAGTTCCTCCTGATAAATTTCCCCTGTAATGAGTAAAAAGTGTCCTTCCTTAACTTTTTTGATAACTTTTGGCAGAAAATATACTTTATTCGATATTAGAATGGCCACTTCAGCTTGCTTCTTGGGACCATATGCTTGGAAGTTTATTTCCCAACCTTTTACTTTGAGATAGTGTCTGTCTTTGCCTCTGAGATGAGTTTCCTGTATGCAACAAAATGATGGGTTTTGTTTATGTATCCAGTCTGATAGTCTATATCCTTTTATTGAGGAATATAATCAATTTATGTTAATTAAGGAATAGTCGTTGCTGTTTCCTGCCATTTTTGATTTTGGAGGTAGAATTGTACCTGTGTGTCTTTCTTCTTTTGGTTTTCTTGCTTAGGTATTTTTTTGTTTTTCCTTGTATGGTGTTTATTTCCTTTTATTGGGTTTTCCACCTATAATTCATTTTAATGCTGAGTTTCTGGTCAGATATTGTGTAAATTTAGTTTTGTCTTGGAATATCTTGTTATCTCTATTCATGGTGATTGAGAGTTTTGCTGGGTATAAAAGTTTGGGCTGACACCTGAATTCTCTCAAGGTCTGCATGATGTCTGTCCAGGATCTTCTAACTTTCATAGTCTCCTTAGAAAAATGCGGTGTGATTCTGATTGGTCTGCCTTTATACATTACATGACCTTTGCCCCTTACTGCATTTAGTATACATTTTTTGCTTTGGGCACTTGGCGTTTTGACTCTTATGTGGCAGGACAAATTTCTTTTCTGGTACACTCTATCTGGAGTTCTGTAGGCTTATTTATGCTCATGGTCATCTCATTCTTAAGGGTAGGAAAGTTTTCTTCTATGATATTTTGAAGATATTTACTGTGCCTCTTAGTTGATATTCTTCACCCTCTTCTATTCCTATTATCCTTATGTTTTGTCTTCTCATTGTGTCCTGGATCTCCTGGACAATTTTTGTTAGTATCTTTTTGGTTTTTGCATCTTGTCTCACTCTTTTGTTTATGTTTTCAATGTTATCTTCAGCCCCGGAGATTCCCTCTCCCATCGTTTGTAGTCTGTTGTAGATGCTTGCATTTGTGACTACTGATTTCCTTTTTAGGTTTTCTACCTATAGGGTCATCTCTTTTAGTGTTTTCTTTATTGTGTCCATTTCCATTTTAAATTACTTCTTTCATTCCTTCATTTCTTTGGTTCTGTTTTCCTCGAGTTCTTTGAATTCTTTGAGTGTTTTTCTTGTTTCCTCTTTAAAAGCTTTTAATTCTTTTTGCTTTTCCTCCCATTCTTGTTTAAAGATCTCTATCATTATCTTGAGGTATGATTTCAGATATGAGTCTTCTTTTTATGGAGTGTTTGGCATTCCTTCGTTTGTTGTGATTTGAGAGCTGGGTTCTGGTGTTGCCAGGTTGTCTTCATTTCCCTGGGGGTATGTTCTTTCACTTTCCTCTTGCCATCTTGCTGTCTGTGATTATAAGTGGTCCTGTTTTCAGTGATTGGTTCTAGTTTTTCCCTTGTATATGGTCTGTGTCCCTGGATCTCTGCTGTTACTGGTGGCAGATGGCCTGAGCATCAGTTCTGCAAGCAGAGGCCGCAGATTGGAAATAGACATCCTAAGGCAGGTTTCCTGCTCCCCTGAACCAATGGAGGGGTGCACTTTCTGAGTCTTCAGCACAGACCTCTCTGTTCCTTGGCTACTTGGAGTGCTGTCTCACCAAACCTGTGTTCCTTGATCTCTGCTGTTCCTCAGAATATTTCATACAAGCACAAAAGAATACCTTCTCCACACATTATGGATTCCTCTCAAATAGTTTCTTCGAAGTTAGCAACCAATCAAGCCTCCAAAGATCCAAGAAATTTGAAGTAATCTTTTGTATCTTATGAGAACTTCCTGAATTAATTCTGGACACCAATAACAACAGAAATGCTGGAAATTTTACATTCATATTAATTAAACTACCCTCTACTCAATAATAAATGTGTCAAGAAAGAAATAAAAAAGGAGTAAAAGATGTCATATAATTCGAAGAAAATAATGGCCCAACATACCCATACCTATGTGACACAGTTAAAATACTGCTAAAATTATTGTCCTTATCACTCAGTGCCTTCATGAATGAATTAGAATATTCTCATAGAAAAAATATAAAAGTACATCTGAAAGAACTGGAAAATAAAAGCAAGCACACCAAAGAGTAGTAGAAGGCAGGAATTCATTAAAATCAGTGATGAAATCAATGAGTTAGAAACAAAGAGAGCAATAAAAATCAATGAAAGCATAGTTGGTTCTCTCAGAAATATAACAGGAAATAAAATCCTTAGTGTAACTAAACAAGAGATAGAGAAATAGTATCCAAATTAACAAAATTAGTAATGAAAATATGTACATATTAATTGACACTGAGGAAATTCAAAGGGTAATGAAGTCCTACTTTCAAAATCTGTTCTCCACATGATTGGAATCCTAAAAAAAAAAAAAAAAATGGACAGTTTTCTATTCGAATACCAGTTTTCAAATTAAAGTTAAGAAGAACTATATCAATAATCCAACAGACCCTAAAGAAATAGAAGCATTATTAAAAGGCTCCAAACCAAATGGAAAAAACCCAATGACAGTTTGTTTTAGTATGTGATCTATGAGATTTCTAAACAGCTAATGCTAAAACTACTAAAATTATTATAGAAAAAGAAAGATAAGAAACACTGCCAAATTTATTCTATGAGGGTGATTACAATAATTCTGATATTTAAACCACAATAATAACCAAAAATACCGATTTTTTATAAATATTGATGCAAGGTCATAATACATTACCTACAAACCAAATCTGATAGCATGTCATAGAAATCATCAGTCAAGCATGCTTCATTCCAGTGATGCAGGGATAGTTCAATATATAGAAATCCATCACGGTCATTAATTACATAAAGAAAATGTTCACATGATTATCTCATTAAACTTCTTCATTCTTGTTTGAAGTACAATTTGCACAAATATTTTAGAAAATCAATTTGCTAGATTCTCAGAAATCTGGAAATAGTTCCACCTCATGACCTAGCTATATCTTTCCTGGGCATATGCCCCAAATTAACACCCCACACAGACATTTGTTTAACTCTGTTCATAGCAGCGTCATTCATTAGAGAAAGAAAGGTAAAGGAACCTATATATCAATAAAAAGTAATGTATAAAGGAAAAAAATAATTATGCCTACACTATGGAATATGATTAGGCTACTACAAGCAAAGCTGTCATTTTTTGAATTTTGAAGGCCAATCTGGAGAATGGAGATAATATCATCCTGAGTGATATAACCCAGTCACAAATGATATGTACTCATTTACAAGTGGATGGATATAAGTCACAAAATACAAGTAAAACTTTATACTCCACAGATGTATTTAAGCTAACAAGAAAAAGAGGATCAAGCAAAGAAAATTGAATATCAGTTGGAAGGACAAGTAGAAGTCATAAGAAGCAAAAGGAGGCAGGGAACTGGGAGGGGTGGAAAATATATTGGTGGGTTTCAGGATCAAGTGTGAGGAATGACAGGGGAGATGGTTAGTTCACCATGAAAATGAATGTAAATCTGCATCTGAGTGGGGTGAGAAGGGAAGCTAAACTCCAGGACAGGAAAAAGACCCGAGAAAAGGAGGCACCCAAGTATTTGTGACTCATTACTTAGTGTATTTGGAACCTGAAGAAGTCAACCCCTGAAGCCAAGCTGGAATCACATTGGAGTGATAAAACCCACTCATAAAATTTTCAACCCAAAATGTATCCTCCCTACAAAAACTGCAGGCATGGGGAAAGACTGAAGGGATGGCCAAAAATTAAACAACTCAAATTGAGTCCCATGCCATCGACAAACACCAATCCCTTATACTACCAATGATAATCTGCTATTCTGGCAGCCACAAGCAACTTGTTCATTGAGATGTTCCACCTGGAGGTCCTTCAACAGTGGAATGGATACAGAAAATGTGGTACATTTACACAATGGAGTATTACTCTGGTATTAGATAAAAATGTTTCATGAAATTTGTAGGCAAATGGATGGAAATAGAGACTTTCATCCTGAGTGAGGTAACCCTGTCACACAAACACACACACACACACACACACACACAAACACAGACACACACACAATGTGGTATTCACTTACTGATATGCAGATACTGGCCCCAGAAAAATCCAAATACCCAATAATCAATTCACAGACATTATGAAGCTAAAAATGAAGAAAGGCCTAAATAGGGATGCCTAAGTCCTTCTTAGAAGGGAGAACAATACACTCACAGGAGGAAATGCAGGGTAAAATGAGGAACAGTGATTGTACAAATGATAACTCAGAAGCATCCCACCTTCGGATCTACTTTACATGTAGCCATCAAATCCAAACACTATAGCTGATCCCTAGAAGTAATTACTGGCAGAAACCAGATAGAGATGCCTCCTCAGCAACAATATTTGAATCATAAAGATGTAGCTGAGTATGCTTGGAGGTAAACATTGGACTGAACTCTGGGTCCTAAGTGTTAAAGAAAGGACCTAAGGAGCTTAAAGGGGTTACAACCTCATGGGAAGATAACAGCATTATCACAAATCAAACCCTCCAAAACTCCCATGAACTAATACACTAACCTTTGTGTACACATTGAGAGACATTGATTCAGTTGCATATGTAGCTGAAGATAGCAGTGCCTGGTAACAATATGAGATGAGGCTATCGGCCCAGGGTGGGCATGTTTTCTCAATGTAGGGGAATGCCAAGCAATTGGATGGAGATTGTGCTTAGAATGGAGTGCAGCTATGTGAAGGCAAATGCTCAGCGAGGGCATCATATTAGGGAAAGGAGATAATATCTCAAATGTAAATACAAAATATCTAATAATTTTATGGGAACATAAAAGGTATCCTGGTTCCTGGTTGAGATGAGGTTTGAAACACTGGTGAACCTAAGAGATGGTAGGCATTCCTCTAAACTCCAGGAAACCAGGCCCCTGACACTATCCACAGCCTTCCATATATTAGTGACCATTATTCACATAAGGGCAATACCCTAAGCCCCTTCACAATGAGAAGAAATGACCACAAGTCATGTAGGCACAAGACAGATCTTCATTATAATGAGGTACCTGAAGCCTGGAGGCTTAGCCAATTAACTTTCCTTAAAAGACGTCTTCCTGCAAAATGTATTTAATACCAAGGCAGCAGCTTCTGTGGGGTCCCTGGTAATGGGCGCCAGGTGGCAGAGTTCATAGAATAACTTCAGGTGGTAGATGGCTGCCACTGCCTCTCTCTATATCAGGTGCTGCATGTGAACAGCCTTCAGAGCATAGTCCCCTTTGGCTGTCTCTCCAGACAGCATGATGTAGTCTGTTCCATCTAGGACTGCATTGGCCACATCACTGCCTTCAGCACGGATGGGACGTGGCTTCTCGATCATGCTCTCCAGCATCTGTGTGGCACAGATGACAGGCTTCCCAACTCAGATGCATCGTCCTATCATCATCTTCTGAGCCAGGAAGAACTTCTCTGCGGGAATCTCAATGCCCAGGTCACCTCGAGCCACCATGATCCCATCACTCGCCACTAAAATCTCATCAAACCTGCGAACACCTTCATGGTTCTCGATTTTACTGATGATCTTGATGTTCTTGCCCTTCTCCCCCAGGACCTTCTGGACTTTGTGCACATAGGCGGCCTTGCAGATGAAAGATGCAGACACCATCTCCACATCCTGCTCCACCCCAAACTTAAGATCCTGGATGTCCTTTTCTGACATTGTGGGGAGGTCCACGGCAGCTCCAGGCAGGTTCACGCCCTTCTTGCTGCCCAGGGAGCCACCATTCTCCACCCCTGTCACCAGGTAGTCAGCATCTTTCTCCTGCACGTACAGAGAGATGAGCCCGTCATCCACGTAGATCTTGCTACCCAGCCACAGGATGTTCTTGTCACACTTCTCCGTGTAGGATGATCTTCAGAGTGGCTCCCTTTTTCAGCTCCACCTCTGCAGTACTGGTGCCCTTGTTGAGTCCAGTCCGGATCTCAGGCCCCTTCGTGTCCAGAGCCACCGCAAAGAGACGGTAGAGGATGGGATCAGATGCAAAGCTGTCTGTGGCTGCACGGACATTCTTGATGGTCTCTGCATGGGACTCAAGGGTTCCGTGAGAGAGATTCAGACAAGAAATTCATTCCAGACTTAATCATCTCCATCAGCATCTCCAGAGACCAGGAAGCAGGGCCAATGATACAAGTGATGCCAGTGTAGTGGGATGTGACTAGTGTGGAGTCAATGTCAAGGCCGCACATGTGTTCCAGGAATGTGTCAGCCATGGCTGCATGGAGCTGCTGGGTCTGAAAGAAGGCAGTCCCTGATTCACTGTGTGGCTTTGGCATGGTTCCTGAGATTTTCGGGCGTACTTCAGATCCCGTTGCAATACCTAAAGCGGACGTCTGTACAGTCAGGATGCTTTGCTGCTGTACAGTAAATGTCTTTCATCCATAGACTTTCTCTTTTCATAGGAATCAGCGATGGGGAGCAGTGGAGAAACAATTCACCTACAAAGCTGCCCTCTAATGTCCCATAGAAGGCTTTTCTGTATCCGAAGCTGTGGCTTCAACCAAAAACAAGCCAGTAAGCAACTGCATGCACGTCAAGGACTCCCTATTGTGGGACGAGCCAGAACTCCTCTCTTACACTTATCCCCAGGGTAGATCCTCAGGCACCATACTATATATCATCTCTTCCAGGGCATCCAGTGTTGTTTGGGTAAAGAGGATACCTGAGTGCCAATGGCCCTGGTCTATCTCCAGGTCCTGAGAACAGTGAGCCAGCACTGGCTGACCATCCCATATCTCACCCCATGGCTCCTCACCGATGAAGCTGTGCTCTGCAGCTTCTCATAGTCCCACACCCTCCCTACAAATGTGTGGGACAAGCTGGACCAAACTTCCTGCTTACTACCAACCCTAGCAGTAGTGTCCTGTGGTGGAGCAGGCAAAAGTCCCCACAATTAACCCAACACCTTCTTAGGGATGAATGGGAAAGGGAAGCCTTGAAGTGGGGCAGTGATATTGATATAATGTTAATAATAAAATTATATTAATAATATAAATGTTGATAGAGTTCAGAATTTTGCACTGGAAATTCTTCCCAGATTCTGATAATTAAGACTTTTTTTTTTCTGCCAGTAGTATTAACACCATGGATAATCCTTTGCGGACATCTGGCCTCTGACTCACAACAGCATGACACCAAAACAGCAATGTTTCCCCTACAAATGCTGCCTTTAAGAGAGATAGAAAGAAGAATGTGGTATGCCTCTCAGACTCCGTGCATGTTTGCCTTTACTGTATTTCCCAACAAATGTTATTATTTCAGTGGTTAACGGAATTTATCTCATTCATAATATTATATTTAGGAATATTTACTTGTCCTTCAACTGTGTTGGAATATCCAGGGCTCATTGAGCTGGATAGATGGACTCTAATGTTTCCATACAGCGCTGGTCCTTGTTAATTCTGTTCTTATGCTGCCCACTGACTAGTCATCTGACTATGAGATTTTAATGAGCATAGGTCCCATTATCAGAGTTTATCTTTAATGGATGAACTTTTTTCTCATGTTTTCTGTCTCTGTTCTTGTGTTCTTCCCTGTGTGGTCTGTTCTTCTAGTGGCAAGAGAGTATTCAGGTCCAGTATGGACCTACAATGGGGTTTTGTGGCCTTAAGAACCATAGGGGGTTATAATTTGGCTCTGGGGTTTTATTGTTCGGTGAGCTGAGATGCCCAGTAGGATGTTAGATACTAATGTAGATTCTAAGCTTCTGACTATATCTGTAGAGTTTCTAGTAGTAATTTATCCTGCAGGAGAAAAGTTGCATTAGGTGAGCTGTTTGGCTGAAATGTGGAGCCTCAGAGAGGGATGTCATTGAAAATTTCTAGGCATAAGTGAGTTTCAGTGGGCTCTAGTGTTATATCACCTGGAGATCAGATAATTTAACATCATCAGTGTTTCCTCCTCTACAATAGAAGGCTGGTGTTATACTTTTGGGCAATTTTGTTTTGTTTTGTTTGTTTGTTTGTCTTTTAGATTCTTTTTTTTTTTTTTTTTTTTTTTTTTTTTTTTTTTTGGTTATTTTAACTGAAGTAGTTTCCTTCTGCTTTGTGTGTGCTGCACGCCCCCTGCTGGTGCAGAGCTGCTCTACAAGGAGGTTTATGTCTGTGTTCACACTGAAGACTCCACACTTTGTCTCTTGCACAGTAATATGTGGCTGTGTCCTCAGTAGTCACAGAGTTCAGCTGCAGGAAGAACTGGTTCTTGGATGCGTCTCTAGTGCTGGAGATTCGACTTTGGACAGTTGGGTTGTAGTAAGTGCCACCACCAGAGTTTATGTATCTCATCCACTCCAGTTTATTTCCTGGGAACTTCCGGATCCAGTTCCAGCTAGAACCACTGCTTGTGATGGAGAAGCCAGTGACAGAACAGGTGAGAGACAGTGACTGAGAAGGTTTCACAAGGCCAGGTCCTGACTCCTGAAGCTGCACCTGAGACAAGATACCTTCACAAAAGGGAGGCGATTTTGTTAATCACGCAGAAAAATGAAAATCCTCATGGACACATGTAAGAAATCTCAACACTCACCAGGAAGTGCTGTCAACAGGTAAAGAAAACTCAACTCCCTCATCCTTTAGGCTACTTCCCCTTTTCTTCAGAGATCAGTCACCAGTGAGAGATATGTGATCATCCCATTGCAGGAGAGATATAGTTTAGAAGTAGAAAATTTATTTGCATATGGGAGTCAAATTGGCCTTCATAATTGGGGAAGCTGTATAGAGACCGGCATTGGCTATTTAAATAAGACCATCACAGTCTTTAATCATTCATCATTCACAGTGTGAATCTGGCATTAGAGATAAGGAGGACTGTAGGATTCAGAGGAAACACATCTGGACATGATCCCAACTTCCCATCTTACACCAACTTCCCACAGACACTTTTCTCATCATGTGTTTGTAGAGTCTCAATCAGTGCCAATCTTCCATTCATACTTGGGTTCCTGACTTTCATGCTTTTTTATTTGCAAGTTCAGCCTGTTCCTAGTTTTCTTCCATCCTCCTACCTGTAATATACATTATCATATGTCCTAAAACTTGTTATAATATTTTAACTTTTTAGCACAGAAGATCTGTTATATTTCCAGTAGATATACAGGCATGTCACATTACATTAGTATTTTGCCCTTTGGGAAAACATCAACATATAGTTCAAGTGTAACTACCGAATGTTCAAATAACCATTCATTATGTTACCCTTTTCAGCAATATCTCATCAGAATTTTGTGTAATTGTTTCTGTAACAAATGTCATTGTTTCATGGATTAGATGAAATCTCAAACTACCTTATTGAATTACATTTTCTTGATCAACATGTTGAAAACTTGAAAATATATTTGGTATTTATATGCTTTGTGCTCTTTTATTCACTGTTAAAAAAACTGTAAAATTTTCAACATATCTGATACTTGCCTCTTGAATCCATTCATTCTGGACTTTCAAAGATGAAGGCAGAATTCTGTGGGTTGTGCAGAAAAATCAGTGAAAAATTTCCTATTTTTTTCTATCTAATCTCAATCTACATAAGGTCTAGAATGAGCTTCATTTCTGATCCAGCATAGTCTTGATCTCATGGTTGTAGCTGCAGCATTTTCAATGCTATATCATCTTCCTTAGGGTCATAGCTGCATAGTAGCAGATTTAGGAACATCACAGTGACTGGTTTTTTTTATTGGTGTGGGGTTGCTATGTTTCTAATCATAGTGTGTTCTTTTAATATAGCCAGATAAGTAGATTTCAGACAATATATTTGATATTGAAATAGGTATTTTCTCATGAAGCTCCTATATTTGACAGTAATTGAATCACATTACTTCACAGAAATATAATCTCTGGATGATTTGTCTGAGTAGAAAGAGCCTAAAGCCATATATTTTACAATCCCCCTACATACACTGCCATCAATATCATGGTGTGTATGAGTTCCTACCAAAGACAAATGACAGAATATTAAATTTGGGAGACAAACCACTAAATATTTTTCTATTTATTCTCACGTTGTATTAGACATAAAAACTCTTCATGTGTGGTGAAGATAAATCCAATACAGTTCTTAATATATCGATACTAGCTTGAGCATTTTCAATTCTCTGTCATCTTCTTAAGAGTAAGAAAATGAAGACGAAAGTATATGTGTGAAGACAGTAACAGTTTTATTTATCTATATTCAAAGAACATTCCTTATATTTGTTGTGACATTCTTGATCTCATTAGCAAAAGTAACATTTTACAGTCTGTTTTCCTACATTCTAAAGATACACTTATATTCCCAACAACACTTGGGACCCAGCCTGCCTAAATTTCTTCTACATTTGTATTTCCTCAGTTACTCCCTGCTATGCTACAATGCCACAATGAGAATACCAGCTTAATCCCCTGACTAAAGGAGTGCAGAACCTTGGCCAAGAGTGAATGGACTGCACAGGCCGGAGAATGCATGCAGCTCCAGTATGTAAACACAACATGTCTCTCCTATTTAAACCCATAGTAAGTACTGACCATCAGTCACTGAAAAAAGAAAGTGTACATTCTTGTCAAGGACAACTCCCGTTCAATATATAAGTTTCTTCAGGATTAAAGCATAAAGAGTGGATATCTTCCTCTTGAACAGCTGATAAATCTCTAGCACAAATGAATGCAGTATACAATATAGATTACTGTGGAAATTAACACTAGATATACTATATTCAATAATACTATGTCCAAACTAACATTCTGAGCATATTATAACCTGGGATGTATTATTCAGCTCTTTACTGAAGGTCTCACAATTCTCTGGTGTCTAGCTTTTTGAGTTCTTTGTATACCTTGGATATTAGGCCTCTATCTTATGTGGAGTTGCGAAAGATATTTTCCCACTCTATTGGCTGTTGTTTTGTTTTCTTGACAATGTCCTTAGCCTTACAGAAACTTTGCAATCTCATTAAGTCTAATTTTTAAATCTTTGACCTTAGAGCTTGAGCCATTGGTGTTTTATTCAGAAATTTTTTTTCTGTGCCTATGTGTACAAAGGTTTTCTCTACTTTCTCATCTAATAGTTTCAGTGTATCTGGTTTAATGTGGAGATCTTTGATCCACTTACACTTGAGCCTTGTACAAGGAGATAAGAAAGGGTCTGTTTTTATTCTTTTGCATGTGAGTGCCAGTTGGACCAGCACCATTTGTTGAATTGGATGTCCTTTATCCACTGTATGTTTACAGCTACTTTGTAAGATGTATAATATAAATCTGTTTTTTTTTTTCAAAAAAGGAAAATTATTATCCATTAGAACAAACTTTAGAAACAAATCCTATCTTTCTATTTAGAGCAATATCTTCATATCACATGAATACATATCTTGTATTACAACTGAGTTACAGCAGTAATTTTTCCAATAATCTTTCCACGTCCTCAAACTTTGATGAACATTAAGACTGTAATATTCTAAAGGAAACTTACAGCTGCCATTCATGCTAAACATTCAAATCATTAAATTGATTAACAAGGAGTTTAAGATCAATATTTCTAAATACAACATATAATAGGAAAAACATATCTGTGTTCATGACTTCAAAATTTCCCTCTTGCCAAAAAAAACTTTGCACCCACATTACAGTTTCTCATAGATTAAAAACTGTCTTCAGTTGTCACTTTCCAATACAGAAACTCTGTGTATCTAAAGTATTGTTAAGTTACAGTGAATTTTCCCGTTGTAAAGTAGTGCATGGAGCTGCAATGCACTGTCTTTTTCTCTGGTCATGTGCGCCCCCTGTTGGTCCTGAGCAGCACTGCAAGGAGGTTTGTGTCTGGAGTCACACTGAAGTCTCCTCACTGTATTCATGTCTTTCACAGTAATAAGTGGCCGTGTCCTCAGCTCTCAGGGTGTTCATGTCAAGGTAGAGGATGTTTTGGGAATTATCTCTGGAGATGGTGAACCGACCCTTCACAGATGGACTGTATTCTGCTGTGTAACCATTAGCTTTGTTTCTCACATAACCCAACCACTCAAGTCCCTTCCCATGAGGCTGGCGAAACCAGCTCATGTAGAAATCAGTGAAGGTGAATCCAGAAGTTGCACAGGAGAGTCGCAGAGAACCTCCTGGCTGTATCAAGCCTCCTCCAGATTCCACCAGCTTCACCTCACACTGGATACCTGCAATAGTAGAGAATGCTGCTCACGAAAATGTCATACAGATCCAAGGTCCTTAATTTTTACACACACTCAGTCACTCAGCATCTCTTGTTCATTATAAATTACCATTTAAAAGTGTTACAAAGAAGATCCAGTTCAGCCACATCTTCATGGTGAACGCTCCATGTTCAGGTCTCTCAACTGAATCTGGAAACTGGAGGCTGAGGAAATCAGGATGAGGCCCCTCTGCTAGAGCTAGAGTATGGACAGGTTTTTAAGAGAAGGGAGTGGGTACCAATTTGCATATCTTCGCGCTATAGCACCATCTCCTGGGTGAAAGCTCTAGGGGTGCAGTTATTACAGAATTCCGTAATGAAACAGATGAGTTCGGTTGCAAGAGCAGCATTATTAGATTTTGCATCATGTGTCTATGATAACAACCTTCAACGTTTTATTTTGATTTAACCAGTTCACCTTTCTACCAGGAAATATGTAAGAATTCTTTGTCTTTGTATTAACACCATATATCTCTGTATTTCCATTTCAGATGTTATGCCCTTCCCCCAGTCCCACACCCCTTCCCTTACAATAGCCTCCATGAAGGTGCTCCCTCTCCCAACTACCCTTTCCCACTTCAGTGTAGGAGAACTATACTGGAAAAATCAGCCTTCACTGAAACAAAAGCCTCTCCTCCCATTGTTGCCAGAGAATTCTATCCTCTGCTGCATATGCACTTGAAGCCATGGGAACTAATTGGTTGCTGTTTTAGTCTATGGGAGCTCTGGTGGGTTGGGTTAGTTGATAATTTTCTTCTTCCAAAGGGGTTCCAGACCCTTTCAGCTCCTCCATTTCTTTCTCTAACTCCTTCATTGGGGTCCCCAATGGTTAGCTGTGAGCATTCACCTTTGTATCATTATGTCTCGGGCAAAGCCTCTGAGGAGGCATCCATATCAGATTCCTGCCAGGTGTCAGCAATAGTGCTTGTGTTCAGTACCAGCACTAGTGCTTGGGTTTAGTGGCTGCATATGTGGTGGATCCCCAGGTGTGGATGGTTTCAAATCTAGATGATTTGAAAACAGTTCTTAACTGAGATGGTATAATGTCACCTTTCATTTTCTTCTCTCTGATATTTAAGAATATTGAACACTGGTTGATATATGTATTGGACATTCATGTTTTTAAAGATATGGGTTTAACTCTTCTATTTTTGATATTATTATTTAGATAAACCTTTATCTTACAATATGATTTTATCTATTAATATTCCTCAAAATTACACTGGAAATTTTTTTTCTTTTTTTTAATAAACATTAAATTTTAAATTTCATTAATCATCAAGTAACACCAGACTAATTCTAATTTTAGATTCATCTGAACCATTAAAAATGAATAATATACATTGGAAAGATATTTATATGCTTCCAATTTGTGTGAAGTGCAGTATTTAGTTATTGTTTGTGGGAGGATTAGTTAGTATGAGCATTATGAAAATAAGTGTGATGACTTCTGAAAGAACTCAAATTTAATGTGGTAATTTTAATAATTACTCAAACTAGTTTTGGATAAAATCGTCTTGGATGTTGATGACCTATTGAATTACAAACGAGATGTGATAAATATGCTCATTACAATTGCTTTTGGCAGTAAATAAAGAAAGAAACCAACTATCAGGACATATGGTGGAATGTGGAAACATTATTTTGGAATACAGTAGCTGAGGCTCAGGAATTACATTATATCTGCTCAAATGGTATGTGAATCTTTGTGTCAAATATTTTTAATTTCTTGATTTTGAACTATTGTTATTATATATGCCCAATCACTTAAAAAATAACTCAATCAGGTTCTCTCATTATATATTTCAAATGGGTTTGTTCAATGATATTTTGGAAAATATATATATATATATATATATATATATATATATATATATATATATATATATTAATGATACCCACCTCCCTTATTCTCCTCCTCCCACTTCCTAGAACTAATCATATGTGTCCTTCCAAGTTCATGTCTTCGTCTCAATTCATCAATAACCCAGTGCACAGTTTGGTTATTTTTAATAGGCTCATGTGGGTAGGTCAATACTCTTGAGCATTGACAATATGTCATATTCCTTATACACATAAATAATTGCCTCTCATTAGGAAGAACAAGGTATCCAAGGGTCATCAACCAGGGATAGGGCATCAGCAACCTTCCACCCATCTACAATGTACTTATGACTATTTTGATTTATTGTTGTTTGTAAGCAAGAATCAAATCTTCCTATTAAATTTAGTGTCTAATGATTGCTTTGTGTCAAAAAGTCAAATATTTTATACCACCCATCCTAATGTATGGTTGTTTGGTTATTTTTTTTCTCTCTCCCATGATATTGTCTGAGCCTTCAGTTGGATTGTTTATATAGAGGACTTATGTACTGTTGTTACAGAATTAATAGTATTACCATAATTCAAGTGAAGTCCTTTGTCGTGGTGCCCATTGTTTTTTTAGAGACCTTCATGTGCGGAATATCAGTGCTAGGATCTAAGAGTCTCTGTCATGATAAGTTTAAACATCTTAAATGCCCTATTTAGTAGATCTCTGACCTCACTGAGGGTTGGAACATCCAAAGCATATTGAAGATAAATTGTCCTTCTCTGATTTTAGTATGTAGCATGACTATAAACATAATTCTGTACACACTGAAGAATTCTTTTATGTGTAAGGTGTCTATTAACCTGCACTTTATACATGTCATTAGCAGTTTACAGTAATTTAGAGGCTTTCTTAAAGATTAAGACTTAGTTTTTATCTCTGCTTTATTTAGACACAAAGTAACAAATTTATATTGATATTCTCTTAGTATCAAAACTTTTAAACTCATAAATATAGTCCATAAGGAGATTGGTAAAGCTTCTGACCTTTATATCCTGTATTGTTATAGAATGTAACATTTTCTGTATGATTCAATTGATTAAAGTGCTGTTGTTTAATAATGATAGCAAAATCAAAGTTTAAAGGCAGATATATTTTATGTCTGTAACTTTTAAACTTTTAGTCCTGCCAACCTCTACTTATTTTAAGAAAGGGCAGCTGGTGCTCTCAACCATTGAGCCATCTCTCCATGCCCTGAACTCTGTTATCTTGAAATGTCCTTATTGCTATTCATGATTCTATTGGTACTCACAACTTTTTTTCTTATGGACTCTCAGAAGACTCGGCTCTCTTGCCTAGAAAACAAGATGTCAGAGCTTTTCTAGTGGAATCTATAGCAGTATTCTTAAAATCTTTTAAGATATGGTCATGCAGATATGTCAACAGCTTTCCTGATCAATTTCTAAGATACTACAGTGAAAATTCTTCTACCTGATGTGTTGGGAGCCATAAGGGAATGAGCTAATAACTATCAGGTGATCATCTTGAGATAGTTTGCCTTGGATTATTGTATAATCTATAACTGGTCCACCCCTATTCAGCAAGGCTATAAGTGATTCATTTTAAGAAATATCCCTGACATTAATATGCTTTTCCAATATTCTTAAATATAAAAATCATTAAGTTATAGCACACCCCTTTAGATCAGATCTCTGTAGATTTATGAAGATGTACTGTCTTGTAGTGATGCTAGATAGACATATAAATAACTTAAGTCTTAAGGAGGAGCCTATAAGAATTTCTGAGCTTATAAATGATTTATGAATAAAAATATAAAGTTAAAATATATGAAATTAAAAATTATAAAATATAGTTTTGAAATATTATTAAGATAAAGATAATTCAATTAATTATAGGATCATTTTGTCACTTTATTAGAAAATCAGGTACCACCATCTTGGAGTATAATACCCAGCTGGCTTACAAAGGTGATGGTTTCCAAAGAAACTCCAGTGCTTTTGCCTCCCCAGTGTATCAATAAAAGTACACATGACAAAGGAAAAGTGAATTTGTAATTGACTTTCAATTACACTCTATTGACAAACACATCCATCATCAAGTCAGTAGTTCATTGTTGGATCTTTCTTTCTCTATTGACTGTTTTGAATATAAACAGTATAAACTCTCTAACTCTGTTCCATTTTTTGATAACTTTAATAAATATAAATTATTTGTTAAAAAAAAAAAGCATAACAACTTCAGGAAATGTCAAGTGTGTCGTGGAAAATTTCACACCCCTGTGCTCTAGTTGAGGAAGTGAAACCACAAGCCTTATCCAGACTTTAACCCAAGAGTAACTGAAGGGAGAGTAGTTGTTTCACTATAGGACAAGAATTAGAATATGATTAGTCTTAATTTATTTGGTCATTTAAAGACATAGAAAACTGTGTTTTCATGGGTCAGCAGTGAAGAAGGCCTCTTCTTCCTAATGGATAGATGTGTACAGCAGCATCATGAGAGGAACTAATTATCACATAGTGGGGATCCATCCCATATACAGTAACAAAATCCAGACAATATTGTGGTTTCAAAAAATTGCATGCTGACAGGAGCCTGATATATCTGTCTTCTGAGAGGCTCTGCCATAGCCTGAGAAATACCCAGGAACATGTTCTCAGGCAATCATTGAATTGAGAACAGTGTCACTAATGGAATATCAGAGAAAGGACCAAAGGAGTTGAAGGGCTTTGCAACTACATAGGAAGAAAAACAATATCAAAAAAACCAGACCACACAAAGATCACAAAAACTAAAATACCAACCAAAAGAGTATACATTGAGAGATCCAGGGCTCCAGCTGCTATGTAGTAGAGAATGGCCTTATTAGGCATCACAGTTAAGAGAGACCCTTAGTCTTGTGAAGGTTCAATGCCTCAGTGTAGGGGAATGCTGTAGGGTTGGAGTGGGATGAAAGGGATTGTTTGCTTTGAGAGCAGTCTCATAGAGGAAAGGAGAGTGGGGATGTAATACTGTTTATCGAGATGGGAATCTGGGAAAAGAGATAACATTTGAAAAATAAGTAAAGAAAATATTTAAAAAAAACAAAAAAGTAATGCTGTCTATTACATGCTTACTGGGGCTTTGTATGTTATGCTTGATATATTTTCTTTCCTTTTTGTTTGATTTCTCTTTCATTCATTTTCTTTTCTTTTTTAGTTTTCTTTCTTTTCTTGTATTGCGTTTGGAAGACAATAATTTTGCAAATGTTTTGGAAAAATGATTGAACAATGCTCAAACAACCAAAAAAAATTAAGAATTATACTCTAAGACAACAGCATCTTCTATGACAAGAATTTAGAAAAGAACTGAATGAAGAGGAATTAATCCATGCTATGAAAATACTATGTCAAGTAAAGAATAACTAAAATGATGTTGGAAATAAAATTCTTAATAAGTAAAAAAACAAAAATCCCTCACTGGTACATTTCATCAATAGACATCTTCCTGGAAAAACATCTGAAAGTCATGGTCAAAACATAAAGCACAAGTACTGAGTCACTCAGTAAAGTTGAATGTGAATATTTTAAATGTGTATGAATATGACATATATGAGGGATGCTATGAAGAGACCTTGCCAATCTTTGTGTTATAGCAGAGGAGAAAGCGTAGAACACCATGGCAAAAACCCAGAGGAACTTTCCCACAAATTAGTGCAAAAATGTGCTAATAACACAGTTATAAAATGTACCAAACCCATCTACATACAAAAGGATGAAAGAACACCAAATATAAAAACAAAAAAATTGCACATCATGTATTCTACCAAAATTAATAAAGACACAAGTAATGAGTTGGGGTCTACTCTTTCAGAGGACCTGAAGTAAATATTCAGCAACCACATTGCAGCTCACAACCATCTATAATGTAATCTGATACATTTTTAGTTGTGCTCATATACACCAAACAAACACACAAACATTGAATAAATAAACAAACAAATAAATCCTTAAAACTTATTAATGATTTGTTTGTCCTGATGTGTAAAAACACAAGCAAAATCATAGGGTATACATGCGTAATTCCAGAACAGCTAATTCTGAGTTTTAAGAAAACACCAAGACAAATAGAATGACAAGAAATTTTTGACACATTTTAATAATAACTTTTATCACTAATTGTCACAATTTTTCAATTAAAAATCAGACTAGCATTGGGATTCAACTGTGATAGAAATATTGTTGCTTCCATTAAAAACAGACATCTCTGTCTATCTTAGATGGTAAATTTGAAAAAAAAAAGATACTCCAACAAAATAAATTTAAGAAATTACAAAGAAGCACTATACAAAACTAGTTAGAATAGTTAAAAAAAAACACTTCATATTTATTCAAGAAAAATCCATTAAAATACTATTAAAATGCTAAATATATAAAGCAAAATTTGTACAAAAATATATACTATAAATATTAAAAGGACAGATTACAAGCATTGCAGTGTCTGTCCATGGGAGAATTTAATAACCTACTGTTCTGATACAAAGTTTATTTGGACAAAATCTAGTAAGAGAATCATTGACAATAATTGGCATGTAACAGACATGGACTCCATAGACGTCTACTGAACACTCCAACCCAACAATGATAGTACAGGATATTTTCTTCAAAATTGTATATGTGTTAGCTAGTTTAAATATCAATCTATACCGAGACAGAGTCAATTTTTTTTGGGGGGGGTGGAATAAATACAGTAAGAAAATGCTGCAAGCTGATTGGCTGCTGATCAAGCCTGGACCACACATACTTGAATGAAGATAGCTGACAGTCGTTCATCCTGAAGGAGGCAGTGGCACACGCTATGGGTCATCTTGGATTTTATATGGAATCAGACTGCAGAAGGCACGGAAACAGGTCAGCATGCTGAAATTACCACAGCTGCTGCCCCAGTTTCCATTTTCAGGTTACTGGACAGGCCTCCCTCAATGATGAACTGTCACTTAGAATTATTAGGTGAAATTAATTCTCTCTAATGCATGATATTTTGGTCATAGTGTTTTATCTCATCGGCTATTTAAACATAACTAAACATGTTAAGATGTACTACAAGTCTCAAAAAATATACAAAAAAATTGAAATAACAAACAGCATTTTAGTTGACTGCAATATAATAAAGCTAAATAGTAAGGAAAATTATAGAGAATTCAACAAGGCATAAAAATTAACAACACACTGTAAATGACATCACTGTCCATAAATAAGTCAAAGGGAGTACATTTGCAAATACTTAGAATAGAATCACATATAATCACAGAATACTATAGTGCAAAGTACCTAAATTAAAATTTAATTTATATTAATACTATATTTATATTAATAATAAAGTATATATGAATTTATATAATATTAATTTAATAACTATTATGATTTTGCATCGTAAACCCTTGAGAAACAAAAAGAACAATCAAATCTTGATGCAATGGGTAGGGAACTATCATAAAAACTTTGCCTGAAACTGAAATGATGACAATGGAACAGATAATACAAAAATAAAAGAAAATAGTAATGAGTTTTTTGATATATAAAGAAGATTGGCGGGTATAAAGTAAAGATAAGCAAAGGACAGAAAGAACAAATTAATAAAATTGGGAATCAAATGAGAGACATTAAACTATCAATGGGATTAAAAATCATTAAGCATATACCCCAGAGACACCTTAGTACACAACAACGATATATGCACCACAATGTTCATAGCAGCTCTATTTTTAATAGCCAGAAGCTGGAAAGAACCCAGATATCCTTCAGAAGATGAATGGATACAAAAATTGTGGTACATTTACACAATGGAATACTACTCAGCCACCAGAAACAATGACTTGACCAAATTCTTAAGAAAATGGCTGCATCTAGAGAATATCATTCTGAGTGAGATAACCCAGTCACAAAAAAACAGACATAATATGCAGTCACTGATAATGGGATGCTAACCCCAGAGGCTAGCACTGCTCCAGAAACAACTCACAGACTGTATGAAGTCCAAGAAATAAAGAAAACAAAACAAAATAAAACAAAAAAATCTTTATACAACAAGAAAACTTTGACTATTTCCTTGTTACATTTTGTTTTACATGTACTTTATGCCCATTGTAACTATTAAGTTTTGAATGCATACAATCAAACCTTTAAAAAAATCAAGTACTGACTAACAAACATATTCATACACTTTTATGTAAAAATTAGTTTAAAATCTGAAAAAAGTACTGACAAAAATGTATTGTATAATTTTATGCAAAAATGCTTAAAATCTCTTCATTTATCTTTGTTTTGTAAAATAAAGTTGTTTAAAAAAGAAATGTAAATGTATAAAATATCCAATAAAAAGATTAAAAAAATCATTAAGCACACACTTAACAAACTTTTATCCATGGGGGTGGGGGGCTCCAGGACTCACTGTGGGTGACCCTTGTCAAACGGATCAACAGTGTGAATATGGAACCTGAAGAGACCACTTCCAGTTGCCAAACAGGTCCACCTGTGGAAGTATATGTGCAACAATCCACCTACAAAATTTTGACCCAAAATATTTTCTTCCTAAAAAACAAATCAATGACAGAAACAAGCAGAAACTGAAGGAATGGCTGACCAGTGACATGCCCAATTTCGGTCCAATCATGGGTAGTCTCCTGTCACAGACACTAGTTCTTACACTATGCTGTACTTGTAGACAAGTTTCTAGATACCCCAGTTCAACACTCCAGAGAAGAAGGCTATACTTCTGGCTCACTAAGAGCTCAGGCATATCTCATTCATTTAGTTACTCAGGGTAACTTGACATGTATGTTAAATATTCCTAGAAAGTTGTCCTGGAACAACAGGGGATATCTACACATATAAAAAATATGGGTTTTAATTTTCATGCTTCTTTTAAGATTTTCAACACTTTCAATGAGTGACCGTATGCAAAGCAGCAGATTGACTCCTAATACCATTATTTTTCCTGGAAAACAGCAGTGAAATGAGCTACCATTCTTAAATGTACAGAACAGGAATATCTGTAGCAATTCTGTTCATTACATAATGTATTATAAGGCTGGAGATATGTTACATATCAGACCATAGTACCACTGCATAAAATTACCTCTGAACTGCCTTCTGAAGTTTCATATTTAGCTAGACTTTATATGATCAAAGCCTTTACATTGTAGTAATATATACAGTCTGTCTATCAATAATTTCTGTCTGCACTAAAGGAGTAGACATTAAATGTGAATATAAACTTAATCAAATTACAAATAGTAGATTATTATATATCAGAAACAGTTTTTAGCTCTAGTAAAATTTTATATATAAATTCATTTTTGATTAGATGAATCAAGGACATCAGGAATCTTACAGTGACCAAGGAAATGTCATAGCTCCAGTTGGATAAAACTATTTTCAACTTTCAGGAATAAAAGTATTCTCCAATTAAAGCAAGAATTGTTTAACTATAGAATACAGGGTCATAGATAAGGAAGCAAATATTTACCTGTTGGAACACTAAGAAACCAGTGAATAGGACTACTCCATTTTCTAATCTTGGTCCTTGAGGATGAATCATGGGTAATGTAGTACAGTTAATATGTACTAGATTCTACTTATGAGCATACACTGTATTTTGTGGAAGTTTGCTCACTAATCTACTGTCAGTAAATAGACCCAATCCATGCATTTAAATACTGAATCACTTTTGTCTCTCTACAGGCAGATGTATAAGTTCCTATACCTACCCATCATTTTAGAAGATCTTTTTATATTCACATTTGTTTTAGTTGTTGATTTGAGGGAGAGTATAAAAATAATTCTTAGTAGAATAAATATGTATTTCAAAAAACTGAAAACTGTATCTATGTGCATTAGGAAAGATGGACACTGTCGGCAGTATTTATGTACAGTAGGATTCTCTTTGAGTGTGATACTGTAAAGACACAAGGAAATGTTTCAATCACACCTAGACAGTGTCCCAATGAGCTTCTAACACACATTCAACTCTCAAAACCATACTTGATGTATGTGACCTCATCACAGTATGAATAGACAGGTGATTTCTATGTCCTTGTTATCAGTTCACTTCTTAGTCTTATACATATATTAGAAAATTTCACCAACCATGTAACTGAGTACAATGACCTTAATGGAGAAGAAAGGGGAAGGACTGAAAAATCTGAAAGTGTAGGTAACACCATAGGAAGAACCATGATGTCGATCAACTAGACACCTTCCATCTGAGCTTTTAGGACTAAAACACCCACTAAGGCACACACATGAAGGGACCTATGGCTCTAGGTTCATATGCAGCAGAGAACTGCCTTATCTGGAAGAAATGTGTGGAGAGACTCTGTCATGTGGATGCTGAAGGCTCCCCTATAGGGAAATGCCAGAGGGGTTAACTGGTTGTGGGAGTGGTAGATTTCCCTCATAGAAGCAGGGTAGGGAGGATAGGGGATTTTGGTGGGGAATTCAAAACAAGGATAACATTTGAAAGGTAAATAAACAAAAAAAAAATCAAAAACAAAAAGAAACACTAGTTTTCAATACTCTCAATATGATGAAGTGAGAATGGCAATGATCATTGGCCATCATGATTCATACTGAGTATTTTGTAAAAGCAACGAAATCACTTTAAGCACAAATTTTTCTTTTAGGAAGATGAGCTCCCTTAGATAACTGGTTTGCTATTTCACACAGTGAGAAAGCATTATCTACCATGATATTTCCACAAATTAGAGTGTAGACACAAGGTGGGAGGGTTGAAACAGGAATTAAATATTTCTAAGTGAGTATCTCAGAAGTTTTCTATAACAAAATAAAACAATATAGAGTAGACTGAAAATAGACAAAGGATTTATTAGTGTTTTTTTTTTTTCAATTTCAAAACAGAAACAATTTATCTGAAGGCAAACATTGAGCTTGTAACTTGGACATATGAAATTAAAGGAAATACACAATGAACAAAATATCAAGATTATATTTGACTGTTTGTTCAATCAGCTCACCTAAATATGAAAACAAGAAAGAAGTTTATAATTATTAAGAAAACCAATAAAAAAGTAGAGTTATTACAAATGGAACTGTAGCTAGGCCTGATAAATGGAAACATTACAACCATTTCTGATCTGCAAAATCTGTCAATTGAGATTTAACTATAAAAATTAGCATTTACTACTGAAAGAATGTCTTCTTTTTTATCTACCTCGCTCCCTCACCAGCCCACTTCCTATTTTTCTCTAATTTAGCTTAATTTTTAATTGAACAAATTTATTTTAAAAGAGAAAGATAAATGTTCAGATTTTAATCATGTTTATATAAAAGTATAGAAATAAATTTTTGACAGTACTTGGTTTTTTAAAATATTTGATAGTCTGCACTAAGATCTTACTAGTTACAATGAGCATAAAGTACATGTAAAACAAGATGTAACATGGAATTTACTCAAAGGTTTCTTGGTGTATAAAGGTTAAGCATAATGGTTTTTCATTTTCTTTTTTTTCTTTTCTTTCTTTTTTGTCCTTTGTTTTTCATTGAACTTCATATAGTCTGTGAGTTGTTTCTGAAGTGTTCTGAGCTTTCAGGTGTTAGTATCCTATTATCAGTGACTACATAGTATGTCTGTTCTTTTGTGAATGGGTTATCTCACTCAGGATGATATGCTCTAGATTCATCCATTTTCTTAAGAATTTCCTAAAGTCATTCTTTCTGATAGCTGAATAGTACTCCATTGTGTAAATATACAAATTTTTTTGCATCCATTCATCTACTGAAGGACGACTGGTCCTTTCCAGATTCCTCTTGGTTGTGTCTGTTTCCCTTTGTTCTAGAGCTTTCAAGTGTGCTGTCATGTTGCTAGAGTATGTGTTCCCCAGTTTCTTTTTGGAAGCACTCAGAGCTATGAGTTTTCCTCTCAGTACTGCTTTTATTGAATCCCATAGTTTTAGGTATGTTGTGTTTTCATTTTCATTAAATTCTATAAAATCCTTAATTTCTTTCTTTATTTCTTCTTTATCCCTACTATTGCTTATTAGAGTTGTTTAGTTTTTATGTGTATATGAACTTTTTTTGTCTTTTTTTTTTTTGTCCCTGGTGATCTTATAGAATGCATGGGAGTATTTCAATCTTCTTATACCTATTTTAGCTTGTTTTGTGATTGATTATATGGTCAATTTTGGTGAAGGTACTGTGAGGTGCTGAGAAGAATATGTATTCTTTTGTTTTAGGATGATATGTTCTGTAGATATCTATTAATTCTAATTGGTCCATAACCTCTGCAAGTTGTTGTGTGTCATTGTTCAGTTTCTTTTTCAATGATCTGTTCCTTGTTGAGAGTGCAGTGTTGAGGTCTCCCACTATTATGTGTGGGGTGCAATGTATTTTTTGAGCTTTAGTAGGGCTACTTTTATGAATATGGTACTCTTGTATTTAGAGTATATATGTTAAAAATTGAGAGTTCCTCCTGATAAATTTCCCCTGTAATGAGTAAAAAGTGTCCTTCCTTATCTTTTTTGATAACTTTTGGCTGAAAATATACTTTATTCGATATTAGAATGGCCACTTCAGCTTGCTACTTGGGGCCATTTGCTTGGAAGTTTTTTCCCCAACCTTTTACTCCGAGATAGTGTCTGTCTTTGTCTCTGAGATGAGTTTCCTATATGCAAAAAATGCTGGGTTTTCTTTATTTATCCAGTCTGATAGTCTATGTCCTTTTATTGAGGAATATAGTCAATTTATGTTAACAGATATTAAGGAATAGTGGTTGCTGTTTCCTGCTATTGTTGTTTTTGGAGGTAGAATTGTGCCTGTGTGTCTTTCTTCTTTTGGTTTTCTTGCTTGGGTATTTTTTTTTTTCCTTGTATAGTGTTTCTCTCCTTTTATTGGGGTTTCCACCTATAATTCATTTTAATGCTGAGTTTCTGGTCAGATATTGTGTAAATTTAGTTTTGTCTTGGAATATCTTGCCTCTATTTATGGTGATTGAGAGTTTTGCTGGGTATAGAAGTTGGGGCTGACACCTGAATTCTCTCAAGGTCTGCATGATGTCTGTCCATGATCTTCTAACTTTCATAGTCTCTGTTGAAAAATCCAGTGTGATTCTGACTGGTCTGCCCTTATACGTTACATGACCTTTTCCTCTTACTGCATTTAGTATACGTTTTTTGCTTTGGGCACTTGGCATCTTGACTCTTATGTGTCAGGACAAATTTCTTTTCTGGTACACTCTATTTGGAGTTCTGTAGCCTTCTTTGATGCTCATGGACATCACATTACTCTACGATTTTGTTGAAGATATTTACTGTGCCTCTTAGTTGATATATTCTTTGCCCTCTTCTATTCCTATTATCCTTAGGTTTGGTCTTCTCATTGTGTCCTGGATCTCCTAGACATTTTTTGTTAAGAGATTTTTGGTTTTTTCATCTTGTCTGACTGTTTTGTCTACGTTTTCAATGGTATCTTCAGCTCCAGGGATTCTCTCTTCCATCTTTTGTAGTCTGTTGGAGATGTTTGAATTTGTGACTCCTGATTTTTTATTCAGGTTATCTACCTCTAGGGTTGTTAGTGTTTTCTTTATTGTGTCCATTTCCATTTTAAATTACTTCATCCATTCCTTCATCTCTTTGGTTCTAGTTTTCCTCTAGTTCTTGGAGATCTTTGAGTGTTTTTCTTGTTTCCTCTTAAAAAGCTTTTAATTCTTTATGCTTTTCCTCCCATTCTTGTTTAAGGATCTCTATCATTATCTTGAGGTATGATTTCAGATCTGAGTCTACTTTTTATGGGGTGTTTGGCATTCTGCTGTTTGTTGTGATTTGAGAGCTGGGTTCTGTTGTTACCAGGTTGTCTTCGTTTCCATGGGGATATGTTATTTCACTTTCCTCTTGCCATCTTGCTGTCTGTGATTATACGTGGTCCTATTTTCAGTGATTGTTTCTAGTCTTTCCCTTGGACGTGGTCTGTGTCCCTGGGTCTCTGCTGTTTCTGGTGGCAGATGGCCTCAGCATCAGTTCTGCAAGCAGAGTCCGCAGATTGGAAATAGACACCCTAAGGCAGGGTTCCTGCTCCCCTAAACCAGTTGAGGGGTGCACTTTCTGAGTCCTCGGCACAGACCGATCTGCTCCCTGGCTACTTGGAGTACTGTCTCACCAGGCCTGTTTTCCTGGATCTCTGCTGTTCCTCAGATTATTTCGTGCAAGCACAAAAGAATACCTTCATCACACCTTATGGATTCCTCTCAAATAGTTTCCTCGAAGTTAGCATCCAATCAAGACTCCAAAGATCGAAGAAATTTGGAGTAACCTTTTGTATTTTATGAGATCTTCCTGAATTAATTCTGGACACCAATAACAACAGAAATGCTGGAAATGTTACACTCAGGTTAAAAAACTACCCTCTACTCAATAATAAATGGGTCAAGGATGAAATAAAAAATGAATAAAAGATATTGTATAATTCAAAGAAAATAATGGCTCAACATACCCATACCTATGTGACACAGTGAAAATACTGCTAAAATTATCGTCCTTAGCACTCAGTGCCTTCATGAATGAATTAGAATATTCTCATAGGAAAAATTTAAAAGTACATCTGAAAGAACCTGAAAATAAAAGCAAGCACATCAAGGAGTAGTAGAAGGCAGGAATTCATTAAAATCAGCGATGAAATCAATGAGTTAGAAACAAAGAGAACAATAAAAATCAATAAAAGCATAGTCGATTCTCTCAGAAATATAACAGGAAATAAAATCCTTAGTGTAACTAAACAAGAGATAGAGAAATAGTATTCAAATTAACAAAATTAGTATCGAAAATAGATACATATTAATTGACACTGAGGAAATTCAAAGGGTAATGAGGTCTTACTTTAAAAATCTGTTCTACACATAATTGGAATCCTAACAAAAAATGGACAGTTTTCTATTCGAATACAGGTTGTCAAAGTTAAAGTTCAGAAGAACTATATAAACAATCCAACAGACCCTAAAGAAATAGAAGCATTATTAAAAGTCTCCAAACAAAATGGAAAAAGCCCAATGCCAGTTTGTTTTAGTATGTGATCTATGAGATTTCTAAACAGCTAATGCTAAAACTACTGAAATGATTATAGAAAAAGAAAGATAAGAAACACTGCCAAGTTTATTCTATGAGGGTGGTTACAATTATTCTGATATTTAAACCACAATAATAACCAAAAATACCGATTTTTATAAATATTGTTGCAAAATCCTCAATACATTTCCTACAAACCAAATCTCATAGCATGTCATAGAAATCATCAGTCAAGCACACTTCATCCCACTGATGCAGGGATAGTTCAATATATAGAAATACATCAAGGTCATTAGTTACACAAAGAAAAAGTTCACATGATTATCTCATTAGACTTGTTCATTCTTGTTTGAAGTACAAATTTGCACATATAGTTTAAAAAATCAATTTGCTAGATTCTCAGAAAACTGGAAATAGTTCTACCTCATTACCTGGCTATATCTTTCCTGGGCATATGCCCCAAATTAACACCCCACAAAGACATTTGTTTAACTCTGTTCATAGCAGCCTCATTCATTAGAGAAAGAAAGGGAAAGGAACCTATATATTAATCAAAAATAATGTATAAAGAAAAACAAAATTATGCCTACACCATGGAATATGATTTAGCTACTACAAGCAAAGCTGTCATGAATTTTGAAGGCCAATCTAGAGATTGGAGGTAATATCATCCTGAGTGATATACCCCAGTCACAAATGATATGTACTCATTTACAAGTGGATGGATATAAGTCACAAAATACAGGTAAAAGTTTAATCTCCACAGATGTAAATAAGCTAACAAGAAAAAAAAAAGGATCAAGCAAAGAAGATTGAATATCACTTAGAAGGACAAGTAGAAGTCATGAGAAGCAAAAGGACGCAGAGAACTGGGAGGGGTGGGAAATATATTGGTGGGTTTCAGGATCAAGTGTGGGGAATGACAGGGGAGATGGTTAGTTCACCATGAAAATGAATGTAAATCTGCATCTGAGTGGGGTGAGAAGAGAAGCTAAACTCCAGGACTGGAAAAAGAGCTGAGAAAACGAGGCAACCAAGTATTTGTGACTCATTATTTAGTGGATTTGGAACCTGAAGAAGTCAACCCCTGAAGCCAAGCTGGAATCACATTGGAGTGATATAACCCGCCCACAAAGTTTTCAACCCAAAATTTATTCTCCCTACAAAAACTGCAGGCATGGGGAATGGATCAAAGACTGAAGGGATGGCCTATAATTAAACAAATGAAATTGAGTCCCATGCCATGGACAAACACCAATCCCTTACACTACCAATGATAATCTGCTATTCTGGCATCGAGAAGCAACTTGTTCATTGATATGTTCCACCTGTATGTCCTTCAACAGTGGAATGGATACGGAAAGTGTGGTACATTTACACAATGGAGTATTACTCTGGTATTAGATAAAAATGCTTCACGAAATTTGTAGGTAAATGGACTGAACTAGAGACTTTCATCCTGAGTGAGGTAACTCAGTCACACACTCATATACACAAAATAAAAACAACAAAAAACAAAAAAACAATAAAAAATATATGTGGTATTCACTTACTGATATGCAGATACTGGCCTCAGAAAACTCCAAATACCCAATAATCGATTCACAGATATTATGGAGCTAAAAATGAAGAAAGGCCTAAATAGGGATGCCTCACTCCTTCTTAGAAGGGAGAACAATACACACACAGAAAGGAAAGCAGGGTAAAATGAGGAACAGGGATTGAAGAAATGATCACTCAGAAGCATCCCACCTTGGGATCTACTTTACATGCAGCCATCAAATCCAAACACTATATATGATCCCTAGAAATACTTACTGGCGGAAACCAGATAAAGATGACTCCTCAGAGACAAGGTTAGAATCATATACATATAACTGAGTATGCTTGGAGGTAAACATTGGACTGAGCTCTAGGACCTAAGTGTTAAAGAAAGGATCTAAGGAGATTAAAGGGGTTACAACCTCATGGGAAGATAACAACATTATCACCCACCAAACCCTCCAAAATTCTCATGGACTAATACACCAACTTTTCTGAACACATTGAGACACCTATTGATTCAGTTGCATATGTAGCTGAAGATAGCACTGCCTGGCAACAATGTGAGATGAGGCTTTTGGCCTAGGGATGACATGTACTCTCAGTGTAGGGGAATGTCAAGCCATTGGGTGGAGATTGTGCTTAGAATGGAATGTATCTTTGTGAAGGCAAAAGGTCAGGAAGGACATCAGATTAGGGAAAGGAGATAATATCTCAAATGTAAATACAAAATATCTAATGATTAAAAAAAAAGACAAAAATGGAGTTTCCAAACAGCAGTTGACTCAGACATGTATAGATACCCAAAGATAAAGAGTGCTAAGATGTTCAGGAGTCTTAGGAAAGAATAGAGTGAACAAATGCTGGTTTCACTGGTAACAGGAACTCTCCAGGAAGAACACTAGAGTCAACGAACCTGCATCCTTGGAGCTATCATGTTCTGAAACCCCAAACAAAAGTTATATACAGGATGGACCGAGGCCTCCCACCCAGAACATATGTAGCTGATGTGTTACTTGGTCTTCATGTGGACCCTGAGCAAGTATAAAAATGAACAATCACCAAACAGCTGCCTGTTTGTGGAACATATTTTAGCTGGGCTGCTTTGCCTGTCCTCAGTGAAAAGAGGCCCCTAACCTTATGGGGTCTTAATGTGCTAGAGTGAGGACATAGCAATGGGTAGGGGGAATGTACTGTGGGAACATGAAAGGTATCCTGGTCCCTGGTTGAGATGAGGTTTGAAACCCTGGTAAACCAAAGAGATGGTAGTCATTCCTCTAAATTTCCAGGAAACCAGGCCCCTGAAACGATCCACAGCCCTCCATATATTAGTGACCATTCTTAACATAAGTGCAACACCCTAAGACCCTTCACAATGAGAAGAAATGACTACAAGTGATGTAGGCACAAGACAGATCTTCATTATAATGAGGCACCTAAAGCCTGGAGGCTTAGCTAGTTAACTTTTCTTGAGAGACATCTTCCTGAAAAATAAATTTAATACCAGGCCCACCGGGAAATGTGGTGTATGTTTTTTTATTCATTCACTTTCTGCAATGACAGTAATTTTTTTTTCAACTGCAGTTTATTGACATTCAGGTTGGCACTATAGCAACAGGCTGGAGACGTTCCAGAAGACAAGGTGGAGAGCACAGTGTCTGCAGTGACAGCAGTGGAGAGGGAACAACAAAGCTGCTGGGAATGCAAGTCAGGGACAGGCCAAGTCATCTACATGGAACCATGGGCCCCACACCCTCAGCCCCTATTCTTCCCTCTGACTCCAGGCTAGGTTTGGAAATCCTCTGGACATCTTTCTACAGGAGCAAAGTCCACAGAGTTTCTGCTGCCCTTCTGTGATAGTCAGAGGGTTTCCACCTCCGTTCCTCCTTCAACCCTGGAGTAGGTAGGGCCATCAGAAACAGCTTGACATTATTGCATGTTTCAGAGGCATTAACATCTCATGGGGTCCCAGCTCACCAGCGCCACATCATGGCTCCGAATGAGCACTACAAGCTTTGCTGGTCTAATAGAGAGGATAGGTGAGTGTGGGGGACAGGAGCTAGAAGAGGGGCTCCAGAGAATCCTCAAGGTACAGGCACTACAGGCATGGTGTCTGAAGCCAGAGCCAGGGCACCACCCGGTGAGCACAATGACCACATTTCCCTGCTTGAAGAAGCCTCGGGCCTTGCCAACATCCCTGGCCAAGTTTACAAGGAGGTCAACACCCTCAGCCCAGGCGTCCTGTACAGCATCCTTAAACAGCACAGGGAAGATGCCTCGGTACTGATGGGCCTGGCGAGCCATCTGGGGAGTGCAGGTCACAGAAATGATAGGAGCACGAGGGCGGTTCCTGCCCACTTGGTGAGCACTCCTGCCAGACTTGGTGAGCACGATAATGGTCCCACTGCAGCACTTGAAGGAAGCCTCCACAGCGCCCATGGCAGCAGCTTCTGTGGGGTCACTCTAATGGGCACCAGGTGGCAGAGTTCCTAGAATAACTGCAGGTGGTAGATGGTGGCCTCTGCCTCTTGCTCAATCAGGTACTGTATACGAATAGCCTTGAGAGCTTAGTCTTCTTTGGCTGTCTCTCCAGACAACATGATGCAGTTGACTCCATCTAGGACTGCATTGGCCACATCGCTGCCTTCAGTATGAATGGGGCGTAGTTTCTCGATCATACTCTCCAGCAGCTGTGTGGCACAGATGGCAGGCTTCCCAGCTCGGTTTCATCCTACTATCATCATCTTCTGAGCCAGGAAGACCTTCTCTGCGGTGATCTCAATGCCCAGGTCACCTCGAGCCACCATGATCCCATCACTCCCCAGTAAAATCTCATAAAACCTGCGAACACCTTCATGGTTCTCGATTTTACTGATGATCTTGATGTTCTTGCCCTTCTATCCCAGGACCTTCCGAACTCCGTGCACATACGCGGCATTGCAGATGAAAGATGAAGACACCATCTCCACATCCTGCTCCACCCCAAACTTAAGATCCTTAATGTCCTTTTCCTACATGGTGGGGATTTCCCTGGCAGCTCCAGGCAGATTCATGTTTTTCTTGCTGCCCAGGGAGCCACCATTCTCTACCCCTGTCACCAGGTAGTCAGCACCTTTCTCCTTCACCTGCAGGGAGATGAGCCCGTCATCCACCTAGTTCTTGCTGCCCAGGCACAGGATGTTCTCGTCACACTTCTCCGTGTAGGATGATCTTCAGAGTGGCTCCCTTCTTCAGCTCCACCTCAGCAGTGCTGGTGCCCTTGTTGTGTCCAGTCCGGATCTCGGGCCCCTTCTTTTCCAGAGCCACTGCAACGGGATGGTAGAGGATGGGATCAAATGCAAAGCTGTCTATGGCTGCAGGGACATTCTTGATGGTCTCTGCATGGGACTCATGGGTTCCATGAGAGAGACTCAACCGAGCCACATTCATTCCAGATTTAATCATCTCCATCAGCACCTCCAGAGACCAGGAAGCAGGGCCAATGATACAAATGATGCCAGTGTTGCGGGCTGTGACGGGTGGGGAGTCAATGTCAAGGTGGCACATGTGTTCCAGGAAGGTGTCAGCCATGGCTGCATGGAGCCTCAGGTTCTGAATGAAGGTAGTCACTGCTTTGCTGTGTGGCTTTGGCATGGTTTCAGAGATCCTCGGGCCTACAGATCCCGTTGCAATACCTAATGTGGACGTCTGTACAGTAAATGTCTTTAATCCATGGACTTTCTCTTTTCATATGAATCAGCAATGGGGCAGTGGAGAAACAATTCACCTACAGAGCTGCCCTCTAATGTCCATCGAAGGCTTCTCTGTGCCCCAAACTGTGGCTTCAACCAAAACCAAGCCAGCAAGCAACTGCCTGGAGGACTAGGACTCCCTATTGTATGATGAGCCAGAACACCTCTATTACCCTTCAGCCCCAGGGTAGATCTTCAGGAACCATACTCCGATTCATCTCTTCAAGGGCATAAAGCAGTGTTTGGGTAAAGAGGAGACCTGAGTGTCAATGGCCCTGGTCTTTTCCCAGGCCCTGAGACCAGTGACCCAGCACTGGCTGACCATCCTATATCTCACCCCATGGCTCCTCACCCATGAAGCTGTGCTCTGCAGCTTCTCACAGCCCCACACCCTCCCTACAAATGTGTGGGACAAGCTGGACCAAACTTCCTGCTTACTGCCAACCCTAGCAGTTGTGCCCTGTGGTGGAGCAGACCCAGGTCCCCACAGTTAACACAACACCTTCTTAGGGAGGAATGCAAAAGGGAAGCCTTGAAGTGGGACAGTGATAGTGAAATAATGTTAATAATAAAATTATATTAATAATATAAATGTTGATAGAGTTCAGAATTTTGCACTGGAAATTCTTCCCAGATCCTGAAAATTAAGACTTCTTTTTTTTTTTTTTTTTTTTTTCTGCCAATAGTATTAACACCATGGATAATCCTTTTCTGACACCTGGCCTCTGTCTCCCACCAGCATGACACCAAAACAGAAATGTTTCCCCTACAGATGTTGCCTTTAAGAGAAATAGAAATAAGAATGTGGTGTGCCTCTCAGACCCAAAGCATGTTTGCCTTTACTGTATTTCCCAACAAACTCTATTATTTCACTGGTTAACGGAATTTATCTCATTCATAAAATTATATTTAGGAATATTCACTTGTCCTTCAACTGTGTTGGAATATCCAGGACTCACTGAGCTGGATAGATGGACTCTAATGTTTCAATATAGCACTGGTCCTTGTTAATTCTGTTCTTATGATGCCCACTGACTAGTCATCTGACTATGAGATTTTAATGAGCATAGGTCCCATTTTCAGAGTTTATCTTTAATGGATGAACATTTTTTTCTCATGTTTTCTGTCTCTGTTCTGGTGTTCTTCCCTGTGTGGTCTGTTCTTCTAGTGGCAAGAGAGTATTCAGGTACAGTATGGGCCTACAATGGGGTTTTTTGGCCTTAATAAACATAAAGGGATATAATTTGGATCTGGGGTTTTACTGATCAGTGAGCTGAGATGCCCAGTAGGATGTTAGATACTAATGTAGATTCTAAGCTTCTGACTATATCTGTATAGTTTCTAGTAGTGATTTATCCTGCAGGAGAAAAGTTGCATTAGGTGAGATGTTTGGCTGGAATGTGGAGCCTCAGGGAGGGATGTCATTGAAAATTTCTAGGCCTAAGTGAGTTTCAGTGAGCTCTAGTGTTATATCACCTGAAGATCAGATAATTTAACATCATCAGTGTTTCTTCCTCTACAATAGAAGGCTGGTGTTATACTTTTGGGCAATTCTGTTTTGTTTTGTTTGTTTGTTTGTCTTTTAGATTTTTTTTTTTTTTTTTTTTTTTTTTTTTTTTTTTTTTGGTTATTTTAGCTGAAGTAGTTTCCCTTGCTTTGTGTGTGCTGCACGCCCCCTGCTGGTGCAGAGCTGCTCTACAAGGAGGTTTATGTTTGGGCTCACACTGAAAATCCCACACTGTGCCTCTTGCACAGTAATATGTGGCTGTGTCCTCAGTAGTCACAGAGTTCAACTGCAGGAAGAACTGGTTCTTGGATGTGTCTCTAGTGATGGAGATTCGACTTTGGAGAGATGGGTTGTAGCCCGTGCTACCACCATAGCTTATATATCCCATATACTCCATTTTATTTCCCGGATGCTGCCGGATCCAACTCCAGTAGTAGCTGCTGCTGGTGATGGAGTATCCAGTGACAGAACAGGTGAGGGACAGTGACTGAGAAGGTTTCACAAGGCCAGGCCCTGACTCCTGAAGCTGCACCTGAGACAAGATACCTTCACAAAAGAGAGGGAATTTTGTTAATCATGCAGAAAAATAAAAATCCTCATGGACACATGTAAGAAATCTCAATACTCACCAGGAAGTGCTGTCAATAGGTAAAGAAAACTCAACTCCCTCATTTTTTAGGCTATTCCTCCTTTTCTTCAGAGATCAGCTACCAGTGAGAGATATGTGATCAACCCATTGCAGGAGAGATATAGTTTAGAGGTAGAAAATGTATTTGCATATGGGAGTCAAATTGGCCTTCATAATTGGGAAAGCTAAATAGAGACCGGCATTGGCTATTTAAATAAGACCATCACAGTCTTTCATCATTCATCATTCACAATGTGAATTTGGCATTAGAATTTAGGATGACTATAGGATTCACAGGAAACACATCTGGACATTATCCCATCTTACCATCTTACACCAACTTCCCACAGACACTTTTCTCATCATGTGTTTGTAGAGTCTCAATCAGTGCCAAAGTCCATTAGTACTTGGGTTCCTGACTTTCATGCTTTTTTATTTGCAAGTTCAGACTGTTCCTAGTTTTCTTCCATCCTCCTACCTGTAATATACATTATCATATGTCTTAAAACTTGTTATAATATTTTAACTTTTTAGCACAGAAGATCTATTTCCAGTAGATATACAGGCATGTCCCATGATATTAGTGATTTTGCCCTTTGGGAAAACATCAACATATAGTTCAAGTGTAACTACAGAAGGTTAAAATAACCATTCATTATGTTATCCTCTTCACCAACATCTCATCAGAATTTTGTGTAATTGTTCCTGTAATAAATGTCATTGTTTCATGGATTAGGTGAAATCTCAAACTACCTTATTGAATTACATTTTCTTGATCAACATGTGGAAAACTTGAAAATATGTTTGGTATTTATATGCTTTATGCTATTTTATTCATTGTTTAAAAAACTGTAAAATTTTCAACATATCTAATAATGCCTCTTGAATCCATTCATTCTGGACTTTCAAAGATGAAGGTAGAATTCTGTGGCTTGTGCAGAAAAATCAGTGAAAAACTTCCTATTTTTTCTATCTAATCTCGATCTACATAAGGTCTAGAATGAGCTTCATTTCTGATCCAGCATAGTCTTGAACTCATGGGTATAGCTGCAGCATTTTCAATGCTATATCATCTTCCTTAGGGTCATAGCTGCATAGTAGCAGATTTAGGAACATCACAGTGACTGTTTTTTTTTTTTTTTTTTTTTTTTTTGGTATGGGGTTGCTATGTTTCTAATCATAGTATAGAAATAATTTTTTGACAGTACTTGGTTTTCTAAAATATGTGGTAGTGTGCACTAAGTTCTTACTAGTTACAATGAGCATTAAGTACATGTAAAACAAGATGTAACATGGAATTAGTCAAAGGTTTCTTGGTGTATAAAGGTTAAGCATAATGGTTTTTCATTTTCTTTTTTTTCTTTCTTTCTTTTTTGTCCTTTGTTTTTCATTGAACTTCATATAGTCTGAGAGTTGTTTCTGGGGTGTTCTGAGCTTTCAGATGTTAGTATCCAATTATCAGTGACTACATAGTATGTCTGTTCTTTTGTGACTGGGTTATCTCATTCAGTATGATATTCTCTAGATTCATCCATTTTCTAAAGAATTTCCTAAAGTCATTCTTTCTGATAGCTGAATAGTACTCCATTGTGTAAATATACCAAATTTTTTGCATCCATTCATCTACTGAAGGACGACTGGTCCTTTCCAGATTCCTCTTGGTTGTGTCTGTTTCCCTTTGTTCTAGAGCTTTCAAGTGTGCTGTCATGTTGCTAGAGTATGTGTTCCCCAGTTTCTTTTTGGAAGCACTCAGAGCTATGAGTTTTCCCCTCAGTACTGCTTTTATTGAATCCCATAGTTTTGGGTATGTTGTGTTTTCATTTTCATTAAATTCTATAAAATCCTTAATTTCTTTTTTATTTCTTCTTTATCCCTACTATTGCTTATTAGAGTTGTTTAGTTTTTATGTGTATATGGACTTTTTTGTCTTTTTTTTCTGTCCCTGGTGATCTGATAGAATGCATGGAAGTATTTCAATCTTCTTATATCTATTTTAGCTTGTTTTGTGATCGATTATATGGTCAATTTTGGTGAAGGTACTGTGAGGTGCTGAGAAGAATATGTATTCTTTTGTTTTAGGATGATATGTTCTGTAGATATCTATTAATTCTAATTGGTCCATAACCTCTGCTAGTTGTTGTGTGTCATTGTTCAGTTTCTTTTTCAATGATCTGTCCATTGTTGAGAGTGCAGTGTTGAGGTCTCCCACTATTATTGTGTGGGGTGCAATGTATTTTTTGAGCTTTAGTAGGGTTACTTTTATGAATATGGTACTCTTTTATTTTGAGTATATATGTTAAAAATTGAGAGTTCCTCCTGATAAATTTCCCCTGTAATGAGTAAAAAGTGTCCTTCCTTATCTTTTTTGATAACTTTTGGGTGAAAATATACTTTATTCGATATTAGAATGGCCTCTTCAGCTTGCTACTTGGGGTCATTTGCTTGGAAGTTTTTTTCCCAACCTTTTACTCTGAGATGGTGTCTGTCTTTGTCTCTGAGATGAGTTTCCTATATGCCAAAAATGCTGGGTTTTGTTTATGTATCCAGTCTGATAGTCTATGTCCTTTTATTGAGGAATATAGTCAATTTATGTTAACATATATTAAAGAATAGTGGTTGCTGTTTCCTGCTATTTCACACACAGGAGGAAATGCAGGGTAAAATGAGGAACAGGGATTGTAGAAATGATCACTCAGAAGCATCCCACCTTGGGATCTACTTTACATGCAGCCATCAATTCCAAACACTATATATGATCCCTAAAAATACTTACTGGCAGAAACCAGATAGAGATGCCTCCTCAGAGACAATATTAGAATCATATAGATATAACTGAGTATGCTTGGAGGTAAACATTGGACTGAGCTCTAGGACCTAAGTGTTAAAGAAAGGATTTAAGGAGATTAAAGGGGTTACATCCTCATGGGAAGATAACAACATTATCACCCACCAAACCCTCCAAAATTCTCATGGACTAATACACCAACTTTTCTGAACACATTGAGACACCTATTGATTCAGTTGCATATGTAGCTGAAGATAGCACTGCCTGGCCACAATGTGAGATGAGGCTTTTGGCCTAGGGATGACATGTACTCTCAGTGTAGGGGAATGTCAAGCCATTGGGTGGAGATTGTGCTTAGAATGGAATGTATCTTTGTGAAGGCAAAAGGTCAGGAAGGACATCAGATTAGGGAAAGGAGATAATATCTCAAATGTAAATACAAAATATCTAATGATTAAAAAAAGACAAAAATGGAGTTTCCAAACAGCAGTTGACTCAGACATGTATAGATACCCAAAGATAAAGAGTGCTAAGATGTTCAGGAGTCTTAGGAAAGAATAGAGTGAACAAATGCTGGTTTCACTGGTAACAGGAACTCTCCACGAAGAACACTAGAGTCAACGAACCTGCATCCTTGGAGCTATCATGTTCTGAAACCCCAAACAAAAGTTATATACAGGATGGACCGAGGCCTCCCACCCAGAACATATGTAGCTGATGTGTTACTTGGTCTTCATGTGGACCCTGAGCAAGTATAAAAATGAACAATCACCAAACAGCTGCCTGTTTGTGGAACATATTTTAGCTGGGCTGCTTTGCCTGTCCTCAGTGAAAAGAGGCCCCTAACCTTATGGGGTCTTAATGTGCTAGAGTGAGGACATAGCAATGGGTAGGGGGAATGTACTGTGGGAACATGAAAGGTATCCTGGTCCCTGGTTGAGATGAGGTTTGAAACCCTGGTAAACCAAAGAGATGGTAGTCATTCCTCTAAATTTCCAAGAAACCAGGCCCCTGAAACGATCCACAGCCCTCCATATATTAGTGACCATTATTAACATAAGTGCAACACCCTAAGCCCCTTTACATTGAGAAGAAATGACTACAAGTCATGTAGGCACAAGACAGATCTTCATTATAATGAGGTACCTGAAGCCTGGAGGCTTAGCCAGTTAACTTTTCTTGAAAGACATATTCCTGAAAAATAAATTTAATACCAGGCCCACCGGGAAATGTGGTGTATGTTTTTTTATTCATTCACTTTCTGCAATGACAGTAATTTTTTTTTTCAACTGCAGTTTATTGACATTCAGGTTGGCCCTATAGCAACAGGCCTGGAGACGTTCCAGAAGACAAGGTGGAGAGCACAGTGTCTGCAGTGACAGCAGTGGAGAGCACAAGGAGGAGGAGAGGGGACCACAAAGCTGTTGGGAATGCAAGTCAGTGACAGGGCCATGTCATATACATGGAATCCTGGGCCCCATGCCATCAGCCCCTACTCTTGCCTCCTGACTCCAGGCTAGGTCTGGACATCCTCTGGACATCTTTCTACAGGAGCAAAGTCCACAGAGTTGCTGCTGCCCTTCTGTGATAGTTAGAATGTTTCCACCTGCTTTTCTCCTTCACCCCTGGCATAGGAAGAGCCATGAGTAACAGCTTGACTCTATTGCATGTTTCAGAGGCATTAACATCTCATGGGGTCCCAGCTCACCAGTGCCACATCTTGGCTCAGAATGAGCACTACAAGCTTTGCTGGTCTAATGGATAGGATGGGGGGGGGGCAGGAGCTAGAAGAGGGGCCCCAGAGGATCCTCAAGGTACAGGCACTACACACATGGCTTTGGTGAAGCCAGAGCCAGGGCACCACCCGGTCAGCACAATGACCACATCTCCCTTCTTGAAGAAGCCTCGGGCCTTGCCAACATCCATGACCAAGTTTACATGGAGGTCAACATCCTCAGCCCAGGCGTCCTGTACAGCATCCTTACACAGCACAGGGAAGATGCCGCAATATAGATGGGCCTGGCGAGCCATCTGGGGATTGCACATCACAGCAATGATAGGGACAGGAGGGCGGTACCTGCCCACTTGGTGAGCACTCCTCTCAGACTTAGTGAGCACGATAATGGTCCCACTGCAGCACTTGAAGGAGGCCTCCACAGCGCCCATGGCAGCCGCTTCTGTGGGGTCTCAGTAATGGGCGCCAGGTGGCAGAGTTCCTAGAATAACTGCAGATGGTAGATGGCGGCCTCTGCCTCTCGCTCAATCAGGTACTGTATGCGAATAGCCTTGAGAGCTTAGTCTTCTTTGGCTGTCTCTCCAGACAATATGATGCAGTTGACTCATCTAGGACTGCATTGGCCACATCGCTGCCTTCAGCATGGATGGGGCATAGTTTGTGGATCATGCTCTCCAGCATCTGTGTGGCACAGATGACAGGTTCCCAGCTCAGTTGCATCGTCCGATCATCATCTTCTGAGCCAGGATGACCTTCTCTGCGGTGATCTCAATGCCCAGGTCACCTCGAGCCACCATGATCCCATCACTCGCCAATAAAATCTCATCCAACCAGAGAACACCTTCATGGTTCTCGATTTTACTGATGATCTTGATGTTCTTGCCCTTCTCTCCCAGGACCTTCCGAACTCCGTGCACGTACGCGGCCTTGCAGATGAAAGATGCAGACACCATCACCACATCCTGCTCCACCCGAAACTTCGGGTCCTGGATGTCCTTTTCCCCACAAGGCGGGGAGGTCCACGGCAGCTCCAGGCAGGTTCACGCACTTCTTGCTGCCCAGGGAGCCACCATTCTCCACCCCTGTCACCAGGTAGTCAGCATCTTTCTCCTGCACGTGCAGGGAGATGGGCCCATCATCCACGTAGTTCTTGCTGCCCAGGCACAGGATGTTCTTTTCACACTTCTCCGTGTAGGATGATCTTCAGAGTGGCTCCCTTCTTCAGCTCCACCTCTGCAGTACTGGTGCCCTTGTTGAGTCCAGTCCGGATCTCGGGCCCCTTCGTGTCCAGAGCCACCGCAACGGGACGGTAGAGGATGGATAAAATGCAAAGCTGTCTGTGGCTGCACAGACATTCTTGATGGTCTCTGCATGGTACTCATGGGTTCCATGAGAGAGATTCAGCCGAGCCACATTCATTCCAGACTTAATCATCTCCATCAGCATCTCCAGAGACCAGGAAGCAGGGCCAATGGTACAAATCATTCCAGTGTTGCGGGATGTGACAGGTGCAGAGTCAATGTCCAGGAGGCACATGTGTTCCAGGAAGGTGTCAGCCATGGCTGCATGGAGCTGCTGGGTCTGAATGAAGGCAGTCCCTGCTTCACTGTGTGGCTTAAGCATGGTTCCTGAGATCCTCGGGCATACTTCAGATCCCATTACAATACCTAACCAGGACATCTGTACAGTCAGGACACTTCCCTGCTGTACAGTAAATGTCTTTAATCCATGGACTTTCTCTTTTCATAGGAATCAGCGATGGGGAGCAGTGGAGAAACAATTCACCTACAAAGATGCCCTCTTATGTCCATAGAAGGCTTCTCTGTGCCCCAATCTGTGGCTTTAACCAAAAACAAGCCAGTAAGCTACTGCCTGCAAGACTAGGACTCCCTATTGTGGGACCAGCCAGAATTCCTCTCTTACACTTCAGCCTTAGGGTAGATCCTCAGGCACCATACTTCCTATCATCTCTTCCAGGGCATCAAGCAGTGTTGGGTAAAGAGGATACCTGAGTGCCATTGGCCCTGGTCTTTTCCCAGGCCCTGAGACCAGTGAGACATCACTGGCTGAACATCCTATATCTCACCTCCTGGCTCCTCACCCATGAAGCTGTGCTCTGCAGCTTCTCACAGCCCCACACCCTCCCTACAAGTGTGTGGGACAAGCTGGACCAAACTACCTGATTACTGACAACCCAAGCATTAGTGTCCTGTGGAGGTGCAGACAGAGGTCACTACAATTAACCCAACACCTTCTAGGAAAAGAATGGGAAAGAAGTGTCCTGAAGTGGGGCAGTGATAGTGATATAATATTAATAATATAAATGTTGATAAAGTTCAGAAATTTTCACTGGAAATTGCTTTCAGATCCTGATAATTAAGATTTCTTTTTTTTTTTTTCTTTCAGTAGTGTTAACACGATAGATGATCCTTTGCTAGCACCTGGCCTCTGTCTCCCACCAGCATGACACCAAAACAGCAATGTTTCCCCTCAGATGCTGCCTTCAAGAGAGATAGAAAGAAGAATGTGGTGTGTCTCTCAGACTCCCTGCATGCTTGCCTTTACTGTATTTCCCAACAAACTCTATTATTTCACTGGTTAACAGACTTTATCTCATTCATAAGGTATATTTAGGATTATTCACTGGTACTTCAACTGTGTTGGAATATCCAGGGCTCACTGAAGGTGGGTAGATGGTCTCTAATGTTACCATATAGTGCTGGTCCTTGTTAATTCTGTTCTTATGCTGCCTCCTGACTAGTCATCTGGCTATGAGATTTTGATAGGCATAGTTGTCATTTACAGAGTTTATCTTAGATGGATGAACTTTTTTCTCATGTTTTCTGTCTCTTCTCTGGTGTTCTTGCTCTTGTGTCCTCTTCTAGTGTCAAGAAAGTATTTAGGTACAGTATGGGCCTACATTGGGGTTTTTGTGGCCTGAATAAGAAGAGCGGGTTTTAAGTTAGCTCTGGAGTTTTGGGGTACAGTGAACTGAGATGTCCAGTAGGATTGTAGATACTAATGAGGAATCTAATGTTCTGGGTTTAACTCTAGAGTTTCTGGTACTGATTTATCCTCCAGGAGAACAGTTGCATTCAACTGGGATGTTTTGCTAGAATGTGAAGCCTGTGGGAAGGGTGCCATTGAAATTTCTAAGCATAAATGAGTGTCAGTGAGCTGTGGGTATTATATTAACTGAAGATCAGATAATTTACCTCAGCAATGTTACTTCCTCTACAATAGGAGGCTGGTGTTATACTTTTGGGCAAATTTATTTTTTAACCAAAGTAGATTCTCTGTAATTGGTGTGTGCTGCACGCCCCCTGCTGGTGCAGAGCTGCTCTCCAAGGAGGTTTATGTCTGGGATCACAATGAAGAGTCCACACTGTGTCTCTTGCACAGTAATGTGTGGCTGTGTCCTCAGTAGTCATAGAGTTTAACTGCAGGAAGAACTGGTTCTTGGATGTGTCTCTATTGATGGAGATTCGACTTTGGACAGATGGGTTGTAGTAAGTGCTACCATCATAACGTATGCATCCCATCCACTCTATTTTATTTCCTGGGAACTTCCGAATCCAGCTCCAGTCATAACTGCTGATGGAGTATCCAGTGACAGTACAGGTGAGGGACAGTGACTGAGAAGGTTTCACAAGGCCAGGTCCTGACTCCTGAAGCTGTACCTGAGACAGAACTCCTTCAGACAAGAGTGGCAATTTTGTTAATCACGCAGAAACATAAAAATCCTCATGGACACATGTAAGAAATCTCAACACTCACCAGGAAGTGCTGTCAAGAGGTACAGAAAACCCAACTCCCTCATCTTTTAGGCTACTTCTTTTTTTCAGAGATCAGTCACCAGTGAGAGATATCTGATCAGCCCTTTCCAGGAGAGATTTAATTTTAAGGTAGAAAATGCATTTGCATATGGGAGCCAAATATGCCTTCGTAATTGGGGAAGATGTATAGAGACCGGCATTGGCTATTTAAATAAGACCATCACAGTCTTTTATCACTCATCATTCACAGTGTGAATCTGGAGTTAGAGTGCAGGGGGACTGTAGGACACAGGAAACACATCTGGACATGATCCCACCTTCCCATCTTGCATGAACCTTCCCACAGACACTTTTCTCATCATGTGTTTGTAGAGTCTCAATTAGTGCCAAACTTCCATTAATACTTGGGTTCCTGACTTTCATGCTTTTTTATTTGCAAGTCTGTCCTGTTCCTAGTTTTCCTCCATCCTCCTACCTGTAATATACATTATTATATTTCCTAAAACTTGCTATAATATCTTATCATTTTTAGCACAGAAGAACTGTTATATTTCCAGTAGATATACAGGCATGTCACATTACATTAGAGATTCTGCCCTTTGGGAGAAGAACATCAACATTCATTTCAAGTGTAATTATAGAAGGTTAAAATAACCATTTATTTTGTTACCCTTCTCACCAATATCTCTTCAGAATTTTGCATAATTGTTTCCGTAATAAATGTCATTTTTTCATGGATTAGATGAAATCTCAAAGTACCTTACTGAATTACATATTCTTGATCAACATGTTGAAAACTTGAGAATATGTTTGGTATTTATATGTTTATGCACTTTTTTCATTGTTAAAAAACTGTAAAATTTTCAACATATCTGCTACTTGACTCTTGAATCCATTCATTCTTGGCTTTCAAAGATGCAGGTAGAATTCTGTGAGTTGTGCAGAAAAATCAGTGAAAAACTTCCTAGGTTTTCGATGTAATCTCAATCTACATAAGGTATAGAATGCTCTTTATTTCTGATCCAATATATTCCTCCATCTCATGATTATATCTCGAGCATTTTCAATGCTATGTTATCTTCCTCAGGATCATAGTTGCATAGTAGCAGATTTAGGAACATTATAGTGACTGGGTTTTGTATAGGTGTGGGGTTGCTATGTTTCTAACCATAGTGTGCTTTTTGAATATGCCAGATAAGTAGATTTCAGACGAAATATTTGATATTGGAATAGATACTTTCTCATGAAGCTCCTATATTTGACAGCATTTGACTCCCATTACATTGCAGAAATATAATCTCTGGGTGATGGGTCTAAGTAGAAAGATCTTGAAACCACATATTCGATAATCCCCCTATATACACTTTCATATTCATCTTGGTGTGTATGAGCTCCCACCAAAGAGAAATGACAGAATATTAAATTTGGTAGACAAATCACTAAATAATTTTTTCTATTTAATCTCACTTTGTATTAGGCATGAAAACTCTTCATGTGTGATTGGGATAAATCCAATACAGTTCTTCAACGTTTGATTGTAGCTGGAACATATTTGATACTCTGTCAACTTCTTAAGAGTCAGAACTGCATAGAAGCTTATTTAGGAACATCACAATAACTATGTGTGGGGGATGGGCTGGAATCTTTATAATCATGGGGTTTTCCATTTACATGCCAGGTCAGAAGAATTCTGACAATATATCTCATATTGGAACATATACTGTGTGATGAAGCTCTTGTTATTTACAAAAGTAGATTGTTCATTGCAGAAAGATAATCTCTGGGTGTTAGCTCTAGTTTAAATAGCTTGAGACAATAGATTTGATAACTCCCCTACAAAAACTTCAATTATTTATCATGCTCTGTATGAGCTCCTCCATATCAAAAGAGAAATGAACAAATAATAAAATGGTCAATGAGAAGGAGGATGAACTACAGGAGGTAGAGGACAACACACACACAGGAAATCATGCTTTCTCACTGTGCCCTGACTTCCTAATGAAGAGAGTCCATATCCATGTAAACAGTGAGAGTTTAAACTACCTATTTTTTTCTATATAATCTTGATCTACATAAGGTATAGAATGATCTTCATTTTTGATCCAGCATAGTCTTCATCTCATGGTTATAGCTGCAGCATTTTCAATGCTATGTCATCTTCCTTAGGATCATAACTGCATAGTAGCAGATTTAGGACCATCACAGTGACTGGGTTTTTTTTTTTTTTTTTTTTTTTTTTTTTGGTGTGGGGTTGCTATGTTTCTAATCATAGTGTGCTCTTTTATTATGCCAGATCAGTAGATTTCAAACAACATATTTGATATTGGAATAGATATTTTCTCATGAAGCTCCTATATTTAACAGTAACTGACTCGCATTACTTCACAGAAATATAGTCTCTGGATGATGGGTCTAAATAGAAAGAGCCTAAAACCATATATTTTATACTCCCCGTACATGCACTTCTATCAATATCTTGGTGTGTATGAGTTCCTACCAAAGACAAATGACAGAATATTAAATTTGGTAGACAAATCACTAAATATTTTTTTTCTATTTAATCTCACTTTGTATTAGGCATGAAAACTGTTCATGTGTGATGAAGATAAATCCAATACAGTTCTTCAACTATCGATTCTAGCTTGAGCATTTTCAAATCTCTGTCATCTTCTTAAGAGTAAGTTCTGCATAGAAGCTGATTTAGGAACATCACAATAACTGTGTGTGGGATAGGCTGGAATCTCTCTGATCATGGGGTGCTTCATTAACCTGCCAGGTCAGAAGAATTCTGACAATATATCTGATATTGAAATGTGTACTGTTTGATGAAGCTCTTGTTATTTACAAAAGTAGATTGTTCATTGCAGAAAGATAATCTCTGGGTGATAGCTCTAGTTTAAATAGCTTGAGACAATAGATTTGATAACTCCCCTACATACACTTCAGTTCTTTATCGTGCTCTGTATGAGCTCCTCCATATCAAAAGAGAAATGAACAAATAATAAAATGGTCAATGAGAAGGAGGATGAACTACAGGAGGCAGAGGACAACATGCACACAGGAAATCATGCTTTCTCACTCTGCTTTGACTTCCTAATGAAGAGAGTCCATATCTGTGTAAACCGTGAGAGTTTTGTCCATCTTATGAAACAATGAGTTTATACACTGATGAGTCATTAAATATTATAAATACATTTATCTCAAAGAACTCCTTTGATGAACGTTTTCCTAATGTCTGTCTGAGACTTTATGGAAAATGAAGACAAGATATATGTGTGAAGACAGTGACAGTTTTACTTATCTATGTTCAAAGAACATTCTTTATATTTGTTGTGATATTCTTGATCTCATTAGCAAAAGTAACATTTTAACAGTCTGTTTTCCCACATTCTAAAGATACATTTATATTCCCAACAACACTTGGGACCCAGCCTGCCTAAATTTCTTCTACATTTGTATTTCTTCAGTTACTCCCTGCTATGCTACAATGCCATAATGAGAATACCAGCTTAATCCCCTGACTAAAGGAGTGCAGAATCTTGGCCATGTGTGAAAGGACTGCACAAGGAGGAGGATGCATGCAGCTCCAGTATATGAAAACAACATGTCTCTCCTATTTAAACCCATAGTAAGTACCGACCATCAGTCACTGAAAAATAAAGTGTACATTCTTGTCAAGGACAACCCCCTTTCAATATATAAGTTTCTTATGGATTAAAGCATAATGGGTGGGTATCTTCCTCTTGAACAGCTGACAAATCTCTAGCACAAATGAATGCAGTATACAATATAGATTACTGTGGAATTTAACACTAGATATACTATATTCAATCATACTATGTCCAAACATGTATTCTGAGTATATTATAACCTGGGATGTATTATTCAGTCCTTTACTGAAGGTCTCATAATGCACCTATGGCTGGATTCTCCCAGGTTCTTCTGGAATCCATAGCTTGGTTTCTATTATCAGAAAAATTCATACACCCCATTCCCGCAAGTTCACTGGCTTTAAATCTAATTTTGTTTCATGACTCCTCAGGATGAGATTCTGATGCTCACAGGTGAATCACATCAGCTTTGTAAATGCTCCTCATTTGGTTATGAAAAAAATGCATCCTGTATTTAAACAGTTTGATCAGAATTAAACTCACATTTATTTGAAAATGCTCAGAGTAATTTTAGCGTTCACCTTCCTACTCCACTTCTCTTGTCCTGGAGCTACCTATGGACCAGTGATCCCGGCTTGTCATGAGCACCTCGTAGAGAATAATACATGTCACTGTCAATTCAAATTCCTCAGACTGTTCATTAATAGATTCACTAAGTTCTTAGAATAGTCTTTGGAGACAGAAAATCTGTTCTTCAAGCACACTTCATACATTTTTGGACTTGCTTCATATTTTATATCGGTTTACCATTCTAGCTTCTTCCATTATGTTGGCAAAGCAAGTCCAAGATGAGTAGTTTATATATAGTGACAATCACTAGATGGAAAGTCCTGGCTGGAGTTCAAACCTGTGTTTCTTCTTCACAGGTGAGGCTCAGCACTGTGGTTTTGGTGAGTAGCAGAAATAATATATATATATATATATATATTATATATATATATATATATATATATATATATATATATATATATATATATATATATGGGTGTGTGAGTGTGTGTGTGTGTGTGTGTGTGTGTGTGTGTGTTGTGTCTCATGCCCTACTTGACCAGTAAGGAAGATACAATACTCCAGATTCTTCTCAACAGCCTTTATTCAGGAACACCTCAAAGTTAATAGGGGAACCCAGAGTGCCTAGAGCACCCTACTTTTATTTTTCTCTGACTGAGGTTATGTGATTTTTCCTCTGAGGATTGGTGGAGCAGGGATCACCTTATTAGCATAATGGCTTGCAGGCATGTTTAGCACCAGAAGCAGTTATGTAAATGCAGTCAGGTTGTTTATTTCTTACCAAGCCAGATGTCAGCACCATTTTCATAGGGCCACCAAGTCGCTCCTTACATCTCCCTGTTTTTTATTTTATTTTTTTTTCTTTCTTTTTTTTAAACTATATTTTAAAAAACAAAGATAACAGAAAAAAAATTAAACATTTTTGCATAAATATATACAAATACATTTTTGTCAGTGCTTGGCTTTTTTTTTTTTCCTTTTTTTTTTTTTTTTTTTTTTTTTAAGGTTTGATATTCTGCATTAAGGTCTTACTAGTTACAATGAGCGAAAAGTACATGTAAAACAGGATGTAACCCTGAATTAGCCAACGTTTTCTTGGTGTGTAAGGATTGAGCATAATGGTTTTTTTTTGTTTCTTTGTTTGTTTTGTTTTCTTTTCTTATTTTCTTGAGATTCACACAATCTGTGAATTGTTTCTGGGGCAGTCTGAGCCTCTGGGGTTAGCATCCCATTATCAGGGACTGAATATTATGTCTGTTCTTTTGTGACTGGGTTATCTCAATCAGGATGATATTTTTTCGATGCAAACATTTTCTTAAGAATTTGGTTAAGTCATTGTTTCTGATGGCTGAGTAGTACTCCATTGTGTAAATGTACCACAATTTTTGTATCCATTCATCTACTGAAGGACATCTGGGTTCTTTCAAGCTTCTGGCTATTATAGAGCTGCTATGAACATTGTGGTATTGGAGTGTCTCTGGGGTATATGCCCAGAAGTGTAATATCTGGATCTTCAGGTAGTACTCTATCTAATTTTCTGAGGAATCGCCAGACTGATTTCTAAAATTGTTGTATCCTTTTTCAACCCTACCAACAGTGAAGAAGTGTTTCTCTTTCTCCACAACCTTGCCTGCATCTGCTGTCATTGAGATTTGGATCTTGGCCAATCTGACTGGGTTGAGGTGGAATCTCAGTGTTGTTTTGATTTGCATTTCCCTGATGGCTAAGGATGTCGAGCACTTCCTTAGATGTTTCTCAGCCATTCCATATTCCTCAATTGAGAACGTTTTATTGAGCTCTGTACCCCATTTTTTAATAGGGTTGTTTGATTCTCTGGTGCCTAGCTTTTTGAGTTCTTTGTATACTTTGGATATTAGGCCTCTATCTGATGTGGAGTTGGGAAAGATATTTTCCCACTCTATTGGCTGCTGTTTTGTTTTCTTGACAATGTCCTTAGCCTTACAGAAACTTTGAAATCTCATTAATTCCAATTTTTTTAATCTTTGACCTTAGAGCTTGAGCCATTGGTGTTTTGTTCAGAATTTTTTTTCCTGTGCCTATGTGTACTAAAGTTTTTTTCTACTTTCTCATCTAATAGTTTCAGTGTATCTGGTTTAATGTGGAGATCTTTGATCCACTTACACTTGAGCCTTGTACAAGGAGATAAGAAAGGGTCTGTTTTTATTCTTTTGCATGCTGAGTGCCAGTTGGACCAGCACCATTTGTTGAATAGGATGTCCTTTATCCACTGAATGTTTACAGCTCCTTTGTCAAAAATCAGGTGACCATATACTTGAGGGCTCATTTCTGATCTTATATTCTATTCCATTGATCCACATGCCTATTTCTGTACCAGTACCATGCAGTTTTCAGCTCAATTGCCTTGTAATATAGCTTGAGGTCAGGGATAGTGATTCCCACAGATGTTTTCTTGTTTTTGAGGATGGATTTTGCTATTCTAGGTCTTTTGTTATTACAGATGAAATTGCGCATTGATTTTTCCAACTCAGTGAAGAACTGGGTTGTAATTTTGATGGGGATTGCATTGAATCTGTAGATTGCTTTTGGTAGGATGGCCATTTTTAAAATGTTGAACCTTCCAAACTATGAGCATGGGAGATCTTCCATTTTTATAGATCTTCCTCGATTTCTTTCTTTAGAGGTTTGAAATACTTGTCATACAGGTCCTTCACTTGCTTAGTTAGAATCATACCAAGGTATTTCATAGTTTTTGTGATGATTGTGAAGGGTATCTTTTCCCTAATTTCTTTCTCCAAATTTTTGTCCTTTGAAAATAGGAAGGCTACTGATTTGTTTGAGTTAATTCTGTATCCGTCCACTTTGCTGAACTTGTTTATCAGCTGTAGGAGTTCTCTGGTGGAATTTGTGGGGTCACTTAAGTACACTATCATGTCATCTGCAAAGAGTGATGTTTTTACTTGTTCCTTTCTAGTTTGTATTCCTTTGATTTACTTTTGCTATCTAATTACTCCAGCCTGGACTTCCAGTACTATGTTGAATAGGTGGGGGGAGAGTGGTCAGCCAGGTCAAGTCCATGATTTTAGTGAGATTGCTTCAAGTTTCCCTCCTTTAAGTTTGATGTTGGTTGTTGGTTTACTGTATATTACTTTTATTATGTTTAGGTTTGGTCCTTGGATTCTTGATTTTTTTCAGGGCTTTTAACATGAAGGAGTGTTGAATTTTGTCAAATGTGTTCTCAGTATATAGAGAGATGACTATGTGATTTTGTTCTTTGAGTTTGTTTATATGGTGGATTACATTGATGGATTTCCTTATATTAAACCATCCCTGCATCCCAGGGATGAAGCCTACTTGGTCATGATGAATGATTATTTTGATGTGTTCTTGAATTAGGTTTGCAAGGTTTTGCTGAGTATTTTTCCATCAATGTTCATAAGTGAGATTGGTCTGAAGTTCTCTTTCCTTGTAAGAGGGTTATTGTAGCCTCAAAAAATGAGTTAGGTAGTATTCCATCTAATTCTATCTTGTGGAATAATTCGGAGAGTATTGGTGTTATGTCTGCAATACATGTCTGATAAAATTTTGCACTGAACCCGTCTGGACCTGTATCAGGTAGGGCAGGGGTGTGTTGTCTGTGCACACTGGGCAGAGATCCCTCTACCCCCTGGCTTCTCGTATATCCTTCTTACCAGGCCTTTATCTCTGGGAACTGCTGGTCCAGGAGGCAGATGAGCCGAGACCTGTTCTGCACCCCAAAGCCGCCTGGTGGGAACAGAGGTCCCAATGCTGGATTCCTGTTCCCTGCATAAGACAGGGCAGGGGTGTGCTTTCCGTGTGCACTCGGCAGAGATCTCTCTGCCCCCTGGCAACTTGGATGTCCTTCTCACCAGGCCTTTATCTCTGGGAACTCTATAAATGACTTTAATGTAAGATGTATAATATAAATCTGTTTTTCTTCAAAAAAGGTAAATTATTATCCATTAGAACACAGTTTATAAACAAATCCTATCTTCCTGTTTAGAGCAATACCTGCATATCATATGAATACATATCTAGTATTACAACTGAGATACAGCAATAATTTTTCCAATAGCCTGCCAAGTCCCCAAACTTTGATGTACAGTAAGACTGTAATGTTCTGAAGGAAAACTAGAGCTGCCGTTCATGCTAAATGTTCAAATCATTAAATTAATTACCAAGGAGTTTAAGATCAATATCTCTAAATACAACATATAATACGAAAAGAACATATCTGTGTTCATGACTTCAAAATTTCCCTCTTGCCAAAAAGAACTTTGCACCCACATTACAGTTTCTCATAGATTAAAAACTGTCTTCAGTTGTCACTTTCCAATACAGAAAATCTGTGTATCTAAAGTATTGTTAAGTTACAGTGAATATTCCTGTTGTAAAGTAGTGCATGGAGCTACAATGCACTGTCTTTTTCTCTGGTCATGTGTGCCCATTTTTGGTCCTGAGAAGCACTGCAAGGAGGTTTGTGTCTGGAGTCACACTGAAGTCTCCTCACTGTGTTCATGTCTTGCACAGTAATAAGTGGCCGTGTCCTCAGCTCTCAGGGAGTTCATGTCAAGGTAGAGGATGCCTCTGGAATTGTCTCTGGAGATGGTGAACCGACCCTTCACAGATGAACTGTACTCTGATGTGTAACCATTAGCTTTGTTTCTAATAGCACCCACCCATTCAAGTCCCTTACCAGGAGGCTGGCGGACCCAGCTCATGTAGAAATTAGTGAAGGTGAATCCAGAAGTTGCACAGGAGAGTCGCAGAGAACCTCCTGGCTGTACCAAGCCTCCTCCAGATTCCACCAGCTTCACCTTACACTGGATACCTGCAATAGTAGAGAATGCTGCTCACGAAAATGTCATACAGATCCAAGGTCCTTAATTTTTACACACACTCAGTCACTCAGCATCTCTTGTTCATTATAAATTACCATTTAAAAGTGTTACAAAAAATATCCAGTGCAGCCACAACTTCATGGTGAAAGGTCCATGTTCAGGCCTCTAAACTGAATCTGGAAACTGGAGTATGAGGAAATCAGGATGAGGCCCCTCTGCTAGAGCTAGAGTATGGACAGGTTTTTTAAGAGAAGGGAGTGGGTCCCAATTAGCATATCTTCCCTCTGTAGCACCAACTCATGGGCTGAAGCTCTAGGGGTGCAGTTATTACAGAATTCACTAATGAAATGGATGAGTTCGGTCGCAAGAGCAGCATTATTAGATTGTCTATCATCTATGATAACTACCTTCAACGTTTTATTTTGATTTAACCAGTACACCTTTCTACCAGGAAATATGTAATAATTCTTTGTCTTTGTATTTACACCAGATATCTTGATTATTTTCTTTTTGAGCATTGTGAAATGTTTAATAAGTGATTGTATTTTACTTGAGTTTCTTTATTGACAAGATACCAGGAGAAATTATTTTGTTATAAAATGACAATGGTGCACTCTCCTGTGTACTAGAGAAGTGAAAGAACAGGAAAGCAGAGCTCTCTTTTGTCTTTTCTGGGTTTTCATTAGGACAAAACCAAGGACATTTCCAGCTTTCAGTTAAAGACAGGAATTACAACCATTTCATTTGAGGGTCTCTGCCCCTAAACTACCTGACCAGTTTCTCTAGCTGAGCTAATGCAGGTATCCTTCCAAGATCCCAATGCATTAGAAGCTCCTCACCCTCTTTTCATTTTTACTGTGTCTTTTCCAAGAATTCCAAGCACACTTTTTTTGTCTTACAGGCATGCTCTCCCTGACACTTTGGGGTGACTGACATCTGAAGCCCCTTCACCCTTTCTGCCATTAGCCGGTTTGCTGACCTTTTGTGCCAAACACATGGCTTTCTCCTTGACTAAAGTCCACCTTTATCCTTAGGGCAGCTGCTGAAATTTTCAGCTTATCTGGTTCCTCCTCCACTCCTCATCCTCCTCATCCTCTTTTTCTCCTCCTTCCCCTACTTCTCCTTTTTCTCAAACTTTAATAGTCCTAGAATGTCTGTCAGCTTCTTCTGTTTTTAAATTACCTTATTAACAACATCAATAACACATAAAACTGGGAACTCTGAGTTTCCTAATAATAGTAGCTATTTTTTTATTGAATATCATCTGTATTTCCATTTCAGATGTTATGCCCTTCCCCCAGTACCATCCTGCCTTCCCTTACAATAGCCTCCATGAAGGTGCTCCCTCTCCAACTACCCTTTCCCACTTCAGTGTAGGAGAACTATCCTGGAAAAATCAGCCTTCACTGAAACAAAGGCCTCTCCTCCCATTGATGCCAGAGAATGCTATCCTCTGCTGCATATGCACTTGGAGCCGTGGGAATTCATTGGTTGCTATTTTAGTCTATGGGAGCTCTGGTGGGCTGGGCTAGTTGAAAATTTTCTTCTTCCAATGGGGTTGGAGACCCTTTCAGCTCCTTCAGTTCTTTCTCTAACTCCTTCCTTGTGGTCCTATGTTCAGTCCAATGGTTAGCTGCAAGCATCCTCCTCTGTATCCTTATGTGTCTGGCAAAGCCTCTGAGAAGGCATCCATATCAGATTCCTGCCAGGTGTCAGCAATAGTGCTTGTGTTCTGTACCAGCAATAGTTCTTGGGTTTAGTAGCTGCATATGTGGTGGATCCCCAGGTGTGTATGGTTTCAAATCTAGATGATTTGAAAACAGTTCTTAACTGAGATGTTATAATGTCACCTTTCATTTTCTTCTCTCTGATGTTTAACAATATTGAACACTGGTTGATATATGTATTGGGCATTCATGTTTTTAAAGATATGGGTTTAACTCTTCTATTTTTGATATTATTAGTTAGTTAAACCTTTATCTTACTATAGATTTTATCTACCAATATTCTTCAAAATTATACTTGAAAAATAATATACATTGAAAAGATATTTATACGCTACCAATTTGTGTAAAGTACAGTATTTAGTTATTATTGGTGGGAGGGTTAATTAGTATGAGTTTTATGAAAATAAGTGTGATGACTTCTAAAAGAACTCAAATTTAATGTGGTAAGTTTAATAATTACTCAAACTAGTTTTGGATGGAATTAGCTTGGATGTTCATGACCTATTGAATTTATAAAAGAGCTGTGATGTATATAAACACTGCAATTGGATTTGTCAGTAAAAAAAGAAAGAAACCAATTATCATGACATTTGGTGGAATGTTGAAACATTATTTTTGAATACAATAGCTGAGGCTCAGGAATTACATTATATCTTTTCAAATGGTATGTGAATCTTTGCCTGAAATATTTTTAATTTCTTGATTTTAAAATATTGTGATTATATATGCCCAATCACTTAAAAATAACTCAAACAGGTACTCCCATTATATATTTCAAATGGTTTTGTTAAATTATATTTTGGAAAATATCATACCAATATGTATATATTTTATCACACACACACACACACACACACACACACACACACACACACACACACATATGATATCCACCTCTCTTATTATCCTCCTCCCACTTCCTAGAACTACCAATATGTGTCCTTCCAAGTTCAGGTCCTCGTCTCAATTCATCAATAACCCAGTGCACAGTTTGGTTATCTATAATAGGCTCATGTGGATAGGTCAATACTCTAGAGCATTGACACTCTGTCAGATTCCATATACACATAAATAATTGCCTCTCCTCAGGAAGAACCAAGTATCCAAGTGTCATCAGCCAGGGATAGGGCATCATAAACTTCCACCTATCTACAATGTACTTAGGACTATTTTAATTTATTGTTGTTTGTAAGCAAGAAACAAATCTTCCTGTTAAATTTAGTGTCTAATAATTTTTTTGTGTCAAAAACTCAAATATTTTATACCACCCATCCTAATGTATGGTTGTTTGGTTATTTCCTTTTTCTCTCCCTAAGCCTTCAGTTGGACTGTTTATATAGAGGACTTATGTACTGTTGTTACAGAATTAATAGTATTACCATAATTCAAGTGAAGTCCTTTGTCATGGTGCCCATTGTTTTCTTGGGGACCTTCATGTGTGGAATGTCACTGCTAGAATCTGAGAGTCTCTGTTATAAGTTTAAACATCTTAAATGCCCTATTTAGTAGATCTCTGACCTCACTGAGGGATGGAACATACCAAGCATATTGGAGTTAAATGATCCTTCTCTGTTTTTTTAGTATTTAGCATGACTATAAACATAATTCTGAACACATTGAAGAATTCTGTTATGTGTAAGGTGTCTATTAGCAGTTTACAGTAATTTAGTGGCTTTCATAAAGATTAAGACTTAGTTTTTATCCTCACTTTATTTAGACACAAATTAACAATTTATATTGATATTCTCTTAGTATCAAAACTTTTAAACTCATAAATATAGTCCATAAGGAGATTGGTAAAGCTTCTGACCTTTATATCCTGTATTGTTATAGAATGTAACATTTTTGTAATTTTCAATTAAAAAAGTGCTATAGTTTAATAATGATAGCAAAATCAAAGTTTAAAGGCCGATATATTTTATGCCTGTAATTTTTAAACCTTTTAGTTCTGCCAACCTCTAAACCTATTTTAAGAAAGGGCAGCTGGTGCTCTCAACCATTGAGCCATCTCTCCATGCCCTGAACTCGGTTATCTTGATAAACCCATATTGCTATTCATGCTTCTATTGGTACTCACAATTTTTTTCTTATGGACTCTCAGAAGATTCAGGTCTCTTGCCTAGAAAAGATGTCAGAGTTCTTATAGTGGAATCTACAGCAGTATTCTGAAAAGCTTTTAAGATATAGTCATGCAGCTATGTCAACAGCTGCCCTCATTAATTTCTAAGATACTAAGTTGAAAATTCTTTTACCTGATGTGTTGGGAGCCATAATGTAATGAGCTAATAAATAGCAGGTGATTATCCTGAGATAGTCTGCCTCGGATTATTATATAATCTGTAACTGGTCCACCCTTATTCAGCAAGGCTGTAAGGGATTCATTTTACAAAACATTCCTGCCATTAGTATGATTTTCCTATATTCTTAAACATAACAATCATTAAGTTATAGCACACCCCTTTAGAGCAGATCTATGAAGATGTACTGTCTTATAGTGATACTACATAGACATATAAATAATTTAAGTCTTAAGGAGAAACCTATAAAAATTCCTAAACTTATAAATGATTTATAAATAAAAATATAAAGTTAAAATATATGAAATTAAAAATTATAAAATTGAGTTATTTAAATATTATTAAGATAATTCAAATAATTATAGGATCATTTTGTCACTTTATTAGAAAATCAGTTACCACCCACCCTGGAGTATAGTACCCAGCTGGCTTACAAAGGTGATGTTTTCCAAAGAAACTCCAGTGATTTCGCCTCCCTAGGTTATCAGTTAAGCTACACATGACAATTTCAAAATAAATTTGTATTTGACTTTCAATTACACCCTATTGACAAACACATCCATCGTCAAGTCAGTAATTGATTGTTGGATCATTCTGTCTCTATTGACTGTTTTGAATATAAGAGGTATAAACTCTCTAACTATTCTTTTTTAAGATGCCTTTAATAAATACATATTATTTCTAAAAAAAAAAAAAGCTAGAAGCATAACAACTTCAGGAAATGTCAAGTATGTCATGGAAGATTCCATACCACTGTGCTCTAGTCGAGGAAGTGAAATGTCAAGGCTTATCCAGACTTTAACCCAAGGATAACTGAAGGGAGAGTAGTTGATTCACTATAGGACAAGAATTAGGCTATAATTAGTGTTAATTCATTTGGTGATTTAAAGACATTGAAAACTGTGTTTTCATGGGTCAGCAGTGAAGAAGGCCACTTCTTCATAATGGATAGATTTGTAAAGAAGCATCATGAGAGGAACTAATTATCACATAGTGGGGATCCATTTACATACAGTGACAACATCCAGACAATATTGTGGTTGCAAAGAATAGCATGCTGACAGGAACCTGATATATTTGTCTTCTGAGAGGCTCTGCCAGAGTCTGACAAATACCTAGGAAGATGCTCTCAGCCAATCATTGAATTGAGAACAGTGTCACTAATGGACGAGTTAGAGAAAGGACTGAAGGAGTTGAAGGGCTTTGCAACTACATAGGAAGAAATACAATATCAAACAACCAGACCACCCAGAGATGCCAAAAACTAAACTACCAACAAAAAGAGTATACATTGAGAGATCCAGGACTCCAGATGCTATGTAGTAGAGAATGGCCTTATTAGGCATCACAGTTAAGAGAGACCCTAGTCTTGTGAAGGTTCAATGCCTCCGTGTTGGGGAATGCTTTGGGGTGGGGATGGGGTAAAAGGGATTGGTTGGTTTGTGAGCAGTCTCATAGAGGCAGAGAGAGTGGGGATGTAATACTTTTAATCGAGATGGGAATCTGGGAAAAGATATAATGTTTGAAAAATAAGTAAAGAAAATATTTAAAAGAAAAAGAAATGCTGTCTTTTACATGCTTACTGGGGCTTTGTATGTTTTACTTGATACATTTTCTTTTCTTTTTGTTTGATTTCTCTTTCATTCATTTTCTTTTCTTTTTTAGTTTTCTTTCTTTTCTTGTATTGAGTTTGTAAGACAATAATTCTGCAAAGGTTTTGAAAGAATGATTGAACAATACTCAAACAAAACAAAATATAAGAATTATACTCTAAGACAACAGCATCTTCTATGACAAGAATTTAGAAAAGAACTGAATGAAGAGGAAGTAATCCATGCTATGAAAATACTATGTCAAGTAAAGAATAACTAAAATGATGTTGGAAATAAAATTCTTAATAAGTATAAAAACAAAAATCCCTCACTGGCACATTTCATCAATAGACATCATCCTGGAAAAACATCTGAGAGTCATTGTCAAAACATAAAGTACAAGTACTGAGTCACTCAGCAAAGACAAATGTGAATATTTTAACTGTGTATGAATATGGCATATAAATGTTGTGGATGCTATGAAGAGACCTAGCCAATCTTTGTGTTATAGCAGGGGAGAAAGAGTAGAACACCATGGCTAAAACCCAGAGAAACTTTCCAGCAAACTAGTGCAAAAAAATGTGCCAATAACACAGTTAAAAAAAGTACCAAACCCATCTACATACAAGAGGATGAAAGAACACCAAATATAAAAAGGAAAAAAAATTGCACTTTATGTATTCTACCAAAATTAATAAAGACACAAATAATAACTGAGTTGGGGTCTACTCTGCCAGAGGACCTGAAGTAAATATTCAGCAACCACATTGCAGCTCACAACCATCTACAATGTAATCTGATACGTTTTTTTTTGTGCTCATATACAACGAACAAACAAACATTGAATAAATAAACAAACAAATAAATCCTTAAAACTTATTAATGAATTGTCAGTGCTGAAGTGAATAAACACATCCAAAATTATAGGGAATACACGCATAATTCCAGAACAGCTATTTCTGAGTTCTAAAAAAGCACCAAGACAAATAGAATGACAAGAATTTTTGACACATTTTAATAATATCTTTTATCACTAATTGTCAAAATTTTTTAATTAAAAATCAGACTAGCTTTGGGATTCAACTGTGAAAGAAATCTTGTTGGTACCATTAAAAACAGACATCTCTGTCTATCTTAGATGGTAAATTTCAAAAAAGATACTCCAACAAAATAAAATTAAGAAATTAGAAAGCATCACTATACAAAATTAGTTAGAAAAGTTAAAGGAAACCACTTCATATTTATTCAAGAAAATTCCATTAAAATACTATTAAAATTCTAAATATATAAAGCAAAATTTGTACAAAAATGTATACTATCATTATTAAAAGCACAGATTATAAGCACTGCATTGTCTGTCCTTGGGAGAATTTAATAACCTACTGTACTGATACAATGTTTATTTAGACAAAATCTAGTAAGAGAATCATTGACGAAAATTGGCATGTAACAGACATGGAATCCGTAGACGTCTACTGAACACTCCAACCCAACAATGATAGTATAGGAAATTTTCTTCAAAATTGCATATGTGTTAGATAGTTTAAATATCAAACTAAACAAAGGCAGAGTCAATTTTTTGGGTGGAATAACTCCAGTAGGAAAATGCTTCAAGCTGATTGGCTGCTGATCAAGCCTGGACCACACATACTTGAATGAAGATAGCTGACGGTCGTTCATCCTGAAGAAGGCAGTTGCTCACGCTATGGGTCATCTTGGATGGTATATGGAATTAGACTGCAGAAGGCATGGGAACAGGTCAGCATGCTGAAATTACCACAGCTGCTGCCTCAGTTTCCATTTTCAGGTTACTTGTCAGACCTTCCTCAATGATGAACTGTCACTTAGAATTGTTAGGTGAAATTAATTGTCTCTAATGCACATAGTGTTTTATCACATTGGCTATTTAAACATAACTAAACACGTTAAGATGTACAACTCTCAAAAATATACAAAGTTTGAAATAACATACAGCATTTTAGTTGACTGCAATATAATAATATAAATAGTAAGGAAAATTATAGGGAATTCATCAACTCATAAAAATTAACAATACACTGTAAATGACATCACTGTCCAGAAATAATTCAAAGGGAGTACATTTGCAAATTCCTAGAATAGAATCACATATAATCACAGAATACTATAGTGCAAAGTACCTAAATTAAAATTTAATTTATATTAATACTATATTTAGATTAATAATAAAGTATATATTAATTTACATAATATTAATTCAATAACTATTATGATTTCCCACTGTAAGCCCTTGAGAAACAAAATGAACAAACAAACCCTGAAGCAGTGGGTGGGAAGCTATAATAAAAAACTTGCCTGAAACTGAAATGATGACAATGGACCAGATAAGAGAAAAATCAAAGAAAATAGAAATGGGTTCTTTGATATATAAAGAAGATTGACAAATATAAAGGAAAGAGAACCAAAGGACAGAAAAAACAAATTAATAAAATTGGGGATCAAATGAGAGACATAAAACTATCAATGGGATTAAAAAAATCATTAAGTACACACATTACAAAGTTTTATTCATGGGGAGGCTCCAGGACTCACTGTGGGTGACCCTTGTCAAACGGATCAACAGTGTGAATATGGGAACTGAGGAGACCACTTCTAGTTGCCAAACAGGTCCACCTACATCAATCGACCTACAAAACTTTTGACCCAAAATATTTCCTTCCAAAAAAAAAAAAAAAAAAAAAAAATACAAAATCAGTGACACCAATGGCTCTTGCTCTAAGGTCAAATATTGACAAATGAGACGTAATTTCCAATATCTTTTCAAAACACTTTTTAGCTCCAGGTGTATCCTTCTTTTGGTTCATCAGAATATCTCCTTTTAAAATGAGACCCTTGGTATGGTCAGGATAGTATCTGAGGAGCTCTTCTAAGATTGGCAATGCCTTTAACTCCTTAGCAGTCCGTGAATACAGGAGTGCCAGGTTAAACAAAGCACTTCTGAAGTCAGGTTGTAACTTGATAGCCTTCAGCTTCTTTAGTTATGTTTAAGTTTTTATAAGTTCTTCCTACATTCATGTGGGCACCAATGTCATCTGGCTGAACATGGGTGGCCTGCAAAAAATAGTTCAAAGCTTTCTCATCGTTTTTCTCATTTTCCAGAGCATGACCCACATTATTCCATAATTTGGCATTATTCTTATTTACCTTTAAGGCTGACATAAACAATGTATATTCTGACTCCCAGTCCCAATTCCTATGGAGTGTTTTCAAGGCATGGGTTAGTATCACCATGGATAGACAAACCCATGAGAGCTTTTTCAGTACACTTCTGTTTGAAATCTTTTGCCATTCATGGGCTACTAAAATGCAAAACCTCATGCTAGGAACATATAGTACTCACTCAGCAACAACAAATCCAACAGGAAAGAACAGGTTTGATGAAGGAATAAATGGTAAGGCCATTAAACAGAGCGCCATAAGGACCGCCTTTGAGGAGTCACCAAAGTATCTGAGACTGAATATTCCCAAAGCCCCCAGAAAGCAAAAAAAAAAAAAAAAAAAAAAAAAAAAAAAAAAAAAAAAAGTGGCAAGATTTCGAACATCTAGAAAAGATTCTATCAGTGGTATTGTTCCCATGGTCCAATCACAGCAGAGCTCAGAAGGATTCAATAGAAGCCACACATTCACAGGAAAGAGGTAGTTAAAAGTAAGCTGTCCTGTGGGGGTCGGCTTACAGCAGCTGGATTATCAAACCTTGTAAACACTGGAAGTTGTGACTGAATAACTTGGACTCTGATCACGACAAGTAGTAAAGTACTGAACATCAAGACAACGAGTTTTATTAATGTCTGTGTCATAGAAAATGGAATGCTACCCTTCCCCGGAGAAACTGTGCAGCCACGGTACACAGCAATGGCAACGTGTACCCTTGGGCCACAAATACTTCATATACACAGACATAGGAGTTCCCCAGAAGTCATTCTGAAATAAAGTTTTTAAAGGTGTAGATGAATGCAGGTCTTTATTATCCAGTATTGCTGAAACATCATCAAAAACAAAGCCACAGAACAGACTGTTCCAGTAGCAGGCAGCAACCACACTGACTATCAAAGTAACTTCTTTGAAGTTAATATCTGCCATCTTTCCTTCAAGCACTGATCAGCAAAACTGAGGGCGGCTCCGCCGAGAGATGGTTCAGGAAAGCTTCGGAAATGGTGGACCAGAGAGGGAATCTGCAGAAATAACATAGTCCTCCACACTCGGGCTCCTGGGCGGCCGCACCATAGTTGCTGCTCCCCCTGGCTCCCGATCCTTCCCCAGCTCTTCCAGCGCGGCGGCAGCCTCTCGCATGGCATGCCAGGAACACGCAGCTCTTCCCAAAACTTCTAATCCCAGTATGCACATCCGCATCGCTGAATTTGTGCTCCATTTTTTAATAGGGTTATTTGATTCTCTGGTGTCTAGCTTTTTGAGTTCTTTGTATACCTTGGATATTAGGCCTCTATCTGATGTGGGGTTGGTAAAGATCTTTTCCCACTCTATTGGCTGCTGTTTTGTTTTCTTGACAGTGTTTTTAGCCTTACAGAAAATGTGCAATCTCATTAACTCCCATTTGTCAATGGTTGACCTTAGAGCAAGAGCCACTGGTGTTCTGTTCAGGAAATTTTCTCCTGTGCCTATGAGTTCTTGTCTACATTTTTCAACTTCTTTATTCCTTCAGTTCCCATTTGATTATACTTAAATGACTCAATGCAAACATTTATGTAAACATACTCTTGTGACTCAAGAGTGAAAGATGCATTGTCTCAAGCAGAGGTGTTAAGCTGTTGCCTGCAAAACCAGTATGTCAGAACAACAAGCATCTCCTATTTAAATCAGATTTAGACCTGAGGATAATTCATTGCAGAGGTATACAAGCTCAACAAATACATGACCACATTGTTATAGCCTTCTCTGCAGCTTTAATTCATACAGGGTTAGTGTTTTCCTCTTGCTCAGCTGTCAAATATCTGACAAATAGGAAGGGAGACTACCTCTGAGCTGACTGTGGGATTAAGTATTGGTTACACTATCCAATAATAAAATTTCCAAACAAATATTCTGAGCATAACATACACTTGAATGTATTTCCCAGGCCATTACTTAAGGTCTCACAGTGCACTTGTGTTTGGATTCTCACAGGTGATGCTGATGTACATGTAACAGATTTTTACTGTCAGTTACATCTAATAACCACTTCTTCCAACTTCATTTGATTACTTGTTGGTTCCTTATTCCCACAGGATGAGTTCCTGATGTCCTCATCTGAGTCCCATCTGCCCTGGTCGTGCTCTGTGTTTTGTTCATGTCACACTGTATCTTGTGTTTAATTATGTATATCAGAATTATAGACATATTTGGTAAGATATTTGTTATTTCAAATATTAGTAGGAGTTGTGAGTATGGAGAGGTTTTGTGCAATGTGTATATATTTGAGATCATTCAGATGTAAAGTACTTTTATTTTACACTTATTATTTAATTAAAAAATAATATTACATTCAGCTTATGGATACACTGAAATACAAAACGTACCCTAAAGATAATGTACAACACAAGTAACAGCATTAACAATCTAAGAAGGTATAATGTGTGTAATGCATATTTGTTTATTGACTATTTTTATTTGAATTTTAAATGTTATTCCTTATTACCAGTTTCCCATTTTGAATACCCTCATTTCCAATCCCCTTTCCCTGCTTCTATGCAGGTCATCACCCACCCTCCCAATCTCTTCTACCACCCATTCTGACATTCCTTTACTCTGGGTCATTAAGCTTTGACAAGACCAAGGGCTTCTTCTTTCATTTAAGCCACACAAGGCCATTTTCTACTACATATGCAGATGGAAAACAGGTTTCTCAGTGTATAGTATTTGGTTGCTCCTTTAGTTCCTGGGAGCTCTGGGGATCTGGTTGGATGATACTGTTGTTCTTCCAAGGAACCCTTTCTGCTCCATCAGTCCTTTCTTTTAACTTCTCATTCGCACTCTGTTGACCTGGAGTTCTCTGTGTGCGCAGTGCCCCCTGCTGTCCATAAGCCCCTTGGGAAGAGGTTTTTTACTGAGCCCACAATTAAATTTCCTCACTGTGTTTGTTGCACAGTAGTACATGGCAGTGTCCTCATTTCTCAGACTGTTCATTTGTAGATACAATAAGTTCTTAGAATTGTCTCTGGAGATGACAAATCTTCCCTTTACTGACCCTGCATAGTTTTGTGCACTCCCATCATATTTTATATTTGCTATCCACTCTGGCCCCTTCCCTGGGGCTTGGCGAATCCAGTCCATCCAGTAATCACTGAAGGTGAATCCAGAAGCTTCACAAGAGAGTTTAAGGGATGCTCCAGGCTGAACCAAGCTGCCTCCTGATTCTACCAGCTGAATGTCACCCAGTATGCCTGAAAAAGAGAGAGAATCACAGTCAGAAAACTATCACACATAACCACTGTCCCTCTTATGGGTGTCCTTCTACATAAACAGAGTCTCTTCTACGTGCATTACCTTTTAAAATAAAGAACATGAAAATACATCTCAATTCCAACTCCATTGTGAGTACTTGCTATTGAAAGCCAATCACACGGTGGAAAGACCTGGCTGGAATCTAGGACTGAGATCCTCTGCTCTATGTGAGGTTTAGCCCTGGGCTGATTTTGTTGAGTTGCAGAAGTTCCTATTTGCATATCCTGTTGCTATATAGCATGTCTGGGGTGGAAGTTTGTAAGGAAACATTGCTTACAGAAGATGTGAGGGTTATTTTTATCATTGACAATTGTCTCAATTATATGTGGCTATGTCCTGTCTTTTGTAAATATGAAATTTGATCAGCATCTCACTGTCACATTTCCGGGTGTGGCTCACAGCTGGACTTTGATCCTCCATGCAGATTTGTGCTTCCCCTGCTTTGCGCAGCTTTTGTCTGAGACAACACTTGGTCAGAGGATGGCTTGTCTGATGAAGTTCCAAAATTCCCCTCAATGTGATAGGTAAATTTTCATTTTGAATCATTCTAGTTCATAAAAATATGAACATGTATTATTTTTGAATCAAATAAATGTGACTTTATATGACTGCACAAGTACAATCTCACCTGCTAAGCATCTATACACAGGGAAATGTGTGCAGCTCTCAACATTGCCAGAGACATAAACACATATTGTATCATGAACATGTCCACATATGAGGTGATAAGTCCTTCAGATTATAATTTTTATTGCTCTGGTGATTAGCCTTTTATTCTGTGTTATGCCTTTGTTGACTTACATCTCTTTGTTTATAAATATATCTTTTTACTTTCTTTCAATTTGAATCAGTGTAGATTCAAATTTGTTTAGAATTAAAAGTATCTCAGTGATGAGATATGACGTGCAAGGTAACACACACACACACACATACACATACAAACACACACACACACACACAAACACACACAACTCATCCACCTATGTTCACATGATCATTGACAAAGAAGCTAAGATCATTCAGTGGAAAACAGGACAGCCTCTTCAACAAATGATTCAGGTTCAGTAGGCAGTCAGCATGCAGAAGAATATGAATAAATCCCTTCTTATCTCCTTGTACAAAGCTCAAGTCCAAGTCAATCAAAGAGTTCCACATAAAACCAGATACACTGAAACTAATAGAACAGATAGTGGGAAAGTGCATAGAACACATAGCCATAGGGGAAATTTTCCTGAACAGAACAATAATGGTTTATGCTCTAAGATTAAGAATCGACAAATGGGACACTATGAAATTGCAAAGTTTCTGTAAGGCCAAGGACACTGTCGAAAGAACAAAATGGCAGCCAACAGATTGTGAAAAGGTCTTTACTGACGCTACATCTGATAGAGGGCTAGCATCTAATATATACAAGAAACTCAAGAAGCTATACCTTAGAGAATCAAAGAATCTTATTAAAAATGGTGTACAGAGCTATACATAGAGGACTCAGTGGAGGACATCAATGCTGGAGAATCACCTAAAGAAATGAGTAACATCCCTAGTTGACTATCAGGGAAATGCAAATCAAAACAACACTAATATTCCACCTCACAGCATTCAGAATGGCTAAGATCAAAAATTCAGGAGACAACAGATGGTCACTAGGATGTGGAGATAGGGGAACATTTTTCTATGTTTGGTGTGACTGCAAACAAGTACAATCATTCTGAAAATCAATCTGGCCGTTCCACAAATACTTAGACATAGGGCTACCTGAGGACCCAGTTATACCATACCTGGGCATGTACCCAAAAGTAGCTCTGATATCTTATAAGGACACATGCTCAACAATGTTCATATCAGCCTTATTTATAATAGGCAGAAGCAGAAAAAAAGCTCAGATGTTCAACAGAGGACTGGATTCATATGTTATGGCACACATGCACAATAATGTACTACTCAGATATTAAAAACAATGAGTTCATGAAATTTCTAGGCAAATGGATGGAACTTGAAGCTATCATCCTGAGTGGCATAATCACAAAAGATAACTCATGATATGTATTCACTTATAAGTGAGTACAAGATCCCTCCAAAAAATGAGCTCAGAATACCCAAGAAAACATACTCAAATGTTATGAATCTCAAAAAGAAGGAAGAACAAAATGTGTATGTCTCAGTCTTAGAAGGGACAACAAAAAAGTGGAGGAAATACAAGGTCAAATAGAGGAGCAGATATTGTAGAAACTATCTACAGGGACTTTCTCACCGGCAGAAGCCACCAAACCCAAACAGAATTGCTGATGTAAGGAAGTGTTTGCTGACAGAAACCAGCCATGAATGATTCCTCAGAGGCTCTCCCAGAGTCATGCAGTTAAAGATGTCTTTTCTTGCAGCTAAATATCATGCTAAACAAGGGGGTCACCAATGAAAGAGCTAGAGAAAGGACCAAAAATAGCTTAAAGATTTGTACCCTTGTGGAAATAACACTATTATCATCAGACAAGGCACTAAGGTATAGGGGTGATTGGGAGAGGTAGCAACTTCATGGAATCAAGTTTTGTGGGAGGAGGAAGGGGAGTTGGGGCGAAAGGGTATAACATTTGAAATGTATATACAGAGAATATCCAATAAAATTAAAGAAAAAATGTTTGTCAGTGATGAGATGTAAGGTTACATAGTTACACACACACACACACACACACACACACACATATACACACACACACACAAATCAGTTTAAAATTAATTATGAAGATAAACTGTTATAAGAAGAATTCTCTTAATATTGCTGAGGTGGGTAATACATTATAGTGTACCTAGACTTTCATTGCTCTGAGATGTATGGTTTTACTTGAATTTGAGAAAACCTAAAAAAAAAAAAATAGGAGTTGATTATTTTAGGGTGGCTAGAAGTTTATTAGTGTTTGATGCCATATAGCTGATTTCAGGTCCACTTCCCTGAAACTGTTTTAAGGACTTGACTCAGTAAAGAATCTACCTTTTCACATATTTGTTCTTGCCTCTTCAGGGCTGTTTCCAGGACTGTCCAGCTCTCTCTCCCCTTTTCATCTTATGAGGTGTGGTTCATGTCTTCTAGGAACTTGATAACTGATACCTTTTTTGTGCATGCTGTTTCTGGATGATTTGTACCCTGAGACATCAAGAGATCCAAGGCACATCAGCGTCAGGACCAACAAGACTGGGTAAATGGGATGTCTTATGATTCAAATATTATCTTAAGCCTTTGAGATATGTATGGTATTATCTGTGTTTAATATCCTATTCTTATGAGGACAACATACATATAATATGTAATAATTTGAAAGAATGTTAGTTTCTCTTCTAGTAATATTGTTACATGTACTTTGCCTAAATTCAAAGATTACCAGATTTGGAAAAGAATTTCATATTGACAATGTATCAAGCTAATATATTAAGAAACTTTACCAAGATTTTATATTATTCAACTCTGAACTCGAATAGGGAATGTGATTTTGGTTACATTCTTATTCCTAAACTACTGCTAGGGTTTCTTTTCTAAATTGTGTCAAATTTGGTTTCCAATTAAACCCAGGTAAAACCTGTTACATGGGTTCAAACTACTTTTTATTCATGTCTTTTAATTCACTCAACATCTCTTACTCTTCTTTCAAAGGAGGAACAAAGAAATGAAAGGTGAACCAATAGCTCTGTTCAGACACAGCTCATAATTTAAAATAAGTCAACATTTGACAGACAGAAAAAAATGACCTTATGAAATTCTTAAGAAAATGGATGCATTTAGAGAATATCATCCTGGGCAAGATAACCCAGTCACTGATAATTGAATATTAACTCCAGAAAGCTGTGAACACCCCAGAAACTACTCACAGACTGTGTCAAGTTAATGAAAAAGAAAAGAAAAAAAAAAAGAAAACATTATGTTTAATCCTTACACACCAAGAAATCCTTGACTAATTCCAGGTTATATCCTGTTTTACAAGTACTTTATGCTCAGTGTAACTTGTAAGATCTTAATGCACACTATCAAACCTTATTTTAAAAAATCCAAGAAATGATAAACATGTATTCATATATTTTATGCAAAAATGTTTAAAATTTGTACATTTATCTTTGGTTTTTAAAGTTCTTTAATAATAAAAAAGAAGGGAATTGTCACCTTTCAAATACACAACTTTTATCTTTCACATTTGATTGATATACATTCCATATACAGGCATCATATTAAGGCCATTAAATAAATATAAAAATACTTGCTGCACAACAGGAAGATAAGTTTCTTCACATCAAGAGCACAGGCCATTGCTCATTTATGGATTAACTCTGACTCCAAGTTTCTGTATAAGAATGTTTTTTTGAAAAATTCATCTTCATGGTGGCAGTGTTAGGGTGTATCAAAGAACAGAGTGCTTAGTCAATGGTCAATATGGTGCTTGGAAATATGTCATATATTTTTTGTGTGAATATGCTGAGACTGCAGTTCTGGCATGTTTTATAAAGTAGATTGGTTGAATCTCCTTCACTCTGTGCATTTTTTAACCTTATATGTCCTTTAGGCATGTGGTCAAGTACCATGAGTCTACAACAGAATCAACATTAATATAGGTATCTCAGTCTCAGAATAAATATATATATATATATATATATATATATATATATATATATATATATATATATATATATATAAAACCTTTCTTTCATAAAACACAGTCTCTGACATTTTCTTATCACCACCTCAAAACAAAACAAACCTTACAGGCAGAAAAAGAAATGTTATCAAAAAACGTTAGAATAATGATTAACATTAGAACAATTGAGATGTATTTATAGGCATCATTCAAATTACTTCAAAATACTTTTATGTTTATTGGTAGGGAAAATGTAAGCTACACTGCATCCTGGAAACTATACATAGATACAGACTGAAACCAAATTTCAGATGCTGAGATGGGTCATGCCTTCTGTTCCTCATAACTGCTTTGATGGCTTTGAAATCTTCTACAAGTGACATATAGAAGAAATGATTTATTATGGCATAGAAGTTACCTTTGTGTCACTGTTGATGAATCCACCCATGCTGTATCACATTTAATTAATGGGGTTGCTTATTCCATAATTAATATAACAAACCATCAGATGCAAGCTTACCTAAACTCTGGAGCATTCTCAGAATGATAAATGCTCTGTAACAAAGAAAACAGAACGAGAAAGAACAAACTCTAAGCAAGAAGTAAGAAGTGGAGATTTAATGCTACCTTAGTAGTTGATGAACTATAGATTTTCCATATTCTTGTGCACAGCTTTGCTTTGCCTTAAATCTCTATGTGAATTTTCTCAGTGTGGCTAACCATACGTGCAGCAGTCTACAACTATGCTCCATAGGTATGTTAAATCCAAAAACAGCATATTTATGACAAAAGCATTCATAAGGCATATCATGGCCATTTAAGTTGTCAGTTGGGTCCTTATTAATCATTCCCATTCATGACACAACCTCACAATTCTGTGCATATTTGAATTATGTCACAGAGAAAGGTGTGAAAGATTTCAATTACACACTCATAAGATATTCTGAACTATTTCTTCCTTTTACAGACCACAATAATCTGCAGCATATTTAACCCTACTTCCTCAGTTTTAGAGGTTATGGAATTTTGGATGGTGGAAGATTATCTGCTTATCTCATGATGTTCAATTTCTTGAACTCTCATGAGGCATTCAAACATGCAACAGTTCAATAGTTTTGTGTATATGTGGTTAATCATATTTAGTGTCATTTCTTTATTGCAAGTAAGGCTAATGGTATATTAGTTACCTGACATTAGGTTGAATGGTTTGGTCTCTCATTTGTACACCATCAAAGTTAAATATTTTGCGTTTAAAACCTGTCCCTAATCTTGAGTTTTTATGCTCACTATAGCTTGCACATTATCAAATTCATGTGACTGATCCATATCTGTGAAATAAGAACAGTAACTTGTTCTACAGCCTAAATTTTTACGGTAAAACCTTTGCCATGGTCCTCTTATTTGAGCATACTCTTACTGACATTATCACTCTGACTACATAGCAAATTTCTACAAATTACACAGTGTTCTATTATTCTTGGCCCTGAGTGATCCCAAGAATCTCCCACAATAATGGATTAGCAGTTAAGAGATCTAAATATTTGTTAAAAACTCCTATCCTCCTGGAGCTTCTACTGTTTAAAAATCTGATGGTGAATGAAACACAGTACAGATCTGAAGTAAGATCCACAACAAATCAGCACAAAAATTTGAATTTCTGTTACTGGAAACACTGCAGAGACATGTCATCTTTTTGAGTATATTTTCCTTGAATTTCTAGTCTTCAAAACCAAAATTTTTATGTCCTATGTAGACTGGGAAATGCAATATTACATGCATTTTGGCTCTTTCTTTATTTTTTTGACATGCAATGACAGAATTCTGAACCATTGTGGATTTAGAAAGATCAGTTACTCTCCTTAATATCATTTGCAAACTGTGATATTTTGACTTCTTCCTTTCCAATGTAAATACCTTTGACTTCTTTTTGTTGTCTAATTGCTCTGGCCAGGTACCTGGTATCTGTCTATAAATTCATCTATTTTTTCCAGATTTTCCAGTTTTGCTGAGTATAGGCTTTTTATTGAACTTGTTGATTTTCTCAAAACAAAAAAAGCTCTTGGTTTTGTTGATTATTTGTATAGTGCATTTTTACTCCATTTGGTTTATTTCTGCTCTGAGTTTTATTATTTCCTGCTGTCTAATCATCTTGGATGTATCTACTTCTTTTTGTTCTAGAGATTTCAGGTGTGCTATCAAGTAGTGTATGCTCTCTCCAGTTTTTCATTCATCAATAGGATGAAAGGATTTTTTTTCCTTTCACAGAGAAATAAAGACTAGATCTTAATTTTCATCTAGAATGAGAGAGCACTTTCTGTCCTGGGATTTGGTCAATGACAACACTCATTGCTGTTTTGCTACATTCACCAAATATTTATCCACACACATTAAAATGCACACATATTTGTGTGTCTTTGTGTTTTTGTGTGTGTGTTTGTGTATTTAATTTGATGATAGAGATTGTTGTGCCATATCAGAATGTGTGTATGTGTGTTTGTGTGTGTAAGCATACTTGCTTGTTTAAAATATTCTTTCTGCAAGCATTATTTACTTTATGTGTTTCAAAACGAGTCATCAAACACCAATCCTTCCTTTTTCCAAGCTAGAAAGAGGCAAGGTATCTGACCAGAAGAAAAGAGAATTCAAACAATTATTACATCATTTAATTTCTTGCTGTTGCCAGGAGGAGTTAATTATCAAATGTATAGCTACCTTTCTGCCTCTATACAAGTACAATTAAGAGTTATAAGAGAACCTTTATTCCCTACTATACCAGGAGACCCCCATTCTCCTTCCACGTCTACTGTACCTTTCTCAGAATCCTGAATCATACAAGTAAGCTTTCCTTTTCACACCCTTAACTCCTGCTCTCTGAGCCTCCTGGGGCAGGTAAAGCTGACCTGAGTTGACTATTGTCCCAGTGGAACCTCCATTCTCTCATTGCCTGTTCTACCACCCCCATCAGACCTCATACTCTTGAACCAAACCAGTTAACCTTCCTTCCTCCACCGACATTTTCTTCTTGTTAAGACATCTGAACAAAGTTAATAACACCTGAGCAGTCAACTATACCAGAGGAACCTCCATTGCCCACTACCTCTACTCCACATTCATCACACAACCAAACCATATGGGTAAACATCTGAGGGCCAATTGGAACTATGCAAACAGACAGAAAATCTGGTAGGGTCAAACACATTAAGGAATCCCAAAAACTGTTATTATTGAGCAAACTAAGTGTTGAAATCCGCTCCAGGCAGATTCTTGTCATGAAGCACATGGCCACATCCACCAAACTAAGAGAACCATGAGAAAGAGTCACGTAACATAAAGCTATGATAATGTGATGTTTATATGGACCATGAGGTGTTCTCCAGTAAACATCTCTTCTCCTGGCTATTTCTTGCTTCAATATATATATATATATATATATATATATATATATATATATATATATATATATATACACATTTATATCTATGTCTATCTATCTATCTATCATCTATCTAGATAGATAGATAAATAGTTAGAAAGATATAGATAATACAGATAGATAAATATAGATATAGATATAGATAGAGATAGAATTAGAGATAGAGATAGAGATAGATATAGATATAGATATAGATATAGATATAGATATAGATATAGATATAGATATAGATATAGATATAGATATAGATAGATATAGATATAGTCTGGCCTACTCTTAGTAAGTCCTATGCATTCTCTTTCCAACATATGTAAACAGTTTGAACCAACAATGTGTGGAAGCCATAATCACACCCAGAGGAGCTATTTCCCCTGCAGAAGGCCCCTCTGTACTCAAGGCACTCACCCTTAGTTAAGCCAGTTTCACTGTATTTTCAGATTTGAGCTCATCTTACAACTGCAAATCTCTGTCTTCAACACTTTGGAGTTCCCAGCAATGTCTGAGTTCCTAGGATGTTAAGAAGCACAGTCTTGCTCTCAACCTGAACTATTTCAAACCCAGAGAAATAAAAGCTAGGGCTTCCATTAAAGGATAAATTTTGTCTCCACTAAGCAGGTATCTACTTCCAGGAGCACAGCACCCTCAATTACCAAAAAGGACTGTAGCCTAGTTCTTCTGTGTTTTGCCTCTCTGAGCAGTGTCAACCTGACAATCCAGAAGTGAGGCCGAAACAGTACCACAAACTTCCTTTCTCTAATTCATCATCCATACACCCTGAGCCTTTTGAGACAAGCAAAGGTATGTTGAGCAGACCGCTAGTCTAGGAGTTATCTCACTTTTTCTTTCAGCTCCTTTGGAGCCCAAGTTCATGGCTCCTGAAGCTCCTGCACCACACAATTCAATTGTACCCATCAGAGGATTGCAATGCCAAGAATATCTCAGTATGATTGCTTCTTAATACTGATTACATCAGGAAATTATGGGACCAAAATCAAGAGAAGACAAAAATCCCTCAAATGACACAATCATCTATATCAAGACAATACTACATATCCAAAACAAATCTATCCAACTAGAGAAAATCTTGGATATCCTCACATAATGGAAACACAGCAGAATGACATTAAATCAAATCTAATAAGGATACTAGAGGCTTTAAAGGAGGAAATTAATAAATCTTTTAAAATACAAAAAATAAATTAAAATGTTTATGGGACTTGAGAAAGTAAAAAAAAATAATTTAGAGCTATTCAGGAAATACAATTAAACTGGTGAAGAAAATAAAGCTGTGCAAGTCCTGAAAGTGGGAATAGAAGCAATAAAGAAACCACAGACTGAGGAAAACCAAGAGATGAAATCAACTAGGGAAGAGAACAAGAACAACAGCGGCAAGCATAACCAACACAATGGAGGAAGTAGAACATAGAATTCCTGGGATAGACGACACAATAGAAGAAACTGACACATCAGTCAAAGAAGATACTATATTGAAAAATTCCAGACACAACACATCCACAAAATGTGGAACAACATGAACATACCTAATATAGGAATAAAAGAAGAGAAAAGTTGAAGATTCCCAGTTTCCAGGCCCAGATGTATTCTCAAGGAAATTGTAGAAGAAATTTTTCCAAGCTCATAGAAATAGATACCTACAAAAAAGGAACTTATAAAACACCAAGTAGACAGGAACAGAAAGAAATTGTTTTGTCAAATAATAAACAATTACAAGATGTACATATCAAAGAAAATATTAAAAGCTATAATTAATCTTCCTGATAACATACAATGCAGGCATAGAAGAATTACTCTAGACTTTTCCACTATGATTTTAAAAGTGAGAAAGGCACAGACGGATATTTTACAGCCTCTAAAAATCCACAGGTGCCAAATTAGATTACTATATCTAGTAAATGTTTCAGTCACTATAAATGGAGGAACCATGATATTTCAAGACACATTCATACTCAAAAAATATCTATTCACTACTCCAGCCCAACCTATATTATTAGAAGCAAAACTCCAACAAAATGAAAATAATTTCATCCATGACACGAATATACATTAAATAATTATTTGCATACCAGAAAAGCCAAAAAAAGTCACACCCCACAGATAGGGAGTGTGAGGTGAGGGGAAGGGTGAGAGAAAGAGGGAGAGAGAGAGGGACAGAAGTGAGGCAGAAAAGAAAGAGGGGGAGATGTCAACATTAACATACCAGAAAATAACATCCACTGTTCATTAAAACTCTTACTGTCCATGGAAAGAATTTCTAGAATTTCAAGCAAAAAGATGTAGAAAACAATCTCTCATTCTGCTGCATAAAAGTACCAGAGCACTAAGTGTAGACATCATTTCAGAGTAAAGGTTTGAAGAATATTTTCTAATTAAACATTGCTATGAAGCAAGCTGGTGTATCTACTCTAATATCTGATTATATAAACTTTTAACAAAAATTAAAAGAGACAGGTAAGAATACCATTTTCATAAAAGACAAATTTATTATAGGCATACACATTTGTTAAGTAAAAGTTGCTAAAGCTTAAATCACAGATCAAATACCACAGAATAGTAGTGAGAAAAATTAGCACAACAAGCTCATGAATTGATAGGATATCCATTCACAAAATAAGAATAAAAATGAAACTAAAAGAAATCATGATGCTGTAGAACATTGCACATAATCACAAAATTATGTATTGTTCAATCTCAGGCATTCCTCTCAAAAGTTGACCTTATAGTCAGTGACCAATCAAGCTTCCAGAGATATAAGAAATTTGATGTAACTCCATGTATCTTATCAGAGATTCCTCCATTAATTCTGGACTTCAATAAGAACAAAAATACTGAAAAGCTTACACAATCATGGTATAAACCATTATCTACTCCATGACATATATCTCAACGAATAAATAAAAACATTAGAGCCTTTTTAGAATCAACAAAATGAAGATCTAACATATCCATATCCATGTGACACAATGAAACTACTGTTAAAATTATAGTCTGTAGCACTAAGTGCCCTCATAAAAGATTGGAAAATTCTTATAGCAGTAATTTAAATGTAAAATGAAAGCACTGTAAAATAAAAGAAAGCAAACTAAGAAGGAGCAGAGGACAGTAATTTATCAAAATCAGGGAGGTATTCAATCAGTTAAAAACAAGAAGAACAACACAGACCAATGAAAGCAAGAGCTGATCCTGTGAGAAAATTAACAGGGTAGAAAAATCCTTAGCCAAACTAGCCAAGAGACAGCGAAATAGTATCCAAATCAACAAAACGAGTAGCTGGTTCTTTGATAAAATCAACAAGATTAATAAACCCTTATCCAGACTAACTTGAGGACAAAGAAGGAGTATCCAAATTAACAAAATCAAAAACAAAAGGGAAAACATAACAATACAAACTGAAGAAATTTAAAAAATTATCAGATCCAATTACAAAACCTATACTCAACAAATTGGAAAATCTAAGGAAATGGTAAACTTTCTAGACAGATATCAGGTAACAAAGTTAAATTAGGATCATATAAACCATCTAAACAAACTCATAAGTCCTAAAGAAGTAGAACCAGGCATCAAAAGTGTCTCAAGGGAAAAAAAAAAAAGCTAAGGACCACATGGGTTCATTGCAGAATTCTATCAAAATTTCATAGAAGACATAATACCAATACTCTTCAAAATATTGCACAAAATAGAAACAGAAAGAACATGATCCAACTCATTTTCAAAGCCACAAAATTGTATGGCATTGATCAAAAGAAAGAGAGGCAGATGAATGGAACAAAATTGAAGACGCAGAAATGAACGCACACATATATGGACACTTGATATCTGACAAAGGAGCTAAAACATGCAATGGTATTAGGACATCATCATTAAGAAATGGTTATGATTTGATTCAACTGGTAGTCAGCTTGCAGAAGAATACAAATCAATCCATTCTAATCTACTCTTACAAAGCTCAAGTGCAAGTGGATGAAAGACCTCCACCTAAAACCAGGTACACTGAAACTTTTAAAATAGAAAGTGTAGATTAGAACATATAGGCACAGGGTGAAATTTCATGAAAAATATACCAATAGCTTATCCTCTAAGGTCAAAATTGAGAAATGGGCCCTTTTGTAATGACAAAGTTATTGGAAGGCTAAGGATACTGTCAAGTAAAAAAATAGAAATCATAAGATTGGGAAAGGAGCTTTACCAATCCTACATCTGATATTGGTGTAATATCCAATATATACTACAACTCAAAATTGAGTCTACAGAGGATCAAACAATATTATTAATAAATGAGACACTGAGCCAAAAAAGAATTCTCAACTTAGCAATAACAAATGGCTGAGAACCACCTAAAGAAATACTAAACATCACTAGCAATTAGGGAAATATAAATCAAAACAACACTCAGATTCCACTTCATATCAGTCAGAATAGAGAATATCAAAAACTCAGATGAGAGCAGATGCTGTCAAACGTGTGGAGAAAGAGAAACACTCCTCCATTTTTGTTGTGATCATAGGCTAATACAACCACTCTGGAAATCAGTCTGGTGTTTCCTGAGAAAATTAGACATAGTACTACTTGAAGACCTATTTATTCCACTCATGAGCATATACCTATAAGTCACCCCAACAGATAGCAAGGTCACACGCTCCATCATGATCATAGCACCCATATAAATATATATAAGCCAGATCCTAGAAAGCACCAAGATGTCCTTCATCAGAGGAATGGAAACAGAAATTTTTGTACATTTACACAATTAAGTGCTGCTCAGCTATTAGGATCAACTACATTATGAAATTCATAGGTAAATGGAACTAGAAACTATCACCATTAGTAAGGTAACACAGTCACAAAACAACACACATTGTGTGCACTCACTGATAAGTGAATACTAGCCTCTAAAAGCTCTGAATGTATAAGAAACAATTCACAGATATTTTGAGGCTCAAATAGAAGGAGTGTCAGAATGTGGATTCCCCAATCTTTCTTAGAATGGAGAACAAAACACTCAGAATAGGAAATACAAGCTCAAATAAAGAAGAAGGGATTGAAGAAAAGATCAATCAGAGCCTGGGTTACCTGGGGACTCATCTTATATGCAGAACCAAACCCAAGCACTATTGCTGATGCAAAACGTGCTTACTGTCAGGAACCTGATATGGACTCATCCTCAGAGGCCCCGCCAGAATCAAATAATCAAACAGATACACATGAGCATGATTTTTTTTTTAACTAACCGTCGGACTGAGCACAGGGACCTCAAGGAAGGTGATGAAGTAAGAACTGAAGGAGCTAAAAGGCTTTGCACCCCATGGGAAAAACAACACTATAAACCAACGAAACCCTCCTGAATTTCCACATATTAAATAACCAAACTTATCACTCACAGAGAGACCTATGTTTCTAGTAGGATAAGAAGCAAGGATAGCATTGTACTGCATCAATGGGAGAGGAGGACTTAATTCCAGTGAAGGCACATTTTTCCATAGTGTAGGATTGCCAAGGCATTCAGGTGGAGTGGTTGGGAGATTGTGTGCACCTTCATTGAAACAAGTGGAGGGTGAGCAATGATGAGTGGGTGGGGGAAAGGGGATAATATTTGAAATTTAAATAAAGACAATATCTAATACATTAATTTACAAAAGAAAAAATAAAAAGAGGAGGATCACTGCCAATCTCCTTCTATGAGGATGCCACATTACCCTGATATTTAAACCAAAATAATACTGAACACACACCAGTTTTTCTTATAAATAACGATGCAAAAATACTGAATAAATTACCCACATTTCAAATCTAAGAGTATGTCAAAACATCAATAATCAAGCAAGTTTCACCTCACTAATGCAGGGATAGTTCAATATATGGAAATCCATCAAGGTATCCAATTATATAAACTGAAGAAAAAATTCACATGGTTATTTCATTAGACTTCTTCATTATTGATTGGAGTACAGACTTGTAAAATCATTTGGGAAAATTAATTTGTCAGTTTTTCAGAAAACTGGAAATGGTTCTATATCATAGCATATCTCTATCATTACTGGCCATATACACCTCAAATTAACTTCCCTGAAAATACTTGAAAAAACTCTGTTTATAGCAGTCTTATGTATAAGAAACAGAAAGAAGAAACACTCTATATATCCATCAAAAATAATGTATAAAGAAAATTTAATAGATTTACACAGTGTGATAAGATTCAGCTCTTACTAGCAAACCCATCATAAATTTTGAAGCCAAGTATTGAGAATGCAGAGAATAACATTCTGAGTGATATAACCCAGGCATGAATGCTATGTACTCATTCATAGTCTATAGATATTGGTCATAAAATACAGGTACCATGTTATATTCCATAGGTGCCAGGTAGCAAACAAAATGTAGGAAAAAGCAAAGATGGTTGTATTTTGCTTAGAAGGGAAAATCAAAGTCATATGAGGCAGAAGGAGGCAGGGAACTAAGAGGGGTGGGAAAATAAATGGTGGGAGTCGGGATCAAGTGTAAGGAATGACTGGGGAGATGGCTATGTGCCCATGAAAATGAATAGAAATCTACCACTGACTGGGGTGAGGAGGCAGTGTCAATTCCAGGACAAGAAAGAGACCTGAGAAAAGGAGGCACCCAAGTATTTGTGACTCATTACTTAGTGGATTTGGAACCTGATTTAGTCAACTCCTGAAACTAAGCAGGGATAGCACTGGAGTCATAAAACCCACCCACAAAATTTTCAATACAAAATTTGTCCTGCCTACAAATGTTGTCTTTATGGGGAATTGAGCAGAGACTGAAGTAATGGCCAACAAATAACCAGTTCAAATTGAGACCCATCCCATGGACAAACATCAAACTCTTACACTATTAATGACATTTTTTTTGCTTGAAACCAGGGGAAACTTATTCATTGAGAGGTTCCTTCCAGCATCTGACTCAGATAGATACAGATACCCACAGCTAAACAGTGGATGGAGCTTCAGAAATCTTAGGAAAGAATAGGGTGAACAATTGCTGGCTTCAATGGTGATAGGAAATCTCCAGGAAGAACAAAAATGTCAACTAACCTGGATCCTTGTGGCTTTCAAATCTAAAATCCCAACCAAAAATCACACACAGGATGGATCTAGACCTCCCAGCAGATTTTTAGCCGATGTGTTACTTGGTGTTCATGTGGGTCCTGAACAAGTATAATGGGGACAATCACTAAAACTGTTGTCTGTTTGTGGAATAAATTATTTTAACTGGTTTGCCTTGTCTGTACTCAATGTGAGCGGAGGCTCCTTACATCATGGGGTCTTAATGTGCTAGGCTGGGAAGATAAAAATGGGGAGGGGAACCTACTGTGGGAACATGAAAGGCACCCTTGTTCCTGGTTGAGATGAGGTTTGAAACCTTGGTGACCGTAAGTGATGGAAGGTATTTCCCTAAACTCCCAACAAATGTGGCCCCTGTCACTACAACAGCCTTCATAGATTTTAGACTATTATTCACATAAGGACAACACCCCAAGTTTCTCCTCTGGGAGAGAAAATGTCTGCAGGTCATGAAGACTCAAGACAGATATTCATTAAAATGAGGTACCTAAAGCCTGGTTTAGCCAATTAACTTTCCTTCCCAGACACTCCTCCCTCCAAATGGTATTTAATCTTAGGCCCACCTTGAGAAGTTGTGTATGGCTTTTATTCATACACTTTTTGCCATGACAGTGAATGTCTTAAATCCATGGCCTTTCTCTTTTCATCAGGATCAGCCATGGGAGCAGTGGAGAAACTCTTTACCTATAGAGTTGACCTCTAATATCCTATAGAAAGCCCCTCTGTGTTCCCAGTAGTGGCTACCACCAAAACCAAGCCTGAAGCCAACTGCTGACAAGAGAAGGACTTCACACTGTGGACCAGCCAGAGCTCTCCTTCTTGCTCTTCAACCCCAGGATAGATCCAGTCATCAACCCCCTCCCTATTCATAGCATCTCTTCAAGAGCATCCAACTGTTTCTGGGTATAGAGAAGGCCTGAAAGTCAGATGGCCCCAGTCTTACCCCAGCCATGGAGATCCCTGAGTATGCTCAAGCTGACAATCCCACACTTCAGACAATGCTTTCTCACCCCGGAACCTGTGCACTGCAGCTTCCCAGAATCCTACACACTCCTTGCAAACATGTGGGATAACCTAGACCAAACATCCTGTTTTCTGCCACTCCAAACAACTGTGGACTATGGTGGAGGAGACACAGGACCTCATCATTATCCCAACACCATCTCAGAGTATTAGGGGAATGGGGTGACCTGAAGTGTGACAGTGAGAATGATATACTATAAATAAGTAAAATTAATAATAATAAAACTGTTAATAGAGTTTAGAATTTAACACTGGTCATTTTTACCAGCATCAGGTGATTACGTTATTTTCTTTTCTTTTTTGTTTGTTTGTTTGTTTGTTTGTTTGTTTTTACTATGGTTTTTATCAGTAGAATTAACCCGATAAATGATGCTTTGCTGGCACCTGGCTTTAGTCTCCAACCAGCGTGACACTAAACCATAAATGCTTCCCCACAGCTGCTGTCTTCAAGATAGAGAGAAAAAGAATTGGTGTCTGACAGTTTACCTTCATGTTCGTCTTTACTGGATTTCTCAAAGAGCTTTATTCATTACCTCTTTAATGAACTTTATCACATTCATAAGGTTATATTTAAGACTATTTACTTGTTCTTCAAATGTGCTGGAGTACCCAGGGCTTGCTGTAGTTGAATAAATGGACTCTAATGTTACCATATAGCACAGGATCTTGTAAATTTTTTCTAATGCTGCCCACACTTTATATGGCTATGGGATTTTTATAGGCATAGGAGATGGTTTCGGAGGTTATATTTGATGTCCAGAATTGGCCTACATTGGAGTTTTTGTGTACTAAGTAACCTCTGTTGCTTTCTTTGTTAGCTTTTAGTTTCTGGGATTCAGAAAACAGAAATGGCCAGTAAGTTCTAGATACTAATGTGGCTTCTGGGCTTCTCACTTTAACTTTTGAGTTTCTACTACTGAAATATCCTCAAAGAGAACAGTTGTCTGGAGGTGGGATGGATGGCTGGGATGTGGAACCTCGTGAAGGGGTGCCCTTAAAGATACTCAGGCACAAATGAGTTTCTGTTGACATTATATTAACTGAAGATTTTAGCCTCAGTGTTTCTTCTTGTGCAGCATGATCCTTGTGCCAGACTTTTGTGCAAGAAAAGTTCTACACACTCTAAAGTAGACTCCCTGAGCTTGGTGTGTGCTGCACGCCCCCTGTTGGTGCAGAGCTGCTCTACAAGGAGGTTTATGTCTGTGTTCACACTGAAGAACAGACACTGTGCCTCTTGCACAGTAATATGTGGCTGTGTCTTCAGTAGTCACAGAGTTCAACTGCAGGAAGAACTGGTTCTTGGATGTGTCTCTAGTGATGGAGATTCGACTTTGGACAGATGGGTTGTATCTAGTGCTACCATCATGGCGTATGCGTCCCATGTACTCCATTTTATTTCCTGGGAACTTCCAGATCCAGCTCCAGTAATAATCCCTGCTGATGGTGTATCCAGTGACAGAACAGGTGAGGGACAGTGACTGAGAAGGTTTCACAAGGCCAGGTCCTGACTCCTGAAGCTGCACCTGAGACAGGATACCTTCAGACAAGAGAGGCAACTCTGTTAATCACACAGAAAAATAAAAACTCTCACAGACATATGTATGAAATGTCAACACTCACCAGGAAGAGTTGTCAACAGGTACACAAAACCCAACTCCCTCATCTTTTAGGCTCCTCCCCTTAATCTTTAGAGATCAGCCTCCAGTGAGAGATATGAGAGCTGGCTCAGCCCAGGAGGGCATTTAACTTAGAAGTAGAAGATGCATTTGCATGTGGAAAGCAACCTTACCTTCATAATTGGGAAAGATGTATACTGACAGCACTTGTTTATGTAAATAAGACCATCACTGTCTCTAGCTTCCAATACTGTGAATCTGGATTAAGAATGCATGAGGACTTTAGGAATTACAGGAAACACATCTAGACACAATCCCACCTTCCCATCCTAGACCAACATTCCTACAATTTTCTGACCCTGTGATTTTACACTCTCAATTTGTCCCAAACTTCAATTCATACTTGGGTTCCTGACTTTCTACTTTCTTAATAATAAGTCTACCATATTTTTCCAATTTTCTTCTCTCTTCCTACCTGAATATGCATTATAATCTTTCCTGAAACATAGTATAATATCTTATTGTTGTTACACAGATAATCTGTAATGTTTCCAGTAGAGAAATTTTGGCAGTATTTACAGTCTTGATATAGGCATTTCACATTATATTTATAATTTTACTCTTTGAGACAAGTTCAAGATCAAGTTCAATTGTAACTAAAACAAGTTTAACCAACCATTCATCATGTTTTTCCTTTTACCAATAACATTATGGCTTGGATTAGATATTTTAAACGACCTTATTGATTTACAATTTCCTAATGAACCAACAGGTTAAAAACTTGAAAACATGATTAGTATATATGTGCTTTGTGCTTATTTTATTATTCAAAGTAACTATAAAATTTTCAACATATCTTTTGTCTGTCTGTTGAATCCATTTATTTTTGGCTTTCAACATTCAGGGTAGATTACTGTGGGCTGTGCAGAAAAGTCAGTGAATAATCCACTCTTTTTTTTTTAAACTACTTTATTTTACAAAACAAAGATAAATGTACAGATTTTAAACAATTTTTGCTTAAAATTATACATTTTTGTCAGTACTGTTTTTTCAGACATTAAAATAATTTTTACATAAAACCATGTGAATATATTTTTTAGTCAGTACTTGATTTTTTTCAAGGGCTTGACAGTATGCATTGAAAACCTAATAGTTACAATAAGCATAAAGTACATGCAAAACAAACACAACATGGAAATAGTCAAAGTATTCTTGTTTTGTAAATATATGTATATTTTTTTGTTTTCTTTATTTCTTGAATTCATACAGTCTGTGAGTTGTTTCTGGGGGAGTGCAAGCCTCTGGGGTTAGCATCCCACTATCAGTGACTGCATATTATGTCTGTTCTTTTGTGACTGGGTTATCTCACTCAGGATGATCTTCTCTAGATGCAGCCATTTTCTTAAGAATTTGGTTAAGTCATTGTTTCTGGTGGCTGAGTAGTATTCCATTGTGTATATGTAGCACAATTTTTGTATCCATTCATCTTCTGAAGGACATCTGGGTTCCTTCCACCTTCTGGCTATTATAAATAGAGCTGCTATGAACATTGTGGTGCATATATCTTTGTTTTGTATTAAAGTGTCTCTGGGGTATATGCCCAGAAGTGGAATAGCTGGATCTTCAGGTAGTACTATATCCAATTTTCTGAGGTATCGCCAGACAGATTTCATGTGGTTGTATTAGCTTGCAACCCCACCAACAGTGGAGAAGTGTTCCTCTTTCTCTGCAGCCTCGCCAGCATCTGCTGTCATCTGAGTTTTGGATCTTGGCCAATCTGACTGGTGTGAGGTGAAATCTCAGGGTTGTTTTGATTTGCATTTCCCTGATGGCTAAGGATGTCGAGCACTTCCTCAGATGTTTCTCGGCCATTCGGTGTTCCTCAACTGAAAACGTTTTGGTTAGCTCTGTACCCCATTTTTTAATAGGGTTATTTGATTCTCTGGTGTCTAGCTTTTTGAGTTCCTTGTACACCTTGGATATTAGGCCTCTATCTGATGTGGCATTGGTAAAGATCTTTTCCCATTCTGTTGGTTGCCGTTAAGTTTTCTTGACGATGTCTTTAGCCTTACAGAAACTTTGCAATCTCATTAAGTCCCATTTGTTAATCTTTGACCTTAGAGCTTGAGCCATTGGTGTTTTGTTCAGGAAATTTTCTCCTGTACCTATGTGTTCTAAGGTTTTTCCTACTTTCTCATCTAATAGTTTCAGTGTATCTGGTTTAATGTGGAGATCTTTGATCCACTTACACTTGAGCTTTGTACAAGGAGATAAGAACGGGTCTATTTTCATTCTTCTGCATGCTGAGTGCCAGTTGGACAAGCACCATTTGTTGAATAGGCTATCCTTTTTCCATTGAATGTTTACTGCTCCTTTGTCAAAAATCAGGTGACCATATACATGAGGGCTCATTTCTGGATCTTCTATTCTATTCCATTGATCCACATGCCTATTTCTGTACCAGTACCATGCAGTTTTCAGCACAATTGCCTTGTAATATAGCTTGAGGTCAGGGATAGTGATTCCCGCAGATGTTTTTTTGTTCTTGAGGATGGATTTCTCTATTCTAGGTCTTTTGTTATTCCATATGAAATTGCACATTGATCTTTCCAATTCCATGAAGAACTGGGTTGGAATTTTGTTTTTTTTTTAATCTAACCTCACTCTACAACATGTACAGAATGCTGTCTCTGTCTGAACAAAAACAGTTCTTCAGATCATGATTGTATCTGGAGCTTTTCTAATGCTTTCCCATCTTATTTATAGTCAGAGCTGCAGAACAAACAGGGAGAAGGTCTCCAGGAGCTAAGTGTATGGATTCTCATAGAAAAATTTTTGGGGAGGATGATATGATTGTGTATTACAAGCAACTGCACTATAATTTTGTGTCTTGTACTGTAATGGATGGCAGAGTCCTAAAATGACAGTCTGTTGAACTCCATATACACCGAGTTAAACATTGTGTCTATTTCTGGTGTGACTCTTTTCTGGTATTTATGTTCTCAGATTTTGCTTACATTGCTTGTTACTGTGTTTACAATCTGCTCATCCCCATGTGCAGGCCTATCCTCATCAAATCTATCTAGGAAATATGGAAGGTTCCTAAAATCCTTGCAGCACATTTTTTGATTACTAAGACTACACAGTTTAAGTTCAAACTGCTGTGCAGCTGAATATATACATATAGATCTTTATAAAGCATACAGGAGCCATTGGTGTTGTGTTCAGGAAATTTTCTTCTGTGCCTATGTGTTCTCAGGTTTTCCCTATTTTATCATCTAATAGTTTCAGTGTACCTGGTTTAATGTGGACATCTTTGATCAACTTGCACATGAGATTCGTACAAGGAGATAAGAAAGGGTCTATTTTAATTATTCTGCATACTGACTGCCAGTTGGACCAACACCATTTGTTGAATAAGCTCTTTTTTTCACTGAATGTTTACAGCTTCTTTGTCAAAAATCAGGTGAGCATATATGTGAGGGCTCATTTCTGGATCTTCTATTCTATTCCATTGGTCTACATGCCTATTTCTATACCAGTACCATGAAATTTTTAACAAAATTGCCTTGTAATATAGCTTGAGGAAAGCGTTAGTGATTCCCACAGATGTTTTCTTGTTGTTGAGGATGGATTTTGCTATTCTAGCTCTTTTGTTATTCCAAATGAAATTACACATTGCTCTTACCAACTCAATGAAGAATTGGGTTGGTATTTTGATGGGGATTGCACTGAATCTGTAGATTGCTTTTAGTAAGATGGACATTTTTCAAATGTTGATCTTTCCAGTCCATGAGCCTGGAAGAATTTTCCATTTTTTGATATCTTCCTCGATTTCATTCTTTAGAGGTTTGAAGTTCTTGTCATACAGATCCTTCACTTGCTTAATAAGAGTTACATCAAGGTATTTAATATTTTTCTGACTATTGTGAAGGGTATCTTTTCCCTAATATCTTTCTCCACATATTTGTCTTTTGACTATAGGAAGGCTACTGATTTATTTGAGTTAATTTTTTATCCAACTACTTTGCTGAACTTGTTTATCAGCTGTAGGAGTTCTCTGGCGAAATTTGTGGGGTCACTTAAGTACACTATCATGTCATCTGCAAATAGGACTTAATGAGATTGCAAAGTTTCTGTAAGGCTAAGAACACTTTCAAGAAAACAAAACAGCAGCCAATAGATTGGGAAAAGTTTTTTACCAACCCCACATCAGACAGAGGCCTAATATCCAAGGTGTATGAAGAACTCAAAAAACAAGACACCAGAGAATCAAATAACCCTATTAAAAATGGGGTACAGAGCTAAACAAAAAGTTCTCAATTGAGGAATATCGAATGGCTGAGAAGCATCTAAGGAAGTGCTCAACATCCTTAGCCATCTGGTAAGTGCAAATTAAAACAACACTGAGAATCCACCTCACACTATTCAAATTGTCCAAGATACAAAACTCAGATGATAGCAGATGTTGGTGAGGATGTGGAGAAAGAAGAACACTTCTCCACTGTTGGTGGGGTTATAAACTGGTACAACCACTCTGGAAATCAGTCTGGCGTTTCCTCAGAAAATTGGACATAGTACTACTTGAAGATCCAGTTATTCCACTTCTGGGTATATACCCCAGAGATACTCCAAAATACAACAAAGATACATGCACCACAATGATAATAGCAGCTCTATTTATAGTAGCCAGAAGCTGGAAACAACCCAGAAGTCCTTCAGTAGATGAGTGGATACAAATATTGTGGTTCATTTACACAATGGAGTACTACTTTGCTATCAGAAACAATGACTTAACAAAATTCTTAAGGGAATGGATGCATCTAGAGAATATCATCCTGAGTGTGACAACCCAGTCACAACAGAAGAGACATAATATGCAGTCACTGATAATGGGATACTAACCCCTGAAAATTGTGTGTAGAAGAGATTTTGATGCTACATTTAATTGGAATCTTCAGAGACTGTCTTTTTAATCTCAGCTTATTGGAAAATTCTGCTTATGACTCTAGGCCAGTCATGCTATATAAAACTACAACAATATCTGCTGGTACTCATGTAGAACCATGTCATATATTTCACTTTATAAACAAAATAGTTAGGATGTTTTTCTTTTACTGATTTTACTTATATAAAAAGAAGAAATTGTGAAGTGAATCTAAAAAAAAAAGCATGCCATTTTCATTTTAGTTTTATTCTCTTATGTAAGCCTGGACCTAGAGCCTCTCTTTCCTGTGGCTGTACCATCAGGTAGAGGGTTCATTATCAAGCTGCAGTCATGCTGGGTACTTATGTGCTCAAGGAGTGTGAATAGTAATCTCTTAGGGTGGTGGTGGTGCTGTAGTACATGTGGGCATCCATATACTTAGTGAGATCTGAGTCCTAAACCTGTCTGAAGAAATGTATTATTGATTCACTGAGGTATCTGTGTAGAACTGTCTCTTCCCACTGAAAATAATATCACTGAATGCAGCTTTGTTAAATTGAACCATGCTTAAGTTTCTCCCAATTCCTATCAGTTGTACTTCCCAAACCTCATATCAGTTAACCATATATATGATGCTAAAAAATACATATGTATGTTTGTTTGTGTATGTGTGTGTGTGTGTGTGCGTGCATACATCAATATATATATATATATATATATATATATATATATATATATATATATATATATATATATATGCATGTGGATGTGGATGTGAATATGTGTGAATATGCATATATATGATATGTGTACATAAAAATTTTGAATTCATACATTTAACTTTTCAGGATAAATAATTTATGACACAGTTTCTTATTTGATGGAAAGACAGGAGCTATTTGGATCTTTGTGATTTCATAATTCATCAATTAACCTCTAGAATAATTTAAGATGGGAACCTTATATGTCAAGTACACTATGGAAGCTCTGAAGGCATCGATGTTGGATGTGAAATTAATGTAGGCTTTCTGTCTCTTCTCATGCACGGAGGCTTTTGAAATCTCTGTGTACATTTTATTGCTCTTTTGCTTCATCTGCATTTTACTTCTCCAAGTTTTATTGATATACAGTGTCCTCTGATGGGTCTGAGAATCTCTCAATATAAGTGTGTCCATGGTCTTACTCACAGTCTACATACTCCTGTGACTGTTCATTAATAAACTTGAATGTTCTCATTTGTGGAGAATTTATATTATTCATTGTACCTTACAACAATAACTATCTGTTTATGATACGGGATGAGCGTTTTCTCAATTGTTTTCAATGTCTTCATAAACCTAAGACTCTACTATGGGACTTTATGAAATTAACAGTTAGAGTAATAATGGACAAAGGAGTGAGTAGTCAGCAACAATGTGATGGATGGTATGTACAAGAACTCTACCAGACCCTTTCCTCATCCTACTGCTGAACGTGGGATAGAAACCTCACATTGCTGGGAAGAGCAGAAACAAGAATATGTAACTGACAGATCAGTTCATAACTCCAGATCACACTTTTACAATTGAAAAAGGACCAGGTTTGATCCAATTTGTGTGTAGATTTAAAATGTTTGGTAATTAAAATTTTGTGTCATGAGGAGGCAGTATATCATTGTGGGGAATCTTTCTTTACCCTGATTCTTTTTTTATAATACAGAAGAGATTTTATTCAGGTTTTGGAGGAGTTAAGAGGGTAGTAGAGGCAGAGGAGAGAGAAGAGGGGAATAGAGGAGTAGAGGCCGGCCATGAGCACATGGAGAGAGGTGGGGAGGGAAGCACCCTGATTCTTTATGAATGGAAGATGTGTCCTCCAGCTCATCTCCTTCCTCTTTTTCTAAATTTGTTTTTATAAATATCTGTCCTACCTTATTCAAGGCCATGTTATGGCTTCCTAATATCTTCAGCCTTTGATGCATTTCCAACAAACTTTCTGAATGGCAGTTGTTCAGTAGTGTCACATTAAACTACCCTGTCAGAAAGAACATGCTTCCTTTGCCCTATGAACTGTCATGGAACTTGTATTAAAGCAATTAGTCATTTAAAGGATGCTGCAGTAAGATCATGGGTTAAATGCATTTCCCTCTCATAAAGTTTTCCCTTGGCTTCCCAGTTTCAAGTTTCTCACAATAATTGATTTTATATGTCTGAGAGTGAATTATTTTTAATACTATATACAAGATTTATAAAAAAGGAATGTTTAAGTCAATTACACATACACAATATATGTTGTACATTGTAGACATTTTCTGGCATTGCTCAATTAGGCTACTTCCATTACTTCCTCCTAAGGAAAGCTGAATGTTTATAAGACTGCATGGACTAGGATATTCTCTACTTTTTTACTGAATTTGAGAAGCACTAAACAGTACTTTGCAATAACCAAAAACTGTCTTGAGTTCGGAGGTGCTAACGTGCATGGAAAGGTACAATGAGTCTTAATTATATGCTATAAAGTCTTATATCAACTTCATAGTACTACTCATTTAATATTTGGAAATGTTCAATTCATTTAAAAGACACTCAATTCACTGAATGGTAATCTCTAGTGATTATGCAAAATCATCCTTCATAATAAATGTTTTGAAAATGAAATATCATCTTTGTTGTTATAAAATTTTTTATTTGAGAATTCAGATAATTTCTCAACTAATTAACTTGTATTTAATACCAGGCCCACCTGGAAAAGTGGTGTATGGTTTTTATTCATCCAATTTCTGCAATGACTTTAAACAGCAACCAACTGCCTGTAGGACAAGGATTCCCTACTATGGGACCAGGCAGAACTCCTCTCCTGGCCCTTCAGCCCCAGGATAGATCCTCAGGCACCATACTCCCTATCATCCCTTCCAAGGCATCAAGCAGTGTTTGGGTAAAGAGGAGACCTGAGTTCCAATGACCCTGGCCTTTTCCCAGGCCCTAAGACCAGTGACCCAGCACTGGCTGACCATCCCATATCTCACCCCATGGCTCCTCACCCCTGAAGCTGTGTTCTGCAGCTTCTCACAGCCCCACCCCCTCCCTACAAATGTGTGGGATAAACTGGACCAAACTTTCTGCTTACTGCCAACCCTAGCAGTTGTGCCCTGTGGTGGAGCAGACCCAGGTCCCCACAGTTAACACAAAACCTTCTTAGGGAAGAATGGGAAAGGGGTGCCCTGAAGTGGGGCAGTGATAATGATATAATATGAATAATAAAATTATATTAATAATATAAATGTTGATAGAGTTTTGCACTGGGGATTCTTACCAGAACTTGAAAAGTATGTTTTTTTTTTTTTTTTTTTTTTTTTGTTTTGTTTTTTTTTTTTTTCTGTCAGTAGTATTAACACCAGAGATAATCCTTTGCTGGCACCTGGCCTCTGTCTCCCACCAGCAGGATAGCAAATCTGCAATGTTTACCTTCAGATGCTGCCTTGAAGAGAGATAGAAAAAAGAATTTGGTGTGCCTCTTAGACCTTCTGTATGTTTGCCTTTGCTGTATTTCTCTACGAAATTTATTATTTCATTGCCTAATGGACTTTATCTCATTCATAAGGTTATATTTAGGAATATTTACTTGTACTTCAACTGTTTTGGAATATTCAGGGCTCACCAAAGCTGTTTAGATGGGCTATAATGTTACCATATAACGCTGGTCCTTGTTAATACTTTCATATGCTGCTCACTGACTAGTCATCAAGATATAAGAATTATATAGGCATAGGTTCCATTTTCAGAATTTGTCATTGATGGATCAATGTTTTTTCATGGTTTCTGTCTCTGGTGTTCTTGCCATTGTATCCTGTTCTTCTAGAGACAAGAGAATATTCAGGTCCAGTATGGGCCTACAATGGGGTATTGTGGCCTGAATAGCCACAGGGGCTTTTAAGTTTGCTCTGGGGTTTTGCTATTCAGTGAACTGAAATGCTGAGTAGGATTCTAGAAGCTAATGTGGATTTTAATGTTCTGGCTTTATCTCTAGGGTTTCTAGTACTGGATTATACTCCAGGAGAAGAGTTGCATTTAGCTGGGATGTTTGGCTAAAATGTGGAGCCTCACGGAGAGGTGCTATTAAAGTTTCCAGGGAAAAATGAGCTTCAGTGAGCTCTGGAGTTATATTAACTGAAGATCAGTTAACTTAACATCATCAATGTTTCTTCCTCTACAATAGGAGGCTGGTGTTAAACTTGGGGTCATTTTTTTTTTAATTAAAGTGGATTCCCTCTGCTTCCTGTGTGCTGCACGCCCCCTGCTGCTGCAGATCTGCTCTATAAGGAGGTTTATGCCTGGGTTCACAATGAAGATATAACCTTCGTCTCATCACTATTCAAGAAATAACTTTTAAGGAAGCAGTTAACAAATATTTAGTCTATTTGGTTTTAAAGATTTATCTGAGAATATATCCAAGACACTGATGTGTGTCATGTTTTAACAGGTGGAATTACTTAACCTCTGTATTTAGGGACAACATCACTGGGAACTAGTCTTTGTATGTCTTGATTTATGTCAGGCTCTCTGTATCAATATTGTTTTATATCTCTTTATTTGTATCTTGTTTCAGCTTGTAGCATAATAAAAAGTGTTTCTGAATGTGATTATATACTGTTGAGTAAAAGGAAGGTGAGCTGTTCATTAGAATTTGTAAAAATCCATAGAATGATGCCAAGTTGAGTGTTATTTTTTTTCATTCCATAATATATTAATGCTTAATATGTTATTTTTCATTTATAAGCCTTATAGTTTACTAATATCATTGATATTTTCTAAAAACACAAGTGTGTTTTTGTTGATTATTTGGACTGCACATTTATTTTCTAATAATCTTTTGTTCTCACCTTTTAAAATTTGGTCTAATTTGTACTTCTTTAACTCATTCGATGAAGTATAGAATTTTTTCAAATTTTCTTCTTTGCTAGTATGAACATGCTAATGAGATACTGGAGGGCACACAAATCAGGAAAAGGCACGAGTCTCCTGGGCATTTATAAGCAGTGCACTTTTCTTCCTAGGGATTCCCCTGCTCAAGAGTACTGTACAATAAAGGTTGCTCACAGAAGAATCCTGTTGCCGCGCATCGTTCTTGCTGGCGAGATGTTAGACAATCAGTATAGTGTGTGTGAAGGCCAAAGGGATATTTATAGCAAGTAATTCCTTATTCACACAGTGCAAGCATAGCAGGACACCTATGTTCAATGCAGTGGTATAACATTGTCAATTGCACCTGAGATTTTAGGATAGAATTTGCAAATTTTGTGGATCAGAAATTTCTTTTCTTGTTTTGTTTGCTTTTCTATACATTTAAATTTATCCTTGGATCTCCATAATTTCATTATTTCATCCTGGACAGCATTAGTAGAACCTGTTTCCTGGGTTAGCTGGGAATATACATGAGAAACCACAGATAGTAAATAGACTTGCATGGCAGCTGATGTTTAAGTCCTCCCAACATAAACTGACAACCAGACATAGTTGTAGGATGAGAAAATAGTATCTGCATTGTTATATTATATGAAAACTTGGAAGTAATAGCTATTTATTAATGTGCACAAATGCAGTATAAGTAGTCAGTAGTGAACAGGCACTACATTATTTTCAAGATATTCATTTATATTATTTTTAAACATGAGGAGTCAGCTTTTTTAAAAGCACTTTTTGTGGAGTGATCTTATTATCTTCACCACTTTTCAAAATATTACTTCTCAGGGAGGAGTTCCCAAATCTTTTGTCCATTTGCTTCTAAAAGTCATTCTGAGAGTAGATCCAAGAGACTTATATGAGTCTGATGTAACTACACTGTCTTAACCTTCATGTCCAGGGACAATAGCTGGAACCTACTTTTTGTACCTCTTGATTTATGTCAGTTTCTCTGTATCAATGTACTTTTATATATCTCAGTTTGTCCCTTGGTTCAGAATTTAGAACCTAAAAACATCTTTCTAAAAATAACTATGCATTGGCAAGTGTAATAATAAATGAATAAAACAACTTCTTGAAGTTTCAACACCTGGTCTCAAGCTCTGCTGCAGATCAGTAGCCATAAAAAACTGTGTGGTGTCCATATAGAAAGAGCAAGGTTGAATGATACAATTAAATTAAATTTTCTTTCCCTCTTTTATTATTAGATACTCTGTATTTACATTTGAGATGTGATCCCTTTAATCCCCTTGCCATAAGGAACTTAAGAAGTTAGACACAAACAAAAAAAAAAAGAAAAAAGAAAAAAAAACAAAACAAAAAAAAAAAAAAAAAAACAAGGAGTTAAAAATTGGGTACAATGTTCAACAGAGAATTCTCAATAGAAGAATCTCAAGTGGCTGAGAATCACTTAAACAAATACTCAATGTAATTATTCATCAGGGTCATGCATATTCAATCAAGTATTTTTTCTTAGATCCATCATAATATTTATGATTTAGAACTCAAGTGAAAAAAAATGCTGTTGAGCATTTAGAGCAAAGGAAACACTCCTCCATTGTTGGTCAAAGGGCAAACTTGTACTACAGTTCTGGAAATAAATTTGACAGTTTTCCAGAAAATTAGAAGTATTGATACCTCAAGAATTAGCTATAATATTTTAGGACATATACCCCAAAGAAGCTACACAATATCAAAGGGACGATTTCTCAAATATGTTTCTGTCAGGTTTATTTGTAATAGCACAAAACTGGAAAGAACTCAAATGCCCTTCAGCTGATAAATGGATAAAGAAAATGTTGTTCCTTTTCACCATGGAGTACTACAAAGCTATTAAAATGAAGCATGCCCTGGAAATTTCAATCAAATGGATGGGTGTAGAAAGTATCATTCTGGGTGAGGTAAAACAGACCCAAAATGTACTTATTTGTGAATATTAGTTATAACATACAGGATATCATGGCTGCAATCCATGGACACACAGAAGCTAAATAATGAGAGCCCAAGGAAGGATGTTTTAATATCACTCAGAGAAGGAAATAAAATTGTCATTGGAATTCTCAGCTTGTTTTTATAGAACTCAGGTCCACCTACCTAGGGATGGCACCACCCAAAATGGACTGGGTGTTCCCCTCTTGATCACTAGTTGAGAAAATGCCTTACAGCTGTATCTCATGGAGGCATTTCCTTCTCCTTTCTCTGTGATAACCCCAGCTTGTGTCAAGGGGCCGGAAAACCAGACATCACAGCAAATGAGAAGAATGATCTACCCAATTTTTAGGTTCTGTGCCTTACTTCATCTGAACTTCAAATGAGGAATCCCCACTCAGATAAACCAGGCACCATGTTTCAGGGATAGTAGTGCACATAAGACACTTGGAACCCCGAGGAGGGGAAAAAATTGTTTTTAAAAATTACTTGGAAGGAAGTGATTTTAAAAAATCACTATGAAAAAAAGATAAGAGTTATGGTGATTTTTAAATTGGATTTAAAGTTTCATATTTATTTTTCTGCACATATCAATGAAATTAGTTTAATTATCTACATTTTTGAAGAAACAAATTAAAAAGCAATATTATCTCTCAGTTTGAAAATTATCAATACGTTAATAGAGAGATAAGCTAATTATCAACGGGAAGAGTTTATAGGCAAAAGATTACTGAGAATGTGTGAAATAGTTTTCCTGAGAATTGAGCCCCTTAAGTGGTTATCCAATTCCAAGTTGTTCCATAATTAAAGCAACACAGCTAGTTATGTATTTAGTGTTATATGGGTAAAAATTATTATTAAAGCACAAGTAGGTGTTGATTTTAATGGAATCATTTCTAATATAGGAAATATTTGAGGGAGAGGAGAGGGATAATGATGTAATTATTTTTTATTAAAATACAAACCATGAGAAAATTTGATATATAGAGATCAAGAAATAAAATATAAGTTAATACATAAAAAAAGAGTTAGTACTCAAAGTTCAAATTGTCTCATCAATAAGTTGTGGTTTTGCATTTGATAACCTTATGTTAGAGTAGATAAATGAATTGTCTTCAAACATCATGTAAGCAAAGCATAGAAAGGTAACTAAAACCTCAGTCATGAGAGAAACAACACATTATCAACTCTCACTGGTTTTCTTACCCTCACAGTGCTCCACTAATTTTTCTTCATAAATATCAACTTGAAATGTGTCCTTATTTTACTCTATTAGATTATAGAATCTGTTAATAAAACTTATATTGTGTGAAGAAACAAGACATTACAGTAAATATTAAAAAAGAGAAAGTGCCCAATGCTCTCCCCAGGTAGTCTCCGATGCAGCTGGTTTCACACACATTAGTTCTTGTCCTGCAGGGTCCTATATGACTAACATCAATTCATCTCAGAGGCTCTATGCTGCCCCAGGGACTCTCTGACCCAGGAAGTCTGTACCTGTTCCAGTGTGGCCCCTTGTCATGCTGTTCCCTGGCATTAGTCTCAGCACCGTGGGGCCATATAGGTCTAACATATATTTATCTCCACTGTGGCCACTTCTGTTTAATATCTCTCCTGGGTGCGTTTCTAATGGTGTGAACTCTGCCCACACTCCAAACAGCCTGACAAATTAAAAATTCTAGAAGCTTATAACTTACCCATGGCCACAATTAAGAATCACTCAGTAAATTTTACACTCTACAAAATGTCCACACCATAAACTCTGAGACAAATAATATAATATATACCTTCTCCATCTAGACAAGACAAATCATTTAGTACAAATCAAACCCTTATAAAAAATCCGTATCTCCCTTTCGTGAACTAAGGCCACATGGATGGGATTATCATCCTCGTTTTCCATCTTAACTTCCTTTTCCCTGTCTTAGATTTTCCATCTCTTTCTAAGACATTGTTTCCCACCTATCCTTCCTTTCTGTGCAATTACAGGCCTCGTTATATCTTGTGCTTGCCTTCACCTACACAAAGACTACAATTTAAAGCAAGAAGTTTAGTGGAATATGAAGCGAAGGCTCTAGGGAATTCCGATGGCTGGAAGAAGAGTCTGAAACTTTACTATAAAAACACAGGCTCAAATGGCATAGGCCAGAACTTCCTAGATCCTGAAGTGATCATAGAAAGAACATGTTGTTCTTTATCGCCCCCTGCTGGTCTTAAACATTCCTGTACAGAAGTTTTTGTTCAAGTTCACACTGGACTTCCCTCTCTGTGTGTTTGGCACAGTAGTACATGGCTGTGTCATCAGTGTTCATACTGTTCATTTTCAAAAAAACTTGGTTTTTAGAGGTGTCCCTGCTGATGGTGATCCGGGATTTGAGAGCTGAATTATAATCTGTGCTTCCACCACTCCATATTACTCCCATCCACTCCAGTCCTTTTCCTGGGGGCTGGCGAACCCAGTGTACACCATAGTTGGTTAATGAAAACCCAGAGACAGTGCAGGTGATGGACAGGCTCTGTGAGGGCTGCAAGAGGCCAGGTCCTGACTCCTTCAGCTGTACTTGGGACAGGACACCTGGGGATAAGAAATATCAGTTATTCTTCCTATAGATTAAATGTCCTTGTTTCTCTTCTGGAACCCTGAAACACTTACAGCTTGGAAAGGTCACCAGGCAGAGGAGCAGCACCAGGAAAGCCATGTTCTGACAGAAGCTCTAGAGAGAAGGAGTTGAGGCTCCTCACCTTGGCCTGGGCTTTCAGTGTGAGCATCTGGGCTGCTTTGCATTGTGGGAGGTTCCTCAGATGATAAAAGCAAGCCCAGGGCAGTATTCCCAACTTCCTACCCATGTTCTTAAGAACCTTTGTGCTTAGGGAGAATGAAACAGAAATCTCAGGAACTTTTTCCTGTTAATGTGTGGATTTTCAATTCCAAATAAACAAAAGAAAAAAGTAGTCATATTGTGCAGGTCTTGGAAGCAAAAGGAGGTTTATAGTAGTTGAATCCTCATTCATGCAATACAAGAACAGGACACCTTATCTTTAATGCAGTCGTATATCACTGTGAATTGCACTAGAATATGCAGGATAGAATTAGTGATCATTTTTATCAGAAATTCTTTTCTTTTTCTTTTCTTTTTTATTTTTAGGTTTTTATTTACCATTATCCCGTTTGTCTGAACATTAGTGCTGTTGCCTTCACTAGATGGGTTGAGAATATACATGCAAACCTAAGTCAGTAAAGAGCTTCACATTGCAATTGAGTTTCATGTTATCTACACATAAAATGAGAAACATAGATATTATTAACATAAGTACATATTATTCCGTTTATTTTATTATTTAAAGTATAGAAGTAACAATTATTCCACTATGTGCAGAAAATCTGTAAAATTATTATTTAGTAAATAGTTATCAGATTGTTTTCCAACTTTATATGTATACTATTTTATGTATGAGGAAAAACTTTATTAAAAAAAAAACTCTTTTTGTGAGTCACCTTAATCTCATAACTTCTCAAGAAATAACATTTTAGGAAGCAGTTAATAAATATTTCGACTATTTTCAAAGGTTTATTTGAGAATAGATTCTAGTGACTCATGTGTGTCCTTTGTTAGGCTGAGTTACTTTACCTTCCTATTTAGAGAAACTGTAATTGGGAACTAATCTTTATATGTCTTGATTTATATTATGCTCTCTGTATCCATGTACTTTTATATCAATGTACATAATATGATGATATATTGGAGTGTAAAGAGAATGTCAGCTGTTCATAGCAATTCGTAAAACTCAGTGGCATGAGACCAGGTTTACGGTTATGTTCACTGAAGTAAAATCGTCAGCCAGAAATCACTGAGTGATGGAACAAAGTGGAGCAGGGGGCTGAAATGAACAAGAGCAACCTTTTGCCTTGAGTTGTTTACCACAGAGAGTAAGAGATTGTGGCATTTCTACCCATGCTGTCATCACATAAACACAAAGGAAGAGAAGTAAAGCGTGGTATTAATGTTTGCAGAAATCAGAGGTCCTGGATTTATTACTTGGCCTTGGAGCCCCAACATTTTGTCTTACTTATTTTTTTGTGCATAATCTCTGCATTGTGAGTAACTTTGGTAGTGACAGGTTACATCAATAAATAAAAAGCCTTCCTGTGCAAATTTAATAGTCATTAATAATATTAGTATTATGTTCCTCTTGTTCATGATACTCTTAGGATTAAAAAGTTATTTTTCACAAATTATTCTTGGTAGGTCTTATATTGGATTTGTCTGATATTTTCATTTTGTTTAGAAAAATTGGAAAGGAGTATCACAAAGATAAATGCACGTTTCTGTATTATATTGAGTAATATGGTGTAAGTCAACTTATTCAAGTGTTTTTGCCATTGATTACTTTAGAGATAATCTGTGTTCCTATTCTGTCACATAATGTGCTTTTCCTTAAATCTCTCTAGAATAATGTTACTAGAAAAACATTATATTAAAAGTTCATTATAAATCCACATATCATTTATAATTCTCTTTTATTTCAGAGTTTATCCTTATTACTGTTTGTCTTCAGTCATTTGCTTACTTATGTGTAGTGTATACATGGATACTCTATGTAGTGCACACATGGACACTCTATATGGTGCACACATGGATACTCTATGTAGTGCACACATGGACACTCTATGAAGTGCACACATTGATACTCTATGTAGTACACACATGGATACTATATGTAGCACACATATAGACACTCTATGAAGTGCACACATGGATACTATATGAAGTACACACATGGATACTCTATGTTGTGCACACATAGACACTCTATGTAGTGCACACATGGACACTCTATGTGGTGCACACATGTACACTCTATCTAGTGCACACATAGACACTCTATGTAGTGCACACATGGATACTCACTTAATAGTTTATGTTGGTATGACAATACCAGCCTGTCAATTTGTGTGATGGCTAAGATTTTATCAACATCATAAAACTATGGACATCAGGGAACAACCACACTTGGAAAAAATGACACCATCAGATTGGTCTTCATGCAAACATGTGGGGAATAATTTTTAAATATGACGATATGTGATGTTCCTGTGTAGTATTAGAACGCCATCTAGCAAATAAATAAATAAGTAAAAAGGAAAGAAGGAGGAAAGAAAAGAAGGAAGGAAGGAAGAAAGAAAAAGAAAGAAAGAAAAAAAGTCATGCAGAACTAACATGGAAAGACAACTGGTTAGATGTATTCTTTCATGGTTTCTGATTTCATTTGCACTGAAATGTTCCTGTGCTGACTTCATATCCTGATTTTCCTTTGTTATATTCTGTAAGAGTTTTGATGGCAGAAACTCTTTTCTTCCCATGTTGCTTCTGGCCATGTTCTTCATTACCTCAACAAATAATTAACTAGGACAATTGAAAAATCTTCCGATGAAAGCATGGGTGTAGCAGACATGACAGTCTGCACAACTACAACCACATTGATACACACAGTCAGATTTATAGACACAGGCACATATTTCATTATGAGCACAAACCTGTGCATGCATGCACACAACACACAAACACACACAGCATTACATTCACAGACAAAAATATATGTTCAGAGGCAGAGTGGCTGACTTTTTAAAATCCTTTCCTTTGTCAGGGTCACTGTTGTTGGGCTGGACTCACTATGTAGACCAATCTGGTTTTACACTATCAAAGATTGATTACACTGCTACTTTCTCTCTAATGAGTGAATTAAAGGTGTGCCCCGCTATTCCTGACATCACATGTGGGTGATCAAAAAAAAAAAACAAATAAAAATAAAATTAAAATTAATTAATTAAATAATTTAAACAGCTCTTCTTACAATGTATTCTAATTATTATTCTTTCTTACCTCGTTTATTTCCAGATCCTTTTGCTCCCCAAACTTATCCAAATATACCACCTACATTGTCATGGACATTAAAGGAACTTGACTTATATCATTCGTATTGACAATGAGTGATTTAAAAATGTATAGTTACCAATGCAAAGTTAACTTTAAAAGTATTTATATAACATATATATATGTTTTGTTATAGATTACAATATTATTATTATTATTAATGTGTACATTGCACAGTGATAAAACCCAGTGCTGAGGAGTTGCCTTAGGGGTACAATGGTAGCCTATTTGAATGAGTATTTCTCATTGCTCATTACCACATAGCTAAGAAGCTGGGTGGGCCTCCACAGGGATGTCCAAACAAGCAAATATGTGAACCAATTCTGGACAATTAGCATTGCCATTCATGAAAACATTCCCGTTTCCTGCATTGGACTCATAATTTGTAATTATTTCAAACTAGGGATGCACAGACATTGCTGAGCTGTTTGTTATGGGACTCAGATCTGAAATGTTGTGACTCACTCTAGACTTGTTCCCTGTCAACTACTTTCTATCTGTGATTTTAAGTCTACAGACTCACATTCCACATCCAGACATATGATTCCCTCATTTAAGTATTATGTATTTTGTTCAAAATTTATATAATTTTTTTTTTTGTTTTTCAGTGGTTTTGGATCTTGAATGTAATACTTTGCACAAACAAGGATAGCACTCTGTAACAAAGCTTTATGTGTATCCCTCCTATATTTTATAACAGCACAATTTCCTATATAAAATAATGTTCTGGTTCATTCAATCATAAGATAAAGAGCAGTAACCTCAAGTTCCCTTTTTGAGACACTTAGCACTAAGAAGTGATTTTAACACCTATAAGAAAGAGAAGAATAAAGAACCAATATCCTGAACAGTAATATCAAGAAGGTAGAAATAGAAAGAAAAAATAAAGCAAACCAAATATAGAAACACACATGTGCGTGCATGCACACACAAGCACAGATACACATTCAGAGAGAGAGAGGGGGGGAGAGACAGAGACAGAGACAGAGACAGAGTGAGAGAGACCTTGGAATATTGTTTAGACTGAATGTTCCTAATTCTCTTATGCCCTGATTCCCATTACATGGATCTATGTTTGCACTGTCATACTGAGGAGCAGGTTGGTGCCTGTTTCCCTGTGGAAGCCCACGGTGAAGGTAGGTTCCAGAGGATCAACCAGCTCTATCTTCTCCCACAAGTCTGCTAGTTAGGTATGTTCTCGGTCACAACCAGCATAGGGAAGCTTTGTGCTGCACCCTGGACCACCATTTTCTAGCCTATGAGTCTCCCTGAATTTCTCAGATGTCCTGCTAGCATTAAGACCATCCAGTTGTTACTAAAGAAAACCTGATGCCAATAAATAAATAATACAGTTAACAACATCCAGGGAGATTTTGCACTACTAGAGCTCAGATATCCTGCAACAGACAGCCCTGAGAATTCTAACACAAAGTAGAAAAAGTGTCCTTAAAACCCATTTTATAAATGAGTGTTTTTAAAGCGGCAATGAATATATCCTGTAAAGAAATGCACTTGAATACATTCAAATAAGTAAAATAAATGAATACATCTGCCAAGAATTGAACTCAAATATAGAAACTAAAAAGTGAACACCAACTGAGAGAATTGGGAGATGGAAAACCTAGGAAAGAGAACAAGAATTAGAGACACAATCATGAAAATTAAAAGCCTTTGATTCTTTAGTCCCTGTCACGGAATTGCCACTTGTGTGAATTCCCCAGGATTGGGGGTGTAGGGAGCCACACCCCGTGCAGTGCTGCTCTGCCGCACCCTAAGATGGCACAGGTGTCTGCCCTCTCTTACTAGTAAACACCCCAAGAGCACATGCGCCTGTATTACACCACATTACTGACCAATGATGCTACGACATGTCAACTATCTGATGGGCAGGGAGGATTAAAGGAGAAAGCCTTCCGGGCTTGGGTCTCTCGGGATCCATGAAAGCATCAAGAAAGGAGTCCTGAATAAACTGCAGGACGAGGCTAAGCGTGACAATGGGGATGCCCTATTTCATCTTTATTATGGGTACAGAGGCCTGATATGTAAAACTCCTACCAGTACTTGAGGAAGAAACACCTGCAAACATGGAGTCACCTGCCATAAACACCTCAAACACCCTGCCTGCACCTGCCCTGATATATATGCTGGATGTTTCTGTGAGTTGACTACAACGAGTGTGCTTCCACAATTTGCCACAATGGGACTGTGAGCCTGGGTAAATTCAATTGCTTCTCCTGATTCTGTATGATTAGGTTGCAAAGGAGGCACTATGTCTTGGAAATGGATGAGTGTGATTCTGATTCCTGCACGAATGAGGACATATGACTCAGTGAAAGGAGAATGTACATGTGTGTCTGTCTTTGAGAGTTTTATGGTGTTAACAGTATGTTGGAAATTGATAGATGTGAATTCAGGCTTTATGATGTTGTTTTCAGGATGCTTCTGGTGGTTACCTCTGTGATTATTCACCTGGATTCCTTGGCATCTAATATGTACTCAACTTTGATGAATGTGCTTTAGAATTAATCTTTATTTTCTATATGCCACCATGTTGCACTTCGGGTACATGATTTCAGATCTAGTTTTTTAAGTTATGAACCTTGGCCACTGATTTACCACGCAGGGTAGATGCCAATTAATACTTTGCAGAGAGACCACATATTTAGAACAGCAATATTTTTTTTTCTAAATTTTTGGTTGTATCAAGTTGTTGTTAATAAGTGATTTATTAACTCTGAAATCATTACCAATATGGTGGTCAGTTTTCCTTCTAGAAGGTTCTGCAGACAACAGGATTTATCTTTAAGACAAACAACAAAGAACTTGCTTCCTACAGTTGGAAATACTTGGAAATCACAGCAATGTTGACAGGAAAAATTAAACACCTCTGAATCAACACAGAACTGTGCAAATATTGGTTGAATTGTTGAAGGAACGATCCTATGAAAGAACTGTACTTATATCAGATGTGAGACACAGGTGTTTTAGTTGTGAATATGATGGGGAAAATACAAGAATATCAGTGCCTCAGATGTAGATTAAAATAGTTCTATTAATTAGGAGGCTTTTCTAAGACACATCAAGTGAATAACTAGATGTACCCATTTCCCGAAGAGATACAAACATGCAGTGGGATTCTCAAATGGTGGATTTTGATTCTTTAAACTGTTATTTACAATTCTTAATTAGTCTGAGGTAGTGGTCACCACTTTGTATGAGAGCAATGAGTCAGGAAATATTCCCACAGATGGAGCGTGCCCTGGTCATTGTGCCAGAGGCCTCATCCCAGCAAAGCAATGCGACCACTTCCTGCACAAATCATCAAAGCAATGCCTCATTTTCTGTGCTTGATTTCTTTCTTGGCTCTTCTCAAGTTCACTCATTCAAGGCCTCTTCACTGAACATGACACAGACTCATTTTTATATTTATGATGAATGTCCCAAGACTGTGATAACTGTGTGCTGAAGAAGCATCTAAGTGTGTTAGAAATTGAGGGGAAATAAGAGACATTGTCAGTCCCAGGGATCAGCCTGGTGAGCAACATTATCCAGTTATCTTGTCATTCACTAATCTAGTTATAGTGCAGAAGCTTTGTGCCCTGATGCTAAAGCCTCTTTTCACTTTTAAGAACTTTGTCCTCACACTGGTGAGTAGACGAGATAATGGAATAGCAGCAAATAAAGTAGAACCAGTTTGTAATTGAATCCATGTTTCCTGCCCACATCTTTCAGATCATTGCCTCATGGGTGTACCCACAAAAACAGAACTGTCTATTTTATATTGGAGAACATATAGAACACCAATATGTTGCAGCCACAGCTGTGCCATTTATACAGGCAACACAATACCAGGACAACCTGAGAAACTTAAATAATTTCCTCAGGTATCATCATGTTTGATTGAACAATTAGTATTCCCTGGCTTCCAATATCCACTTATTCTTTTATAGTGTGATAATCCATATGATCCCAGAATGCAACTGTCTTATTCAGGGTTTCTATTCCTGTATAAAACATCATGACTATGAAGCTCATCACCAAAGAAGTCAGGACTGAAACTCAAGAGATCAAGAACATTTTTGAAATTAACTTAATCATGAGAGAATGCTGTCCTCACTTTTTACTGAGGCACTCTATTCATTCCTGGTTCCTATCTTATACCAATCAGATTTTGCTCTGGAAACATTTTTCCTCTAAAGAAAATTTGGTTGTTTTCCATCCTGTAGTTCTCCATTTATTTCTTTTAAAACCTTCACCATTTTCTTTTTGCAAATTTGTAACAGGTAACATGTAACTGCATTTAGGTTGTTTTTTGGCTAGTTTTCCTTTTCTCCAACTAATATGATTAGTATTAAATGGATTTTTGATTTAAGTTTAGGAGTATTTTTCCAATTTACCCAGTTCTCTGGTTTCTGTCCTCTATTTTTTTCTCACCCACATCACTAATATGTTATTGTCCTTGGACATCCTTGTCACACACTTAATATGTATCCTATTCCTAGGTTCTCATTCTAGTTCATAAAGCTACAACACAAAATCAAGAGCCAATTATACACAATGCAGGTGATACATATGACAGAAACAAGCAATGTTTGACCTTTCAACATTTATTATGTTGTTTGACATAACATTTTCCATGGAGAGGAATTATTTGTTTAGTTTCAAACTGAAGTCCCCTCACTGTTACTCTAGCACAGTGGTAGGTGGCTGTGTCCTCAGTTTGAAGATTGTTCAGTTTTAAGAACAGCTGACTTTTGGATGTGTCCCTGCTGATGCAGATTCAGGATCTGAGATCTGAATTATATGCTGTGCTTTCACCACTTCACACTACTGATCCACTGCAGACTTTCATAGAGGCTCCAGGACCCAGTTTATACCACAGATGGTTAATAAGAAGCCAGAGACTGTGCAGGGAAGGGACAGGCTCCGTGAGGGATGCAGAAGGTCAGGCCCTGAATACTTCAGTTGAACCTCTACTGGGAAAAGAGCATCACCATCAGTCATACATGTCATAGGTGTCAAGTCTGTTTCCCTCTCCTGAAAGCCTGAAGCATTTACAACTTTTTAAAGTTATCTGGTCGAGGTGCTCCAAGCAAACAAAGCAACATTTTGTCACATGGAACCCTAACTGATATGAAGTGAAGTAAAATTACTGTAGGCTGATGGTGGGCCTATGTAGCAGAGGGTGTCCATGGGGATCTCCAGCCAGGAAGATGGAAGGGTCAAGCAGAGGAGAGGGTAAGAGCATGGAGGGGGAAATCCTCCACTGCCTCTCTGGCATCTGCTGCTGCTGCTGCTGCTGCTGCTGCTGCTGCTGCTGCTGCTGCTGCTTCTGTAGCTGCCATTGCTCCCAGAGGCTGCACTGGCCACCAGTGTGCAGTATTTCAGGAGAGAACTTTTCTTTCTTGGAAGTGGTATTACATGTCTTATGACAGAAGTTTTCATAAAATGATGTATTTCTCACCCACCTTTTTTTTTCCTTCTGGACAGGATCTTTATATACAGTATCGGATGGATTGGGGTCTGAGAGAGGGTTCTTCCTATTGGCTATGTGTGAAAGGCTAGACATGCCTCATCTATATGTGAAAGGGCTTGAGGGTATTGCCCTAAGTGACTGATGGCCACAGATCTCTCTATGGCAGTCTGCAGAAGGCTGAGTCTAAATGATGGAGGCCTGGTTCCAGGTGCAGGCAAACCTCTTCTTCCTTCTGAGTCTCCGGGTCTTCTAGCCTTAGCTCAACGTTAACAGGCTTCCTCTCACTGCTCAATGCCATTCAGAATATGATAGCTTTCACAGTGTAGAATGAGAAGGCTCTTCTTTAGATAGGAATGATTAATTCAATACCAATATATATGGATATTGATCACAGTCAATAACAGATATTATGTTCTTTTTATATAGAAAGAAGATACTAAGAGCTAGCACTCAAAATCCTGACAATATCTTCATCACAGTATGGGCCTGAATTTGAAGACTTTATGTTAGAACAGATGAATGCGAGTTTCTTCAAACATCATTTAAGTAAATAGTAGAAATTTTACTAAAATTGAAAGCTGCAGTCATGAGAGAAAGAACACATTACCAAATCTCACTGCTTTTGGGTTATTTTTCTTTTTTTCTTTCTTTCTTTGTTTGTTTTTACCACTACACTGCTCCATGTAGTTTTCATCATAAATACCAACACAAAATGTGTTATTATTTTACTCTATTAGACTGTGGTACCACCTAATAAACTTCAATTGTGTGCAGAAATAAATGTGTTGCAGTAAATATTAAAAAGACAGGGACTGATTTCAGCATGAAACTGCTCCACACTGTCCACAGAAACTGATTTTATCTACGTAAGTTCTTGCATCAGAGGGCCCTATGTAATTGACATTAATTCATCTTAGAGGGTCTATGGTTCCCCAGGTTCCCCCTGACCTGTGAAGTCTGCAAACTGTTCTAGTGTAGAACCTTACCATGGTGTTTTCTAGCATTAGTTAAGGCACTGAAGGGCCATATAGATCTAATATATATTTATTTCACATGTGACCACCATCTGTTTAGTATCTTATCCGGCTGCTTTTTTGATGGTGAGAACTGTGCTCACACTCCAACCAGCCCAACAAATTCAAAATCCTAGAAACTTGTAACTCATCTATGGTTTTATGTCAGATTTACTCAGTAAATTTTACACTCCAAAAATGTCCACATAAACTCTGAGCCAAATGGTATGATATATATATATATATATATATATATATATATATATATATATATATATATATATATATATATATATATATATATTTTTTTTTTTTAATCTAGATAAGACAAATCATCCTGTACAAATCTATCTCTTACAAAATAATAATATCTACCTTTGGATAATTAAGGCCACGTGGGTGGGGTTATCATGCTTAATTTCTATCTTATTTCTTTCTCCTTCTCTTTCTTACACTTTATTCTCACCTACCATTCCATTTTTTGCAACGACAGGCCGCAGGTTATCCTCTGCCTGCCTTTATTTACTACATAAAGACTTACACAAGAAGTTGAATAGAATATGACATTGAAGAGAAGGTTCTAGGGAAACTTCCTGGCTGGAAGAAGAGTCCACATCTTTAATATTAAAACACATGCTCACACAGAATAGGCCAGAATGTCCTAGATACTAAAGTGATCATGCAAAGAACTTGTTAGTCCTCCGCGCCCCCTGCTGGTCATCAACTTCCCTGTAGGGAGGTTTTTGTGCAGGTTCACGCAGGACTTCCCTCTCTGTGTCTGGCACAGTAGTACATGGCTGTGTCATCAGTGTTCATACAGTTCATTTTCAAGAAAACTTGGCTCTTGGAGGTGTCCCTGCTGATGCTGATCCGGGATTTTAGAGCTGAATTATAATCTGTGCTTCCACCACTCCATATTATTCCCATCCACTGCAGTCCTTTTCCTGGGGGCTGGCGAACCCAGTGTACATGGTAGTTGGTTAATGAGAACCCAGAGACAGTGCAGGTAATGGACAGGGTCTGTGAGGGCTGCACAAGGCCAGGTCCTGACTCCTTCAACTGCACCTGGGATAGGACACCTGTGGACAAGCCATATCAGTAATTCATACTATAGATTAAATGCCTGAGTCCCGCTCCTGAAATACTGAAACACTTACAGCTTGGAAAGGTCACCAGGCAGAGGAGCAGCCCCAGGACAGCCATGTTCTGATGGAGGCTCTAGTGAGAAGGAGATGAGGCTCCTCAGTTTGCCCTGGTCTTTGAGTCTGAGCATGTGGGCTGCTTTGCATCAGGGGAGGTTCCTGAGAGGATAAAAGGAAGTGCAGGGCAGAATTTCCAGTTTTCTCTCCATGTATCTGAGAACCTTTGTGCTTATAGAGAATGGAACGGAAATCTGTGGGGACATTTTTCTGGTAATGTGTGGATTTCCGATTCCAAATAAACAAATAAAGTAATGGTCATATCGTGGAGGTCTTGGAAGCAACAGGGAGTAGTGAAGTTTATAGTAGATGAAATGTGATACAAGAAGAACAGGGAACTTTATTCTCAATGCAGTTGTGTATCACTGTAAATTTCACTAGAGTATTTAGGATATAATTTGTGTTTTTTTAATAGAAATTATTTTTTTCTTTCTTTTTGGTTTTAGTATTTAATTATTTCTTTGGAACACCATTTGTGTGACCTTCTTTACCAGGTGGTTTGAGAATAAAGATGCAAAACTACAGACAGTAAATAACCTTGTATTTCAATTGATTTTCAAGTTATCTACACATAAATTGACACACATAAATACCAATAGTATAAGTACATATTATTTTTATTATATAAATTATAGAAGTCATTATTAAATTGTGGCAGAAAACCTGTATAATTATTAGTTAGCCAATAGCTATCAGATGGTTTTCCAACTATATATTTATACTATTTTTATGTATGAGGAATCAACTTTTAAGAAAACTCTTTCTGTGAGTTCCTTATTCTACTCACTTCTCAAGAAATAACCTAAGGGATCAGTTAACAAATATTTAGTCTATTTGGTTTCAAAGGTGTATCTACGAATAGATTCAGCAGATTGAAGTGTGTCATGTTTTGTAGATATATGATTAATAAATGAACATATGAAAGATATATATATATATGTATATATATACATATATATATATATGTATGTATGTATAGGTACGATACGTGGATAGATAATGAGTGTAGAAGTATAAAATGACATTATAGACAGGAGAAGACAGACACAAGATGATGGATTGTGATGACAGGCAGGAGGTGAAAGAAGAGGACAGATGGATAATAGACTCGAGGTGATAGACAGAAGCTGTTAGACATAAGATAATTGAGAGTTGATAATGTGCAGGGGATGATTGGGAGGTTTGAGTAAAGTGCACAGAATTATAGGATAGGGGGATAGGGTACTGGTCAGGTTCTGGTAGATTTACCATTTTTTATACCTACTCCAGTAGAGTTACTAACTGCTTCTACACACATAAAAACTTTGGATTTCCTGCAGTCTGTTTCTATCCAAGGGACTCAATCCCACATCATTTTTATCATGGAATTATATTTTTATGGTTGAACCTTTAGACTCACTGCACAATAAAATATGAGATGGAATTTCTCATTTCCTGATTCATCCTTGAGAAACCCAGGGTGTGTACAGATAGAGCTATCCTTCAGCTTTCAGAAAGTGCAGTCTTACCTTTTCCCTGCCCCCTGATCCCATCTGTTCATAACCCATTTATTCTGCTGACTCATTTTCCAAATGCTAAATATCACTTTATGCAGTATGAACACTGTAGGTTGAAGTCAAGGCGGTACTTGATTGAACAGCAGAGATTAGGGCAGAAAAAAAGGTCTGGAAAAGCAGAAGAGAAGGAGAGAACAGAGATTGAGGAGGAAACAATGTCGAAACAGATGTGGATGATTCTCTAACTGCATCTATATATGAACAAAGTTGTTATAAGTGTTTTTTTTTTTTAAATTATTAGTAGTATTTTATTCATTGAATCTTTTGTTCATTTGACAGGCAGTTATTAGACATTGAGTATGATCTCATTGAACTTGGCAGTGTGCTAAGCACTGAAGACAAGATGAAAACTTATGTGCCATTCCAATAAGGAGTTAACTTGGCTACATACTGAGGGCCTAGTCATTTAAAGCTAACAATTTCTGTGAATTAATTAACATTTGTTTATTAGTGTCTATTGGAGTCTTCTAAAGGGCTCAACAATTTACATTCTTCCCCTTTCCGGAGCAACAAACTAATCAATGAGTTGAAGCAATAAATATCTGGAAAACAAAATAGCCAGAGTAATCTTTAAAGTTGAACAACATACTTGTATCTGTGAATGAGCTTCCTCAAGTAAATTATGGAGTTGTCAAGACTCACAGCCAAGTTATAGTAAGTGCTGGACCTGCATGTTCTTTGTAGGAACATGGTTTTAACCTCACACTTGTTCTATGACTTAGAGAGATTAAAGGTATGGTCTTCACTGATCAATTAAAAAGGAAGTGGTGATTCTGAGCAGGTTATATCTCTAGTCATGGAAAGACTAGACTAACATATCCTGTGTTCACCCCCAAGGTTTTATTTAAACATTTTTTATCAGACTCCACAATCTTTTTTTTTTTTCATAGCAGCTCTATTTATTTATTTATTTATTTATTTATTTATTTATTTTAACTTTAGATTTCTTTTTTTTATAAATGATTTTATTTTTCAAAACAAAGATAGATGTAAAGATTTTAAACATTTTTTGCTTAAAATTATACATTTTTGTCAGTACTGTTTTTTCAGACATTAAAATAAATTTTACATAAAACCATGTGAATATGTTTTTTAGTCGGTACTTGATTTTTTTCAAGGGCTTGACATTATGCATTGAAAACGGACTAGCTGCAATAAGCTTAAAGTACATGCAAAACAAAACGCAACATGGAAATAGTCAAAGTCTTCTTGTTTTGTGAATATATGTATAGTTTTTGTTTTCTTTATTTCTTGGACTTCATACAGTCTGTGAGTTGTTTCTGGGGGAGTGCAAGCCTCTGGGGTTAGCATCCCACTATCAGTGACTGCATATTATGTCTGTTCTTTTGTGACTGGGTTATCTCACTCAGGATGATCTTCTCTAGATGCAGCCATTTTCTTAAGAATTTGGTTAAGTCATTGTTTCTGGTGGCTGAGTAGTATTCCATTGTGTATATGTGCCACAATTTTTGTATCCATTCGTCTTCTGAAGGACATCTGGGTTCCTTCCAGCTTCTGGCTATTATAAATAGAGCCGCTATGAACATTGTGGTGCATATATCTTTGTTGTGTATTAAAGTGTCTCTGGGGTATATGCCCAGAAGTGGAATAGCTGGGTCTTCAGGTAGTACTATATCCAATTTTCTGAGGTATCGCCAGACCGATTTCCAGAGTGGTTGTATTAGCTTGCAACCCCACCAACAGTGGAGAAGTGTTCCTATTTCTCCGCAGCCTCGCCAGCATCTGCTGTCATCTGAGTTTTGGATCTTGGCCAATCTGACTGGAGTGAGGTGGAATCTTAGGGTTGTTTTGATTTGCATTTCCCTGATGGCTAAGGATGTCGAGCACTTCCTCAGATGTTTTTCGGCCATTCGGAGTTCCTCAACTGAAAAAGATTTGTTTAGCTCTGTACCCCATTTTTTAATAGGGTTATTTGATTCTCTGGTGTCGAGCTTTTTGAGTTCCTTGTACACCTTAGATATTAGGCCTCTATCTGATGTGGTGTTGGTAAAGATCTTTTCCCATTCTGTTGGTTGCCGTTTTGTTTTCTTGACGATGTCCTTAGCCTTACAGAAACTTTGCAATCTCATTAAGTCCTATTTGTTAATCTTTGACCTTAGAGCTTGAGCCAATGGTGTTTTGTTCAGGAAATTTTCTCCTGTGCCTATGTGTTCTAAGGTTTTCCCTACTTTCTCATCTAATAATTCCAGTGTATCAGGTTTAATGTGGAGATCTTTAATCCACTTACACTTGAGCTTTGTACAAGGAGATAAGAACGGGTCTATTTTCATTCTTTTGCATGTTGAGTGCCAGTTGGACCAGCACCATTTGTTGAATAGGCTGTCCTTTTTCCATTGAATGTTTACTGCTCCTTTGTCAAAAATCAGGTGACCATATACATGAGGGCTCATTTCTGAATCTTCTATTCTATTCCATTGATCCACTTGCCTATTTCTGTACCAGTACCATGCAGTTTTCAGCACAATTGCCTTGTAATATAGCTTGAGGTCAGGGATAGTGATTCCCGCTGATGTTTTTTTGTTGTTGAGGATGGATTTCGCTATTCTAGGTCTTTTGTTATTCCAGATGAAATTGCACATTGATCTTTCTAATTCCATGAAGAACTGGGTTGGAATTTTGATGGGGATTGCATTGAATCTGTAGATTGCTTTTGGTAGGATGGCCATTTTTAAGATGTTGATCTTTCCAATCCATGAGCATGGGAGATCTTTCCATTTTCTGAGATCCTCCTCAATTTCTTTCTTCAGAGGTTTGAAGTTCTTGTCATACAGGTCCTTCACTTCCTTAGTTAGAGTCACACCAAGGTATTTCATAGTTTTTGTAACTATTGTGAAGGGTACCTTTTCCCCAATTTCTTTCTCCACATGTTTGTTTTTTGAGTATAGGAAGGCTACTGATTTGTTTGAGTTAATTTTGTATCCGGCCACTTTGCTGAACTTGTTTATCAGCTGTAGGAGTTCTCTGGTGGAATTTTTGGGGTCACTCAAGTACACTATCATGTCATCGGCAAAGAGTGATGTTTTTATCTCTTCCTTTCCGATTTGTATCCCCTTGATCTCCTTTTGCTGTCTAATTGCTCCAGCCAGGACTTCCAGTACTATGTTGAATAGGTAGGGAGAGAGTGGGCAGCCTTGTCGAGTCCCTGATTTTAGTGGGATTGCTTCAAGTTTCTCGCCATTAAGTTTGATGTTGGCTGTTGGTTTGCTGTATATTGCTTTTATTATGTTTAAATATGTGCCTTGGATTCCTGTTCTTTCCAGGACTTTTAACATGAAGGGGTGTTGGATTTTGTCGAATGCTTTCTCAGCGTCTAGTGAGATGACCATGTGATTTTGGTCTTTAAGTTTGTTTATATGGTGGATTACATTGATGGATTTCCTTATGTTAAACCATCCCTGCATCCCAGGGATGAAGCCTACTTGGTCATGATGAATGATGGTTTTGATGTGTTCTTGGATTCGGTTTGCAAGGATTTTGTTGAGTATTTTTGCATCAATGTTCATAAGTGAGATTGGTCTGAAGTTCTCTTTCCTTGTAGGGTCTTTGTGTGGCTTAGGTACGAGGGTTATTGTAGCCTCAAAAAATGAGTTGGGTAATATTCCATCTGATTCTATCTTTTGGAATAGCTTGGTGAATATTGGTGTTATATATCCAATAAATGTCTGATAAAATTCTGCACTGAACCCGCCTGGACCTGGGCTTTTTTTGGTTGGGAGGCTTTTGATGACTTCTTCTATTTCTTTAGGTGTTATAGGGTTATTTAGATGGTTTACTTGGTCCTGGTTCAACTTTGGTACCTTGTATCTGTCTAGGAATTCGTCCATTTCCTCCAGATTTTCCAATTTTGTGGAGTATAAGTTTTTGTAGTAGGATCTGATGATTTCTAGAATTTCCTTAGTTTCAGTTGTTATGTCACCACTTTCCTTTCTGATTTTGTTAATTTGGATACTCTCTCTTTGCCCTTTAGTTAGTCTGGCTAGGGGTTTATCAATCTTGTTGATTTTCTCAAAGAACCAACTCTTTGTTTTGTTGATTTTTTCAATGGTTTTTTTTGTTTCTATTTGGTCTATTTCTGCCCTAATTTTGATTATTTCTCGCCGTCTACTCTTTTTGGGTAAATCTGCTTCCTTTTGTTCTAGGGCTTTTAGCTGTGCTGTCAGGTTGCTGATGTGAGCTCTCTCCAGTTTCTTTTTGGAAGCACTTAGGGCAATGAGTTTTCCTCTCAATACTGCTTTCATTGCATCCCATAGGTTTGGGTATGTTGTGTTTTCGTTTTCGTTGAATTCTAGAAAATCCTTAATTTCTTTCTTTATTTCTTCTTTGACCCTGCTATCCTTTAGCAGAGTGTTGTTTAGTTTCCATGTTTATGTGGGCATTTTGTTGTCTTTGTTGTTGTTAAAGACCAGCCGTAGACCATGGTGATCTGAGAGGATGCATGGGAGTATTTCAATCTTCTTATATCGATGAAGGCTCGTTCTGTGTCCAATTATGTGGTCAATTTTCGAGAAGGTGCCATGGGGTGGTGAGAAGAAGGTGTATTCTTTTACTTTAGGATAGTATGTTCTGTATATATCTATTAATTCTAGTTGGTTCAAAGTCTCTGCTAGTTTTGCAGTGTCCTTGTTCAGTTTTTGTTTCCCTGATCTGTCCATTGGTGAGAGTGGGGTGTTAAAGTCTCCCACTATTATTGTGTGGGGTGAAATGTATTTTTTGAGCTTTAGTAGAGTTTCTTTTATGAATGTGGGTGATTTTTTATTTGGAGCATATATGTTAAGGATTGAGAGTTCCTCCTGACAGATTTCCCCGGTAATGAGTAAGAAGTGTCCTTCTTTATCTTTTTTGATAACTTTTGGTTGGAAATTTACTTTATTCGATATTAGAATAGCCACTCCAGATACAGACAGAAATGGAGGTAGGTGTAAAATTTTTCCTCCACAATGGACTCTCCTTCCAGTGATGCCAGATAAGGCTAACCTCTCCTCCACATTCAGCTAAAGACATGGGTCCCCTGTATACACTTTTGTTGGTTTTTTAGAATATATTTATATTCAATATATTCAAAGAAATCAATAAGTTAGACTCCAGAAAACCAAATAACCCTATTAATAATGGTGTACAGAACTAAACAGAGAAATATCAACTTAGGTATCTGTAAAGGCTAGAAAGCACTTAATGAAATGCCCAACATCCTTAGTCACTAGGGAAATGTAAATCACCTTACATCAGTCAGCAGGGCTAAGATCAAAAACGGAGGTGACACCAGATGATGGTGTGGATGTTGAGAAAGAATATTAGTCCTCCATTGTTGTTGTGATTGCAAGCTAGAAATTTCACATTTATGATGCTAAACAATTTTAATCAAATCTTCACTCAAAATTTAATGGTTCAAATATAACAGACATAGATTTCTTTATATGTTTTTAGGAATACAATTAAAACTAATCACCAAAATATGGAATATTTATTTATAATCAGGATCATTTAGGTAGATGAGCCTCAAAATATTTTCAGAGGTCTAACAAATATGGCTTTTAAAATGTTCAATGAAAATAAATTTTTCCATGTTAGATTAAAAAAAAAGTCTGATATTGTGGAAGTCCTAATGGCTTCTACAAAGAAAATTAGTATACCAGGATTGAGGTAATGTTAACCATTGGCAAATACCAATACTATATATCTGAGGCATCAGCATGGCCCTGCCATAACTTTGTACAAACAGGCTCCTGTGGAATTCATTCCCTTATTTCACCTCACCAGGGTAGGCCAGTATTACAAGTTCTTAAACCCCAAAGAAAGTGTTAGATTTTCTAGGTCTGAGAGTGAAAGGCCAATTCTGCCCAGTGTGGCAACCAAAGCAATTATGTTGTTCTGTGTGATGGTCAAAACTGACACAGCCCTGGCCGTGCTCTTGTAACTGTGGCCCCAGTGAAACCATCAAGATCTACATGGAGAAACTAGGATAGCCATATAAGTAGTACATACAGCTGTATAATTTTATTTGGTATAGAGGCCATTTAGATTATTATTATTCGTGTTTTAATTTATCCTTCTCAGGCCTCTGACACTGTTGATGTTTAAGTGTAACCTTTTCAGATTATCAACAGCTACCTGGTCAGTCAATTTCATCATTCTATAGAAGTAGAAAGGCAAACTCAAAGATATCTTTATCTTGCTGATAAACAGGTATCAATGTAAAAACAAAAACAAAAACAACATATAAACAAACAATCAAACCTCCAGCTATCACACTGCATTACTTACTAAAGGTTTACTTTTTACCATTCCTTTATTAAAAAAAATAAATAACACCTTGCTTTTCAACATATGCTCTCAGTAGTCAACCACCAGTCACCAGTGTTTCAGTGGCCCATAATGTTAAGACTCCAAAAGTTCAGAGCTTTAATATATGAATCAGTTCTTATAAGTTATTAATTTAGTTGTGGAAAAACACTAGTTACTAATAGGGTCACACTCAATTTTTCAAATTTTCTTTGGTTGTCTTCACATCTAAACTTAAAAAAAAATGCTTCTTATCAGGCTGAAATGATCTCTGTTCAATCTATATACATATCTAGCCCTTTAGATTGAGGTAGCATATCTGTGTTTTCTCCTAAAATCATTGTTAGGGCCCCAATATTTTGATATGGTTTTTAGGGCATGAGTCTACTTCAGCTGCCTATAAACAATACACAAGTGTTTTGCCTATAATAAATATTTCAATGCAGATTACATACAATAATCATGTTATATTTAAAACTCTTACCTTTTTGTAAAGTTAGAAAATATACAAGAATTTCAGAAATTCATTTCTTTGATTAATTATTATGGAAGATCTATTAAAGATCAGACTCTAGATAAGGACTATCAGATAAGTCAACAATTTATCATTCTTGCCTATCAGTAAATTTTGATATTTTTCTTCTCTTTATCTTATCAGTATGCTACATGCCTAAATGTTTCAAATATAGTTATTTTGTTTGTTTTTATAAACTCCTTAACTTTGCTTTATGTCTCTTGCTTATTTCTGTTGCCACATATCTTCTCTTGGATGACAGACACTGAAGTGACAGATATCATCAGATATGAACTACAAACTGCTTAAAATTGTCCCCACCACAGCAGCTTTAGATGGTCCTACAAAATTGTAGAGCCCTGCCCTTGCTAAATACTAATATAAACAAGTGAAGCTAACGCTAGACAAACATGATGACCACTATATTAAGGAAACACCCTAAGACAAGCCAATGCGATTGCTCTGACTCTTGAGAGATAATCAGCTAACCAGATGCTTCAAAGAAATATCATACCCCCATATTTTCTGAATCCTCTCCTTTCCTTTGACCAGAATTCCAACCTTCCTGGGCCCTGACAACAATGTTCTATTTTCAGCTGAAAAACCATTACAAGAAAAATAGTAGATCAACCCTTTTCCTAAAAGACTAAAATAGTAGGTTTAAAGTAAACTAGTTCACCTCTATCAGAAGGTGTCACATTCCTTTTCTCTTGAAGAAAGAACAAATAGTTAATTATTGTTCCTATTGACATACCAGAGGCCATGACACCCATAGACACTTTTAGTATCACAAAGAGCAGGTTTCTATTTTATTAAAGGCTTAAAGACTATTCATAATACAGGCTGGAGTCTGTTTAGAGGACTTACTTTATGGTTACTTGAGAAAATCAGGTGTTTTCTTTGTCTTGATGTTTTATGTGACCCAATGCTCATTTATAAATACCCAATTTGAAATTATTAAGAAATAGAAGAGGAATGCTAGCTTGAATATACTATAATGCCTAAATCAAGCAGGGAATGAGGTGAAAAATAAACATGTTTACATATTCCTGACACACAAGTCAACCTATTCTTTGGGCGAGCATAGTACTTAAGGAACCATAACTCACTTGCTGCTGTTCTGTTTCTGTAACTGTAAGGCATTCTGCTCCCTTCTCTGATCATATAGTGACACCAAGGCAATGCAACTGTGTCCCAGGTATGTGAAATATTCATATCTTGTCATTCTTGCTAACATGCATGTTCCCGTGGAAACGGAAATTCTAAAATTGTGCTTATGGTTCATATAAGTGGACCATTTTACAGACTGAGTCTTGCCTCATTAGACTGAGATCCAGAAAAGTGTGTACCCACAGACAGGTCTGTGTAGCTCAATAAACTTCAAATCCATAAACACATAATCCCAGTCTATTTTAGGGTAAGAACAGTCAGACTGCAACAATAGATGTATACAAGCATATGGAAACTGAAAAACTCTATGGAAAGCAAAAGATATAAATTAAATAGAGAATAAAAAAAGTTCACAATTGATTGAAAATGAAAGAAAAGCAAACATATGGGACACAATGAAGGCTGATTTAAGAGACAAGTTTAAAGTACTAAATACCTACATACATACACACACACACAAACACACACACACACACATACACACACACACACACACACACACACACACACACACGGACACATACACACACACAATTTTACATTTCATATATTACTGATTTATTGGTGAACCTGTAATCTTTGGATTTTTAAAAAAGTGACACATGGTTAGATGGCATGAAATAATCAACCTCAATGCAGAAATCGACAAAATAGAAGTTCACGGAACAATAACATAAACAAATAGTTAATAGGAGAGCTAGTTCTATAAAAAATTAATAACATTTACGAACATTTAGCCAAATTAATTAAAAAGTTAAATGTTAAGTTTTAAATTAATAAAATTATAGATGAAAATGAAACATTACAATTGACAGCAAGGAAATGCATAGAGTCATTAGAATATGTTGTTAAAGACAGTATTTCAACAAAGTCAAAAACCTAAAAGACAAGGATAATTTGTTGACATATATATCCTGCCACATTAAATCATAACCATGTATAAAACATAAATAAACTTATAGCTTCTAGTAAAACAGAAGCACTAATGAAAATGCTCCCTTGACCACCACATAAAAGATAGCCTAGGGTCAGGGAGAATTTGTGATCAATTATTTAAAGAATTGGTATTAGCATCACTCAGAATACTCTGCAAAATAATAACTGAAAGAACTATACCTAATAATTCTTGATAACCGATATAACCCGATACCTAAATCTGATTACTTGACAACCAAAATGAAAATCGCAGATCAATTTTCCCTAAAACTTAGGTCCAACAATTCTCAATAATTTACTAAAAAACCTTACCCAGGAACAGATCAAGATGGTCATTCACCGTGACCAAAAAGGATTCATCCAGCAATACAGTGGTTGCTCAATGATAACTTGTGGTAAATTGACAAATACTTTCTACCACATGAAAGAAAAAATTCACACTGTCATCTCAATAGAAGCAGAAAATGCCTTAGACAATGCCAACAACCTTTCATGATAAAAAGTTACAAAGAGGCCAGGGATGCAATGTCATCTCCTGAAGTAGTAGAAGACAATATGTGTTTGGAATGTGTATAACTACGTAGACACAGGAGATGCTGAAGGGTTTAATTTGTGCAAAATGCCTTGATGGAGTAATGATGATGTTGATAGAACAATAAGCGGAGTAAGCTAAAAGTACTGCTATTATAAAACTTCCACTTTGTGTTTATTTCAGCATGTACACTTGTCTACTTTTATCTCTTTTTTATTAGATACTCTGTATTTACATTTGAGATGATATCCCTTTACACTGCCCAGCTCCCATTGCTTCTCACCCCCCATTTGCTTTCACAAAGTTACACTTGCTTCCGATCTCTGTCTCTACCCCATTGCCTTGTCATTCCCCTACATTGGGACGACATGCCCTCTCTGGAACAAAAGCCTCTTCTCAAATTGATGCCATACACTGATGTCTTCAGCCACATACACAACTGGGTCAATAGCTCTCTCAAAGTGCTGACAAAGGTTGGTGTGAAACTCCATGGGAATTTGAAGTGTTTGTTTGGTTGCTAATGTTATCTTCCCATGAGGTTGTAACCCCATTCAGCTCCTTAGATCCTTTCTTTAGCAAAGTCATTGGGATCCTAGAGTTCAGACCGATGGTTTCCTGCAAGCATGCTTAGCTGTATCTATAGGAGTCTAGCATAGTCCCTGAGGGGGTATCTCTGTCTGGGTCCTGTCAATAAGTACCTTTTTGGATCAGCAATAGTGCTCGGATTTGGTGACTGCATATGTGTTGGATCCCCAGGTGAGGCAGATTCTGAGTCATCTTTTCTTCATCCATTTTTCCTCTCCTTGACTTTGCATTTCCTTCCATGAGAGTTTTGTTCTCTTTTCTAAGAAGGACTGAGGACTCTCCATTTTGGCTTTCCTTCTTTTGAGCTTCATAATATCTGTGAATTGTTTCTTAGGTATTGGGTATTCAGAGATTTCTGGGGTAGTATCTGCTTATCAGTGAATACATACCATGTGTGTGTGACTGGGTTACCTCACTCAGGATGACAGTCTCTAGTTCAATTCATTTGCCTACAAATTTTATGAAGTCATTGTTTCTAATAGCTGAGTAGTATTCTATTGTGTAAATGTACAGCACTTTCTGTATCCATTCATCTGTTGATGGACATCTGGGTTCTTTCCACTTTGTGGCTATTATAAAAAAACGGCTACTATAAACTTGGTAGAACATGTGTTCTTGTTATATGTTAGGGAATCTTTCCGATATAAGCCCAGGAGTGGAATAGCTGTGTTTTCAAGTAGTACTATGTCCAATTTTCTGAAGAACTGCCAGACTAATGTCCAGAGTGGTTACCTGTTTACAACCCCACCAACAGTGGAGGAGTGTTCCTCTTTATATGCATCCTTGAGAGCATCTGTAATTACCTGAGTTTTTTTTTTTTTTTTTTAATCTTAGCCATTCTAACTAATGTGAGGTGGAATTTCAGGGTTGTTTTTATTTTCATTTCCCTGATGATTAGGGATGTTGAGTGTATCTTTAGGTGCTTCTCAGCCATTCTAAGTTTCTAACCTGTGAATTCTTTCTTTAACTCTGTACCCCATTATAATAGAATTATTTGATTCTTTATAGTCTAGCTTTCTGACTCCTTTGTATATATTATATACTAGCCCTCTATCAGATGTAGGATTGGTAAAGATTTATTTTCCCAATCTGTAAACTGTCATTTTGTCTTGTTAACAGTGCATACATGCTTTTCTAATTAAGACATCTGACAAAGGTCTTGCCTAGAATTTGAAAAGAAAAAACAGAGAAGTGTTCATAAACTTTCTGATCTTGTGACTGAGTCAGTCCTTTATGTCCTCATAGCTGTCATACATTTTACTCATGGAATAATGTGCTTCATAGTTTTAAAACAATATCAGCAGAACATGTTATGTTTGAAGACCTTGGATATGTTTGAGTATTCATTTATAGAGAATTACTAGAAACTTAAAAAATGGCAGTCCAAAGTTAGTGAGAGGAATGCTTTATTCTATTTTTCTTATTTTCTGGAGTGATCACCTCCTCCTATTGCTTTTCACTGCCCCCTAGTGGTCGTGAGGGGCCTCACAATGAGTTTCATGTCTGGGTACATGCTGAGATCCCCTCACTGTGTATTTTGCACAGTAATAAACAGCTGTGTCCTCAGATCCTGCTTTGCTCATTTGCAAGTACAAGGTGTTTTTGGCATTGTCTCTGGAGATGATGAATTTATCCTTCAGGGATGGTGCATAGTTTGCTGTGCTGCTAGATGGATTAATTTCTCCAATCCATTCTAGCTCTTCTCTGGAGACTGCCGGACCCAGCTCATCCAGTAGCCACTAAAGCTGAATCCAGAGGCTGCACAGGAGAGTCTCAGTGATCCTCCAGGCTTCACGACGCCACCTCCGGACTCGACAAGCTTCACCTCACACTGGACATCTGAAAACACAGAGAATCCAGTCAGCAAACTACCTTATATGCTCACGATCCATCTTGCTCATGACAACTAACACACTTTTATCTCTTCTCCATAAATTACCTTTTAAAAGAACAACAAGAAAAACAAACAGCCCCACATCCATTGTAAGGGATGTGTATTCAGTGTTGATCTCTGAGTGAGAATCCCAGGCTGGTTCCCTTTGCTAAGAGTCAAGGTTAGCTCTGGCTCATTTTCATGAGAAGACAGGGTCCTTATTTGCATGTCTTCCTGCTATATAACAAGCTCTACTGAGCTGGCTCAGAGATGAAAAATACTAGGAGGCTTCTAAATGTGATAAAGGAATCTGGCAGTAAAAAAAAAAATGATGGGAGATTTTATATGTAGTGTTTTGTAAACACTGATTACTATATATCTTATTATTTTTCAAATAAAGTACATTTTGGTGTTACTTGCACATGTCCAGAATTATAAATATCAGTGAGAATTGGTTTATTATCTGATCTGGAACTGTTTTCTTAATGAGCTGACCATACTGTTTGGACTTCAACCATAGTGGATATAACACTCTTTAATTAGATCCAGCTCTGTGTGCTCCTGCCTCATGGTTAGGAACTACATTTCTGTGTTAAAGTTATGTGACATGATAGCATTCCTAAGTTTAGATAAGAATCTATAGAAGTGTCTCTAGAACTGTATTCATCCAGGGATGTGAATTTCTTGCATTCTAATTCATTTCACTTCCATTTTGTTAAAGACACTTTATGAACAAATAGCTTTAGAACTAAAGTCCAATAATGGTTAGCTCAACCACAATTGATGTATCTCCCTTAGAGAGGAAGAGCACAGAAAAACTGTGGAGGTTTCCTCTGCTCGTTTTAATTGTGTCTCTGTTAATCTAAGAATTATATGAAAATTCTGAGAGGGTGTCTAGCTCTTAATTAGATAGTATTATTGACATTCAGAGTAGTATTTCTTGATCTCTTTCAGGTATTGTTGTTGGAGCAGATGAAGATTCAGTCACCACCATAGGAGTGAACTAAACTTATAGATTGTCAACAAAGAAATCCACCCTTAATATCTGAAACAGTAGATTGCTAGTGAAGTTAAGTCCAGATGTTTTCTGTTAGTGGATTTTATGAGAAAAACGTCAGAGAAAAATTTGAAGTTCAGAAAACATTAAGAGTTGAAAAAGAGACTTTAAGGTCAGGGAAAAGGAACATTGTCAGACTGTTCAGCCCTGCTTGCAGTCTCACTAAACCAAGATCAAGGTTGTGATTAATTTCTTGTACCTATATTTTCCCTTTGTTTCCTCATAAAATTTAAGAAAACATTTAATTGGTATATATGTACTCTTAGGATTTAAAATAGAAATTACTGATTTTTTTATGTAAAAGTTTCGATCTGTGACTCTTTTAAATTTTCTATAAGATTACATTTTAAGGAAAATAATGAAATTATTGATCCTTTTTTCATAGACTCTGGTTGCAACCAGCCAGTGAGAGAATCTTGCTTAGAAAGTTAACATGCCTACTCACACTTACTTAATTTATAATAGCTTTCTTAGTTATTAATGTAAGTATGTTCTTGAAGATAGTTTGTCTTCTTCTCCTGTTATAAATAAAATAGTTTTCATGTAACAGTATTGGGGAACATACTGTTTCTTTTTCATAGTATTTCACTAAAAGAAACAGGATGGCAATCACACTGTAAACTCAATACTGTTTGAAAGATTTTGCTAGGACTAATAAGATGTGGGAGAAAGAATAAAATTGCTACAGTCTGCTCTTTGGAGTTTGTTCCATGCCACAAATATGTATACATGTGTATATATTATAGACATACAGTTGGTTGAATCATTAATTCATCCACCACTCTATGCATGTGTGTGTATAAGCATTTATGTGTATGTGTGAAGTTGTTGGATCTTGCTTTAACTCATCTACTCAGTGTGTGTGTGTGTGTGTGTGTGTGTGTGTGAGTGCCTGTGTTCATGTCTCTGTCTGTTTGTCTATGGCTGTGAGTCTGTGTGTCTGCTTTTCTGTGTGTCTTTCTTTTCATTTTTACCTTTCTCCAGTTGCTTGCTATTATCTGTATTATCCCTTGCCTGTACTTTCAGTACTAGCCTCCAGTTGCTAACTCATTACCCCTCTTATACTTACCTAAGATGTGAAAGCTAGTTTTATGCAAACACACACACACACTCATCAACAAACAAAATGTTAAAAGTATAGAAATGGTATATAGTATAGAAAACATTGACAATATGAGAAAGAACATATTTTCACACCTCTACAAACTACACACTATCAAGGGCGGTTGGGAGATGTTATGCTGGAAGCAGATCTCAATAACACTTTGTAAACATCAAGTAAAGAAGGGAAAGTGACAAAAAGAAATGTTAGGATAATTCAGTAAACTCAAAGTATTTTGGCAATCTAAATTAAAGCATTGTTGGCAGAAAAAACGGAGAAGAAAGACAATGGAAAAAGCATCTAATGTGAGTTTGCCACAGTTAATCTTTCTAGAAGTGCTGTGAACAATCCAGTACAGAAGTTGTCAAAATAATTGGCTAAAATTATAAAAGATCAATTTTGTAATTTTGCCAAATAAAATTGTCTTTAACTATGAAGGGAAAGAATGATGATTTTTATGATAAAATATAAATCAATAGAAGATTTTATTGTCTATACTGATTTTAGTTAAAGATGACATCATCAGATAAAACCATTATCAACCAACTAGAATTATTAAGTAAGACATAGGAATATATTACCCCATATTTTAAAAATATTCCTACACTGTTATGCATACACGAAACAATCCAATCATCCTAACAAGTAGAAGGATCTTCTCTGTATTGTATATACATAACAGACTGTCAGGCAGAGATCTTGAGAGAGACAGCAGTAAAATTGTGTCTATAAGATGTGATCGATCACATAATGACATAGAACCATGAGGCAGAAAGCTAACTATACATGCAGACTGTTATAGCAGATCTTGGCTAAGAAAAAGAATGTGGCAGGATCTTGTAACATTCAATATAAACTGGGGTTTATTAAAACAGTGACATTGAACCAAATATGTGTGTCATGTCTCAGGTAAATCACTGTGATTAAAGTACAGTGGGAAATTTGGGGATTTTATGTGAGATGATTTCTCTGACATTTTTATGAAACTGAAATTATACAAAGTAAGTATTTTTAGAAAACTAGAACAAGTATAAAAATCACAACATCTTATGAATGAGATTGCTGGCTAAAATATTGGAAAAAGTTTTTTAAAAGTTTATATTAAGAAATGGTATGAAATTAAAATTTTGATTTAAAGACTTCTCAACAATAAGGATAATACACCTGATAATGGAAACCTAGCCAACTACCTAAGGTTACTTAAGACATAGATCATGAAAATGAACCTATAAACAATACTTTACTAAACAGCATAATCTTTAGCCACCTTCTAAATATTTTTTATACCCAAATAGATAGTTATCTCTATGCATCAAGGAAACTTCTCTTTACAATACTATTTAAATTGAAGTAAAAAGGGAAATAAATTTGAAAGAGTATGAGTCTAATAAGGGGGCTTTGTAGGAAGAAGGAAAAGAGGAAAATGGTACAATTAAATTAAAATTTCAAAAAATGGTCTCTCTAAAATATTCCAAAAGATAGAGTCAGATGGAATATTACCCAACTCATTCTTTGAGGCTACAATAACCCTCGTACCTAAACCACACAAAGACCCTGGGATGCAGGGATGGTTTAACATAAGTAAATCCATCAACTTAATCCACCATATAAACAAACTCAAAGACCAAAATCACATGGTCATCTCACTAGACGCTGAGAAAGCATTCGACAAAATCCAACACCCCTTCATGTTAAAAGTCCTGGAAAGAACAGGAATCCAAGGCCCATACTGAAACATAATAAAAGCAATATACAGCAAACCAACAGCCAACATCAAACTTAATGGCGAGAAACTTGAAGCAATCCCACAAAAATCAGGGATTCGACAGGCTACCCACTCTCCCCCTACCTATTCAACATAGTACTGGAAGTCCTGGCTGGAGCAATTAGACAGCAAAAGGAGATCAAGGGGATACAAATCGGAAAGGAAGAGATAAAAACATCACTCTTTGCCGATGACATGATAGTGTACTTAAGTGACCCCAAAAATTCCACCAGAGAACTCCTACAGCTGATAAACAAGTTCAGCAAAGTGGCTGGATACAAAATTAACTCAAACAAATCAGTAGCCTTCCTATACTCAAAGGACAAACATGTGGAGAAAGAAATTAGGGAAAATGTACCCTTCACAATCATCACAAAAACTATGAAATACATTGGTGTGACTCTAACTAAGCAAGTGAAGGACCTGTATGACAAGAACTTCAAACCTCTAAAGAAAGAAATTGAGGAGGACCTCAGAAAATGGAAAGATCTCCCATGCTCATGGATTGGAAAAATCAACATCTTAAAAATGGCCATCCTACTAAAAGCAATCTACAGATTCAATGCAATCCCCATCAAAATTCCAACCCAGTTCTTCATGGAATTGGAAAGATCAATGTGCAATTTCATATGGAATAACAAAAGACCCAAAATAGCGAAATCCATCCTCAACAACAAGAAAACATCTTGGGGAATCACTATCACTGACCTCAAGCTATATTACAAGGCAATTGTGCTGAAAACTGCATGATACTGGTACAGAAATAGGCATGTGGATCAATGGAATAGAATAGAAGATCCAGAAATAAGCCCTCATGTATATGGTCACCTGATTTTTGACAAAGAAGCCGTAAACATTCAATGAAAAAAGGACAGTCTATTCAACAAATGGTGCTGGTCCAACTGGCACTCAGCATGCAAAAGAATGAAAAAAGACCCTTTCTTATCTCCTTGTACAAAGCTCAAGTGTAAGTGAATCAAAGATCTCCACATTAAACCAGATATACTGAAACTATTAGATGAGAAAGTAGGGAAAACCTTAGAACACATAGGCACAGGAGAAAATTTCCTGAACAAAATACCAATGGCTCAAGCTCTAAGGTCAAAGATTAACAAATGGGACTTAATGAGATTGCAAAGTTTCTGTAAGGCTAAGAACATCGTCAAGAAAACAAAACGGCAACCAACAGAATGGGAAAAGATCTTTACCAACACCACATCAGATAGAGGCCTAATATTCAAGGTGTACAAGAAACTGAAAAAGCTAGACACCAGAGAATCAAATAACCCTATTAAAAAATGGGGTACAGAGCTAAACAAAATGTTTTCAGTTGAGGAACACCGAATGGCTGAGAAATATCTGAGGAAGTGCTCCACATTTTTAGCCATCAGGGAAATGCAAATCAAAACAACCCTAAGATTCCACCTCACACCAGTCAGATTGGCCAAGATCCAAAACTCAGATGACAGCAGATGCTGGCGAGGCTGCGGAGAAAGAGGAACACTTCTCCACTGTTGGTGGGGCTGCAAGCTAATACAACCACTCTGGAAATCAGTCTGGCGATACCTCAGAAAATTGGATATAGTACTACCTGAAGATCCAGCTATTCCACTTCTGGGCATATACCCCAGAGACACTTTAATACACAACAAAGATACATGTACCACAATGTTCATAGCGGCTCTATTTATAATAGCCAGAAGCTGGAAGGATCCCAGATGTCCTTCAGAAGACGAATGGATACAAAAATTGTGGTACATATACACAATGGAATACTACTCAGCCACCAGAAACAATGACTTAACAAAATTCTTAAGAAAATGGCTGCATCTAGAGAAGATCATCCTGAGTGAGATAACCCAGTCACAAAAGAACAGACATAATATGCAGTCACTGATAGTGGGATGCTAACCCCAGAGGCTTGCACTCCCCCAGAAACAACTCACAGACTGTATGAAGTCCAAGAAATAAAGAAAACAAAAAATATACATATATTCACAAAACAAGAAGACTTTGACTATTTCCATGTTGCGTTTTGTTTTACATGTACTTTACGCTTATTGTAACTAGTAGGTTTTCAATGCATACTGTCAAACCCTTGAAAAAAATCAAGTACTGACTAAAAAATATATTCACATGGTTTTATGTAAAATTTATTTTAATGTCTGAAAAAACAGTACTGACAAAAATGTATAATTTAAACAAAAAATGTTTAAAATCTGTACATTTACCTTTGTTTTGCAAAATAAAGTCATTAAAAAAATTTCAAAAAATGGTCTTAACCTTTATACAATGTGATAAAAATAGACTGATTTATGTTCTTCTTCATGCTGACCTTGAATTGAAACAACACCATATGTTGAAAAACCAATCTATTTTTCCACTAGGTGGTTTTCGATACATTGTCTAAGATCAAGTGACCATAGATATTTGAGTTCCTTTTGGTGTCTTCAATTTTATTCCAATGATCCAGTCTCCTGTCTCTGTACCAAAACTATACAGTTTTTATTGTGATTGCTCTGTAGTTCTTTTATTGCCTGGAGTTCTTTTATTGTTAAGAATAGTTTTTGAAATCCGGAGTTTTTGGTGATTCCAAAGGAATTTGCAAATTGCTCTTTCTATCTCTATGAAGAATTGAGTTGCAATTTTGATTGGGATTGCTTTGATTCTGTAGATTACTGTTTGCAAGATGGCAATTTTTACTATGTTGATTCTTCCAATCCATGAGCACCTTCTTTACACCTTCTGAGATCTTTTTCAAGTTCTTTCTTCAGAGACATGAAGTTCTTTTCATACAGATCTTTCACTTGCTTGGTTAGAGTCACACCAAGGTATTTTTATATTATTTGTGACTATTCTGAAAGGTATAGTTTCCATAATTTCTTTCTCAGCGTGTTTGTGCTTTGAGTAGATGAAAACTGCTGATTTGAGTTAATTTTATATACAGCTAGTTTGCAGAAGTTGTTTATGAAATTGAGGAGTTTTCTTGTGAAACTTGTGAGGTCACTTAAATATATTATCTTATTATCTGCAAATAGTGACATTTTAAATTCTTCCATTTCAATTTGTATCCCTTTGGCCTCCATTTGTTGCCTAATTGCTCTGACTAGGACTTCAAGTTTCATAGGTATGAAGAGAGTGGGAAGCCTTGTCTAGTCCCTGATTTTATTGGGATTGCTTCAAGATTTTTCCCAGGAAATAAAAATGAATATATGGAAATTTCACAAGGGATATCAAACTCTTTTTTCTTTTTCTTTTTTTTTAGTGGTAACTATTATTTATTTAATAATGTTAAGGACATTATAGTCATTATCTTCCAAGGCAGTCACAAAATTATAACTCATAACTAGAGAAGAAATGAAAAACCACATCTAAATAACACTAAAATATCCACATATAAAAGCAGGGTGAGGTTTTTGTTTTTTTTTTTTTTTCCCTAAGGAAAATGCTCAGAGTTAAACTGAAATGCCTGAGTTAGATTCACAGTGTATTGAAATCTCCAGTGGGGAGGTGCAAAACAACCATAGTGTACAGCATTTGTGCCAGTGCACAGGGTGGTTTGATTGTCAGCTGCACTTGGGTTCTGAGATGTTTACTGCTAACAGACAAAGATCGTGACATACTAAGATGTCCAAGAATTACTTTTTGGGAAAGTTAATTTTTGCTTGATTTTGGACACCAAATGTTGTGAGGAGGTTCATTCACATTCATGTATTTGTCTTGTTCTCATATTAAAGGTGCAGGTAAGAGGACTGATGGTGGCATTCTTTGTCATCTTGAACCAGCTCTGCATTTTTCTTAACCATTTTATTTTACAAAAAAAGATAAATGTACAAATTTTAAGGATTTTTGCATAAAAGTACACAAATACATTTTTGTGGGTGCTTTTTTTTGTAAAGGTTTGATAGTGTTCATAATCTTAAAATTTACAGTGAGTATAAAGTACATGTAAAACAGGATGTAACCTGGAATTAGTCAAAATTTTCCAGGTGTGTAAGGATTAAGCATAATGTTTTTTTTTCTCTTCTTTTTTTTTTTTCTTCTCTTGAACTTCATATAGTCTGTGAGTTGTTTCTGAGGTGGTCAGAGCTTTCTGGGCTTAGTATCCAATCATCAATGACTGCATATTATGTCTGATCTTTTGTGACTGGGTTATCTCACTCAGAATGATATTCTCCAGATGCATACATTTTCTTAAGAATTTTGTAAAGTAATAGATTCTGGTAGCTGAATAGTAAGTACTCCATTGTGTAAATTACCACAATTTTTGTATCCATTCATCTACTGAAAAACATCTGGGTTCTTTTCAGCTTCTGGCTATTATAAATAGAGCTGCTATCAACATTGTGGTACATGTGTCTTTGTTGTATGTTGGAGCGTCTCTGGAGTATATGCCCAGAAGTGGAATAACTGGGTCTTCAGGTAGTACTATGTCCAATTTTCTGAAGAACCGCCAGACTGATTTCCAGGGTTGTTGTACCAGCTTACAACCCCACCAGCATGGAGAAGTGTTCCTCTTTCTCCACATCCTCGAAAGCATCTGCTGTCATCTATATTTTTGATCTTGGCCAATCTGACTGCTGTGAGGTGGAATCTCAGGGTTGTTTTGATTTGCATTTCCCTGATCACTAATGATGTCAGGAACTTACTTAGATGCTTCTCAGTCATTCGATATTGCTCAATTGAGAACATTTTGTTTAGCTCTGTACCCATTTTAATAGGGTTGTTTTGTTCTCTGGTGTCTAGTTTCTTGAGTTCTTTGTATACCTTGGATATTAGGCCTTTATCTGATGTGGGGTTAGTAAAAATCTTTTCCCACCCTGTTGGCTGCCTTTTTGCTTTCTGGACAGTGTCCTTAGACTTCCAGAAACTTTGAAAACTCATTAAGTCTCATTTTTCAATCTTTGACCTTAGAACACAAGCCACTGGTGTTCTGTTCAGGTAATTTTCTCCTGTACCTATGTGTTGTAAGGTTTTCCTTAATTTTTCATCTAGTAGTTTCAGTGTACCTGGTTTAATGTGGAGATCTTTGATCCACTTGCACTTGAGCTTTGTAGAAGGAGATAAAAAAGGGTCTATTTTCTTTCTTCTGCAAGCTGAGTGCCAGTTGAACCAACACCATTTGTTGAATAGACTGCCCTTTTTCCATTGAATGTATATAGCTTTTTTTGTCAAAATCAGGTGACCATATATGTGAGGGCTCATATCTGGATCTTCTCTACTATTCCATTGATCCACATGCCTATCTCTGTACCAGTAACATGCAGTTTTTAGCACAATTGCCTTGTAATAATGCTTGAAGCCAAGGATAGTGATTCCTGCAGATGCTTTTTGTTGTTGAGGATAGATTTCACTATTCTATGTCTTTTGTTATTCCAGATAAAATTGCACATTGCTCTTTCCAACTCTATGAACAACTGGGTTTGTATTTTATGGAGATTGCATTAATTTGAAGATTGCTTTTGGTAGCATGGCCATTTTTACAATGTTGATCCTTCCAATCCATGAGCATGGGAGGCCTTTTCATTTTCTGAGATCTTCCTAGAATTCCTTCTTTAGAGGTTTGAAGTTCTTGTCATACAGGGCCTTCAGTGGCTTAGTTAGAGTCACACCAAGGTATTTCATATTTTTTTGTGACTATTGTGAAGCATATCTTTTCCCTAATTTCTTTCTCCACATATATGTCCTTTGTGTAGAGGAAGGTTACTGATTTGTTTGAGTTATTTTTCTAGCAAGCTACTTTACTGAACTTGTTTATCAGCTGTAGGATTTTTCTGGTGGAGTTATTGGGGTCACTTAAATATACTATCATGTCATCTGCAAATAGTGATGTTTTTACTTCTTCCTCTCCAATTTGTATCCTTTTGATTTCCTTTTGCTGTCTAATTGCTCCAGTCAGGACTCCCAGTAATATATTAAATAGGTAGAAGTATAGTGTGCAGCCTTATTGTGTCCCTGATTTTAGTGGGATTGCTTCAATTTTCCCACTGTTAAATTTGATTATGGCTGTTTGTTTGCTGTATATTGCTTTTATTATGTTTGGGTATGGGCCTTGGATTCTTGTTCTTTCCAACACTTTTAAAATGAAGGGGTGTTGAATTTTGTCAAATGCTTTCTCAGCATCTACTGAGATGCCCATGGTGTTTTTTTCTTTGGGTTTCTTTATATCGTGGATTACATTAATTTATTTCTGTATATTTAAACATCCCTGCATTCCACCGATGAAGCCTTCTTGATCATGGTAAATTATTGTTTTAATGTGTTCTTGGTTTCAGTTTGCAAGTATTTTTGCATCAATGTTCTGAAGTGTGATTGGTCTGAAGTTCTCTTTCCTTGTGGGGTCTTTGTGTGGTTTAGGATCAAGGGTTATTGTAGCCTCAAAAAATGAGTTAGGTAGTTCTCCATCAGATTCTATTTTGTGGAATAGTTTGGAGTGTATTGGTATTAGTTCATCAATAAATGTCTGATAAAATTCTGTGCTGATCCCATCTGGACGTAAGCTTTTTTTGTTGGGAGGCTTTTGTTGACTGCTTCTCTTTCTTTAGGTGTTATGGAATTATTTAGATTGTTTACCTTGTCCTGGTTTAACTTTAGTATCTGGTATCTGTCAAGTAATTCATCAATTTTTTCGAGATTTTCCACCTTTGTTGAGTATAGGCTTTTTTAGTAGGATCTGATGATTTCTTGAATTTCCTCAGTTTCAGTTATTATGTGTCCACTTTCATTTCTGATTTTGTTAATTTTGATACTTTCTCTTTGCCCTCTAGTTAGTCTGGCTACTGGTTTATCAATCTGGTTAATTTTCTCAAAGGACCAGCTCTTGCTGTTGTTGATTCTTTAATGCTTCTTTTTGTTTCCATTTGGTCTATTTCTGCCCTAAGTTTGATAATTTCTTGCCATCTACTCCTCTTGGGTGTATCTCCTTCCTTTTGTTCTGCCTTTATATGTTACATGACCTTTTTCTTTTACTGCTTTTTGTATTCTCTATTTGATTTGGATACTTGGTGTTTTGACTTTTATGTGTCCGGACGAATTTTTTTCTGTCCGGTAGGCTTGTTTTATGTTCATGGTCATCTCATTATTAAAGGTAGAGAAGTTTTTTTACTACAATTTTGTTGAAGATATTTACTGTGCCTCTTAGTTGATATTCTTTGCATTCTTCTATTTCTATTATTCTTAGGTTTGGTCTTCTCATTGTGTCCTGGATCTCTTGGATATTTTGGGTTAGGAGCTTTTTGGTTTTTGCATCTTCTCTGACTGATTTGTCTATTTTTCCATTTTTGTCATCAGCCCCGGAGATTCTCTCTTCCATCTCTTGTAGTCTGTTGGAGATGCTTGCATCTGTGACTCCTGATTTCATTTTTCTATTTTCTATCTCTAGGGTTATCTCTTTTAGTGTTTTCTTTATTGTGTCAATTTCTGTTTTAAATTCCCTCATCTCTTTGGTTCTGTTTTCCTCTAGTTCTTTGAGTTCTTTGAGTGTTTTTCTTGTTTCCTCTTTAAAAGCTTCTGATTCTTTTTGCTTTTCCTCTTATTCCTGTTTAAGCATCTCCATCATCATCTTGAGTAGGATTTCGTGTCTGAGTCTTTTTTTTTCTGGAGTATTTGGCATTCTGCTCTTTGCAGTGATGGGGGAGCTCGGTTCTGGTTTTGCCAGGTTGTCTTGGTTTCCCTCTGGTACGTTCTTTTGCTTTCCTCTTGCCATATTGTTGTCTGAGATTATTTGTGGTCTTGTTGTCAATGATTGTTTCTGTCCTCTCCTTTGTACCTGACCTGTGTTCCTGGTGACAGAAGGCCTGAGTATGTATTCTGTACACAAGGACAGCTGGCTGATAACAGACAGCCCAAAGCAGGGTTCCTGCTTCCCTGAATCAAGCAGCAGTGGGTGGGTGGGGGAGCACACACTTTCCTAGTGCTAGGCAAAGATTTATCTGCTCCCTGGCTACTCAGAACGCCTTCTCACCAGGCCTGTGTCCCTGAATCTCTGATGTTCCTAGTGATGGATAGCCTGAGTTTCTGTTTTGCACCCAAGGGATGCCAGCTGTAAACAGACAGCCAGATAAAGGGTTCCTGGTTCTCTGAACTAAGCAGATGGGGGCGCACTTTCCGTGTGCTTGGCAGAGATCTCTCTGCACCCCAGCTACTTGGAATGCCTTCTTGCCAGGCCTGTGTCACTGGGTCTCTGCTGTTCCTCGTGGGGAGTGGCACCTGATTTCCCAAATTTTCTAAATCTTAATATAAGTAAGCAAAATAATTTGAACACAATAACGTATTTATTAAAACCAAAGCCATTCTGAAAATGGATGGTATAGGCTTAGAGTCAAGGAACTCAAATATCCACCCTTGGTCAGAATTGAGTTGAGGTTATTTGCCAATAAAAATTCAATGATTTCTGTCACTGAGGCAAAGGTAAAAATTAAAGACATATTATTGAGAGAAACCTTGGTTTTTTTAGATGTAAGACTGATATAAAATTTATAAATTGTGTAACATATCTGGTAATTTTATGCATCGACAAGTCATATGTGGCAGGAAAAAAAAAGACATGAGAAATTTAAAACTAGCTTGTCACTATTTAAAGAGGTCTTAAATGTATGATTTGTAGGTATCAATGCAAAATGTGTTTTTATAAGTGTATTGCCCATCAAATAACAAAACCCAGAATTAAATGTTCTTTCTCAGCTCAGTTTGCATGATTTTTTACTAAGTTTTAGAAGAGAGACAGCCAGGGGCTTCCAAGTCATGTCTTCTTACTTTCCTTTTCTGGGACTTGTTTATGAGAGTTCACCCTTCCACCCAATAGTGGTTCTGCAACACAAGGGCCACTGAGTTTTGTATATCTTCTTGTCTACAAGTTTTCATGATACCGGATTTAAGGCTAAATTAGATCAAACTATGATTAGTAGTGTCAATGATTTTTAGAGAGTCCTTTCAGTAGAATAAAGTATTCTATTATAATAGAGACTATGAAATTTACTTATAAGCAAAGGCCAGTGCCATTCCTGAGCCAGCTATTCCTCCAAATCCCATCTGTATTCTCTATACATAGCACAAACTTTCCTGACCTGCACAGGCTCTGAAACTTCTGATCGATCGTAGGGTTGATTCCAGAACTGCTTTTATCGCTCTTCTTTTTTGCTATTCCTAGACGTTATGTTCATCCCCTGGGAATTACTTACATATATTTTGTATGTACTTTATTATACTCTCAGAATATAGAGACCCAACTTATGACTACACCAGTCCTATTCAAGACAAAAAAAAACTGTTGTCTGTCTCATGCTTTTTATCAATTCTTTGGGAAATGTTCAATCTGTGTGCAGTGTTCCCTTCCCCAGAGGTCAATGAGTATTACATATGTGGTCATCACATAGAAATCTCAACTTTTGCTCTTGTTTTCCATAGGAGATTCCTGAATATAAACTCAACATATATTAGAGTTCCATTTTTGGAAACTTTCTAATTACTCTTAGAATGCCAATCTTTTCAACCCTTCACTTTGACACTTGGTGGATGCATGAAGAATGAATGTCTAGAGATTTTTGTACCTTTCATGTTATAATTAATGTAAACTAGAAGTAAAAATTCATGAATAAGCCTGGACTGTGGGCATATGCAGGGGTCATTTTCTTATTTGTATTCTCACAATTAGTAGGAATTATTTTATTGTGAATGATACTACCCCTGGGAAAATTGAGTCTCAGCTATAAGAGAGAACTATACAGGCAAAATCAGCAGAGTAAAGTACTGTGCAGCATTTCTCCATAGACCCTGACACATGACCAGACTTCACTCAGTGATGAGCTATTACTGGAAAGTGTAAGTAACAGTAAATCATTTCCTCTACATGTTGCTTATGTTCTTTGTATTTATCACAATAATATAAACCAAACAAGGACAGAATAGAACCACAAAAGATGTCTGGTATTCATATAAAAAAATATCATGCGCTCTTCTCCAAGTTCCCAGAAACTGAAAATTCATCATTTTGGCAATTTCTGCATTTCATTATGGATATATTCCACAACAACTAATGAAGGACTGTCGTAATACATTGTGCTATCTATTGTAAACAGTCCTGCCCAGTATGGGAGTTCAGGGCAACAATGCATATTTTTGTGTAGATGATAAGATAAATATCTTTTTCATAGGACATATGAAACCTAAATCAATTTATCATCCATCTCAAATAAGATGTCAGGATGTGGTTTGTACCATCCAGGAGAGAATTATTATTTAACTTTACAAAAATATGTTATTACTACAATGTTGTCTGATAAAATGATACCCAGGCCTCTCTGTATGCTGGACAGATAAGAATTAAATTCAGAGACACACTTCAGTCTTTTTAAAACTGTGCATGAATACATAGATATATCTTCGGTAGTGATGCAGTTTAGTATCTTTAAAAATTGGGCTTTAAATATGTCTCTATAATAAAGATGACATTTTGAGTTTGCACTGTGAGCACCTCCCATAGTTATACATCTCAACAACTACAGGACCTTTCTGGGGCTCTGGTGGATCTAGGTACAGAAATAGTTATTGGTGGTGGAGTGGCCAGACATCTTGCAGTGACTTTGAACTTCATCTTCTAGGGCATGACTCCCAAAGCTGCACCTGGAACATCACACTTGGAGAAAATGAAAGATCACTATTTAGTAAAGAACAAACAAAACAATGTCCTCTTCTACGTCATTCCTTGAAACAGTCACTAGAGGGAACAGCCACCAGAAAGAGGTTCATACTTGCTCTAATATTCTTTGACTGGGCTCGGTGTGGTTTGAACATCTCCTGGTGGTCATGACTTCTCCTCAAGGGAGGATTGTGAAGTTTTATAACAGTGTTCTAAATGTGTTTTTATATTGTGGATTTCTGATACACCTTCCTACATATTCCTTTCCCCCAAATAAACAGTACAATCCTCCTTAGCCAATCAGCATCTTGCTCTTGCCTTCTCAGAGCTTATTTCAGATTTTCCCTACTTTCTCTATCTTGACATATTTAATATTCCCTAGAAATGTATTCTGTTGTTACTTTATGGATTTGCAGGAGGCAAATGAATTCCACAAATCTTAAGATAATCTGATACACAGCATCAGCTGTTCCAGTGCCATCAGAAACTGCATAATAAGATTTCATATTTTATTCAAAATTATTCCAAATAGTTGTGAATAAAATTTATCTAATACCTCATTCCTAAAAAGCTAACATGTATCAAATATCTTAGGATTTCCATTTTAGTTTTAGGTTGTCCTCTCTGTGTTATTCTTGATTTCAAGAATTCTACAAAACATTCTCTATTATTTTAAAAATGATTAACATTCAACTTTGAACCTATTGCAGCAGTGAGAGTGGTAGCACCACATGGCAGCACCATGTAAGCATGACTGGATATTGAAAAGTAATTTTTGTGCAAACACACTGGGGTTTTGTGATTTTAAAATGATAAGCAGTTTTAGTAAAATTTACTATTACAATGTTTTCTATTTTTAAGGCCTATGTAAAAAAATTTTAATTGGGAAAATTGCAGCAGCTCAAAAACATTTGATAGTGTTCTAACTTATTTGGTTTTGTGTACGTAAGAATAGTTCAGTAGTGCTTGGAAATTTAGAAAAAGTTTTGTAATTGTCAACATTTGGTAGAATGCAACTCCATCATTTACAACATGGTCCAGTCTGTTCAAGAAGAATGTCAGAATCACAGCGTTTGTGTAATTTTGATCCTTAGATAGCTTCACAGAAACTGGTAATAACCTAGATATACAAACAGGCTCATTTTTCAATATCAATGTTTTCTGACAAACTGGATCACTCCACAATAGGATAAGAGTACATGCTGTCCATAGAGCTCTTCTTCAGAGCCTTGATCAAGGAATAGAGCTTTCGAGGACGCAGAGCAGAGCCTGGCCCAACTGCCAGCCGGAAAGGCGGCTCGTACAGGCTGAGAAACTGCGACCTGGAACAGATCTTAGGAACTTCTGTTCCCACCCGGAGATGACTCCAGGACGCAGAGTGGAGCCTGGCCCAACTGCCAGCCGGAAAGGCGACTCGAACAGGCTGAGCAACTGGTGTGTGGGAGACCTAGGCTGCGGGGGAGCAGAGGGATTTCTGCGGAGTGCACACGGAAAAGGCACCACCTGCCCTGACCTGCCCTGTCCTCCCCGATCCAGTGACTGGGAACAGATCTTAGGAACTTCTGTTCCCACCCGGAGACGACTTCAGGACACAGAGCAGAGCCTGGCCCAACAGCCAGCCGGAAAGGCGGCTCGAACAGGCTGAGCAACTGGTGAGTGGGAGACCTAGGCTGCAGGGGAGCAGAGGGATCTCTGCGGAGTGCACACGGAAAGGGCACCCCCTGCCCTGACCTGCCCTGTCCTTCCCGATCCAGTGACTGGGAACAGATCTTAGGAACTTCTGTTCCCAGCCGGAGACGACTTCAGGACACAGAGCAGAGCCTGGCCCAACAGCCAGCCGGAAAGGCGGCTCGAACAGGTTGAGCAACTGGTGAGTGGGAGACCTAGGCTGCGGGGGAGCAGAGGGATCTCTGCAGAGTGCACACGGAAAGTGTACCAGGGACACAGACCAGAGACAAGGGAAAGGCAAGAACATATCACTGACAACAAAATGGCAAGAGGAAAGAGAAAGAGTATATCCCAAGGAAACCAAGACAATCTAGCAACACCAGAACCCAGCTCTCCGATAGTAGCAAACATCGGAATTCCAAACACTCCAGAGAAAGAAGACACAGACCTGAAATCATGCCTCAAGACGCTGATAGAGTTACTTAAACAAGAAAGGGAGGAAAAGCAAAAAGATTCAGAAGCTTTTAAAGAAGAAACAAGAAAAACACTCAAAGAACTCAAAGAACGAGACGAAAACAGAACCAAAGAAATAAAGGAATGGAAGAGGGAAATTAAAACAGAAATTGACACAATAAAGAAAGCGATAAAAGAGATAACACTAGAGTCAGAACACCAAAAAAAGAAATCAGGAGTCACAGAAGCAAGCATTTCCAACAGATTACAAGAGATCGAGGAGAGAATCTCGGGGGCAGAAGACAACATTGCAAACATAGACAAAACAGCCAGAGAAGATGCAAAAAACAAAAAGCTCCTAACCCAAAATGTCCAGGAAATATAAGACACAATGAGAAGACCGAACCTAAGGATAATAGGAATAGAAGAGGGAGAAGAGTGCCAACTAAGAGGCACAGTAAATATCTTCAACAAAATCATAGAAGAAAACTTCCCTACCCTCAAGAATGAGATGACCACGAGCATAAAAGAAGCCTTCAGAACTCCAAATATGTTGGACCAGAAAAGAAATACCTCCCGACACATAATAGTAAAAACATCAAGTGCCCAAAGTAAAGAAAGAATACTAAAAGCAGTAAGGGAAAAAGGTCAGGTAACATATAAATGCAGACCAATCAGATTCACACCCGATTTCTCAACAGAGACTATGAAAGCTAGAAGAGCCTGGACAGACATCATGCACTCCTTAAGAGAGCACAAGTGCCAGCCCAAGCTGCTATACCCAGCAAAACTATCAATCACCATCGATGGAGAGACAAAGATATTTCAAGACAAATCAAAATTCACACAATATCTGACCACAAACCCAGAACTACAACAAATTATAGGTGGAAAACCCAATACAAGGAGGGAAAATACAGCCTAATAAAAACAAGAAAACTCCTAAACAAGAAAACTAAAAGAAGAAAAAAACACAGACACAACTCAACCCAAAAAAGCAAAAATGGCAGAAAACAGAAACAATTATTCCTTGATATCTATTAACATAAAGGGTCTCAAGTCCCCAATAAAGAGACATAGACTATCAGACTGGATACATAAACAAAATCCAGCCTTTTGCTGCATACAGGAAACTCATCTCAGAGACAGAGACAGACACTATCTCAGAGTAAAAGGGTGGGAAAAAAACTTCCAAGCAAACAGCTCCAAGAAGCAAGCTGGAGTGGCTATTCTAATATCGAATAAAGTAAACTTCCAACCAAAAGTTATCAAAAAAGATAAAGAAGGACACTTTTTACTCATTACCGGGGAAATCTGTCAGGAGGAACTCTCAATCCTTAACATATATGCTCCAAATAAAAAATCACCCACATTCATAAAAGAAACTCTACTAAAGCTCAAAAAATACATTTCACCCCACACAATAATAGTGGGAGACTTTAACACCCCACTCTCACCAATGGACAGATCAGGGAAACAGAAACTGAACAAGGACACTGCAAAACTAGCAGAGACTTTGAACCAATTAGAATTAATAGATATATACAGAACATACTATCCTAAAATAAAAGAATACACCTTCTTCTCACCACCCCATTGCACCTTCTCGAAAATTGACCACATAATTGGACACAGAACGAGCCTTCATCAATATAAGAAGATTGAAATACTCCCATGCATCCTCTCAGATCACCATGGTTTACGGCTGGTCTTTAACAACAACAAAGACAACAAAATGCCCACATACAGGTGGAAACTAAACAACGCTCTGTTAAAGGATAGCAGGGTCAAAGAAGAAATAAAGAAAGAAATTAAGGACTTTCTAGAATTCAATGAAAATGATATCACAACATACCCAAACCTATGGGATGCAATGAAAACAGTATTGAGAGGAAAACTCATTGCCCTAAGTGCTTCCAAGAAGAAACTGGGGAGAGCTCACATCAGCAACCTGACAGCACAGCTAAAAGCCCTAGAACAAAAGGAAGCAGATATACCCAAAAAGAGTAGACGGCAAGAAATAATCAAAATTAGGGCAGAAATAGACCAAATAGAAACAAAAAAAGCCATTGAAAAAATCAACAAAACAAAGAGATGGTTCTTTGAGAAAATCAACAAGATTGATAAACCCCTAGCCAGACTAACTAAAGGGCAAAGAGAGAGTATCCAAATTAACAAAATCAGAAAGGAAAGTGGGAACATAACAACTGAAACTAAGGAAATTCAAGAAATCATCAGATCCTACTACAAAAACTTATACTCCACAAAATTGGAAAATCTGAAGGAAATGGACGAATTCCTAGACAGATACAAGGTCCCAAAGTTTAACCAGGATCAAGAAAACCATCTAAATAACCCTATAACACCTAAAGAAATAGAAGAAGTCATCAAAAGCCTCCCAACCGAAAAAAGCCCAGGTCCAGACTGGTTCAGTGCAGAATTTTATCAGACATTTATTGGGGATATAACACCAATATTTGCCAAACTATTCCAAAAGATAGAATCAGATGAAATATTACCCAACTCATTTTTTGAGGCTACAATAACCCTCGTACCTAAGCCCCACAAAGACCCTACAAGGAAAGAGAACTTCAGACCAATCTCACTTATGAACATTGATGCGAAAATACTCAACAAAATCCTTGCAAACTGAATCCAAGAACACATCAAAACCATCATTCATCATGACCAAGTAGGCTTCATCCCTGGGATGCAGGAATGGTTTAACATAAGGAAATTCATCAATGTAATCCACCATATAAACAAACTTAAAGACCAAAATCACATGGTCATCTCACTAGACACTGAAAAAGCATTCGACAAAATCCAACACCCCTTCATGTTAAAAGTCCTGGAAAGAACAGGAATCCAAGGCCCATATTTAAACATAATAAAAGCAATATACAGCAAACCAACAGCCAACATCAAACTTAATGGCGAGAAACTTGAAGCAATCCCACTAAAATCAGGGACTCGACAAGGCTGCCCACTCTCTCCCTACCTATTCAACATAGTACTGGAAGTCCTGGCTGGAGCAATTAGACAGCAAAAGAAGATCAAGGGGATACAAATCGGAAAGGAAGAGATAAAAACATCACTCTTTGCCGATGACATGATAGTGTACTTGAGTGACCCCAAAAATTCCACCAGAGAACTCCTACAGCTGATAAACAAGTTCAGCAAAGTGGCCGGATACAAAATTATCTCAAACAAATCAGTAGCCTTCCTATACTCAAAGGACAAACATGTGGAGAAAGAAATTAGGGAAAAGGTACCCTTCACAATAGTTACAAAAACTATGAAATACCTTGGTGTGACTCTAACTAAGCAAGTGAAGGACCTGTATGACAAGAACTTCAAACCTCTAAAGAAAGAAATTGAGGAGGATCTCAGAAATGGAAAGATCTCCCATGCTCATGGATTGGAAAGATCAACATCTTAAAAATGGCCATATTACCAAAAGCAATCTACAGATTCAATGCAATCCCCATCAAAATTCCAACCCAGTTCTTCATGGAATTGGAAAGATCAATGTGCAATTTCATATGGAATAACAAAAGACCTAGAATAGCGAAATCCATCCTCAACAACAAAAAAACATCTGCGGGAATCACTATCCCTAACCTTAAGCTATATTACAAGGCAATTGTGCTGAAAACTGCATAGTACTGGTACAGAAATAGGCAAGTGGATCAATGGAATAGAATAGAAGATCCAGAAATGAGCCCTCATGTATATGGTCACCTGATTTTTGAAAAAGGAGCAGTAAACATTCAATGGAAAAAGGACAGCCTATTCAACAAATGGTGCTGGTCCAACTGGCACTCAACATGCAAAAGAATGAAAATAGACCCATTCTTATCTCCTTGTACAAAGCTCAAGTGTAAGTGGATTAAAGATCTCCACATTAAACCAGATACACTGGAACTATTAGATGAGAAAGTAGGGAAAACCTTAGAACACATAGGCACAGGAGAAAATTTCCTGAACAAAACACCAATGGCTCAAGCTCTAAGGTCAAAGATTAACAAATGGGACTTAATGAGATTGCAAAGTTTCTGTAAGGCTAAGGACATCGTCAAGAAAACAAAATGGCAACCAACAGAATGGGAAAAGATCTTTACCAACACCACATCAGATAGAGGCCTAATATCCAAGGTGTACAAAGAACTCAAAAATCTAGACACCAGAGAATCAAATAACCCAATTAAAAAATGGGGTACAGAGCTATACAAATCATTTTCAGTTGAGGAACACCGAATGGCCGAAAAACATCTGAGGAAGTGTTCGACATCCTTAGCCATCAGGGAAATGCAAATCAAAACAACCCTGAGATTCCACCTCACACCAGTCAGATTAGCCAAGATCCAAAACTCAGATGACAGCAGATGCTGGCGAGGCTGCGGAGAAATAGGAACACTTCTCCACTGTTGGTGGGGTTGCAAGCTAATACAACCACTCTGGAAATCTGTCTGGCGATACCTCAGAAAATTGGATATAGTACTACCTGAAGACCCAGCTATTCCACTTCTGGGCATATACCCCAGAGACACTTTAATACACAACAAAGATATATGCACCACAATGTTCATAGCGGCTCTATTTATAATAGCCAGAAGCTGGAAGGAACCCAGATGTCCTTCAGAAGATGAATGGATACAAAACTTGTGGTACATATACACAATGGAATACTACTCAGCCACCAGAAACAATCACTTAACCAAATTCTTAAGAAAATGGCTGCATCTAGAGAAGATCATCCTGAGTGAGATAACCCAGTCACAAAAGAACAGACATAATATGCAGTCACTGATAGTGGGATGCTAAACCCAGAGGCTTGCACTCCCCCAGAAACAACTCACAGACTGTATGAAGTCCAAGAAATAAAGAAAACAAAAAAATATACATATATTCACACAACAAGAAGACTTTGACTATTTCCATGTTGCGTTTTGTTTTGCATGTACTTTACGTTTATTGCAACTAGTACGTTTTCAATGCATACTGTCAAGCCCTTGAAAAAAATCAAGTACTGACTAAAAAACATATTCACATGGTTTTATGTAAAATTTATTTTAATGTCTGAAAAAACAGTACTGACAAAAATGTATAATTTTAAGCAAAAAACGTTTAAAATCTTTACATGTATCTTTGTTTTGCAAAATAAAGTCGTTTAAAAAAAAAAGGAATAGAGCTTTCACCTGCATTCTATAACCATGATAATCCTCGATGTGTCATTTGTCTTTGTATACTCAGGGGCATCCCTTATCCCATTCTCCCAAGAACCATGCATTTTTTTGCAATCTATTATCCTACTTCTGTGGCCAATTGACACAATGATCTTGGATGATAATAATGATGGTGGTAGTGGTTATGGTGGTCTTGGTGTTGGTGGTAGTGGTGGTGGTAGTGGTATTGATGGTGTGTGGGGGGTGTATGTGTGTGATAGTTTAGCTGCATCATGAGGGGTAATATATATATATATATATATATATATATATATTGGCAAGTATCCATTCTGAAGACATAGGTTGTTATTAACACTTTATATCTTCTTCTCAGTATTTCCTACCCTAAAGTAATGCTACCTTTTAGGATCAGGAAGTTAAATATATATATATATATATATATATATATATATATATATATATATATATATATATATTGAGTTACAAAATATATTTGTAGACACTTATGGTCTCCAAAAACTAGTTTCCCATTTGTAAATAAGAGAATACAGGCAGTCTTAAAATTTATGCACCAAGGCTGGATTCCTCAGGACTTGAGTGGGACCTATGAGCAACCAGCACAATAAGTTAGAGGCAAAAACCATTGAGTGGCTGAGATCCAGCTGGGCATGCTGGTTTACAAACACACAGTTACTGTGGCCCATAAACTTGTGGAAAATGAGGACTGTAGTGATGGCAGAAGCCAACATGGAACCTTAAGCCCTGCATTGTAGAATAGGCCTGTGAAGCTGCTGTGGATTAGGAAAAAAAATTTGCAGGAAGCAGAGACACAAAACCATGCTGCAGAGAGCTGGTCTTCCAGGAGGCCCCTCTTTGTCACCATTGACTGTTCATAAAGAGGCCCACGAGTAGTGCACAGAGCTTTGGAGCAACAGGATGTCCTAGCATGGGTTCTTTCCAGTATTTATTTCCAACCAGAGATGGAGCTGTTCCACAGTTCTTGTACCTAAAAACCTTCCAGCAGAGAACTGGTCTGCCAGGAGTGCTGTCACTCCAAAAAATTACAAGTTCACAGGTTTTCTAGCACATAGGAGGAACAGGCTCCAATCAGAGATAGTAAGACCAACTAACATCAGAGATAAATAGGTTGCAAGAGGCAAATACAAGAACCCAGGGGACCAAAATCAGTTCTATAACAGCAAATACTCGATTGCCCAAGACAATGGAAAAGAGAGATTTGTATTTAAAAATCACATCTCATGATGATTATAGAGCATATTAAAGAGAACATTAATAACTTTAAAAATAAGGACAACATGGGTAAACAAGTAGAAGCCCTTAAAGAGGAAACAGAAAATTCCTGAAAGAATTACAGGAAAATGTATCAAAATTTTCCTTAATACCTTTTAACATCAATGAACTCAATTCCCCAACAATAAGACATAGACTCACAAATTGCATATATAAACAGAACCCAATATTTTGCTGCATACAGAAAAAAACTCCTCCATGACAAAGTCATACACTACCAAAGAGTAAAATGGTGGAAATTTTTGTCCAAGCAAATGGCTTCAAGAAACAAGCTAGAGTAGCCATTCCATTATGAAATAAAATCATTTTTTTAACAAAAGTTATAAAAAATAAGGAAGGACACTTCATCAAAAGATGCATCAAAGAAAAAATTCACCAAAATGAACTCTCGATTTTGCATATCAATGCTCCAAATGCTACGGCACCCACATTCATAACAGAAACTTGACTAAAGCTCCAAGCATACATTATACCTAATATAATAATAGTAGGTGACTTCAATGCCCCACACTCATGAAGGGACAGACAGATCATAGACATGAAAACAGAACAGTGACACAAGGAAACGAAGAGAAGTTATGAATGAAATGGATTTAACAGAAGACATCTATAAAACATTTCATCCTAAAACATAAGAGTATAACTTCTTCTCAGTACCTCATGTTAAAAAACTGATCAGTAATGGGTCACATAAAACAATTCAATAGATACAAGAATATTGAATATAGTCCATGCATTCTATCAGATAATCATGGACTATGGCTGGTCTTCAATAACAGCAAAAACTAGATAGAGCCAAAATGAGCTTGGAAGCTGAACAATGACAAATTGAACAAGGAAGAAATAAAGAAAGAAATTAAAGTCATTTTAGAATTTAGTGAAAAGGAAGGAACAAAGTACACAAATTTATGAGATAAAATGAGAGAAGCTAAGATAAAAACTTATCCAAGTGCATACAAAAGAAATTAGAGTGGCCATACACTAACAACTTGACAAAACATCTGAAAACTCTAGAATAAAAAGAAGCAAATGCACTCAAAGAAAGAGATGGCATAAAATAATCAAACTCATAGCTGTAATCAACAAAGCAGAAACAAAAGTAAAATAATCAAACTAAGAGAAGAAATCAACTGATTAAAAATAATAAGGACTATAAAATAATTTTAAAACGTAGGACCTGGTTCTTTAAGAAAATCAACAAAGTCAATAAAATCTTATCCAGACTAACTAGGACTGTACAGATTGAGTATAACAAGTAACAAAATAAGAAATTACAGGGAAAGCATAATAAAAAAACTGAGGAAATTTTAAAAAATCACCAAATCCCACTACAAAAACCTATACCAAAAAACTGGAAAAATCTATATGAAATGGACAATTTTCTAGACAGACACCCGGTAAAAATTTAAATCAGGATCAAATATGCCATCTGAAAAGCCCCATAACCTCCCAACCTAGCAAAAAAAAATAAGTCTAGGAACACATAGGTTTAGTGCAGAATTCTATCAGACTTTTATAGAAGACCTAATAACAATACTCACCATACTAATCCACAGATTAGAAACAGAGAGAATATGACTCAACTCATTCTACAAAGTCACAATTATGCTAATTCCTAAACCACAAAATGACCCTACAAAGAAAGAGCACTTTAAACCATTATCCCACAGGAATGTTGATGGAAAAAATGCTCAATAAAAATCTTGCAAAACACATCCAGGAACACATCAGACCTATCATTCTCTACAATCAAGTAGGCTTCATCCCATGTATGGAAAGGTGTTTCAATATATGGAAATCTATCAATGTCATCCACTACATAAACAAAGTCAAAGAAACATATCCTTAGGACATGTCATATCTCTATTATCCATAAGCAAATAAACAAAAAACTGAGAAATGCTGTGTATACCTCTGATCTGTGAATCATATGAGTGTGCAGGTGGGGAGGGGTTGAATATATCACTGCATTATTGATTGTATAGCATGCAGGTTCCTAAAACTTATTCAGGAAAAAACATATCTACAGATTACAAGAAGTTGTGTGCTTTAAATAACTGTTTTTTTTTAATCCTCATTCCCAATGATATTTATGATAACTGAATAAACTTTTGAGGGGCTACTATCATTAACAGATGTTTGACACTGGTGATAGTTTCTAAATATAATTTTGACAAGTACAACCCCTTTCTTGATCATGACAATGAAAGACAACTTCAAACAGTCAGCAAGAGAATGGCCTTGACTTACATCAATAGGAGAAGAAGCCCTTGGTCCTGTGAAAGTTTGATCCCCACTGTAGGGGAATGCAAGCGGGATGAGGTTGTAGTTAGTGGGTAAAAGGGGGAACATTTCAATAGAAAAATGGGAGATGATGGGAGAAGAGAAAATTTGGAATGGGGATAACATTTGAAATGCAAGTACATGAAATATCCAATATAAAGACATTAAATACAATGTTTATGTAATGTCTGTACATAAGTAATTAAAGCTTTAGTTGTGAGGGATCTGAGAAAATGTTTTTGGGTCAGAAAAGGTGTTTTAAGTTATGTGTATAGATTTGACTTATGAATGTTATTGGACCTGAAAGCTCAAAGGGTGACTTTTAAAAACTAACTTAAAATATATAAAAGAAAAAATACTTCCTGTCATAAAAAATGTTAATCACTTTACAAGCAAGAACATGATTTAGTAAACCTCAGTGGAGACAGACTCAATCAATAATCTCTGAAACACTTAATCTGAGATATGAAATTAGCTGAGTTTGACCTCAGTACAGAAACATTTTAAGTTTTAAGGAAAAATACAATAGGTAGAACTTTGTGTGGGAGTGTGAGAGTCTAAGATACTAGGATTAAAAAAAAAAACAAAACATAACAAAAAAAAAAAAAAAAAAAAACCCCAATAGATTCAGAGTGTTAAGACTTTCTCTGTTCTTTTTCATGAAGGTGAACCTATACTTAGTGCATCCTCTGAGTCCTTTACTGTTCCTCACCATTGCTACAGGAAGTTTATGTCTGGGATCATAATGAGGTTCCCACATTGTGGTTTCCCTGTAACAGTAGTACATGGCTGTGTCCGCAGCAGTCACAGAACTCAGCTTGATAGAGAATGTGTTCAGTGATGTGTCTCTGGAGAGGGTGCTGCGGCTTTTCAAGGACTGACTATAATGAATCGAACCATCATAACATATGCGCCCTATCCACTCTAACCCCTTTCCTGGGAGCTGACGAATCCAGTGCCAGCAATAAGCACTACTGGTAATGGAGAATCCAGAGACTGTGCAGGTGAGGAGCAGTGACTGTGATGGCTTGATGACAGCAGGTCCTGACTCCTTAAGCTGAATCTGGGACAGAATACCTGAAATCAGAGTTGTTTTCAGTTAGTTCCTGGAGTCATACATTCCCACAGGACCCATGTGTAACATAGGAGACCCAGTTAGTGACACTCACCGTGCAGAGCTGCTGTCAAGCACAGGAGGAACCCTAGTAGTCTCATGTTCTAGAACACAAAGCTGCTTTTCCTAAGGTGCCAGCTTTGTCTGGGCAGAGACCTGTGAGCTACCACAGGAAGGGGGTATTTCATCTAGAGCCTATAGATTAATTTGCATATGGAATATTCTTTTTAAATACCCAGAGAAGGGCTGAGATCAGACAGCCTTATGTCCTTCTGTCCCCTGTGAGGAATGTCTCCTCTCCTCATATAAATGTCAGGAGCTGGACCTGTACTTCTCATCACATAACAAAACCCAGCATTAATTGTTATTTCTCAGCTCAGTTTTCCTGATTTTTAAAAAGAATTAGAATAGAGAGAGTAAAGTGCTTTCAAGTCAAGTCTTCTTACTTTTCTTTTCTGGGACTTGTTTATGAGAGTTCACCCTTCTCCCAATAGTGGTTCTGCAACACAAGGGCCACTGAGTTTTGTAATTCTTCTTAGCTACAAGTTTTGATGATACTGGATTTAAGGCTAAATTAAATCAAACTAATGTTTAGGTGTGTCAATGTTTTGTGGACATTCCTATCTATAGAATAAAGTATTCTCTTATAATAGAGACTATGAATTTTCCTAATGATTCACAGGCTAATGCTATTCTGAGCCAGCTATTCTTTTAAGTCCCATCTGTAATCTCTATACTCAGCTAAATCTTTCCTGACCTACACAGCCTGTGGAACTTGCTCCCAATCCTAGGGCTGAATCCAGAACTGCTTTTGATTACTCTTCTTCTTTCCTGTCCCTAGTTATGATGTATAATACCCGGGCAATTGGTTACAATTTTTTTGTATATAATTTACTATACTCTCAGTATCTAGAGACCCAAGTACGACTACACCAGATCTGCCCAAGACCAAAGAAACTGTTGATATCTCATGCTTTCCTTCCACTCTTTGGGAAATGTTCTATCCGTGTGTTGTGTTCCATTCCCCAGAGAACAATGAGCAGTATATATGTGGTCATCGCATAGAAATCTCAACGTTTGCTCCTGTTTTCCATAGGAGATTTCTGGACCTAAACTCAACTTATTTTAAAGTTCCATTTTTGGAAATTTTCTAATGATTGTTAGAATACCAATCTTTTCAACACTTTACTTACACACTTGGTGGATGCATGAAGAATGAATGTTTAGAGATTTTTGTACCTTTATTGTTATAATTAATGTAAACCAGAAGTAAAAATTCATAAATAAGCCTGGACTGTGGGCATATGCAGGGGTCATTTTCTTATTTGTATTCTCACAAGTAGTAGGAATTATTTTATTGTGAATGATACTACCCCTGGGAAAATTGAGTCTCAGCTATAAGAGAGAACTATCCAGGCAAAACCAGCAGAGTAAAGTACTGTGCAGCATTTCTCCATAGACCCTGACACATGACCAGACTTCATTCAGTGATGAACTATTACTGGAAAGTATAAGTTACAGTAAATCCTTTCATCCATATGTTTCTTATGTTCTTTGTATTTATCACAATAATATAAACCAAACAAGGACAGACTATAACCTCAAAAGATGACTGGAATTTATCTTAATACAGTCAGTTTTTTCCAAGTTTTCAGAAACTCAAAACTCATCATTTTGGTAGTTTCTGCATTTTATTATACATATATTCCACAACAACTAATAAATGACTGTTCTAATGCATTGTGCTAGCTATTGTAAACAGTCCTGCCCAGTATGAGAGTTCAGGGCAACAATGGTTATTTTTGTGTAGATGCTAGGATAAACATTTTTCTCAGAGTACATATGAAATGTGCATTCAATTTATCACCCATTTCAATTAAGATGCCAAGATGTGGTTTGTACCTCCTTGGAGAGAATTATTTTACTTTCCACAATTATGCTATTTCTACATTATTGTCTGAGAAAATGACACCCAGGCCTCTCAGTATGCTGGACAAATAAGAATTAAATTCAGAGACACACTTCAGTCTTTTTAAACTGTGCAAGAATACATAGATATGTCTTCGGTAGTGATGCAGTTTAGTATCTTTAAAAAATGGGCTTTAAATATGTCTCTATGATGAAGATGACATTTTGAGTGTGCACTGTGAACACCTCCCATAGTTATACATCTCAACAACTACAGGACCTTTCTGGGGCTCTGGTGGATCTAGGTACAGAAATAGTTATTGGTGGTGGACTGGCCAGACATCTTGCAGTGACTTTGCATCTTCACCTTCTAGGGCATGACTCCCAAAGCTGCACCTGGAACATCATACTTGGAGAAAATGAAAGATCACTATTTAGTAAAGAACAAACAAAACAATGTCCTCTTCTATGTCATTCCTTGAAACATTTACTTCAGGGAACAGCCACCAGAAAGAGACTCATATTTGCTCTAATGTTGCATGCCTGTGCTTGGTGTGGTTTGAGCACCTCCTGGTGGTCATGACTTTTCCTCAAGGGAGTGTTGTAAAGTTCCATATCACTGTTCTAAATAAGGCACCTGTCTCAAAGTGTTTCTATATTGTGGATCTGAAACTCCTTCCTGAATATTCCATTTTTCTCCAAATAAACAATATAATTCTCCTTGGCCAATCAGCATCTTGCTCTTGCCTTCTCAGAGCTGATTTCAGAGCTTCCCTAATTATTCTACCATGACATATTTAATGTTCCCTAGAAACATATTCTGTTGTTACTTTCTGGATTAGCAGGAGACCAATGAATTCCACATTTGTCAGACAATCTGGTACACTGGGTCAGCTGTTCCAGTGCCACGAGAGACTGAATAATGTGACTTTATATTTTATTAAAAATTATACAAATTGTTTTGAATAAAAATTATCTAATGCCTCATTATTACAAAACTATTGTGTATCAAATACCTTAACTCTTCTGTTTTAGTTTTAGGTTTTCCTCTCTGTCTTATTCTTGAATTCAAGCACTTCTACTAACAAATCTGTATTATTTCAAAAATGATTAACATTTAACTTTGAATCTATTGCAGAAGTGAGAGTGGTAGCACCACATGGCAGCACCATGTAAGCTAAAGAAATGTTCAACATCCCTAATCATCAGTAAAATGCAATTTAAAAGACCCCTGAGATTCCACCTCACACCAGTTAGAATGTCTAAGATAGCAGATGCCTTTGAGGATGTGGAGAAAGGGAAACATTCCTCCAATGTTTGTGGGCTTGTAAGCTGGTATAACCATCCTGGAAATCAATCTGGGCATTCCTCAGAAAATTAAACATATTACTACCTGAAAATCCAGACATTCCATTCCTGAGCAAAACCCCAAAAATGCCCCAATGTGTAAGTTGGCTACATGCTCCACCATGTTTATAGCAGCCAAGAGCTGGAAAGAACCCACATGTCCATCAACAGAGAAATGTGTATAAAAATTTATGCAATGGAGTGCTACTCAGCTATTAGAAACAATGACTTCATGAAATTCATAGGCAAATGGATGGAACTTAGATATTATCATCCAGAGTAAGGTAACCCAATCACAAAAGAACACACATAGTATGCACTCACTGATAAGCTGAAACTTGCTCCAGAAAGTACCCAGTACCCCCCAAAAAACAATTCAAAGACATATTGAAGCTCAAAAAGAAGAACAGATAAAATGGGGATGCCTCAGTCTTTCTTAGCAAAAAAAAAAAAAAAAAAAAAAAAAAAAAAATCCTTTCATGGGAGGAAATGCAAGGTCAAATAGAGGAGCAGGGATTGAAGGAAAAAATCACTCAGAAGCAGCCTCACCTGTGGATCAACCAATTAAGCAGTTAGTTAATCCAAGCACTATAGCTTGTCCCCAAAAGTATTTACTAGCAGGAACCATACAAGGTGCTCCCTTTGGGACTATGCTAGAGTCATATAGATACAGCTGAGCATGCTTCAGCTAACCATCAGTTTGAACTCAGGCATCCCAATAAGACTGATAAAGAAAGGATCTAAGGTACTGAATGGGGTTGCAAACTGATGAGAAGATAACATTATCAACCAACCAAACCCTCCAAAACTCCCATGGAATAAAACACCAACCTTTGTGCACACTTTGAGAGACTATTCATCCAGTTGCATATGTAGCTGAAGATAGCAGTGTCTGTCATCAATGTGAGAAGACACTTTTGTTCCAAAGTGGGCACATTGTCCCAATGTAGGGGAATGACAAGGCAATGGGGTAGAAAGGGGGGTCAGAAGAGATTGCTGTGGAGAGCCGTTTTGGCATTTCAGAACAGTTGATGACAGAGTATTGTTAATATTTTCCCAGGACATTTTGGGGCTAGTGGAGGCAGGAATCTGGCCTCTGCTACTCTCTGTAAGAGCTATTATCAAGCACATCTGCATCTGTAGCCCTAGGCAGGTTCTAAGAATAATGCTTTAATGAAGTCCATTTATATCTGTAGAATGAGGTAGGGACTTTTAGAATGCAGCATAGGGAAGTACATTCATATTTGATGCTCCAGGCAGTATCCTTAGAAATGCAGTTTAGGGCAGGGTGGATTTTGGAATGTAGGCACAGCAGTATCCATTTTTGTCTCTGACCTTTTTTAGCTGACCTCCAAGATTGTTAACTCATTTGATCCCCGAACAGTTGTTACCATTTTTTGCATGTAATTAAAATGGTTTAAAAAGAGGACAAATAAAAAAAGGCTTCACTTCAGCCTCAAGGCTTAGGCCTCAAGTCTAGCTGCAGCTTTAACTAACTTGTCTTTTCTTTCAATCCTCACTCTGGTTTCGGGTAGACCTCTTGGGAGTTCCAATTGTTCTCAGACAGATTGCATCTTTTCGAAGGCAACTGGAGCGGTTGGGGAGATGGGTGTTGAGTGAGGTAAAGGTATGGTATATATCAAATGTAAATCCAGAGTTTCCATTCCAAACAAAGAAAATAGAAAGAAAAAAGTAAAAGGACATACATAATTTAATAGATGCTCATGTGAACTAGAAATTGATGCACATTGGCCAAGACCAGACTTTCAGCCCAAGACTGGTGCCTGCTCTGAGTCAGGTAGCATCCATCCATAGGATATAAAAGGTGGCAGATCACTGGTCAGTTGTCCCTATCTGACAGCGCAATTTACTTTGAATTACCCAGAGGAACTAAAGACAAAGACTTCAGCAATAATTTTTAATCCCCACCTTATCCCTGTACTGCCAGAAAAAAACAAGAAATGACCTATATCGTGCCACCATATAGATATTGCTCTGTGAACATGAAGATGACCTCTTCTTTGTACCTTTACCCGGCAATGCCTTTCTCCCATGATTACTTTGCACTACTGAATCAGACACATGGCTATCATTGTTGATTCTTTAAAGCTGACTTACATTCTGTGGGACTTTCCTGAGTAGTTGTATGTCTATCCCTTGAGTCCTTGGTTTTTGCTTATGTTTAATCTATTGTAATCAGTGGTGGGTACAGATCTTAACAGTGGAGAAGCAAGTGTCCAGTGTGGTTTCTGAGTTACTCTCATCTCTTTGTGTGCTGTGCTACTTTGTTAAACACACTATGTGTTTATTTCAAGCATTATATCTCCTCTTTTTGTCTCAAATTTTCTAATGGTCAAAAAATTTGGCCAAATATCACAAAATTGAATTATTGAATGTGACTCATGTTACACACACACACACACACACATGCACACACACACACACACACACACACACACATGTATTATAAGAAGACTTACTTTGTGGTTTTACTTTGAATATGTGGGTGAGGCACTGTGATTCAGGATCTATATTTGGGTTATTCCAATGACATTTTCTAGACAATATCACAAAATACAGACCACCTTTTAACGGTTCAGGTTACAGTGCATTCATGTCCATTACTTTCAATTATCTTTTATGTCAGAGTTGGATTCTTTTCTGACAGTTTTAAAAACTGTCATTATCACCATGAACCCTTAAGTATTTATTAAATATCTTTTTTTAAATTCTGATACTAAATGCTTGCACAAAATAATTCTTATTTTGCTGCAGTAACTACTGACCATAGGAATTTTGTATGTTATCCATACACACCTGACTCCAGGAAATCTCTTGGTGTGTATATTAGGGTAGAAATCATGTTGTAATGATTTATACACTTTCATATAGCTCACTATTTCCTTTCCTAGGCATCACAGCAAGCGCATTGTGTAAGCAGTCTAGAATGTGCCCCATCATACTGAGGTCTCTCAGTGTAAAAGGTGTAAGCAATCAAATTTGGAATTAATATTTTATTGTTAAAAGATACTAACATGCTGAGGTTGTCTGAGTTTTAAAAAGTTGTTTTAAAATAAAAAATATTAAAACAAGATATGTAATATTAAATATTAAATATTAAAATAAAAAATATTAAAATAAGATATGCTCAGATGGCAATATTTTAATCACAGTAACAAAACAATCTTGACAGACATAGTGAAAATAAATATAATTGAATTACCAAGAAACATTATTTTTATATCAGATAGAAATGACCCCAAGCCTCAGTGCAATTAGTAAGATGAGAAGCACAGTAAAAATGAAACAAAATGAACAAAACAAACAATAGATGCCCCACCATGCCACAGGGGTACCTGTGCACTATATTCATTATGAATATTTTGAGATAGCCAATAGTCAAAAAGAGCCCAGATGTCCCACAATGAAAGAGTGGATAAAATATGGTTCATTAAAACATTGAAATATTATCTAACTAATAAGAAGGAGGATATCATGTGTTTTTCTGGATAGAAATTGAAAATACCATACTGAGTAAGGTAACTCAGACCCAAAAGGACAGACACCTGTGGCACTGTGGGGCATTTTTGGGTATATACCCAAGATTGGTTAAGCTGGCTCTTCAGATATTTCTATTTCCAATTTTCTGATGATCTTCCAGATTAATTTCCAGAGTAGTTGTACCAGTTTGCAATCCCACCACCAATGGAGGAGTGTTTCTTTTTCTGCACACCCTCGTCAATGTGTGTTCTCACCTGAGATTTTGATCTTAGCCATGCAGATTTGTGTAAGGTAGAATCTCAGGGACATTGTGATTTTCATTTCTGTGATAAGTGAATATTAACTAATGAGTGCATATTTGCCAAAAAAATACATAATGCCCAGGATACACTCTGCAGAACTGAAGAAGGTTAGCAGCCAAACGACCCATGTGAGGATACCTCAATCCTGCTTGAGAGGTAGAAGATAGATATCATGGGGGAGCAGGATAAAGGGACCTGAGTGGGAGAGGGGACAGGGAGTGAAAACAGGGAACATGATTAGGTATTGTTGGTTTACAGGTTTAACGTCCTGTGGGCCAGGAGAAAAAACATGTAAAACAGCAACCTTAGTAGGTAGGTAGGTATGGGACCCTTTAGAATATACCAGAAACCTAGGAGAGACACTCTGGACTTAAAGAGCAGATCTTAGATGAAATGTCCAACAGTGAGGAGAGGGAACTTATAGATTCCACCTTCAGTAGAAAGAGCATTAAATGGAGGAATGGGTTTGACATCCCACAGTCAAAAGATCTGTCCCAGAATTGTCCCTGCCTAAATTAACTACAGGGACAAACATGGAGAAGAGACAGGGTAAAAAAGGTTCAATTACAGGTACAGATTTGGGTCTATCTTACGGGGAGGCTCCATGGTTTTACATACACTATTACTGCTGATAGGTTGTGCTTACAGACAGGAGCCTAGAAGAGGCTCAAAAAGCAGCTAAATGAGACAGATGAAGATACTTACACCCAATTATAGACAGAAACCAGAGAGACCCCTGTGGATTAAGCAAGGAAAAGATGTACGAAGTTCTACAGGAGAACAACCCCATAGGAAGATCAACAGTCTCAATTAACCTAAACCCCCTAGATCTCGGACAGTGAGCTAACAACCTTGCATCATATACTGGTTGATCCAAAGCTCCTGACACATATAGAGCTGAGGACTGCCTGGTCTGGCCTCCCTGAGGGAAGATACACCTAACCCTCGAGAGAAGGCCCCAGGGAGTGAGGAGGTCTAGTGGAATAGGGGTTTGGGGACATCCTCTTGGGACTGGGGAGGAGAAATAGGATGAGGAACTGTTAGAGGGAAGACTGTGAGGGAAATAACAACTGGACTGTAAAAATGATTAAAGACAGTTTAAAAATTGTATTTAATGTGGAAATTATAATATCTAAAGTGAAGCTTTGTACATTCAATAACCAATGACTACTTTAACACACAATTATTGAAAATATTTAGCACGAGTCATATTCCAAGGAATTTATTTATGTTTCTCCAAGCTACTATTATTTCAATTTAATCAAATTAAATAAATTGTTAAATAAAAAATTGAAAAAAAAATCTTATTATTTTATACACTAACTTTTTAATTACTATTTTTACTTACAAATGCACTAATATTTCAATAGTTAAGGAAGACTTAACTATTTGCTTGCATTGCAAGGAACTTCTAGTTATATTGGTTTACTATGACCTGTTTTAAAATATCTGGAAAAAGTTGAGAAAAATAATCAATCAAAAAATTACCATTTGTCTTAAGTTAACAAACTAAAGAATTAAAGCCAGTAAATCCTTTTGGAAAAAACTTAAAACTAACCTTTGGTTTTAGTGTCTGTTCCTATAAAAGTTTTTTCATTAAGCATTAATTAATTTTCTTCTCTTCCTCTTCTTCTTTCTCTTTCTCCTCTTCCCCACTTCTATTTCTCCTTCTTTTTCACATTAAACAAATTAGGAGATTAACTATACAGAAAGCATTCATTGAAATAAATTAAGAAAGTAAGATCTATTAGCTAATGTCATTATATAAAACTAATAAAGTACCAAGAAAATTTGTAATAAATTTTGTTGTTCAATTATTTTAATATTATGACAGAATTTTATATTCCTCAGTGTGGGAAAGTCCATGATAAAATTGAACTATAGAATTATTTGAGCGTAATTAATATGAGATAGATTTTTTGTTAACTGATAGCAATTCTTTTTTATACATGGCCAACACTGTATAATAAATCCCCATCATTCATTTCATTTATAGTAATAGTTTTATATTATACAAATAAATTTTTTATTTATCACTTTTTTTTACACTTCAAATAATATTCCTCCTGCTGGTTACCCTCTCCAATCCCTCCTCTCCCTCTTCCCCTTGCCTACATGAGAGTGTTCCTCCACCCACTAACCTACTTCCTCTTCCCTAGCATTGCATTCCCCTACATGGGGCCATCAATTCTCTACAGACCAATTTAATAGTTCAGATGACATGAACTGATATACTAAAAATAATCAGGCATTCTGATATTACACCCCCCCAAAAAAACCCGCAACCAATAAACTAACTACAAACATCAGTGAGCTACAGCATAGATAAATTTCTGTAAAGCAATAATAGTTATATTAAAATAAATTTAGAAAGAAGAAAGCAAAATGTCATGCCACCCACATCTCTCACTGCTAAAATCTTGGCCTCCTCCTTCCTATACAAACTGGAATATCCATCACATAGTTAGTGTAACTTGAAACAACGAGAACATGAAAAATGCTGAAAACTATGCTTAGGTATGAATATATTGTTAGTTTAATGTGATTATATAGTCACATTGATATGCACTGTTCACCAGGTGATATGCACTGTGTATCACCTGGTGGTTCAGAGTGGCCTGACTGTGAGGTTTGTGTCTAGTTTTACAATGAAGATAATTCATTATGTATCTAGCACAGTAATAAGCGGCTGTGTCCTCAGATCTCACATTGCTCGTCTGCAGGTACAGGGTGCTCTTGGCATTTTCTCATGGAAATGGTGAAACGATTTTTATGGATGGTGCATAGTTTGTATAACTGCCATCATATTTCATTTCTCCAATCCACTCCAGAGTCTTTCCAGGCATCTGACTAACCCAGCTCATCCAGTAGTCACTGAAAGTGAATCCTGAGGCTGCACAAGAGTGTCTCAGAGACCCCAGGTTACACCAAGTCTCCTCCAGTCTCCACCAGCTGCACTTCACACTGAACATCTGTAAGTACAGGAAATACTGGTCAAATACTGCTAACACGTGCACATTGCTTCTCTTAATCATGTCAACTTACAAATCCAGCATCTATTGCTTTTCAAAAAATTACCTTTTAAAAGAGCAAAATAAAAAGTAAGTTTATTTCCAACTCCTTGTTGAAGAATAAATGAGAAGTCTTGGGATCTAGAGCAGAGCTCCTCTCACAGAACTGCAAGATTAGGTTCATATGATTTTACAAGTAGAAAACAGTCTTATTTACACGTCTTCCTGCTATACACATGATATGTAGCGGGAGCCAAGAGGTGATGAGTCTGAGAATATTTGTAAATATACTGGACAAGTCAGTTTATGATGTTAATATTGGAATTTCATCATTTTTCCTTCAAAGAAACTGATTAATTACCATCTAATTTCTTTTATATTTGCACACAAGATTTGCATTTTGGTGTTTGTTTCAAATCAAATTTTCATTCCCTGGGTTGAAAAAGGGACTGGCATTCATTTATAAAATACTCATTTCTGTAGGATGTGGTTCCATATGCTTAGTCACTGATGAACATGCAGATCCCCTAGTCACCTCCATGTCTGAGGGCAGCTGCTTCATCAGGTTGTGAACACTCTTTCTGCATAGAAGACATATGCCAATTCCTGCACTTCAATGTACAAATAAGAACAGAAAATGGTTGTCAAAGCCATGTGCACCCAGGAGTCTGTGAATTTATTTTGTTATTACATATTTTATTTCTTCCTTTTCTGCATATTTCTGTTTGATCACTAGAAACTGGAGTGAGTGGTAAACTGAATTTCAAAGTAAGGCCATAGTTACACTTCTATAAATTTTCAATGTGTGCATGCCCTGAGCTACAAAAGGAATGACCTCACTTCACACATACCTCCCTTGAATTCACTTCCCACACAGTTGAAGTATGCCACACCACAGGAATTTACCAGTTATATTCTAAATATTACTAAGTTTGATCCCCCCTTTCTAGAGGCCATAAACATAGACATCCAAGATAAATTTCTGTTTGACTTCTCATTGAAAAAGATTGTTATTTGACTGAAGCTTGCTCTGTTTTGCTTCTCTGCTTTAATGGTGACTGATATTAGACTGAAAAACTACACAAATGGTTAATTATCATTCAATTAACTGATTCAGGTTTGAATGGGCTTCAGTTTCCTGCACTGAAGGTAAACCAACTGAGGTTTGGAATATCACCTGCGAACAATGTTCATCTCATTGTTTAGAAAAAAGAGCAAAGGCAAGCAAATTGAAGATCTGTTCACTAGATTGGGGGAAAGAGAGAAAATCTGAGAATAGACACTGAAGGATGGAAGCTTTGATTCAAGGAAATTAGAAAATCAGGATCACAGTAGGAACTGAACAGCTTAAAGTAACTGAATATGGTGGAAACCAAGCCAGGTAAAAAAGTGAGATGAAAGTATAAAAAAGGTTTCAGCAAAGCAAAGAATATTCCTCTCCATTACCTTAAGGTCAGATGTGATAACAAGTATAAAACATAATAAATCCTTCAGTATATTATTCCACAAAATGGTGAAAAGAGGCCAGAGCATATATGAGAGCAGAAAGGCAATATTGGATATCAAAGTTATTGCATTATATTCCCAGAATATAAATGAGAAAACATTAGATATATAGATATGTCAGGCACAAATATCTGAAGAAAGACTCTACCCAATGATAGTCATCCAATTTTACACTCAAGGATTTGAGAATAACAAGACCATGTCTCTCTCTCTCTCTCCCTCTCTCTCTCTCTCTCACACACACATACACACACACACACACACACACACACAGAGAGAGAGAGAGAGAGAGAGAGAGAGAGAGAGAGACATGCACAGGTACACACAGATGTACAGACACAGACACACTCACACACATGCACACACATACATGCACATATACACATACACACGCACACACAGGTCTACAAGCAGGTAACCTATTAAAATTGAGAAGGATATCAATCCTGAAGGTACTCTAATATTATGTACTCTTAACAAAGTATAAGAGAATTGTCAAAGGAATCAAGAGTTTGAACAAAAATCAACAGATGAGAGGAGCTTATAGCATACAAATAACTCTGCTTGAACAATCTCGTCTCAGAGACTCAGATATTGAGTGACATAGGATCAGAAAACACATTCTTCAATAAATGCTGTGCCCAGGTTACCATGCTTGCTGGATCTGATCAGAAGCTCAGGCCTACAGAGAACTGAGGAGAATTGGAAGTGGTTAAATGTCATTGTAATTCTTTTAAAGGATAAGTGTTGTCAAGGAACTAAAAGACTGTATCAGGTAAAAGCAGTGATAAGCATTCATAACAACCTAACCTCAGTCCTGAACCCAGGTAAGAATTCATCTTGTGGTTTCAGATATGTGTAATCAAAGCATGCTGCCACAGAGAGGAACAGGTTAGACAAGAAGATTAACAACAAACTCATGGGCCATCTAAGCCTGGTATAAATTACACATGAGGAAAAACAAAGATATCCTGTTTCAGTAAATGTGAACTTCTAAAATGTTTATCTCTCATTGCCAAACAATGCAATTGCAAATGCACACACACACACACACACACACACACACACACAGCACATAAATAAACATAATATTGAAACTATTATTATTGTAGAGAAAAGAAATAAAACAATTTTATACTGTAATTATATAAAATGAAGAGGAAGACCTAATATACAGTTCTGGAAAACACGAAAGCAGTTAACATGGAACAAAATAGAATAATACCATTTGAAAATATCAAGTGAATGAATAAAATTGACAAAGGAGGATTAGGTGAATAAGTCATCAAACACATGCATTGTAGCTGCCTAAATTAAAACAGGTGTTAATAGAAAGAAAAAAAGAATCAACACTAAAAAATGCATTTTATTCTTGATTTTAATTCAAGTTTATTACACTAAAGGTTTCTAGAAATGCCACAAAACATTAAGTAGGAATCATTTGTCAAAATGATTGGATGAAAAATATGAAATATAATGTAAGCATTTGTCCAAATCAAGTTTCATTTAAGTGTAAAGAGAAAAAATAAAGCATTAAAAACTTATACAGAGAAAATGCATACAAAAATAATTCAAATATTCATAGTGATTTCAGTTCAAGATGGCATTATCAGGGAAAACCATCATCAAAAAGCATGACTTTTTATTTAGGATACAAAAGCATGCTACTCCAAAGAACAAAACATTTTACTACAATCCTCACACAGGAAGAAGTCAGAACACAAAAATCTAGAGTGATGTGCATCAATTAGAATATGGCCATCATCGGGCAGAGGCTCTCAGGAGATGGCTATGTCAGGATCCTGTTGGCATGCATGTCTTGGAATCAGCAACATTATCTGGGTTTGGTGGTTTTATATGAGCTAGAACTCAAGGGGGCGAAATATCTTGATGACCTTTGCTTCAGTCTCTGCTTCAAACTTTTTCTCTATATTTCCTCCTGTGGATATTCTCCCCCCTCCATCCAAAAAAGGACTGAAGCATCTAAATTTTGGTCTTACTTCCTCTTGAGTTTCATGTGGTCTGGCACTTATATCTTGGTTAATCAGAGTATTTGGCTAATATCCACTTATCATTCAGTGCATACTGTGTGTGTGTGTGTGTGTGTGTGTGAGTGAGAGAGAGAGAGAGAGAGAGAGAGAGAGAGAGAGAGAGAGAGAGAGAGAGAGAGAGAGAGACCTCACTCAGGATGATAATTTCTAGTTCTTCCATTTGCCTAAGAATTTTATGAAGTCGTTATTTTTAATAGCTGAGTAGTAGTTGATTAATGTACCATATTTTCTGTATCTTTTCCTCTGTTGGAGGACATCTGGACTCTTTCTAGCTTTTGCCTTTTATAAATAAGGCTGCTATAATCACAATGGAGCATGTGTCCTTACAATATATTGAAGCATCTTTTGGGTGTACCCCTAGGGGTGATATAGCTGGGTTCTCATGTAGGACTATGTCAAATTTCTGAGGAGTATCTAGACTGATTTTCAGAGTGGTTGTACCAGCTTGCAGTTGCACCAACAATGAGGAGTGTTCCTCGTTCTCCACATCCTCCCATGCATGAAGTTTTTATCTTAACATTCTGTCTGGTGTGAGGTACAGTCTCAGGGTTGTTCTTATTTGCATTTCCCTGAATACAGAGTTAGATGATCATAGACAATCATTGAACTGAGAATGGGGGGCCCCAATGGAGGAGTTAGAGAAAGGATTACAGGAGCTGAGGGGGCTTGCAACCCTATAAGTACAATACCAATTAACTAGAGTTCCCAGGGACTACACCACTATCTAAAGAGTAGAAATGAATGGATCCCTTGATCCAGCCACATATGAAGCAGAGGATGGCCTTGTTGGGCATCAGTGGGAAGAGAAGCTCTATGTCCTGTCAAGGCTCAATGCCCCAGTGTAGGCTGATGCCAGGGAAGGGAGGTGGGAGTAGGTGGGTGGGAGGATAATCTCATAGAACATTGGGCAAGGAATGGGTATAGGGTTTATGAAGGAGAAATTGGGAAAGGCTATAATATTTGAAATGTAAATAAAATATATCCATTCAAATACCAACTAAATAAAAAATAATAAAATATAATATGGCCATAAACTTTGGTTGCTTGCATTGTTCATGATTCTCAACAAAGTTGGCCCTACATCATCCTCTCCCTCCTCCTCTGTCCTTAATCAGTCAGCAGGAGGCAGTCTATCATCTTGGTAGGTGACATGGTATCAGAAATTCTGGTGGAAATCTACTCAATCTTAGGCTAGTCCTGTGGGAAAACACAAACTCCTCCAATTTGTAAGGAGGAAGTCTTGTCCCTTCCAAATCTCATCCAAAGTATGATGCTGTTATACTAGTGTAGGGGGTGTTGATTTTGGTGAATGCCAATGGAGGTGTTTGTAGTTCTTATACATGATAGTTTAGTATAGTCAGAACGATTGTTAATTGTACATCAGGGGTTAGGTGGTTGTTTTTTGTTCAGAAGTTGGGCTTTTAGTGTTTTATGTTTTATTTCTTCTATTTCTTAATCCTGAGGCTATATATGGTAGGTAATTTTTCATTGTATGTAGAAAGTGTTGAATTAAGAGATGGTGAGGTCACCACCATCAGGATTCATGACCTGCTCACAGAAGACTGAGCTCCCAGGACAACCTCACAATTGCTTTCCTACTTGAGCCCATGGTGAGCCTGCCACACCCCCACTGGCTCTCCAGGGAGGAACCAACTCTGAGAGCACAGGAAGCTTGGTGCTTTCCGGGAATGTATTCCTTATGGCTCAGAGAGAGAACTGGGTTACTGCCATCAGTACTCATGACCTGCCAGAAACTCTTGCTGCTTTCTGAGAACGTTTCTGTTACATTCCAGAGAGAGAGAAGGACCACCACCACCAGAACTAAGGACCTTCCCATGGACAGCTGAGCACCCAAAAGAGCTTCACCAGCACTCTCTCAACTGAGCCCACAGAGAAAGAACAGAGTCACCAGTATCAGTACTTACTCCCTGCCCTCAAAGAGCTAAACAGCCAGGAGCAATTGGTTTTATTAATCACCCTTATATATTATATTAGTTTCCATCCCCTTGAGCTATTTTTTCTTTTTTAATTTTATAGCGAATACAGGGGTGTTCCATGGAGTGTGGACAGATATGTTTTAACAGAAGCTGTTCTTTGACCAGTTGTGTGATGATTTTAAGATTCTCCCTTGAAAGAGGCCACTCTGAAATTCAAATGGAATCATGGGGGTACTGGGGATATTTTTAATGTGATATGGAGTTGCCCATGACAGAAAAGAGGAAAGAAGTGCCTTGTCCAATAGCAATGTTACCTTGGCCTATTGGTTTTGTTGGATTCCACAGAGTTCTAAAATGCTGAGCCTTTCTGCAGGTTTAAGAACTGGCAGAAGTTTCATATCTTTAGGTTGCTATGGCATTGTGATATTTGTTGTGTTTTTCTTACCACTTTATTTAAAAGAAAAAGGGTAATACATATACATATTTTTAAAGGCATTTTGACATAACATTATATGAATAATTTTGTCAGTACTTAATTCTTTTAGAGGTGTAATAGCGTGCATTGAAATCCCACTAGTTACCATAAGCATGAAGTACATGTAGGACAGAAGGTAACATGGAAACAGATTTCTTGTTGGGTATAGATTAAGCATAATGATCTGTGAATACCAAAAATTTCCACATGGCTATTATCTTAGCTTTTGGATTATTAATGGTTTGAGCTCTAGGTGTACCACACCACACTCTGAGAGGGTGTTATACATTTATTTTTCTCCCTAAGAAGGACTGAGGCTATCTTTTCTTTTATTTCTTTCTTTTTTTGGTTGTTATTGTTGTTTTAAGGAGCAGTTTAATAGACTGTCTTTACCAATACCTATTAAGAACTGTTGTGTTTCAAACAGACGAAAAAGACTTTCCATCCATACCAGAGAGTATTTGGTCCATAAACATAAATTGTCCCTTTAGCTAGTCCATATCCATGCCATGGAGTTGATTGAAAGCACCCTAGAAAAAGGACAGGTTGCTTGTGTAAATGGGGGAGGGGTATCACCCTTCCTGAAGAATCAGAGGTCTCATTGAATTCTCATGGATATGCATTATGGCACACCACCTGTTCTTGCCCCACCTATGCGTGCTAGTTGTCTTCATACTGGCTGCTGTAGGTTTAACACATGGTGCTTCAGCCTGGCCAGAGTGGCCAAAAAGTTACTGCTCTCCTAGGGGAGCCTGGAGTAAGGTAGGCTGCCAGACCCATTCTGGAGTGGCCAGGGCCCCAGAGTTGTTAAGGAGTGGCAATGTCCGAAAGACATGGCTGGGAGCTGAAGCTAGAGCCAGCAAGAAGGGAGCAGGCTCGGGCAAGTACACACACCCAGCTTGTTGGACGGAATCAATATCCAGCAAGTTTATTTTAGAAGAGAAACCTCTTCCTTGGAGTATTACAGCTCAATAAAACAGACACCATCAGATGATCTTTGGTGAAGTAACGTGTTCTCTTTATTCCTTGTAAGTATTTGTGAGTGGGTTGGGATCTAGAGGTAGATGCCTTTTATTGGTATGTTGACATATTAGGAATAAGTCATCTGCATGTGGAAGGATTTCGGGTATGTCCCTTTGCTGATTGATCTTCACAGTCTTCTCAGTGGGGTGTCATAGTCACGTATTCCAGAAGATGAACCTGACTGATGAATTATGAAAATTGCTGGGATTCAGGTATCTGCCTGGCCTACCAGCTTTTCTTTCTGACAGCACTGCCCACTTCTTCATAGGGGAATAATATATTGCTGCTGTAGCTCCACTTGCACCCCATTGGCAAGTACTGAGCAAGCTCCTGTTATAGGATTATTTTAAAGCACAGAACAACCAAGGCAGCAGTGGGAGGGCAGAAAAACATTTTTTTTTCTTTAGGCTAATGACTATTGATTTGTGCAGAAATTCTATTATGCTAATAACAAGCAAGGAGTGATTTTTCAGTGGCCCTTGAATTCTGAGTAAGGTAAAAGTTTTTAAAATACAAATTACAGAAAATTATTTAGACATTAATTATTCCATATATTAACTCAGAGACCTAATGTAATTATTTATTAGCAATGAAAGGGGATTTTTGACAGTTACATTAAAAATACAGAACTACATTCATTTACTAGGATCTGTCAAGATCAACCTGAATAAAGGTAAAAATAACTAATCAGTACTTTGAATCACAAGTAACTTCCATTAATACTTGGGTTCCTGACTTTCATGCTTTTTTATTTGCAAGTCCACCCTGTTCCTAGTTTTATTCTATACTCCTACCTGTAATATACATTATCATATTTCCTAAAACTTGTTATATTTTATTTTTTAGCAGAGATGATATATTTTAGTAGATATACAGGCATGTCACATTACATTAGTGATTCTGCCCTTCGAGACAACAAAATATATTTCAAGTGTAACTACAGAATGTTAAAATAACCTTTCATTATGTTACCCTTTTCACCAATATCTCATCAGAATATTGCATAATTGTTTCTGTAATAAATGTCATTGTTTCATAGATTAGGTGAAATCTCAAACTACCTTATTGAATTTCATTTTCTTGATCAACATGTTGAAAACTTGAAAATATATTTAGTACTTATATCTTTTATGCTCTTTTTGTCATTGTAAAAAAAACTGTAAAATTTTCAACATATCCGCTACTTGCCTCTTGAATCCGTTCATTCTGGGATTTCAATGATGAGGGTAGAATTTTGTGGATTGTATAGAAAAAATCAGTGAAAAACTTCCAATTTTTTATGTAATCTCAATCTACATAAGGTATAGAATGCTCTTTATTTCTGATCCAATATAGTCCTCCATCTCATGATTATAGCTACAGCATTTTCAATGCTATGTTATCTTCCTTAGGTTCATAGTTGCATAGTAGCAGATTTAGGAACATCACAGTGATTGGGTTTTGTATAGGTGTGGGGTTGGTATGTTTCTAATCATAGGGTGCTCTTTTAATATGCCAGATAAGTAGATTTCAGACAATATATTTGATATTGAAATAGATACTTTCTCTTGAAGCTCCTATATTTGACAGAAATCGACTCCTATTACATTGCAGAAATATAATCTCTGGGTGATGGGTCAATTTAGAAAGAGCCTGAAACCATACATTTTATAATCCCCCTACATACACTTCCATATTAATCTTGGTGTGTATGAGCTCCTACCAAAGAGTAAAGATAGAATATTAAATTTCATAGACAAATCACCAAATAAATTTTTTTCTATTTAATTTCACTCTGCATTATGTATGAAAACTCTCCATGTATGATGGAGATGCATCCAATACGTTTCTTCAACTATTGATTGTAGCTGGAGCATGTTCAATTCTCTGTCATCTTCTTAAGAGTCAGAGCTGCATAGAAGCTGATTTAGGAACATCACAATAACTGTGTGTGGGGGATAGGCTGGAATATTCCTGATTATGAGGTGCTCCTTTAACATGCCAGGTCAGAAGAATTCTGGCAATATATCTGATATTGAAATGTATACTGTGTGATGAAGCTCTTGGGATTTACAAAAATAGGTTGTTCATTGCAGAAAGATAATCTCTGAGTGATAGCTCTATTTTAAAGAGCTTGAGACAATAGATTTGATAACTCCCCTACATACACTTCAGTTATTTGTCATGCTGTGTATGAGCTCCTCCATATAAAGCTCTGCACACCCCAGAAACAACTCACAGACTTATGAAGTTCAAGAAGAGAAAAAAATAAAAGGAATTAAAAACAAGTTTGCTTAATCCTTACACACCAAGAAAACATTGACTAATTCCAGGTTACATCCTGTTTTACATGTAATTTATGCTCATTGTAACTAGTAAGATCATTTTTTATTTATTTATTTTTTATTGAAAAACTTTATTTTAAAAATAAAGATAAACGTACAAATTTTAAGCATTTTTGCATAAAAGTATACAAATACATTTTTGTCATTGCTTGGCATTTCTTTAAGGTTTGATAGTGTGCATTAAGATCTTACTAGTTACAATGAGCATAAAGTACATGTAAAACAGGATGTAACTTGGAATTAGTCTAAACTTTCTTGGTGTGTAAGAAGTAAACATAATGGCTTTTCTTTTTTTCTTTTCTTGAATTTCACACAGTCTGTGAGTTGTTTCTGGGGCATTCAGAGCTTTCTGAGCTTATTATCCCATTATCAGTGACTACATATTATGTCTGTTCTTTTGTGACTGGGTTATCTCACTCAGGATAATATTCTCTAGATGCATCCATTTTCTTAAGAATTACATATAGTCATTGTTTCTGATAGCTGAATAGTACTCCATTGTGTAAATGTACCCTAATTTTTGTATACATTCATCTACTGAAGGACATCTAGGTTCTTTTCAGCTTCTGGCTATGATAAATAGAGCTGCAATGAAAATTGTGGTACATGTATCTTTGTTGTATGTTGGAGCATCTCTGGAGTAAATGTCCAGAAGTGGAATAACTGGGTCTTCAAAAAGTACTATGTCCAATTTTCTGAGGAACTGCCAGACTGATTTCCGGAGTGGTTGTACCAGTTTACATCCCCACCAACAGGGAGAAGTGTTCCTTTTTCTCCACATCCTCGCAAGCATCTGCTGTCATCTATATTTTTGATCTTGGCCAATCTGACTGGTGTGAGGTGGAATCTCAGCGTTGTTTTGATTTGCATTTCCCTGATGGCTAATGATGTCAAGCATTTCCTTAGATGTTTATCAGCCATTCAATATTCCTCAATTGAGTACTTTTTGTTTAAGTCCGTACCACATTTTTTAATAGGGTATTCAGTGAGTATATATCATGAGTATTCTTTTGTGACTGGATTACTTCACTCAGGATGATAGCTTCCAATTTCTTCCATTTTCCTAGGAATTGCATGAAGTCATTGTTTTTAATAGCTGAGAAGTACTCCATTGTGGAAATGTACCAAAATTTCTATATCCATTTCTCTATTGAAAGACATCTGGTTTCTGTCTAGCTTCTGGCTATTATAATGATGGCTGCTATAAACATTGTGAAGCATGTGTCCTTGTTAGAAATTGGAGATTCCTTTGAGTATATGTCCAGGAGGGGTAGAGCTGGGGCCTCACATAGTACTATGTCCAATTTTCTGAAGAACTGCAAGAATGAATTTAAATGTTATTATACCAGCTTAAAATCCCACTAACAGTGAACGAGTTTTCTCTTTCTTCATGTCCTTGTCAGCATCTGCCCTCACCTGGGATACAATCAAATGGTTATCTCATTGGATACTGAGAAGACTTTGAAATAATCCAACATTCTTTCATGTTAGGGTATTAGAGTATGTGGGATACATTGCGCATGTGTAAATACAATCAAAGCAACATAAAGCCACACTGGCATCCAAGTGAAAAGGAACTGAATGTATTTCTAGTAAAATCAGAGACAAGACAAGGCTGTCCCTCTCTATCAATATACTACTTTATGTTCTGTCTGGAGCACTAAGAAAATCAAAGGAGAGCAATGAGATAAAAAGTTAGAAGGAAGAGGCCTATGTAATGTTATTTGCAGGTAATATAATTGTATACATTAGAAACCCAAAACATTCTACTAGAGAATTCCAATAGGTAATAGAATGAGCAATTCTCAACTTCATATAGAAAATTAAAAATCCCAAGATATTCCAGACAATCCTGAATAATAATACACAGAGCAATCACCATCAAAGTATTCAATCTGTACTACAGAGAAATCGTGATAAAGATCACAGGGCATTGGTATAGAAACATAAACATCGATCGATGAATTAGAAATACAAACCTCAAAATGAATTCAAACAATTATGTATACTCAATTTTTTCATAAAAAAGCCAAAATTATATAATGGAAAATGGAAGGCATCTTCAATAAATGGTACTGGACTACCTGTATATATATATATGAAACAAAAACAGATCCATGCTCATCACAAAACTGGAGTTAAAGTGGATGAAGGACCTCAAAATAAAACAGAATATATTGTACCTCTACAACAAAAATTAATAAGAATCTTTAAAAATAAATACAGGAGACAATTTCCTGAAGATAACAGCAAAGCCTCAGACTCTGAAAACAACTGCTGATACATGGAGCCTCCTGAACTACAAAGATTCTGTAGCTCATAAGACACTGTCAATAGGATAAAGTCAATAGAAATAAACAAGCCAAATAACTAGCTAAGCATACTTGCAGCTAACCACTGGACTGAGCACGGCGACCCCCAAAAATGTGCTAAAAAAGGACTGAAAGAGCTGAAAGGGTTTGCAACCTCATGGGAAGAACAACATTATCAACCAAACAAACCTAGCAAGCTCTCAGGGACTAAAACACCAACCACTGAGCACAAATGGAGAGACCCATGGTTCCAGTTGCATATGTAGCACAACATAGCAGTGTCTGGCATCATTATGAGAAGAAGGCTTTGGTCCAGGGAGGGCAAACTTTCCCAATGTAGGGGAAAGCCAAAGCACTGAGGAGAATGTGAGAGGCTGCACCTTCATGGAGACAAGTAGAGGACCAGCAGGGATGAATATCGGGTTGGGGGAAAGGGATAACATTCGAATTGTAAATACTAATGTAAATTATTGTAAATCTAATTAAAAATGGAGAACTAAACCGAGAATTCTCAAGAGAGAAATTCAAGAGAGAAGTTAGTAAGAAGCATTTAAAAAACTGTTCACAGTGCTTAATTTTCAAGGAAATGAAATTCAAAACATCTCTCAGGTTCTATGTTGTACCCATAAGAATGGCTAAGATGAAAAACTTAAAAGATAGCACATGCTAGCTAGGAAATGGAGCAAAAGGTCACTTCTTTATTTCTGTTGGGTGTACATACCACTGCAAATACTTTGGATGATATTTTGGTGGTTTCTCAGAAGACTGAATGAAATAACTCAAGAACCTACACTGCTACTGGGAATATACCCTACAAATGTTCAATCATCCCAGAAAGACCATTTTTCAACTCTGTTCACAGATATTAAATATGTAATAGCCAGTAAGTGGAGAGAACTTACATGTGCCCCAATATAACTATAGACAATTAAATGTGTATTTACACAATTGAATAAAATTTAGCTATTATAAATGAAGACATCACAAATTTTGCAGGTGAATGGTGGGAATTTGAGAATATCATCCTGAGTGTGCTAATCTGCTTTTGATCCAAATTCATGGAATGTATTTACTTAAAGTTTTATATTAGTCATGAAATAAAGGTATCATGTTATACTTCACAGAACAAAAGATGCTAAACAAGAAGAAAGGCTCAAGGGAGAAACCTTGATTCTCACTTACACGTGGGAATTAGATGGTCATAAGAAAAGGATGAAGAGAGGAAACTGGGGGTGGGGAGCATAAATGTGGAAGAGAATGGAAGGTTTACAATCATATGTCTGGAAAAAGACAGTTGAGGTAGCTAAATGGATATTAAAAGGAATGGAAATACACAACTGTAGGAGTGATAATGGGGATGTCACTAAGATAAACCAGAAACCTGTGATATGGGAGGTGCCCAAGAGTCAATGGGGGTGAACTTAAATCTGATCTACTACATTGATGTATTGGAACCTTAAGAAGCCACCTCCTCTAGCAAGGCAGGAATGCCAGTGTAAGTCCAGAGACACAACCTGTCCACAAATATCACTAGTCTTGGAGGAGATTCTACCTAAAACAGATCCAGACATGAGATACATCCCATTATCAAACAACAATCCCTCACTCTATTAATTTTACTCTGTTCAGGTGCAGACAGGAGATTGGAATAACTGTCAGCTGAGAGGCTCTGCAACACAGTTGATTCAAACAGACACCGACACCTACAGCCAAACAGTGTATAGAGCTTAGGGGCTCTTATATAAGAACAGGGGGAAAGATTGAGGGTACTGAAGGGAATAGGAACTGTACAGGAGACCAACAGCATGAACTAACCTGGATTCTTGGGGTTCTCAGAGTCTGAAACTCCAAACGCAGCACATACTTTGGCTGGACATAGGTCTCCCTTTCATATGAAGCACTTGGGAAGCAAGCTTCATATTGGTCCAGAACAATTATTTTGAGTTTTATCCCAAAAGCTGTTGCTTGTATATAAGTCATGTTCTTTTAACTTGGCTTCCTTGTCTGGCCACAGTGGGCGATGAAGAACATAGCCTTCCAGAAACATAAAGTATCATGGTCTGGGTTGATAAGGGAGGACTACCACCTGGCTGTGGATAAGGGGAGGAAGTAAAGGCAGAGAATCATCTAAGTGAGTGACCTTTAGTGGGGGTAGTGAGTGGGCTGTGATGTGAATAAATTAAATAAACCAAACTAAAAATGTGATACTTCAGCAATTTATTTTCTGGGCATTTTCTAGGGCACAAAAATTAAGTTTTGCTCTGTGAGTAGTTTTGACCCAATAAATCACCCATTCCTGTCTCTGGATTTCTTTGCTACCACATTAACTCAAGATGTTAGGACCAGAGACTCTTCCTATGTATTAGAATTCTTGTCTCAAAGCTTGGGGCAGGAAATATATATATTAACCTGCTCTAAGATAGAATCCCTGTGTTTGATGTGTTCTGCATGCCCCCTTCTGGTGCAGAGCTGCTCTACAAGGAGGTTTATGTCTGGGCTCACCCTGAAGACCCCACACTGTGTCTCCTGCACAGTAATATGTGGCTGTGTCCTCTGTAGTCACAGAGTTCAACTGCAGGAAGAACTGGTTCTTGGATGTGTCTCTAGTGATGGAGATTCGACTTTGGACAGATGGGTTGTATATAGTGCCACCACCAGAGCTTATGTATCCCATCCACTCCATTTTATTTCCTGGGAAATCCCGGATCCAGTGCCATCCATAACCACTGCTGATGGAGTATCCAGTGACAGAACAGGCGAGGGACAGTGACTGAGAAGGTTTCACAAGGCCAGGCCCTGACTCCTGAAGCTGTACCTGAGACAGGAAACCTACAGAAAAGGGGGAGCAGTCCTGTCTGTTAATCACACAGTCAAAAAAGTGAACAAAAACAAAAACAAAAAACTTACTGGAGACATGAATGCAATATCAACACTCACCAGGGATAGTTGTGAACAGGTATAGAAGACTCCACACCCGCATCTTTTAGGCTACACTTTCTCTGCAGAGAACAGCCTTCAGTGAGAGATATGTGAGTGGGGCCAGCCTAGGAGAGAATTTAACTTAAACCTAGTTGATGCATTTGCATGTGGGAGCCAGCCTTGCCTTTATAATTGGAGAAGAGCTATAGTGACAACACTTTGTTATTAAATTGAGATCACCACTGTCTCTGGCTTCCAATAGTTTGAATCTGGAGTTAGATTGCATGAGGACTGTAGGAATCAGAGGAAACACATCTGGACATGATCCCACCTTCCCATCGTAGACCAATCTTCCCACAGACACTTCTGATAATGTGTTTTTACACTCTTAAGTTAGTGCCAACCTTCCTTTCATATATGGGTTCCTGATATCTAGGTTTTTTATGAGTAATTCTACCCTGTTCTTCTCTCTCCCTACCCATAGTATATGTCATTATCTTTCCTAAATTTTGTGAACTCTCTTATTGTTGTTGCAAAGATGATCTGGTATCTTTCAGGTGTATAGGTCTTAGCTGTATGCACAGGGTTGATATAGGCTGATCACATAATATTTATAATGTTACCTTTTCAGATATCATCTAGGCAAAATTCCATAGAAACTACAACAGCTTATGCCAACCATGTATTATATATTTCAACTTTCACCACGTCCTCATCAGCATTTTTTCCTGATGTTTCCTTAACAAATGTCATTTTTTTTATTATATGTCATCTTAAACTAGTTTATTAATCTACATTTTCCTGATAGATCTACATGTTTAAACTTGGAACTTTAAACACCACCAAAAGTAAATATGCAACCAACTGCAGACAAGGTAAGATCTCCCCACTGCTGAAGCAGGCAGAGCTCCCATTCTTGTCCTTCAGCCCCAGGGTAGAGGCAGCACTCAGGACCCCACTCCATACCATCAATGGGAGATATGGCTCTTTGTCCTGTGCATCTCCAATGCTGTAGTGGAATGCTAGGGAGTGAGAACTCCTGCATAGAAGTGAAGAAAAGATGCAGAGGGAAAACAAGGAAGGGGAATAAGAGTTTTAATGTGAATAAATAAAATACAAATAAAACATATTTCAAAATATTCTCAGTATAATAGAGGGAGAATGCTAATTATCTTTGGCCATCAAGATACATGGCGAATATTTTGCAAAAGCAATGAAATCACTTTTAGTAATTTTCCATTTGGTGAAATAAGTTTCCTTAGATAAGTGATCCACTATTCCACACAAGGGAAAAGCAATATTTATCACAACATTTCCACAACTGACAATGTAGTTGGGTGGTGGAGGCAGTTGAAAATGAAACAGAATGTTTGAGTGTTAATATTTTAAAAGTTTTCTATAGCAAAATAAAACAATATAGAGAAGTCTAAAAAGAGACAAAAATTTAGGAGTTTGAGATTTTGTTTTTGTGTTTGTTATTTTCATTTCAAAAAAGGAACAGGATTTACTGAAGGCAAATGGTAAACATGTAACTTGGACATTTGAAACTAAAATGAATAGACAATGATATACCAAGATGGAATTTTGCAGTTAATAAACTCACCTTGAAAAGTAATTAGAAACAATTAAATAATAATTGAGATTAGAAATAAAAATATGCAGTTAATATTAATAAAGGCATGGCTTAGTCCTGAGAACTTGGATTATGACAAGCATGTCTGAAATACCAGATCTGAAAATTCATATTCAAGACTGAAAATAGGTATTTTCTATTGCTGGACTGTCTTCTTTTATTTTAGATTTTTCTTGAACTATTTGTACAATAATGATTTCTTCAAATACTAATATTTTTTATTGCTTTTTACATTTAAGTGTAGTATACTTGTGAGAACCTACAAGTATTTACTTTTGGTAAATAAATTTTTTATCTGAAAATATTGGTATATGGTGCAAGTCAAGTAAACAGAATTCCTGCTGGTAGTTATGATTGTCTTTGGACATCTGTTGTCTACAATGATGGCTTGTAGGCCAACATTTCCTCCTTTGGCTGTGTTCTCTCTCTTTTCATCCTCTCATAAGCCTATAAAAGTTTGGATTTTTTTCCCTTTTTTTAATGAGAGCATAATATGGTCCGATGCTACTATTTCGAAGATATGATTTTCAGAATCATTTGTTGATTACTTAGTAAACATATATTGATATTTGTAATATTAAAAGTATTTATATATCACAATAAAGATTCAATAAAATGGTTCTTCTTCCTTTCTTATAACTGTATGGTCACAACTTCATTGAGCATATTCGATGGCTGACCATGTATCAATTTTCTGTCTGTCTTATATTAGCCTGATAATAGTGGTTCTATTAAAAAAATGTATTCTCTGTTTTAGTCTGGGCTCAGTTAAACTGCATTCCTCTCAGGGCTTCTGACACCCTCAGGATGTGGTTTCCACTCTCTGTCTTGCACAGAAATATGTAGCCATGTCCTCATTTTTGAGGTTGCTGATCTACATATATGCAGTGCTGGCATATGTTTTCAGAGAAGACTAACCATCTCATAAAGTCAACAGCATATGTTGACATCCCAGTGTTGGTGTTGATCCAGCCTAGCCACTTAAAGCCTTTTGCTGGAGTCTGTATAACACAGCACATTTTATAGTCTATGAGGGTACACCCAGAAGCCTTCACGAGATCTTCCCTGATTCTCTAGGCTTCTTCAGCACAGGTCCAGACTACACCAACTGGATCTGTGCTTGTGCACCTGTGAAGAGAACACTGGAGGTGAGGATTTATTTTAATTCTTTGATTGCTTGGAACATTTGTTCCTGATCTTTTACTTTGGGCAGCTGCCATCAGAAATACAAAGTTATACAACCAATCCATAATTTTCCAGTTTGGCTCTTATGGGTTCCTTAACACTAACTAGGCCCTCTCTTACTGGTATTTGAGGTGAGCCTCAGATTTCTACTCTAAATTATTCTATAGATTTACATACGTCTATAGCTTAAAGAATCTGCTGTTCATAACTTCATGCCTATTTTGTTGTTCTCTAAGTCCTCTACTTGGGCTGGCTTAACTAATATTCTCACTCCCTCACTCCCCCTTCCTCCCTCCCTCGCTCCCCCCCTCTCTCTTTCTCTCTCTCTCTCTCTCTCTCTCTCTCTCTCTCTCTCACACACACACACACACACAAACACACACACACACACACACACACACACACACACATGCACACACATACTGAGTTTTTAGAGGTATCGTGGAGCTGCCAAGGTCAAGATTCCTGCAGATTAATGTGACCCCATAGGTGCTGGCCCTAGTGAAAGTATATTTATTTTTTAATATTTACCATAAAAATAAAAGACAATGTTTTATTAAGGAGAGAGTTGTACAAATGTTGTGGTACACAAAAGATAAAGGTGACTTCTTAGATAAATAGAGGCTCAGGTCATGGTTGTGCAGTAGATTATATTAGCCTCCAGCAATTGGAGAGAGGACGCTTTTTTTTTTTTGAACAACTTTATTTAAAATGAAAAAAGATAAATGTACAAATTTTAAGGATTTCTGCAAAAAAGTATACGAATACATTTTTGTCAATGTTTAGCTTTTTTTCCCCAAAGGTTTGATAGTGTGCATTAAGGTCTTACTAGTTACAATGAGCATAAAGTACAAGTAAAACAGGATGCAACCGGGAATTAGTAAACATTTTCTTGGTGTGTAAGAATTGAGTATAATGATTTTTTTCTTTTCTTTCTTTTCTTTCTTTCTTTTTTCTTCTTGAGCTTCACACAGTCTGTGAGTTGTTTCTGGAGTGTTCAGTGCTTTCTGGGGTTAGTATCCCATTATCAGTGACTGCATATTATGTCTGTTCTTTTGTGACTGGGTTATCTCACTCAGGATGATATTCTCTAGATGCAGCCATTTTCCTTAAGAATTTCGTTAAGTCATTGTTTCTCATAGCTGAGTAGTACTCCATTATGTAAATGTACCACAAATTTGTATCCATTAACCTTCTGAAGGACATCTGGGTTCTTTCCAACTTCTGGCTATTATAAATAGAGCTGCTATGAACATCGTGGTGCATATATCTTTGTTGTGTACTAAGGTGTCTCTGGGGTATATGCCCAGAAGTGGAATAGCTGGGTATTCAGGTAGTACTATGTCCAATGTTCTGAGGTATCGCCAGACTGATTTCCAGAGTGGTTGTATCAGTTTGCAACCCCACCAACAGTGGAGAAGTGTTCCTCTTTCTTCACAACCTCGCCTGCATCTGTTGTCATCTGAGTTTTGGATCTTGGCTAATATGACTGGTGTGAGGTGGAATCTCAGGGTTGTTTTGATTTGCATTTCCCTGATGGCTAAGGATGTCGAGCACTTCCTCAGATATTTCTCGGCTATTCCATATTCCTCAGCTGAGAATATTTTGTTTAGCTCTGTGCCCCATTTTTATAGGGTTATTTGATTCTCTGGTGTCTAGCTTTTTGAGTTCTTTGTATACCTTGGATATTAGGCCTCTATCTGATGTGGAGTTGGTAAAGATCTTTTCCCATTCTGTGGGCTGCTGTTTTGTTTTCTTGACAATGTCCTTAGCCTTACAGAAACTTTGCAATCTCATTAAGTCTCATTTGTTAATCTTTGACCTTAGACCTTGAGCCAGTGGTGTTTTGTTCAGAATATTTTCTCCTGTGCCTATGTGTTCTAAGGTTTTTCCTACTTTCTCATCTAATAGTTTCAGTGTATCTGGTTTAATGTGGAGATCTTATTTCAATTATACTTGAACTTTGTACAAGGAGATAAGAAAGGGTCTATTTTCATTCTTTTGCATGCTGAGTGCCAGTTGGACCAGCACCATTTGTTGAATAGGCTGTCCTTTTTCCATCGAATGTTTACAGCTCTTTTGTCAAAAATCAGGTAACCATATATGTGAGGGCTCATTTCTGGATCTTCTATTCTATTCCATTGATCCACATGCCTATATCTGTACCAGTACCATGCAGTTTTCAGCACAATTGCCTTGTAATATAGCTTGAGGTCAGGGATAATGATTCCCGCAGATGTTTTTTTGTTGTTGAGGATGGATTTCGCTATTCTAGGTCTTTTGTTATTCTATATGAAATTGCACATTGATCTTTCCAATTCCATGAAGAACTTGGTTGGAATTTTGATGGGGATTGCATTGAATCTGCAGATTGATTTTGGTAGGATGGCCATTTTTAAAATGTTGATCTTTCCAATCCATGAGCATGGGAGATCTTTCCATTTTCTGAGATCATACCCAATTTCCTTCTTTAGAGGTTTGAAGTTCTTGTCATACAGGTCCTTCACTTGCTTAGTTAGAGTCACACCAAGGTATTTCATAGTTTTTGTGACGATTGTGAAGGGTACCTTTTCCCTAATTTCTTTCTCCACATGTTTGTCCTTTGAGTATAGGAAGGCTACTGATTTGTTTGACTTAATTTTATATCCAGCCACTTTACTGAACTTGTTTATCAGCTGTAGGAGTTCTCTGGTGGAATTAGTGGGGTCACTCAAGTACACTACCATGTCATTGGCAAAGAGTGATGTTTTTATCTCTTCCTTTCCGATTTGTATCCCCTTAATCTCCTTTTGCTGTCTAATTCCTCCAGCCAGGACATCCAGCACTATGTTGAATAGGTAGGGGGAGAGTGGGCAGCCTTGTCGGGTCCCTGATTTTAGTGAGATTGCTTCAAGTTTCTCACCATTAAGTTTGATGTTGGCTGTTGTTTTTTTTGTATATTGCCTTTATTATGTTTAAGAATGGACCTTGGATTCCTGTTCTTTCCAGGACTTTTAACATGAAGGGGTGTTGAATTTTGTCAAATGCTTTCTCAGCATCTAGTGAGATGACCATGTGATTTTGTTCTTTGTGTTTGTTTATATGGTGGATTACATTGATGGATTTCTTTATATTAAACCATCCCTGCATCCCAGGGATGAAGCCTACTTGGTCATGATGAATGATCATTTTGATGTGGTCTTGGATTGAGTTTGCAAGGATTTTGTTGAGTATTTTTGCATCAATGTTCATTATTGATATTGGTCTGAAGTTCTCTTTCCCTGTACAGTCTTTGTGTGGTTTAGGTACAAGGGTTTCTATAGCCTCAAAAAATGAGTTAGGTAGTATTCCATCTGATTCTAAAGGAAGCAGATATACCAAAGAAGAGTAGACAGCAAGAAATAATCAAAATTAGGGCAGAAATAGACCAAATAGACACAAAAAGAACCATTGAACAAATCAACAAAACCAAGAGTTGGTTCTTTGAGAAAATCAACAAGATTGATTAACCCCTAGCCAGACTAACTAGAGGGCAAAGAGAGTGTATACAAATTAAAAAAATCAGAAAGGAAAGTGGGGACATAACAACTGAAACTGAGGAAATTCAAGAAATCATCAGATCCTACTACAAAAACTTATACTCCACATAATTGGAAAATCTGGAGGAAGTGGACGAATTCCTAGACAGATACAAGATCCTAAAGTTAAACCAGGACCAAGTAAACCATCTAAATAATCTTATAACACCTAGAGAAATAGAAGAAGTCATCAAAAGCCTGCCAACCAGAAAAAGCCCAGGTCCAGACGGGTTCAATGTAGAATTTTATCAGACATTTATTGCAGATATAACACCAATACTCTCCAATGTATTCCAAAAGATAGAATCAGATGGAGAGGACACTTTTGAATAAGTGAGGGAGAACATCTGCTACCAGGAACAGCAGTGAGTCAGCGGTGATCCAATGGTGATCTAGGGACCCAGGATTTTGGAGGAGTCATTCCGACTACCCAGGGTGCAGAGAGATCTCTGCCGAATGCAGAAAAAGTGTGGTTCCCTCAGTTCCCCCTCCATGCCTGAGCTCTATTGCCAGCCTGACCACATTGAGTACAGAACACTCATTCATATCATCTGCAACCAGGAACAGCAGTGAGCCAGCATTGAGCCAGGGACACAAGACTAGAGCAGCAGTGAGCCAGTGGTGATACAGCAGTGATCCAAGGACACAGGACTGGAACAGCAGTGAGACAGCTGTGATCAAACGTGATTCAGGGACACACGACTGACAACAAGATGGCAAGAGGAAAGGGAAAGAACATACCCCAGGGAAACCAAGAAAACCTGGCAACACCAGTACACAGCTCTCCCAACACAGCAAATAGCAGACTATCAAACACTACAGAAAAAGAAAATGCAGACCTAAAATCATACCTCAAGATGATGATAGAGATCCCTAAACAAGAACGGGAGGAAAAGGATAAAGAATTAGAAGATTTTAAAGAGGAAACAAGAAAAACATTCAAAGAACTAAAAGAACTGGAGAAACAGAACCAAAGAAATGAAGGAATGGAAGAAGGAATTTAAAACAGAAATTGACACAATAAAGAAAATACTAAAAGAGACAATCCTAGAGATAGTAAGTTTAAAAAAGAAATTAGGAGTCACAGATGCAAGCATTTCAAACAGAGTACAAGAGATGGAAGGGAGAATCTTGGGAGCCGAAGACAACATTGAAAACATAGACAAAACAGTCAGAGAAGATGCAAAAACCAAAAAGCTCCTAACGCAAAATGTTCAGGAGACCCAGTACACAATGAGAAGACCAAACCTAAAAATAATAGGAATAGAAGAGGGTGAAAAATATCAACTAAGAGGCACAGTAAATATCTTCAACAAAATCATAGAAGAAAACTTTCCTATCCTTAAGAATGAGATGACCATGAGCATAAAACTAGCCTACCGAACTCCAAATAGATTGGACCAGAAAAGAAACTCCTCCCGACACATAATAGTCAAAATACCCAGTGCGCAAAGCAAAGAAAGAATACTAAAAGCAGTAAGGGAAAAAGGCTGGGTAAAATATAAAGTCAGACCAATCAGAATCACACCCGATATCTCAACAGAGACTATGGAAGTTAGAGGAGCCTGGATAGACATGATGCAGACCCTAAGAGAGCACAGGTGGCAGCCAAAGCTGCTATACCCAGCAAAACTCTCGATCACCATAGATGGAGAGACTAAGATATTCAAAGACAAAACTAAATTTACTAAAGAATTTGGTTAAGTCATTGTTTCTGGTGGCTGAATTGTATTCCATTGTGTAAATGTACCACAATTTTTGTACCCATTCATCTACTGAAGGACATCTGGGTTCTTTCCAGCTTCTGGCTATTATAAATAGAGCTGCTATGAACATCGTGGTGCATGTCTCTTTGTTGTATATTAAAGTGTCTCTGGGGTATATGCCCAGAAGTGTAATAGCTGGGTCTTTAGGTAGTACTATGTCCAATTTTCTGAGGAATCACCAGACTGATTTCCACAGTGCTTGTAAGTTTTTACAACCCACCAACATTTGAGAAGTGTTCCTCTTTCTTTGAAACCTTGCCAGCATCTGTTGTCATCTTAGTTTTGGATCTTGGCCAATCTGACTGCTGTGAGGTGGAATCTCAGGATTGTTTTGATTTGCATCTCCCTGATGGCTAAGGATGTCGAGCACTTCCTCAGAAGTTTCTCAGCCTTTCGATATTTCTCAATTGAGAACGTTTTGTTTAGTTCTGTACCCCATTTTTAATAGGGTTGTTTGATTCTCAGGTATCTAGCTTTTTGAGTTCTTTGTATACCTTGGATATTAGGCCTCTATCTGATGTGGAGTTGATAAAGATCGTTTCCCATTCTGTTGGCTGCCATTTTGTTTTCTTGACAATGTCCTTAGCCTTACAGAAACTTTGCAATCTCATGAAGTACCATTTGTTAATCTTTGACCTTAGAGCTTGAGCCATTGGTGTTTTGTTCAGAAAAATGTATCCTGTGCCTATGTGTTCTAAGGTTTTCGCTACTTTCTCATCTAATAGTTGCAGTGTATCTGGTGTAATGTGGAGATCTTTGATTCTCTTACAAAAGAGCAGACATAATATGCAGTCACTGATAGTGGGATTCTAACCCCAGAGGCTCGGACTGCCCCAGAAATAACTCACAGATTGTGTAGTTCAAGAAAAAAAAGAAAAGAAAACAAAAAAAAAAAAAAGTCATGCTCAATCCTTACACACCAAGAACACATTGACAAATTCCTGGTTACACCCTGTATTACATGTATTTTTTTGCTCATTGTAAAAAAAAAAAAAAAAAAAAAAAAAAAAAAAAAAAAAAAAAAAAACCACAAGCAAACACACACACACACATACACACACAAACCTAAGTTTATACAATATCTGAGAACAAACCCAGCACTACAATGATTATAGGGGGAAAACCTAACACAACTAGGATAAATACATCCTAATAAAAACAAGAAAACTCCTAAGCAAGAAAACCAAAAGAAGAAGACATACAGACACAATTCAACCTCTAATATCAAAAATAGCAGGAAACATCAACCACTATTCCTTGATATCTCTTATCATAAATGAACTCAATTCCCCAATAAAAAGACATAGGCTATCAGACTGGAAATATATACAAAACCCAGTAATTTTCTGCATATAGAAAACTCATCTCAGACAAAAAGACACACACTATCTCAGAATAAAAGGTTGAGAAAACACCTTCCAAGCAAATGGCCCCAAGAAGCAAGCTAGAGTGCCCATTCTAATATTGAATAAAGTATATTTTATACCAAAAGTTAATAAAAAAGATAAGGAAGGACACTTTTTATTCATTACATGGGAAATTTATAAGGAGGAACTCTCCTCCTTATAAAGATCATGGAAACAGAAACTGAAAGAGGACATTGGAAAACTAGCAGAGGTTATGAACCAACTAGAATTAATAGATATCTACAAAACATATCACCCAAAAACAAAAGAATACACCTTCTTCTCAGAACCTCATAGCATTTTCTCAAAAATTGAACACATAATCTGTCACAAAACCAGCCTCAATAGATATAAGAAGATTGAAATACTCCCATGCATCCTTTCAGATCAACATAGTCTAAGGCTGGTCTTTAATAACAACAAAGACAACTAAAAGCCCACATGCACATGGAAACTACACAATGCTCTATTAAATGATAGCAGGGTCAAAGAAGAAATAAAGAAAGAAATTAAGGATTTTATAGAATTCAATGAAAACGAAAACACAATATACCTAATCTTATGGCAACCAATGAAAACAGTACTGACAAGAAAACTCATAGATCTGAGTGCTTCCAAAAAGAAACTGGAGAGAGCATACATCAGCAACTTTACAGCACATCTGAAAGCTCTAGAACAAAAGGAAGCAGATACACCCAAGAGGAATAGACAACAAGAAATAATCAAACATAGGTCAGAAATGGACCAAATAGAAATAAAAAGAACCATTGAAAAAAATCAACAAAACCAAGAGTTGGTTCTTTGAGAAAATTAACAAGATTGATAAACCCTTAGCCAGACAAACTAGAGGGCAAAGAGAGAGTATCCAAATTAACAAAATCGGAAAGGAAAGTGGAGAAATAACAACTGATACTGAGGAAATTCAAGAAATCATTAGATCCAAAAACAAAAGCCTATACTCAACAAAGCTGGAAAACCTGGAGAAAATGGATGAATTCCTAGACAGATACAAGATACTAAAGTTAAATCAGGACCAGGTAAACCATCTAAATAGTCCCATAACACCTAAAAAATAAAGGCTGTCATCTAAAGCCTCCCAGAGAAAAAAAGCCAAGGACCAGATGGGTTCAGTGCAGAATTTTAATAGACATTTATTGATGAAATAATACCAGCACTCTTCAAACTATTCTACAAAATAGATTCAGATGGAACACTACATACCTCATTTCTGAGGCTAAAATAACCCTCGTTCCTAGACCAAACAAAGACCCTACAAGGAAAGAGAACCTCAGACCAATCTCACCTATAAACATTGATGCAAAAATACTCAACAAGATCCTTGCAAACAGAATGCAAGAACACATTAAAACAATCATTCACCATGATCAAATAGGCTTCATCCCTGGGATTCAGGGATGGTTTAACATATGGAAATCCACCAACTTAATACATAATATAAACAAAGTCAAAGAAAAATATCAGATGGTCTTCTCAATAGATGCTGAGTAAGCATTTGACACAATTCAACAGCTCTTCATGTTAAAAGTCTTGGAAAGAACAGGAATAAAAGACCATTCCTAAACTTAATAAAAGCAATCTACAGCAAACCAACAGCCAATATCAAACTTAACGATGGGAAACTTGAAGCAATCCCAATAAAATCGGGACTAGACAAGGCTGCCCATTCTCCCCCTACCTATTCAACATAATACTGGAAGTCCTGGCCCGAGTAATTAGACAGCAAAGGGAAATCAAAGAGATAGAAATTAGAAAGGAAGAAGTTAAAACATCACTATTTGCAGATGACATGATAGTGTACATAAGTGAGCCTACAAATTCCACCAGAGAACTCCTACAGCTGATAAACAAGATCAGCAAAGTGGCTGGATATAAAATTAACTCAAACAAATCAGTAGACTTCCTGTATTCAAAGGATTATCATGTAGAGAAAGAAATTACGGAAAATATATTCTCCACAATAGTCACAAAAACTATGAAAAACCTTGGTGTGACTCTAACTAAGCATGTGAAGGAACTATATGACAAGAACCTCAAACCTCTGAAGAAGGAAATCAAGGAAGATCTCAGAAAATGGAAAGATGTCCCATGCTCATGGATTGGAAGGATCAACATTTTAAAAATGGCCATTTTACCAAAAGCAATCTACAGATTCAATGCAATCCCCATCAAAATTCCAACCCAGTTGTTCCTTGAGTTGGAACGATCAATGTGCAATTTCATCTGGAATAACAAAAGACCTAGAATAGTGAAATCCAACCTCAACAACAAGAAAACATCTTCAGAAATCCCTATCCCTGACCACAAGCTATATTACAAGGCAATTGTGCTGAAAACTGCATGGTACTGGTACAGAAATAGGCACATGGAACAATGGAATAGAATAGAATATTCTGAAATGAGTTCTCACATATATGGTCACCTGATTTTTGACAAAGGAGCTGTAAACCTTCAAAGGAAAAAGAACAGCCTATTCAACAAATGGTGTTGGTCCAACCTGCACTCAGCATGCAGAAGAATGAAAATAAACCCTTTCTTATCTCTTTGTACGAAGCTCAAGTGCAAGTGGATCAAAGATCTCCACATTAAACCAGATACACTGAAACTTTTAGAAGAGAAATTAGGAAAAAAACAAACTTAGAACTCATAGGCACAGGAGAAAATATCCTGAACAGATCACCAATAGTTCGAGCTGTAATGTCAAAGTTTGACAAATGGGACTTAATGAGATTTCAAAATTTCTGTATGGCTAAACACACTTTCAAGAAAACAAAACAGCAGCCAACAGATTGGGAAAAGGTATTTACCAATCCAACATTGTATAGAGGCCTAATATCCAAGGTATACAAAGAACTCAAAAAGAGAGACACCAGACAACCCACCAACCATTTTAAAAATGGAGTACAGACTTAAACAAAAAGTTCTCAATCGGGGAATATTGATTGGCTGAGAAACATCTAAGGAAGTGCTCAACATCCTTAGCCATCAGGAAAATGCAAATCAAAACAACCCTGAGATTCCACCTCACAGCAGTCAGATTGGCCAAGATCCAAAACACAGATGACAATAGATGCTGTTGAGGATGTGGAGAAAGAGTAGCACTTCTCCATTGTTGATGGGGTTGTAAATTGATACAACCACTCTGGAAATAAGTCTGGTGGTTCCTCAGAAAAATGGAGATAGTACTACCTGAAGACCCAGTTATTCCATTTCTGGGCATTTACCGCAGAGACGCTCCAACATACAACAAAGACTCATGCACCACAATGTTCATGGCAGCTCTATTTATAATAACCAGAAGCTGAAATGAACCCAGATGTCCTTCAGTAGATGAACAGATACAAAAATTGTGGTACATTTACACAATGGAGTACTACTCAGCTATCAGAAACAATGGCTTAACAAAATATTTAAGAAAATGGATGCATCTAGAGAATATCATCCTGAGTGAGATAACTCAGTCACTAAAGAACAGACATAATATGCACTCACTGATAATGGGATACTAACCTCAGAAAGTTCTAAACACCCCAAGAAACAACCCTACTCAAGTAGTTAAAGGAAAGATTAAATAGCTGAAGGGTTTGCAATTCCATAGGAAGGACTGCAATATTAAACATCCAAACACCAAAGAGCTTTCAGGGACTAAACTTCCAAACAATGAGAGCACATGGATGGACTCATGGCTCTAGCAGCATATGGAGCAGAGTATAAATATATTTGGCAAAAATAAGAGAGGAAGCCCTTGGTCCTGTGAAGGCTCATTTCCCCAGTGTAGGGGATGCCAGGGTGTTGACTTAGGAGAGGATGAGTGGGAGTGAGAGCATCCTCATAGAAGCTGGGGGAGAAAAGCATGAGAGAGGGGAGAAACAGTATAACATTTGAAATGAAAACACATAAAATATACAGTAAAATGAATATTAAAATCAACCTAAATAGTGTCTTCCTATAAGCAAGCACACTTATTTTATGGCCTCCTGCTTTTAGGCTAGAAGAGTTTGCAGTTTAAAAGTACTCCAGACAAACACAATATCTGAGTTCATATTTTATGAACAACAAAGTTGTTCAAAAAAAAAAAAAAACAAATACTAATACAATTTTAAAATCCTAGCTCTATTTTGTCAGAGATTCCAAAATGATCAACTATTTTTTTTTGCTAAAAATGCACATCTCAAATCTGAAGTTATGTACTCCCCCAACCTCCTGATTCGACTGATGCTTATGTAGTTGATTTATTGTAATCATTTGTTGAAAAAACAAAATATAGGTTTCAAAAATCTCATGAAATGAATATTAAAGATTGTTGAAACGTTGTAGAGGTATTTTTCATAAACAATAATATTTGAATTATTTCCTATTACTTGGATCAGTTGAAGTGAGCAACATGGAATCTCCCTTATAAAACTGTGCCTAAGATATCTATAAAGCATCCCATTTTTCCCAAGGAACATTTTCTGTGCTCTTTAATGGATACAGATTAAAGTTCTTTGTAAATGGGATTGCACATACAGAAGCAGGTGGGAGGAGAGAGAGAGAGAAAGAGAGAGATAGATAGATAGATAGATAGATAGATAGAGAGAGAGAGAGAGAAAGAGAGAGAGAGAGAGAGAGAGAGAGAGAGAGAGAGAGAGAGAGAGAGAGAGACTTTCAAACTCATAGATCAGACTGATATAACAAAAAATATTTAAAATAAAATAAAGAATAGAGAATTCAGAATAGAGAATTCAGATCTGAGCTTGCCCTTGGTTATTGACCTAAAGTGATTTCTCATCTTGACTCTAAATTGCTTTTCCAATAGAATTCTACCTTACAAGTGGTTCTGGTACCTGAAAAGAAGAAAAAGGAAATGTTACATAAATGAATTGGATTAAGTACAAATAAGATAAACTCATCAACTCTTGACAGTTATCAAGAAATATTCACGTTGTCTGGAGCATGGAATTCTTTCTGAATTTTGTTTGAACATTAATGATTGATGGTTCTGGTTTATGAGACCAGTTTTACTAAATCATTTAGTACTTTGGAATCAAGTTGAGTTATATATGGTCTCAATAAAAGAAAAGGAAATACCAGAAATCTGTTTCTCTATTGCCTCTCTTGCATCTATTCTGCATGATTTCCAGACCAATGTTAATGTATTATCAACCCAGGTTCATTAAAATACTTTATACTCACTTTTCAGGCAGCAAAATTTTCAGTCATTACTGAAGTGTGACATAACACCACCCATTAAGCTCTCTTTTGTTTTAAATGGTGATCTTACAAAAGTGTTATATAGAATGGGATTGAAAGTCATCTCACTACATGAATAATAGACATTATGACAAGTATAATGGATAAATTTCTTTAACTAGCAAACCATTATAAATCAGTTCTCAAACCCAAAAGTTTACTCTGTGGCTTCAGTGACAAATAGATGAATATCTGCTCACTGACTCTCACAACCAAAAGCACCAGCTAATTATCTAGGAAAACATCTAAACAGAGTGCAAAAAATTTTTCTCCTCCCATGTGATTATTATCAAAGTTTTATAAATAGTTTGAAATAAAGTTCCTGATATTAATGTTCCCATAGGCTTCTTTCACAGTATCAGACAAAAGCTACACAGCCCTTTAGGAATTTTTTGATCATCTACAAAATGTTGCTTAGGAACATAAAAATACTGAAGAAGTTTCTACCTTTTCTCTTTTCTCCATTACTGAAAATAAGAATTTTAATTGTAAAATCTGTAGTTTCTAATACTTCTCATATTATTGATTATTTGATTAAGTCATGTAAAAATTTGGAACATAAGAATCAGTTATGACAATATTCTTTGTCTTTCTACATGTTTCTATGAGGAAGAAAAAAGGCCATATATGAAAATAAAGAAATTAAAATTGGCTAATCATCCTCAGTGTAGTAAATTTTCATCCTATATAACTGGGCAATGAAAGCTGTTGATATGTGCCCAAATGTTGTTAATTTGAATTTACTTGCAATATTCATAGTATAGTTTGTGTCTAATTTAGCAACAATTAAAAACTTCTTATATTTGGAAAACATGCATATATTAATGTATTGCAGCAATATATTCTGTTTTTTTAAATAAAAATAGCATGACAATGAAGATTCTAACTGATAAAGAACTTGTCTACATAGAGTGTGCTCTAGGGGTCTCCCAAATCAGCATCATTTTATTTGGAGACATCATTTAGAAAAGTTGCCAAATACCGTGAAGGACTATGAGAAGGAGGCAGACACATGGACACTCAAAATGACTAATTCTGGGTAGGTTTATAGGATAATATTGCCAGCCATCTCAGTCCCAGGGCAGCTTTCTTTTCCTCTGTGGTTTCTGACACACTCACGATGTGGTTGCAACACTGTGTCTTGCACAGTAATAGACTGCAGAGTCCTCAGAGGAGAGTCTGCTGAGTTGCATGTAGGCTGTGTTGGAGGATTTATCTGCAGTCAGTGCAGCCTTGCCTTGGAACTTTTGAGCATAATTTGTTTCACCATCTGCAGGATCAATCCTTCCAATCCACTCCAGGCCCTGTCCAGTCCTCTGCTTCACCCAATGTATAAAGGTGTCAGCAATGTTGAAGCCAGAACCCTTGCAGGACAACTTGACTGAGGACCCTGGCTTCACCAGCTCAGGTCCAGACTGCTGCAGCTGTACATCTGAACGCACGCCTGTAGAGAGAAATGTGAAATGATTGGCACTGTCACCTGAGTCTAAGGTCTCTTAAATTTGGGACATGGGAGTCCCTTACCTGTAGCTACTGCCATCAGGAAGGAGATGGTCCAGCTGTATTTCATGGTAGGGACCGTGTGATTCAGTGAATGTACAGAAAACAGTGCTCATATGTTGTTGTTTGGTGTGGATATCTCTGCATTTATCATCATAGACTCCCATGGTTTGCATATTCATGAGCCAGGGTCTTTCTTACATAAGGACATCCCAGCTGGAGAAGAAGGAAGTATAGTACACCTGGTCAGTCAACAGGATGCTGACATCCAAATCCTAATTCTATCTGAGAAACTTTCTCTGAGACATGTGCAGGCCATTAAGATATCATATCAAAGCATAATTTTTCAATTTTAAAAATGGAATAATAACCTGAGACATTTACTTGTCTTGGTGTCAACATTGAGTGTAGTAGGTATGAGGATAATGGTTACTGGAAATGAAAAAAAAATCCTCATTTATAAGAGTTTGCAAACTTCTTTCATATACATGAGAATAGTGGCCTTTCCAGAATGTGTCACATTAAATATAACACAAATGACAGCAGGTGAACCTGCCTCAGAAATATGTGCAAAGTTTATTCAGCATCCTTTAACAGCTAAATCACTGAACCAAACATGTCAGTCAACAAAAGATTAATAAACTAAATATGCTACACATACAGCTCAGCAGAATGTGTTATTCTGTAATAAATATGGAACTCAATGTTCTTAAGTCAATTAAGATATTAACAGAAACACAGATATCGATGAGTCACACAGGTGTCAGCATTAGATATTGTCCAGTTAGAAACAACTGTGCGTCCAAACACTCAACAAAGGGACAACAAACTTTCTACTTGAAAAATTGACCAAATGGGAATATTAAGGACAAGAGAAAGATATGTTGATATCACAGAGGATATACCCACTACAAAATATGTTTCTAATAAAAATTCTAAACATATGTGTAGTTTTAAGTTTTCTTGTAAAAACTATTTTTGTTAATCCCCTGCAGTTTTCATTCATGACTGAAAACCCTCCTTTGATCTCCTTGATCCAATGCCAGTCAAAGCTGCTTGATGTGGATGAGAAGGTTCATAACAATCTCCTGGATCACAGAGAAATCACTTATACATGTGCACACTTCACAAGCTAGACCTCATTGTGAACACATGCAGACACATAGAATTCTGGTTAGGAACCTGCCACACACATCAAAATTTCCATTAACTCATGGAATATCCTGAAGGCATTAATTTTTAAAGAGCCAAATGCAAGGTCAAGCTGATTGATAAATGCATGTTAAATGGTCTGTGTCCAGTGCTGATCCATGAATCGGCAGACATGAGAATCGAGGTTTCATGTTCTCTTCCATAGCTGTAAGATCAGTGCTGGTTCACATTTCTTCAGTTGAGACAATTTTGTCTGACTTCCTGATAAATAAGGGGTTCATGATATATATATATCTCACAAGCTTTAATATTATAACCCAGTAACTTTGCATTGTACAGTGATTGAATTTAACGTTAATACTGATTAATGGAATAATTAATATTATAACATATTTTCTAATAATGAAATAACCTAGAAAGTCTCTCTCTCTCTTTCTCTGTCTCTCTCTCTCTCTCTCTCTCTCTCTCTCTCTCTCTCTCTCTCTCTCTCTCTCTATTTCTCTCTCTCTCTCTCTCTCTCTCTCTCTCTCTCTCTCTCTCTCTCTCACACACACACACACACACAAATATCTATATTATGAACTTCTTCCTGTCACTTTCTATATCATCTATATCTATATATCTACATGTGAACATCTTTTCATGGGGTATATTTGAGTTAACATCCTTAGGAGTCAAATCACTATTTAATAACCAAAAACTAAGTAAATGTGCCATATGTATGAACACAAGAGTTTGGAGAAGTGTCTTTATCGTGAATCTCAGACCATGTTAAAAATTCACCTTCCCATATTCTATCTGAGAATATATTACTTCTGTAGGAGTTGTAAGTTAAATTTTAAGATTAAGTTTGTTGAAATATTTGCCCATTTCTCCTTAACCAAATCAATTTTGCTTCTCTGTGATTGAAGAGTGTATTCCACTATGAGAACAAGTGAGTTTTTGGTATTCAAGTGTTGCTGTAGATTGTGACCTTTTATCCCTGTGAAAGTCCCAGGAAAATAATTTAAATTAAAGGGTATATGATAGTGATCTCTACTCTTAGTTGGATTGGATCTGTCAGGAAAAAATATTACAACTCATTAGGGAATGGCTTCTAGAGGGATACACTGGTAAATTTTATCACATGTGGTTCATTGAGGAGGAAATTCTGATGGAATGTTAAAGACCCCCTGCTGATTGTGTCTATAATCTGCTCTTCAAGTTTCTACCTGTGAGTGAAGTGAGCGCCACCTGCTGGCCCCATTCCTCCTGCAGCAGGGTTATTCTTCTGTGACCCAGGGCCTCTCTCTACCTGCCCCAGTTCCGGAATAATGATAACGATCACATTTATTTATTTATAAATTTTGACCTTATACCTAGGACTACCTCCAAATAACTAAGAACTCAATTAACCTGAGCAGGGGCTTTCACTAAAGCTATATTTTTTCTATGGGTTTTGTTCCCTTTTCTGGGCTCTGTGTAGCATGTTCCACTTAATCTTGCGGAAACATCATGAGCCTAGTTGGTAGGATAGTAACCAAGGGAGCAGGTATCAGGATATAAAAGTGAAATAATTAAAATAATGGAAAATGCAGATAAAGAGGTCCTGAATTTGAGAGGAAGTGAACAATGGATAAGAGATGGGATTCCAGTGGGAATATTGATGTGTACAGTATTCAGGTAAGAACATCAAAAAGATATTTGAATTAAAAGTTAGAAAAATTGTGAGAGAAATTTCACTTCATTTCCAACATTACGCTGAGTGGACTGTGTCCTGCTATACTGAATGGAAAAACCTGGGAATCCACGTCTTCCATCCTCTGTCAGAGCTGCAAGGTCAGAATAGTTGTGGTTTTCATGAATAGAGAGGCCTTGTTTATATTTCCCACTTATTCTGAGCTGTGAATTAAAATCATTAGTATTATGAGTACATAGAACAGTTTAGTAAATAAAACTAAGAATGGGTAAAGAATTAATAAGTGAGTATTATTTAATGTGAATTTGTAGTATAATCGAATCTCTTATTTATTTTGTTTTTGACAACAAATACACCACTCTATGCTTTATGTATTTTATAATACAGTTTTAGTGAGAATTTGTTTCTTTTCAAAACCACAAAATTGTTATAAGACTAGTTTTTGTTTTAATCCCGAGTGTAGGAGATCAAACATTTTCAGCCTGTCCCATGCTGCTAAGATTTAACTTGTTGTCCAGCAGAGGCATGCCTTTTTTAACTACCGATGGTTTGTGCATGTGTGTAACATTTGGAATTCTGGGAACTTTTCATAGGGTATATACATGCTAGAACCCTGAGAGGTAGAATTGGTCAATGCTATTTATTTTTGGTGGGGGATGGTGTTTAGTTGCAGTTGTTTTGTGTTTAATAAGAACTAGTGGGCAAAGAAGAAACAATTAAATCTCTTTCAGTTAAAGGATAAATCTGAGTCAAAAAATTCCACATGCCTAATTAGCAGGAAGTAGTACAAACATAATATTGCTGTGTCAACTCTATCCTTTTTTCTATTCTATACAGTGTTATGGGATTTGAAGGGCAGAAAAAAGAGAAATGGAAAAAAAAAAAAGAACCCAAAATGCCTAGTGTCCTGCTACATATATTGTTGATAATTTTAGGAAAAATTACAAGGATCAAGAAACGTGAAACAAATAATAAATTAAAGTAATTAGTTTAAAATATGTAGACTGTAGTGAATTATGAAAAAGACTCATGTGCAATATCCAGTTTTGTAAGAAATGTTATATAATTTATGTATTTATATATATATATGTATGTATATATATACACTTACATAACACTTGCCTAGAACAGGTAAATATTTTAAAATATTTTCAAAAATAAAGGAACATATCTGTGAGTATAGAAAGATGAAGAGAAATTTAGAGCCATCATTCTAGTCCATGCTCTATTTTCATCCTTTCTTTCCTGATCCCTTCCTAGAAAATCACAATGTATGAGACTCATTCAACTTGATGTGTGTAAACATTTATACTGACTCAACAAGTGAATAGTCTCTCCAATTTTTTTTCACTTGAGGTATTCATACCACATGACATACTTCTCACACACAGGAATGAATACAGAAATTGTGGTACATAAAAAAATAATGGAGTACTACTCATATAATATACAAAAAAAGGAAATTCATGAAATTCCTAAGCAAATGGCTGGAAATTGAAACTATCATCCTGAGTGATGTAATCCAGTAGCAAAAGAGCACTCATGGTATGTACTCACTTATAATTGGATACCAGCCTTCACCTCCACAAATAAGGTTAGAATACCCAAGAAACTATCCATAGATCTTATAAAGCTCACATTGCAGGTGCCTCGGATCTTTTTAGACAGGAGAACCAATCAGGGGAGAAAATACAAGGTTAAATAGAGGAGCAGGGATTGAAGAAAAGATCTTCAAAGACTGCCTCTCCTTGAGAACCACCCTGAATGAAGCCACCAAACCCAATTACTACTGCTGATGCCAACAAGTGTTTACTGGCTGGATGAATCATCAGAGGATATGAAAGTCTCCTCAGAGCTCTGCCAGAGTCATATAGATAATGATGAGGAAGCTTGCAGCTAAACATATATCTGAACACAGGGACTCCTACGAAATAACTACAGAAGGGACTGGAGGAGCTAAAAGGTTTGCAACCTAAAGGGAGAACAACATCAACAAGCCCAGGCACTGAGGTGCTAAAAGTGATTGGGAGAGGGAGCACTTTCATGGAAGCAAGTTGAAGGGGAAGAAGGAGGAGAGTTAGGGGTTAAGGGTATAACATTTGAAATGTAATTTCAAATTAAAATGTAAATACAGAAAATATACAATAAAATATTTTCTAAAAAGATTAAAAAAATGTGACCTATTAACATGTAGACCAGAGAACAATTCTCCATGCTAATAAGGGGTATAACACCCATGACAGTTTATCTAGTAAAATTTTCTTTCTAGAACATTCTGTTCTGCACATGCATTTTATCTATGATCTCTCATGAGGAGTTATTAAGCATCCAATTTCATGATGAATAGTTAATATACAGTGTGGATATACATGGACTGTCTCTTTCATCAAGCACAGCTGTGGCAAGCATGGAAATGGCCTTTGCTTACAGAACTACAGCCTCTGCCACCTGAAGAAGGCCCCTTTATGTTGTCAGACAACTGCTGCCAAGCTAAGTATAAACAGAGTTCCCATTCTTCTGAATCTGGGCTCATCCTCAGTCTGCAGATTCCTTACTTTCTTACCAACCCCACTCAATTCAGCAGTGCTTGGTGGTCAAGAGGATTAGGAGTCTCCAGTTCTGGTGTTGTCTCTGACCTTTAGAAACCTATTTAGTCATTGCAATTTCTCTTGTGGTTTTCTGGTGGCAACTCCATTCCTGGGAGCCTGCTTGCCAAACCTTCTGCTTCCTACATCCTAGGCTGCATTTTCTCACTCCCTGTACAGTATTTTAATGTTTCCCTAAAGCTCACTACCCAACAAACATGGGACAGGATAATTTGTGGTCAAACGTAACTTCATGGTAACATTGTTATACTTGGACTCACAATAAATGGTCTTCTTAATGATAAGACATTTGTAATTGTGTCATTTATGACTCTATAGATTTTCAAGAGGGCGACATTGATTTTCAGGAGTGACTGCAACGTAAAGTTTCATGTTCCGGGTTGATAAGGAGAGGGCATCCAGCTGGCAGTAGATAAGGGGAGAAGATGAAGGAGGAGGATCATGGAAGTGAGTGACCTTTATCAGTGGTAGTGAGTGGGCTGTATTATGAATAAATAAAATAAAAATAAAGCTAAAAAGGTGAAACTTCAGCAATTTTTTTCTGGTCAATTTGCTAGTGGCAAACAATTGAGTTTTGTTCTGTCAGTAATTTCAACCCAATAAATCACCCATTCCTCTCACTGGGCCTCTTTGCTACCAACTTAACTGCAGATGTTAGCACCAGAATTTCTTCCTGTTTTTTAGGAGTCCTGTGCCATAGTTTGGGGAAGGAAATATTTTTTATTAACCTGCTCTAAAATAGAATTCCTGTGTTCGATGTGTTCTTTAGGTACAGAGGTTTATGTCTGGGCTCACAATGAAGACCACACAATGTGTGCCTTGCACAGTAATATTTGGCTGTGTCCTCAGTAATCACAGAGTTCAACTGCAAGAAGTACTTGTTCTTGGATGTGTCTCTAGTGATGGAGATTCAACTTTGGAGAGATGCATTGTAGCTAGTGATACCACTGTAGTTTATGTATCCCATCCATTCCATTTTATTTCCTGGTAACTTCTAGATCCTGTTCCAGGTATAACCACTGCTGATGATGAAGTATCCAGAGACAGAACAGGTGAGGGACAGTGAATGAGAAGGTTTCACAAGGAAGGTCCTGAATCCTGAAGCTCCACCTGAGACAGGATACCTACAGAAAACAGAGGCGATTCTCTTACTCAAGCATTAACCAAACACCCCAAAAGCCGTCCGGGGAACATTTATAGAATGGCAACACTTACCTGGAAAAACTGTTAACAGGCAGAAGAGATTTAATAATACCATATTTTAGGTTACACCCTCTTTTTTTAAGAGATCAGCATCCAGTAAGAAGAATGTGAGTGGACACAGCCTAGGAGGAGATTTAATTTAGAGGTAGAAGAAACATTTGCATGTCGAGCCAGCCTCCCCTCCTTAATTGGGAAAGGTGCTTAGGGCCTGCTCTTGATTTTTGAAATAATACGAACACTGTCTCTGGGTTCCTATAGTGTGTGTCTGGAGTTAGAGTGTGTGAGAACTGTAGGACTCATTGGAATCACATCTGGACATGATCCCACCTTTCCATCCTAGAACAACCTTCCCACAGACACTTTTCTGATAATATGTTTTTACACTCTCAAGTCAGTTCCAACATTCCTTTCATACTTCATGTCCTAACTTCTAGGTTTCTTAGTTTATTTTCTTAGTAATAGCACTAGAATTTGGTTAGCTAATGTATGTCAGGTACTACCCAGAGATGAAATGCTGCAGCTGCATTAGGATGGTCTCAGACTGAGAAAAGAAATGCAGTCCTTGATGTCAGTCACAGATTTAATGAAAGATAATATAAAAATTAAAATTATTCCCACACACAATTGATAACACACCAAAAGGGATCCATTTTGTAATAAACTCGCTTGGAAACTGCAGTCTGAAAGAAATTATAAATTACTACATTACATACAAATGTGCAGTGGAGATGAAGGAAGATAATGATTTGTGTCCTGAGAAATTATGTCCTGGACACAATGTAATAGGCTCTATAAAACTCTTTATGTCACAAGCTAATGGCACTTGGATATAAAATATGCAAGGAACAGACTTACCATGAAGGACATCATATCTTGTCAAAGGTCCATATACTCTATAGCATACTCAACATTGTTAAAAATCTAAAGCTCATCATCTCTTCTGAACTTCAAGCAGTCTCTTAACTGTAATTTCAGAGAAAGTCAAAAATATTGTACCAAAGCAAGACAGAAAACCAGTTGGGCAAATCTCCATGTCTTCTGTCAAAACAGTCTTCATTTCTCCAACATCCTTCACCCTCTTTAATTATTGTCGGCAGATCTGACATTCAACAGCACAATACTTTATTATCTGGGGTTTGTACCACTTCTTGTTAGCAGCTTTCCTGAGAAGTTATACCACAGCTCTGACATCTCAAACATCTTGTTGTATCCACGGCATCACCAAATAACAACTTCTTGTTCTAGTGTCTGTGATCCACACATGATCCTCTGTGCTTCTCAAGAGGTTTGGAATCACTTCTTAAGCTCTGCAATCTGTAACACTTTAGGCTCTGGGTGAAAACACTCTACTACTGCTGCTGTCCTTGATGATCACCCTACGGTATTGACATCTCTAGTACACTGGCATCTTCCCCTGCAACTAGGCTTCACAAATAGCCTCTCAAAGGCTCTCATGTTGCCAAGCTTCACTTTCTTTGCATGACACCTCCCATCCCGGACCATCAACTGCAATAGAGGCGGCACCTTTAACAATGACCTTCCCTGGATTCTTACAATGCCACACTTCATCTGTCCTAGATGACCTCTTCACACCTTCAAAAAATCAGTGCCACCTGCCTGACTCTTTAACATCACCATATCCTTCTGCAGCATGAGGTACAACCTTAACTATCTCAGGTACACAGCTTTTTTGTGCTCTCAGAAAGTACTTGCTAGATTTTGCCCTAATGATGCTTGTCTCTTCTTAACAACCACTAATTTCTCAGCTCCAGCTAACCAGCATCAATGGTACCCGTAGTAATTTTGTTTGTTTTTTTGTTCATTTGTTTACTCTAACAAAAATTACATGGCCAATAATGGTGAGTTCTGCTGCTTGATGAAGCTTCTACATTGCCCCATTGTTCTATTATATTATCACAGGATTTCTGTTCTCTAGCTCCTTCACTGCCTTTGCTTATCTTTCCCAAAACCTTCTCTATAGATTGAGAATGAACTCATACCTCTCCCCTAAAGCTGCGATTAACTTTGTGTGCGACCACACTTAGATTTAAATGTTTTGTCACCTAGAACTTGCTCTTCCCCAGGATGCCCTAGATTTCAGAGGTATGCTTGCCTGTGTCTCTTTGGATGAAACATGGACACCACCATGCTGGAACTTGCTTCAAGGTCACAACTTGCTTAATCTGTTTATATCTCAGAACATAGTCTTTAGCTCCATTCAGTTAATTCATTAATATCTTCTGATTTTTAGTTGCCTTTAGCAGTCTGACAAGTACAGTTTGTATTTTCTTTTTTATTTTTCTTTTCTTTTTCTCTCTTTTTTATTAGATATTCTGTGTTTGCATTTGAGATATTATCCTTGTACTCCACCTCTGCTCTAATGCCTCCTTCCTCTCTAGTTCCCTTCACAAAGGTACCCTCAACTCTGATCTACTCTTTGCATCCCATTAACCTATCTTTTTTCTACATTGGGAAAACATTGCCTCTCTGGAATAAAGCCTCTCCTCACATTGATGTCAGACACTAGTATCTTCACCTACACACAACAGTATCAATAGGTCTCTCACAGTGAGTACAAAGGTTGATATTTTACTCCATGGGAGGTTAAGAGTGTTTGGTTGGTTAATAATACAAAGTAAGTTCTGTATCAAGTTCTGCAGTTCGAAGGTAGCTTTGGCCATGTGAAACTGCTTTTCCCTGAAGTCCCCAGATACATGAAAAAGTTTTATTTTTCCCATCTGTTCTTTTTATCCCTTTTTTAAAAAAATATTTCTTTGTATCAAGTAGCATCCTACATGCTAAGGACACAAATCTTCGTGTCATAGAAGAATCCTACAAAGGAGATATGGAAGAAAATGAGCCACTGGGTGTGGAGTGTGGTTCTGTGATAAAACACACCTTAACCTGAACAAGCCCCAGCACGAAAACAAAACAAAATGAAGATAAAAAGCAGGAAAGTATCCTAGATTGTGAAAAAAAAATTATCTTCCCATGAGGTTCCAACCCCTTTCTTCTCCTTACATCCTTTCTTGCACAACCTCATTGGGATCCCCAATTTCAGACCAAAGGTTAGCTACAAGCATACTCAATTGTTTCTATAGGACTTTAGCATGGTCCCTGATGGGACATCTCTGTCTGGTTCCTGCCTTTATGTACTATTAGAGCTCAGCTATAGTTCTTGGATTTGATAACTGCATATGTGATGGATCCCCAGGTGAGGCAAACTCTCATTGATCTTTTCTTCAATCACTGCCCCTCTATTTGAACTTGCATTTTCTCCCAGAAGTGTTTAGATCTTTTTTCTAAATAAGACTGAGACCTTCCCCTTTTGGCCTTCCTTCTTTTTGAGTTTCATAATGTCTGTTAATTGTTTCTTTGACATTGGGTATTCAGAGTTTTCTGGGGCTAGTACTTGCTTATCAAGGAGTGCATACCATGTGTGTTCTTTTGTGACTGGGTTCTCTCACTGAAGATGATAGTCTCTAGTTCCATCCATTTGCATACATTTTTCATGACATCATTGTTTTGAATAAGTGAGTAGCACTCCATTTTGTAAATGTACCAAACTCTCTGTATCCATTAATCTGTTGAGGGACATCTGGTTTCTTTCCTGGTCCTGGCTATTATAAATAAGGCTGCTAAAAACATGAGCATGTTTCCTTGTTATATGTTGGAACATCTTTGGAGTATGTGCCCAGGAGTGAAAAACTGGGTTTTCACATAGTACTTTGTTCAATTTTCTGAGGAAGACCAAATTATTTTTCAGAATTATTGTAACAGCTTACAACCCCACCAACAGTGTAGGAGTGTTCTTCTTTCTCTGCTTACTCACCAGCATCTTCTGTCACCTGAGTTTTCTATTTATCCATTCTAAGTGGTGTGAGGTGGAATATTTTCAAAAGCAAGCTGTCCAATTATAATTTCTGCAGCTTCCTCTTAAAGAATCTTTTTTATTCAAAGCTTCCATCACTTAGGAAACGAAAGTTTCAAAAGTTTCTCTTATCTTTTATTCATTAATAGAGTTGTCTTAAAATTTAAGGGATGATTTTTCTTTATTTTGTCACAAAGATAGTTGAACAATGAATAAGAGCCTCCTCACAAAGATATACTTGGTCTTAAGCTAGAATCAACTCTCCAGTTCCCATTAAGATGTCAATAGTTACCCAGTCCCTCTTCTACCAACTTTTTATGAGGTTCTTTCCTCTTCTGCTAATTCTTCATATTCATCTGTCCAAATCCATATTTTTCAACCCAATCTAACATGACTTAGCAACATGAATAAAATCATACCAGATCATCCATCTGCAACTTTCCACTAAAATAATTGAACCTAAGTTTAGACTTGTTCACCAGGATTAACAAATGTCTTTATAACTCACAGCATGTGGCCTACATGCCAGCAAAATCACAGTGTGTATGCCTCAGAGAGTCAGGCCTCTGAATATAGACTTAATCAGATCATGAATAATAGATTATTATAAATCAGGGATACCCTTGTAGAATTAGGAACTCACATATAAAATTCTCTCTCTCTCTCTCTCTCTCTCTCTCTCTCTCTCTCTCTCTCTCTCTCTCTCTCTCTCTCTCTCAATAAATCAAGGGCATCAAGAACCCTCCAATTATGAAGGGATTGCCATAGCTCCAGGTTGATGAAATTGTTTTCATCTTTTAGGATAAATAGTACTCTCCAATTGAATCAAGAATTGTAGCACCATAGAATATAGGGTCTTCAACAAGAAAGCAAATATTTACTGTTGGGACACTGAGGCACCAGTTTTTAGGATGACTCCATTACCTACTCTTTGATTCCTAGAGGATTAATCACAGATATTGTAGTACAATTAACATGTACTAGATTCACTTAAGAGCTTAAAGTGAATTTTGTAGAAATCTGCTTGCTAAGTTACTGTCAGTAAATAGGCCAAAAAACCAAAAAAACAAAAAAAAAACATGTATTTAAATATTGAATCCTTTGAGTCTCTATGCAGACAGCTGTAAAAGTTCACAGAACTACCCATACTTTTAGAAGATTTATTTGTATATTTACATTTATTCTAATTGCTGATTTGAGGCAGAGTATAAAAATATGATTCTTAGTAGAATAAATAATATGTATGGAAAAAAACTCAAAACCTGACATATGTACACTAGGACAGTTGGATACTGTTGGCAGCACTTTTGTACAGTTGGTACTGTTTGAGTATAATAGTGTAGAGCCTCAAGGAACTGTGTCAGTCATACCTAGACAGTGTCCACAAGAGTTTCTGGCACACACTCAACTTTCAAAACCATACTTGATGTATGTGACCACATCACAGTATGAACAGAGACCTGATTTATGTGTCTCTGTTAACAGTTAACTTCTTAGTCTTATACATATACTGGAAAAATTTTACCAACAATCTGAGAACAATGACCTTAACTGAGGACAGAGAGGAAGGATTAAAAAAATCTAAATGTACTGGCTATCCCATCGGAAGAACCATGATATTGACCAACTAAATCCCTCCCATCTGAGCTTATGAAACTAAAACACCCACTAAAGCCCACACATGGAGGAACAAATGGCTCCAGGTTATTATGAAACAGAGAACTGCCTTATCTGGAAGAAATAAGAAGAGAGACTCTTTGTCCTGTGGTACCTGAAGGCTACAGTAAGGGGGAAATGCCAGGGTGTTGAAGTGGTTGTGGGTGTGTGGGGAAGTACCCTCATAGAAGCACATGTAGGGGGGATAGGGGTTTTGGTGGAAAATTGAAAAAGGATAGCATTGAAAGGTATATAAACAAAATAACAAATAAGAAACACTAGTTTACAATGCTCTCACTATGATGAAGTGAGAATGTTAATGGGCATCGGACATCAAGACTCATACTGAGTGTTTTGTAAAAGCAATGAAATCATTTTTTGCAGAAATTTTCCTTTTGGGAAAATAAGCTCCCTTAGATAACTAGTCTGCTATCTCACACAGTGAGAAAACAGTATCTATCACAATATTTCCACAAATTACAGTGTAGACACATGGAGGGGAGTTGAAAAGGGAATCAAAAGTTTTTGTGTCAGTATTTTATAAATTTTCCATAACAAAATAAAACAATATTGAGAGAACGGAAAACAGACAAAGGATATATTAGTCTGATATTTTTCTTTTAATGTCGAAACAGGAACAAAATAATATTTGTCTTATGTGAAGACAAATATTAAACCTGTGATTTAAACATTTGAAATTAAAAGAAATACAGACTAATAATGCATCAAGATGAAAGTCAGTTGTTTAATAAGCACACATAAATATGAAAATAAAAAAGAACTTAACAATTATTAAGATAAAAATGAAATGTACAGTTATTATTAATGAAACCCTTGTTGAGGTCTGAGAACAGGAAACAGGACAACCATATATGATCTGTAAGATCTGAAAATTCAGATTTGGCTATGAAATTTAGGTTTTTCAGAATTCCATGTTGATAGTTTAGTAAATGCATATTGATATTTGTCATATTAATAGTATTCATATACCAAAATAAAGATTCAACGTAATGGTTCCTCTTCTTTTCTAGAAGCCAGTCTGTGAGAACCCCACTTAGATTATTCTGTAGCTCACGATGTATCAATTTTCTATCTGTTTTATACTAAAATCTTACTTCTGGTCAAGTATCAAGGAGAGAATGTTTTCTCTGTTCTCATCTGGGCACAGCTGAACGACATTCATCTCAGGGTTTCTGACACCCTCAGGATGTGGTTTTCACACTGTGTCTCGCACAGTAATATGAAGCTGTGTCTTCATTTTTGAGGTTGTTAATCTGCATATATGCAGTGCTGGCAGAGGTTTCCAAAGTGAAGACAAGCTGTCCTTTGAAGTCATCGGTATATGTTGGATTCCCAGTGTAAGTGTTGATCCAGCCCATATACTTCAGGCCTTTTCCTGGAGCCTGTTTCACCCGTACATTCTGTAGTCTGTGAAGGTATACCCAGAAGCCTTGCAGGAGATCTTCACTGACTCTCCAGGCTTCTTCAGCTCAGGTCCAGACTGCACCAACTGGATCTGTGCTTGGGTACCTGGGAAGAGAATAGAGGGGAGTGAGGATTCAGGTAACATCTTTGGTTCCCTTGGGGCATTTATTTCTGATGTCTTACTTTGGGCAGCTGCCATCAGAAAAAGCCAGATCCACACCCAATTCATGATATATATGACTTGGGCTCAGTGGTTCCTTGAGAATAACTGGGTACTCTCTTGCTGGTATATGAGGTGAACCTCAGATTTCTACTCTAAACTCTTCTATAGATTTGCATAGAGCTAGGCTTCCTAACTCATATTATACTAAACCAGATACACAATTAGAAATAAAAGGATCTCTGATCCTTGGTAGCTGAGCCTGCATCTTACACTATCTGCTCCTCCTGACTTCGTACTGATTGTTTTGTCCTCTAAGTTCTCTACTTGAGCTGGATTTACACCCTGATGTTGACATCCATACACCTCTCAGTCTCACTGCCTAACCTCAGCCTGAAACATATAATGTGAAAAAATGGCCTACAGCAACCACTCATGAGTTGGTTGACCTGCTCTGTGCTCAGATTCAATGACTACATCCTTTGCAGTGGATTCCACCCTCTGCATATTGAGAATTTATATCAGTAATTCCTTGCCTGCAGAGTCTAAATGGAAATTGTTATTAAACTTTTATGTTCCTCTGAATTCAAATATTATGAACTGACCATTTCTGATAACATTTTTATAATTAATATACAGTTTTTCAACTATAAAGCAGGTGATTTTACTTTACATACATCATATAGTCAATGTAAAAGTTTAAGAAAGTAAAATGGGGTAGATAAAAAGATTTGGAAGAAATTTTATACTTATATTAATATGAAATTTTTAAATTCTTACAATAAATAATGGGGAAGCAGGTGCTATAATAAAAAGTGCTTAGAGATCTGGTGAGATGGATCAATGGGCAAACACATGTACTGCACTTGAAAGGGCTTGAGTTTTGTTTCTAGCACTGAAACTACCTATTCCATCAGGTCGTGCATAAGCCAACAGTTTCTATCCTCTAAGGTATCTGCCTGCACTCATGTGCACATACATACGCAACAACAAAGATACATTATTAAAAAATAGACATTTAAATAGAAAGAATGCTTAAACAGTATATCAACATATGTGAAAATTCAAATAGTAAAGTAAAAGCTTGGATTGATTTGTTTTGTTTTGTAACTGACAATTTTTATGCTCTAACATGAAGAAAATGCAGAACATATATGTTTCAAGATTGCCATAAAATTTATTTTCTCATTTTAATATTATTTTTGCTCTTTTATATTCCAAACAAATGACTAAGAATCATATGAGGAATCTAATTCTGCTAATTTCCACATTTAATACTTTCCCATAAGTGTACATGATGAGACATACAGGGAAATGTTACTGACTCACATTAACATATAATTATCAGAATCAGGACTATGAACAGAGCTGATAAAGTAATGTTGTCTTGTATCTGACATAAAGTACAACACTGTTGTTATGCTCACCTCATTCTGTGTGGATGGTGAGGATTCAGGACACACAGTTACAATGGGCGGGACATGAGCAGTGGGAATGAGAGAAGCAGTGGAAGGACAACAGTGCTGGGCTTCAACCCGACTCTGTGCTGCTCTTCCCAGTTCCCAGAGGACAGACACTGTGTGACAAAGGAGTCAACAGCCGCTCCTAACACTGGCTGTTTGTTCTGTACCCTGGGGAGGAACAGGAAGGGCCGTACTGAGAGAAAATATTTTGGGCTTTTATGCAGCTGTTCAAAGATATGGATGAAATATGGAAATATGGCAACCCTGCTGTATGAATGGGACCCTGTAGCATGACAAAGCTTCAACTATTATAGTCAGAGCTTCATTATGGCCTTCTTCACATTGTTTACCTATTTCTTAAAGCAACACCATGATTTAGACTTGGAGAAGATGAAATTCAGAATTTATAATTTTCAGAGAATTTTAGATTATGCCTCAGAATCATGACTTCTTGAATTTTTTTGTTATAGATACTTGGAAATCACTACTGTAGGTTACTCCTGGTGATAAATAAAAACTGAGTCTACTAAAATATTTATATATAGCCTTTTACAGATATTGATACAACACAGGAGACCTCGGATTTTGGATGATATCCTCTTTTCATTGAGTATGTATCATTGACTTCCTTTAGGGTTTTGGTTACTTGAAGCAGGCTGTAGGTTTAAGTTCCATCCATTTGCCAGCAAACTTCACGATGTCCCTCTTTTTAAGAGCTGAATAGTACTCCACAGTGTAGATGAAACATGTTTATTCAGCATTTCTTCAATTGAGTGACACCTGGATTGCTTAAAGCTTCTGGCTATTATGAATAAGCTGTATGAACATAGCGGAGCATGTTTCCTACCTGTATTTTTGAAGGGCACAGCTGGGTATTATTTTAGAAATGTTTCCAATTCTCTAATGAACCACCAGCTTAATTTCAAGAGTTGTTGTACCAAATTGTAAGCCCACCAGTTATGGAGGAGTGTAACACGTTCTGTTCATCCTTACAGCAATATATTTTCATTGAGATTTTGATTTTGGTCATTCTGATTTGTAAAAGATGCATCTCATGGTTTATGTGATTTGAGATTCACTAATGATTAAAGCTATTTAACATTTCTTTGAGTACTTATGGAACATGACAGATGTTCCTTGTTGATAATATTTTTAGTTCTGTATCCCATTTCAATATTTGGTTATTTTGTTCATGGAAACTAGCTTTGTGAGTCCTTCATATAATTTGGATATTAGGCCTATCAAATGTAGAGTTAGTGAAGACCATTGGCCAATCTTTAGGTTTCTGTTTGTTAATATTGAGAGTGTTCTTTGCATTACAGATGATTTTAGTTTCATGAAGTCCCATTTATCACTTGTCAATTTTAGGCCTGAGCTATTGGTTTATGTTCAGGGTGCATTTACCTGGGCTAATGTTTTCTAGGCTATTTCTTTGTTTCTTTTCTATTAGATACAGTGTATCTGGTTTCATGTTTAGGTAAAAAAAAAAATCTAACCTGGTAGATTGTGTTGGAAATATACTATTTTTTTCTTTTGGTGGTCAGTTGGAGATGATTCTGGGTTAGGGACACTGGCTTGAGTTCACTTCTCTCAGCACTAGGATCTTACTCAGCCTTGTGCATATTGTCACAGAAATTGTGCTCATGTGTCTCTTAATCGATTCTTGTGTAGACTTTCTGTACCCCTTGGTATCTTCTAGTCATTTTGATGCTAATCTAATTTCTGTTTCAACTTCTTCAGAATTCAATGAAACCTGAGAAGAGGAAATTTATGGAGATACCCTATTTAGAAAGTAAGAGGGTGGGAAAAAAACTTCCAAACAAACAGATCCTAGAAGCAAGCTGCAGTGGCTATTCTAATATCGAATAAAGTAAATTTCAAACCAAAAGTTATCAAAAAAGATAAGGAAGGACACTTTTTACTCATTACCGGGGAAATCTGTCAGGAGAAACTCTCAATCCTTAACATATATGCTCCAAATAAAAAAGCACCCACATTCATAAAAGAAACCCTACTAAAGCTCAAAAAAAAAAAAAAAACCATTTCACCCCACACAATAATAGTGGGAGACTTTAATACCCCACTCTCACCAATGGACAGATCATGGAAACAGAAACTGAACAAGGACATTGCAAAACTAGCTGAGACTTTGTACCAACTAGAATTAATAGATATATGTAGAACATATTATCCTAAAGTAAAAGAATACACCTTATTCTCACCACCCCATGACACCTTCTCAAAAATTGACCACATAATTTGACACAGAGCGAGCCTCAATCGATATAAGAAGATTGAAATACTCCCATGCATCCTCTCAGATCACCATGGTCTACAGATGGTCTTTAACAACAACAAAGACAACAAAAAGCCCACATACACAGGGAAACTAAACAACGCTCTGTTAAACCATAGCAGGGGCAAAGAAGAAATAAAAAAAAAGCAATTAAGAATTTTCTAGAATTCAATGAAAACTAAAACACAACATACCCAAACCTATGGGATGCAATGAAAGCAGTATTGAGAGGAAAACTCATAGCCCTAAGTGCTTCCAAAAAGAAACTGAAGAGAGCTTACATCAGCAACCTGACAGCACAGCTAAAAGACCTAGAACAAAAGGAAGCAGATATACGCATAAAGAGTAGACGGCAAGAAATAATCAAAATTAGGGCAGAAATAGACCAAAATGAATCAAAAAGAACCATTGAAAAAATCAACAAAACCAAGGGTTGGATCTTTGAGAAAAGCAACAAGATTGATAAACCCCTAGCCAGACTAACTAGAGGGCAAAGAGAGAGTATAAAAATTAACAAAATCAGAAAGGAAAGTGGGGACATAACAACTGAAACTGAGGAAATTCAAAAATCATCAGATCCGACTAAAAAACTTACACTCCAAAAAATTGGAAAATCTGGAGGAAATTGAAAATTCCTAGACAGATATAAGATGGTAAAGTTAAACCAGGACCAAGTAAACCATCTAAATAAACATATAACACCTAAAGAAATAGAAGAAGTCATCGAAAGACTCCCAACCAAAAAAAGCCCAGGTCCAGACGGGTTCAGTGCAGAATTTTATCAGACATTTATTGCGGATATAACACCAATACTCTCCAAACTATTCCAAAAGATAGAATCAGATGGAATACTACCTAACTCATTTTTTGAGGCAATAATAACCCTCGTTCCTAAACAACACAAAGACCCTACAAGGAAAGAGAAATTCAGACCAATCTCTTTTATGAACATTGATGCAAAAATACTCAACAAAATCCTTGCAAATTGAATCTAAGAACACATCAAACCGATCATTCATCAAGACCCAGTAGGCTTCATCCCTGGAATGCAGGGATGGTTTAATATAAGGAAATCCATTAATTTAGTCCACCATATAAACAAACTCAAAGATCAAAAATCACATGGTCATCTCACTAGATACTGAGAAAGCATTTGACAATATCCAACACCCCTTCATGTTAAAAGTCCTGGAAAGAACAGGAATCCAAGGCCCATACTTAAACATAATAAAAGCAATATACAGCAAACCAACAGCCAACATCAAACTTAATGGCAAGAAACTTGAAGCAATCCCACTAAAATCAGTGACTCGACAAGGCTGCCCACTCTCCCAATACCTATTCAACATAGTACTGGAAGTCCTGGCTGGAGCAATTAGACAGCAAAAGGAGATCAAGGGGATACAAATCGGGAAGGAAGAGATAAAAACATCACTCTTTGCCGATGACATGATAGTGTACTTGAGTGACCCCAAAAATTCCACCAGAGAACTCCTACAGCTGATAAACAAGTTCAGCAAAGTGGCTGGATACAAAATTAACTCGAACAAATCAGTAGCCTTCCTATACTCAAAGGACAAACATGTGGAGAGAGAAATTAGGGAAAAAGTACCCTTCACAATCGTGACAAAAACTATGAAATACCTTGGTGTGACTCTAACTAAGGAAGTGAAGGACCTGTACGACAAGAAATTCAAACCTCTAAAGAAAGAAATTTAGGAGGATCTCAGAAAATGGAAAGATCTCCCATGGTCATGGATTGGAAAGTTCAACATCTTAAAAATGGCCATCCTACCAAAAGCAATCTACAGATTCAATGCAATCCCCATCAAAATTCCAACCCAGTTCTTCAAGGAATTGGAAAGATCAATGTGCAATTTCATATGGAATAACAAAAGATATAGAATAGCAAAATCCATCCTTAACAACAAGAAAAACATCTGCGGGAATCACTATGCCTGACCTCAAGCTATATTACAAGAGAATTGTATTGAAAACTGCATGGTACTTGTACAGAAATTGGCATGTGGATCAATTGAATAGAATAGAATATCCAGAAATGAGCCCTCATGTATATGGTCACCTGATTTTTGACAAAGGAGCAGTAAAAATTCAATGGAAAAAGGACAGCCTATTCAACAATTGGTGCTGGTCCAACTGGCACTCAAATGCAAAAGAATGAAAATAGACCCTTTCTTATCTTCTTGTACAAAGCTCAACTGTAAGTGGATCAAAGATCTCCACATTAAACCAGTTACACTGAAACTATTAGATAAGAAATTAGGGAAAACCTTCGAACACATAGGCATAGGAGAAAATTTCCTGAACAAAACACCAATGGCTCAAGCTCTAAGGTCAAAGATTAACAAATGGGACTTAATGAGATTGCAAAGTTTCTGTAAGACTAAGAACATTGTCAAGAAAACAAAACGGCAACCAACAGAATGGGAAATGATCTTTACCAACACCACATCAGATAGAGGCCTAATATCAAAGGTATACAAGGAACTCAAGAAGCTAGACACTAGAGAATCAAATAACCCTATTAAAAAATGGGGTACAGAGCTAAATAAAATGTTCTCAGTTTAGGAAAAACGAATGGCCGAGAAACATCTGAGGAAGTGCTCAACATCCTTAGCCATCAGGGAAATGCAAATCAAAACAACCCTGAGATTCCACCTCACACCAGTCAGATTGGCCAAAATTAAAAACTCAGATGACAGCAGATGCTGGCGAGGCTGCGGAGAAAGAGGAACACTTCTCCACTGTTGGTGGGGTTGCAAACTAATACAACCACTCTGGAAATCTGTCTGGCGATACCTCAGAAAATTGGATATAGTACTACCTGAAGACCCAGCTATTCCACTTCTGGGCATATACCCCAAGACACTTTAAAATACAACAAAGATATATGCAGCACAATGTTCATAGCAGCTCTATTTATAATAGCCAGAAGCTGGAAAGAACCCAGATGTCCTTCAGAAGATGAATGGATACAAAAATTGTGGTACATTTACACAATGGAATACTACTGAGCCACCAGAATCAATGACTTAACAAAATTCTTAAGAAAATGGCTGCATCTAGAGAATATCATCCTGAGTGAGATAACCCAGTCACAAAAGAACAGACATAATATGCAGTCACTGATATTGGGATGCTAACCCCAGAGGCTTGCACTTCCCCAGAAACAACTCACAGACTGTATGAAGTCCAAGAAATAAAGAAAACAAAACAAAAAAAATATTTATAAAAGAAGACGTTGACTATTTCCATGTAGCATTTTTTTTTTGCATGTATTTTACGCTCATTGTAACTATTAGGTTTTCAATGCATACTTTCAAGCCTTTGAAAAAATTAAGTACTGACTAAAAATATATATTCACATAGTTTTATGTAAAAATTATTTTAATATCTGAAAAAACAGTACTGACAAAAATGTATAATTTTAAGCACAAAATGTTTAAAATCTGTACATTTATCTTTGTTTTGTAAAATAAAGTCATTTTAAAAAATAAAAAAAGAAATGAGTTTTTCAAGGACACTAAATTTATGAGATAAATAAATTTCTCACTGATATTAAACCTTTGAAATTTATTTTTAGTTCACTTGTTTAATATTGTATGTATTTAAATTTTAGATGCTATTTCATTTGCCCCCAATCCAAATCCCTCTTTCTCTCTAATTGCCTCCATGAATGTCTTACAACTCCCAATTACCCTACACCACCTCAGTGCCTTGACATTCCCCTACTCTGTCCAAATAAGTCTTCACTGGACCAAAGGCCTCTTCTTCCATTGATGCCAGACAATGATATTCTCTGCTGCCTATGCACCTGGAGTCATATGTGTTTCCATTCATACTAACTGGTTGTTATTTTAGGCGCTGGGAGCTGAGTTTGCTTTGGTTGGTTGACAGTTTTGTGCATTCAATGGGGTTGCTAACCCTTTCAGCTCCTTCAGTCATTTCTCTAGTGTCTTCATTGGGGTCCCTGTGTTCAGTCCAATGGTTAGCTGTAAGTATCCTTCATCTGGGTGCTTGGGTCTGAAAGAGTCTGAACCTCCAAATACAGCCATATACAGGCTGTACCAAGGCCTTCCCATCCACATGCAGTACATGAGCAGCATGGTCTTCCTATGGATTCAGAACAAGTTTTATGGCTGTTATCCCCAAAGTTGTTGACTGTATGTGTGGTGTGTTCTTTTAACTTGTCTTCCTTGTGTGGTCACAATGGTAGAGAAAGTACCTGACCTTTCAGAGACTTAAAGTATGCATGTAAGGAGTGATATAGAGAGGGCACTTGGCTGGCAGTTGGTAAGGGAAGGAGGGAAAGGGAGAGGATTGTGGAAGGGAATAAACTTTAGGGGGTTAGTCAGTAGGTTGTGAATAAATAAAATAAAAACAAAAGGGAAAAGGTGATACTTCAGTGCTTTCCCCAGTGCACTTTTCTAGGGCCCCAAAATTAAGTTTTGTTCTGTCAGTAGGATTGACCCAGTAAATCACGCATTCATGTCACTTGACCTCTCTATGCTACCACCTTAACTGAAGATCTTAGTACCAGAGTTTCTTTTGGTACAGCAGGAGTCCTGTGCCATAGTTTTTTCCTGGAAAAATTTTCACCTGCACTTAAGTAAACACTTTGATCCTTGGTAGGTCTGCATGCCCCCTGTTGGTACAGAGGTGCTTTACAAAAAGTTTTATGTCTGTGCTCACAATAAAGTGTCTGCACTTTGTCTCTTGCACTGTAATATGAGGCTGTGTCCTCAGTAGTCATAAATTTCAACTTCAGTAATAACTGGTACTTGGTTGTATCTCTAGTGATGGAGATTTGACTTTTGAGAGATGGATTGTAGTCAGGGCTACCACCAGAGCTTATGTATCCCATCCATTCCATTATTTCCTGGGGACTTCTAGATCCTGTTCCAGGTATAACCACTACTGGTAATGGAGTATCCAGTGACAGAACAGGTGAGGGACAGTGACTGAGAAGGTTTCACAAGGCAGGTCCTGATTCCCGAAGCTCCACCTGAGACAGGATGCCTACAGACAACAGAGGCGATTCTCTTACTCAAGCAGTAACCACCCCCCCCCAAAAAAAAAAACCCTCAGGGTAACATTTATAGAAGGGCAACACTTACCTGGAAAAACTGTTAACAGGCACAATGGATTTAATAGTACCATATTTTAGGTTGCACCCTCTTTGCTTCAGAGATCAGCATCCAATGAGAAGTATGTGAGTAGGCACAGCCTAGGAGGAGATTTAAGTTAGAGCTAGAAGAAACATTTGCATGTGGGAGCCAGCCTCACCTCCTTAATTGGGAAAGGTGCAGAGCACACTGTCTGCAGTGACAGCAATGGAGAGCACAAGGAGGAGGAGAGGGGAAGACAAAGCTGTTGGGAATACAAGTCAGGGACAGGGCCAAGTCACCTACATGGAATCCTGGGCCCCATTCCCTCAGCCCCTACTGATGCCTCCTGACTCCAGGCTTGGTCTGGAAATCCTCTGGACAACTTTCTACAGGAGCACAGTCCACAGAGATGCTCCTGTCCTTCTGTGATATTCAGAGGGTTTCAACCTGCGTTCCTCCTTCACCTCTGGCGTAGGTAGAGCCATGAGAAACAGCTTGACTCTATTGCATGTTTCAGAGGCATTAACTTCTCCTGGGGTCCAGGCCCACCAGCACCACATCATGGCTCAGAGTGAGCACTACAAGCATTGCTGCCCTAATGGAGAGGATAAGGGAGGGGGAGGGACAGGGGCTAGAAGAGGGGCTCCAGAGGATCCTCAAGGTACAGGCAGTACACACATGGTGTCGGTGAAGCCCGAGTCAGAGCGCCACCCGGTTAGCACAATGACATCTCCCTGCTTGAAGAAGCTTCAGGCCTTGCCAACATCCATGGCCAAGTTTACACGGAGGTCAACATCCTCAGCCCAGGCGTCCTGTACAGCATCCTTACACAGCACAGGGAAGATGCCGCGGTACAGATGGGCCTGGCTAGCCATCTGGGGATTGCACGTCACAGCAATGATAGGGGCACGAGGGCGGTACCTGGACCCTTTGTGAGCACTCCTGCCAGACTTGGTGAGCAAAATAATGGTCCCACTGCAGCACTTGAAGGAAGCCTCCACAGTGCCCATGGCAGCAGCTTCTGTGGGGTCACAGTAATGGGTGCCAGGTGGCAGAGTTCCTAGAATAACTGCAGGTGGTAGATGGCAGCCTCTGCCTCTCTCTCAATCTGGTGCTGCATGTGAACAGCCTTCAGAGCATAGTCCCCTTTGGCTGTCTGTCCAGACAGCATGATGTAGTCTGTTCCATCTAGGACTGCATTGGCCACATCTCTGCCTTCAGCACAGATGGGGCGTGGATTCACGATCATGCTCTCCAGCATCTGTGTGGCACAGATGACAGGCTTCCCAGCTCAGTTGCATCGTCCTATCATCATCTTCTGAGCCAGGAAGACCTTCTCTGCGGGAATCTCAATGCCCAGGTCACCTCGAGCCACCATGATCCCATCACTCGCCAGTAAAATCTCATTAAACCTGCAAACACCTTCATGGTTCTCGATTTTACTGATGATCTTGATGTTCTTGCCCTTCTCTCCCAGGACCTTCCGAACTTCGTGCACGTAGGCTGCCTTGCAGATGAAAGATGCAGACACCATGTCCACATCCTGCTCCACCCCAAACTTCAGGTCCTGGATGTCCTTTTCCTACACGGCGGAGAGGTCCACGGCAGCTCCAGGCAGATTCACACACTTCTTGCTGCTCAGGGAGCCACCATTCTCCACCCCTGTCACCAGGTAGTCAGCATCTTTCTCCTGCACATGCAGCAAGATGAGTCCTTCATCCACGTAGATCTTGCTGCCCATCCACAGGATGTTCTCGTCACACTTCTCCGTGTAGGATGATCTTCAGAGTGGCTCCCTTCTTCAGCTCCACCTCTGCATTGCTGGTGCCCTTGTTGTGTCCAGTCCGGATCTCAGGCCCCATCGTGTCCAGAGCCACCACAACGGGACGTTAGAGGATGGGATCAGATGCAAAGCTGTCGGTGGCTGCACGGACATTCTTGATGGTCTCTGCATGGGACTCATGGGTTCCATGAGAGAGATTCAGCCGAGCCACATTTATTCCAGACTAAATCATCTCCATCAGCATCTCCAGAGACCAGGAAGCAGGGCCAATGGTACAAATGATGCCAGGGTTGCGGGCTGTGACAGGTGTGGAGTCAATGTCAAGGCGGCACATGTGTTCCAGGAAGTTGTCAGCCATGGCTGCATGGAGCTGCTGGGTCTGAATGAAGGCAGTCCCTTCTTCACTGTGTGGCTTCGGCATGGATCCTGAGATTTTCGGGCGTACTTCAGATTCCGTTGGAATACCTAAAGTGGACGTCTGTACAGTTAGGACACTTTGCTGCTGTACAGTAAATGTCTTTAATCCATGGACTTTCTCTTTTCATAGGAATCAGCGATGGGGAGCAGTGGAGAAACAATTCACCTACAAAGATGCTCTCTAATGTCCATAGAAGGCTTCTCTGTGCCCCAAGCTGTGGCTTCAACCAAAAACAAACCAGTAAGGAACTGCCTGCAAGATTAGGACTCCCTATTGTGGGATGAGCCAGAACTCCTCTCTTACACTTCAGCCTCAGGGTAGATCCTCAGGCACCATACTCTGATTCATCTCTTCCAGGGCATCAAGCAGTGTTTGGGTAAAGAGGAGACCTGAGTGCCAATGACCCTGGCCTTTTTCCAGGCCCTGAGAACCGTGAGCCATCACTGGCTGACCATCCCATATCTCACCCCCTGGCTCCTCACCCCTGAAGCTGTGCTCTGCAGCTCCTCACAGCCCCACACCCTCCCTACAAATGTGTGGGACATGCTGGACCAAACTTCCTGCTTACTGCCAACCCTAGCAGTAGTGCCCAGCGGGGGAGCAGACACAGGTCCCCACAATTAACCCAACAACTTCTTAGGGAGGAATGGGAAAGGGAAGCCTTGAAGTGGGGCAGTGATAGTGAAATAATGTTAATAATAAAATTATATTAATAATATAAATGTTGATAGAGTTCAGAATTTTGCACTGGAAATTCTTCCCAGATCCTGATAATTAAGACTTCTTTTTTTTTCTGTCAGTAGTATTAACACCATGGATAATCCTTTGCTGACACCTGGCCTCTGTCTCCCACCAGCATGACACCAAAACAGCAATGTTTCCCCTTCAGATGTTACCTTTAAGAAAGATACAAAGAAGAATGTGGTGTGCCTCTCAGACTCCATGCATGTTTGCCTTTACTGTATTTCCCAAAACTCTATTATTTCACTGGTTAACAGAATTTATGTCATTCATAAAACTATATTTAGGAATATTCACTTGTCCTTCAACTGTGTTGGAATATCCAGGGCTAACTGAAGCTGGATAGATGGACTCTAATATTTTCATATAGCGCTGGTCCTTGTTAATTCTGTTCTTATGGTGCCCCCTGACTAGTCATCTGACTATGACACTTTAATGAGCATAGGTCCCATTTTCAGAGTTTATCTTTAATCGATGAACTTTTTTTCTCATGTTTTCTGTCTCTGTTCTGGTGTTCTTCCTTGTGTGGTCTGTTCTTCTAGTGGCAAGAGAGTATTCAGGTCCAGTATGGGCCTACAATGGGGTTTTGTGGCCTTAATAACCATAGGGGGTTATAATTTTGCTCTGGGGTTTTACTGTTCAGTGAGCTGAGATGCCCAGTAGGATGTTAGATACTAATGTAGATTCTAAGCTTCTGACTATATCTGTAGAGTTTCTAGTAGTGATTTATCCTGCAGGAGAAAAGTTACATTAGGTGAGATGTTTGGATGGAATGTGTAGCCTCAGGGAGGGATGTCATTGAAAATTTCTAGGCATAAGTGAGTTTCAGTGAGCTCTAGTGTTATATCACCTGAAGATCAGATAATTTAACATCATCAGTGTTTCTTCCTCTACCATAGAAGGCTGGTGTTACACATTTGGGCAATTTTGTTTTGTTTTGTTTGTTTGTTTGTTTGTCTTTTAGATGTTTTTTTTTTTTTTTTTTTTTTTAACTGAAGTAGTTTCCCTCTGCTTTGTGTGTGCTGCACGCCCCCTGCTGGTGCAGAGCTGCTCTACAAGGAAGTTTATGTCTGGGCTCACACTGAAAACCCCGCACTGTGCCTCTTGCACAGTAATATGTGGCTGTGTCCTCAGTAGTCACAGAGTTCAACTGCAGGAAGAACTGGTTCTTGGATGTGTCTCTAGTGATGGAGATTCGACTTTGGACAGATGGGTTGTAGTTAGTGCCACCATCATAGTATATGAGTCCCATCCACTCCATTTTATTTCCTGGGAACTTCCGGATCCAGTTCCAGCTATAACCACTGCTGGTGATGGAGAAGCCAGTGACAGAACAGGTGAGAGACAGTGACTGAGAAGGTTTCACAAGGCCAGGTCCTGACTCCTGAAGCTGCACCTGAGACAAGATACCTTCACAAAAGAGAGGGGATTTTGTTAATCACGCAGAAAAATGAAAATCCTTATGGACACATGTAAGAAAACTGAACACTCACCAGGAAGTGCTGTCAACAGGTAAAGAAAACTTAACTCCCTCATCTTTTAGGCTACTTCCCCTTTTCTTCAGAGATCAGTCACAAGTGAGAGATATGTGATCAACCCATTGCAGGAGAGATATAGTTTAGAGGTAGAAAATGCATTTGCATATGGGAGTCAAATTGGCCTTCATAATTGGGGAAGCTGTATAGAGACCGGCATTGGATATTTAAATAAGACCATCATAGTCTTTCATCATTCATCATTCACAGTGTGAATCTGGCATTAGAGTTTAGGAGGACTGTAGGATTCAAAGGAAACACATCTGGACATGGTACCAACTTCCCATCTTACACCAACTTCCCACACACACTTTTTTCATCATGTGTTTGTAGAGTCTCAATCAGTGCCAAACTTCCATTAATACTTGGGTTCCTGACTTTCATGCTTTTTTATTTGCAAGTTCAGCCTGTTCCTAGTTTTCTTCCATCCTCCTACCTGTAATATACATTATCATATGTCCTAAAACTTGTTATAATATTTTAACTTTTTAGCACAGAAACTCTGTTATATTTCCAGTAGATATACAGGCATGACACATTACATTAGTGATTTTGCCCTTTGGGAAAACATCAACATATAGGTCAAGTGTAACTACAGAAGGTTAAAATAACCACTCATTATGTTACCCTCTTCACCAACATCTCATCAGAATTTTGTGTAATTGTTTCTGTTATAAATGTCATTGTTTCATGGATTAGGTGAAATCTCAAACTACCTTAGTGAATTACATTTTCTTGATCAACATGTTGAAAACTTGAAAATATGTTTAGTTTTTATATGCTTTATGCTCTTTTATTCATTGTTAAAAAACTGTAAAATTTTCAACATATCTGCTACTTGCCTCTTGAATCCATTCATTATGGACTTTCAAAGGTGAAGGTAGAATTCTGTGGCTTGTACAGAAAAATCAGTGAAAAACTTCCTATTTTTTCTATCTAATCTCGATCTACATAAGGTATAGAATGAGCTTCATTCCTGATCCAGCATAGTCTTGATCTCATGGTTATAGCTGCAGCATTTTCAATGCTATATCATCTTCCTTAGGGTCATAGCTGCATAGTAGCAGATTTAGGAACATCACAGTGACTGGGTTTTTTTTATTGGTGTGGGGTTGCTATGTTTCTAATCATAGTGTATTCTTTTAGTATGCCAGATAAATAGATTTCAGACAATATATTTGATATTGGAATAGATATTTTCTCATGAAGCTCCTATATTTGACAGTAATTGAATCACATTACTTCACAGAAATATAATCTCTGGATGATTTGTCTAAGTAGAAAGAGACTAAAGCCATATATTTTACAATCCCCCTACATACACTTCCATCAATATCATGGTGTGTATGAGTTCCTACCAAAGACAAATGACAGAATATTAAATTTGAGAGACAAATCACTAAATATTTTTTCTATTTAATTTCACTCTGTATTAGGCATGAAAACTCTTCATGTGTGATGAAGATAAATCCAATACAGTTCTTCAACTATCAATACTAGCTTGAGCATTTTCAATTCTCTGTCATCTTCTTAAGAGTAAGTGCTGCATAGAAGCTGATTTAGGAACATCACAATAACTGTGTGTGGGATAGGCTGGAATCTTCCTGATCATGGGGTGCTAATTAACCTGCCAGGTCAGAAGAATTCTGACAATATATCTGATATTGAAATTCTTACTTTCTGATGAAGTTCTTGGGTTTTACAAAAATAGGTTGTTCATTGTAGAAAAATAATCTCAGGTGGTAGCTCTAGTTTAAAGAGCTTGAGACAATAGATTTGATAACTCCCCTACATAAACTTCAATTATTTATCATGCTCTGTATGAGCTCCTCCATATCAAAAGAGAAATGAACAAATAATTAAATGGTCAATGAAAAGGAGGATGAACTACAGGTGGTAGAAGACAACACGCACACAGGAAATCATGCTTTCTCACTCTGCTTTGACTTCCTAATGAAGAGAGTCCATATCTGTGTAAACAGTGAGAGTTTTGTCCATCTTATGAAACAATGAGTTTATACACTGATGAGTCATTAAATATTATAAATACATTTATCTCAAAGAACTCCTTTGATGAACGTTTTCCTCTTGTCTGTCTGAGAGTTTATAGAAAATGAAGACAAAGGTATATGTGTGAAGACAGTGACAGTTTTACTTATCTATGTTCAAAGAACATTTCTTATATTTGGTGTGATATTCTTGATCTCATTAGCAAAAGTAACATTTTAATATTCTGTTTTCCCACATTCTAAAGATACACTTATATTCCTAACAAAACTTGGGACCCAGCCTGCCTTAATTTCTTCTACATTTGTATTTCTTCAGTTACTCCCTGCTATGCTACAATGCCACAATGAGAATACTAGCTTAATCCCCTGACTAAAGGAGTGCAGAACCTTGGCCAAGAGTGAAAGGACTGCACAAGAAGGAGGATGCATGCAGCTCCAGTATGTAATACCAACATGTCTCTCCAATATAAACCCATAGTAAGTACTGACCATCAGTCACTGAAAAAAGAAAGTGTACATTCTTGTCAAGGACAACTCCCTTTCAATATATAAGTTTCTTCAGGATTAATGCATAAAGGGTGGATATCTTCCTCTTGAACAGCTGACAATTTTCTAGCACAAATGAATGCAGTATACAATATAGATTACTGTGGAATTTAACACTAGATATACTATATTCAATCATACTATGGCCAAACTTACATTCTGAGTTATTATAACCTGGGATGTATTATTCAGCACTTTACTGAAGGTCTCATAATGCACCTATGGCTGGATTCTCCCAGGTTCTTCTGGAATCCATAGCTAGGTTTCTATTATCAGAAAAATTAATACATCCCATTCCCGCCATGTTCACTGGTTTTAAAACTGATTTTGTTTCATGACTCCTCATGATGAGATTCTGATGATCACAGGGGAATCACATCAGATTTGTAAATGCTCCCCATTTTGTTATGAAAAAATGCATTCTGTATTTAAACAGTTCTATCAGAATTAAACTCACATTTATTTGAAAATGCTCAGAGTAATTTTAACGTTCACCTTCCTACTTCACTTCTCTTGTCCTGGATCTACCTATGGACCAGTGTCCCCTGCTTATCATGAGCACCTCGTAGAGAAAAATACATGCCACTGTCAATTCAAATTTCTCACCCTGTTCATTAGTAGATTCACTAAATTCTTAGAATAGTCTTTGGAGACAGAAAATCTGTCCTTCATGCACACTTCACACATTTTTCTACTTGCTTCATATTTTATATCGGTTTACCACTCTAGCTTCTTCCAATAGGTTGGCAAAGCAAGTCCAAGATGAGTAGTTTTTTTTTTCCCCAAAACAATTGATTTATTATTTCTCAGTCAAACAATGGGAGGAGAGAGTTTTCCATTTCTTTTTCTTTTTAACAACTTTATTTAACAAAACAAAGATAAATGTACAGATTTTAAGCATTTTTTGCATAAAGTTATGCAATACATTTTTGTCAGTATTTTTTTTCAGATTTTAAAAATTTTTTACATAAAACTGTAGGAATATATATTTTTAGTCAGTACTTGATTTTTTTAAAGGTTTGATTGTATGCATTGAAAACCTAATAGTTACAATGAGCATAAAGTACATGTAAAACAAAATGTAACATGGAAATAGTCAAAGTTTTCTTGTTGTATAGAGATTTTTTTGTTTTGTTTTGTTTTGTTTTCTTTATTTCTTGGACTTCATACAATCTGTAAGTTGTTTCTGGGGCAGTCCGAGCCTCTGGGGTTAGCATCCCACTATCAGTGACTGCATATTATGTCTGTTCTTTTCTGACTGGGTTATCTCACTCAGAATGATATTCTCTAGATGCAGCATTTTCTTAAGAATTTGTTCAAGTCATTGTTTCTGGTGGCTGAGTAGTATTCCATTGTGTAAATGTACCAGAATTTTTGTATCCATTCATATACTGAAGGACATCTGGGTTCTTTCCAGCTTCTAGCTATTATAAATAGAGCTGCTATGAAAATTGTGGTGCATATATCTTTGTTGTGTACTAAGGTGTCTCTGAGGTATATGCCCAGAAGTGGAATAGCTGGGTCTTCAGGTAGTATTATGTCCAAATTTCTGAGGTATCGCCAGACTGATTTCCAGAGTGGTTGTATTAGTTTGCAACCCCACCAACAGTGGAGAACTGTTCCTCTTTCTCTGCAACCTCGCCAGCAACTGTTGTCGTCTGAGATTTGGATCTTGGCCAATCTGACTGGTGTGAGGTGGAATCTCAGGGTAGTTTTGATTTGCTTTTCCCTGATGGCTAAGGATGTCGAGCACTTCCTTAGATATTTCTCAGCCATTCGATATTGATCAACTGAGAATGTTTTGTTTAGCTCTGTACCCCATTTTTAATAGGGTTATTTGATTCTCTGGTGTCTAGCTTTTTGAGTTCTTTGTATACCTTAGATATTAGGCCTCTAACTGTTCTCCTCAACAGCCTTTATTCAGGAACACCTCAATGCTAATAGGGAATCTAAGTGCCTACAGCACCCTACTTTTATTCTTCTCAGACTGAGGTTATGTGACTTGTCCTTTGGGGATTGGTGGTGCAGGGATCACCTTATTAGCATAATGGCTTGTGGGCATGTTTGGCGCCAGAAGCGGTTATGTACATGCACAGTCAGGTTGTTTATTTCTAACCAAGCAGGATGTCAGCGCCATTTTGGTTGGGCCACCAAGCTGATCCTTACATCTCCCTTTTTTCTTTTATTTTGTTTTTTTTCTTTTAAACTTTATTTTAAAAATCAAAGATAAAAGAAAAAAATTAAACATTTTTGCATAAATATATACAAATACATTTTTGTCTGTGCTTGGCATTTTTTTTTCTTTTTTTTATTTTTTAAGGTTTGATATTCTGCATTAAGGTCTTACTAGTTACAATGAGTAAAAAATACATGTAAAATAGGAAGTAAACCTGAATTAGCCATAGTTTTCCTGTTGTGCAAAAATTGAGCATAATATTTTTTTGGTTTTTTTGGTTTTGTTTGGTTTTCTTATTTTCGTGAAATTCACACAATCTATGAGTTGTTTCTGGGGAAGTCCGAGCCTCTGGGGTTAGCAACCCACTATCAGGACTGAATATTATGTCTGTTATTTTGTGACTGGGTTATCTCACTCAGGATCATATTTTCTAGATGCAACCATTTTCTTAAGAATTTGATTAAGTCATTGATTCTGATGGCTGAGTAGTACTCCATTGTGTAAATGTACCATAATTTTTGTATCCATTCATATACTGAAGGACATCTGGGTTCTTTCCAGCCTCTGGCTATTATAAATAGAGCTGCTATGAACATTGTGGTGCATGTATCTTTGTTGTATATTGGAGTGTCTCTGGGGTATATGACCAGAAGTGTAATAGCTGGATCTTCAGGTAGTACTATGTCCAATTTTCTGAGATATCGCCAGACTAATTTCCAGAGTGGTTGTATCAGTTTACAACCCCACCAACAGTGGAGAAGTGTTACTCTTTCTTCACAACCTTGCCAGGATCTGCTGTAATGTGAGTTTTGGATCTTGGTCAATCAGACTGGTGTCAGGTGGAATCTCAGGGTTGTTTTGTTTTGCATTTCCCTGATGGCTAAGGATGTCGAGCACTTCCTTAGATGTTTCTCAGCCATTCCATATTCCTCAATTGCGAATGTTTTTGTTTAGCTCTGTACCCCAATTTTTAAAAAGGGTTGTTTGATTCTCTGGTGTCTAGCTTTTTGAGTTCTTTGTATACCTTGGATATTAGAACTCTATCTGATGTGGAGTTGGTAAAAATCTTTTCCCATTATGTTGGCTGCTGTTTTGTTTTCTTGACAATGTCCTTAGACTTACAGAAACTTTGCAATCTCATTAAGTCCCATGTGTTAATCTTTGACCTTAGAGTTTGAGCCATTGTTGTTTTATTCAGAAAATTTTCTCCTGTGCCTATGTGTACTAAGGTTTTCTCTACTTTCTCATCTAATAGTTTCAGTATATCTGGTTTAATGTGGAGATCTTTGATCCACTTACACTTGAGCTTTGTACAGGGAGATAAGAAATGGTCTATTTTCATTCTTCTGCATGCTGAGCTCCAGTTTTACCAGCACCATTTGTTGAATAGGCTGTCCTTTTTCCATTGGATGTTTATGGCTCCTTTGTCAAAAATCAGGTGACCATATACTTGAGGGCTCATTTCTGGATCTTCTATTCTATTCCATTGATCCACATGCCTATTTCTGTACCAGTACCATGCAGTTTTCAGCACAATTACCTTGTAATATAGCTTGAGGTCAGGGATAGTGATTCCCGCAGATGTTTTCTTGTTATTGAGGATGGATTTTGCTATTGTATGTCTTTTGTTGTTCCATATGAAATTGCACATTGATCTTTCCAATTCAATGAAGAACTGGGTTGGAATTTCGATGGGAATTGCATTGAGTCTGTAGATTGCTTTTAGTAGGATGGGCATTTTAAAATGTTGAGGCTCCCAATCCATGAGCATGGGAGATTTTTCTATTTTTTGAGATCTTCCTTGATTTCTTTCTTTAGAGGTTTGAAATTCTTGTCATACAGGTCCTTTACTTGCTTAGTTAGAATCACACCAAGGTATTTCATACAGTTTGTGACTATTGTGAAGGGTATCTTTTCCCTAATTTCTTTCTCCACATTTTTGTTCTTTGAATATAGGAAGGCTACTGATTTGTTTGAATTAATTTTCTATCCGGCCACTTTGCTGAACTTGTTTATCAGCTGCAGGAGTTCTCTGGTGGAATCTGTGGGGTCACTTAAGTACACTATCATGTCTTCTGCAAAGAGTGATGTTTTTACTTGTTCCTTTCTGGTTTGTATCCCTTTGATTTTCTTTTGGTGTCTAATTACTCCAGCCAGTACTTCCAGTACTATGTTGAATAAGTGGGGACTAGGGAGAGTGGGCAGCCTTGTCGAGTCTATGATTTTAGTAGGATTGCATCAAGTTTCCCATCGTTAAGTTTGATGTTGGCTGTTGGTTTGCTGTATATTACTTTTATTATGTTTAGGTTTACACCTTGGATTCTAGTTTTTTCCAGGGCTTTTAACATGAAGCGGTGTTGAATTTTGTCAAATGCTTTCTCAGTATACAGAATGATGACTATGTGATTTTGTTCTTTGAGTTTGTTTATATGGTGCATTACATTGATGGATATCCTTATATTAAAACATCCCTGCATCCCAGGGATGAAGCCTATTTTGTCATGATGAATGATCATTTTGATGTGTTCTTGCATTAGGTTTGCAAGGTTTTTGTTGAGTATTTTTGCATCAATGTTCATAAGTGAGATTGGTCTGAAGTTCAGTTTCCTTGTAGGGTCTTTGTGTGGTTTAGGAACCAGGGTTATTGTAGCCTCAAAAAATGAGTTAGGTAGTATTCTGTCTGATTCTATCTTTTGGAATAGTTTGGAGAGTATTGGTGTTATGTCTGCAATAAATGTCTGATAAAATTTTGCACTGAACCCGTCTGGACCTGTATCAGGCAGGGCAGGGGTGTGCTGTCTGTGCACACTGGGCAGAGATCCCTCTGCCCCCTGGCAACTCGGATCTCCTTCTTACCAGGCCTTTATCGCTGGGAAGTGCTGGTCCAGGTGGCAGATTGGCCGAGTCCTGTTCTGCTCCGAAAAGCCGCCGTGTGGGAACAGAGGTCCCAATGCTGGGTTTCTGGTCCCTGCATAAGGCAAGGCAGGGGCGCGCTTTCCCTTCGCACTCGGCAGAGATCTCTCTGCTCCCTGGAAACTTGGATGTCCTTCTCACCAGACCTTTATCTCTGAGAACTCTATAATTGACTTTAATGTAAGATGTATAATATAAATCTGTTTGTCTTCAATAAGGGAAAATTATTATCCATTAGAACAAACTTTATAAACAAATCCTATCTTCCTATTTAGAGCAATACCTGCATATCATATGAATGCATATCTAGTATTACAACTGAGTTACAACAATAATTTTTCCAATAATCTTGCAACGTCCGCAAACTTTGATGTACAGTAAGAATGTAATGTTCTAAAGGAAACCTAGAGCTGCCGTTCATGCTAAACGTTCAAATCATTGAAATTGATTAACAAGGTGTTTAAAATCAATATCTCTAAATACAACACATAATAGGAAAAATCATATCTGTGTTCATGACTTCAAAATTTCCCTCTTGCCAAAAAGAACTTTGCACCTACATTACACTTTCTCATAGATTAAAAACTCTTTTCAGTTGTCACTTTCTAATACAGAAACTCTGTGTATCTAAAGCATTGTTAAGTTCCAGTGAATTTTCCAGTTGTAAAGTAGTGCATGGAGCTGCAATGCACTGTCTTTTTCTCTGGTCATGTGCGCCCCCTGTTGGTCCTGAGCAGCAGTGCAAGGAGGTTTGTGTCTGGAGTCACACTGAAGTCTCCTCACTGTGTTCATGTCTTGCACAGTAATAAGTGGCCGTGTCCTCAGCTTTCAGGGAGTTCATCTCAATGTAGAGGATGCTTCTGGAATTGTCTCTGGAGATGGTGAACCGACCCTTCACAGATGAACTGTACTCTGCTGTGTAACCATTAGCTTTGTTTCTAATAAAACCCACCCACTCAAGTCCCTTCCCAGGAGGCTGGCGGACCCAGCTCATGTAGTAATCAGTGAAGGTGAATCCAGAAGTTGCACAGGAGAGTCGCAGAGAACCTCCTGGCTGTACCAAGCCTCCTCCAGATTCCACCAGCTTCACCTCACACTGGATACCTGCAATAGTAGAGAATGCTGCTCAGGAAAATGTCATACAGATCCAAGGTCCTTAATTTTTACACACACTCAGTCACTCAGCATCTCTTGTTCATTATAAATTACCATTTAAAAGTGTTACAAAAACTATCCAGTGCAGCCACAGCTTCATGGTGAAAGGTCCTTGTTCAGGGCTCTCAACTGAATCTGGAAACTGGAGGCTGAGGAAATCAGGATGAGGCCCCTCTGCTAGAGCTAGAGTATGGACAGGGTTTTAAGAGAAGGGAGTGGGTTCCAATTTGCATATCTTCCCGCTGTAGCACCAGCTCATGGGCTCAAAGGGTGCAGTTATTACAGAATTCACTAATGAAATGCATGAGTTCGGTTGCAAGAGCAGCATTATTAGATTGTGCATCATGTGTCTATGATAACTACCTTCAACGTTTTATTTTGATTTTACCAGTTCACCTTTCTACCAGGAAATATGTTATAACTCTTTGTCTTTGTATTTACACCAGATATCTTGATTATTTTCTTATTTGAGCATTTTGTAAATGTTTAATAAGTGATTATATTTTACTTGAGTTTTTTTACTGACAAGATACCAGGGGAAATTATTTTGTTATAAAATGACAATGGTGCACTCTCCTGTGTACTAAAGAAGTGAAAGAACAGGAAAGCAGAGCTCTCTTTTGGCTTTTCTGGGTTTTCATTAGGACTAAAACAAGGACATTTAGAGCTTTCAGTTAAAGACAGGAATTACAAACATTTCCTTTGAGGGTCCCTGCCCCTAAACTTTCTGACCAGTTTCTCCTGCTGAGGTAATGCAGGTTTCCTTCCAAGATCCCTCCCCCATGCATTAGAAGCTCCTCACCCTCTTTTCTTTCTTACTGTGTCTTTTCCAAGACTTCCAAGCACACATTTTCTGTCTTACAGGTATGCTCTCCCTGACACTTTGGGGTGACTGACTTCTGAAGCCCCTTAACCCTTTCTGCCATTAGCCGGTTTGCTGACCTTTTGTGCCAAACATGTCGCTTTTTCCTTGACTAATATCCACCTTTATCCTTAGTGCAGCTGCTGAAATTTTCAGGTTATCTGGTTCCTCCTCCACTCCTCATCCTCCTCATCCTCTTTTTCTCCTCCTTCCCCTACTTCTCCTTTTTCTCAAACTCTAATGGTCCTAGAATGTCTGTCAGCTTCTTCTGTTTTTAAATTATCTTATTAACACGATCAATAACACAAAAAACTGGGAACTCTGAGTTTCCTAATCATAGTAGCTATTTCTTTTTTATTGAATATCCTCTGTATTTCCATTTCAGATGTTTTTGTCCTTCCCCAAGTCCCAACTTCCTTCCCTTACAATAGCCTCCATGAAGGTGCTCCCATTCCCAACTACCCTTTCCCACTTCAGTGTAGGAGAACTATACTGGGAAAACCAGCCTTCACTGAAACAAAGGCTTCTCCTCCCATTGATGCCAGAGAATGCTATCCTCTGCTGCATGTGCACTTGGAGCCATGGGAATTCATTGATTGCTATTTTAGTCTATGGGAGCTCTGGTGGGTTGGCTTATTTGATAATTTTCTTCTTCCAATGGGGTTGGAGACCCTTTCAGATCCTTCAGTTCTTTCTCTAACTTCTTCCTAGTGGTCCTATGTTCAGTCCAATGGTTAGCTGCAAGCATCCACTTCTATATCATTATGTCTCTGGCAAAGACTCTGAGGAGGCATCCATATCAGATTCCTGCCAGGTGTCAGCAATAGTGCTTGTGTTCTGTACCAGCAATAGTTCTTGGGTTTAGTGGCTGCATATGTGGTGGATCCCCAGGTGTGGATGGTTTCAAATCTAGATGATTTGAAAACAGTTCTTAACTGAGATAGTATAATGTCACCTTTCGTTTTCTTCTCTCTGATGTTTAAGAATATTGAACACTGGTTGATATATGTATTGAATATTCATGTTTTTAAAGATATGGGTTTAACTCTTCTATTATTGATATTATTATTTAGATAAACCTTTATCTTACTATAGATTTTATCTACCAATATTCTTCAAAATTATACTGGAAAAATAATATACATTGAAAAGATATTTATATGCTAACAATTTGTGTAAAGTGCAGTATTTAGTTATTATTGGTGGGAGGGTTAATTATTTCAAATTTAATATGGTAAGTTTAATAATTACTCAAACTAATTTTGGATGGAATTAGCTTGGATGTTCATGACCTATTGAATTTATAAAATAGATGTGATGTATATAAACACTGCAATTGCATTTGGCAGTAAAAAAAAAAAGAAACCAATTATCATGAAATTTGGTGGAATGTCGAAACATTATTTTTGAATACAATAGCTGAGGCTCAGGAATTACATTATATCTTTTCAAATGGTATGTGAATCTTTGCCTCAAATATTTTTAATTTCTTGATTTTATAATATTGTGATTATATATGCCCAATCACTTAAAAATAACTCAAATAGGTTCTCCCATTTTATATTTCAAATGGTTTTGTTAAATGATATTTTGGAAAATATCATACCAATATGTATATATTTTATCACATGAATATATATATATATATATATGATACCCACCTCCCTTATTATCCTTCTCCCACTTCCTAGAACTACCAATATGTGTCCTTCCAAGTTCAGGTCCTCATCTCAATTCATCAATAACCCAGTGCACAGTTTGGTTATCTATAACAGTCTCATGTGGATAGGTCAATACTCTAGGGCATTGACAATCTGTCAGATTCCATATACACATAAATAATTGCCTCTCCTCAGGAAGAACCATGTATCTAAGGGTCATCAGCCAGGGATAGGGCATCAGCAACCTTCCACCTATCTACACTGTACTTAGGAGTATTTTGATTTATTGTTGTTTGTAAGCAAGAAAAAAATCTTCCTGTTCAATTTAGTGTCTAATGATTGTTTTGTGTCAAAAAGTCAAATATTTTATACCACCCATCCTAATGTATGGTTGTTTAGTTATTTCCTTTCTCTCTCCATGATATTGCCTAAGCCTTCAGTTGGACTGTTTATATAGAGGACTTATGTACTGTTGTTATAGAATTAATAGTATTACCATAATTCAAGTGAAGTCCGTTGTCGTGTTGCCAATTGTTTTCTTGGGGACTTTCATGTGTGGAATGTCACTGCTAGAATCTGAATGTCTATGTTATGATAAGTTTAAACATCTTGAATGCCCTATTTAGTAGAACTCTAACCTCACTGAGGGATGGAAGATACCAAGCATATTGAAGTTAAATGATCCTTCTCGGTTTTTTAGTATTTAGCATGATAATAAACATAATTCTGAACACATTGAAGAATTCTGTTATGTGTAAGGTGTCTATTAACCAGCACTTTTTACATGTCCCTAGCAGTTTACAGTAATTTAGTGGCTTTCATAAAGATTAGGACTTAGTTTTTATTTCTACTTTATTTAGACACAAAAAAACAATTTATATTGATATTCTCTTAGTATCAAAACTTTTAAACTCATAAATATAGTCCATAAGGAGATAAGTAAAGCTTCTGACCTTTATATCCTGTATTGTTGTAGATTGTAACATTTTTGTAATTTTCAATTAATAAAAGTGCTATAGTTTAATAATGATAGCAAAATCAAAGTTTAAAGGCAGATATATTTTATGCCTGTAATTTTTAAACCTTTTAGTTCTGCCAACCTTTAAACCTATTTTAAGAAAGGGCAGCTGGTGCTCTCAACCATTGAGCCATCTCTCCATGCCCTGAACTCTGTTATCTTGATAAATCCATATTGCTATTCATGCTTCACTTGGTACTCACAACTTTTTTCTTATGGACTCTCAGAAGAATCAGGTCTCTTGCATAGAAAAGATGTCAGAGCTCTTCTAGTGGAATCTACAGCAGTATTCCGAAAAGCTTTTAAGATATGGTCATGCAGCTATGTCAGCAGCTGCCCTCATTAATTTGTAAGATACTAAATTGAAAATTCTTTTACCTGATGTGTTGGGAGCTATAATGGAATGAGCTAATAAAGAGCAGGTGATTATCCTGAGATAGTCTGCCTCGGATTATTATATAATCTGTAAATGGTCCACCCTTATTCAGCAAGGCTGTAAGGGATTCATTTTACAAAACATTCCTGCCATTAATATGATTTTCCCATATTCTTAAACATAACAATCATTAAGTTATAGCACACCCCTTTAGAGCAGATCTATGAAGATGTACTGTCTTGTAGTGACACTACATAGACATATAAATAACTTAAGTCTTAAAGAGAAACCTATAAGAATTCCTAAACTAATAAATGATTTATAAATAAAAATATAAAGTTAAAATATATAAAATTAAAAATTATAAAATATATTTTTGAAATATTATTAAGATAAAAATAATTCAAATAATTATAGGATCATTTTGTCACTTTATTAGAAAATCAGGTACCACCCACCCTGGAGTATAATACCCAGCTGGCTTACAAAAGTGATGTTTTCAAAAGAAACCCCAGTGATTTTGCCTCCCCAGGTTATCAGTTAAACTACACATGACAATTGAAAAGTAAATTTGTATTTGACTTTCAATCACACTCTATTGACAAACACATCCATCATCAAGTCAGTAGTTCATTGTTGGATCATACTGTCTCTATTGACTGTTTTGAATATAAAATGTATAAACTCTTTAACTCTGTTCCTTTTTAAGATGCCATTAATAAATATATATTATTTCTTATAAAAAAGCTAGAAGCATAACAACTTCTGGAAATGTCAAGTGTGTCATGGAAGATTTCATAGCCCTGTGCTCTAGTCGAGGAAGTGAAACCTCAAGGCTTATCCAGACTTTAACCGAAGGATAACTGAAGGGAGAGTAGTTGATTCACTATAGGGCAAGAATTAGGCTATAATTAGTGTTAATTCATTTGGTGATTTAAAGACATTGAAAACTGTGTTTTTTTTCATGGGTCAGCAGTGACGAAGGCCACTTCTTAATAATGGATAGATGTGTACAGCAGCATCGTGAGAGGAACTAATTATCAAATAGTGGGGATCCACCCCATATACAGTGACAAAATTCAGACAATAATGTGGTTGCAAAAAATAGCATGCTGCCAGGAACCTGATATATTTGTCTTCTGAGAGGCTCTGCCAGAGTCTGACAAATACTCAGGAAGATGCTCTCAGCCAATCATTGAATTGAGAACAGTGTCATTAATGGACGACTTAGAGAAAGGACTGAAGGAGTTGAAGGGCTTTGCAACTACATAGGAAGAAATAAAATATCAAACAACCAGACAACCCAGAGATCCCAAAAACTAAACTACGAACCAAAAGAGTATACCTTGAGAGATTCAGGGCTCCAGCTGCTATGTAGTAGAGAATGGCCTTATTAGGCATCACAATTAAAAGAGACCCTTGGTCTTGTGAAGGTTCAAGGCCTCAGTGTTGGGGAATGCTGTGGGGGTGAGGGTGGGATGAAAGGGATTGGTTGGTTTGGGAGCAGTCTCATAGAGGAAGGGAGAGTTGGGATTTAATACTCTTAATCGAGATGGGAATCTGGGAAAGAAAATAATGTTTAAAAAATAAGTAGAGAAAATTTAAAAAAAAAAACAAAAAACAAAAAAGAAATGCTGTCTTTTACATGCTTACTGGGGCTTTGTATGTTTTACTTGATACATTTTCTTTCTTTTTTGTTTGATTTATCTTTCATTCATTTTCTTTTCTTATTTAGTTTTCTTTCTTTTCTTGTATTGAGTTTGGAAGAAAATAATTCTGCAAAGTTTTTGAAAGAATGATTGAACAATGCTCAAACAAAACAAAATGTAAGAATTATATTCTAAGACAACAGCATCATCTATGACAAGAATTTAGAAAAGAACTGAATGAAGAGGAAGTAATCCATGCTATGAAAATATTATGTCAAGTAAAGAATAACTAAAATGATGTTGGAAATAAAATTCTTAATGAGTATAAAACAAAAATCCCTCACTGGTACATTTCATCAATAGACATCATCCTGGAAAAACATCTGAGAGTCATGTTCAAAACATGACAAGTACAAGTACTGAGTCACTCAGTAAAGACAAATGTGAATATTTTAAATGTTTATGAATATGGCATATAAATGTTGTGGGATGCTATGAAGAGACCTAGCCAATCTTTGTGTTATTGCAGAGGAGAAAGAGTAGAACATCATGGGAAAAATCCAGAGAAACTTTCTAGCAAACTAGTGCAAAAAAATGTGCCAATAACACAGTTAGAAAATGTACCAAACCCATCTACATACAAGAGGATGAGAGAACACATAATATGAAAAGGAAAATAATTGCACATTATCTATTCTACCAAAATTAATAAAGACACAAATAATGAGTTGGGGTCTACTCTTCCAGAGGACCTGAAGTAAATATTCAGCAACCACATTGCCGCTCACAACCATCTACAATGTAATCTGATACATTATTTTTGTGCTCATATACAACAAACAAACAAATATTTAATAAATAAACAAAAAAATTAATGCTTAAAACTTATTAATGAATTGTCTGTGCTGAAGTTAATAAACACATCCAATATCATAGGGAATACACGCATAATTCCAGAACAGCTAATTTTGAGTTCTAAGAAAGCACCAAGACAAATAGAATGACAAGAATTTTTTGACACATTTTAATAATAACTTTTATCACTAATTGTCACAATTTTTTGATTAAAAATCAGACTAGCATTGGGATTCAACTGTGAAAGAAATCTTGTTGGTACCATTAAAAACAGACATCTCTGTCTATCTTAAATGGTAAATTTGAAAAAAGATACTCCAACAAAATAAAATTAAGAAATGAGAAAGCATAAATATACAAAACTAGTTAGAAGAGTTAAAAAAACCACTTCATATTTATTCAAGAAAAATCCATTAAATATTATTAAAATTCTAAATATATAAAGCAAAATTTGTACAAAAATGTATACTATATATATTAAAAGCACAGATTACAAGCATTGCAGTGCCTGTCAATGGTAGAATTTAATAACCTTCTGTACTGATACAAAGTTTATTTAGACAAAATCTGGTAAGAGAATCATTGATGATAATTGGCATGCAACAGACATGGACTCCATAGACGTCTCCTGAACACTCCAACCCAACAATGATAGTACAGGAAATTTTCTTCAAAATTGAATATGTGTTAGCTAGTTTAAATATCAATCTAAACCAAGACAGAGTCAATATTTTTTGGGAGGTGGAATAACTCCAGTAGGAAAATGCTTCGAGCTGATTGGCTGCTGATCAAGCCTGGACCACACATACTTGAATGAAGATAGCTGACGGTCGTTCATCCTGAAGGAGGCAGTGGCACACCTATGGTTCATCTTGGATGGTATATGGAATCAGACTGCAGAAGGCAAGAAAACAGGTTAGCACGCTGAAATTACCACAGTTGCTGCCCCAGTTTCCTTTTTTAGGTTACTGGACAGACCTCCCTCAATGATGAACTGTCACTTAGAATTATTAGGTGAAATTAATTCTCTCTAATGCATGATATTTTGGTCACAGTGTTTTATCACATCGGCTATTTAAACATAACTAAACATGTTAAGATGTACAACAAGTTTCAAAAAATATACAATAAATTGAAACAACATACAGCAATTTAGTTGACTGCAATATAATAAAGCTAAATTGTAAGGAAAATTATAGAGAATTTAACAACTCATAAAAATTAACAACACTCTGTAAATGATGTCACTGTCCAGAAATAAGTCATAGGGAGTACATTTGCAAATTCCTAGAATAGAATCACATATAATCACAGAATACTATAGTGCAAAGTACCTAAATTAAAATTTAATTTATATTAATACTATATTTATATTAATAATAAAGTATATATATATTAATTTATATAATATTAATTTAATAACTATTATGATTTTGCATCATAAGCCCTTGAGAAACAAAAAAACAAACAAATCCTGAAGCAGTGGGTTGGGAGCTATAATAAATCCTCACCTGAAACTGAAAGGATGACAATGGAACAGATAATACAAAAATCAAAGAAAATAGAAATGGGTTCTTTGATATATAAAGAAGACTGACAAATATAAAGGAAAGATAGCAAAGGACAAAAAGAAAAATTAATAAAATTGGGGATCAAATGAGAGACATTAAACTATCAATGGGATTAAAAACCATTAAGCATACACTTTACAAACTTTTACACATGGGGAGGCTCCAGGACTCACTGTGGGTGACCCTTGTCAAACGGATCAATAATGTGGATATGGAACCTGAAGAGACCACTTCCAGTTGCCAAACAGGTCCCCCTTGGAAGTATAGGTGCAACAATCCACCTACAAAACTTTTGACCCAAAATATTTTCTTCCTAAAGAAAAAAATCAGCGACAGAAACAAGCAGAAACTGAAGGAATTGCTGACCAGTGACAAGCCCAATTTGGGTCTAATCATGGGTAGTCACCAGTCACTGACACTAGTACTAACACTATGCTGTACTTGCAGACAAGCTTCTAGATGCCCCAGTTCAACTCTCCAGAGAAGAAGGCTATACTTCTGGCTCTTAAGAGCTCAGGCCTATCTTATTCATTTAGTTACTCAGGCTCACTTGAAATGAAAGTTAAATATTCCTAGAAAGTTGTCCTGGAACCACAGGGGATATTTACAGACATAAGAAATACAGATATCAATTTCATGCTTCTTTTAAGATTTTCTATACTTTCAATGAGTGATCCTATGTGAAGAAGCAGATTGACTCCTAATACCATTATCCTTCCTGGAAAACAGCAGGGAAATTAGCTGCCCTCTTTAACTGCACAGAACAGGAATATCTGTAGCAATTCTGTTCATTACATAACACATTATAAGGCTGGAGATATGTTACATATCAGACCATAGTACCACTGCATAGAATCATCTCTGAACTACATTCTGAAGTTTCATATTCAGCTAGACATAATATGATCAAAGCCTTTACATTGCAGTAATACATAGTTTGGCTATCAATAATTTTTGTCTACACTAAAGGAGAAGTCGACATTAAATGTGAATATAAATTTAATCAGATCACAAATACTAGATTATTATATATCAGAAATACAGTTTTTAGCTGTAGTGAAATTATATGCATAAATTCATTTTTTTATTAGATGAATCAAGGGCATCAAGAACCTTCCAGTGACCAAGAAAATGTCATAGCTCCAGGTTGATGAAACTCTTTTCATCTTTCAGGAATAAAGTTATTCTCCAATTAAAGCAAGAATTGTCGAAATACAGAGTATAGGGTCATAGATAAGGAAGCAAATATTTACCTGTTGGGACACTAAGGCATCAGTGAGTAGGACTACTCCATTTTCTTCTCTTGGATTCCTTGAGGATGAATCATGGGTAATGTAGTACAATTAATATGTACTAGATTCTACTTATGAGCATACACTGAATTTTGTAGAACTTTGCTCACTAATCTACTGTCAATAAGTATGCCCAATCCATGCATTTAAAAATTGAGTCCTTTGTGTCTCTACACAGACAACTGTATAAGATCATAGACCTACCCATCATTTTAGAAGATTTTTTATATTCACATTTTTAAGTTGTTGATTTGAGGCAGAGTATAAAAAAGAATTCTTAGTAGAATAAATATGTATTTCAAAAACCTGAAAACTACATCTATGTGCATTAGGAAAGATGGACACTGTCGGCAGGATTTATGTACAGTAGGATTCTGTTTGAGTGTGATAGTGTAAAGACACAAGGAAATGTGTCAATCACACCTAGACAGTGTCCCAATGAGGTTCTGACACACACTCAACTCTCAAAACCATACTTGATGTATGTGTCCTCATCACAGTATGAATAGACAGGTGATTTCTATGTCCTTGTTATCAGTTCACTTCTTAGTCTTATACATATATTAGAAAATTTCACCAACCATCTAACTGAGTACAATGACCCTAATGGAGAAGAAAGGGGAAGGACTGAAATATCTGAAAGTGTTGGCAACACCATAAGAAGAACCATAATGTCGATCAACTAGATCCCTTGCATCTGAGCTTATAGGACTAAAACATCCTCTAAAGCACACAAATGGAGGGACCTATGGCTCTAGATTCATATGCAGCAGAGAACTGCCTTATCTGGAAGAAATGAGTGGAGAGATGTGGGGCGCTGCCTGCACATTCTCCATTACAAGATGGCGCTGACATTCGGCTGGAGTTAGCAGTAAACAAGTCATGTGCACGCGCACAGGGTAACTTTCCACTCCTTGAGCCCTGCCTCTCCCATGGCCTCATAGGTCCTGATGAGTTTCAACCAATCAGTGGGCTCCATGTCCAAGGCGAGGACTGATTCCTATATAAGGGGATGGGCTAGATAGTTCGGGGTTTCTGTCTTCACGTGTTGCAAGCTTATGCTCTGCATCTCGAGAGCATTAAAGCTTTACCACAGAAGAATCCTATATCATGTGCCGCGTCCTTCTTGCTGGTGAGACAGTTGTGCGGGACATCTGGTGCCTGAACCCGGGAACTCGACCACTCCATCGTCTGCACAACCGAAAACCCCCTGTCTCTGGGCAGGGAGGATCCAGAACTGCGGGGAGATAAGTTTGGCAAGGTATGTCTGACCCTGGATCTTTCTTTAAATTTGGTTTAAATCTTCCACGGCCATGGGAAGTGTCCGTAGAGGCTCTGGTCTTTGTCAGTGCAGTTTTTATTCTCTTCCTCTTAATTTCCTCTTGTGTCCAACGGGGCTGGTGTTAGTTTTGTGCTTACGCACCTTTCAGTTTCACTTTGTGCCACAATGTAAATAAGCCTGGGGCATTACATCACTATGATGGGCTCTTCACACTTGACTGTTACAGCCCTGTAGTCAATTCTTAAGCAGAGAGATCTAGAATTGCCCACCCGGATCTTACAGCGTTTCATAAAAGAGGTAGAGCGTGCTGCCCCTTGATTTGCGGTCTCTGGGTCTCTGGGTCTCTCTCACCAACCTCATGGAAAAAATTGGGTAGAGATTTAGACTGTGCGCAGACTGCCGGAGACCTCGGGCCCGGGACCATGGCCATTTGGATGATGGTACAAAATTGTTTAAAAGATGAGAGTTGTAGGCCCGCTATCGCTGCGGGGCAAGAGGCATTGAGTGAAGTCTAGGATAGACTATCAGAAGCCGAACAAAGCGAGAGGATGGGTGCATGCAGGAAAAGATATTTCCCCCTAAGGAAAAAGGACCTCCAGGTACACTGCACAGTGGGAGTGTTGTTACCCACAAACCTTCAGATTTTCATTCCCTTATGCCCTCTAATATTACGAAAAGGAGAGTAAGCTTGTACCCTGTAGAGGACCTTGAGGCTCTTAACATTGATAGCCCCAAGACTTCAGATGATGATGAGTGAGAAAGCTTGGACCCAAAGAAAGGCAGGGTCTCGGCTTTTCCAAAGTGCCATTAAGGCAGTACGGCCCATACCATAGAAAACGGAGGATCCGGTATGGGATCCTCAATGGCCCTTTACCTCTGAAAAATTAGAAGCTGTTACCCAATTGATTAGAGAACAACTACAATTGGGTCATGTAGAACCCTCTACTTCACCTTGGAATACCCCCATTTTTGTGATTAAAAAGAAATCAGAAAAATGGTGATTGTTGCCTGAATTGAGAGCCATCAATGAACAAATGCATTTGCTTGGCCCTATACAACATGGCCTATACCTCACAATACTTCCAACAATTTTGTAGCCACATGGCTGTGACACATCTCACAAGTTTGCCTTAAAACCCACAAGGACAAGGCATCGTCGAATGTGCTCACCGCACCCTCAAATCCTGTTTAATAAAACAAAAAGGGGGAATTATGCAAGCTCTTCCCTCTGTGCCTAGAACTGCAACTTCCATGGCACTATTCACCTTAAATTTTTTACCAATGGACAAACCAAGAGAGATGGTGAAATGGAAAGATGTCATAACTAGTAAATGGAAAGGACCGGATCTTGTGTTGATCAGATCCAGGGGAGCTGTTTGTGTTTTCCCTCAGGATGAAAATAATCCCTTCTGGGTCCCCAAGAGGCTCACTCGAAAAATGGTGGAGACTCCTGATGACAGTCCTGCTCCTGATGCTTTGGAACCAGAGAGTCAGAGGAGAGGCGAGATGGGCGATTCTGTCAACATTCCCGAAACCAATTCCAGTGGAACACGATGCTACAGTCTTCCCTAAGTTTTTCACCACTGATATCAACTTGGGTGGGGCTGGGACTCTTTGGAGCAACCCTTTGATGCGGACTTGTGTGGCTTCTCTGACTGGTTTGTAAGCTCAAGGCCCAAACAAAAAGAAACAAGGTGGTTATTGCCCAAGTGCTTGTCGCTCTAGAACATGGAGCATCAGCTGATATGTGGTTGTCTATGCTTAAGCAGTAGGTCACCAGCCAGACAGCTCTTGCACTCCTAGAACTTCAGTTCATTGCACAGGATTAGAGTGTCTGGTTTGAGCAGCCCATGAGGGATGCCAAGTAAAGCATCGCACTGAGAGCCCCTTGTCGCGGGGTATCTCTGGGAGATATGTCATCTGGGGTGAGGGTTGCCTGCCCCAGTGTCCCTCCCTCAGAAAAATGGCAGAGTGACAGGTCAAGAGTACTATGGTCTACAAAAAGCCTAGCGGTTACTCCTGTACATGGTCTTTATACACCTTAATGAGGATTTGACTTCTATCTCCACCCTCCTAATATGGGTGTCCTACTTTGCTTAAAGAATAAAAGAAAGGGGGAGATGTGGGGCGCTGCCTGCACATTCTCCATTACAAGATGGCGCTGACATCTGGCTGGAATTAGCAGTAAACAAGTCATGTTCGCAGGCGCTGGGTAACTTTCCACTCCTTGAGCCCTGCCTCTCCTGTGGCCTCATAAGGCCTGATGAGTTTCAACCATTCAGGGGGCTCCACGTCCAAGGCGAGGACTGATTCCTATATAAGGGGATGGGCTAGATAGTTCAGGGTCTTCAACTTCACATGTTGCAAGCTTATGCTCTGCGTCTCGAGAGCAATAAAGCTTTACCTCAGAAGAATCCTATTTTGTGTGCCGCGTCGTTCTTGCTGGCCAGACGATTGCGTGGGACAGAGAGACTCTGTCCTGTAGATCCTGAAGGCTCCCCTATAGGGAAATGCCACGGGGGTTAACTGGTTGTGGGAGTGATGGATTTCCCTCATAGAAGCAGGGTAGGGAGAATAGGGGATTTTGGTGGGGAATTCAAAACAAGGATAACATTTGAAAGGTAAATAAACAAAAAAAAAATCAAAAACAAAAAGAAACACTGTAAACTGTATCTATGTGCATTAGGAAAAATGGACACTGTCGGCAGGATTTATGTACAGTAGATTTATGTACTCTCAATATGATGAAGTGAGAATGGCAATGATCATTGGCCATCGTTATTCATACTGAATATTTTGTAAAAGCAACAAAATGACTTTTAGCACAAATTGTCCTTTTAGGAAGATGAGCTCCTTAGATAACTGGTTTTCTATTTCACACAATGAGAAAGCATTATCTACCACAATATTTCCACAAATTAGAGTGTAGACACAAAGGGGGAAGGTTGAAACGGGAATTAAATATTTCTAAGTGAGTATCTCAGAAGTTTCTATAACAAAATAAAACAATATAGAGTGGACTGAAAATAGACAAAAGATTTATTAGTGGTTTCTTTCAATTTCAAAACAGAAACAATTTATCTGAAGGCAAACATGTAACTTGGACATTTGAAATTAAAAGATACACACAATGAACAAAATATCAAGATTATATTTCACTGTTTAATCAGCTCACCTAAATATAAAAACAAGAAAGAAGTTTATAATCATTAAGGTACCAAATGAAAAAGAGTGTTATTACAAATGGAACTCTAGCTAGGCCTGATAACTGGAAACATTACAGCCATTTGTGATCTGCAAAATCTGTCAATTGAGATTTAACTAAAAAATTACCATTTACTAATGTAAGAGTATCTTCCTTTTTTATCTACCTCAGTCCCTCACCAGCCCACTTCCTATTTTTCTCTAATGTAGTTTAATTTTTAATTGAACAAATTTATTTTAAAAAAGAAAGATAAATATTCACATTTTAAGCATTTTTACATAAAAGTATAGGAATAAATTTTTGACAGTACTTGGTTTTTTAAAATATTTGATAGTGTGCACTAAGATCTTACTAGTTACAATGAGCATAAAGTACATGTAAAACAAAATGTAACATGAAATTAGTCAAAGGTTTCTTGGTGTATAAAGGTTAAGCATAATGGTTTTTCATTTTCTTTTTTTTTTCTTTTTGTCCTTTGATTTTATTCAATTTCATATAGTCTGTGAGTTGTTTCTGGGGTGTTCTGAGCTTTCAGGTGTTAGCATCCAATTATCAGTGACTACATAGTATGTCTGTTCTTTTGTGACTGGGTTATCTCATTCAGGATGATATTCTCTAGATTCATCCATTTTCTTAAGAATTTCCTAAAGTCATTGTTTCTGATAGCTGAATAGTACTCCATTGTGTAAATATACCAAATTTTTTGCATCCATTCATCTACTGAAGGACGACTGGTCCTTTCCAGATTCCTCTTGGTTGTGTCTGTTTCCCTTTGTTCTAGAGCTTTCAATTGTGCTGTCATGTTGCTAGTGTATGCATTCCCCAGTTTCTTTTTGGAAGCACTCAGAGCTATGAGTTTTCCTCTCAGTACTGCTTTTATTGAATCCCATAGTTTTGGGTATGTTGTGTTTTCATTTTCATTAAATTCTAGAAAATCCTTAATTTCTTTCTTTATTTCTTCTTTATCCCTACTATTGCTTATTAGAGTTGTTTAGTTTTTATGTGTAATTGGACTTTTTTTGTCTTTTTTTGTCCATGGTGATCTGATAGAATGCATGGAAGTATTTCAATCTTCTTATATCTATTGTAGCTTCTTTTGTAATTGATTATATGGTCAATTTTGGAGTAGTTACTGTGAGGTGCTTATAAGAATATGCATTCTTTTGTTTTAGGATGATATGTTCTGTAGATATCTATTAATTCAAATTGGTCCATAAGCTCTGCTAGTTGTTGTGTGTCATTGTTCAGTTTCTTTTTCAATGATCTGTCCATTGTTGAGAGTGCAGTGTTGAGGTCTCCCACTATTATACTGTGGGGTGCAATGTATTTTTTGAGCTTTAGTAGGGTTACTTTTATAAATATGGTACTCTTGTATTTAGAGCATATATGTTAAGAATTGAGAGTTCCTCCTGATAAATTTCCCCTGTAATGTGTAAAAAGTGTCCTTCCTTCACTTTTTTGATAACTTTTGGCAGAAAATATACTTTATTCGATATTAGAATGGCCACTTCAGCTTGCTTCTTGGGGCCATATGCTTGGAAGTTTTTTTCTCAACCTTTTACTCTGAGATAGTGTCGGTCTTTGTCTCTGAGATGAGTTTCCTGTATGCAACAAAATGATGGGTTTTGTTTATGTATCCAGTCTGATAGGCTATATCCTTTTATTGAGGAATATAGTAAATTTATGTTAACAGATATTAAGGAATAGTCGTTGCTGTTTCCTGCCATTTTTGTTTTTGGAGGTAGAATTGTACCTGTGTGTCTTTCTTCTTTTGGTTTTCTTGCTTAGGTATTTTTTTTGTTTTTCCTTGCATGGTGTTTATTTCCTTTTATTGGGTTTTCCACCTATAATTCATTTTAATGCTGAGTTTCTGGTCAGATATTTTGTAAATTTAGTTTTGTCTTGGAATATCTTGTCTCTATTTATGGTGATTGAGAGTTTTCCTGGGTATAGAAGTTGGGGCTGACTCCTGAATTCTCTCGAGGTCTGGATCATGTCTGTCCAGGATCTTCTAACTTTCATAGTCTCTGTTGAAAAATCCAGTGTGATTCTGATTGGTCAGCCTTTATATGTTACATGACCTTTTCCTCTTACTGCATTTAGTATACGTTTTTTTGCTTTGGGCACTTGGCTTCTTGACTCTTATGTGTCAGGACAAATTTCTTTTCTGGTACACTCTATTTGGAGTTCTGTAGCCTTCTTTGATGCTCATGGTCATTTCATTATTCTATGATTTTGTTGAAGATATTTACTGTGCCTCTTAGTTGATATATTCTTTGCCCTCTTCTATTCCTATTATCCTTAGGTTTGGTCTTCTCATTGTGTCCTGGATCTCCTAGACATTTTTTCTTAAGAGCTTTTTGGTTTTTGCATCTTGTTTGAATGTTATTTCTACGTTTTCAATGATATCTTCAGCTCCGTGGATTCTCTCTTCCATCTCTTGTAGTCTGTTGGAGATGCTTGAATTTGTGACTCCTGATTTTTTATTCAGGTTTTCTACCTCTAGGGTTGTTAGTGTTTTCGTTATTGTGTCCATTTCCATTTTAAATTACTTCTTCATTCCTTCATCTATTATTTCTAGTTTTCCTGTAGTTCTTGGAGATCTTTGAGTGTTTTTCTTGTTTCCTCTTTAAAAGCTTTTAATTCTTTATGCTTTTCCTCCCATTCTTGTTTAAGGATCTCTATCATTATCTTGAGGTATGCTTTCAAATCTGAGTCTACTTTTTATGGGGTGTTTGGCATTCCGTTGTTTGTTGTGATTTGAGAGCTGGGTTCTGTTGTTACCAGGTTGTCTTCGTTTCCCTGGGAATATATTATTTCACTTTCCTCTTGTCATCTTGCTGTCTGTGATTATACGTGGTCCTATTTTCAGTGATTGTTTCTAGTCTTTCTCTTGGACCTGGTCTGTTTCCCTGGATCTCTGCTGTTTCTGGTGGCAGATGGCCTCAGAATCAGTTCTGCAAGCAGAGTCCGCAGATTGGAAATAGACACTCTAAGGCAGGGTTCCTGCTCCCCTAAACCAGTTTAGGGGTGCACTTTCTGAGTCCTCGGCACAGACCGATCTGCTCCCTGGCTACTTGGAGTGCTGTCTCACCAGGCCTGTGTTCCTGGATCTCTGCTGTTCCTCAGATTATTTCATGCAAGCACAAAAGAAACCTTCTTCACACCTTATAGATTCCTCTCAAATAGTTTCCTCAAAGTTAGCAACCAATCAAGACTCCAAAGATCCAAGAAATTTGAAGTAACCTTTTGTAACATATGAGATCTCCCTGAATCAATTCTGGACACCAATAACAACAGAAATGCTGGAAATTTTACACTCAGGTTAAAAAACTACCCTCTACTCAATAATAAATGGCTCAAGGAAGAAATAAGAAACGAATAAAAGATACTGTATAATTCAAAGAAAATAACGGCCCAACATACCCATACCTATGTGACACAGTGAAAATACTGCTAAAATTATCATCCTCAGAACTCAGTTCTTTCATGAATGAATTAGAATATTCTCATAGCAAAAATGTAAAAGTATATCTGAAAGAACTGGAAAATAAAAGCAAGCACATCAAGGAGTAGTAGAAGGCAGGAATTCATTAAAATCAGCGATGAAATCAATGAGTTAGAAACAAAGAGAGCAATAAAAATCAATAAAAGCATAGTTGGTTTACTCAGAAATATAACAGGAAATAAAATCCTTAGTGTAACTAAACAAGAGATAGAGAAATAGTATCCAAATTAACAAAATTTTAATGAAAATATGTACATATTAATTGACGCTGAGGAAATTTAAATGGTAATGAGGTCTTTCTTTAAAAATCTGTTCTACACATAACTGGAATCCTAACAAAAAATGGACAGTTTTCTATTCGAATACCAGTTGTCAAAGTTAAAGTTCAGAAGAACTATATAAACTATCCAGCAGACCCTAAAGAAATAGAAGCATTATTAAAAGTATCCAAACCAAATGGAAAAAACGCAATGCCAGTTTGTTTTAGTATGTGATCTATGAGATTTCTAAACAGCTAATGCTAAAACTACTGAAATTATTATAGAAAAAGAAAGATAAGAAACACTGCCAAGTTTATTCTATGAGGGTGGTTTCAATTATTCTGATATTTAAACCACAATAATAACCAAAATTACCGATTTTTATAAATAGTGATGCAAAATCCTCAATACATTACCTACAAACCAAATCTCATAGCATGTCATAGAAATCATCAGTCAAGCACACTTCATCCCACTGATGCAGGGATAGTTCTATATATAGAAATACATCAAGGTCATTAGTTACACAAAGAAAAAGTTCACATGATTATCTCATTAGACTTGTTTATTCTTGTTTGAAGTACAAATTTGCACTAATAGTTTAGAAAATCAATTTGCTAGATTCTCAGAAAACTGGAAATAGTTCTACCTCATTACCTGGCTATATCTTTCCTGGGCATATGACCCAAATTAACACCCCACAATAACATTTGTTTAACTCTCTTCATAGCAGCCTAATTCATTAGAGAAGGAAAGGGAAAGGAACCTATATATTAATCAAAAGGAATGTATAAAGAAAAACATAATTACACCTACAACATGGAATATGATTTAGCTACTACAAGCAAAGCTGAAATGAATTTTGAAGGCCAAACTAGAGATTGGAAATAATATCCTAAGTGATATAGACCAGTCACAAATAATATGTACTCATTTACAAGTGGATGGATATAAGTCACAAAATACAGGTAAAACTTTATACTCCACAGATGAAAATAAGCTAACAAGAAAAAAAAAGGATCAAGCAAAGAAGATTGAATATCACTTGGAAAGACAAGTTGAAGTCATGAGAGGCAAAAAGAGGCAGAGAACTGGGAGGGGTGGGAAATATATTGGTGGGTTTTAGAATCAAGTGTGAGGAATGACAGGGGAGATGGTTAGTTCACCATGAAAATGAATGTAAATCTGCATCTGAGTGGGGTGAGAAGGAAAGCTAAACTCCAGGACAGGAAAAAGAGCCGAGAAAATGAGGCAACCAAGTATTTGTGACTCATTACTTAGTGTATTTGGAACCTGAAGAAGTCAACTTCTGAAGCCAAGCTGGAATCACATTGGAGTTATATAACCTGCCTACAAAGTTTTCAACCCAAAATTTATTCTCCATACAAAAACTGCAGGCCTGAAGAATGGATCAAAGACGGAAGGGATGGCCTATAATTAAACAAATGAAATTGAGTCCCATGCCATGGACAAACACCAATCCCTTACACTACCAATGATAATCTATTATGCTGGCAGCCACAAGCAACTTGTTCATTGAGATGTTCCACCTGGATGTCCTTCAACAGTGGAATGGATACGGAAAGTGTGGTACATTTACACAATGGAGTATTACTCTGGTATTAGATAAAAATGTGTCATGAAATTTGTAGGCAAATGGCTGGAACTAGAGACTTTCATCATGAGTAAGATAACCCAGTAACACAAACACACACACACACACACACACACACACACACACACACACACAATGTGTTATTTACTTACTGATATGCAGATACTGGCCCCAGAAAACTCCAAATACCCATTAATCAATTCACAGATATTATGGAGCTAAAAATGAAGAAAGGCCTAAATAGGGATGCCTCACTCCTTCTTAGAAGGGAGAACAATACACACACAGGAGGAAATGCAGGGTAAAATGAGGAACAGGGATTGTAGAAATGATCACTCAGAAGCATCCCACCTTGGGATCTACTTTACATGCAGCCATCAAATCCAAACACTATATATGATCCCTAGAAGTAATTACTGGCAGAAACCAGATAGAGATGCCTCCTCAGAGACAATGTTAGAATCATATAGATATAACTGAGTATGCTTGGAGGTAAACATTGGACTGAGCTCTAGGACCTAAGTGTTAAAGAAAGGACCTAAGGAGCTTAAAGGGTTTACATTCTCATGGGAAGATAACAACATTATCACCCACCAAACCCTCCAAAATTCACATGGACTAATACACCAAACTTTCTGCACACATTTAGAGACCTATTGATTCAGTTGCATATGTAGCTTAAGATAGCACTGCCTGGCAACAATATGAGATGAGTCTTTTGGCCCAGGGTGGGCATGTTTTCTCAGTGTAGGGGAATGTCAAGCCATTGGGTGGAGATTGTGCTTAGAACGGAATGCATCTTTGTGAAGGCAAAAGTTCAGGGAGGGCATCAGATTAGGGAAAGGAGATAATATCTCAAATGTAAATACAAAATTTCTAATGATTAAAAAAAGACAAAAATGGAGGTTCTAATCAGCAGTTGACTCAGACATGTATAGATACCCAAAGATAAAGAGTGCTAAGATGTTCAGGAGACTTATGAAAGAATAGAGTGTACAAATGCTGGTTTCACTGGTATCAGGAACTCTCCAGGAAGAACACTAGAGTCAACGAACCTGGATCCTTGGAGCTATTATGTTCTGAAACCCCAAAAAAAAGTTATATACAGGATGGACCGAGGCCTCCCCCCCAGAACATATGTAGCTGATGTGTTACTTGGTCTTCATGTGGACCCTGAGCAAGTATAAAAATGAACAATCACCAAACAGCTGCCTGTTTGTGGATCATATTTTAGCTGGGCTTTTTTGCCTGTCCTCAGTGAAAAGAGGCCCCTAACCTTATGGAGTCTTAATGTGCTAGGGTGAGGACATAGCAATGGGCAGGTACTGTGGAAACATGAAAGGTATCCTTGTCCCTGGTTGAGATGAGGTTTGAAACTCCGGTAAACCTAAGAGATGGTAGTTATAAGTCTAAATCTCCAGGAAACAAGGTCCTTGACACTATCCACAGCCCTCCATATATTAGTGACCATTATTAACATAAGTGCAACACCCTAAGCCCCTTTACAATGAGAAGAAATGACCACAAGTCATGTAGGCACAAGACCGATCTTCACTATAATGAGGTACCTGAAGCCTGGAGGCTTAGCCAGTTAACTTTTCTTCAAAGACATCTTCCTGAAAAATACATTTAATACCAGGCCCACCTGGAAATGTGGTGTATGTTTTTTTATTCATTCACTTTCTGCAATGACAGTAAGTTTTTTTTTTCAACTGCAGTTTATTGACATTCAGGTTGGCACTATAGCAACAGGCCTGGAGACATTCCAGAAGACAAGGTGGAGAGCGGAGTGTCTGCAGTGACAGCAGTGGAGAGCACAAGGAGGAGGAGAGGGGACCACAAAGCTGTTGGGAATGCAAGTCAGGGACAGGGCCGTGTCATATACATGGAATCCTGGGCCCCATGCCCTCAGCCCCTACTCTTGCCTCCTGACTCCAGGCTAGGTCTGGAAATCCTCTGGACATCTTTCTACAGGAGCAAAGTCCACAGAGTTGCTGCTGCCCTTCTGTGATAGTCAGAGGGTTTCCACCTGCGTTCCTCCTTCACCCCTGGTGTAGGTAGGACCATCAGAAACAGGTTGAAATTATTGCATGTTTCAGAGGCATTAACATCTCATGGGGTCCCAGCTCACCAGCGCCACATCATGGCTCAGAATGAGTACTACAAGCTTTGCTGGTCTAATGGAGAGAATAGGGGAGGGGGGGGACAGGAGCTAGAAGAGGGGCCCCAGAGGATCCTCAAGGTACAGGCACTACAGGCCTGGCGTTGGTTAAGACAGAGCCAGGGCACCACCCGGTGGCACAATGACCACATCTCCCTGCTTGAAGAAGCCTCGGGCCTTGCCAACATCCATGGCCAAGTTTACATGGAGGTCAAAATCCTCAGCCCAGGCATCCTGTACAGCATCCTTACACAGCACAGGAAGATGCCGCAGTACAGATGGGCCTGGCGAGCCATCTGGGGATTGCACGTCACAGGAATGATAGGGGCACGAGGATGGTACCTGGCCACTTGGTGAGCACTCCTGCCACACTTGGTGAGCACGATAATGGTCCCACTGCAGCACTTGAAGGAAGCCTTCTCAGCGCCCATGGCAGCAGCTTCTGTGGGGTCACAGTAATGGGCGCCAGGTGGCAGAGTTCCTAGAATAACTGCAGGTGGTAGATGGCAGCCTCTGCCTCTTGGTCAATCAGGTGCTGCATGCGAACAGCCTTCAGAGCATAGTCCCCTTTGGCTGTCTCTCCAGACAGCATGATGCAGTCTGTTCCATCTAGGACTTCATTGGCCACATGACTGCCTTCAGCATGGATGGGGCATAGTTTCTCGATCATGCTCTCCAGCATCTGTGTGGCACAGATGACAGGCTTCCCAGCTCGGTTGCATCGTCCGATCATCATCTTCTGAGCCAGGAAGACCTTCTCTGCGGTAATCTCAATGCCCAGGTCACCTCGAGCCACCATGATCCCATCACTCGCCACTAAAATCTCATCAAACCTGCGAAAACCTTCATGGTTCTCAATTTTACTGATGATCTTGATGTCTTGCCCTTCATTCCCAGGACCTTCCGAACTTCGTGCACATCGGCGGCCTTGCTGATGAAAGATGCAGACACCATGCCCCCATCCTGCTCCACCCCAAACTACGGGTCCTGGATGTCCTTTTCCGACAAGGCGGGGAGGTCCACGGCAGCTCCAGGCAGATTCTCACAGTTCTTGCTGCCCAGGGCGCCACCATTCTTTACCCCTGTCACCAGGTGGTCAGCACCTTTCTCCTGCACATGCAGCAAGATGAGCCCTTCATCCACATAGTTCTTGCTGCCCAGCCACAGGATGTTCTCGCCACACTTCTCCATGTAGCATGATCTTCAGAGTGGCTCCCTTCTTCAGCTCCACCTCTGCATTGCCATTGCCCTTGTTGTGTCCAGTCCAGATCTCGGGCCCCTTCATGTCCAGAGCCACCGCAACGGAACGGTAGACGATGGGATCAGATGCAAAGCTATCGGTGGCTGCACGGACATTCTTGATGGTCTATGCATGAAACTCATAGGTTCCATGAGAGAGATTCAGCCGAGCCACATTCATTCCAGACTTAATCATCTCCATCAGCATCTCCAGAGACCAGGAAGCAGGGCCAATGGTACAAATGACGCCAGGGTTGCGGGCTGTGACAGGTGTGGAGTCAATGTCAAGGTGGCACATGTGTTCCAGGAAGTTGTCAGCCATGGCTGCATGGAGCTGCTGGGTCTGAATGAAGGCAGTCCCTGCTTCACTGTGTGGCTTCGGCATGGATCCTGAGATTTTTGGGCGTACTTCAGATCCCGTTGCAATACCTAAAGCGGACATATGTAGAGTAAGGACGCTTCCCTGCTGTACAGTAAATGTCTTTAATCCATGGACTTTCTCTTTTCATAGCAATCAGCGATGGGGAGCAGTGGAGAAACAATTCAAATACAAAGCTGCCCTCTTATGTCCATAGAAGACTTCTCTGTGCCAAAAATGTGGCTTCCATCCAAAACAAGCCAGCAAGCAACTGCCTGCAAGACTAGGACTTCCTAGTGGGACCAGCCAGAACTCGTCTCTTACACTTCAGCCACGGGGTAGATCTTCAGGCACCATACGATATATCATCCTTTCCAGGGCATCAAGCAGTGTTTGGGTAAAGAGGATACCTGAGTTCCAAAGGCCCTGGTCTTTTCCCAGGCCCTGAGATCAGTGAGCCAGCACTGGCTGACCATCCCATATCTCACCCACTGGCTCCTCACCAATGAAGCTGTGTTCTGCAGCTTCTCACAGCCCCACACCCTCCCTACAAATGTGTGGGACAAGCTGGACCAAACTTCCTGCTTACTGCCAACCCTAGCAGTAGTGCCCTGTGGTGGAGCAGACAAAGGTCCCCACAATTAACCCAACACCTTCTTAGGGAGGAATGGGAAAGGGAAGCCTTGAAGTTGGGGCAGTGATAGTGATATAATGTTAATAATAAAATTATATTAATAATATAAATGTTGATAGAGTTCAGAATTTTGCACTGGAAATTCTTCCCAGATCCTGATAATTAAGGCTTCTTTTTTTTCTGCCAGTAGTATTAACACCATGGATAACCCTTTGCTGACACCTGGCCTCTGTCTCCCACCAACATGACACCAAAACAGCAATGTTTCCCCTACAGATGCTGCCTTTAAGAGAGATAGAAAGAAGAATGTGGTGTGCCTCTCAGACTCCATGCATGTTTGCCTTTACTGTATTTCCCAACAAACTCTATTATTTCACTGGTTAATGGAATTTATCTCATTCATAAAATTATATTTAGGGATATTCACTTGTCCTTCAACTGTGTTGGAATGTCCAGGGCTCATTGAGCTGGATAGATGGACTCTAATGTTTCCATATAGCGCTGGTCCTTGTTAATTCTGTTCTTATGCTGCCCACTGACTAGTCATCTGACTATGAGATTTTAATGAGCATAGGTCCCATTTTCAGAGTTTATCTTTAATGGATGAACTTTTTTTTCTCATGTTTTCTGTCTCTGTTCTGGTGTCCTTCCCTGTGTGGTCTGTTCTTCTAGTGGCAAGAGAGTATTCAGGTCCAGTATGGGCCTACAATGGGGTTTTGTTGCCTTAATAACCATACGGGGTTATAATTTGGCTCTGGGGTTTTACTATTCAGTGAGCTGAGTTGCCCAGCAGGATGTTAGATACTAATGTAGATTCTAAGCTTCTGACTATATCTGTAGAGTTTCTAGTAGTGATTTATCCTGCAGGAGAAAAGTTGTATTGGGTGAGATGTTTGGCTGGAATGTGGAGCCTCAGGGAGGGATGTCATTGAAAATTTCTAGGCATAAATGAGTTTCAGTGAGCTCTAGTGTTATATCACCTGAAGATCAGATAATTTAACATCATCAGTGTTTCTTCCTCTACAATAGAAGGCTGGTGTTACACTTTTGGACAATTTTGTTTTGTTTTGCTTGTTTGTCTTTTAGATTTTTTTTTTTTTTTTTTTTTTTTTTTTTTTTTGGTTATTTTAACAGAAGTAGTTTCCCTCTGCTTTGTGTGTGCTGCACGCCCCCTGCTGGTGCAGAGCTGCTCTACAAGGAGTTTTATGTCTGGGCTCACACTGAAGACCCCACACTGTGTCACTTGCACAGTAATATGTGGCTGTGTCCTCAGTAGTCACAGAGTTCAACTGCAGGAAGAACTGGTTCTTGGATGTGTCTCTAGTTATGGAGATTCGACTTTGGACAGATGGGTTGTAGTAAGTGCTACCACCATAGCTTATGTATCCCATATACTCCATTTGATTTCCCGGATGTTGCCGGATCCAACTCCAGTAGTAGCTGCTGCTGGTGATGGAGTATCCAGTGACAGAACAGGTGAGGGACAGTGACTGAGAAGGTTTCACAAGGCCAGGCCCTGACTCCTGAAGCTGCACCTGAGACAAGATACCTTCACAAAAGAGAGGGAATTTTTTTAATTACGCAGAAAAATAAAAATCCTCATGGACACATGTAAGAAATCTCAACACTCACCAGGAAGTGCTGTCAACAGGTAAAGAAAACTCAACTCCCTCATCTTTTAGGCTACTTCCTCTTTTCTTCATAGATCAGTCACCAGTGAGAGATATGTGATCAACCCATTGCAGGAGAGATATAGTTTAGAGGTAGAAAATGCATTTGCATATGGGAGTCAAATTGGCCTTCATAATTGGGGAATCTGTATAGAGACCGTCATTGGCTATTTAAATAAGACCATCACAGTCTTTCATCATTCATCATTCACAGTGTGAATCTGGCATTAGAGTTTAGGATGACTGTAGGATTCACAGGAAACACATCTGGACATGATCCCAACTTCCCATCCTACACCAACTTCCCACAGACACTTTTCTCATCATGTGTTTGTAGAGTCTCAATCAGTGCCAAACTTCCATTTATACTTGGGTTACTGACTTTCATGCTTTTTTTTTTTTTTATGTAAGTTCAGCCTGTTCCTAGTTTTCTTCCATCCTCCTACCTGTAATATACATTATCATATGTCCTAAAACTTGTTATAATATTTTAACTTTTTAGCACAGAAACTCTGTTATATTTCCAGTAGATACACAGGCATGTCACATTACATTAGTGATTTTGCCCTTTGGGAAAACATCAACATATAGTTCAACTGTAACTACAGAAGGTTAAAATAACCATTCATTATGTTACCCTCTTCAACAACATCTCATTAGAATTTTGTGTAATTGTTTCTGTAATAAATGTCATTGTTTCATGGATTAGGAGAAATCTCAAACTACCTTATTGAATTACATATTCTTGATCAACATGTTGAAAACTTGAAAATATGTTTGGTATTTATATGCTTTATGCTATTTTATTCATTTTTAAAAAAACTGTAAAATTTTCAACATATCTACTAATGCCTCTTGAATCCATTTATTCTGGACTTTCAAAGATGAAGGTAGAATTCTGTGGCTTGTGCAGAAAAATCAGTAAAATCAGGAAAAATCAGGAAAAAGACCTGAGAAAATGAGGCAATCAAGTATTTGTGACTCATTATTTAGTGGATTTGGAACCTGAAGAAGTCAACCCCTGTAGCCAAGCTGGAATCACATTGGAGTTATATAACCTGCCCACAAAGTTTTCAACCCAAAATTTATTCTCACTACTAAAACTGCAGGCATGGGGAATGGATCAAGCCTGAAGAAATGGCCTATAATTAAACAAATGAAATTGAGTCCCATGCCATGGACAAACACCAATCCCTTACACTACCAATGATAATCTCTTATGCTGGCAGCAAGAAGCAACTTGTTCATTGAGATGTTCCACCTGGATGTCCTTCAACAGTGGAATGGATATGGAAAGTGTGGTACATTTACACAATGGAGTATTACTCTGGTATTAGATAAAAATGTTTCATGAAATTTGTAGGCAAATGGACTTTCATCCTGAGTGTGGTAACCCAGTCACACACTCATATACACAAAAAAAATTAAAAATAAACCAAAAAACAAAAAAAACACATGTGGTATGCACTTACTTATATACAGATACTGGCCCCAGAAAACTCCAAATACCTAATAATCGATTCACAGATATTATGGAGCTAAAAATGAGGAAAGGCCTAAATAGGGATGACTCACTCCTTCTTAGAAGGGAGAACAATAAACACACAGCAGGAAATGCAGGGTAAAATGAGGAACAGGGATTGTAGAAATGATCACTCAGAAGCATCCCACCTTGGGATCTACTTTACATGCAGCCATCAAATCCAAACACTGTATATGTTCCCTAGAAATACTTACTGGCAGAAACCAGATAGAGATGCCTCCTCAGAGACAATGTTAGAATCATATAGATATAACTGAGTATGCTTGGAGGTAAACATTGGATTGAGCTCTAGGACCTAAGTGTTAAAGGAAGGACCTAAGGAGCTTAAAGGGGCTACAACCTCATGGGAAGATAACAACATTAGCACCCACCAAACCCTCCAAAATTCCCATGGACTAATACACCAACCTTTCTGCACACATTGAGAGACCTATTGATTCAGTTGCATATGTAGCTGGAGATAGCAGTGCCTGGAAACAATGTGAGATGAGGCTTTTGGCCTAAGGATGACATGTACTCTCAGTGTAGGGGAATGGCAAGCCATTGGGTGGAGATTGTCCTTAGAATGGAATGCATGTTTGTGAAGGCAAAAGGTCAGGGAGGGCATCAGTTTAGGGAAAGGAGATAATATCTCAAATGTAAATACAAAATATCTAATGATTAAAAAAAAAACAAAAAGGGAGGTTCCAATCAGCAGTTGACTCAGACATGTATAGATACCCAAAGATAGAGTGTTTAGATGTTCAGGAGTCTTATGAAAAAATAGAGTGAACAAATGCTGATTTCCCTGGTAACAGGAACTCTCCAGGAAGAACACTAGAGTCAACGAACCTGGATCCTTGGAGCTCTCATTTTCTGAAATCCCAAACAAAAGTTATATACAGGATGGACCGAGGCCTCCCACCCAGAACATAAGTAGCTGATGTGTTACTTGGTCTTCATTTGGACCTTGAGCAAGTATAAAAATGAACAATCACCAAACAGCTGCCTGATTGTGGAACATATTTTAGCTGGGCTGCTTTGCCTGTCCTCAGTGAAAAGAGGCCCCTAACCTTATGGGGTCTTAATGTGCTAGGTTGAGGACATAGCTCCCTCTTTCCTTCCTACAGCCCCTCCCAGTTTCTCTCCTATCTCCTCAAATTAATAACCTCTTTTCCTATATTATTGTTACATATATACATATGTGTATGTATAGGTACCAACTAATACTTAATTACAACCTTATAAAAATGTATTTGTATACTTTTATGAAAAAATACTTAAAAATCTCTACATTTATCTTTGTGTTTTAAAATAAAGTTAAAAAGAAAAAAAAAAAAAACAAAAAACCATGACTCCATGAAATTTTGAGGTAAATAGATGAAACTAGAAGCTATCATCAATTGTGAGTTAACCCAGCCACAAAAGAACACAGTGTTTTAGTGTATGCAATAACTGTTAAGTGAATATTAGTTAAAACGCTCAGATGACTCAAGAAACAATTCAGTCCATATGAAGCTCAAGAGGACCAAAATACAGACGATTTAGTGTTTCTTATAAGTGGAAACAAAGTACTCATATGATAAAACATAGGGACAAAGAGTGAAACAGGGAGAAAAGGAAAGGACATCTAGCGAATGCCCCACCTGGCAATCTATCCCCTTTGTATACATCAAACCCATTCACTTGGTTCATGATGAAGTGCTTGATGACAGGAGCCTGATAGGAATGTCTCCACAGAGGCTCTGCTAAAGCCTTACTGATACGGATGAGGAGTCTTATAGCTAACCATTGGACTAAGCATGGGGACCCCAATGGTGTATTTATAGAAAAGAGAGGAGTTGAAGGTGTTTGCAACCCCATAGGAATCAACTACCTAGATATCCCAGAGCTTTCAGTGACTAAACTACTAACCAGTGTGTACACATGGAAGAACCCATTGTTCTACCTGCTTATGTAGCAGAGGATGAAATTTTCTTGCAAAAATAGGAGAGGAAGCCCTTGGTCCAGTGAAGTCCCATTTCCCCAATGTAGGGAAATGGTAGCATTTTGAGACAGGAGTGGGTGAATGAGAGTGGGAGTATCCCCATAGAAGCTGGGGGAGGAGAGCATGTGGGAGAGGAAAGGGTATAACATTTGAAATATAAATAAATAAAATATACAATGAAATAAACATAAAATAATATAAAGAGTGTCTTCTTATAAGAAAGCACACATAGTTTATGGCCTCCTGCTTTTAATTTAGAAGTGTTTGCATTTGAAAAGTACTCCAGACTTTGTGAGTTATTTTATGAACAGCAAATACTGACACATTTTTTGACTATGCCTAACTTTACTTCCAGGAATTCCAAAAATGATTAAATTAATTAAGTTAAGGAAATGCACAGCTTGAATCTGAAGTTATGTGCTCCTCCATGCTCCCTATTTGACTAATGCATAGGTAGTTGTTTTATGGTAATCTTGTTCAGAAGACAAAATATAGATTTCAAAAGTCTAATGAAATGTATGTAAAAATTTTTGAAACACTATAGAGGTATTGTTTGATAAATAATAGCATTTGTAGTATGTTTTATTACTTGGTTCAGTTGCATTGAGTAACTTGTGATCACCAATATAAAATGATGCCTAAAATATCTAGAGAGAATCTCTTATACTTTCAAATAGATATTTTCTGTGCTTTTCAGTGGATACAGAGTAAAGTTCTTTGTTCATTGGAATATACATACACAGAGCAACGGGAGGCATGGAGGAAGAGAGAGAGAGAGAGGAATGGACAGAGACTCAAACTCATAGGTGAGACTGATAGAAAGATAAAAGACACAGGGAGAATAAAATAGAGAATAGAGAATTCAGATCTGAGTTTGCCCTTGGTTAAAGTAATAAAATGACTTTGAATTTTCGGTCTAAATTCCTTTCACTCTGGAATTATATTTTCCCAGAAGTTTCTTTACCTGCAAAGATGGACAAAAAGTTACTTAAGTGAATTTGAGCCAAAGTGCAATTAAGGTAAATTTATCAACACTTGACTGTTACTGATAATGATCCATGCTGTACTGAGCATTAAACTCATTAAGGATTTTGCTTGAAAGTTAATGATTGATGGTTCTGGTTTATGAGACCAGTTATACTGGGTCATTTAACACCCTAGAATCAGGTTTAGCTCCATATACAATCTCAATTAAAAAATGTAATGCCAGAATTTTGTCTTTCTATTGAAGTTCTGGCATCTAATTTGCATGTTTCACTGACCAGTGTTAATGTATTACATAATCCACATCCACTAAAATACTTTTTAAAAACTTTTTAGGCAGCACTATTTTATGTCTTTAGTGAACTGTGACAAAACCTGGCCCATGTAGCCCTCATTTGCAATAAATGGTGATCTTACAAAAGGGTTATATGGGATTGGATTGAAAGTTATCTCATTAGAGAAACAATAGACATTATGACAAGTATTATGGACCTAAACACTTTGACTAGCAAGCCATTATGAAACAATTCTCACCACCCATAAGTTTAGTTTGTGAACCCAGTGAGGAATAGATGACTGTCTGCCCACTGATGCTTATAACCAAACACAGGATCATCATTCCCATCATTACTGATCATCAGTCTATTATCCAGGAAAACATCCAATCATATTTCAAACAATTTGATCACTCCCAAGTGGTTACTGTCAGAGCTGTTATAGGGATTTGAAATAAAGTTCCTCATATTAATGCTCCCTTAGGCTTCTTTCACAGTATCAGACAAAAGAATTACAGAGCCCTTTAGAAATTTTTTTGATCACTTACAAAAAGTTCTTTAGAAAATATAAATATCGAAGAGTTTTCCACCTTGTCTCTTTCATCAGTTATTGAATAATAGAGTTTTAAACATAAAAACAAAATCTGTATTTTCTAATACATCTCACATTATTAATGATTTGATAAAGTCAAGTGACATTTTGGAACATAAGAATCAGTTATGGCAAGATTCTTTGTCTTCCTATGTTTCCACTGTAAAGATAAAAAGTTCATGTCTGAAAATAATACAAATTAAAACTCACTAATCATCCTCATTATCATAAACTTTCCTCTAATATGACTATAAATGTGTTTTTTTTTTTTTTTTACTATTCAAGTCAATTTCAGCCAAGTTTTGATAAAAAATGAGAATTCCATCTCAATAGAGACACAAGGACTCCCAGAATGACTATTTCTGAGTAAATCTTCTGGATTATAGTGTCTGCTGTCACAGTTTCAGGGCAGTTTCCTACTCCTCCAGTGTTTTTGATACACTCAGGATGTGGTTTCAACACTGTGTTTTGCACAGTAATAGACCGCAGAGTCTTCAGTTGTCAATCCGCTAAGCTCCATGTAGGCTGTGTTGGAGGATTTGTCTGCAGTCAGTGAGGCCTTGCCTTGAAATTTCTGATTATATATAGTATTACCATTTGCAGGATCAATCCTTCCAATCCATTCCAGTCCCTGTCCAGTCCTCTGCTTCACCCAGTGTATATAGGTGTCAGCAATTTTGAACCCAGAACCCTTGCAGGAAAACTTGACTGAGGATCCTGGCTTCCCGAGCACAGCTCCAGACTGCTGCAGCTGGACATCTGAATTCACGCCTGTGGAGAGAAATAAGAAGTGATTGGCACTGTTACCTGAGTCTATGGTCAATTAAATTTGGGGCTTGGGAGCCCCTTACCTGTAGCTACTGCCACCAGAAAAAAGATGATCCAACTGCATTTCATGATAAGGACCTTGTGATGCAGTGACTGTAGAGTAAACAGTGCTCATATGTTGTTATTTGGTGTGGATATCTCTGCATTTATCATCATAGACTCCCATGGTTTGCATATTCATGAGCCAGGGTCTTTCTTACATAAGGACATCCCAGCTGGAGTAGAAGGAAGTAGAGTACACCTGGTCAGTCAACAGGATACTGACATCCAAATCCTAATTCTATCTGTGTAACGTTCCCTGAGACATGTTCAGACCATTATGATTTCATATCAGAGTCTAATTTCTCAATTTTAAAACAGAATCCTAACCTGAGACATTCACTTGTCCTGGTGTCAAAATTGAGTGTTGGTAGTAGGAATGAGCACAAAGGTTACTGTAAATTAAAAAAAATAATAATTCTCATTTTTAATAGTGTGTAAACTTCTTTCATATACATGAAAATAGTGGCCTTTCCAGAAGACTGCACAATAAATATAACACAAATGACAGCTGGTGAACCTGCCTCAAATATGTGCAAAATTTTTCAGCATTCTATAACAGCTAAATCACTGAACCAAACGGCATGTCAGTCAACAAAAGATTAATAAACTAAATATGCTATACATACAACACAGCAGAGTGTGTTATTCTGTAATGAATTAGGAACTCAATATTCTTAAGTAAATTAAGACATTAATAGAAACACAGATATTGATGAGTCACATATGTGTCAGCATTAGGTATTATCCTAATGGGAACAACTGTGCATGTAAACATGCAACAAAGGGACAACAAACTTTCTACTAGAAAAATTGACCAAATGGGAATGATAAGGACAAGAAAAGGATATGTTGATATAATGGAGAAAACACCAACTGCAAAATATATTTTAATAAAAATTCTAAACATATATGTAGGTGTTAGGTTTTTTTAAAAAAATATTTTTGTTCATCCTTTGCAAATTTCATTCATGACTGAAAACCCTCCTTTGATCTCCTTGATCCATTGCCAATCAAAGCTGCTTGATGTGAATTAGAAGGTTCATAAGAAACTCTTGGATCATGCAGACATCACTAAAACACACAGTTCACATGCTGAAACTCACAGTGAACACATGCACACACATAGATTTCTGGTTAGGATCCTGTCACACGTGTCCAAATTCCCTTTAACACATGTCCTATCCTTCACACACACACACACACACACACACACACACACACACACACACACACACACACATATATATATATATATATATATATATATATTAGTTTTAATGTTATTATCCAGTAAAATAGAATTGTACAGTACTTTAAGTTGAAGTTAATCATGAGTAATGAAAAAAATAATATAAATATATTCTCTAATAATAAAATAACCTAAAAAGTTTGCCTCTCTCTCTCTCTCTCTCTCTCTCTCTCTCTCTCTCTCTCTCTCTATCCCTCCCTCCATGCCCCCCTATCTTTCTCTCTCTTAATATATATATATATATATATATATATATATATATATATATATATATACTTTCAGCTAAACTTTCTATATCATCTATATCTATATATCTATATGTGAACATCTTTTTGTGGGGAATATTTGAGTTACCTTAGGAGTCAAATCACTATTTAATGTTCAAAGTGTAAGCAAATGTACCATATGTAAGATCACAAGAGTTTGGAGAGGTGTCTTGGTTGTGAATCTCAGGACATGTTTCAATTCATTTTCCCATATTCTACCTCAGGGTAGAATACTCCCCTAGATGTTGTGATTTAAGGTCTAAGATTAAGATTACTGAAATATTTGAAGATTTCTCCTAAAATAAATTTTACTTTTCTGTTTGTCAATTGAGGAGTGTATTCTACTGTGAGAACAAATGTGGTTTTGGTATCAAATTGTTCCTCTAGATGGTGACATTTCTATGTCTGTGAAAGTCCCAGAAGAATGATTTAAACTCAAGAATATAAGATAGTGATATCTACTTACATCTGGTTTGGTTCTTTCAAGAAAAAAATATTACAACTCAGAAGAGAATGGCCTCGTCAGGGCTTCTTTGGTAAATATTTTTACATGTAGTTCATGGAGGAGAAAATCTGATGGAGTTTGGAAGCCGCCTAGCTGATTATGTCTTCATCTACTGTTTAAGTTTCTACATGGGTATGAAATCAGCATCACCTCCTGGCCTGCATTCAACCTGCAGCAGGGTTATTTTTATGTGAAACAGGGCCTCTCCTTTCCTGTCTCAGTTTTGAATAATAACAAAGACCACATTTATTCATAAGTTTTTTTCCTTATGCCTAGGAATACCTTCAATTTGCTTAGAACTCAATTAGCATGAGCAGGGACTGTCACTAAAACTGGTTGTTTTTGAGGAATTTATTCCCTTGTCTACCCTCTATCGGATAGTATCCACTTCATCTTGCAAAAACATGATGAACCTGGTTGGTAAAATACCACTTTTGAGATCCACACTCTCAGAAGAGAAGAGGAGGAGCCATGTGAGAGAGACTGTGTGTGTGTTTGGGGGAGAGGTCCCAGCAGAGCAGCCATCGGATATAAAAGTGAAATAATAGATAAAATAATGGAAAGTGAGAAATGAAGAGGTTCTGAATTTGAAGGGAAGGGAACAAAGGACAAAAAAGGGATTTCAGCTGGAATAATGATATGTACAGTATACAGGTAGGAAAATCCTATCGTCCTAGTGTAATCACCCAAACCTAACAAGGACACATGTGAAAGGCATGAGATATTAACTCTTGAGTGAACTAGGACCTGTGTTGAGATTTATGTAGCTCAGCAACTATCACTAGTTACACTTGCCTCATGTCTCATTTCTGGAGCCCCACAAACATTTTTATTAACAGCTGCGTCTGGGCAGGATCTGTTGAATATGGCATATGTTTTCTGTGAGAATGATGACAAGACTGAAAGTCATCTTCTTTATCAGTTGCAGGCACTCCTTGGTACCCATGTTGACTCTACCTGAAAGCCCACATATGGCGCTATGAAAAAAATCTTACAAAATCTCTGCCGTTATTCTAGTTTTCCACTGTCTCATATTTTCCTTATTTGGGGGATCTGTCACTTCAAGTTTGTCTTGTGTGATGTTCTGCATTTTGGTCAATGCCCAGTTTATCCTTCATTGAAGTCAACTTTAGGAGCTGTTGATATAGCTCTGAGCTTCCAGTTATAACAACACCAGAAGAAAAATCTGTGTTTTGTCTACATATGTACAAAAAAGATGTAGGCATGTTTGGTAGCCAATCAATAAGCTTACATCTTAACTTTGGAGACAGTGTTATTGATGGGACTACATGTCCATAAATTATTTCAAGGTCCCGATATGCAGGCCTAGTGATGGACTTCATTTTAATGTTATTTTGTAGGACTTTGATCTCATCTCAACATTAACACACACACACACACACACATACAGACAAAGAGAGAGAGAGAGAGACAGAGAGAGAGAGAGAGAGAGAGAGAGAGAGAGAGAGAGAGAGAGAGATGTAGAGAGATTCATAGAGAGATGAACAGAGCTTTGAAGAGACAGAGACAAATATAGACAAGCGTATTCAGAGAGAAATTCCATAATATATGATGGATAAATATATAAAAAAGTATTAAGCAGAAAAACTGAAATTGCATAAACATTTGTACACGTCAATGTTGACTACACTAGTAATTGTACAGAGAATACTTGTAGAGAGGCATCCTAAAACTAAATAGTCTTACTCTCTCTTTCTTCTAGGTCTTTCTACTTAGCTTATAACACTCAGTAACTACAAACTTTGTGTACACTTTGTACCCCCTGCTGGTAACAAATGACCAGAAGGAGGTTTGTGTTTGAGCTCACAATAACTTTCACTAACTGTGTCTCTTGCACAGTAATACATGGCCGTGTCCTCAGACCTCAGACTTTTCATTTGCAGGTACAGGGTATTTTTTGCATCATCTCTTGAGATAGTGAATCAACCACTCACAGAGTCTGTGTAGTGTGTGTTTCCACCATCTAACCTATTGTAAGCAACCCACTCCAGCACCTTTTTTGGTGCCTGGCAGAGCCAATGCATCCAGTAGATACTGACAGTGAATCCAGAGGCTGCACAGGAAAGTTTCAGGGACCTTCCAGGCTGCACTAAGCCTCCCCCATACTCAACCAGCTGCACCTCACAATGAACACCTGAAAACACAGAATACTGCTCAGTGAAATATCACCAACAAAACAAAACAAGCAAACAATTTTACTGTTTTCCATGTGCAGACAGCAGACAGATTCACAGCATTATCATTTACCCCTTAAGAAAAGGACAAATAAATCAAGCTGAGCCTGATGCCCATTGTGAGTGCCGTGCAGTGCTGATCCCTGAATGTGATGACCTGGGAATCCAGAGCGGGGCTCTTCTGTCAGAACTGCAGGGTTAGGGCAGAGCTGTTTTTATGGGCATAGAGAAGAATCATTTGCATCTGTTGTTGTTACAGCTCTGGATCTAGACCTACACAGTGTTCATAGTACATATTTGACATCAAAGACACAGATATCAGTCAAGGATTTTTACAAAGTGTGGTAGTTTCATCATATTTAGATTTTTAAAGATTATCCATACTTCATTAATATCCTTGTGTGCATGTCCACAGTATATTCTTTGTTTCCATACAGTTAAGATTTCGTTGTATAAATATGTGAGTAAATAGCACCACACATACCTTTGTTTCTAAGGATGAGCTCAGGCTTTTCAAACATTGCCATAGTGTATGACAATTTTCTTTTTCTAAATTATTTTTCTGGATACTCTCTGTATTTATATTTCAAATGTTATCTCCTCATCCCCAGTTTCCATACCACCACTCTACTTGTCTTCAAAAGGGTGCACCCTCTCCAAATTACCTTCTACATCTTACTGCCTTGGTATTCCACCACATTGAGAAAGCTTCTCCTCACTGGACCAAAGGTTTCTACTCACATTGGTGCCAGACACTGCTATCCTCTGCTAAATATACAACTGGAGTCATGGTCTCTGCATATGTGCTCAATTCTTGGTGTTTTAGTCCATGATACTTGTGGATGGTTTGGATGGTTGATAAAGTTTTGTTTTTTTCCCAGGAGGTTCCAAATCCTTTCTTCTCCTTCAGTACTTTCACTATCATCTTTATTGGTGTCCCTGTGTTAAGTCTGGCTTAAGTAGAGCCTCTGAGTAGGCATCTTTATCTGGTTCCTACCAATAGGTACATCTTGGCATCAGCAATAATGTTTGGGTATATTGGGTGCATATAGGGTGAATCCCCAAGTGAGGCAGTCTCAGGTTGATCTTTCCTACAATCCCTGCTCCTCTATTTGTCTCTTTCATATATATATATATATATATATATATATATATATATATATATATATATATATTTCTCTGCAGCTCAGAAAATCTGGATCATAATGAATTATGCAGAATGAAAGAGGAGTAACCAGGAGAAGAGCACTGAGAAATAATGCATTGTTGACAGGACTTGCCCATCACATTCAAGCATACATGATGTCTATTGGAGCTAGATATTTTCTGGAGAGGAAGTAGCTATTTTTTTTTAAATATCATCACTTTTAGGTTTTTTAAGCTTCAGAGATTGTCTAAATATTTTCACACAAGGGCACCATTTCTGAGCTTAAAATGTTATGAAGTCAAGAAAGGTTGAATGGGCAGTAATGGTATTGTTTGAAAAGGAAAACAGCTCAAAATTTAATCATATTGATTTATAAATATTTTGCATATACAATTACTCAAAGTAGTGTTAATAATGCCTACTGAATTGCTGAGTAATTTAATCATAATAAATAGACAAAGAAAGCTGCCTGAGGAAACTTCTGCTAAATATGATATAAATTGATAAGCATAATAACCTCTGGAAATGAATAAATCTACCACATTTGAAGGTATTGTAATAAAAAGATACTGCATCAAATCATTCTTAACCCCTAAAGACACAGGACTTCAAAACCAGAGATTACCCATGCTCTTACAGAATTTTATTCTCACTCCCAGAACATTCTTCCTGACCCTTCCAAATGCCTGATTCCTATTTCGAATCTCCTCACCTCCTCTAATTTCTAGTTCTCTGCCTCCATCCACATCTAATGACTGTTAATTTTCCCTTCTGAGTGAGGTTTATCTTTCCTTGGGTCCTACTTATTACACAATAATTTGGGTCTGTAGATTGTAGAATAGTTGTCATGAACTTTATGGCTACTGTTTACTTGTAAATGAGCACACACCACATATATTTTCTAGCTCTGGATTACCTCACTTAAGATGATATTCTCAAATTCAATTAAATTTCCTGAAAAAAACATTAGGTTGTCTTTGGTTTTAATAACTGAATATTTTTCTACTGCATAGATGTATCACACTTTTTTTATCTATTCTTTTGTTGAGTGACATCACATTAAAAAATATATATTACAAATAAAATGACTCTGAAAGTTGTTGAGCAAGTGTCTCTGTCATATAATGTTGTATCTTTGTGGTTTATGTACAAAAGGGGCCCTGCTCTTTCTTGAGGTGGAACTATTTCCACTTTTCTGAGAACCAATCAACTACATTTCCAAATAGGTTGCATTAGTTTTCAATCCCACAAATAATGGAAGAGGAATTTTTTTCTCAACGTCCATTCCAGCATGATCTATAACTTGTGTTTTTGAGCTCAGCCATTCTGACCACTATAATATGGACTGTTGTGGTGTATTGATGTGAATGTTTCTAATTATTAAGAACAGTGACCATTTTGAAGGTAGAATGGTGACCCTTTACCTCGACAAGGGCCCTGACAATCTCCTGGAGTTGGTCTTGTCAGGATGTATCTCACTATTCTTGGGCATTTAAGGTAATGTCAACTCTGTTGAGTTCCAGGAGCCTCTAACATCACCATTTCTCTTGGATTTTTAGCGATTCTCCTACTACCTACCCTCACCCCTCACAAATAAATATTTACATTTATTCTCTTGGCCCTCTGGGTGTCTATTCTGTCTTTTCTAATAACAGAACATTCATTTTTTTCCCTCCTCTTCTTCCCTTGCCCCAGTTATGTCTCTCACTGCCGCAACCTCCCATGATTATTTTTTCCCCTTTCTAAATGGGATGGAAGTATCCTCACTTAGTTCTTACTTTTTCAGTCTTCTCATTATAATTGGTTTGTATCATGGTTATTCTGTAGTTTTTTTTTAAATTATTATGCACTCATTTGTGTGTAAATACTGTCTATGTCCATTTGAGTCTACATTACTTAGGACACTATTTTCTTTTCTTTCCTTTTTTTTTTTTGATTGAATGAGTTTTTTTTAAACAACTTTATTTTACAAAACAAAGATAAATGTACATTTTAAGCATTTTTTGCATAAAATTATACATATATTTTTGTCAGTACTTTTTTCAGATTTTAAAATAATTTTTACATAAAAGTATATGAATATATTTTTGTCAGTACTTGATTTTTTTAAAGGTTTGATAGTATGCATTGAAAACTTAATAGTTACAATGAGCATAAAGTACATGTAAAACAAAATGTAAGATGGAAATAGTCAAAGTTTTCTTGTTGTGTAAAGATTTTTTTGTTTTGTTTTGTTTGGTTTTCTTTATTTCTTGGACTTCATACATTCTCTGAGTTGTTTCTGGGGCAGTGCAAGCCTCTGGGGTTAGCATCCAACTATCTGTGACTGCATATTACGTCTGTTCTTTTGTGACTGGGTTATCTCACTCAGAATGATATTCTCTAGATGGAGCCATTTTCTTAAGAATTTGGTCAAGTCATTGTTTCTGGTGGCTGAGTATTATTCCATTGTGTAAATTTACCACAATTTTTGTATCCATTCATCTTCTGAAGGACATCTGGGTTCCTTCCAGCTTCTGGATATTATAAATAGAGCTGCTATGAACATTGTGGTGCATATATCTTTGTTCTGTACTAAAGTGTCTCTGGGGTATATGCACAGAAGTGGAATAGCTGGGTCTTCAGGTAGTATTAGGTTCAATTTTCTGAGGTATCGCCAGACTGATTTCCAGAGTAGTTGTATTAGTTTGCAACACCACCAACAGTGGAGAAGTGTTTCTATTTCTCCACAACCTCACCAGGATCTGTTGTCATCTGAGTTTTGAATCTTGGCCAATCTGACTGGTGTGAGGTGGAATCTCAGGGTTGTTTTGATTTGCATTTCCCTGATGGCTAAGGATGTCGAGCACTTCCTCAGATGTTTCTCAGCCATTCGTTGTTCCTCAACTGAAAACGTTTTGTTTAGCTCTGTACCCCATTTTTTAAAAGGGTTATTTGATTCTCTGGTGTCTAGTTTTTAGAGTTCTTTGTATACCTTAGATATTAGGCTTCTGCCATTCAATATTCCTCAACAGAAAACCTTTTGTTTAGCTCTGTACTCCATTTTTAATAGGGTTATTTGATTCTCTGGTGTCTAGTTTTTAGAGTTCTTTGTATACCTTAGATATTAGGCTTCTATCTGGTGTGGAGTTGGTAAAGATCTTTGCCCATTCTGTTGGCTGTCGTTTTGTTTTCTTGACAATGTCCTTAGCATTACAGAAACTTTGCAATTTCATTAAGTTCCATTTGTTAATCTTTGACCTTAGAGCTTGAGCCATTAGTGTTTTGTTCAGAAAAATTTCTCCTGTGCGGATATGTTCTAAGGTTTTCCCTACTTTCTCATCTAATAGTTTCATTGTATCTGGTTTAATGTGGAGATCTTTGGTCCACTTACACTTGAACTTTGTACAAGGAGGTAAGAAAGGGGCTATTTTCATTCTTTTGCATGCTGAGTGCCAGTTGGACCAGCACCATTTGTTGAATAGGCTGTCCTTTTTCCATTGAATGTTTAGGCTCCTTTGTCAAAGATCAGGTGACCATATACATGAGGGCTCATTTCTGGATCTTCTATTCTATTCCATTGATACACATGCCTATCTCTATACCAGTACCATGCATTTTTCAGCACAATTGCCTTGTAATATAGCTTGAGGTCAGGGATAGTGATTCCCGCAGACGTTTTCTTGTTGAGGATGGATTTCGCTATTCTAGGTTTTATGTTGTTCCATATGACATTGCACATTGATCTTTCCAATTCCATGAAGAACTGTGTTGGAATTTTGATGGAGATTACATTGAATATGTAGATTGCTTTTGGTAGAATGGCCATTTTTAAAATGTTGATCTTTCCAATCCTTGAGCAAGGGAGATCTTTTTGGCTCCAGCCAGGACTTCCAGTACTATGTTAAAGAGGTAGGGGGAGAGTGGGCAGCCTTGTCGAGTCCCTGATTTTAGTGGGATTTCTTCAAGTTTCCCACCATTAAATTTCAAGTTGGCTGTTGGTTTGCTGTATATTGTTATTATTATGTTTAAGTATGGACATTGGATTCCTGTTCTTTCCAGGACTTTTAACATGATGGGGTGTTCAATTTTGTCAAATGCTGTCTCAGCATCTAGTGAGATGACCATGTGATTTTCTTCTTGAGTTTGTTTATATGGTGGATTACATTGATGGATTTCCTTATATTAAACCATCCCTGCATCCCAGGGATGGAGCCTCCTTGGTCATCATGAATGATCGTTTTGATGTGTTCTTGGATTCGGTTTGCAAGGATTTTGTTGAGTATTTTTTGCATCACTGTTCATAAGTGAGATTGGTCTGAAGTTCTCTTTCCTTGTAGGGTTTTTGTGTGGTTTAGGTATGAGGGTTATTGTAGCCTCAAAAAATGAGGTAGGTTGTATTCCATCTGATTCAATCTTGTGGAATAGTTTGGAGAGTATTGGTGTTATGTCCACAATAAATGTCTGATAAAATTCTGCATTGAACCCTTCTGGACCTGGGCGTTTTTTGGTTGGGAGGCTTTTTATGACTTCTTCTATTTATTTAGGTGTTATAGGGTTATTTAGATGGTTTCCTTGGTCCTGGTTTAACTTTAGGATCTTGTATCTGTCCAAGAATTCATCCATTTCCTCCAGATTTTCCAATTATGTGGAATATAAGTTTTTGTAGTAGGATCTGATGATTTCTTGAATTTCCTCAGTTTCAGTTGTTATGTCTCCACTTTCCTTTCTGATTTTGTTAGTTTGTATACTCTCTCTTTGCCCTCTAGTTAGTCTGGCTAGGCATTTATCAATCTTGTTTATTTTCTCAAAGAACTAACTCTTGGTTTTGTTGATTTTTTCAGTGGTTCTTTTTGTTTCTATTTATTCTATTTCTGCCCTAATTTTGATTATTTCTTGCTGTCTACTCTTCTTGGGTATATCTGCTTCCTTTTGTTCTAGGGCTTTTAGCTGTGCTGTCGGGTTGCTGATGTAAGCTCTCTCCAGTTTCTCTTTAGAAGCACTTAGGGCTATGAGTTTTCCTCTCAGTACTGCTTTCATTGGTTCCCATAGGTTTGGGTATGTTGTGTTTTTGTTTTTGTTGAATTCTAGAAGATCCTTAATTTCTTTCTTTATTTCTTCTTTGACCCTGCTATTGTTTAACAGAGCATTGTTTAGTTTCCATGTGTATGTGGGCTTTTTGTTGTCTTTGTTGTTATTAAAGACCAGCCTTAGACCATGGTGATCTGAGAGGATGCATGGGAGTATTTCAATCTTCTTATATCGATTGAGGCTTGATCTGTGTCCAATTATGTGGTCAATTTTCGAAAAGGTACCTTGGGGTGCTGAGAAGAAGGTGTATTATTTTACTTTCGGACGATATGTTCTGTATATATCTATTAATTCTAGTTGGTTCAAAGTCTCTGCTAGTTTTGCAGTGTCCTTGTTCAGTTTCTGTTTCCATGATCTGTCCATTGGTGAATTGGGGTATTAAAGTCTCCCACTATTATTGTGTGGGGTGAAATGTATTTTTTGTGCTTTAGTAGGGTTTCTTTTATGAATGTGGGTGCTTTTTTATTTGGAGCATATATGTTAAGGATTGCGAGTTCTTCCTGACAGATTTCCCCAGTAATAAATAAAAAGTGTCCTTCCTTATCTTTTTTGATAACTTTTGGTTGGAAATTTACTTTATTCAATATTAGAATAGCCACTCCAGCTTGCTTCTTGGGGCTATTTGCTTGGAAGTTTTTTTTTTCCCACCCTTTTCCTCTGAGATAGTGTCTGTCTTTGTCTCTGAGAGGAGTTTCCTGTATGCAGCAAAAGGCTGGATTTGTTTATGTATCCAGTCTGATAGCCTGTGTCCCTTTATTGGGGAGTTGAGTCCATTTATGTTAATAGATATCAAGGAATAGTTGTTTCTGTTTCCTACTATTATTGCTTTTGTGGGTTGAGTTGTGTCTGTGTCTTTTTCTTCTTTTAGTTTTCTTGTTTAGGAGTTTTCTTGTTTTTACTAGGCTGTATTTTCCCTCATTGTATTGGGTTTTCCACCAATAATTTGTTGTAGTGCTGGGTTTGTGGACAGATACTGTGTAAATTTTGATTTGTCTTAAAATATCTTCATCTCTCCATCTATGATGATTCATAGTTTTGCTGGGTATAGCAGCTTGGGCTGGCACTTGTGCTCTCTTAGGGTGTGCATGATGTCTGTCCAGGCTCTTCTAGCTTTCATAGTCTCTGTTGAGAAATCTGGTTTGATTCTGATTGGCCTGCCTTTATATGTTACCTAACTTTTTCCCTTACTGCTTTTAGTATTCTTTCTTTGCTTTGTTCACTTGGTGTTTTTACTATTATGTGTCAGGAGGTATTTCTTTTCTGGTCCAACCTATTTGGAGTTCTGAAGGCTTCTTTTATGCTCAAGGTCATCTCATTCTTGAGTGTATGGAAGTTTTCTTCTATGATTTTGTTGAATATATTTACTGTGACTCTTAGTTGATACTCTTCTCCCTCTTATATTCCTATTATCCTTAGGTTTGGTCTTCTCATTTTTTCCTGGATTTCCTGGATATTTTGGGGTAGGGGATTTTTGTTTTTTGCATCTTCTCTGGCTGTTTTGTCTATGTTTACAATGTTGTCTTCTGCCCCCGAGATTCTCTTCTATTTCTTGTAATCTATTGGAAATGCTTGCTTCTCTGACTCCTGATTTCTTTTTTAGGTGTTCTACCTGTAGGGTTATCTCTTTTAGTGTTCTCTTTATTGTGTCAAGTTCCGTTTTAAATTCCCTCCTCCATTCCTTCATCTGATTCCAAATATGTAGAACTCAAGACATTTAAAAAATAAGAGGAACCAAGTAAGTATTCCTCAATACAACTTGGGACGTAAAGAAATGCAGTCACAATGGCAGAGTGAGAGAAGGATCTGTGTGGAATAGGGAACAGCCAGGGGAAATGAGGAACATTTTCAACTACTGGGTAGGGTACAGAATTGATTCCCTGAGCACCAGAATAAAAAAAAAAATAACGCAAATAGGCAATCTCGGTAGGTAAGAGTGTACACTCTAGAAGGTTTCAGATTCTTGGCAGGTAACATGCATGACTCAAAGGGAGGCACATTTTATGAAATGTCCAACAGTGGGGTAAGGGAGCTGTTACAGTCCACCTCATGTAGAAAGACAGGGCATCAAGTGGAGTGATGGTGATTTCATACCACAATCAAAACTCTGACCCAGAATTTTTGTTGACTAAAACAACTGCAGAGGCAAAAGTGGAGATGACAGTGAAGGAAAGGAGTTCCAGTGAACTGCCAAATGAGAACTCATCTCTATGTGTGGCTCCGATGCCTGGCACTATTACTGATGCTACAGTGTGCATACAAACAGGAGCCTAGCATGGGTGTCCTCCAAGATGCCCAACAAGCACTGTCAGAAGCAGATAATTACCGAAGGATAGATGTCTCAGACTCCTTTGGTTGAATTGGGGAAAGAAAGCTGTGAAGAAAGGGTCCTCATAAAAAGATCAGAACTGTCATCTAACCTGGACTCTCATGAATGAGTTCTTTGTAGAAAAAATGATTTCTGGGAATATGGTACATTTTTGAGCTCTCAGATGTATTGACCTTCACCTGTTCAAATGTTTATTGAATCTTTAATAGGACTTTCACTGATCCAGCTGGTGATGGTTTAGATGAGGAGATAATTATGAACTCCCACAGTAACTAGTTTCCTATACCAATGTGTGTTTACTTTCCATTATTCTTCCCTCTCAAAAACACTTCTGACATCAAAAAAATGCTAAACTAATCCAACATGCCATACTATCAAGTAGAGAGATTGACCCACCACATCAACCTGGCAAACACCCTGATGAGATATGGATTTGTGTGACTATTGAAACTCTTTCATGCTTTCACTTTGATGTCTTATACAAACCTACAAGCTCTAATGCAGGTTTAACAGGATTTTTCCCTTGTTGCCATCATTATCATCATCTAGAAAAATGTAGACTAGGCAAATATAATGGCAGAGGCCTTGATGAAAACTTTGACAATGGCATAAAAGCTAGACAGAGTTGTGTATGGATGAGACAATACCCTCCATGGTTAATTAACATCATTGCCAGATCATACATATTTTACAATAAAAGGCTGACCTATTGTCAGAAAAACTCGAGATATGTCTCACTTTGCCTGTGAGCCTAGGATTAAGTCTTTTTGTTTGACCCCTTCTTGGTGTATATTTCCACCTCAAAGAGTAAATTCTTCACCTAAGTCTTCGATCAGGGGCACAGAACCCCTTCCATTATTCACCTTTGGATCTCTGTCTCTGTTTCAGTCATAGAGGACAGGGTTCTCTTCTGCTCTGGGCAGAACTTGAGCATAAAACCATAGCACCCTCTACCCCATAGTAATATACTTCTTTAGCCAAGACTATATATATTGCAAAAAGACAATACATGAAAGTATTTGGGCTTCCTATATGCCAAGGATCATCAATCTTTCATTGTCCTCAATAACACAGTATACATATCCTGTATCAAAAGTGAAGTCCTCAAGGATTAGTAGTCTACATGTTGGGTTTGATATAGATTGAAACATAACACACTTGACGTTCATCATATTTCACTGGCAGACTGAACCTCAGCCTGGACCTCTATAACATGATATCAGATGCTTTGTGTTGAACATTATGTGGAGCAGCTCAACTTACTATTCTATGTTCAGATTCAAGAATCTTATAATGTCACAATCTGACTTCCAAATCTGCCTCACATTGATGATCCATTAAGATGGATCCAAAAGACAACACTGCTACTCCAAATAACACTTTTCTAGCTCAAATGTGAGATACTTGGTTTTTCCAGTCAGCAACACCTTGACTATGTTCAGTTTTTTTTTTTTCCAAGTGAAGTGTCATCTTCACTACTGGTGTGCACAGAACATGAAGAATTAAAATTAAAAAAAAAATCTTTCTATATTTACTTTATCACTCACAGGGCTGAAAGCAAAGGATGAAAACTCCTGCACTGCTCATTTAGGTTGAATATATAGCTTAACAAACTCTCATGACATACATAACAGCACGTTGATACTTCACCTGTATGCAAACGGGATATTTTGCGAAGTGAACCTCTTTATAATTATAGTGGACTGAAGTAGCCTCTTGGAAATAGCAGTAAAAGAAAGATTTGTGGTCACTAATTCTAACACTGCTTTAGCTCATGAATGAGCATCAAGGGGACACATTTCAAGGAAGTAAATGGGGTCAGTATTTATAGCCTACGTATTGTAGACAGCTCAGTCCTATCGCTGTAATGTTTATGGAAATATAGGAATTATGTGATATTTGATTTCTCATTTGCTTTAGGGCTGTAATCTTCTACCCTATTCTGTATGGTTTCCCAGTGTCTTCCTATACATTGTTGTGAATATAGGCATATTTATCTTACAAACATATAAAATTATAAAAACTTTCATATTTGGCTTTGAGAAGACATCAATTACCAAAAAAAGGGGCCTTTAATCAATTTTTGTGGGAAATTCATATGAAATAAGAGAAATGTCAGTTTTAGACATCCTCAGTCTCTCTGGAACAATGTTTCTAGTTTACCAGTCAATCACTACTTCAGGTGTGCTTGTAAAGATCTTGTGGGCCTAGTGTAAAGCTTCATCTCCCTTGCAGATACTGTACTCACACAGATGAATGTACCGAAAGATGGCAGAGAAGGACAGAGAATATAGTATCACTTTGAAGAATAATACACTGTGGTTCCTTCCAGCATCTTCTTAATCATTGTCATGTTTGTAATCCCACGGAAAACCAGAGACCATACCTTCTACTTTTCTAGATCTCACAGGAAAGCTATGTGCTGTTAGACAGTTTTCACAGGCAACACATGTCCAAAATATGACAGCCAGAGGCAGTTTCCCAAGGTCACATTCATCATCCCCTGGAGTCTGATACTCAACCACTTCTTTAGTGGTGGCTTGGTGTATTTAGAGTATTATGGCCCTAGAACCTTCCACTTTTTTTATTTAACACTGACAGCAACCATATGACCAGGATTTCATTGAAGATATATTATATTAAAATTTTAAGTGCCACACCTGACTTCTGATGCGGAATAGAAACTCAAAATGAGATCATCTTTACATAATGTAGAACAGAGTAGGATATCCATGGAGGGACCCTTGGTTTGAGCAACATTTGTAGTAGAGAATGGCCTTATGAGATAGCAAAAAGAGGAGGTGCTTCTTTCTTGATCCTGTGAAGGCTCATTATGATCATTTACTGAAGTGCCAGAACAGGGAGATGGGAGGGGGTAGGTAGGTGGGACAATATTCTCAAAAAGGCATGGTGAGAAGTTATGGGAAGAGGGGACTCCAGAAGAGACACCGGGAAAGGGAAAAACATTTAAAGTGTCAGTAAAAACAATCATATATAAAATAAATAAATAAATAAATAAATAAATAAACAAAACAAAATAGCATTAAAAAGAAAACTAAAAGAAATCTACTTGGATATCAATTAGAAAGAAGTCAATGTATTGCTATTTGCAGATAACATAATAGTATAAATAAAAAAGATTAAAAATTATAAAAGAGAATACCAAGAGCTAATAAACACCATAAGCAATGTAGCAGAATAAAAAATTAACTCAAAAAACCAATATACTTTCTGCATACAAATGAAAATCAGACAGGGAAAGAAATTATGTCAATGAGCCTTTTTTCATTCACAACACAACACTTAAAATAACTAAACACCTTACTGTCTTCTATTACAAATAGTACCAGGACCCAAAGAAAGAATGTGAATAATATTATCAGAAGATGGAAAGATTTCCTATAGACCTGAATCAGTCAGATTAATATAGGAACATATACTTTGTACTAAAATGAATCAAAAGATTCAATGTAGTATTTATCATAACTGCAGTAATAAAATCTCAGTGTCAGGTTTTGCTATGTGCCCCATGGTCTGCTTTCATAAATTAAAGACCCCCACAGCCCTACTATTTTGATATGCCTTAAATAGTGCAATAGCTGAGCCATGTTCCATCTTCCAGATGGCTAATCCACCTCCTGCCAAGAATATAAGTTATGGTTTAATAAAGTCTGTATTCTTCCTAGTGTGCTCTAGACCAAAAGGGCTGCACTCTCACAGCTCTCTCATGATGTTTCCTATTCTGTAATCACCTGTATTTGTCAATCTTCCTGTCCTTGCCTCTTATCTCCACACATTGCCTAGCCTTGCCACCTCTTTCTCTCTTTCTCTTAGTCCCTCACTCTCTTCCTCCTTCCTATCCCCCTCCCTCCCACCTCTCTCTCTCTCTCTCTCTCTCTCTCTCTCTCTCTCTCTCTCTCTCTCTCTCTCTCTCTTTCTGTTAGTTACATACCCTGAAAATTCCCAAGTCTTTCTTCTTTCTTCGCTGCCCGGTCTTTGGCTCCAAAAATAGTTATTTGTACTATTAGTACAAACAGGGAGAAGGTCTCCAGGAGCTACGTGTATGGATTCTCTTAGAAATATTTTTGGGGAGGATGATATGAATGTGTATTACAAGCAACTGCACTATAACTTTGTGACTTGTACAGTAAATGATGGCAGAGTCCTAAAATGACAGCCTGTTGACCTCCTTATACACCTTGTTGAACATTGTGTCTATTTCTGATTTGACTCTTTTTTTTGGTATTTCTATCCTCAGATTATGATTACATAACTTGGAACTGTGTTTTAAATCTGCTCATCCCAATGTGCAGGCCTAACCTCATCAAATCTATCTAGGAAATAAGGAAGTTTCCTAAAATCCCTGCAGCACATTTTTTGATTACTAAGACTACACAGTTTAAGTTCAACCTGCTGTGCTTCTGAATCTATATGTATAGACCTTGAGAAAGCATCCATGAGCCATTGGCGTTCTGTTTCAGAAATTTTCTCTTGTGCCCATGTTTTCTATGGTTTTCCCTACTTTCTCATCTAATAGTTTCAGTGTACCTGGTTTAATGTAGACATTTTTGATCAACTAGCACATGAGCTTTGTACAAGGAGATAAGAAAGGGTCTATTTTTATTCTTCTGCATGCTGAGTGCCAGTTGGAGCAACACCATTTGTTCAATAGGCTGTCCTTTTTCCACTGAATCTTTACAGCTCCTTTGTCAAAAATCAGGTGTGCATATATGTGACGGCTCATTTATGGATCTTCTATTCTATTCAATTGATTTACATGACTATTTCTGTACCAGTACCATGCAATTTTTAGCACAACTGCCTTGTAATATAGCTTGAGGAAAGAGATAGTGATTCCCACAGATGTTTTCTTGTTGTTGAGGATAGATTTCACTATTCTAGCTCTTTTGTTATTCCAAATGAAATTGCACATTGTGCTTTCCAACTCAATGAAGAACTGGGTTGGTATTTTGATGGGGATTGCACAGAATCTGTAGATTGCTTTTGGTAAGATGGCCATTTTTAAAATGTTGATCCTTCCAATTCATGAGCCTGGAACAATTTTTCATTTTTTGATATCTTCCTCAATTTCATTCTTTAGAGGTTTGAAGTTCTTGTCATACAGTTCTTTCACTTGCTTAGTAAGAGTCACATCAAGGTATTTAATAATTTTGTGACTATTGTAAAGGGTACCTTTTCCCTAATTTCTTTCTCCACATACTTTTTTTTTGAGTATAGGATGACTACTGATTTGTTTGAGTTAATTTTATATCCAGCCACTTTGCTGAAATTGTTTATCAGCTGTAGGAGTTCTCTTCCGGAATTTGTGGGGTCACTTAAGTACACTATCATGTCATCTGCAAATGGGACTTAATGAGACTGCAAAGTTTCTGTAAGGATAAAGACACTGTCAAGAAAACAAAACAGCAGCCAACAGATTGGGAAAAGTTCTTTACCAACCCCACATAAGATAGAGGCCTAGTATCCAAGGTATATAAAAACTAAAAAACTACACAGCAGAGAATCAAACAACCCTATTAAAAATGTGGTACAGAGCTAAACAAAACATTCTCAATTGAGGAATATTGAATGGCTCAGAAGCATCTAAGAAAGTGCTCAATATCCTTAGCCATCAGGGAAATGCAAATTAAAACAACCCTGAGAATCCACCTCACACTATTCAAATTGGCCAAGATCCAAAACTCAGTTGATAGCAGATGCTGGTGAGGATGTGGAGAAAGAAGAACACTTCCCCACTGTTGGGGTTATAAGCTGGTACAACCACTCTGAAAATCAGTCTGGTGATTCATCAGAAAATGGGACATAGTACTACTTGAAGATCCAGTTATTCCTCTTCTGGGCATATACCCCAGAGACACGCCAAAATACAACAAAGATACATGCACCATAATGTTCATAGCAGCTCAATTTATAGTAGCCAGAAGCTTGACACAACCCAGAAGTCCTTCAGTAGATGAGTGGATACAAATATTGTGGTTCATTTACACAATGGAGTACTACTTTGCTATCAGAAACAATGACTTAATGAAATTCTTTAGAAAGAAGATCCATCTAGAGAATATCATCCTGAGTGTGACAAACCAGTCACAACAGAGCAGACATAATATGCAGTCACTGATAATGTGATACTAACCACTGAAAATTGTATGTAGAAGAGATTTTGATGCTGCATTTAATTGGAATCTTCAGAGACTGTCTTTTAAATCTCAGCTTATTTGAAAATTCTGCTTATGACTCTAGGCCAGTTGTGCTATATAAAACTACAACAATATCTGCTGGTACTTATGTAGAACCATGTCATATATTTTACTTTATAAACATAATAATTAGGATGATTTTCTTTTACTGATTTTACTTATATAAAAAGAAGAAATTATGAAGTGAATCTAAAAAAAAGCATGCCATTTTATCTTGGTTTTATTCCCCTATGTAAGCCTGGACCTAGAACTTCTCTTTCCTGTGGCTGTACCATCAAGTAGAGGGTTCATTATCAAGCTCCAGTCATGTTGGGTACTTATGTGGTCAAGGAGTGTGAATAGTAAGCTCTTAGGGTGGTGTTGGTGCTGTAGTACTCATGGGCATCCATACATTTAGTGAGATCTGAGTTCTAAACATGTCTGAAGAAATGTATTATTTGATTCACTGGGGTATTTGTGTAGAACTGCCTCTTCCCACTGAAAATGCTATCACTGAATGCAACTTTGTTAAAATGAACCATGCTCAAGTTGCTCCCAACTACTGTCAGTTGTACCTCCAAACCTCATATCAGTTAACCATATATATGATGCTGAAAAATACATGTGTGTGTGTGTGTGTGTGTGTGTGTGTGTGTGTGTGTGTGCGCGTGCGCGCCTTTGCATGTGTGCGTATACATCAAATTTATATGCATGTGAATGTGGATGTGAATATGTGTAAATATGCATATAGATGACATGTGTACCTAAAAGTTTTGAATTTATACATTTAACTTTTCAGGATAAAAAATTCATAACACAATTTCTTATCTGATGGAAAGACGGGAGCTATTCAGATTTTTCTGATTCCATAATTTATCAATTAACCTCTAGAATAATTTAAAATGGGAACCTCACATGTCAACTACACGATGGAAGCTCTGAAGGCATGAGAAATTAATATAGGCTTTCAGTCTCTTCTCATGCAGGAAGGCGTTTGAAATCTCTGTGTACATCTTATTGCTCTTTTGCTTCTTCTGCTTTTTACTTTTTCAAGTTTTATTTATATATAGTGTCCTTTGATGGTTATGAGGATCTTTCAATATAAGTATCTCCATGGTCTTACTCACAGTCTACATACTCCTGTGATTGTCCAGTAATAAACTTGAATGTCCTCAGTTGTAGAGAATTTATATTATTCATTGTACCTTACAACATTAATATAATCTATTTATGATAAGGGATGAGTGTTTTCTCAATTGTTTTCAATGTCTTCATAAACCTAAGACTCTTCTCTATGTCTTTCTGTAATTAAAAGTTAGAGTAATAACAGACAAAAGAGTGAGTAATCAGAGAAACAATGTGATGGATGGTATCTACATGAACTCTATCCGACCATTTTCTCATCCTGCTGTTAAACGTGGGATAGAACCCTCACATTGCTTGGAAGAGCAGAAAGAAGAATATGTAACAGACAGATCACTTCATAACTCCAAACCACATTTTCACATTTGAAAAGGGACCAGGTTTTATCCAATGTGTGTATTGATATAAACTGTTTGGTAATTAGACATTTGTATCATGAGGAGACAGTATATCATTATGGGGAATCTTTCTTTGCCCTGATTTTTTTTATAGTACAGAAGAGAGTTCATTCAGGTTATGGAGTAGTTAAGAGGGTAGTAAAGGCAGAGAAGAGAGAAGAGGGGAATAGAGGTGTAGAGGCCGGCCATGAGCACATGGAGAGAGATGGGGGAGGGAAGCACCCTGATCCTTTATGAATGGAAGATGTGTCCTCCAGCTCATTTCCTTCCTCTTTTTCTAAATTTGTTTTTACAAAGATCTGTCCTATCTTATTCCAGAGCATGTTATGGCTTCCTACAATCTTCAGCCTTTGATGCATTTCCTACAAACTTTCTGAATGGCAGTTGTATAGTAGTGTCACAGTAAACTACCATCTCAGAAAGAACATGCTTCCTTTGCTCTATGTACTGTCATGGAACTTGTATTAAAGCAATTAGTCATTGAAAAGATGCTGCATGTAATAATATATGCAACAGTTCTCTTATAAGCAGTAGGGTCATGAGTTAAATGCATTTTCTTCTCATAATGTTTTCCCAGTTTCAAGTTTCTCATAATTGATTTTATATGTCTGAGAGTGAATTATTTTAATACTATATATAAGATTGATAAAAATGGAATGTTTATGTCAATTACACATACACAATATATGCTGTACATTGTAGACATATTCTGGCATTGCTCAATTAGGCTACTTCCATTACTTCCTCCTAAAGAAAGCTGAATGTTTACAAGACTGCATGGACTAGGATATTCTCAACTTGCTGACTGAATTTGAGAAACATTAAACAGTACTTTGCAATAACCAAAAACTGTCTTGACGTGCGAGGTGCTAATGTGCATGGAAAGGTATTATGAATCTTAATTTTCTGCTATAAAGTCTTATATCAACTTCATAAAAATAAACTTTTAATATTTGTATATTTTCAATTTATTTAAAAAACATTCAATTCTCTGAAAGCTAATCTCCAGTGACTATTCAAAATCATCCTTCATACTAAATGTTTTGGAAATGAAATATCATCTTTGTTGTTACAAATTTTTATTTGAGAACTCAGATAATTTCTTGACTAATTAACTTGTATTTCCAGTACTACCTGGAAAAGTACTGCATGGTTTTTATTCTTTCACATTCTGCAATGACTATAAACAACAACCAACTGCCTACAGGCCAAGTACTCCCCACTGTGGGACCAGCCAGAACTCCTCTCCTTGCCCTTTGGCCCCAGGGTAGATCTTCAGGCACCATGGTCCATACCATCCCTTCCAGGGCATCAAGCAGTGTTGGGTAAAGAGGATACCTGAGTGCCAATGGCCCTGGACATTTCCCAGGCCCTGAGACCAGTGAGCCAGCACTGGCTGACTCCTGGTTTCTCACCCATGAATCTGTGCTCTGCAGCTTCTCATAGCCCTACACTCTCAGTACAAATGTGTGGAAATAGGTAGACAAAACTTCCTATTTACTGCCAATACTAGTAGTAGTTTCCTGTGGTGGAGCAGACCCAGGTCCTTACTATTGACCCAATACCTTCTTAGGAAAAAATAGGAAAGTGGTGCCCAGAAGTGAGGCAGTGATAATGATATAATATGAATAATAAAATTATATTAAAAATATAAATGTTGATAGAGTTCAGAATATTGCACTGGAAATTCTTACGGGAACATGATAATTATGTTTTCTTTTTTTCTGTCAGTAGTATTAACACCATAAATAATCCTTTACTCCCACCAGCATGACACCAAATCAGCAATGTTTCCCCTCAGCTGCTGCTGTCAAGAGAGATAAAAGAAGAATGTGGTGTGTCTCTCAGACTCCCTGCATGTTTGTTTTTACTGTATTTCTCTACAAACTCTATTATTTCACTGTTTAACTGACTTTATCTCATTCATAAGGTTATATTTAGGAATATTCACTTGTACTTCAACTGTGTTGGAGTATCCAGGGCTCACTGAAGCTGGATAGATGGGCTCTAATGTTACCATATAGTGCTGGTCCTTGTTAATTCTGTTCTTATGCTGACCACTGACTAGTCATCTGGCTATGATATTTTATAGGTATAGGTTCCAATTTCTGAGTTCATCTTTGATGGATGATTTTTTTTCTTACGGTTTCTGTCTCTGTTCTTGTATTCTTACTGTAGTGGCTTCTTCTAGTGGCAAAAAAAAATATTAAGGTCCAGTAAGGGCCTACATTGGGTAACTTGTGGACTGAATAAGAAGAGGGGGTTTTAAGTTAGCTCTAGATTTTTGGGGTACAGTGAACTGAGATGTCCAGTAGGATTGTAGATACTAATGAGGATTCTAAGGTTCTGGCTTTATCTCTAGAGTTTCTGGTACTGATTTAACCTCCAGGAGAACAGTTGCATTCAGCTGGGATGTTTGGCTAGAATGTGGAGCCTCTGGGAAGGGTGCCATTGGAATTTTTTAACCATAAAGGAGTTTCAATGATCTGTGGGCATTATATTAACTGAAGAGCAGATAATTTACCTCATCAGTGTTACTTCCTCTACAATAGGACGCTGGTGTTATACTTTTGGGCAACTTTTTTTTTTTTTAATCAAAGTAGATTCTCTGTAATTGGTGTGTTCTGCATGCCCCCTGCTGGTGCAGAGCTGCTTTACAAGGAAGTTTATGTCAGGGTTCACAATGAAGATATCACATTGTGTATCTTGCACAGTAATATGTGGCTGTGTCTTCAGTATTCACAGAGTTTAACTGCAGGAAGAACTGGTTCTTGGATGTGTCTCTAGTGATGGAGATTCGACTTTGGACAGATGGGTTGTACATAGTGCTACCATCATAAAGTATGCGTCCCATCCACTCCATTTTATTTCCTGCGAACTTCCGTATCCAGCTCCAGTCATAACCACTGCTGATGGAGTATCCAGTGACAGAACAGGTGAGAGACAGTGACTGAGAAGGTTTCACAAGGCCAGGCCCTGACTCCTGAAGTTGCACCTGAGACAGGATACCTTAAGACAAGGAGGCAATTTTGTTAATCATGTAGAAACATAAAAATCCTCAGGGACACATGTACGAAATCTCAACACTCACCAGGAAGTGCTGTCAACAGGTAAAGAAAACTCAACTCCCTCATCTTTTAGGCGACTCCTCCTTTACTGTAGAGATTAGCCACCAGTGAGAGAACTGTGATCAACCCTTTTTAGGAGAGATTTAAGTTAGAGGTAGAAGATGCATTTGCATATGGGAGTCAAATTTGCCTTTATAACTAAGGAAGCTGTATAAGGACCCTCATTGGCTATTTAAATAAAATCATCAGAGTCTTTCATCATTCATCATTCACAGTGTGAATCTGGAGATACAGTGCAGGAGAACTGAGTTGCCTTGTAATATAGCTCTTGTAATATAGCTTGAGGTCAGAGATAGTGATTCCTGCAGTTTTTTTTTTTTTTTTTTTTTTTTTTTTTTTTTTTTGAGGATGGATTTCCCTATTCTAGGTCTTTTGTTATTCCAGATTAAATTGCACATTCATCTTTTCATCTCAATGATGAACTGGGTTGGAATTTTGATGGGGATTGCATTAAATCTGTAGATTGCTTTTGGTAGGATGGCCATTTTTAAAATGTTGATCCTTCCAATCCATGGACATGGGAGATCTTTCAATTTTCTGAGATCTTCCTCGAATTCCTTCTTTAGAGGTTTGAAGTTCTTGTCATACTGGTCCTTCACTTGCTTAGTTATAGTCATACCAAGGTATTTCATAGTTTTTGTGACTACTTTGAAGGGTATCTTTTCCCTAATTTCTTTCTCCACATGTTTGTCCTTTGAGTGTAGGAAGGCTACTGATTTATTTGAGTTAATTTTGTATCCAGCCACTTTGCTGAACTTGTTTATCAGCTGTTAGAGTTCTCTGGTATAGTTTGTGGGGTCACTTAAGTACACTATCATGCCATGGGCAAAGAGTGATGTTTTTACTTCTTCCTTTCTGATTTGGATCCACTTGATCTCCTTTTGCTATCTAATTGCTCCAGTCAGGACTTCCAGTACTATGTTGAATAGGTGGGGGGGGGGGGGAGTGGGCAGCCTTGTTGAGTCCCTGATATTTTGTTTGTTTGATTGATTGATTTGTTTTGTTTGTTTGTTTTTATTTGTTTTGTTTTGAACTTTTCTGTAATTTCAACAGTAAATTATATGTTTTAAGCTTTCACAATCTATTTTTTATCTCCTAATCATCTATAATCTTTCTTCAGTGAGTAATCTCTCTTCTGATCAGCCTTCTTACAAGTCCTCATCCCTTTCCTCTCTCCTGTCTTCCAGGATGTGTCTTACCTTACCTGACTTTCGTATATGCTGAGTCCTCAAGCACATAGATGGATAAGTAAATCATCCCTCACAAAGGTCAGAAGAGGTAGTCCTCTGCTATATATGTTCAGGGGCCTCATCAGCTAGTATATGCTGTCTGGTTGATGTCTCAGTGTGTGAGAGATCTCAGGGTGGTCCAGCTTAGTTGAGATTGTCAGTGTTCTTAGGAGGTCATCCTTTTCCTCACTTAATCCAGACTTTCCCCAATTTAACCACTGTTGTCTCTGGATCCTCTCCACTGGTAATTATTCACTTCTGACAATTCTACATGTTTGTTGGGACTCTCAGAGGGCACATTCTAAGGATCTATCTGTACGCACACTATATAGGAAGACATTCAGGTCATGGAGCTGCTCCTTGAGATTGATTCCATCTTTTGTTGGTCCAAGGAACAAATTTCCTTCTGCCTTTCTCTATATTTGCACTGCAATTATTTAACTCAGGAAAAAATTGGGGTCAGAAATTTTTATTATGTCATAGCAGAACCCTCCCCATTTGATACCCATTTTTCTGCTGGAGGTAGATCTACTAGTTCTTTCTGTTTCTCACTCTTGACCATTTCATATAATTTCATAACCCTTTGGTTCCTGAGTGTCTCTCACCTGCCAGGACTCTGGTACATTCTACATATCCTCCTATCTCTTACCTATTGCTGTTGCCTGTTTCCATTCTTTTATCAGTCCTTCAGGGCTTCTTTTATCTCATTCACCCAATAGCTAATCATATTTCTCTTTTCTCTTGACTGTCTTTTCTCCTACCCAGATCCCTCTCTCACTCTGTCCATTGTGGTTGATTTCTTTTCCATCCCTAATTGTAGTGAGTCATCCTCACTTGCATCCTTCTGTTTGTTACACTTCTTGAGATTTATATATTCAGAATGACCATTCCTGAACTCAAGCAGTAATAAAGAACTGTAGTGAAAAAAATGCATTGCATTGGTACAGAGACAGACATGTTGGTAAATGACACAGAAAAGAAAGCAAAGAGATAGAACTACATACTTATGAACATTTGATCTCTGACAGAGTTTAAAAAATATAAAATTGTATAAAGAAAGTATCTTCAGTAACTGGCAGTATGTAGGTAGAAAAATAAAGATAGATGTATATTTTTCATTTTCAAAAAAGCTCTATTCAAAGTGTGTCAAGCACCTCTAGCTAAATCCAAATACACTGAATCTAATAGAAGAAAAATTGGGAAAGGCACTTGAACTCTTGGGATGAGATGAAGAAAATTGGGAATTTTCTAAACAGTCCTTCAATGGAGCAGGATATAAGACCAAGAATTGATAAATATAACCTCATGAAACTGAGAAGTTTTTAAAAGGAAAAAGACATAGTGAATAAGACAAATTGGCAACCTACAGATTAGGGAAAAACATAAACTTATTAATCCATTTTTGCCTAAGGACTAATATTCAAAATATATAAGTAATGCAAGAAGCAAACCTCCATTAAATAAGGATCATAAGTAAAATAGAACTAAAGAGTGAATTCACATCACTGGAATCTCTAATAACAGTGAAGAACTTTAGGTGAATGTCATGATCCCATTAGACATTTGCTTTGTGCAAAGTGAAAAGTATGGATTCAACTGATATTCATAACAACACTTTAGACACATTTTGTCTACATTTTTCAACTTCTTTATTCCTTCAGTTCCCATTTGATTATACTTAAATGACTCAATGCAAACATTTATGTAAACATACTCTTGTGACTCAAGAGTGAAAGATGCATTCTCTCAAGCAGAGGTGTTAAGCTGTTGCCTGCAAAACCAGTATGTCAGAACAACAAGCATCTCCCATTTAAATCAGATTAAGACCTAAGAATAATTCATTGCAGAGGTGTACAATCTCAACAAACACATGAGAACATCATCATAGCCTTCTCTACAGCTTTAATTCATACAGGGTTAGTATTTTCCTCTTGCACAGCTGACAAATGTCTGGCACAAAGGAAGGGAGTCTATCTCTGAGCTGACTGTGGGATTAAGTATTGGTTATACTCTATCCAATAATACAATTTCCAAATAAATATTCTGAACATAACATACACTAGAGTGTATTTCCAAGTCCAGTACAAAATGTCTCACAGTGCACTTGTGTTTGGATCCTCACAGGTGATGCTCATGTACATGTTTTTACTGTCAGGTACATCCAATAACCACTTCTTCTAATTTCATTTGATTACTTGTTGGTTCCTTATTCCCACAGGATGAGTTCCTGGTGTCCTCAGCTGAGTCTCGTTTGCCCTGATAGCGCTCTGTGTTTTGTTCATGTCACACTGTGTCCTGTGTTTAATTATGTACATCAGAATTATAGACATATTGTTAACATATTTGTTATTTCAAAGATTAGTAGGAGTTGTGAGTATGAAGATGTTTTTTGCAATGTGTATATATTAGAGATCATTCAGATGTAAAATACTTTTATTTTACACTTAATATTTATTTTATGAAAAATAAAAATTTAATATTATATTCAGCTTAAGGATACACTGATGTACAGAATGTACCCTAAAGGTAATGTACAACCCAACTAAAAACGTTAAAAATCTAAGAAAGTATAAAGTGTCTGATGCATTTTGTTTATTGATTATTTTATTTGAATTTTAAATGTTATTACTTTTTACCTGTTTCCCATTTTGAATACCCTCATTTCCAATCCCCTCCCCCTGCTTCTATGCAGGTCATCACCCACCCTCCCAATCCCTTCTACCTCCCACTCTGATATTCCATTACACTGGGTCATTAAGCTTTGACAAACCAAGGACCTCTTTCATTTCAGGCAAACAAGGCCATTTTCTTCTACATATGCAGATGGAAAACAGGTTTCTCAGTGTGCAGTCTTTGGTTGGTTGTTTAGTTCCTGGGAGCTCTGGGGATCCGTTTGGATGAAATTGTTTTTCTTCTAAGTAACCCTTTCTGCTCCATCAGTCCTTTCTTTCTTTCTTTCTTTCTTTCTTTCTTTCTTTCTTTCTTTCTTTCTTTCTTCTTTCTTTCTTTCTTTCTTTTTTACATTTTTTAACTTTATTTTTAAAAACAAAGATAAATGTACAGATTTTTAAGCATTTTTGCATAAAAGTATACAAACACATTTTTATAAGGTTGTAATTAAGTATTTGTGGGTACCTATACATACACATATGTAAATATGTAACAATAATATAGGAAAAGAGGTTATTAATTTGAGGAGATAGTAGAGAAACTGGGAGGGGCTGTAGAAAGAAAAGGAGGATGTGGTACAGTTCTATTTTAATTAAAATATAATCTTTTTTTTCTTTTTTCCTTGATCTTTACACAGTCTGTGGGTTGTTTCTGGGGTGTTCAGGGCTTTCTGGGGTCAGTCCTTTCTTTTAACTTCTCATTCACATGGAGTTCTCTGTCTGCGCAGTGCCCCCTGCTGGCCCCTCGGGAAGAGGTTTTTTACTGAGCCCACAATTAAATTTCCTCACTGTGTTTGTTGCACAGTAGTACATGGCAGTGTCCTCATTTCTCAGACTGTTCATTTGTAGATACAATAAGTTCTTAGAATTGTCTCTGGAGATGACAAATCTTCCCTTTACTGACCCTGCATAGTTTTGTACACTCCCATCATATTTTATATTTGCTATACACTCTGGACTATTCCCCAGGGCTAGGCAAATCCAGTCCATCCAGTAAGCACTGAAGGTGAATCCAGAAGCTTCACAAGAGAGTTTAAGGGACCCTCTATGCTGAGCAAATCTGCCTTCAGATTCTACCAGCTGAATATCACCCAGTATGCCTGAAAAAGGGAGAGAATCATAGAAAACTATCACACATAACCACTGTCCCTCTTATGCATGTCCTTCTACAGAAACAGAGTCTCCTCTACATGTATTACCTTTTAAAATAGAATATATGAAAATACATCTCAATCCCAACTCCATTGTGAGTATTTGGTATTCAAAACCAATCACACATTGAAAAGACCTGTCTGGAATAAAGGGCTGAGATGCTCTGGTGCATGTGAGGATTAGCCCTGGGGTTATTTTTGTCATTGACAATTATCTCAATTATATGTGGTTATGTCCTGTCTTTTGTATATATGAAATTTAATTAGTGTCTCACTGTCACATTTCCAGGTGAAGCTCAAATCTGGGGTTTGATCCTCTGTGCAGTTTTTTGCTTCCCATGCTTTGTGCAGCTTTTGTCTGAGACAACACTTGGTCAGAGGATGGCTTGTCTGATGAAGTTCCAAAATTCCCCTCAATGTGAAAGTAAAATTTTGGTTTTGAATCATTATAGCTCATAAAAATATGAACACATTATTTTTGAATCAAATCAATGTGACTTTACATGATTGCACAAGTACAATCTCACCTGCTGAGCATCTATACACAGGGAAACTTGTGTAGCTCTCAACATAGCCACAGACATAAACATGTACTGTATCCTGAACATATCCACATATGAGGTGATAAATCCTTCAGAAATTAATTTTTATTGCTCTGGTTATTAGCCTTTTATTCTGTGCTATGCTTTTGTTGACTTACATCTCTTTGTTTATAAAAATATCTTTTTACTTTCTATCAGTTTTGAATCAGTATTAATTAGCTCATTTGGTCACACACCACACGCACACACACGTGTGTGTGTGTGTGTGTGTGTGTGTGTGTGTGTGTGTGTGTGTGGCCTGGTGTGTGTGTGTGTGTGTGTGTGTGTGTGTGTGTATGTGTGTGTGTGTGTAGTTGGGTATGTGTTTCTGTTTGTGTGTTAGATATATAGATGATCTCTTGGATTTGAAAGGATAAATTTGGTGCAAATAATTAACACAATTAATATACATTAACACAGATATGAACTTTTATTTTATATACCAAGGGTGTCTGCCTACTGACAAACAACAGGAATTCAGAGATCCTGAAATTTGCTCAGTTCATGATATGAGATACCTTTTTGGTTTTATATAAATTATAGAGCTGGAAGGTCTTGAATCATCTCTGAGACACTCACAGTGGAAGAAAGCCAAAGCAATGATGCTGCCCCTGAACACACATTCACTGAGGAAATTTCCTATGAGAAAATGACAGCTTCTTAGTCAAAGATGGATCTTATACTGTAGGGTATAATTTTGAATGGAGGATGCTTCTGAAGAGGAAAGAGCACAGATGGAGACAGTGGTACAACTATCTTGGAAGGATTATGCACTTCATGTCTTTGGCCAAAATATGTCAATGAAGGCAGACTTTAGACTTCAGATGGTTTTCACTATTCTCAAAGTTCACAAACTCTAGGTCTTTCTTGTTGAAAATCTTATGCTCTCTCAATTGCCCAACTAACATCATTTCTTCTTTATTCCATGCTGTCTTACAGCCCTCTCAAGCTCCAAGTACAATTAAATCTTTTGTTCAATAAGTTGCCCTTGCCATTGTGTTTTTACATCAACCAAAAATTAACAAGTATGACTCTGTGAATTCATGTAGCTTGTGGGTCCTGTATTTGTTCCCCTGCATGGCTAAGACAATTGGGGAAGAGGGAACTGGGAGTTTGACTGAGCTTATCTCACTGTGCACTGTGGGCAGGTGCTGGACTGTAGGGAAGCCCCAAAGACATAACTCCAGGTGGGAAAGCTCAGTGTGAGGCATAGAACAGAGCTGTATCTGAGGTCCCTGAACTTCTGAAGAGGATAAGATTATGAAGTACCCAGGATTTTGACCACCAGGAACCAAAGAAAGTCACAAAGCCCTTAGAAGATTATTTGGACCTGTTTGTTGGATCTTGACTAGGATGGGACAGGGACTGTGGAAGGAAAATTCTGGCTGATGCTACTGTGATGATGCTTGTCTTAACTGCGGCAATCTTGAGGCAATCATATCTGGGAGTGCAGGGACACTTACTCTGGAAGACTAGACAGTGGATCTGTGTGCAAAGGCCAACTTCATGGTCTCCCAATAGCAGATCCCAATTAACAGACATACCTTGCTGTTCTTAAGAGGGACTAAGCTTACATCCCTTTGTAGGGAGAAATATCTGTGAAAGAAAGCTTATTAGATAAGCTTACCAGGCCTCTAGGTACTTTAGTAAAATTCTGATAACAGTCTTGAGCATACTTGACCACAGGTCACAGCATTTTTCTATTTGATATTTGGGGAGCATAGGGGATTTACCTTAATTATGGTGGCAGCAACTTATGGGAACTGCAGCTAGTGACAGGGGACTGGTACTCTGGTTTAAGAAAAGCTCCTACTGTCCTCTCAAATTCTATGCATCTTCAAATTATTTAGCTCAACCATGAACCACTACCCAAAATTCACATTGAAGAAATCATCAAAAATTATATTGTCTTACTGAGTTAAGCATGGCATAAATCATATGACATGATCTTCTGCAGAACACATTTTTATTTTGTTTTGTTTTGTTTAGAATTAAAATTATGCCAGCGATGAGATATAAGGTCTAAGGTTTTACATACATACACACACACACACAAACACACACACACACACACACACACACACACACACACAAGCCATTCACCTATGGTCACTTGATCTTTGACAGAGGAGCTAAAATCATTCAGTGGAAGAGCTAAAATCATTCAGTGGAAAACAGAGCAACCTCTTCAGCATGTGATCCAGTTTCAGCAGGCAGTCAGCATGCAGAAGAAAATGAATGGATCCCTTCTTATCTCCTTGTACAAAGCTCAAGTCCAAGTGGATCGAAGACCTCCACATTAAACCAGATACACTGAAACTAATAGAACAGAGATGTTGGGAAGTGCCTAGAACACATAGGCACAGGGGAAACTTTCCTGAACAGAACAATAATGATTTATGCTTTAAGATTAAGAATCGACAAATGGGACACCATGAAGCTATCATCTGAGTGACATAACCGAATCCTAAAAGAAATCTTATGATATGTATTCACTTATAAATGGATACAAGCCCTTCCAAAAAAATGAGCTCAGAATACCCAAGAAAACATCCTCAAATGTCATGAAGCTCAAAAACAAGGAAGAACAAAATTCGGATGTCTCAGTCATAGAAGGGAGAACAAAAGAGTGGAGGAAATACAATATTAATAGAGGAGAAGATATTGTAGAAAATATCTACAGAGACTGCCTCACCCGGAGAAGCCCCACATATGCAGCCACCAAACCCAAACACAATTGCTGATGCAAAGAAGTGTTTACTGACAGAAACCAGCCATGAATGATTCCTCAGAGGCTCTCACAGAGTCATGCAGTTAAAGATGTGGTTGCTTGCAGCTAAATATCATGCTGAACAAGGGGTCCCCAATGAAAGAGCTAGAGAAAGGACTGAAAATAGCTTAAAGATTTATACCCTTATGAGTAGAACAACATCATCATCAGAAAAGACACTAAGGTGTAGGGATGACTGGGAGAGGGAGCAAATTCATGGAATCAAGTTGTGTGGGAGGAGGAAGGGGAGTTGTGGCAGAAGGGTATAATATTTGAAATGTAAATACAGAGAATATCCAATAAAATTAAAAAAAGTTTGTCAGCAATGAGATGTAATGTTACATAATTAAATACACACACACACACACACTCATACACACAACATAATTAAAAATTAATTCTGAAGATAAACTGTTATAAGGGGAATTCTATTAATGTAGCTGAGGTGGGAAATACTTCATAGTGTACCTAGACTTTCTTTTCCCTGAGATGTATGGTTTTACTTGAATTTGAGAAAACCTGAAGAAAAAAATAATAGGAGTTGATAATTTTAGGGTGGCTGGAAGTTTATTAGGGTTTGATGCCATATAGCTGAATTCAGATCCACTTCCCTGAAACTGTTTTAAGGACTTGACTCAGTAAAGAAACTACCTTTTCACATATTTGGTCTTGCCTCTTCAGGGCTGTTTCTAGGACTGTCCAGCTCTCTCTCCCCTTTTCATCTTATGAGGTATGATTCATGTCCTCTAGGAATGTGATAGCTGACACCTTTCTGTGCATGCTATTTCTGGATGATTTGTACCCTGAGACATTAAGAGATCCAAGGCACACCAGCATCAGAACCGACAAGACTGGGTAAAGGGACTGTCTCATGATTCAAATATTATCTTAAGTCTTTGAGATATGTATGGTACGATTTGTATTTAATGTCCTATTCCTATGAGGACAACATACATATAATATTTAATAACTCAAAGGACTGTTAGTTTCCCTTCTAGTGATATTGTAACATATACTTTGCCTAAATTTAAAGATTACCGGATTTGGAAAACAATTTCATATTGACAATGTATTGAGCTAATATATTAAGAATGTGTATCAAGGTTTTATATTATTCAACTCTGAACTCTAATATGGAATAAGATTTTGGTTACATTCTTATTCCTAAACTACTGCTAGGATCTCTTTTCTAAATTGAATCAAATTTGGTTTTCAATTAAACCCATGTAAAATCTGTTACATGGGTTCAAAATACTTTTTATTAATGTCTTTTAATTCATTCAACATCTCTTACTCTTCTTTCAAAAGAGGAAGAACAGAATTAAATGTGAGCCAATAGTTCTGTTCAGTCACAACTCATAATTTAAAATAAGTAAGCATCTGACAGATTTCTATGACAGAAAGTCCCAAGACCTGAAGAATCTGAAAAGTATTATACGAAGTTGGAAAGTAGGATTAACTTAATTGAAATTACATTTTTTTTTACCAAAATGAACATACATATTCAAGATTATCTCTGAAAAAAACTGCAGTAATAAAAATTTCAGTGGTAGGTTTCGTTATATACCCCAATGTTCTACTTTCTGTAACGAAACACCCACACACAACCTTAATATTTTGGAATGCTTGAATAGTGCACTAGCTGAGCCATGACCTAAATTACAGATGGTTAATCTACCTGTGTAGATAATCCTGAGTTATGGTTTGCTAAAGTCTATAGTCTACCTTGCCTACTCTAGACCATGAGGGCTGCACTCTCCAGTTCCTTCATAAGATATTCCCTCTCTCCTGCAATCATGGGTACTTGTGTAGCTTCCTGTCCTCGCCTCACCTCTTCTCACATTGCATAACCTTGACATCTCTCTCTCTCTCTCTCTCTCCCTCTCTCTCTCTCTCTCTCTGTGTGTGTGTGTGTGTGTGTGTGTGTGTGTTTGTGTGGTGTGTGTCTGTGTGGTGTGTGTCTGTATGGTGATGGTGTGTGTTTTTGTGGTGTGTGTTTGTGTGGTGTGTATTTGTGTGTGTGTGTGTGTTTGTGTGTGTGTTCACTTTCTTAGTCATAAACAAATCCTTGTTCTGTATGCACTGCCCAGCCAGTGGCTCCAAGCATTGTTATTTACTAATTATAAAAAAGTGGGAGTGTGTTCCCTGAAGTCACTTGTATAGATTCTCTTAGATAAAGTTTTTTTTTTTTTTTTTTTTTTTTTTGGAGGAGCAAGATTTGCATGCATAATGCAAGAAATTGCACTATAACTCTGTGCCTTGCACTGTAGTTGATGGCAGAGTTCTAAGATGCCAGCTTGTTGAGCTCCATATAGATTGTGCTGAACATTGTGTCTATATCTGGTGAGATTTTGTTCTGGTATTTCTGTCCTTAGTTTTTTCTTACATTGCTTTGGAGTGTTTTTTCAACCTTTTTCGTTCTCATGTCCAGGCCTATGCCTAATTAAACCAATCAAGAAAATAGGGAAGTTTACTAAAATCATTGCAGCATATTTTGTGTTTTGATTACTGAGTTTCCATGGTTTGACTTTAACCTGTTCTGCACCTGAATCTATGAGAAGAGATCTGTAGAACTCATGCCATTGTTACCTTAGGTTTTTCTCTACCTCAAGCCTGGAACTAGAGGCTCTCTTACCTGTGGCTGTACCATAATATAGAGAGTTATCCAGCTCCAGTTCATGTTGAGTTCTTTTTTGTTCAAGGAATGGGGATAAGAATCTCATAAGGTGGTGTTGTGCTATATGTGGGCATCCATGTATTTAGTGAGGTCTGAAATGTATATCTGTTTCAACAGTTATTATATGTTTTACTTTGGTATCTGCAGAAATTCACCTTTCCACTGAGAATGACATCACTGAATGCAACATTGTTAAAGTGAACCATGCTCAAGTTTTTTCTTGTACCTTACAATCCTCCTATGAGTCAACCATATATATGATGATGAACTGGTACATTTACACATATTTTTCCATAAGATACAGATATATTGTAAACACTTTCCAGCCCACACCATTGATTAGTAGGAGTGAGGCTCATCTAATAGCAGCACAGAACTCCAGGGACATCATTTATATCTATCTATCTGACTATATATATATATATATATATATATATATATATATATATATATATATATATGTCTAGCACTATCATTATCTATGTCTAGCACTATTGCTATTTATATGTTTGTTTATGTTCATGTGGATATGAGTGGAAATGTATTCTTGTTATATATATATATATATATTGAACTCATATATTGAACTTATTGCAATAAATAATACATCACAGTGTTTCTTATCTAATGAAAATATAGGACCATATTGGATATTTTTGGTTTTATAATTTATTAACAAAGACATCTAGAGTAGTTTTAATAGGGGAAACTCATGTGCCAACTATACCATGGACTCACTGAAGGAAACAATATTAGAAGTGAAATTCTTACAGCCTTTAGGACCCTTCTCATGCACAAAGGTTTTTGAATTCTCCATGCACACTTTACTGATTATTTTGCTTCTCTTGACCTTTATTTCTTAATGTTTCATTGATACACACAGTCTTCTGCTGGTTATGAGGACCATGCATTGTAAATACTTCCATAGTCTTACTCACAGCTTACATACTATAGTGCTTGTCCAGTTATACACTTGACTGTTCTCAGTTTTTAAGAATTTATATTAACAATTGCAGCCTTACAATGTTCAAAAGATCTTCTTTTGATAGATGAGAACTTTTATCTCCTTTGTTTTCAATGTATACATAAACTTGAGACTTTTTTGTTCTTGCTGGAAATAACAACTTCAGTAACAACTGACAAAAATGTGAGTAATCAGAGACAGAATAGTGAGGAATGTTGTATATAGAAATTCTACCAGATCATTTCCAAAATCCCACTGCTTATCTTGGGACAGAAAAGCTTATATCACTGAAAAGACACGAAATAAAAATGTGGAACTTACAGTTCAATTTGTACCTAGAGAAAATATTTTCACAATTGAGAAGGCACAATATATAATACAATTTTTATTGTTTATTTAATCTCTTTGTTAATAAGACATTTGTATTATGAGCAAACTATATATTTGAATGTCATTATTTGGAGACCTTTCCTTTGTCATTAAATCTTTAGAAATGGAAGATATTTCTTCCAGTCAATCTTCTTCCTCTTTTTCTGAACCTGTTTTTACAAAGATCTATCCTATCTTTTTCAAAGGTATGCTATGGCTTATTAAAATCTTTCTAGTGTTTCATGAATTTCTTATAAGCTTTCATAATGGCAGCTCTTTTGTAGTAGCAGAACAGACAATCATGAATGAAAGTGCATGTATTGCTCATCCCTGAAAATATGCTGCATACATTTATATAGGTGCAGTAGTTTTGATATAAACAAAGGATCACAGGTTAAATGAATTTCTCTCCCATAAAAGTTTCCCCTTGTTTTAACAGTCTCAGGTATCTCACAATAATTGATTTTTCATGTCTGCAGATTAATTTCTTTGAATAACATACGAAAGGTTGCTAAATAAAGAATGTTTAAGTCAATTACACATATAAAATATATATTGTGCATTATAGATATTTTCTGGCATTGTTGATTTATACTACATCCTTTACTTCCTCCTAAAGAAAACTTAATGTTTACAAGATCACATGGACTAGTAGATTCTCCCCTTGATAAATAAATTGACAAGCATTAAACAACATCTTGGAATAAACAATAATTTTCTTGTGTCAAGAGGTGCTAAGGTACATGAAAACGTACAATAAGTTCTAATTATCCTCTTTAACATTAATGTCATAAATATACTGGTTTAACATTTGTAAAATTTAAATTCATTTAAAAGACACTCTCAATTCAATGAATGGCAATCCCTACCGATTATTCAAAATCATGCTTTATACTAAATGATTCAAATATGAAATATCTTCATTGTTGTCCCAAATATTTCCTTCTGAGTACTCAGATATTTCTCAGATAATTAACTTGATACATTATATGCTAAGGAAGAGCTTGCTTTTGCAAATCCACAGAATACCAAGTTAAAGCAAAAAAATTTGACAACGAAATGCTGCAGTTCTTGGTCAAACTTTCTAAACATTTCAAGAAAAAAAAACAATATGGGGAAGATTTGAAAGTAGATTTGTAATCTCATCTCTTGTTTTTACATTATTTAAAGACAAGATCACAGCAAGAAGGGATTTGTCACTTTTCAAATACACAACTTTTATCTTTCACATTTTATTGATATACATCAATATTCAGGCATCATATTAAGGCCATTAAATAAAGAAAAAATACTTACTGCATAACAGGATGATAAGTTTCTTCACATCATGTGCACAGGCCCTTGTTCATTTATGGTTTAAATCTGACTCCAAGTTTCTGTACAAGTATGGTTTGTTGGACAATTCATGTTCATGGTGGCAGTGTTATGGTGTATCAAAGAACAGAGTGCTTAGTTAATGTTCAATATGGTGCTTAGAAATATGTCATATATTTCTTGTGTGAACATGCTGAGATTGCAGTACTGGCATGTTCTACAAAGTAGACTGGTTGAATATCCTTCACTCTGTGTATTTTTATACCTTATATGTCCTTTAGGATTATCGTCAAGCACCATGAGCCTACAACAGAACCAACATTATATATATATATATATATATATATATATATATATATATATATATATATATATATATATATATATATATATATATATATATATATATTCTTTCTTTCATAAAACACAGTCTCAGACATTTTCTTATTACCACCCCAAAACAAAACAAACCTTACAGGCAGAAGAAGAAATGTTATCAAGAAACATTAGAATGATGATTAATATTAGAGCAATTCAGAGGGACTTATAGGCAGCATTCAAATTTCTTCAAAATATTTTTATGTTTATTGGTAGGGAAAGTGTAAGCTAAATTGCATGCTGGAAACTATACATAGATACAGACTGAAACCAAACTTCAGATGCTGAGATGGGTCATCCATTTTGTTCCTCATAACTGCTATGATGTCTTTGGAATCTTCTACAAGTGACATACATAGAAGTTACCTTTGTGTCACCATTGATGAATCCACCCATACAGAATCACATTTAATGAATATGGTGGCTTATTCCATAATTAATATAACAAACATCAAATGCAAGCTTACATAAACTCTGGAGCATTATTATAATGATAAATGCTCTGTGACAAAGAAAATAGTACGAGAAAGAACAAACTCTGAGCAAGAAGTAAGGAATGGAGAATTAATGCTACCTTAGTAGTTGATGAGCTATAGATTTTCCATATTCTTGTGCACAGCTTTGCTTTGCCTTAAATCTCTATGTGAATTTTCTCACTGTGGCTAACCATACATGAAGCAGTCTACAACTATGCTCCATAGGTATGTTAAATCCAGAAACGCCATATTTATAACAAAAGCGTCCATAAGGCATACCATGGCCATTTTAATTGTCAGTTGGGTCCTCTTTAATCATTCCCATTTATGACAACCTCACAATTCTGTGCATATTTGAATTATGTCACAAAGAAAGGTGTAAAAGTTTTCCATTACACACTCATAAGGAATTCTGAACTCTTTTTTCCTGTTACAGACCACAATAATATGCAGGATATTCAACCCTACGTGCTCAGTTTTAGAGGTTCTGGAATTTTTGATGATGGAAGATTATCTGATTATCCCATGATGTTCAATTTCTTGAACTCTCATGACGCATTCAAACATGCAAAAGTTCAATAGTTTGGTGTATATATGTTTAATCATATTTAGTGTCACTTTTTATTTATTGCAAGTAAGGCTAATAGCATATTAGTTACCTGACATTAGGATGAATGATTTGGTTTCTCATTTGTACACTATCAAATTTAAATATTTTGCCTTTAAAACCTGTCCCCAACCTTGAGTTTGTATGCTCACTATAGCTTGCACATTATCAAATCCATCTGATTGATTCATATCTGTGACATAAGAACAGTACCTTGTTCTACAGCCTATTTTTTTAATGGTGAAACCTTTGCTATGGTCCTCTTTTTTGTCCATACTCTTACTGAAATTATCACTCTGACTACATAGCAAATTTCTACAAACTACACAATGTTCTATTATGCTTGGCCTTGAGTGCTCTCAAGAATCTCCCACAATAATATATTAGCAGTTCAAGAGATTTAAATATTTGTAAAAAACTCCTATCCTCTGGAGCTTTAACTGTTTAAAAATCTGATGGTGAATGAAACACAGTAAAGACCTGAATCAAGATCCAAAACAAATCCGCACAAAAATTTGAATTTCTCTTACTGGAAGTATTACAGAGGCATGTCATCTTTTTGAGTATATTTTCCTTGAATTTCTAGTCTTCAAAACCAAAATTTTTATGTCCTATATAGACTGGGAAATCCAATATCACACCCATTTTGGTTTTTTTAATTTTTTTTCTTGTTTTGACATGCAATGACAAAATTTTTAACCCTTGTAGAATTAGAAAGATCAAAGTTACTCTCCTTCATACCATTTGCAAATTGTGATATTTTGACTTCTTCCTTTCCAATGTAAATACCTCTGACTTCTTTTTGTTGTCTAATTGTTTTTCCAGGTATCTGGTATCTGTCTAAAAATTCATCCATTTTCTCTAGATTTTCCAGTTTTGTTGAGTATAGGCTTTTGTAGTAGGATCTCATAATTTCTTAAATTTCTTCAGATTGCAGTTATGTCTCCACCTTTGTTTCTGATTTTATTAGTTTTGATTCCCTCTCGGTTCCCTCAATTTTGTCTGACTATGGGTTTATTGACCTTGTTGATTTTATCAAAAAAATTTCTTGGTTTTGTTGATTATTTGTAGTGTTTTTTGGCTCCATTTGGTTTATTTCTGCTCTGAGTTTGATTATTTCTTGCTGTCTAATCGTCTTGGGTATATCTGGTTCATTTTGTTCTAGAAATTTCAGGTGTGCTATCAAGTAGTCTATGCTCTCTCCAGTTTGTCAATCATCAATAGGATGAAAGGATTTTTTTTTTTTGTTTCACAGAAAAATAAAGACTAGAGCTTAATTTTCATCTAGAATGAGAGAGCACTTTCTATCCTGGGGTTTGGTCAATGACAACACTCATTGCTGTTTTGCTACATTCACCAAATATTTATCCACACACATTAAAATACACACATATTTGTATGTCTTTGTGTGTTTGTGTGTGTTTGTGTATTTAATTTGATGAGTTAGATTGTTGTGCCATATCAGAATGTGTGTGTGTGTTTGAGGGTGTAAGCATACTTGCTTGTTTAAAATATTCTTTCTGCAGTCATTTATTTTATATGGTTCAAAATGAGTCATCAAACACCAATCCTTCCTTTTTCCAAGCCAGAAGGAGGCAAGGTATCTGACCAGAAGAAAAAAAGAATTTAAACAATTATTAAATCATTTAATTTCTTGCTGTTGCCAGGAGGAGTTTATTATCAAATGTATATCTATCTTTCTGTCTCTATACCAGTACAATTAAGAGATATAAGATAACCTTTATTCCCTACTATACCAGGAGACCCCCACTCTCCTTCCACCTCTACTCTACCTTTCTCAGAATCCTGAATCATACAAGCAAGCTTCCCTTTTCACAACCTTAACTCCTGCTCTTTGAGCCTCCTGGGACAGGCAAAGCTGACCTGAGTTGACTATTGTCCCAATGGAACCTCCATTCCCACATTGCCTGTTCTACCACCCCCATCAGACCTCATACTCTTGAACCAAACCAGTTAACTTCCCTTCCTCCACAGATAGTGCCTTCTTCTTAAGACCTCTGAACCAAGATAACAAAACCTTAACAGTCAGCTATACCAGAGGAACCTCCACTGCCCACCACCTCTCCTCCACATTAATCACACAAACAAACCATATGGGTAAACATCTATGGGCCAATTGGAACTATGCAAACAGACAGAAAATCCGGCAGGGTCAAACACATTAAGGAATCCCAAAAACTGTCATTATTGAGCAAACTAAGTGTTTTAATCTGCTCCAGGCAGATTCTAGTCATGAAGCACATGGCCATAACCACCAAACTAAGAGGACCATGAGAAAGAGTCATGTAACATAAAGCTATGATAATGTGATGTTTATATGGACCATGAGGTGTTCTCCAGTAAACATCTCTTCTCCCGGCTATTTCTTGCTTCAATATATATATAGACATATATACATACACATATATCTATGTCTATCTCTCTATCTACCTATCTATCTATCATCTATCAATCTAGATAGATAAATAGATAGAAAGATAGATATAGATATAGATATAGATATAGATGATATAGATATAGATAATAGATATAGATAGAGATAGAGATAGAGATAAATATAGATATAGATATATGGATGTGGATGTGGATGTGGATACAGATACAAATATGGATACAAATAGGGATATGGATACAGATACAGATACAATTATAGATATAGATACAGATACAGATACAGTTATAGATATAGATACAGATACATATATAAATACAGATACTGATATTTATATGGATACGGATACAGATACAGATACAGTCATAGATATAGATACAGATACAGATACAGAGATAGATATAGATAGAGATATAGATGATATAGATATAGATTTAGATTAGATATACATATAGATATGGATATGGATACAGATATCGATATGGATACGGACACAGATACAGATACTGATACGGATACAGATACAGATACAGATACATATACAGATACATATACAGATACAGATATAGATATAGTCTGACCTACTCTTAGTAAGTCCTATGCATTCTATTTCCAACATATGTAAACAGTTTGGACCACCAATGTGTGGAAGCCATCATCACACACAGAGGAGCTATTTCTCCTGCAGAAGGTCCCTCTGTACTCAAGGCATTCACCATAAGATAAGCCAGTTTCACTGTATTTTCAGATTTGAGTTCATCTCACAACTGCAAATCTCTGTCTTCAACTCTTTGGAGTTCCCAGAAATGGCTGGGTTCCTAGGAGGTTCAGAAGCACAACCTTGCTCTCAACCTGAACTATTTCAAACCCAGAGAAATAAAAGCTAGGGCTTCAATTTAAGGTTGAATTTTGTCTCCACTAAGCAGGTATCTACATCCAGGAGCTCAGCACCTTCAATTACCAAAAATGACTGTAGCCTAGTTTTTCTGTGTTTTTCCTCTCTGGGCAGTGTCCTAACAACCCAGAAGTGAGGCGGAAACATATTACCAAAAACTTCCTTTCTCTAATCCATCATCCCTAAACCCTGAGCCCTCTGAGACAAGCAAATATGCCTTGAGCAGACTTCTAGTCTAGGAGTTAGCTCACTGTTTCTTTCAGCTCCTTTGCAGCCCAAGTTAATGGCTCCTGAAGCTCCAGCACCAAAAAATTCAATTGTACCCATCAAAGGTTTGCAACACCACAAATATCTCAGTATGATTGCTTCTTAATACTGAATATATCAGTCAAATAAGGGACCAAAATCATGAGAAGTCAAAAGTCCCTCAAATGACACAATCATCTATACCAAGACAATACTACATATCCAAAACAAAGCTGTCCAACTAGGAAAAAAAAAAGAAACTTGGATATCCTCACATAATGGAAACACAACAGAATGACATTAAATTAAATCTAATAAGGATACTAGAGGCTTTTAAAGAAAAAATTAGTAAATCTTTTAAAATACAAAAAATAAAATAAAATGTTTATGGGGCTTGAAAAAGTAAAAAAAAATAACTTAGAGATATTCAGGAAATACAATTAAACTGGTGAAGAAAATGAAGGTGTGCAAATCCTGAAAATGGGAATAGAAGCAATAAAGAAACCATAGACTGAGGAAAACCAAGAAATGAAAGTACCTAGGGAAGAAAACAAGAACAATAGCTGCAAGCATCACCAATATAATGGAGGAAGTAGAACATAGAATTCCTGAGATAGAAGACACAATAGAAGAAACTGACACATGAGTCAAAGAAGATATTATACCAAAAAATTCCAGACACAAAGCATCCACAAAATGTGGAACAACATGAACATACCTAATATAAGAAGAAAAGAAGAGAAAAGTTGAAGATTTCCAGTTCCCAGGCCCAGATGTATTCTCAAGGAAATTGTAGAAGAAAACTTCCCAAGCCTATAGAAATAGGTACCTACAAACAAAATGAACTTATAAATCACCAAGTAGACAGAAACAGAAAGAAATCATTTTGTCACATGATAAAAAATCACAAGCTTTACATATCAAAGAAAATATTAAAATCTATAATTAATCTTTATGGTAACATACAACAGAGACCTAGAAGAATTACTCTAGACTTTTCCACTAAGATTTTAAAAGTGAGAAAGCCACAGAGGATATCTTACAGCCTCTAAAAATCCACATGTGACAAATTAGATTACTATATCTAGTAAATGGTTCAGTCACTATAAATGGAGGAACCAAGATATCTCAAGACACATTCATACTCAAAAAATATCTATTCACTAATCCAGTCCAACATAAATTATTAGAAGCAAAACTCTAAAAATAAATGAAAATATTATCATCCATGACATGAATATACAGGAAATAAGTATTTGCATACCAGAAAAGCCAAAAAGTCACACCCCACAGAGAGGGAGTGGGAGGGGAGGGTAAGGAGGAGAGAAAGAGGGAGAGGAAGAGGGACAGAAGTGAGGAAGAAAAGAGACAGGGGGAGATGTCAACATTAACATACCAGACATTAACATTCACTGTTCATTAAAACTCCTACCATCCATGGAAATATTTCTACAATTTGAAGCAAAAAGATGTAGAAAAAAATCTCTTATTCTGCTACATAGAGAAACACCAGAGCACTAAGTATAGATATCATCTCAGAGTAAAGGTTTGAAAAATATTTTCTAATTAAACATTGATATGAAGCAAGCTGGTGTATCTACTCTAATATCTGATAATATATAATTTTAACAAAAATTAAAAGAGACACATAAGGAAATCATTTTCATAAAAGACAAATTTATCATAGGCATAAACATATGTTAAGTAAAAGTTGTTAAAGCTTAAATCACAGATCAAATACCACAGAATAGTAGTGAGAAACTTTAGCACAGCAATCTCATGAATTTATAGGATATCCGTTTAAAATATAAGAACAATAATGAAACTAAAAGAAATCATGATGCTGTAGAACATTGCACATAATCACATAATTATGTATTTCTCAACCTCAGGCATTCCTCTCAAAAGTTGACCTTATAGTCAGTGACCAATCAAGTTTACAGAGATATAAGAAATTTGATGTAACTCCATGTATTTTATCAGAGCTATCTCCATTAAATCTGGACTTCAATAAGAACAAAAATACTGGCAAGCTTATATAATTATGGTATAAACCACTATCTACTCCATGACATATCACCCAATGAATGTATAAAAAAATTAGAGCCTTTTAGAATCGAGAAAATGAAGATCTAACATATCCATATTCATGTGACACAATGAAACTACTGCTAAAATTATAGTCTGTAGCACTAATTGCCCTCATAAAATATTGGAATATTCTTATAGCAGAAATTTAAATGTAAAATGAAAGCACTAGACAATAAAAGAAAGCACACTAATAAGGAGTAGAAGACAGTAAGTTATTAAAATTGGAGATGTATTCAATCATTTAGAAACCAAAAGAACAATACAGATCAATGAAAGCAAGAGCTGGTTCTGTGAGAAAATTAACAGGGTAGAAAAATTCTTAGCCAAAGTATCAAAGAGACAGTGAAATAGTATACAAATCAAGAAAACTAGTAGCTGGTTTTTGATAACATCAACAAGATTAATAAACCCATAGCCAGACTAACTAGAGGTCACAGAATGAGTATCCACATTAACATAATCAAAAATGAAAGGGGAGATATAACAATACAAACTGAAGAAATTTAAGAAATTATCAGATCTGATTAAAAACCTATACTCAACAAATTGGAAAGTCTAAAGAAAATGGAAAACATTTTAGACAGATACCAGGTAACAAAGTTAAGTTAGGATCAGATAAACCATCTAAACAAACTCAGAATTCCTAAAATAAGGAGAAGCAGGTATAAAAAGTGTCTGAAGGGAAAAAAAAAGCTAAGGACCACATGGGTTCATTGCAGAATTCTATCAGAATTTCATAGAAGACATAATAACAATACTCTTCAAAATATTGCACAAAATAGAAACAGAAGGAGCATTACATAACTCATTTTCAAAGCCACAAAATTGTATGGCATTGATAAAAAGACAGAGAGGTAGATGAATGGAAAAGAATTGAAGACCCAGAAATGAACCCACACATATATGGTCACTTGATATCTGACAAAGGAGCTAAAACATGCAATGGAATTAGGACAGCATCATTAAGAAATGGTTATGATTTGATTCAAATGGTAGTCAGCTTGCAGAAGAATGCAAATAAGTCCATTCTAATCTACTATTACAAAGCTCAAGTGCAAAGGGATCAAAGACCTCCATCTAAAAACAGGTACACTGAAACTTTTAAAATAGATAGTGTAGATTAGAACACATAGGCACAGGGTGAAATTTTATGAAAAATATACCAATAGCTTATCCTCTAAGGTCAAAATTGAGAAATGGACCCTTTGTAATGGCAAAGTTATTGGAAGGCTAAGGATACTGTCAATTAAAAAAATAGAAATCATAAGATTGGGAAAGGAGTTTTACCAATCCTACATCTGATATTGGTGTAATATCCAATATATACTACAACTCAAAATTGAGTCTACAGAGAATCAAACAATATTATTAATAAATGAGACACTGAGCCAAAAAAGAATTCTCAACTTAGCAATAACGAATGGCTAAGAAGCACCTAAAGAAATACTAAATATCACTAGCAATTAGGGAAATACAAATCAAAACAACATTCAGATTCCACCTCATATCAGTCAGAATAGAGAGATCAAAAACTCAGATGACAGCAGATTCTGTTGAACATGTGGAGAAAGAGCAACACTCCTCCATTTTTGTTGTGATCATAGGCTGATACAACCACTCTGGAAATCAGTCTGGTGGTTTGTGAGAAAATTAGACATAGTACTACTTGAAGACCTATTGATTCCACTCCTGAGCATATACCCATAAGTCACCCCAACATATAGCAAGGTCACATGCTTCATTATGTTCATAAAACACACACACACACACACACACACACACACACACACACACACACATATATATATATTATACTAGCCAGATCCTAGAAAGTACCCAGATGTCCTTCATCAGAGGAATGGAAACAGAAATTGTTGTACATTTACACAGTGAAGTGCTGTTCAGCTATTAGGAACAACTACATTATGAAATTCATAGGCAAATGGAACTAGAAACTATCACCATGAGTAAGGTAACACAGTCACAAAACAACACACATTGTATGCCCTCAGTGATAAGTGAATACTAGCCCCTAAAAGCTATGAATGTCTAAGAAACAATTCACAGATATATTGAGGCTCAAATAGAAGGAGTGTCAGAATGTTGATTCCTCAATCCTTCTTAGAATGGAGAACAAAATACTCAGAATTGGAAATACAAGCTGAAATAAAGAAGCAGGGATTGAAGAAAAGATCACAGACTGGGTTACCTGGGGACTCATCCCATATGCAGAACCAAACCCAAGCACTATTGCTGATGCCAAAAGTTCTTATTGTTAGAAACCTGATATGGACTCATCCTCAGAGGCCCTTCTAGAATCAAATAATCAAACAGATACAAATGAGCATTTTTTTTTGACTAACCATTGGACTGAGCACAGGGACCTCAAGGAAGGTGATGAAGTAAGAACTGAAGGAGCTAAAAGGCTTTGCACCCCATTGGAAGAACAACACTATAAACCAACGAAACCCTCCTGAATTTCCACATATTAAATAACCAAACTTATCACTCACAGAGAGACCTATGTCTCCAGTAGCATATGAAGCAAGGATAGCATTGTACTGCATCAATGGGAGAGGAGGACTTAATTCCAGTGAAGGCACATTTTCCATAGTGCAGGTTTGCCAAGGCACTCAGGTGGAGTGGTTGGTAGATTGTGTGCACCTTCATTGAAACAAGTGGAGGGTGAGCAGTGATGAGGTGGGTGGGGGAAAAGAAGATAATATATGAAATTTAAATAAAGAGAATATTTAATAAATTAATTTACAAAAAATAGAAAGAGGAGGATCATTGCCAATCTCCTTCTATGAGGATGCCACATTACCCTGATATTTAAACAAAAATAATAATGAACAAACACCATTTTTTCTTATAAATAATGATGCAAAAATACTCAATAAATAACCCACATTTCAAATCTAAGAGTATGTCAAAACATCAATGATCAAGCAGGGTTCACCTCACTAATGCAGGGATAGTTCAATATATGGAAATCCATCAAGGTAACCAGTTATATAAACTGAAGAAAAAAATCACATTACTATTTCATTAGAGTTCTTCATTATTGATTGGAGTACAAACTTGTAAAACTATTTGGGAAAATCAATTTGTCAGTTTTTCAAAAAACTGGAAATGGTTTTATGTCATGGCATAACTTTATCATTACTTGCCATATACACCTCAAATTAATTTCCCTGAAGATACTTGACAAACTCTGTTTATAGCAGTCTTATGTATAAGAAACAGAAAGAAGAAACACTTTATATATTCATCAAAAATAATTTATATGAGATAATTGTGAGCCACCATGTGGTTGTTGGGAATTGAACTCAGGACCTCTGGAAGAGCAGTCAGCACTCTTAAACACTGAGCCATCTCACCAGCCCCTGAGAAAGCATTCGACAAAATCCAACACCCCTTAATGTTAAAAGTCCTGGAAAGAACAGGAATCCAAGACCCATACTTAAACATAATAAAAGCAATATACAGCAAACCAACAGCCAGCATCAAACTTAATGGCGAAAAACTTGAAGCAATCCCACTAAAATCAGGGACTCGACAAGGCTGCCCACTCTCCCCCTACCTATTCAACATAGTACTGGAAGTCCTGGCTGGAGCAATTAGAGAGCAAAAGAGGATCAAGGGGACACAAATTGGAAAGGAAGAGATAAAAACATCACTCTTTGCCGATGACATGATAGTGTACCTGAGTGACCCCAAAAATTCCACCAGAGAACTCCTACAGCTGATAAACAAGTTCAGCAAAGTGGCTGGATACAAAATTAACTCAATAAATCAGTAGCCTTCCTCTACTCAAAGGACAAACATGTGGAGAAAGAAATTAGGGAAAATGTACCCTTTACAATCATAACAAAAACTATGAAATACCTTGGTGTGACTCTAACTAAGCAAGTGAAGGACCTGTATGACAAGAACTTCAAACCTGTAAAGCAAGAAATTGAGGAGGATCTCAGAAAATGAAAAAATCTCCCATGCTCATGGATTGGAAAAATCAACATCTTAAAAATGGCCATCCTACCAAAAGCAATATACAGATTCAATGCAATCCCCATGAAAATTCCAACCCAGTTCTTCATTGAATTGGAAAGATCAATGTGCAATTTCATATGGAATAACAAAAGACCTAGAATAGCGAAATTCATCCTCAACAACAAAAATACATCTGCGGGAATCACTATCCCTGACCTCAAGCTATATTACAAGGCAATTGTGCTGAAAACTGCATGGTACTGGTACAGAAATAGGCATGTGGATCAATGGAATAGAATAGAAGATCCAGAAATGAGCCCTCATGTATATGGTCACCTGATTTTTGACAAAGGAGCAGTAAACATTCCATGGAAAAAGAACAGCCTATTCAACAAATGGTGCTGGTCCAACTGGCACTCAGCATGCAAAAGAATGAAAATAGACCCTTTCTTATCTACTTGTACAAAGCTCAAGTGTAAGTGGATCAAAGATCTCCACATTAAACCAGATACACTGAAAATATTAGATGAGAAAGTAGGAAAAACCTTAGAACACATAGGCACAGGGGAAATTTCCTGAACAAAACACCAATGGCTCAAGCTCTTAAGGCCAAAGATTAACAAATGGGACTTAATGAGATTGCAAAGTTTCTGCAAGGCTAAGGACATCCTCCAGAAAACAGCAACCAACTTAATGGGAAAAGATCTTTACCAACACCACATCAGATAGAGGCCTAATATACAAGGTGTACAAGGTACTCAAAAAGCTAGACACCAGAGAATCAAATAACCCTATTAAAAAATGGGGTACAGAGCTAAACAAAACATTTTCAGTTGAGGAACACCGAATGGCTGAGAAACATCTGAGGAAGTGCTCAACATCCTTAGCCATCAGGGAAATGCAAATCAAAACAACCCTGAGATTCCACCTCACACCAGTCAGATTGGCCAAGATCCAAAACTCAGATGACAGCAGATGCTGGCGAGGCTGCGGAGAAAGAGGAACACTTCTCCACTGTTGGTGGGGTTGCAAACTAATACAACCACTCTGGAAATCTGTCTGGGGATACCTCAGAAAATTGGATATAGTACTACCTGAAGACCCAGCTTTTCCACTTCTTGGCATATACCCCAGAGACACTTTAATACACAGCAAAGATATATGCACCACAATGTTCATAGCAGCTCTATTTATAATAGCCAGAAGCTGGAAAGAACCCAGATGTCTTTCAGAAGATGAATGGATACAAAAATGGTGGAACATATTCACAATGGGATACTACTCATCCACCAGAAACAATGACTTAACCAAATTCTTAAGAAAATGGCTGCATCTAGAGAATATCATCCTGAGTGAGATAACCCAGTCACAAAAGAACAGACATAATATGCAGTCACTGATAGTGGGATGCTAACCCCAGAGGCTTTCACTCCCCCAGATACAACTCACAGACTGTATGAAGTCCAAGAAATAAAGAAAACAAAACAAAAGAAAAATATTTACAAAAGAAGAAAACTTTAACTAAAAAAATTATGTATAAAGAAAATTTAATTCATTTACACAGTGTGATAAGATTCGGCTTTTACTAGCAAACATATCATAAATTTTGAAGCCAAGTATTGAGAATGCAGAGAATAGCATTCTGAGTGATATAACCCAGGCATGAATGCTATGTACTCATTCATAGTCAATAGATATTGGTCATAAAATACAGGTACCATGTTACATTCCATAGGGGCCAGGAAGCAAACAAGAAAGTAGGAAAAAACAAAGAAGTTTGTATCTTGCTTAGAAGGGAAAATAAAAGTCATATGAGGCAGAAGGAAGCAGGGAACTAGGAGGGGTAGGAAAAAGAATGGTGGGAATCAGGATCAAGTGTAAGGAATGACTGGGGCGATGGGTATGTGGCCATGAAAATGAATAGAAATCTACCACTGTCTTGTGTGGGGAGCTTGGGTCAAATCCAGGACAAGAAAGAGACCTGAGAAAAGGAGGCACCTAAGTATGTGTGAGTAGATTTGGAACCGGAATTAGCCAACTCCTGAAACTAAACAGGGATACCAATAGAGTCATAAAACCCACCCACAAAATTTTCAATCCAAAATTTGTCCTACCTACAAAAGTTGTCTGTATGGGGAATTGAGCAGAGACTGAAGAAATAACCAACAAATAAACAGCTCAAACTGAGACCCTTCCCATGGACAAACATCAAACTCTTACACTATTAATGACATTTTTTTTGCTTGAAGTCAGGGGAAACTTGTTTATTGAGAGGTTCCTCCCAGCATCTGACTCAGACAGATACAGATACCCACAGCTAAACAGTGGATGGAGCTTCAGAAATCTTAGGAAAGAATAGGGTGAACAATTGCTAGCTTCAATGGTGATAGGAAATCTCCAGGAAGAACAAATGTGTCAACTAACCTGGATCCTTGTGGCTTTCAAATCTAAAATACCAACCAAAAAGCACACACCGGATGGATCTAGGCCTCCCAGCAGATTTTTAGCTGATGTGTTACTTGGTCTTCATGTGGGTCCTGAACAAGTATAATGGGGACAATCACTAAAACTGTTCTCTGTTTGTGGAATATATTATTTTAACTGGTTTCCTTTGTCAGTAATCAATGTGAAAGGAGGCTCCTTACATCATGGGGTATTAATTTGCTAGGGTGGGAACATAATAATGGGGAGGGGAACCAACTGTGGGAACATGAAAGGCACCCTAGTTCCTGGTTAAAATGAGGTTTGAAAACTTGGTGACCCTAAGTGATGGTAGGCATTTCCCTAAACTCCCAACAAATGTGGCCCCTGTCACTACAACAGCCCTCATAGATTTTAGACCATCATTCACATAAGGGCAACACCCCAAGTCCGTCCTCTGGGAGAGAAAATGACTGCAGGTCATGTAGACTCAAGACAGATCTTCAATAAAATGAGGTACGTAAAACCTAGAGGCTTAGCAAATTAACTTTCTTCCCAGATACTCTTCCCTTCCAACGGTATTTAATCTCAGGCCCACCTTGAGTTTTTGCATATGGCTTTTATTCATACACTTTTTGCCATGACAATAAATGTCTAAAATCCATCGACTTTCTCTTTTCATCAGGATCAGCCATGGGAGCAGTGGAGAAACTCTTTACCTATAGAGTTGACCTCTAATATCCTACAGAAAGCCTCTCTGTGTTCACAGTAGTGGCTACCACCAAAACGAAGCCTGAAGCCAACTGCTGACAAGAGAAGGACTTCACCCTGCTGACCAGCCAGAGCTCTTTTTCCTGCCCTTCAGCTCCAGGGTAGATCCAGTATCAGACCCCTCCCTATCCATAGCATATCTTCCAGAGCATCCATCTGTGTCTGGGTATAGAGAAGGCCTGAGAGTCAGTTGGCCCCAGTCTTACCCAAGCCGTGGAGACCCCGGGGAATGCACAAGCTTACCATCCCACACTTCAGACAATGCTTTCTCACCCCTGGAGCTGTAAACTGCAGCTTCCCATAACCCTACACACTCCTTGCAAACATGTGGCGTAACCTAGACCAAACTTCCTGTTTACTGCCACTCCTAACAACTGTGCCCCATGGAGGAGAAGACACAGGACCCCATCATTATCCCAACACCATCTCAGAGTATAATGAAAAAGGGATGACCTGAAGTGAGACAGTGAGAGTAATATAGTATAAATAAGTAAAATTAATAATAATAAAAAATTAATAGCATTTAGAATTTCACACTGGTCATTCTTACCAGCACCAGGTGATTATGTTATTTTCTTTTCTTTTTTGTTGGATTTTTTTTTTTTTTGACTTTGGTTTTTGTCAGTAGTATTAACCCAATAAATGATGCTTTGTTGGCACCTGGCTTTAGTCTCCTACCAACATGACACCAAACCATAAATGCTTCCCCACAGCTGCTGCCTTCAAGATAAAGAGAAAAAAAATGAGTCTGACAGATTGCCTGAAAGTTTGTCTTTACTGAATTTCTCTAAGAACATTATTCTTTACCTCTTTAATGAATCTTATCACATTCTTAAGGTTATATTTAAGTTTATTTACTTGTACTTCAAATGTGCTGGAGTACACAGGGTTTGCTGTAGTTGAATAGATGGGCTCTAATGTTACCATATAGCACTGGTTCTTATAAATTTTGGTCTAATGCTGCCCACACTTTATATGGCTATGGGATTTTTATAGGCATAGGAGATGGTTTCTGAGATTATCATTGAGGTCCATTATGGGCCTACATTGGATTTTTTGTGTCCTGAGTACCCTCTGTTGCTTTCTTCGTTAGCTTTTAATTTCTGGGATTCAGAGAACTAAAATGGCCAGTATGGTTCTAGATACCAATGTGGCATTTGGGCTTCTCATTTTATGGTTTGAGTTTCTACTACTGAATTATCCTCAGAGAGAACAGTTGCCTGGAGGTAGGATGGAAGGCTGGAATATGGAACCCCACAAAGGGGTGCCCTTAAAAATACTCAGGCACAAATGAGTTTCAGTTTGCTGTGGACATTATATTAACTGAAGATCTTAGCCTCAGTGTTTCTTCTTGTGCAGCATGATCCTCGTACTAGACTTTTGGGCAAGAAAATTTCTATAAGTTCTAAAGTAGACTTCCTGAGCTTGGTGTGTGCTGCACGCCCCCTGCTGGTGCAGAGCTGCTCTACAAGGAGGTTTATGTCTGGGTTCACATTGAAGAATCCCACACTGTGCACCTTGCACAGTAATATGTGGCTGTGTCCTCAGTAGTCACAGAGTTCAACTGTAGGAAGAACTGGTTCTTGGATGTGTCTCTAGTGATGGAGATTCGACTTTTGAGAGATGGGTTGTAGTTTGTGCTACCATCATAGTATATGAGTCCCATCCACTCCAGTTTATTTCCTGGGAATTTCCTGATCCAGTCCCAGCGATAACTGTTGCTGGTGATGGAGTATCCAGTGACAGAACAGGTGAGGGACAGTGACTGAGAAGGTTTCACAAGGCCAGGTCCTGACTCCTGAAGCTGCACCTGAGACAGGAGACCTTCAGACAAGAGAAGCAATTTTGTTAATCCCACAGAAAAATAAAAGCCCTCATGGGCACATGTATGAAAAGTAAACACTCACCCGGAAGAGTTGTCAACAGGTAAAGAAAACCCAACTCCCTCATCTTTTAGGTTCCTCCCTTTTTTCTGTAGAGATCGGCCTCCAGTGAGAGATATGTGAGCTGGCTCAGCCCAGGAGGGCATTTATCTGAGAGATAGAAGATGCATTTGCATGTGGAATCCAACCTTAATTTCATAATTGGGGATGATGTATTCTGACTGCACTTGGTTATGTAAATAAGACCATCACTGTCTCTGGCTTTGAATATTGTGAGTCTGGATTAAGAATGCATGAGGACTTTAGGAATCACAGGAAACACATCTAGACATGATCCCACTATCCCATCCTATACCAACATTCCCACACTTTTCTGACCCTGTGTTATTACACTCTCAATCTTTGCCAAATATCCATTCATACTTGGGTTCCTGAATTCCTACTTATTAATAAGTCCACCATTTTTTCCATTTTTTTCTCTCTTCCTATCTGTAATATGCATTATAATCTTTCCTAAAACATGGTATAATATCTTATTGTTGTTACACAGATAATCTGTAATATTTCCAGTAGAGAAATTTTAACAGTATTTACAGTCATGATATAGGCATGTCACATTACATTTGTAATTCTACCCTTTAGGGCAAGATCAAGACCAAGTTCAATTGGAACTAAAACAAGTTAAACCAAACATTCATCATATTTCCCCTTTCACCAATAACTCATCAGAATTTTCTGTAATTTGTTTAATTAATAAATGTCATTGTTGCTTGGATTAGGTTATATCAAAACTAACTTATTGATTTATATTTTCCTAACCAACCAACAGGTTAAAAACTTGAAAACATGTTTAGTATATATGTGCTTTGTGCTCTTTTTATTATTCAAAGAGACTGTAAAATTTTTAACATATCTGTTATCTGTCTGTTGAATCGACTCATTTTTGGCTTTCAACACTCAGGGTAGATTACTGTGGGCTGTGCAGACAAGTCAGTGAATAAACCACTGTCTTTGTTTCTATCTAACCTCTCTCTATAACATGTACAGAATGCTGTCTCTGTGTGAACCAAAATGTCCTTCTGCTCTTGATTGTATCTGGAGCATTTCAATGCTTTCCCATTTTCTCTACAGTCAGAGCTGCATTGAAGCAGATTAAGAACATCACAAGATATTTGTTGTTTTTGTGTGGGAGGGCATGAATTCTATATCATCGTAGTGTGCTCTTTCAAAATGTCAGGTTAGTAAAATTCTGAAAATATATCTGATTTTTCAATGGATACTTTCTCAAAAAGCTCCTATGATTTATAGCAATTGACTGTATGTATATTGAAACTAGATAATCTGTGAGTCATGGATCTAGTTATGAAGTGCCTGAAATGATCTGTTTTATAATTCATCTACATATACTGTTATCTTCACGGTGTATATCAGTTCATCCCTATAAAAAGAGAAATGACATAATATTAAAATGGGAAAGATGTGTCCCATCCAACTCGACCACCAAGGAAGAAACGACACTCCAGATTCTTCTCAACAGCCTTTATTCAGGAACACCTTGATGTTAAGTAAAGGAACCCGGAGCGCTGAGCACTCTCTCTATTTATCTCCCTCTAACACGGAAGGATGATTTGTCAGTCAAGGATTGGCAGAGTGGTGATCACCAAATTAGCATAGCGCCGCCTGGCGCCAAGAGCAGTATTGCATAAGCATAGTACATTTGTTTACCACAGTGCAAGCCAGATATTGGTGCCATCTTAGTGGGTACGGTTCGAAAACCACTCCCTGCAAAGGAGAAATAGGATTAACTCTATTAGGAAGAGACCAAACTCAAAGGGAATCACCCATCCTCACACTTTTCTGGATGAGAGGTCATATCCAGGTCCACAGTGGGAAGGATGTCCAATTCACAAAAGAGTAATACTATTATCTGGTACATCTCTGAACACCGTAAGTAAGTTTTATTCCAAAGAAGTCATTTCATTAAATTTTTCCTAATATCTGTTTTAACTTTATAGAAAATGAAGAAAGAGAAAGATACTAAGGAATCTGTGAGGAAAGTAACAGGTTTATTTGTCTATGTTTAAAGAAATATCTCTGAAATTTGTGGTTATTTCTTTGATTTCATCAAAAAGGTCAGTTTTTAATAGTCATCTTTCACACACATCTAAGTATGCCCTTATATTCCTAACAGCACATGGGACTCATGTTGCCTAATTTTTTCTACATTTTTATTTAATCAGTTTCTCATTGATTATGCTTTAAAGTCACAATGGGAACACCTGTTTAGTCACATAAATAAAGTAGCAGAAAACCATGTGAGTCAGGAGTAAAGGATACATTCCTTGCACCCTGATGAGGTAAGATGTTGCATGCACCACCAGTATGTAAGAACAAGTCTCTCCCATTTAACCCATAGGAAGAACTGACTATTAGTCATTGCAGAGAAGAATGTGTACATTGTTGTCAAGTACAATGCTCTCCCAATATACGAGGCTATGCTGCTTTAATGCCTACAGGGTATTTCCCTCATGTACAACTGATAAATCTCTCACACAAACAAATGCAGAATACAACTGAGCTGATTGTGGAATTTAATATTAGATATAATATATCCAATCATACTGTCTCCAAACAAATATTCTGAGTATATTATAATCTGTGATATATTATTCAGCTTTTTGCTAAACATAATGCACCTAGGCCTGTGTTCTGTCAGGTGTTTCATACAGAAACATATGCTGATAACAGAAGTTTGGCTCCCTGCATCCTAAGAATATTATTCAGAGACTCCATACATTCCTCATACCCTCCTGACTCAAAGCCAACACAGTTTTCATGTATGAAAATTCCATACAAGCAGGTGTGTAATGGACACTAGCAAAAAAGCCTGAAGACAAAAATGCTAAAGACATTTTATTTTTCATGGGCCTCTTGACCGTCTGCTGCTCCTCTTGTATTTGCATCAAATCCCATTATATATCCTAAATATAATTTGTTCCTCACATCTTCAGCTTCTTATTTTTCTCTTCAGGAACATCTTCCATGTTAAAAAAAAAAAAAAAAAAAAAAAAACCCACAATACAAGATCCATCACTAACTAAGATCTGTTATCTTCTTTTCACAGGAGACTTTTATAAAGTATGCATTTTAGAGCTCTTTTCTTTTTATTTGTGTTTGCACTTTGTTGAAAGAGTCCTGGGGAAGTTTCAGGGAGATTCCAGCCCTAGTACTTGTTTGTAGACTCATTTGTATCTAATGTCATGAACTCAGCTGTTTCTCCTGTTGGTTGTCAGTGGGCAAATAGTCATGGTATATAAAATAAAATGTTACAATTGTGTTGGTGTATATGCATTGTATTAATTCTTTTCACAAAGAGTATGTTTTCTAGACCAGAGGATGATGTCTGCATAATATATATCATATAAATGACTAAAAGAGGTAGATGATATTGACTCAAAAGTGATAAAGAGAAAAAATATTTTTACAAACTAAGATATGTGGGTCAACAGAAGAATAGTGAAGATTTTATTTCTCTAATTACCAGAGCAAGAAAAATCAAGGTCAGAAATAGATATCACCTCATAAGTAGATCAAAAAAATTAACATAAAATGCCTTTCTGCCATTACAGATTCCTCTCTTTTTAGTTCTCTATTTATTTCTATATCACATTTTTAAATTTATTTTTTTTTGTTTCATGGGTTCTTCTGATTTTTAGTATATTATTCCTCAGTTATAATATGAAGTTATTGAGAAAAAATCCCCAATCGGTAGGTTGCTGATTCATCCTATTGCCTATAGCCTTTGCTTTACAGAAGCTTCTAAGTTTCATAAGGTCCCACTTACCAATACTTGATATTAAATCCTGCTCCATTAGAGGTCTGTTTATGAAATTCCTATTTTCATTCCATCCCATGTCCCTATATTACAGGCTTTTCCCCAATTTCCCTTCTATCAGGTTCATTGTGTCTGGTTTTAGTTGAAGGTGCTCGGTCCACTTTGACATGAGCTTTGTTCAAGGTGACACATATGTATCTATGTTCATTCTACATATAGATTACCAGTAAAACTGGAACCATTGATTGAAGATACACTATTTTATCCATTTTATATTTTTTAATTCTTTTTCAAAGATTGTGTCCATAAGTGTGTTGTTTCTTTTCTGGGTCATCAATTCTATAACTTTTGTCAACATATCTATCTTTTTACCAATATCATGAATTTCATCACTAAAGCTCTGTAGTATATCTTGATGTCAGGGATGGTGATTCCAAATATGTAGAACTCAAGACATTTAAAAAGTAAGAGGAACCAAGTAATTATTCCTCAATACAACTTGGAATGTAAGAAAATGCAGTCACAATGGCAGAGTGAGACAAGAATCTGTGTGGGAGAGGGAACAGGCAGGGGAAAAGAGGAACACATTCGGCCACTGGGTAGGGTACAGGATTGAATCCCGGAGGACCAGAATAAAAGAATGGAAATAGGCAATCTCAGTAGGTAAGAGTGTACACTCTATAATGTTTCAGAGTCCTGGCAGGTAAGATACATGCATGACTCAAAGTGAGGTACATTTTATGAAATGTCCAACAGTGGGATAAGAGAGCTGTTACAGTCCACCTCATGTAGAAAGACAGGGAAACAAGTGGAGTGATGGTGTTGTCATACCACAGTCAAAACACTGACCAAGAATTGTTGTTGACTAAAACAACTGCAGAGGCAAATTGAAGATGACACTGAAGGAAAGGAGTTCCACTGACCTGCCAAATGAGAATCCATCTCAATGTGAGGCTCTGATGCCTGCCACTATCACTGATGCTATGGTGGGCTTACAGACAGGAGCCAAGTCTGGGTGTCCTCTGAGAGGCCCAACAAGCACTGAAAATTGACCAAAGCAGATAATTATCAAAGGATAGATAGATAGATAGATAGATAGATAGATAGATAGATAGATAGATAGATAGATAGATAGAGATAGATAGATAGATAGATAGACAGACAGACAGACAGACAGATAGATAGATAGACCCCTATGGTTGAATTGTGAAAAGGAAGCTGAGAAGAAAGGGTCCTCATAAAATGATCAGAACTGTCATATAACCTGGACTCTCATGAATGAGTTCTTTGTGGAAAAAATGATTTCTGGGAATTTGCAGCCTTTTGGAGCTCTCAGATGTATTGTCCTGCACCTGTTCAAATGTTTATTGAATCTTTAATGGAACTTTCACTGATCTAGCTGGTGATGGTTTGGATGTGGAGATAATTATGAACTCCTGCATTAACTAGTTTCCTAACCCAGTGTGTGTTTACCTCCCTTTCCCTCTCAAAACACTTCTGACATCAAAGAAATGCTAAACTAATCCAACATGCCATGCTATCAAGTCTAGAGCTGGACCCACCACATCAACCTGGCTATCCCCCTGCTGAGATATGGATAAGTGTGACTATTGAAACTCTTTCATGCTTTCACTTTGATATCTAAAACCAACCTAAAAGCCCGAATTCAGGTCAAACATGATTTTTCCCGTGTCACCATCATTGCCATCATCTAGGAAAATATAGAGCAGGCAAATATAATGGCAGTCAGATTTATGCAAACTTTGACAATGACAGAAAAGTTAGACAGAGTTGTATACAAATGTGACAATACCCTCCATGCTTAATTAACTCTATTTTTCAGATCATATGTATTTTACAATTAAAGGTTGACCTATTGTCAGAAAAATTTGAGATGGTACAAGATATGTCTCCCTTTGCCTGTGAGCGTGGATTAAGTCTTTTTGTCTGACACCTTTGTGGTGTATAATTCCACCTCATAAAGTAAATTCTTCAGCTAAGTCTTTGATTGGAGACACAGAACCCATTCCATTGGTTGGCTTTGGATCTCTGCCTCTGTTTCAGTCATATAGGACAGGGCTCTCTTCTGCTCTGGGCAGAACTTGAGCATGAGTCCATAGCACCCTCTACCTCCATAGTGATGTACTTCCTCTATCAAGACTACATATATTCCAAAATACAATACATCCAAGTATTGCAACTTCCTATATGCCAAGGATTGTCAATCTTCCATAATTCTCAATAACACAGTCTGCATTTTCTGTATCAAAAGTGAAGTCCTCAAGAATTAGTAGTCTATATGTTGGGTTTGATATAGACTTAAGCCTAACCCACTTGATGTTCACCATATTTCACCGGCAGACTGAACCTCAGCCTGGACCTCTACAATATGACATCAGATGCTTTGTGTTGAACATTTTGTGGAGCTGCTCAACTTACTATTCTATGTTCAGATTCATGAATCTAATAAAGTCACAATCTGACTTCCAGATCTGCCTCACACTGATGATCCATTAAGATGGAGCCAATAGACAACACTGCTACTCCATTTTTTTAGCTCCAATGTGAGATACTTGGTTTTTCCAGTCAGCATCAGCATCTCTGTTCTGGTTTTTTTTTTTTTTTTTTTTTTTTTTTTTGGATTTTTTTGTTTCTTTAAGTGAAGTGTCATCTTCACCACTGGTGTGCACAGAACATGAACAATTAAAAAAAAAAAAAAACACTTTCTGTATTTAGTTCATCACTCACAGAGCTGAAAGCAAATGATGAAAACTCCTGCACTGCTCACTTACATTGAGTATATTGCTTTATAAACACTCATGACATAACAGCACGTTGATACTTCACCTGTATGCAAACAGGATATTGTGCAAAGTGAGCCAGAGTGGACTGCAGTAACCTCTGGGAAACATCAGTAAAAGAAACATTTGTGGTCACTAATTCTAACACTGCTTTGGCTAGTGAATGAGCATCAAGGGGACAGATTTCAAGGAAGGAAAATGGGGTCAGTATTGATAGCCTACATATTGTAGACAGCTCAGTCCTATTGCTGTAACTTTTATGGAAATACAGGAATTTTGTGATATTTGACTCCTCCTCTCATTTGCTTTAGAGCTGCAATCTTCTCCTCTATTCTCCATGGTTTCCCAGTATCTTCCTCTACATTGCTGTGAATACAGGCATAGTTATGTTACAAACATGTGAAAAGTTTAACAGCTTTCATATTTGGCTCTGAGAAGACATAAATTACCAAAAATAGAGGCCATTAATCAATGTTTGTGGGAAATTCATATGAAATAAGAAAAATGTCAGTTTCAGGCATCCTCCGTCTGTCTGGACCAAAGTTTCTAGTTTATCAGCCGATCACTACTGCAGGTGTGGCTCTAAAGATCTTGTGGGCCTGTTGTAAAGCTTCATCTCCCTTTCAGATACTGACTTCACAAAGATTGATGGACCTAAAGATGGCAGAAAAAGGACAGAGAATATAGTATCACGTTGAAGAATCAGACACTGTGGTTCTTACCAGCGTCTTCTTGATCATTGTCATGTTTGTAATCCCAGGAAAAGCAGAGATTGTTCCTTTTACTTTTCTAGATCCCACAGGAAAGCAATGTGCTGCCATCCTAGTTAGACAATTATCACAGGCAACACAGCTCCATACAATATGACTGTCAGAGGCAGTTTCCCAAGGTCACATCATGCTTGGATTGTAGAGTTATCATCTTCTGCAGTCTGATACTCAATCACTTATTTAAAGGAGGCTTGGGTGTATTTAGAGTGTTATGGCCCTAGAACCTTTCACTTTTTTTTATACTGCCACCAACCATATGACCAGAATTTCATTAAAGATAAGTTATATTAAGATTCTAAGTGCCACACCTGACTTCTGATGCAGAACAGCAAATCAGAATGAGATCATCATTTACATAATGTAGAACAGAGTAGAATATCCATGGAGGGACTCGTGGTTCCAGCAACATTTACAGTTAAGAATGGCCTTATCAAATAGCAAAAAGAGGAGGTTCTTCTTTCTTGGTCCTGTGAAGGTCCATTTTCCCAGTGTACAGAAGTGCTGGAACAGGGAGTTGGGAAGGAGCAGGGAGTAATTGGGGAACATTCTCATAAAGGCATGGGGAGGAGTTATGGGATAGAAGGACTCCAGAAGAGAAACCGAGAAAGGAGTTAACATTTGAAATGTAAGCAAAAACAATCCAATATAAAAATAAATAAATAAATAAACAAAACAAAATACCATTAAAAAGACAACTAAAGGAAACCAATTGGATACCAATTCGAAAGAAATCGATGTATTGCTACTGGCAGATAAAATGATAGTATAAATAAAAAGCACTAAAATTTATAAAAGACAATAATAATAGCAGATAAACAACACAATCAATGTAGCAGAATAAAAAAAAATTAATACAAAAACTCAATGCATCTTCTGCATACAAATGAAAATCAGACAGAAAAAGAAATTATTTCAATGGTTCTCTTTTCATTTACAGCACAAAACATAAAATAACGAAACACCTTATTGTCTTCTATGACAAGAAGTTCCAGAACCTGAAGTAAGAATGTGAATAATATTATCCGAAGATGGAAATGTCTCTTATGGACCTGAATCAGTAGGATTAAATTAGGGAAAATATAATTTTTGCTAAAACCAATCAACAGAATCAATGTAGTGTTTATCATAACTTCAGTAATAAAATCTCAGTGGCAGGTTTTGCTATGTGCCCCATGCTTTCAGGAATTAAAGACCCACACAGCCCTAATATTTTGATATGCGTTGAATAGTGGAGAAGCTGAGCCATTACTCATCTTCCAGGAAATCCCACTCCTGCTGATAATTTGAGTGATGTTTTACTAAAGTCTGTATTCTACCTTATGTGTTCTGGACCAAAAGAGCTGGAGTCCCACAGCTTTCATGATATCTCATTCTATTCTGCAATCAGCTGCACTGGTGAATCTTCCTGTCCTTGCCTCTTATCTGCACACATTGCCTAGCCTTGCCACCTCTTTCTCTTCCTCCCTCCCTCATCCCTCTCCCACTTTCTCCCTCGCTTTCACCCCCCCCTCTCTCTCTCCCTCCTCTTTCTTAGTTCCATGCCTAGAAAATTCCCAAGTCTCTCTTCATCCTTCTCTTCCCAGTCATTGGCTCCATAAATAGTTATTTACCAATTAGAACAAACAGGGAGATGGTCTCCAGGAGCTAAGTGTATGGATTCTATGAGAAAAAAAAATTTGGGCGGATGATATGAATGTGTATTACAAGCAACTGCACTATAACTCTGGGCCTTTTACTGTGATCAATGGCAGAGTCCTAAAATTCCAGGATGTTGAGCTCCATATACACTGTGTTGAAAATTCTGTCTATATCGGGTGTGACTCTTCTGGTATTTCTGTCCTCAGATTTTGCTTACATAGCTTAGACCAGTGTTTTAAATCGGCTAATCCCCATGTGCAGGCCTATCATCATCAAATATATCTAGGAAATATGGAAGTTTCCTGAAATCCTCGCAACACATTTTTCGATTACTAAGACTACACAGTTTAAGTTCAACATGCTGTGCTTCTGAATCTATATGTAGAGATCTTTAGAAAGCATGCTATATTCATCTTGGTTTTATTCTCCAATGTAAGCAGTGACCTAGACATTCTCTTTCCTGTGCCTGCATCATCAGGTAGAGGGTTTTTATCAAGATCCAGTCATGTTGGGTACCTATGTGCTCAAGGAGTGTGAACAGTGAGCTCTTAGGGTGGTGGTGGTTCTGTAATGCATGTGGGCATCCATACATTTAGTGAGATCTGAGTTCTAAACCTGTCTGAAGAAATGTATTCTTTGATTAACTGTGGTATCTGTGCAGAAATGCCTCTTCCCACTGAAAATAATATCACTGAATGCATCTTTGTTAAAGTGAACCATGCTCAAGTAGTTCATCTACCGCCCAAAACTCTTATCTGTCAACTGTATATATGATGCTGAAAATGTGTGTGTGTGTGTGTGTGTGTGTGTGTGTGTGTGTGTGTGTGTGTGAAATATATATGCATGTGGATGTGGATGTGAATACGTGTGAATATGCATATATATGATATGTGTACCTAAAATTTTGAATTCATACTTTTAAGTTTTCAGGATAAATAATTCATGACACAGTTTCTTATCTAATGGAAAGATAGGAGCTATTTAGATCTTTGTGATTTCATAACTTATCAAAGAAACTCGAGTATTTTTAAGATGAGAATGTCACATGTCACCTACACCATGGAAGCTCTGAAGGCATGAATGTTGGAGGTAAAATTAATATAGGTGTTTGGTCTCTTCTCATACATGAAGGCTTTTGAAATCTCTGTGTACATCTTATTGCTCTTTTGTTTCTTCTGCTTTTTACTTTTTCAAGTTTTATTGATATACAGTGTCCTCTGATGGGTATGAGGATTTCTCAATGTAAGTGTGTCCATGATGTTACTCACAGTCTACATACTCCTGTGATTGTCCAGTAATAAACTTGAATGTCTTCTGTTGTGGAGAATTTATATTATTCTTTGTACCTTAACAACATTAACATAATCTGTTTATGATAAGGGATAAGTTTTTTCTCAATTGTTGTCAATGTCTTCACATACCTAAGACTCTTCTATAGGACTTTCTGAAATTAACAGTTAGAGTAATAATGGACAAAGGAGTGAGTAATCAGAAATAATGTGATGGATGGTATGTACATGAACTCTACTGGACCATATCCTTATCCTGCTGCTGAACGTGGGATAGAAACCTCACATTGCTGGGAAGAGCAGAAAGAAGAATATGTAACAGACAGATCACTTCATAACTCTAGACCACATTTTTACAATTGAAAAGGGACCAGGTTTGATCCAATCTGTGTGTTGATTTAAACTGTTTGGTAATTAGACATTTGTATCACGAGGAGACAGTATATCATTACGGGGAACCTTTCTTTGCCCTGATTCTTTTTTTATAGTACAGAATAGAGTTTATTCAGGTTATGGAGGAGTTAAGAGGGTAGTAGAGGCAGAGAAGAGAGAAAAGGGGAATAGAGGAGTAGAGGCTGGCCATGAGCACATGGAGAGAGAGGGGGGAAGGAAGCACCCTGATTCTTTATGAATGGAAGATGTGTCCTCCAGCTCATCTCCTTCCTCTTTTTCTAAATTTGTTTTTACAAAGATATGTCCTATCTTATTCGTGAGCATGTTATGGCTTCCTACAATCTTCAGCCTTTGATGCATTTCCTACAAACTTTCTGAATGGCAGTTGTTCAGTAGTGTCACATTAAACTACCATCTCAGAAAGAACATGCTTCCTTTGCTCTATGTACTGTCATGGAACTTGTATTAAAGCAATTAGTCATTGAAAGGATGCTGCATGTAATAATATAGATACAGTAGATCTTTTATAAGCAGTAGGGTTATGAGTTAAATGCATTTCCCTCTCATAAAGTTTTTTCTTGGTTTCCCAATTTCAAGTTTCTCACAATAATTGATTTTATATGTGTGAGACAGAATTATTTTAATACTATATATAAGATTGATAAAAATGGAATGTTTAAGTCAATTATACATACACAATATATGTTGTACATTGTAGACATATTCTGACATTGCTCAATTAGTCTACTTCCATTACTTCTTCCTAAAGAAAGCTGAATGTTTACAAGACTACCTGGACTAGGATATTCTTAACTTGCTGACTGAATTGGAGAAGCACTAAACAGTACTTTGCGATTAAAACTATCTTGAGGTAGGAGGTGCTAATGTGCATTGAAAGGTACAATGTGTCCCAATTATCTGCTATAAATTCTTATATCAACTTGATAAAAATATACATTTAATAATTGGATATTTTCAATTCATTTAAAAGACACTCGATTCACTGAAAGGTAATCTCTAGTTATTATTAAAAATCATCTTTCATACTAAATGTTTTGGAAATGAAATACCATCTTTGTTGTTACAAATGTTTTATTTGAGAACTCCGAAAATTTCTTGACTAATTAACTTGTATTTCCAGTACTACCTGGAAAAGTACTGCAAGGTTTTTATTCATCCATGTTCTGCAATGACTATAAACAGCAAACAACTGCCTGCAGGACAAGGACTCCCTACTGTGGGACCAGGCAGAACTCCTCTCCTTGCCCTTCAGACACAGGGTAGATCTTCAGGCACCATAGTCCATACCATCCCTTCCAGGGCATCAAGCAGTGTTGGGTAAAGAGGATGTCTGAGTGCCAATGGCCCTGGTCTTTTCCCAGGCACTGAGAACAGTGAGACATCACTGGCTGACCATCCCATACCTCACCCCCTGGCTCCTCACCCCTGAAGCTGTGCTCTGCAGCTTCTCACAGCCTCACACCCTCCCTACAAATCTGTGAGATAAGCTGGGCCAAACTTCCTGCTTACTGCCTACCCTAGCAGTTGTGCCCTGTGGTGGAGCAGACACAGGTCTCCACAATTAACGCAACACCCTCTAGGGGAATAGTGGGAAAATGGTGCCCTAAAGTGGGGCAGTGATAGTGAAATAATATGAATAATAAAATTATATTAATAATATAAATACTGATAAATTTCAGAATATTGCACTGGAAATTCTTAGAGGAACCTGATTATTATGTCTTCTTTTTTTCTGTGTAGTATTAACACCAAAAATAATCCTTTACTCCCACCGGCATGTCACCAAATCAGCAATGTTTCCCCTCAGCTGCTGCCATCATGAGAGATAGAAAGAAGAATGTGGTGTGTTTCTCAGACTCCCTGCATGTTTGCCTTTACTGTAATTTTCTACAAACTTTATTATTTCACTGGTTAACAGACTTTATCTCATTCATGAGATTATATTTAGGAATATTCATTTGTAAATCAACTATGTTGGAATGTCCAGGGCTCACTGAAGCTGGATAGATGGGCTCTAATGTAGCCATATAGGGCTGGACTTTGTTAATTCTGTTCTTATGCTGCACACTGACTAGTTATCTGGCTATGAGATATTTATCTGTGTAGGTGCCATTTTCTGAGTTTATCTTTGATGAATGTTGTTTTTTTTCTTATGATTTCTGTCTCTGTTCTGGTGTTCTTGCTGGTGAAGAAGGTAGGCCTCTTCTCCTATTGACAAGAAAGCATTTAGGTTCAGTGTGGGCCTATTTTGGGGTTTTTGTGGCCTGGTTTAAGTTAGCTCTTGGGTTTTGTGGTACAGTGAACTGAGATGTCCAGTAGGATTGTAGATACTAATGTGGATTCTAAGATTCTGTTTTTATCTCTAAAAATTCTAATACTGGTTTATCCTCCAGGAGAACAGTTGCATTCAGCTGGGATGTTTGGCTAGAATTTGGAGCTTCTTGAAAGGGTGCCATTGAACATTTCTAAGCATAAAGGAGTTTCAGTGAGCTGTGGACATTATATTAACTGAAGATAAAATAATTTAACATCATCAGTGTTTCTTCCTCTACAATAGGAGGCTCGTCTTATACTTTTGGACAATGTTTTTTTTAACTTAAGTAGACTCCCTGAGCTTGGTGTGTGCTGCATGCCCCCCCCTGCTGGGGCTGAGCTGCTCTACAAGGAGGTTTATGTCTGGCTTCAAAATGAAGAACCCATACTGTGTGTCTTTCACAGTAATATGTGGCTGTGTTCTCAGTAGTCACAGAGTTCAACTGCAGGAAGAACTGGTTCTTGGATGTCTCTCTATTAATGGAGATTCGACTTTGAAGAGATGGGTTGTAGTAAGTGCTACCACCATAGCTAATGTATCCCATATACTCCATTTTATTTTCTGGGAACTTCCGGATCCAGTTCCAGTAATGATCAGTTGTGATGGAGTATCCAGTGACAGTACAGGTGAGGGACAGTGATTGAGAAGGTTTCACAAGGCCAGGTCCTGACTCCTGAAGCTGCACCTGGGACAGGACACCTACAGACAAGTAAGGCAATTCTGTTAATCACACAGTTAAGAAAAAAAGAAAAAGAAAAAAAGAAAACCTTATGGACACATGTATAAACTGGTAAACTCACCAGGAAGAACTCTCAACATGTACAGAAAACCCAACTCCCTCATCATTAAGGCTACTCCTCCTTTTCTTTAGAGATCAGGCACTAGTGAGAGTTATGTGATTAGCCCATCCCAGGAGAGATTTTATTTAGAGGTAGAAGATGCATTTGCATATGGGAGCCAAATTAGCCTTCATAATTGGGGAAGACATATACTGACTGCACTTGGTTATTAAGATAATACCATCACTGCCTCTGACTTCCTATAATGTGTATCTGGCATTAGAGTGCAGAAGGACTGTAAGATTCACAAGAATTACATCTGGACATGATCCCACTTTTTCTTCCTACACCAGCCTTCCCACAGACACTTTTCTCATCCTGTGTTTGTAGGGTCTCAATCAATGCTTAACTTCCATTACTACTTAGGTTCTTGATTTTCTTGCTCTTTTATTTGCAAGTCCACCAGGTTCCTAGTTTTCTTCTATCCTCCCACCTGCAATAAACATTATCATCTTTCTCAAAACTTGTTATAACATCTTATCTTTTTTTGCACAGATGATCTGTTATATTTCCAGTAGAGATACAGGCATGCCACATTACATTAGTGATTCTGCCCTTTGGGAGAACATCAAGATATAGTTCAATTGTAATTACAGAAGGTTAACACAAACACTCATTATGTTACTTTTTCACGAGTATCTCATCAGAATTTTGCATAATTGTTTCTGTAATAAATGTCATTGTGGGATGGATTAGGTAAAATCTCAAACAAACTTATTGAATTACATTTTCCTGATAGATCAACATGTTGAAAACTTGAAAATATGTTTAGAATTCATTTGTTTTTTTTTGTTTTTTTTTGCTCTTTTTTCCATAATTAAAAAAATGTGAAATTTTCAAAATGTCTGCTACCTGCAACTTGAATTCATTCATCATTGGATTTCAAAGATGAGGATAGAATTCTCTGAGTTGTGCAGAAAAATCAATGAAAAACTTTCTGTATTTTTCATCTAATCTCAATATATATTAGATATAGAATGCTCTCCCCCCTGGGGTCTCACTGCTGGGGGAGCCCCCAAAGGACTACCGCATCCCCCTCAATCCCTACCTGAATCTACACAGCCTGCTTCCATCCAGTAACCTGGCAGGCAAGGAGACCCGGGGCTGGGGAGGCTCTGGAAGAGACCGCCGCCCAGCTGAGCCTCCCTTGCCTAGCCCTGCAGTTCCTGGTGGAGGCAGTGGTAGCAACAATGGCAGCAAAGCCTTCCAAATGAAGTCCCGGATGCTCAGCCCCATCGTCAGCAACCGCCTTCCCCCTGAGCCAGGGCTGCCTGACAGCTATGGCTTTGATTATCCCACAGATGTGGGACCTAGACGGCTCTTCTCCCACCCTCGGGAACCAACCTTAGGGGCTCATGGCCCCAGCCGACACAAGATGTCTCCCCCACCTAGCAGTTTCAATGAGCCTCGAAGTGGTGGAGGCAGTGGGGGACCCCTCTCTCATTTTTATTCTGGCTCACCCAACTCCTACTTCACCAGTGGCCTACAGGCTGGCCTCAAGCAAAGCCACCTGAACAAGGCTGTTGGTTCCTCCCCAATGGGCTCCAGTGAAGGGCTCCTGGGCCTGGGCCCTGGGCCCAATGGTCACAGTCACCTGATGAAGACCCCACTGGGTGGCCAGAAACGCAGTTTTTCCCACCTGCTGCCCTCACCTGAGCCCAGCCCAGAGGGCAGCTACGTGGGCCAGCACTCCCAAGGCCTCGGCGGCCACTACGCGGACTCCTACCTGAAGCGGAAGAGGATTTTCTAAAGGGTCAGCACCAGAGATGCTCCAAGGGCCTGCACCGAGTTGCTTTTGGGTTTTTTCTGGTATTTGTGTTTTGTGGGATTTTATTTTTATTATTTTTTTTAATGTCCTTTCTTTGGGTAATAGAGAAATCTCTGCAAAAGACTTTGCTGACCAACCAGCTGGAGCTCAAGGAATGTGGGGTATCTGGGGGCCACACCATTAACTGTGGGTTTGCTCCTGGAGCCAAACCCTGCAGCCTTAAGAGAGAGGGGCCTGGCCTGCTCTCTTTCCCTCCCCAGCTCCTGGCCTTCTGTGCCCGGCTCTCCAGGCCTCCTCTCCTGCCTCGTCACTCCTGTGTTCTGGCCTTTTGAGTGCCTTTGGAGGTGTCCCTGACCTATGAGGATCAGAGACAGTCCCCGTTTTTAAACTTCGACAATTAACTTTGATTTCCTTTTCTAATTTTTTTTTTTAATAACCAGGATGATGACCACATCCACCCCCCCCCATCCCTCCAGAAAGGCCCCAACTTGATTCTTTTAGGGTCTGGCTTTCCCCAGGCCTCTCTATTCCACATATGCAGGTTCCAACAGCTTAACCCTATTCTCTTCCCAATCATCTGCTGCAGGTATAGCTGTCTCATGCCCCTGCCTGCCTACTCTGGCCAGTACCCTAAGCCCCAGGATCTCCAGCCCCTGCCCCAGTATCCTTGCCTTCTGATGCCTTAAAGTTGGCCACAGGTCCTGCTGGGTCAGAGCCTCTCGGATGCAGAGCTCCAAAAGCTCAGCTCAGGACCAAAGAGCTCTGGCCTAGGGCTCACCCTTTCTCCAGGGGGTTCGCCCTGTGGACAGAAGGCCAAAGCCTTGGTCTTGGCAAACCACCCCTTTTGCCCAAAACTTGGGTGCAGAGACCAGTCTTTTCTGCTGGCTTCAACAGTGTCCCCTGCTGTCTGTGAAAGGTGACCATTGTACCCTGGCCCTGGGCGTCAACCATGTTCCTCCAAACCCAGATCATCACCATCCCCAGGCTGGATCACTGGAAAAGGCCTCCTCTCTGCCCAGCTGAGGGGACCTAGGGACTTGGCCCCTGGCCAGCTGAGCCACCACCAGCCTCCCTCCCCAAACCTGATGACCCAACCCACTCCAGTGGGAGGTATCCCCTCCCCTCTCCCCCACAAACCTTTGCTGAATTAAAGTTTGTAAGTAAACGGTTTAAAAAAAAAAAAAAAAAAAAAAAGAATGCTCTCCATTTCTGATCCAATATAGACCTTCATCTCATGGTTATAGCTGGACCATTTTCAATGCTCCTAGGGTAGGAGCTGCATAGTAGCAGATTTAGGAACATCACAGTGACTGGGTTTTGTATGAGTGTGGGGTTGGTATGTTTCTGAACATAGTGTGCTGTTAGAAATGCCAGATCAGTAGACTTCTGAAAATATATTTGATAATGAAATAGACACTTTCTCATGAAGCTCCTATATTTGACAGCAATCCACTCTGATTACATTTCAGAAATATAATCCCTAGGTGATGGGTCTAAGCAGAAAGAGCCTGAAACCATATATTTTATAATCTCCCTACATACACTTCCCTATTTATCATTGTGTGTATGAGTGCATCATTACCATAGGGAAATGAGAGAATATTAAATTTGGCAAGGAGAATTAGGATTAACTGTACTAGCAAAACACAAAAGCTCATAGGAAATTATCTATCTTCACACTGCTCTGAGTCCCTAAGGAAGAGAGTTCATATCCACAGTGGGAGGTATGTTCAATCATAAAATAGTAAGATTGTTTAGTGACACATCATTTAACACAATAAATAAGTTTTAATCCACAAAACTCCTTTGTTGAGCTTTTTTCCTAATGTCCATATTTGTTTTATAGAAAATGAAGGCAAAGTTAATAAGGAATCTGTGTGGAAAGTAATTACTAAATATCTATGTTAAAAAGAACATTACTGATATTTGTGGCTATTTCCTGAATTTCAGCAGCAAAGGTGAGGTTTTAACAATTAGCTTTCACACACTTCTAAATATGAACTTATATTTCTAACAAGACTTGTGACCATGGTTTTCTAAATTTTTTCTACATTGTAACTCTTCAATTTCTCTTTTGTTAGGATTCAGTGATGCAGTGGTGACACCGGTTTAGTCACAGAACTACAAGATTGCCAAACCATGTGAGTCAGGATTGAATGAAGCATTTTCTGCAACCTTAGGAGATTAACAGTTGCATGCAACTCGAGAATGTAAGAAGAACATGTATCTCCTATTTCAACCCATAGTAAGAACTGGCCATTAGTCATTACAGAGAAGAAATTGTACATCCTAGTCAGGAACAATTCCCTTTAAATATGTGAGTCTTTTCATTTTTAATGCATACAGGGTGAGAATCTCTCGCTTGTAGAGTTTATTTATTTTTAGTACAAACAATTGCAGACTACAACTGAGCTGATTGTGAAATGCAACATTTGATATAATATATTCAATGATATTGTCTCCAAAAATATTCTGAGTATATTATAACCTCAGATGTATTATCCACCCCTTTATTGAAGGTCTCAAAATGCATCAAGGCCTGTATTCTACCAAGTATTTCTGAAAATCATTACATGGTTTTCAAGCATCAGAAAAATACCATAGCACCTCCCCCACACTTGATGTGCTTTAAAGATAATGGTTGATTTCATGCTTTCTCAGGATGAGTTTCTGTATCAAATGGGGGAGTCACATTAGCCTTGTTAGTGCTCTAAACAGACAGAATGTTGTTCTAAACAGAATGCATCTTGTATTTAAATATGTCAATCAGGATTAAAGACATATATTTAAAAGGATGCACAGAGAATATTCTACCATTCATAATCCTACTCCACTTCTCTTAACATGAAGCTCCCTGTGTGTCTATGCACCCTGTTGGTCATGAGAAACCTTTGGAGAGTTTTTCTCTGTAGCTCCAGTTATTTCTTCACTCTGTTTCTTGCACAGTGATACATGCCACTGTCTTCAATTCTCATTTCTAAGAATGTTATTTTGTAGAGACAGTAAGATTTTAGAATTGCCTCTGGACATGGCAAATCTGCCCATCAACACTCTGCATAGTTTTTTTTTTTTTTTTTTTTTTTTTTTTTGCCACTTTCATCATATTGCATATCTGCTAACCTTTCTCAAATCTTCCTGAGGTTTTTCAAACCAAGGCCATGGGGAGTATTCTGTGTGGAGTGTTAGTCACTGAATGGAGAAACCTGGCTGGAATTCAGAAGATATCTATACAAACAAGAAATATAGGTAGTATCAATTTTATAGTTCTTATAATATTTTCTATACTGTCCAATGAGTGACCATATGTGAAATAGCAGATAGAATCCTAATACCATTATTCTTTCTGGAAAACAGCAGTGAAATGAGCTGCCATCTTTAACTGCACAGAACAGGAATATCTGTAGTAATTCTGTCCATTACATAACGCATTATAAGGCTGGAGGCATGTCACATATCATATCATAGTACCTCTATATAGAATAACTTCTGAACTACATTCTAAAGTTTCATATTCAGTTGGGTTTTATATGATCATCGCCTTTACAGTATAGTAATATAGTCTGGTTGTCAATATAATGATTTTTTTTAAAGCAAAGAAGTAGTAGATGTTAGATATGAATTCAGAGTAATGAATAGTAGATTATTATAAATCAGAAACACTGTTTTTTAGCAACACAGATCTCATATACAAAATTCTTTTTTGATTTGATAAATCAAGGGCATCAATAACCTCCAAGCCACTAAGTAAATGTCAGTGCTCCAGTTTGATGAAATTGCCTTCATCCTTCCACATAAACAATTAAAGTAAGTATTGTAAGGACCCAGAACATAGGGTCATAGAAAAAAAAAGCAAATATTTTGCTCTTGGGATATTAACTCAACAGCAAGTGTCACAGCTCGCTTTTCTACTCTTTGATTCCCCAACTATGAATCCTAGACAATGTACTACATTTAACATGTACTAGGTTCTACTTAAAAACATAAACTGAATTTTTCAGAACTTTTCTCTCTATATTACTGTCAGTGAATAGGCACCAAGACCATGTCTTTAAATGATGATTCCTTTGTATCTCTACATAGACACCTGCTGCAGAATAATTCCATACAATTTTTCATCATTTTAGATTTAATTTAACATTCACAATTGAATTGTTTGAAGTAAAGTATAATAAGGTGATTATTATAAGAATAATATATTTGGCAAGAAACTCAAGCCTGACCCATGTGTATAAGAGCATATAGACACTGTACAATTTGTACAATAGGATTCAATTACAGTCTAATAGTGTAGAGACTCAAGTAAATGTGTTAATCACATCTACAGTGTCCTCAGCAATGTCAGACACATGCTCATTTCTCAAAATGATACTTGCTGAATGTGACCTCATCATTGTATGTGTAGACATAGGAGATTTCTATGTGTTTGTTAACAGTTAACTTGGTAGCCTTATACACAGATTCTCTATTTATTTGCCTGACTGTTTGTGTGTTTATTCATTTTATTCCGCAATTGCAGTTTTCTTCTGACAGAGACCCTCCTCCCCTCATAGATCCAATTTTCCCATGAGAAGGGATATGCTACTTTGTGTTCCAACACAGCATTGGGCCACATGTCACTTCAGCAAAAATACTTATCTTTTAGGCATTTTTTTAGAGCCCTGTGGGTTCTGGATAGTAATCTCTCGCCTGATGAAGCTGCACACTATCTACTTCTGAATGTTGTGTCTTGTACTGTTGATTGTTTCTTTGGCTAGAAAGAAATTTGTTTTAGTTTGATGGAATCTCATTTGTCAAGTTTATTTATGTTTCCTGTATTTTGTATGTTTTTGGTGGGAGAGGTCTTACCAAAGTAATAATTCTCTGCAAAGGAATCTTTGATTTTTCCTATATTTTCTCCAACTTAAATTATGCATTTATGTTTTGAATACATTTTAGGTAAACTTTTGTACAGGGAAAGTAGCAACACTCAAGTTTAAGTTCCAAAATGTTTACAATTGGTGGTCTTGTTTCCATAGCCATTGACCTGGCTGGATTTTCCTAATTGTTTTTGGGAGGGGTCTCTTTGTCTTTCTATGAAAGGGTTTGTTTTGCAGACCTATCTTCATCAATCTTCTCCCTCAGATGCCATGCTTTCTTCAACTGAGGTTGCATGTGTTATTTTGATGCCACCAGGTGTGTTGGCATTGTTGGATATTTCCTTGTATATTTGGAAGGGATTGGATTAATGTTTTCATTCTTTTTTTTTTTTTTTTGTCTTCAAAACAAGATTTATTTTTTTTTTAACATGAAAATACATGGAAAATACATTGGTCTCTTATCTGTTACAAATAAGACTCAAATTATTAATCATAACAAGAAGTGTTTCTTGAGATATTTCCATCTACACAAAAGACTAACAGCTTATTATTTTTTTTAAAGATTTTAAACATTTTTTGCTTAAAATTATACATTTTTGTCAGTACAGTTTTTTCAGACATTAAAATAAATTTTACATAAAACCATGTGAATATGTTTTTTAGTCACTACTTGATTTTTTTCAAGGGCTTGACAGTATGCATTGAAAACATACCAGTTGCAATAAGCGTAAAGTACATGCAAAACAAAACGCAACATGGAAATAGTCAAAGTCTTCTTGTTTTGTGAATATATGTATAGTTTTTGTTTTCTTTATTTCTTGGACTTCATACAGTCTGTGAGTTGTTTCTGGGGGAGTGCAAGCCTCTGGGGTTAGCATCCCACTATCAGTGACTGCATATTATGTCTGTTCTTTTGTGACTGGGTTATCTCACTCAGGATGATCTTCTCTAGATGCAGCCATTTTCTTAAGAATTTGGTTAAGTCATTGTTTCTGGTGGCTGAGTAGTATTCCATTGTGTATATGTACCACAATTTTTGTATCCATTCGTCTTCTGAAGGACATCTGGGTTCTTTCCAGCTTCTGGCTATTATAAATAGAGCCGCTATGAACATTGTGGTGCATATATCTTTGTTGTGTATTAAAGTGTCTCTGGGGTATATGCCCAGAAGTGGAATAGCTGGGTCTTCAGGTAGTACTATATCCAATTTTCTGAGCTATCGCCAGACAGATTTCCAGAGTGGTCAATGTTTTCATTCTTATCAATTTTAGAATTTCTTTTTCTCATTCTGTGATGAATTCCATTAGTATTTCCACAGGGATTTCACTTTTTTTGTGACTGTCTTCCTGTAGTTGTAATATTTTAACAACATCCAATTTTCCAAGCCAGGATCACAGATATTCCTTCTCCTATCAGCTGTTTTGGGGGTGGGGTTAATTGAATTCCAGGTTCATTATTTATTTTTTTACAATAGACAATAAATTTGTATGAAATGGGCAGCAGTACCTCCAGTTCATTTCTGTTAGTACTCACAAAGTGAACTTTTATAAGTGGTGAAGGCTGGCACTTCAGCTGAACTCAGGTGACCTTCTCTTTGCCTTCTGTTTTTTTTTTTTTTTTTTTTTTTTTCTGATCCTTCTCCTTCACCCACTTCTTCAGGAAAGTGTCTCTGCTCTTTGAGTGCTCAATACACTGAGTGACAGTACATCTTTGCCAAAATCTTGACCTAAACATACTTGTTTGCAATAATGCTCATGGGATGCTGGGTAACAGTGTCGATGCTTCCAGCATCAGCATAGTAACACTTATGATCATTCCTTTTTAAACAGTGCCTATACCTTAATATATACAATTTCAGGTTTCTTGTTGATTCACATGTATGTTGCCAAAGAAAAAGTCCATGTTTCTTAAAGAGCTTAGAGAACATGTAGTACAGGTCCCTCCTTTTATCTCTTCCATTCTGGTCATTTTTGGGCATTACTAGAAGATTGCTGCCACAGCTAAAATTGAGTTTTCATTTTAAATAGAAACTCTTATTTCCACAATGCCATTTGTTTTCATTTGTAGATAACTAAATAGATGTAGTTTCACATTTTCCTTTCCAGCATATCCATCATTGCTATATACAGAAGGTACTAATTTTTCCATGTTCATTTTGTTATTGCTACTTTAATAAATACACTTATCAATTAAAAAAAAAGAAAGGATATTCCACAGTGGAGGAATGTAAAAGGGACAGAGTCATCCAGGAGCAATATTCAGTAAAATCTAGAGCTGTCATTAACAGTGAGGCTACTTTTCTGTCTTTGACTTGGTAACACACAGGTCACTTCTTGTTGCTTAGTGGAACCCATGACATTGTTTTTAATAGCTGAGTAGTACTCCATTGTGAAAATAAACCACAATTTCTGCGTCCATTCCTCTGTTAAAGGACATGTGGGTTTTTTCAGCTTCTGGGAATTTTAAATAAGGCTGCTATGAACATTCTTGAGAATGTGTCCTTTTTATATATTGGAGTGTGTTTTGGGTATATGCCCAGAAGTAGTATTGTTGTACCTTCAGTTACTACAATGTCCAGTTTTCTGAGGAACTACCAGATTTATTTCCAGAGAGGTTTTACCAGCTTGTAATTCAAACAACAGTGGAGGAGTGTACATCTTTCTCTACATTCTCACTAGCATCTGCTGTAACTTGAGTTTTTATCTTAGCCCATCTATCTGGAGTGAGGTAGAATCTTAGTGTTGATTTGATTTGCATTTTCCTTAGACCATATCTTTAGTGACTTCTCATCCACCAAGCATTCCTCAGTTGAGAATTCTTAGATTAGGTTTGTACCCCATTTTTAATTAAAATTATTTGATTCTCTAGATTCTAATTTCTTAACTTATCTGTGTATATTGGAAATTAGCCCGATATTAGGTGGAGGATTGGTAAGTATCCTACCTTAATGTGTTGGTTGATATTTTGTCTTGTTTTCTTTGTTTTGATTTTTGACAGTGTCCTTTCTCTTACAGAAGCTTTGCAATTTTATGAGGTTCGATTTGTTAATTCTTGTTCTTAGAGCATAAGCCATTGTGGTTCTGTTCAGGATTTTCTTTTGCCTGTGCCTATGTGTTCTAAGCACTTTTCTACTTTCTGTTCTATTAATTTTAGTGTACATGGTTTTATGATGCGATCTTTGTTCCTTTTGGACTTGAGCTTTGTACAAGGAGCTAAGAATGGTTATATTTGCTTGATGACTGTCAGTTGAGCCAGCACCATTTGTTGAAGAGGCTGCTCTTTTTCCATTGAATGTCTTTAGTTCCTTTGTCAAAGGTCAAGTATCTAAAGATATGTGAGTTCATTTTTAGGTATTCTATTCTACTTGTTCTTCCTACATGTCTCTGTATGAATACCTTTCTTTTTTTATTTTTTTCAGAATTGATCAGTAATACATGTTATGTCAGGAATAGTGATTCCTCCAAAAGTTCTTTTATTTTTGAGAATATATTTTTGCTATCCTGGGTTCTTTGTTATTTCAAATTAATTGCAAATTTCTCTTTTCACCTTGATGAAGAATTGATTTGGAAATTTTATGGGGATTGCACTGAATCTGTAGAATGTTTTTGGCAACATGGAGATTTTTACTAAACTATATGATCAATTTTAGAGAAGGTACTGTGAGGTGCTTAGAAGAAAATATATTATTTTGTTTTATGATGAAATGTACTGTAGATGTTTGCTAAAACTGTTTAGTTCATAATTTCTGTTCAGTTCAGTATGTTCTTGTTTAGTTTCTCCTTCCGTGGTCTGTTCATTGATGAGAATGGGGATTTGAAGTCTTGCACTCTTATTGTGTGTGGTACAAAATATGCTTTGAACATCAGTAAAGAGTCATTTATAACTGTGGGTGCCCTTTAATTGGCAGCATTGATGCTCAGAATTGAGAGTTCATTTTGATAGATTTTTTTTTCCTTTGATGAGTAAGATTTTTTTGATAACTTTTGGTTAAAAATCTATTTTATTTGAAATAAGATTTAGTACTCCAGCTTGTTTCTTACAAAGATTTACTTAGAAAACATTTTGGCAACTCTGAGTTAATGTCTGTCTTTGCTACTGATATGAGTTTTCTGTGTATAGAAAAATGCTGGGTCGTATTTATATATCCACATTGTTAGTCAATGCATTTTAGTGAGTAAGTCCACTGTTGTTAAGAAATATTAAGAAATTGTGGTTGCTGTTTCTTTTTATTATTGTTTTTAGAGATAGAATTAAGTTTGTATGGTTTTCTTCTTTTGGGTTTGTTGCAAGTAGATATGTTTCTTGGTTTTTCTATGTTTTAGTTTTCTGCCTTGTGTTACCTTTCCATCTATAATCCTTAGTAGGGTTCAATTTGTATAAAGATAGTTTGTAAATTTGGTTTTGTCATGGAATATCTTGGTTTCTACATGCACGGTAGTTGAAAATTCTGCTGGATATAGTAACATGTGCTCTTTCTTGTGTTCTCTTAATGTATATATGGCATCTAGTGTGGATATTTAGGTTTCATAATTTCTGATGAGAATTCTAATATGATTGTTATAGGTTTGCCTTTATATGTTACTTCAAATTTTTGTCTTACTTCTTTTAATATTCTTTTTTGTTGTTTGTTGTGTTTTGAACCTTTGGTGTTTTGACTAATATTGTGTGTCAGAAACTGTTTCTTTTTTGTTCCAATCTATTTGGAGTTCTGTCGGTTTCTATGTTTCTAACTTTTTGGTTACAGAAAGTTTCTTCAATAGCTTTGTTGAAAACATTTACTGGGGATTTAAGTTTGGCATCATAGCTTTCTTCTACACCCATTTCCCTTAGTTTGATACTTCTGACTGTGTCATGAATTTCCTCGATGTTTTAGGATAGGCACTGTTTTGATTTTTGCATTTCATATGATTATTTTGTCAATGATTTTGATGCTATTTTCTGCACTTGAGATTATCTTTTCTGTCTCTTGTATTCTGTTTCTAATACTTGCCTCTATGACTTCTGATCTTTACTAGATATTTTTTTCTCCAGGGTTATGCATTTTTGTTATTTCTTTACATTTATAATTTTTTTTTATTTTTAAGTTCTTTATGGTTTTGTTTAATTCAATTTCTTATTTGGTTGTATTTTCTTTTGTTTCCTCTTTAAAGGATTCTACTTGTTTACTTGTGTTTCCCTGTATTTCCTTAAATGAGTTATTCATGTCATTCTCTAAACCCTCTATCATCATCATGAGGTATGATTTTAAGTTCAAACCGTGTTTGTCTGGTGTGTTGAGTTATGGACCACTTGCTGTCGGGAAAGAACTGTGTTCTGATGCTGTTAGTTTGTTTTGATTTGTGTGAATTAGGTTCCATCATGTTATCTGTGATTATAGTTGGTCATGATGTCTCTAATTGGAGTTTGTCTTTCCTGCTTGCCATTGGGTGAGAGTCTTCTTGCTTTCTCAGCACTCTACAGCAGGATGTAGGTGTCCCTGGCAGTGGGATGGACCTATCCCTGGGCAAAGATGGAGATTGGAAAGTATGGTTCCCAGTAGCACTGCCATGCCTGTGCCTTCTGAGTTTCTGGCAGATTTCTCTTTCAACAGTCAGTGGAGGGACAGTGGGGACACACATGTGGGCTTAACAATGAGGGCTATCCTGGGTGCTCAGAGCTCTGCACGCAAGTTGTGGTCCAGATCTGAATGGTTATTTTTATAAGTAGCAAATGCCAACATCCTACTTCTTTCATTATATTCTTTATTATCTTTGTATAAAGCAGAAAATTTTATTTTTTTAATTTGTCTTACTTAACAGTATCTCTGTATTTTTGTAATCTATATGAACTCTATCATTTAACTACATATCAGAAATCTGTAATGAGACCTGGAATCTGTAATATATCATCCTGATTGAAAAGAGTTTGATTATTTTCTCTTTAGCCTGCACCCATTATACTATTTGAGTTTATTCAAAGAAAGATACCCCAAGAAGATTCCTGTAATAATGACCTTGTCTAGCTATGTGCTTATCTGTCCTTAGTAATCTCCAGGACCAAAAAGACTTCCAAATAATGACAATAAAAAGTTAATTTTAGAATTTTCCTAAAAAATATATTAAAGAGTTTTTTTTTTTCATGAAAGCACATGTAATCAATTGTAAAGCAGAAAATCCCCAAGGATGAAACAGGCAGAGAACACAATCCAAAATCTAGAGATAGAATGATGATGATGATTGTAACAATTCACTCATCTTTGTTCGAACTGTCTCAAGCAGCTCTGCTTTCTTCATGGTTCATGACATTTCTAATGAATATGTCTGTACCTTATTGGAATCTAATTCTTTTCACAAACTGACACTGCAGTGGCATATTAGTTACATTTCTATTGTGATATAAAACACAATAAGCAAAAATGACTTAGAGAATCAAGAAGTTATTCAGGCTTCCAGGTCATATCTGAATCACTAATGAATAGGTACACAAAGGGTAAATGTTTATTTATTCCACAATTAATGCATTTAAAGACTTGGTGCAATTCTACATAAACTAGAGCAGCAATTCTGCACCTGTGGGAGGTAGCATATCAAATATTATTTATATTTGATATTTACATTACCATCCATGGGAGTAGCCAAATTATAGTTATAAAGCATCATCAAAAATAAATTTATGTTTTGGGTCTTACTATTAATAATTCATATCATAGATAATGTTGAAAACCCCTGCTATACAGTATTCTCAGAAAAATAAATTATCCGAGATAGAAACAGGAAGAACACGACCACACTGGAGGTTAGGAAGTCAAAGGAAGAAAACTAGTGCCTTTGGTTAGTTTTGGCTGTAGATTGTGTGTCAAGTGTCTCTGTGAATTTAGTGGATGTGTCTAAATGTGCTTATAGTGGTCTAAAGTTGTACTCTGTATGTAGATGTTTTATTTTCCAATACTCCATGTTTATGGCTGCATGTTCCAAAAAAACATGGTCTGGTCACTGTTGTCTTCAGTAGAATACACTATAATTAATCCCATTATTCAAAACGCCAAAATACTTGGATTATTTACATTAAAAGCACAGTAAATGGAGAGTGTCACCTATTCTGAGACTGCAGATAATTGCTTCCTCATAGGATACCAATAATCTACAGGTAATTAATATCAAGTTCCTTAGTTGAGAAGGTTACAGAAATTATGGAAGGTGTAAGGTTATTTGAATGCCCTCATCTCTTAAGCTTCCATAATTATCGTCCATATTTTAGTTAAATTTATTGAAGATGCAGAGGTTTCAGTGTCTCTCTTCTGAAGTGTCTCCTCATCCTTGTGTTTGTATCCTAATAGTTTATTAGCAACCCATGCAGAAAATGTGTCTCATCATTCAGTATTCATCAGAACCCAATCTAACTTAAATATTTGCATCTTGAAGTCTTCTAGGGAACATGTCCACCACCAGTCTTAAATGTGGATGTTCACAATAGCTTGCAAATAATCAAATGCAGCTGAGATCTTGCAACTGTGAAAAATTAACAGTACCTTATTCCAAGTGCTGATGGAATGTATCCTTAGGTTGATGTTAGCATCAATATCAATTTTCCATTACAAATAATTCAAGCATTGTCAGTGTGACCAAACAGCAAATAACTACAAAGTATCTACCCTTCAATATTTCTCCATCCATGAGTTCTCTCCAATAAAATCATGAGAAGTAACTTTTCAGAAATCTAAGTTACTTTTTTAACTTTCTAAATGTTTATGTGGGCTTCTTATTTTTATTTATTTATTTATTTATTTATTTATTTATTTATTTATTTATCTTTTAGTTTTCATTTTTGTTATTGGAATTTTTTATTTACATTTTAAATTTTATACTTTCCCCTCCACTCTGCTCCCTCTTATTTTCTTCAACTTGTTTCCTTGAACATGCTCCTTATCCCAATTACTTCTCCACCTTAGTGCCATGGTTGATGATGATGTTGTTCTTCCCATGAGGGTACAAATCTTTCAGCTATTTCATTCTTTTATCAAGCATCCTCATTGGGGTCTCTGTGCTCAGTCTGATGTTTAGCTGCAAGCATCCTCCTCTGTATCTTTTTGACTCTGTGAGAGCCACTGAGGAGACATCCAGGTCTGGGTCCTGCCAGTAAACACTTCTTGGCATCAGCAATAGTGCATGGCTTTGGTGGCTGCATATGAGGTGGTTCTTCATGTGAGGCAGTCTCTGTAGATCTTATCGTCATGCCCTGCTCCTCTATTTCCCCTTGTATTTCCTCCTCTCTTCATTCTTTATTCTAAGAAGGACTGAGGCATCCACAATCTGGTTTTCCTTCTTTTTTTTTTTTTGAACTTCATAAGTTCTGTGGATGGTTTCATGGGTATTTCAAGCTTTTTTGTGGGGGGGGTGGAGGGAGGACGTTATCATCTGCTTATAAGTGAATACATACCAAGTGTTTTCTATTGTGATGGAGTTACATCACTCAGGATGATAGCTTTAAGTTCTATCCACTTGCGAAGGAATTTCATAAAATCATTGTTTTTAATTAGGGTAGTTCTCGGTTGTGTATATGTGCCATAATTCTTAATCTATCTCTCTGTTGAGGGATGTCTGGGTTATTTCCAGCTTTTGTCAATTATAAATAAGGCTGATATTAATATTGTTTGGCATGTGTTTTTGTTAGATATTAGAGCTAGTTTTTGGAACATGTCCAGGATTGGTACAGCTGTGTGGTTCCTCAGGTACCACTATGTCAAATTTTCTGGGAAAAGGTCAGAATTATTTCCAGAGTGATTGCACCAGTTTACCAACCCACAAGCAGTGGAAGATTGTTCATCTTTCTCAACCTCCTCACCAGCATCTGTTCTAACCTGAGTTTTTAATCTTAGCTGTACTGACTGGTGTGAGGGGAAATCTCAAGTTCGTTTTGATTTGCATTTCCCTCATGATTCAGGATGTTGAGCATTTTTAGGTGCTTCTAAGGCATTTAATATTTCTTCATTGAGAAGTCTTTGTATAGCTCAGTATCTCATTTTTAATAGGATTCTTTAATTCTCTAGGTTATAGCTTTTTGATTTTCTTATACTTATTGGATACAAGCCCTCTATCAAATGTAGTATTAGTAAAGATATTTTCTCAATCTGTTGGTTGTTGATTTGTCCTCTTGACAGAGTCCTTGGCCTTGCAGAAGCTTTAAAATTTCAGTAGGCAATATCTGTTGATTCTTGGTGTTAAAGCCTAGGCCATTGGTGTTCTCTTCAGGAAATTTTCCCCTTAGCCTATGTTTTCTAAGCTTTTTTCCATTTTCTGTTTGATTAGGTTAAGTGTACCTGGTTTTATGTGGAAGTCTTTGATCCACTTTGACTTGACCATTTGACAAGGAGATAGAAAAGTATCAATTTCCATTCTTCTACATGCTTTCTGCCAGTTGAACCAGCACCATTTGTGGAAGAGTCTGTGCTTTTCCTATTGAATGGTTTTAGCTACTTTGCTGAAGCTCAAGTGACCATAGGTGTGTGGGTTCACTTCTGGGTCTTTGATTCTATTCCAAGGTTTTACCTACATGTCTCTGTACCAATATCAGAGAGCATTTATCACAATTGATCTGCAATACATCTTGCGGTCAGTGATGGTGATGGTGATTCCCCTAGAACATTTTTTAATTGTTAATAATGGTTTTTGATATTCTAAGATTTTTTCCTATTCCAGATGAATTTGCAAATTGCTCTTTTTAAATATATGAACTATTGAGTTGGAATTTTGATGGGGATTGCATTGAATTTGCAGATTTCCTTAGGCAAGATGCCCATTTTTACAATGTTGATCCTTCCAATCCATGAGGTGGGAGATATTTTCATCTTCTGAGGTCTTCTTCAATTTCTTTTTAATAGGCTTGAAGTTATTGTTGTACAGATCCTTCACTTGCTTGGTTAGAATCACACCATGGTAATTTATATAGCTTATAACTTTGGTGAATGGTGTACATTCTCTAATTTCTGTCTCATCCTGTTTGACCTTCAAGTAAATCTATAGATTTGCTTGAATTAATTTTATATTCAGCCACTTTGTTGAAGGTGTTTATCAGCTGTAAAAGTTCCCTGGTAGAATATTTCAAGTCACTTAAGTATACTATCATATCATCTGCAAATAGTAATATTTTGACTTCTTTATTTCTAAGTTGTATCGTTTTGACCTCTTTTTATTGTCTTATTGCTTTTGCTAGTATTTCAAATACTATATTGAATAGGTAGGGAGAGAGTGGACAGACTTGCTTAGTTCCTGATTGTAGTGGGATTGTTTCAACATTCTCACCATTAATTTGATGCTGGCTAATGGCTTGCTGTATATTGCTTTTACTATGTTTAAATATGTACCTTGATTACCTCACCTTTCAAAGACTTTTAACATGAAGGTGTGTTGAAATTTGTCAACTGCAAGTGATATGATAATATACTTAAGTGACCTCAAAAATTCCATCAGAAAACTTATACAACAGATGAACAACTTCAGCTAAGTGGCTGAATATAAATTAAACTCAAACAAATCAGTTCACTTCCTCTATTCAAAGGACAAACATGCTGGAAAATAAATTAGGGAAAAGATACTCTTGTCAATAGTCACAAACAATGTGAATAACTTGGTGTGATCCTAGCTAAACAAGTGAAGAACCTGTATGACAAAAGTTTAAAATCTCTAAAGAAGGAAATTGAAAAAGATCTCAGAAGATGGAAAGATCAACATTGTAAAAATTGTTATCTTACAAAAAGCAATCTACAGATTCTATGCAATCCCCATCAAAATTCCAACTCTCTTATTCATAGAGTTGGAAAAAGCAATTTTCCTATTCATCTGGAAAATAATAGAATAGCAGAATATATCCTCAATAAGCAGAAAACTTCTTTAGGAATCAAAATTCCTGACTTTCATTGGATCAAAGATCTCCACATAAAAACATGTACACACATGCTCTTAAAAGAGAAAGTGGGCAAAAACTTAGAACACATAGTCACAGGGGAAAGTTTTCTGAACAGAACAACAATGGCTTGTGCTCTAAGATCAATAATCAATAAATGGGACTAAATTAGATTGCAAGGTTTCTGTATGGTAAGTACACACTCAAGAGAACAAAAAGGCAGCCAACAGAATCGGAAGGATTTTTACCAATTCCACATGTGATAGAGGCCTAATATCTAACATATTCAATGAAATAAAGAAGTTAGCCACCAGAGAATCAAACAGTCCTATTAAAAATAGGATACAGAGCTAAACAAATAATTTTCAATTGAGGAATATCAAGTGGCTGAGAAGCCCCTGAGCTAATGCTCAATATTTCTAGTCATCAGGGAAATGCAAATCAAAACAGCCCTAAGATTCTACCTCACACCAGTCAATATGGCTAAGAACAAAAACTCAGTTGACAGTACATGCTGGTGAGGATGCTCAGAAAGAGGAACACTCCTCCACTGTTGGTGGGGTTTTAAGCTGGTACAACCACTCTGGAAATAAATCTGGTGTTTTCTCAGAAAATTGGACATAGTACTATCTGAAGATCCAGCTATTCCACTTCTAGGCATATACCCCAAAATTGTCCCAACATATAATCAAGGCATGCAATACCATGTTAATAGCAGCCTTATTTATAATAGCCAGAAGCTGGAAAGAATCCAGATATCCTTTAGTAAATAAATAGATACAGAAATTGTGGTATACTTTCACAATGGAGTACTACTCAGCTATTAGAAACCATGACTTTATGAAATTCCTAAGAAAATTTATGAATCTAGAGAATATCATCCTGAGTGAAGTAACCCAGTAACAAAAGAACAGATATAATATGCTCTCATTGACGATTTGATTCTAGTAACAGAAAACTCTGAATATTCAAGAAAGGTATATTCTTCTGATACCAATCCTAAATATCTTTTTCTAGTCTCTCCAGTTTTTGAAATCCAAACTAGCATGGTCTGGAAACCAAGGACTATATTGCAGCACAAATTTTAAACATGCTGCAAATGTGTAAATGCTGATTCTGATTCCTATTTTCTTAAAATAGACAAAGTTGTACTTATTAAAGGCCCTTTTCTATAGACATTTTTGGCCCATGACTTATTTATCCTGCCCTTTCATCTCTCTCTACCTTGAGAATTCCCCCCCCCCCTTTTTTTTGGTTATTTTACTTACTTTCATTTCAAATATTATTGTCCTTCCTAAATCTCCCTCAAAAGATCTCCTAACCTATTTCCTCACCTGCTACTCTGGGGGTGTTTTTCCGGGACCTGCCCACTCTTGCTTCACCAACTTAGCATTTTCTCATGCTGGGACCTCTATCTGAATGTTGTTAGAGTAGGCGATCCTTTGCTACATATACAGCTTGAGCCATGGTCCCCTCCATGTATATGCTTTGGTTAATGGTTTAGTAATTGGGAGATCTGTGGGATCAGGTTAACTGGTATTGCTGTTTTTCCTATGGGACTACAAACCCCTTTATTTCCTTCATTCCTTCTTCTAACTTCTCTAATTTAGTCCCTGTGCTCAGTCAAGTGGTCGGCTGCAACCTTCTAAATCTGTATTGGTCAGTCTCTGGCAGAGGCTCTTAGAGGACAGCTGTCATCAAGTACTACTTAGCATCAGCAGTGATGACTGTTGTCAGAAGCCATCATAAGACAAGCTAATAAATTTCAGGTGAACTTATAGATGTGGCCTGCTCAGATTTTTATATAGTATGTGATAGATTCACTCTTATTATGCAAGGGCATAGGATAATTCATTTTAGAAAATATTTCCTCGATTAAGATGTTTTCTTGTTATTATTAAACATATATAACAATCATTAAGTAATAGCCTCCCACTTTGGTGCAGATCTCTGTACATCTACAACAATATATTCACTTATAGAGATGCTAGAAGGACACATAGACAACTTGTTATGTCTTAATGATGATCCTACTAGAATTGCTAAAATTATAGCGTTGATTATTACATTCTTTTATAGTGGGACTGTTACTAGATCCTTTTTTGATAGTCAAAATTGCAGTGAGAACTCCGCTAGTCTCCCAAGTGTCACCAGTTAATTGCTCTTAAATAGTAACCAGATTTTCTCCTTCTCTGAGAACATACCAAGAGGCTGTAAAACAATTAACTAAATGTCATAAAAAGAGAACTAACAATTTATTATACTTACTATGACAAAAGGTAAAATATTGACTGGGATTATCTACACAAAATTTATCTCATAACATAGTTATGGTTTTAAACCTTCAGTGAACCTGTGAACCTGAGACAGGTGATGTATATTTATCAAGAGAGTTACTCTTAATAGATATGGATGTAAATATTCTCTGTTGTAAACTTTTCTTTCAATTTATGATTTGATTTTTGTGTTTAACTTTATGACATGCAATCATGTGTTCTGAAAGATGAATAAGTACTAAGGACAAAGAGAAGATAGTAGATTGTTTCCCTCCTGGAAGATTTTTTTTTCTCAAAATAATTTGTCTTTTTTCCTGCTTAGGATATTTCTGCATTTTTCCCTTGAGAAGCTCTATAAAACCTATAATCACTTTTCAAAGTATCCTTTTATTTTGTGGCTTCCAGCTATCAGGCTGAAATTTAGTGCCTCTATGTTCATGTTGAGATTGTACAAAGGTTATTTACTTAATCAGTTGCTGTTTTAGGAAGATGTGCTAAGTGCACTAAACTACATATCCTGGCATCAGAGGATCACAGAAGGCAGGTGAGCTAGAGTAGCGTACTAACTTAGACTTGGATAAATAAAATTTATATTATTATAGAGCAACCCTAACAATCTCCTAAGACACAGTCTTATTCCATATCTAGTAAGAAAACATCTTACCTTCAGTTGTTGCTCCTTCTCACTCACTGTCTCTCAAAGAACTCAGAAAAAAGACGACATCCGTCAGGGGCTGGCCCTCATTAGTATGTGTTTGGTATCTGCAAATTGGGCAGATGCCCAGGTGGAACAGTTTCTGGATGGCTTTTTCTTCTGTCTCTGGTCAAATTCTAACACAGAGGCCTCGCAATTTTTTTCACTGAAGTTTTATTCTTACCACAAGTATACTTACTTCTATGGGTCTCTGTTTAAGAATGAAATGCCCGGGTTCTTTCATGGTAGAGGGCCAGAAGGTCCTTGCTGACAAAGTGCACCACAGAGAAGATGATGAATTGGGGTGGGAAAGTAACATTGAGTCATGGATGATGTCCAAGACAATCTTACAATCTGACTATTGATCAGATTCCTTCCCCAGCTCTGACTAGCAACCAACAGCCTCCCCCTGTCTCCAGCTTACATAGAACAAAACATACTAATAATTATCCAAGAATTCTAGATTATTTGTTAAATTTTTATTATATTATTACATATTCATGATTATTAATTCAGTCACAATTAGAAAATACATACATAAAAGATTTTATTTTTACTATCAGACAATGTATGACAGCAGATACTGATTAGAATATGGAGAATTACAAACACTCCTCAATTTGTGGAGGGATTGCATAGTGGTTCTCCCAATCTCAAAATCAGTATTGCAGTTCCTAAGAAAATTAGAAATATCACTACCTGAGGACACAGTTTTATCTCTCCTGGGCATATATCCAATAAATAATACAACATATAACAAAGACACATGCTCCAATATGTTCATAGAAGCCATATAAATGTATATATTACAGGAATTGACATAGAAAGTGTCATGCATTTTCATAATGGCGTACTACTCAGCTATTAAATCTATGACTCAATGAAATTTCAATGCAAGTAGATGGAACTAGAAGCTATCATCCAGTGTGAGGTAATCCAATCACAAAGAACACAATGTTTCAGTGTATATACTTACTGATATGTGGATTTTAGGCAAAAATCTCAGATTACCCAAGAAACCATTCAGTCAATATGAAGCTCAAGAAGGAAGACCAAAATACAGATGATTTAGTGCTTCTTATAAGGGGGAACAAAGTACTTATGTGAGGAAACATAGAGACAAAGAGTGGAACAGAGATAGAAAAGAAGGAAAGTCCATCGAGAGCTTGCCTGACCTGGCAACCCATCCCCTTTGCAGACACCAAACACATTCACTTGGATGATGAAGAAGAGCCTGGTGACAGGAGCCTGATAGGAATGTCTCCTAAGAGGCTCTGCAGAAGCCTTACTCGTACAGATGAGGATTCTTGTAGCTAAGCATTGGACTGAGCATGGGGACCCCAATGGAGTAGTTACAGAAACAACAGAAGGAGTTGAAGGTGTTTGCAATCCCATAGGTATCAACCACCCAGATACCCCAAGCTTCCAGTGACAAAACTACTAGCCAATGTGTACATATGAAAGGACCCATTTCTCTATACACATAAGTAGCAGAGGATGAAATTTTTGGTCAAAATAAGGAGAGGAAGCCCTTGGTCCAGTGAAGACACATTTTCCCATTGTAGAAAATGCTAGCATTCTGAGGCAGGAGTGGTTTTGGGAGTGGAAGCATCCTCATAGAAGCCGGAGAAGGAGTGCATGTGAGTGGGGAGAAAGGGTATAACATTTGAAATGTAATTACATAAAATATCCAATGAAATAAATATAAAATTAATATAAAGAGTGTCTCCTTATAAGCAAGCACACTTAGTTTATGTCATCCTGCTTTTAGTCTAGATGTGTCAACATTTTGAAATCTCTCAAGACAAACAACCTATCTGAGTTCATCATTTTATGAACAGCAAATACTGACACATTTTTGACTATGCCTTACTTTACTGTCAGGGATTCCAAAATAATTAATTTTATTAAGCTAAGGAAATGCACAGCTTGAATCTGAAGTTATGTGCTTCACCATGCTCCTGATTCTACTAATGCATATTTAGTTGGGTTATGGTAATCTTTTGTTCAAAAGAAAAAATATAGGTTTCAAAAACCTTATGAAATTCACCTCTGTTGAAACACCACAGAGATATTGTTTTATCAACAATAGTATTTGTATTATATTATATAACTTGGGTAATTTGGGACATATAAAATGGTGTCTAAGATATCTATAAAGTATGTCATATAATTTTCCAAGGAATATTGTCTGTGCTCTTAATGGATACAAAGTAAAGTTCTTTGTTCAAGGGAATGAATACACATACACAGAGAGATGGGAGGCATGGAGGAAGAGAGAGAGAGGGAAGGAAAGAGACTCAAACTCATAGATGAGGCTGAAAGAAAAATAAAAGACATGGGGAGAATAAAATAGAGAATAGAGATTTCAGATCTGAGCTTGCCCTTGGTTAAAGGATATAAAGAGACTTCTCATTTTTGCTCTAAATTCCTTTCACTCTGAGATTCTATTTTCCCAAAAGTTTCTTTAGCTGCAAAGAAGAAAAGTAAGTTACTTAAACGAATTGTAGCCAAAGTGCAATTAAGGTTAATTCTTCAACTCTTGACATTTACTGAGAATCATCCATTTTGTCCTGAGCATGGAACTCATTCAGGATTTTATTTGAATGGTAATGATTGATGGTTCTGGTTTATGAGACCTGTTATACTGAGTCATTTAATACTCTGGAATCAGGTGGAGCTTGCTTTACATTCTCAATAAAAAAGGTAATACCAAAAATCTGTCTTTCTATTGAATCAGTTGCATCTAATTTGCATGATTCCGTGACCAATGTTAATGTATTTTATAATCCACATCTGTTAAAATACTTTTAAAAAACTATTTAGGCAGCACTATTTTCAGTATTTAGTGAAATGTGACAAAACCCCACACATGTAGCCCTCATTTGCCATAAATGGTGATCTTACAAAAGGGTTATATAGGATTGGATTGAAAGTCATCTCATTAGAGAAGTAATAGACATTATGACAAGTATTATGGAACTAAACACTTTGACTAGTAAGCCATTATGAAACAATTCTCACCACCCATAAGTTTAGTCTGTGACCCCAGTGAGGAATAGATGACTGTCTGCCCACTGATGCTCATAATCAAACACAGGATCATGATCCCCATCATTACTGATCACCAGTCTATTATTCAGGAAAGCATCCAAACATAGTTCAAATGTTTTTCCTGGTCCCAAGTGGTTATGGTCAGAGCTGTTATAAGGTTTTGAAAAAAAGATCCTCATAATAATGCATCATTAGACTTCTTTCACAATATCAGATAAAAAAATACAAACTACAGAGCCCTTTAGTAATTTTTTGATCATCTGCAAAAAAAGTTATTTAGGAAATATAAATATCAAAGAGGTTTTTAACTTTTTCTCTTTCAACAGTTATTAAAAATTAGGGCTTTAACTGTAAAAATATGCTGTTGCTAATATTTCTCATACTATTGATGATTTGATAAAGTCAAGTATAAAATTTTGGAACATAAGAATCATTTATGGCAATATTCTTTGTCTTCTTAAGATTTTAATATGGAAGTAAAAAGGTCATATCTAAAAATAATGCAAAAGAAAACTTACTAATCATCCTCAGTATCCTAAACTTTCTTCTAATATTATAAATATAAAAAGCATTTTTAATATTTCAGTCAACACCAACCTAGTTTTGGAAAACATATTAATTCAATCTCAAGAAATACATAGGAACACTCATAATGAATATTTTTCAGTAAATCTTCAGGAAAATGTTGTCTGCTGTCTCAGTTTCAGGGCAGCTTTCTTCTCCACTTGATTTCTGACACACTCAGGATGTGGTTGCAACACTGTGTTCAGCACAGTAGTAGACTGCAGAGTCCTCAGAGGAGAGTCTGCTGAGTTGCATATAGGCTGTGTTGGAGGATTTGTCTGCAGTCAGTGAGGCCTTGCCTTGGAATTTCTGAGCATATTTGGTATTACCATTCGCAGGATCAATCCAGCCAATCCACTCTAAGCCCTGTCCAGTCCACTACTTCACCCAATGTATATAGGTACTAGCAATGTTTATGCCGGAAGCCTGGCAGGACAACTTGACTGAGGATCCTGGATTCATGAGCTCAGCTCCAGACTGCTTCAGCTGTACATCTGAACGCACGCCTGTGGAGAGAAATAAGAAGTGATTGGCACTGTCATCTGAGTCTATGGTCTCTTAAATTTGGGACTTGGGAGTCTCTTACCTGTAGCTACTGCCCTTGGGAAGGAGATGATCCAGCTGCATTTCATGATAAGGACCTTGTGATTCAGTGACTGTAGAGTAAACAGTGCTCATATGTTGTTGTTTGGCGTGGATATCTCTGCATTTATCATCATAGACTCCCATGGTTTGCATATTCATGAGCCAGGGGTCTTTCTTACATAAGGACATGTCCGCTGGAGAGGAAGTAGAGTGCACCTGTTCAGTCAACAGGATGATGGTGGCCAAATTTTAATTCTATCTGAGAAACTTTCCCTGAGACATATGCAGGCCATTTAAATATAATATCAAAGCCAAATCTGTCAGTTTTAAAATAGAATTCTAACCTTAGACATTTACTTGTCTTGGTTTCAAAATTGATTGGTTGATTGTTGATAGTAGCAATGAGGATAATGGTTACTGAAATTAAAAACAATCTCATTAATAAGAGATTGCAAACTTTTTTAAAAACGTGAAAATAATAGTGGGTTTTCCAGAAGGCTACACACTAAATATTACACAAATGAAAGCATGTGAACCTGCCTCAGAAATATATGCAAAGTTTATTCAGCATCATATAACAGCTATGTCAATGACCCAAGCAACATGTCAGTCAACAAATGATTGAATAAATTTTGTATGTATGCTATACATACAGCTCAGCAGAATGTGATATTCTATAATGAATAAGAAACTTGATGTTTTAAGTAAATTAAGACATTAATAGAAATGCAGATATTGATGAGTCACACAATTGTCAGAATTCGATATTGTCCAGTAAGAAACAACTGTGTATGCAAACATGAAACAAAGGGACAACAAACTTTCTACATAATAATTGAGAATAATAGTAATAATAAATAATGGGAATGATAAGGACAAGAAAAGTATATGTTGATATCACAGAAGAAATACTCAATGACAATAAATTTATATAAACATTCAAAACATATGCGTAGTTTTAAGTTTTCTTTTAAAACTATTTTTGTTCATCCCTTGCAATTTTCATTCATGACTAAATACGCTCCTTTGATCTCCTTGATCCCAGTGCCAGTCAAAGCTGTTTGATGTGGATGAGGAGGCTAATAAGAATCTCCTGGATTGCACAGACATCACTAAAACACTGACACACTTCACCAGCTGAACCTCACAGTGAACACAGGAAAGCACATAGAATTCTAGTTAGGGACATTTCACACATGTCCAAATTCCCTTTAACTCATGTCCTATACTTCACACATTTTCTATTTTTTTAAAGAGTGACAAGGAAATTCAACTTCAGCCACAACTGCATGTTAAATGGTCTGTGTCCAGTGCTGATCCATGAATAGGCAGAGCTAAGAATCCAGGTCTGTGTTCTCTTCCAGAGCTGCAAGATCAGGGCTTGTTCATATTTCATGAGTTGAGAAAGATTTTCTTTTGCCTGACTTTCTGATAAATGGGGAGTTCTGAAGTGAAAACTTTAAATATACTAATTACTAGGAAGATGTCTGACAGAAAATTAAGGAATTTGTGTCAATTATTGCATCAAAATATCATATAATTGTATAAAATAAAAATATCTCTGCATTTTCATCTATAATACTGTTCTTCTTGCCTTACCTGCTTCAAAAATGTATCAAAATATTCTTAGATTTTTAGAGGATTAGCATGAATGTAAATTATGTCATATATATATAATTTACATCAAATATAATTTATGATATATGATATAAATGACATATAATTTATATATATATATAATGTGTGTGTGTTTCAATGATATATCCCAGTAAAAACCATTGTACTGTACTTGAAGTTAAAATTAATCGCAAGTATTGAAAAAATATTATAAATATATTTTCTAATATTAAAATAACTTATAAGGTTTGCCTCTCTCTCTCTCTCTCTCTCTCTCTCTCTCTCTCTCTCTCTCTCTCTCTCACTCACTCTCTTTCTCTCTTTCTCTCTCATACACACACACAAATACACACACACGTATATTATTTACTTCTAGCTATAGATTTCTATATCAACTATATCTATATATCTATATCTGAACATCTTTTTGTGGCAAAGATTTGAGTTACCTTAGGAGTCAAATCACTATTTAGTGTACAAAGAATAAGCAAATGTACCACATGTATGATCACAAGGGTTTGGAGAGGTGTCTTCATCATGAATCTCAGGCCATATTTCAATTAACCTTCCCATATTCTACCTGAGGATATAATACTTTCATAGGAGTTGTGATTTAAGGTTTATGATTAAGTGTACTGAAATATTTGCCCATTTCTCTTTAAATCAATTTTGATTCTCTGTTTTTCAATTGAGGAGTGTATTCCACTTTGAGAGCAAATGTGGTTTTGGTATCAAAATGTTCCTCTAGATTGTGACATTTCTATGTATGTGAAAGTCCCAGGAGAATGATTTAAACTCAAGAGTACAAAAATAGTGATCTCTACTCACTTCTGGTTTAGGTCTTTCAGGAAAAAAAACATTACAACGCATTACGGAATGGCCTCTTGAGGGCTTCACTAGTAAATTTTGCTACATATGGTTCATGAAGGACAAATTCTGAAGGAGTATGGAAGCCTGCTAACTGATTATGTCTACTTCTGCTCTTCAAGTTTCTACCTGTGAGTGAAGTGAACTCCACCTGTTGAGCCGCATTTAATCTGCAGCAGAGATATTCTTGTGTGACCCTGGGCCTCTGTCTGCCTGCCCCAGTTTTGAATAATGACAAACACCACATTTATTTATAAGCTTTTTCTTTATGACTAGGAATACCTTCAATTTGTTTAGAACTCAATTAACAAGAGCAGGGACTGTCACTAAAGCTGTTGATTTTGTGGAATTTATTCCCTTGTCTGGCCTCTGTGAGACAGGTTCCACTTCATCCTTCAGAAACATGGTGAGCCTGATTGGTAAAATTCAATTGCAGGGATCCACACTCTCAGAGGAGAAGAGGAGGGGCCATGGGAGAGAGATTGTGTGTGTGTTTGGGGGAGAGTTCCCAGGGGAGCAGCCATCAGAATGCGAAAATGAAATAACTGAAAATGAAAAATTAAACAGTTCTGAATTTGAGAGGAAGTGAACAATGGATAAGAGATGGATTACAGTGGGAATATTGAGATGTACAATATTCAGGTAGGAAAATCTCATCATCATAATGTAAGCCAACCAAATCTAACAAGGACAGATGTGAAAGAAATAAGAGATATTAACTCTTGAGTGGATTAGGACCTGTGTTGAGCTTCATGTAGCTCAGTGACTATCACCAGTTACACTGGACTCATGTCTCAGTTCTGGAGCCCCACAAACATTTTTATTAACAGCTGTGTCTGTGCAGGATCTGTGGAATAAGGCATATGTTTTATGTGTGGATGATGAAGAGACTGAGAGTCTTTTTCATCGGTTGCAGGCCCTGCTTTGTACCCATGTTGGCTCTACCTGAAAGTCCACATAGGTCACTATGAAAAAAATCTTACAGAATCTCTGTCCTGATTCGAGGTTTCCACAGTCTCCCATATTTCTTATTCTGAGGGGATCTGACACTTCAGGTTTGTCTTTAATGATGCTCGGAATTTGGACAATGACCTGTTTATCCTACATTGAAAGTAAACTTTAAGAGCTGTTGATATAGCTCTGTGATTCCAGTTCTTACAACACAAGCAGAACAATCTCTGTTTTGTCTACACATGTAAAAAAAGAGGTAGATATGTTTGGTAGCCAGTCAATAAGCCTAAATCTTAGATTTGAAGACAGTGTTATTGTTGGGACTCAGTGGCCATAAATTATTGAAAAGTCCTAAAATTCTGGCCTAGTGATGGACTTTGTTTCAATGTCATTGTGTAGGTTTTTTTATGTCTTCTGAACATTGATACACACAAGCAGACACATAGACACACAGGCACACACACACACACACACACACACACACATAGATGAGAGAGAGGGAGAGATGCAGGGAGAAATGGAGAGCTTTGAAGAGACAGAGACAAAAGTAGACATCGTATCCAGAGAAAAATTCCATAATATATGATAAATAAATGAATACAAAACAAGTATTAAGCAGAAAACTGAAATTTGAATAAACATTTGTACACTTTACTACAGTAGTACTTGTAGAGAGAATACCTGTAGATATGCATACTAAAACTAAAGTGTCTTACACTCCCTTTTTTCTAGGTCTTTCTGCATAGCTTATAACACTCAGTAAATTTGTGTACTCTTTGTGCCCCCTGATTTTAACAAGTGACCAACAAGAGGTTTGTGTTTGAGCTCACAATAAATTTCACTCACTGTGTCTCTTGCACAGTAATACATGGCTGTGTCCTCAGACCTCAGACTGTTCATTTGCAGGTACAGGGTGCTTTTTGAATCATCTGGAGATAGTGAATCGGCCGCTCACAGAGTCAGCATAGTAGGTGGTACTACCACCATTATTAATGGATGACACCCACTTCAACCCTTTTTTGGGTTCCTGGTGGATCCATTGCATCCAGTAGCTACTGAAAGTGAATCCAGAGGCTGCACAGGAGAGTTTCAGGGACCTTCCAAGCTGCACCAAACTTCCTCCAGACTCCACCAGCTGCACCTCACAATGGACTCCTGGAAACAGAGTATACTGCTCAGTGAAATGTCACCAACAAAACAAAAAAACAAAACAAAACAAAAAAAAAAAAAAACAATTTTACTGTTTCCCATGTGCAGATAGCAGACAGAATCACAGATTTATCACTTACCCTTTAAGAAAAGGACAAGGAAAACCAAGCTGAGCCTGATGCCCATTGTGAGTGCTGTGCAGTGCTGATCACTGAATGTGAGGACCTGGGAATCCAGGGCGGGGCTCCTCTGTCAGAGCTTCAGGGTCAGGGCAGAGCTGTTTTTTATGGGCATAGAGAAGAATAATTTGCATATGTTGTTGTTACAGCTCTGGAACTAGACTTACACAGTGTTCATAGTACATATATGACACCAAAGTCAAAGATGTTGGTTACAGACTTTGACAAAATGTGGTAGTTTCATCATAGTTACATCTTTAAAGATCCTCCATACTTCATTGCTTTCCTTTTGTGAATGTGCACAGTACATTTTTTGTTTCCATACTGTCCAGATTTCTTTGTATAAATATGTGACTAAATAGCACCACAGATACTTGTTTTTCTAAGGATGAGCTCTGTCTTTTCCACTGTCTGCCAGGACATGACTTCTCCTGAATATGACACTTAGACACAGTTAGACCTGCAAGGTTATGGTTTCAAAACTCATTTCCTGTGACAAGAACACTGGATATTTTCTTCAATTAACTTCTTTATGTTTGAATTCTGCACTCAGACCCTACAGATGCTTCCATGTGAGACATTATAGGAGACTAAGACACCAAGTTTGCAATGGAGTTGTATTTCTATTTTTAGCAAACTCATCTTTTCTTCCTGACATTCTACATTTCTTCTTTTAAAGTGTCCCCTCCACCATTTTCTTTTTCTTCTTTGTACCAGGTAGCATGTGACTGTCTTTAGGGTGTGTTGGGCTAGTTTTCATTTTCCCCACTTAACATGATTAGTAGAACAAGAGTATTTAATTATGTTTTTAATGACTATTTCCTATTCAGCCAGTTTTCTGGTTTTCTTTCTCCTCTTACCCTTCTCACCACACCTCACTTTTGTTTTCACATCACAAAAATTCCCTTCCTTTAAGTTTTCCTTGTCTCACAGAAAAGATGTGTCTCCTTCTTTTGGTGGAGTGAAATGTGTAGCTCTGCAGTATAATTTGGTGGTGCCATAGTAACTCTCAGTTCATAGATTGTATATCTTGTAATGTTTTTTATGCTTTGTATCTAAAAACTTTACTACATCATCAATATTGTTCCTAATATACCTTCAAGTCTTTCTTCCCAAAGTCCCATAGCAATGATATTAGAAAAATTATAAGACAAGACCAAGTACAGTCCATCTTTTTGATATCTCCTTTTGTTTTTGCTAAAGATGTCTTTGGTGATGACTGTTGTGTCTGGGACCCTATTGCTGAGGAAAAACGAGAAGAGGGATGGCAGAAGCTGCTGGTACTGAGGCTTCTTCTGTAGGATCAAAATAGTTCTTGACTTGTTTGGTGTTGCTGGTCCTACCTCTGCTGCCCCTTGTCCTTGGACCATAGCCAAGGTAATGGCTGCTGCACCAGGTGCTGGATGGTTGGAGATGCTGGGCCTGCTTTTCCTCAGCAGTCAGAGGCCTGGTTGCAAATGAAGCAGAATGGGGAAATTATGGATAATCTTCTAAGGAGTTGCCTCCTCTGGAGGCCTCAACAACCTGGGCCAGGGCTTGTGAGCCACTGGCAGATAGGACGCTTATGTAACACTGGCCAGAGTGCCTCGAAATACCCCTGCTGTCACTTGGGTTTTATAAGAACCAAAATGTAATTAATGTGACAGTGTGGATTCTTGTAGGTTTTGTGTCCTGTGTTCATTACACTGCTGGACCAGGACAATTTGGGAAGAGGAAACTGGGAGTTTGACTGATCTTATCCAACAGTGCACTGGGGGAAGATGCTACACTCCAGGGAAGCCTCAAGGCATAACTTCAGGTGGGAAACCTCAGTCTCAGGCATGGGGCAAACAAAGCTCTATCTGATGTCCCTAAGCCTGAGAGGAGGCTGTGGACATGAAGTGAGGATCTTTGACACCCAGGTACCATTGGAAGTTACAGAAGAGCTGAGTATACTATTTTGGCCTGTTGTTTGGATCTTGACTAAGGTGGAAGAGGGACTGAGGAAGGGAAATTCTGGATGGTCATACTCTGATGATAGTTGTCCTAACTGTGGCGGTCTTGAGGCAGTCATACCTGCGAGTGTAGGAAGGCCTTCTCTGGGAGACTAGAGAATGGCTCTCTATACAAAGGTCTTCTCCATGGCTCCTCACAGATCCCAATCAAAAGAGACACTGCGGTTCTCCTTTTTGGCCTGATCTTAAGTACCTTTATAAGAAGGAAAGCTTATTGAGTAAGCCTCCCATGCTCTCTAGGTACTTCATTAGAATGGTGATCACTGTCTTGTGCATACCTGACCTGAGGTCACACGGTGTTCCTCTTCTACATGTGGGAGCATAGAGAATTGCCCTTAAATAACTGGTGGCAGCAATATAAAGGAGTCTGTGGACAGTGATAAGAGACTGGTGCTCTATTGTAGTCAAAGTTCCTACTGTCCGTTCGGGGTCTCTGCATCTGCAAAACTTTTAGATTAAGGCTAAAGGCTCATGGTCCAGGTCTACTGCTACACAAATTCACATTGCAGAAATCGTTAAAAAATCACATTGTTTCAATGGGTTAAGCATGGCATATAACATATGACAGATTCTTCTGCAGAACACATGTATTTTTCTTTAGAATTAAGATTATGTCAGCAGTGAGATGTAAAATTGCCACACACACACACACACACACACACACACACACACCACAAAACACACAACACAATATTTATAAATTGATTCTGAAGATAAACTGGTATAAAGATAATTCCCTTAATATAGCTGAGTAATACTTCAAAGTGTACCTAGACTTTCTTTGCCCTGGGAACTATGTTTTTATTTGAATTTGATGAAACATACAGACAAAAGATGGGGAGCTGCTTTTCTTAGGGCTGCTGGAAGTTTGTCAGTGGTTGATGCCATATGGCTGAATCCAGATTCAGTTTCTTGAAGCTGTTTATATGACTTGACCCAGTCATCAAACTATCTTCTCAAACATTTGGTCTTGCTCCTTCAGGGCTCTTTCCAGGATTATCCAGCTCTCTTTCCATTTTATCTTATGAGTTGTGGCCCATGTCCTCTAAAATCTTGGTAGCTGTAACATTCCTCTGCATGCAATTCCTGGGGGATTGTAACTTGAGACATCCAGAAACCCAAGGCACACCAGAATCTGAACTAACCAGATTGTGTAGAGGGACTGTCTCTTTCTTCAAATATTTTAAGCCCTTGATATGTGTATTATACTATCTATATTTAATATCCTATTCCTATGAGATCCACATATATGTAATATATAATCATTCATAGAACGTTAGCTTCCCCTCTTGTGCTTTAGATACATGTACATTGCCAAAATATTCAAAAATTACCAGATTTGGGAAATGATCCTATATTAACAATGTATCAAGAAACTGTACTAAGATAATGTATTGAGATTTTATATTGTTCAATTCTAATCTCTGTTTGGGAGTAAGATTTTGGTTAAATTCTCATTCCCAAACTAATTTATAGGTCCTCCTCTCTAAACTGATTCAACTTGGGCTTTCAATGTAACAGAGGTAAAAACCTGTTACATGGGTTCAAATTCCTTTTTATTCATTTCCTTTCACCTGCTCAACATCTCTTACTCTTCTTTCAGTGGAGGAACAAAGGAATACAAGGTGAACCAATAGTTCTTGGTGAGTGGACTGTGTCGAGTGCTGATCACTGAATGGGAAAAATAAGAGTCCTAGTCTGGTTTCCACTGCTAGGTCTGCAAAATCAGGCCTGTTTTTTTTTTTGTTGTTGTTGTTGTTTTGTTTTGTTTTGTTTTTTGTTTTGTTTTTTTTTATTTATTTATTTTTGTTTGTTTCTTTGTTTTTCATGATCAGAGGATGAATTTATTTGCACATCTTTTTTGGTAAATTCTGTGGTTTCAGTGACATATGTAACTGAAGATGGCCTTATCAGATATCAAGGAAAGGAGAAGTTCTAGGCCCTGTGAAAGCTCACTGTGTAAATGTAGTGGAAGGCCAAGGTGGGAAGTTGGGATGAATCACATGAGAAAGGGAACATAGAAAAAAAGGAAGGGGATAGGATAGAAGGACTCCAGAGGGAAAACCAGGAAATGGGATAACATTTGAAATTTCAGTTAAAAATTTAATAAAAAAAATAAATAAATGAAAATACAAAACAAAATAGCATTAAAAAGAGAACCCATTTATATCAATGGGATACAATTTTGAAAGAAAGAGGACAATACATTGCTATTTGCAGATAAAATGATAGTATACATAAGAAAACTTAAAAAATTCTATAAGAGAATTTCAACAGCTGGTAACCATCTTCAGCAATGTGTCTGGATATAGTATTCATTCAAAAAAAATCAATACACTTTCTTCATACAAATGATAATCAGGCTAAGAAATTCTGTCCATAATTATTTTACAGTAGCAACCCGTTATTTAGAATAATTAGGCACCAGAAAGACATGTATGACACAAAGTTTAAGAACCTGAAGAAAGAATGTGAAGGCTATTAACAGAAGACTCATGGTCCTGAATAAGTAGGAAAAACATAGTTGCAAATACTTAACATATTGATGATTTGATAAAATTTTGGAGCATAAGGATCAGTTATGGCATAATTATCTGTCTTCCTATATTTCCAATGTGGTGGTAAACAGGTCATATCTGAAAGTAAAATAAATTAAAACTTATTAATCACCCACATTATCCTAAACTTTTCTCTAATATAACTATAAATATAAAAAGAGTTTGTACTATTCCAGTCAACATCAACCTTGTTTTGGTAAAAAAAAAAAAAAAAAAACATGGTAATTCAATCTCAAGAAAGACATAGGGAGACTCAGAATGACTATTTCTGAGTAAATCTTTTGGATTATATTGCCTGCTGTCTGAGTGTCAGGACAGCTTTCTTCTCTGTGGTTTCTGACACACTCAGGATGTGGTTGGAACACTGTGTTTAGCACAGTAATAGACTGCAGAGTCCTCAGAGGTCAGGCTGCTGAGTTGCATGTAGGCTGTGTTGGAAGATTTGTCTGCAGTCAGTGAGGCCTTGCCTTGAAATTTCTGAGCATATTTGGTGTTACCATCTGCAGGATCAATCCTTCCAATCCACTCCAGGCCCTGTCTAGTCCTCTGCTTCACCCAGTGTATATAGGTACTAGCAATGTTGAAGCCAGAACCCTTGCAGGACAACTTGACTGAGGATCCAGGCTTCACGAGCTCAGCTCCAGACTGCTGCAGCTGGACATCTGAATGCACACCTGTGGAAAGAAATAAGAAGTGATTTTTACTGTCACCTGAGTCTATAGTCTCTGAAGTTTAGGACTTGGGAGCCCCTTACCTGTAGCAACTGCCATCAGGAAGGAGATGATCCAGCTGCATTTCATGATAAGGACCTTGTGATGCAGTGACTGTAGAGAAAACAGTGCTCATATGTTGTTGTTTGGTGTGGATATCTCTGCATTTATTATCATAGACTCCCATGGTTTGCATATTCATGAGCCAGGGTCTTTCATACATAAGGACATCCCAGCTGGAGAAGAAGGAAGTAGAGTGCACCTGGACAGTCAACAGAATGATGGCAGCCAAATCCTAATTCTATCTGAGAAACTTTCCCTGAGACATGTGCAGGCCAATTAGATATAATATCAAAGCCAAATCTCTCTGTTTTAAAATAGAATCATAACCTGAATCATTCACTTGTCTTGGTGTCAAAATTGATTGTTGGTAGTAGGAATGAGGATAATAGTTACTGAAATTAAAAAAAATCTCATTCATAAGAGTTTGCAAACATTTTTCAAAATGTAAAAATAATACTGGGCATTCCAGAACATGTCACACTAAATATAACACAAATGACAGCATGTGAAACTGTCTCAGAAATATGTGCAAAGTTTATTCAGCATTCTATAACAGCTAATCACTGAACCAAACAACATGTCTGTCAACACAAGATTGAATAAACTATGTATGTATGCTATACATACAGCGCAACATAATGTGTTATTCTGTAATAAATAAGAAATGTAATGTTCTTAAGTAAATTAAAACATTAATAGAAACACAGATATTAATGAGATGCACATTTTTCAGCATTTGATATTGTCCAGTTAGAAACAATTGTGTATGCAAACATGCAACAAAAGAAAAACAAACTTTATACTTGGAAATTTGACCAAATAAGAATGATTAGGACAAGAAAAGAATGTGTTACTATCACAGAATAAATACCCACTGCAAAATATATTTTAATAAAAATTCTAAACATTATCTAACTTTAAGTTTTAAAAAGAAATATTTTTGTTCATTCCTCACAATTTTCATCCATGACTGAAAACCCTCCTTTGATCTCCTTGATCCAGTGCCAGTCAAAATGCTTGATGTGGATGACAAGGTTCATAAGAATTTCCTGTATCATGCAGACATCACTAAAACACACACTTCACAAGCTGATCCTCACAGTGAACACATGCACACACATAGAATTCTGGTTAGGAACCTCTTACACGTGTCTAAATTCCCTTTAACTCATTTTCTATCCTTCACACATTATCTGTTTTTGTAAAAGTGAGAAGAAAATTCAAGCTCAGCCACACCTATATGTTAAATGGTGTGTCCAGTGTTGATCAGTGAATAGGCAGAGCTGAGAATCCAGGTCTATGTTCTCTTCCAGAGCAGCAAGATCAGGGCTTGTTTGCTTTTCATGTGTTGAGGAAGACTTTATTTGCCTGACTTCTTGATAAATAAGAAGTTCTGGAGTGAAAGCTTTAAATATGCCAAATACTAGTAAGATGCCTGACAGAAAATTAAGTAATTTGTGTCAATTATTGCATCAAGATATCATATAATTGGATAAAGTAAAAAATATTTCTGCCTTTTCACCTATAATACTGTTCTTCTTTCCTTAACTCCTTCAAAGAACGCAGTAAAATATCCATAGATTTTACATGATTAGCATGAATTTAAATTATAATATACATATGTGTGTGTGTTTGTATAATTTTGAATGTTATAACCCAGTAAAATAGCATTTTACAGTACTTGCAGTTGAAGGTTTTTTCTTAGTAATAAAAAATATTGTAAACATATTTTCTAATATTAAAATAACATAGAAAATTTGACTCTCTCTCTGTACTTCCAGCTATAACTTTATACATCATCTACATCTATATATCTATATTAACATCTATGTGGGAATTATTTGAGTTTCCTTAGGAGTTCAATCACTATTTAATGTCCAAAGAATAAGCAAATGTACCATATTAATGATCAAAAGAGTTTGGAGAGGTGTCTTCATCATGAATCTTAGGCCATGTTACAATTAACCTTCCCATAGTCTACCTGAGAATATAATACTCTTATAGATGTTGTGAGTTAAGGTTTAAGTTTACTGAAATATCTGCCCATTTTTTAAACAAATCAATTTTGCTTCTTTGTTTTTCAATTGAGGAATATATACCACTATGAGAACAAATGTGGTTTTGGTATCAAAATGTTCCTCTACATTGTGACATTTCTATGTCCCTGAAAGTCTCTGGAGAATGATTTAAACTGAAGCGTAAAAAGATAGAGATTTCTACTCACATCTGGTTTTGGTCTTTCAGGAAAAAAAAAAGAAAAACATTACACCTCATTAGGGAATGGCCTCTTGAGAGCTTCACTGCTAAATTTTCCTACATGTGGTTCATGGAGGAGAAATTCTGATGGAGTATGGAATCCCCCTAGCTGATTCTGTCTACATCTGCTCTTCAAGTTTCTACATTGGTGTGAACTGAGCACCATCTGCTGGCCTGTTTCCTCCTTCAGCAGGGTTATTCTTGTGTGACCCAGGGCATCTCTCTGCCTGGGCCAGTTCTAAATAATGAAAAATCACATTTATTTATAAGCTTTTATCCTTATGCCTAAGAATACCTTTTGCCTAAGAACTCAATTAAGAAGAATAGGGAGTGTCACTAAAATGTTGATGTTCTTTTTTTTTTAATGGGGGGAGTTATTCCTTTGTCTGGCCTCTGTGGAACAGTTTTCACTTCATCTTGGAGACATATGATCAGCCTGGTTCATAAAATGTCATTGCTGATATCCACACTCTCAGAGGAGAAGAGAAGGAGCCATGGGAGGGAGACTGATATCAAAGACACAGACCTCAGTTACAGAGTTTGCAAAGTGCGGTAGTTTAACCATATTTACATTTTTAAATGCAATTCATTTTCTATTGTGCATGTGCACAATAGAATTAGCCCACAATTCATTCCTTTTCTAATGTGCATGAGCACAGTACATTATTTGTTTTCATACTGTCCAGATTTCTTTGTATAAATATGTGAGTAAATGGAACCATACAGACCTGTGTTTCTAAGGATGAGCTCAGTCTTTTCCACTGTCTGGCAGGACATGACTTCTCCTCAATATGACACGTAGAGACAGTTAGACCTGTAAGGTTATGGGAGCAGAACTAATTTCCTGTGACAAGAACACTGGGAATTTCTTAAATTTACTATTTTATGTTTGAATTCTGCACTCAGACCCTACACATGCTTTCTCATGAGACAATATGGGAGACTGTCTAAGACTCCAAATTTGCAATGGAGATGTATTTCTATTTGTAACAAACTCATCTTTTATTCTTAATGTTCTCCATTTCTTCTTTTATTTACTTTTGCTTCTATAAAACTGTTTTCCTTTTTTTCTTTTTCTTTTTTTTAATTTTATTTTAAAAAACAAAGATAAAAGAAAAAAAATTAAACATTTTTGCATAAATGTATACAAATACAATTGTGTCAGTGCTTGGATTTTTTTTTTTCATTTTTATAAGGTTTGATACTCTGCTTTAAGGTCTTACTAGTTACAATGAGCAAAAAGTACTGTTTTCTTGGTGTGTAAGGGTTGAGAATAACTTTCTTTTGGTTTTGTTTTTTTGTTTTGTTTTGTTTTTGTTTTGTTTTCATTTTTTCTTGAACTTCACACAGTCTGTGAGTTGTTTCTGGGGGAGTGCAAGCCTCTGGGTTTAGCATCCCACTATCAGTGACTGCATATTATGTCTGTTCTTTTGTGACTGGGTTATCTCACTCAGGATGATATTCTCTAGATGCAGCCATTTTCTTAAGAATTTGGTTAAGTCATTGTTTCTGGTGGCTGAGTAGTATTCCATTGTGTATATGTACCACAATTTTTGTATCCATTCGTCTTCTGAAGGACATCTGGGTTCCTTCCTGCTTCTGGCTATTATAAATAGAGCCGCTATGAACATTGTGGTGCATATATTCTTGTTGTGTATTAAAGTGTCTCTGGCGTATATGCCCAGAAGTGGAATAGCTGGGTCTTCAGGTAGTACTATATCCAATTTTCTGAGGTATCGCCAGACTAATTTCCAGAGTGGTTGCATTAGCTTGCAACCCCACCAACAGTGGAGAAGTGTTCCTCTTTCTCTGCAGCCTTGCCAGCATCTGCTGTCATCTGAGTTTTGGATCTTGGCCAATCTGATTTGTGTGAGGTGGAATCTCAGGGTTGTTTTGATTTGCATTTCCCTGATGGCTAAGGATGTCAAGCACTTCCTCAGATGTTTCTCGGCCATTCGGTGTTCCTCAACTGAAAACGTTTTGTTTAGCTCTGTACCCCATTTTTTAATAGGGTTATTTGATTCTCTGGTGTCTAGCTTTTGAGTTCCTTGTACACCTTGGATATTAGGCCTCTATCTGATGGGGTTTTGGTAAAGATCTTTTCCCATTCAGTTGGTTGCTGTTTTGTTTTCTTGACAATGTCCTTAGCCTTACAGAAACTTTGCAATCTCATTAAGTCCTTTTTGTTAATCTTTGACCTTAGAGCTTGAGCCACTGGTGTTTTGTTCAGGAAATTTTCTCCTGTGCCTATGTGTTCTAAGGTTTTCCCTACTTTCTCATGTAATTGTTTCAGTGTATCTGGTTTAATGTTGAGATCTTTGATCCACTTACACTTGAGCTTTGTACAAGCAGATAAGAACGGGTCTATTTTCATTCTTTTGCATGCTGAGTGCCAGTTGGACCAGCACCATTTGTTAAATAGGCTGTCATTTTTCCATTGAATGTTTACAGCTCCTTTGTCAAAAATCAGGTGACTGTATAAGTGAGGGCTCATTTCTGGATCTTCTATTCTGTTCTATTGATCCACGCGGCTATTTCTGTAGGAATACCATGCAGTTTTCAGCATAATTGCCTGGTAATATAGCTTGAGGTCAGGGATAGTGATTCCCCCAGATGTTTTCTTGTTGTTGAGGATGGATTTCGCTATTCTAGGTCTTTTGTTATTCCAGATGAAATTGCACATTGCTCTTTCCAACTCAATGAAGAACTGGGTTGGAATTTTTTTTAAACGACTTTATTTTACAAAACAAAGATAAATGTACAGATTTTAAACATTATTTGCTTAAAATTATACATTTTTGTCAGTACTGTTTTTTCAGACATTAAAATAATTTTTACATAAAACCATGTGAATATATTTTTTAGTCAGTACTTGATTTTTTTAAGAGGCTTGACAGTATGCATTGAAAACCTAATAGTTAAAATAATCGTAAAGTACATGCAAAACAAAACGCAATATGGAAATAGTCAAAGTCTTCTTGTTTTGTAAATATATGTATATTTTTTGTTTTCTTTATTTCTTGGACTTCATACAGTCTGTGAGTTGTTTCTGGGGGAGTGCAAGCCTCTGGGGTTAGCATCCCACTATCAGTGACTGCATATTATGTCTGTTCTTTTGTGACTGGGTTATCTCACTCAGGATGATATTCTCTAGATGCAGCCATTTTCTTAAGAATTTGGTTAAGTCATTGTTTCTGGTGGCTGAGTAGTATTCCATTGTGTATATGTACCACAATTTTTGTATCCATTCGTCTTCTGAAGGACATCTGGGTTCCTTCCTGCTTCTGGCTATTATAAATAGAGCCGCTATGAACATTGTGGTGCATATATTCTTGTTGTGTATTAAAGTGTCTCTGGCGTATATGCCCAGAAGTGGAATAGCTGGGTCTTCAGGTAGTACTATATCCAATTTTCTGAGGTATCGCCAGACTAATTTCCAGAGTGGTTGCATTAGCTTGCAACCCCACCAACAGTGGAGAAGTGTTCCTCTTTCTCTGCAGCCTTGCCAGCATCTGCTGTCATCTGAGTTTTGGATCTTGGCCAATCTGATTTGTGTGAGGTGGAATCTCAGGGTTGTTTTGATTTGCATTTCCCTGATGGCTAAGGATGTCAAACACTTCCTCAGATGTTTCTCGGCCATTCGGTGTTCCTCAACTGAAAACGTTTTGTTTAGCTCTGTACCCCATTTTTTAATAGGGTTATTTGATTCTCTGGTGTCTAGCTTTTGAGTTCCTTGTACACCTTGGATATTAGGCCTCTATCTGATGGGGTTTTGGTAAAGATCTTTTCCCATTCAGTTGGTTGCTGTTTTGTTTTCTTGACAATGTCCTTAGCCTTACAGAAACTTTGCAATCTCATTAAGTCCTTTTTGTTAATCTTTGACCTTAGAGCTTGAGCCATTGGTGTTTTGTTCAGGAAATTTTCTCCTGTGCCTATGTGTTCTAAGGTTTTCCCTACTTTCTCATGTAATTGTTTCAGTGTATCTGGTTTAATGTTGAGATCTTTGATCCACTTACACTTGAGCTTTGTACAAGCAGATAAGAACGGGTCTATTTTCATTCTTTTGCATGCTGAGTGCCAGTTGGACCAGCACCATTTGTTGAATAGGCTGTCCTTTTTCCATTGAATGTTTACTGCCCCTTTGTCAAAAATCAGGTGACCATATACATGAGGGTTCATTTCTGGATCTTCTATTCTATTCCATTGATCCACATGCCTATTTCTGTACCAGTACCATGCAGTCTTCAGCACAATTGCCTTGTCATATAGCTTGAGGTCAGGGATATTGATTCCCGCAGATGTTTTCTTGTTGTTGAGGATGGATTTCGCTATTCTAGGTCTTTTGTTATTCCAGATGAAATTGCACATTGATCTTTTCAATTCCATGAAGAACTGGGTTGGAATTTTGATGGGGATTGCATTGACTCTGTAGATTGCTTTTGGTAGGATGGCCATTTTTAAGATGTTGATTTTTCCAATCCATGAGCATGGGAGATCTTTCCATTTTCTGAGATCCTCCTCAATTTCTTTCTTTAGAGGTTTGAAGTTCTTGTCATACAGGTCCTTCACTTGCTTAGTTAGAGTCACACCAAGTTATTTCATAGTTTTTGTAACGATTGTGAAGGGTACCTTTTCCCTAATTTCTTTCTCTACATGTTTGTCCTTTGAGTATAGGAAGGCTACTGACTTGTTTGAGTTAATTTTGTATCCAGCCACTTTGCTGAACTTATTTATCAGATGTAGGATTTCTCTGGTAGAATTTTTGGGGTCACTCAAGTACACTATCATGTCATCGGCAAAGAGTTATGTTTTTATCTCTTTCTTTCCGATTTGTATCCCCTTGATCTCCTTTTGCTGTCTAATTGCTCCAGCCAGGACTTCCAGTACTAAGTTGAATAGGTAGGGGGAGAGTGGGCAGCCTTTTCGAGTCCCTGATTTTGTCAATATTCATAAGATTAAGTGATCTTTCTGGGGCTTACATATTAGATCACTATGAGCTCATTAAACAAGTTTGATAGTTTTTGCTCAGATTTTATTTTGTGGAATATTGTGGGTATTTGGGTTACCTCTTTAAAACGTTGGCATAACACTGTGCTAAAACCAACTGACTATAGGTTAATGAATGTTTCTATTTCCTTGGGGATTACAGGGCTGCCAAGTAGTATAAGTACTTAAACTAATATGGATTTGACATGAGTAATTTTTATATTTCTAGATTTTTAATTTTGTGATGTTCTGGCTTATGCAGTAAGACTTAAAACTGTTTCAAGTTTCCTCATTGCCTGCTATTATGTCTTTTTTTTATTTTCTGATTTTTTTTTAATTCTGATATTTTTTCAGTTATTTAGTTAATGTGCTCAAGTGTTTGTCTATGTTGTTCACTTTTAAAAACTGCTTACTCTTGATTTCATTGCTTTCTTGTATTGATATTTTTTTGGAAATTTATTATTTTCAGCCCTTATTTTGATTATTTCCTGTTGTTCATTTTTCTTCTGAGTATTTTTTTACAGAGCTTCCAGATATACTTTTAAATTGCTGGTATGAGATATTTCTAATTTATGTATGGAGTGCCTTAGTTTTAGAATCTTTCTTCTTAAGTTTCTTACTTTCATTCTTTTAGATAAGTTTGGGTATATTTTGTCTTCATTTTCATTGAATGATCTACAGTCTTTAATTTATTTCTTTATTTCTACCCTGATCCAGAAATTATTGAATATGGAGCGTTTCTGTTGGCATGTATACATTGGCTGCCAGATGTTGTTAATTTCCAAATTCAATACATAGTTTTCTGTAAGTTTTAAGACATAATTTTGTTTTTTTCTTGTATCAGATAATACTTCACATATATCTCAGATATCCATTTTATTCATAACATCAGTTAATTTTCTATTTTCTCAATTTTACTTTTGTCTGGATGGCCTGGTGATTAGTGATAGTAGTATGTTAATGTTTATCACTATTAATGTGTAAGGACTAATGTACAATTTACATTTTATCCATATTTAATCTACAAACATAGGCACCTTTGCATATGGAGTATGGTGGTTCAAAATTGTAATGTAATCTTTGTAAATTTTTTCCTTTAAGGACTATGAAGTGTCATATTTAACATCTTTTGTTAAATTTGTTTGATATTCAATTTTATCACACATCACAATTCATAGCACAAGTATCTTCTTTTCCATTTTCTTCAAAAAGCATTGTTTCCCAATCTGTTACTCTGATGTAGTATTCATCTTATTTGTTGAAAAACTCCTACCAAGTAAATGGTCCCAAGAAACAATTTAGAGTATTCAATCTAATATCAAATAAAACAGATTTCCAATGAAAAGCTATTACTCATCACAGGAAAAAACATCAAGATAAATTCTCAATCCAGAACATATATGTTCCTAATACAAGAGCACCCACATTCATGAAGATACCCTACTAAAGCTCAAATCATATATTGCACCATATAGAATATTACGGGAAACTTCAACATCCCACTCTTATCATCTAACAGATTATGGAAGAAGAAACTGAAAAGGGACAAACAAATTAGCAGAGATTATGAAACAATTGTAATGAAAAGACAGGACATTTCATCCTAAAATAAGAGAATATACATTATTCTTAACACTCCATGGCACCTTCTCCAACATTGACCATATAGTTGGTGAAAAAACAAGCCTCATAGACATAAGTAGACTGAAATACCCCCATACAACTTATCAGATCACTGTGGACTAATGCTGGTTTTTAATAACAACAAACAAAACTAAAAAGAAATAGAAGCTGAAAATGTGCTATTCAATGATAACATGATCAAGAAAGAAAAAAAACAATTAAGGACTTTTTTTTAGAATTTTATAAAAATTACAGAACAACATACCCCCAAACATATGGAATACATTGAAAAGAGTATTAAAAGCAAAACTTACAGCTCTCAGTGCCTCCAAAAATTGGAATGAGCATAAACTAACTGCTGGATAGCATGCCTGAATCTTCTAGAACAAAATGAAGCAGATGCACCCAAGAGGATTAGACAGCAGGAAATAATCAAAATCAGAGCAGAAATCAACAAAATAGAAACAAAGAGAATCAATAAAACCAGGAGGTGGTACTTTAAGAACAAAACAACAAATTCACAATGGCTAAGCAAACTAACTAGGGAGCACAGAGCAAGTATTCAAATTATATTATCAGAAATGAAAATGGAGATATAACAACATAAACTGAGAATATTCAAGAAATCATCATATGCTATTTTAAAAGACTTATACTAAAAAATTGAAAAATCTAGAGGAAATGGACAAATTTTTATGTAGAAACCAGATATCAAAGTTAAATCAGGATAAGATAAGCCATCTAAACAGCCACATAACCTGCAAATAAATAGAAGTTGTCATCAAAAGCCTCCCAAGCAAAAAAAAATCCCAGGAACACATTTATGCAATACAGAATTCTATCAGACTTTCATAAAAGATCTAATACCAATACTCTCCCAACTATTTCACAAAATATTAATAGAGGAACACTACCCAACTCATTCTTCAAAGACACAATTCCATTCATACCTAAACCACACAAAGACTCTACAAAGAAAGAAAGCTCAGATCAAAATCCCTCATAAACATTGATGCAAAAATACTCAGTAACATTTCTGAAAATAATTCATACATCAAATAAACCATTTACCATGAACAATTAAGCTTTGTTCCTAGTATGTAGGTATGTTCCAGAAATCCATCAACATAATTCACCATATAAACAATCTCAAAGAAAAAAAACACATGATAGATGTCCAAGATGCTGAGAAATCATTTGACAAAATTCAACACTCAATCATGTTAAAAGTCTTCAAAAGAGGAGGAATTCAAGCCTCATACCTAAACATGGTAAAGCAAGATACATCAAGCCAGAAACCAACATCAAGCTAAAGAGTGAAAAACTTGAAGAAATCCTACTAAAATCAGGGCCTGGGCAAGTATTTTCACTCTACCTCCACCTATTTAATATAGTATTGTGAGTTCTGGCCAGAGCAATTAGACAAAAAATTGAAATCGATGCAATACTATTGGGAAAGGGAGAAGTCATAATATCATTATATGCAGATTATATGGAAGTGTACACAAGTGACCAAAAATTTCAACCAGAGAACTGTTACCACCGATAAACAACATAGGCAAAGTTGCTGGATATAAAATTAACTCAAATAAGTCATTAGCTTTCCTCTACTCAAAGGATAAACATGCAGAGAAAGATATTGTGGAATAAATACCCTTCAGAATAGTCACAAACAAGTAGAAATACCTTGGTGTGACTCTAATTAAGCAAGGGAAAGATCTGTATGACAAGAACACCAAATCTCTAAAGAAAGAAATTGTAGAAGTTCTCAGAATATAGAAAGATGTGCCATCCTCAAATTTTGAAGGATAAACATTGTAAAAATGGCCATCTTACCATAACCAATCTACATATTCAGTGCAAACACCAAAAAATTCCAACTCAAATCCTCATAGAGTTAGAAAGAGCAATTTTCATATTCATCAAGAATAACAAAATCCTAGGGTAGCATAATCTGTTCTCAACAACAAGAACAATTATATAGGAATCAACATCCCTGACCTCAAGCTATATTACAAAGCAATTGAGATTAAAAAAATAAATAAAAAAAAAATAAAAAAAAATGCTATAATTACAGATATAGGCACGTAGATCAATGGAACAGAATTGAATACTCAGAAATGAACTCTCACACCTATGGTCACTTGATCTTTGACAAAGTAGCTAAAAACATTCAATGGAAAAAGAACAGCCTTTTCAAAAAAACAGTGTTGGTTCAACTGACAGTCAGCATCAGAAGAATGCCAATTGATCTATTCTTATCTGTTTGTATGAAGCTCCAGTGAAGTGGACCAAAGAACTTCACATAAAACCAGGTGCACTGAAACTATTAGAAGAGAAAGTGTAGAAAAGTTTAAAATAAGGAGAGTGGGAAATTTCCTGAACAGAAAACTTATGGCCTATGCTCTAAGATCAAGAAGCAATAAATGGGACATCAGGAAACTGCAAACTTTCTGTATGGTTAAGGTCACTGTCAAGAAAACAAATGGCAGCCAACATATTGGAAAAGGAATTTTACCAATCCCACTTGGAATAGAACATTAATAACCAATATGTACAAAGAACTTGATAATTCAGATGCTGGAGAATCAAATAATCCTATTAAAATGGGGTACAGAGCTGAACAAAGAATTCCCAACTGATGAATACCAAATGGCTGAGAAGCATCTAAAGGAATTCTCAACATCCCTAGTCTTCAGAGAAATTTGAATCAAAACAACCCTTGGGTTCAACCTCATACCAATCAGAATGGCTATGACCAAAACCTCAGATGACATTCTCTAGATGCATCCATTTTCTTAAGAATATCATCCTGAGTGAGATAACCTAGTCACAAAAGAACAGACATAATATGCAGTCACTGATCATGGGATACTAACCCCAGAAAGCTCTGAACACTCCAGAAACAACTCACAGACTGTGTGAAGATCAAGAAAAAAAAAAAAAAAAAAAAAAAAAAAAAAAAAAAAAAAAAAAAAAAAGAAAGAAAGAAAGAAAGAAAAGAAAGAAAAGAAAAAAATCATTATGCTCAATCCTTACACACCAAGAAAATGTTGACTAATTCCGGGTTACATCCTGTTTTACATGTACTTTATGCTCATTGTAACTAGTAAGACCTTAATGCACACTATCAAACCTTTGAAAAAAAGCCAAACATTGACAAAAATGTATTTGTATACTTTTATGCAAAAATCCTTAAAATTTGTACATTTATCTTTGTTTTTTAAAATAAAGTTGTTCAAAAAAAAATTTCAGATGACAACTGATGCTGGAGTGGATGCAGAGAAAGAGGAACACTCCTTCAGTGTTGGTGGGGTGGTAACCTGGTACTGTAAATCTAAAAATTATTCTATCAGTTCCTCAAGAAATTGGATGTAGAACTTCCTGAAGACATGGCTAATCTACTTCTGGGCATAGTCCCCAAAGATTGTCCAACATATAATAAAGACTCATGCTCCACCATGTTCATAGCACCCTTATTTATAATAGGTAGAAGCTGAAAAGAACCCAGATGTCCTTCGACAGAGAAATGGATACAAAAATCTGGTGCATTTACACAACAGAGTAATACTCAGCTATCAGAAAAAAATGACTTTACTAAACTCCTAGTCAAATGTATATATTTAGAGAATATCATCTTGAGTAAGGTAACCCAGTCATAAAAGAACACATATGATATGTACTCACTGATAATTTGACACTAGCCCCAGGAAATTCTTAATATCCAAGAAACAACTCACAGAACTTAGGAAGCACAAAAAGTAGGAAGACTAAAATGTGTAACATCAGTCCTTTTAAGGAAAAACAAAGTGTATGCATCATATATTATTATTATTATTTTTCAGCTATAGTAGTATTTTTATAAAATAAATAAATCTAAAAAAAATATACAAAACTTGGAGATTGTCCTGAAGCTTTTTTTATTTTTATGTTAATTTCACTTCCCTAAGAAGGCCTTCCTAGTCATGTAATTTCAACTGAACCTTTCCCTTTTAACTTGTAAATTAAAGGAAAGCCAGTGACTGGGAGGGAGTTGGAGTGGGCTGAAAGTTCTGAGGAGCTTAGAGGATGAGGAGAGGTAGTGGAAAGTTTCCCTGGGACCAGCTAGTCCTAGGTGATAATAATTGGCATTAAATAGCTATGAACATTAAGGAGTTTACAGGTCTAATATTTCATATAGAAGGGCAGTTTGTATCTTTGTCTATTTGATTAAATCTTGTTGTCTAGGTGGTTTGTGGATTGAGAGTTGAATATATAAATCTGTATGAAAAGTTATTGGGCTATAGAGTCATGTTTGTGTTGTATTTTGGGGTACAGAAACACCCAGGGACAGTGAATCTGTGGAGCTGAGACATGTGATGGACCCATAGTCAGATAATTACTCCTAATGGGTATGAAAGCAAACATTCTCTGTTGTAAACATTTATTTCTGTTTATGATTTGATTTTTTGTGTGACCTTGTGTTGAGATTTGTACCATGTGATTATGTGTTCTGAAAGATGAATAAATTATGAGGACAAAGAGAAAGAGAGATTAATTCCTTTTCATTTTTTCACTTAACAGAGCTTTTCCACCTTTAAAACCGTTGTTTCTTTTTCTCATTTAGGATCTTTCTGCTTCCCTCGAGTCAGCTTTCATAGGACACATTACTACACAGTAATAAACTTTATAATTATTTTTCCAAGTGTTCCATTTTCTTCCTGTCTTCTGAGTAGCAGGCTTACAGTTAGGGCCCAGTAGTTTCAGCTGAGATAGTCCAAAATCTATTTACTTAATCCATTGTCATTTTGGGAAGATGTGTTAAGTGCCAGAGAAAGCAGTTTCTGGATTTAGAGGGTCGCAGAAGGTAGTTCACCTACAGTACCGTAGTAACATAGACTTAGAGAGTAAACTTTTATTACACACCCAACCTAAATATATCCTAATAAAAAGTCTTATCCTCCACTGAAGTGGTTTTCCCTCCTTTGCCTCAAGAAGAATGAACAAGAACACCAACCCCTCTGCTGGCACACAAAAAGATGAATGTTTTTATTTTGGTTTCTGTTTCTTCCACTTTCAGAATGAATTGTTCTTATAGTGACAAGGCAGTCTTCAGGTCCAATATAGGCCTACATTTTTTTTTTTTTTTTTTTTGGTGTGGCCTGAGAAATTCTGTGTTTTTTATGTCATCTCTGGGTTTCTGCTGTTCAGTGAAATGAGATTACCAGTAGGATTCTGGACACTAATATAGGTATTGGGGTTCTGGCTTCATCTCTAGATTTTCTAGTACTAGTTTGTCCTCTAAGGGAACAGATGAATTCTGCTGATGGACTGGGATATTGTGCCATGGGGAGGGGTACCTTTAATGATTTCTGATAACAAATGAAAGATTCAGTGGGCAGTGCACATTGTATAAAATGAAGATCATACCACCTTGTGTCTTCCTGTACAGCTAGTGTCTTCTGGCAGAATTTAAAGCAAGAAACATTTTACCCACTCTAAAATAGATTTCTGTGTTTGGTGTATTCCGCATGCCCCCTGCTGGTGCAGAGCTGCTCTACAAGGAGGTTTATGACTGGGATGACACTGAAGACCCCACACTGTGCTTCTTGCACAGTAGTAAATGGCTGTGTCCTCAGTAGTCACAGAGTTCAACTGCAGGAAGAACTGGTTCTTGGATGTGTCTCTAGTGATGGAGATTCGACTTCGGAGGGATGGGTTGTAGTAAGTGCTATCTTCATATCTTATGCATCCCATCCACTCCATTTTATTTCCTGGGAACTTCCTGATCCAGTTCCAATCATTACCACCAGTGATGGAGAAGCCAGTGACAGAACAGGTGAGGGACAGTGACTGAGAAGGATTCACAAGGCCATGTCCTGATTCCTGAAGCTGCACCTGAGACAGGATACCTTCATAAAAGTGAGGCAATTCTGTTAATCACAGTACAAAAAAACAAAGAAAAAAAAACCTAATGGACACATGTATGCAATGTCAACACTCACCAGGAAGAGCTGTCAACAGGTAAAGAAGACTCAACACTCTCATCTTGTAGGCTACCCTCAGTTTTCTTTAGAGATTAGTCTCCAGTGAGAAATAAGTGAGCTGGCCCAGCCCAGAAGAGGATTTACTTATATGTAGAATATGCATTTGCATATAGGAGCCAACCTTGCCTTCAGTGAGAGATATGTGAGTGGGGCATGCCTAGGAGGGAATTTAGCTTAGAGTTAGTAGATGCATTTGCCTGTGGGAATCATCCTTGCCTTTGTAATTGGGGAAGATGTTTAGTGAATGCACTGGTTATTAAAGTGAGATCACCACTGTCTCTGGCTTCCTATAGTGTAAGTCTGGAGTTAGAGTGCAGGGTTACTGTAGGAATCACAGGAAACACATCTGGACATCGTTCTATATTCCTATCCTAGACCCACCTCATCACAGAGAATTTTCAGATAATGTGTTTTTATACTCAAAAGTCAGTTCTAAATTTCTTTCATATGTGGGTTTCTGACTTCTTGGTTTCTTATTAATAAGTTCACCCTGTTCGTGATTTTCTTCTCTCTTCCTACACTTGGTATGTGTCATTACCTTTCCTAACACTTGGCACAATATTTTACTCTTGTTGCACAGATGATCTGCTATATTTCCAGTAGGAAGTTATTACCTGTTTGTACAGGGGTGATATATGTAGATAATAAAATAATTGAAACTTTACCTTTTGGGATAATGTCAAGTAAAAAATCCATAAAAAATACAAGTTATACAACCCATTCTTTATGTTTTTTCCTTTTACCACTTACATATCAGCATTTATTATCTTTTGTTTCCTTAATAAACATCTATGTTTTTAGGATTATATGAAAACTCAAACAAATTTATTAATCTACATTTTCCTGATAGATCTACATGTTGAAAATTTGAAAACATTCTTAGTAATCACTTGTTTTATTCCCTTTTGCCATTATTCCAAAACAGTACATTTTTCAAATCACCTCTGTTATACGCCATTGAATGCATTGTTTTTGGCTTTTGAAAGCTGAGGATAAACTATTGTGGCTTGTGCAGACAAGTCAGTGAATAATCCACAGTCTCATTTTTCTATCAAATCTCACTCTGTATCATGTATGGAATTCTCTCCATATCTGATCCAATCAGTTTTTGATTATAGCTGGAGCATTTTCAATTCTATGTAATCTTCTTGCTGGTCAGAGCTGCATAGTAGAAGATTTGAAAAATCTACATCACAGTGACTATGTGGTATGGGAGGTGTTCAAATTATCCTGACAATATTGCTCATTTAAATAGTTCCCCTTTAAAAAGCCAGGTCAGTGGAATTCTGAGAAGACATCTAATTTTGAATCCGATACTGTCTCACAAAGCTTCTATGATTGACAGCAATGGACTGTCTGTACATTGTTGAAAGATAATCTCTGTGTAACGGGTGCATTTATAAGAAGAATAAAAAACAGATTTCATAATCTCCCTCCAAACACCTTTGTCTTTATCATGGTGTGTATGAGCTTCTCCCTACCAAAGGAGAAGTGAGAAAATATTAAAATGTGTAAGGATACATAGGAACAACTGCAGGAGTGAGACTCAACACTCACAGGAATTCACCCATCTTCACACTGCTCTGGTTCCTTCAGGATGAGAGGTCCTATCCATGTCCACAGTGAAGGAATATCCATTTTACAAAACAATGAGAGAGGTATGTCATTAAACACCATAAATAAGTTTAATTCCAGAGAAATGGACTGGAGAATGTTTTTCCTAATGTCTCTACGAGGCTGTAAAGAAAATGAAGACAAACAAATGTACTAAGAAGTCTATGTGTAGAGGAAAAGCCCTAATATTCATGGTTATTTCCTTGATTTTAGTCCCAAAGGTCAGGTTTGAATACTCAGCTTTCACACACTTCTGAACATGCCCTTATATTCCTAACAAAACTTGGGACACATGAGGCACCAAACCTGGATACTACCAGGTGCTTCTGGAATGGATTTCAAATAGCAGAGAGATTTTATAATCACTCCCCCCCAACATCATTTGTTTTGAAACTAGTTGTTGCTTTTATGCTTCCTCAAGATGAGATCCTGGGGCACTTAGGTTAGTCCCAATAACCTTGGTAATGATCTGCATGTTTTTCTAAATAGAATGCATCTTGTATTTAAATATGTCAATCACAATTAGAGTCAAATTTATTTGGAAAAACTCAGTGTGTGTGTGTTTTTTTTAATATGTGTTTTTTTTTAAAGTAAGCAACTTTATTTTTTTTAAAAAAATCAATGTGCAGATTTTAAAAGAATAATAGACCCTTCCTTATCTCCTTGTACAAAGCTCAAGTGTAAGTGGATCAAAGATCTCCACATTAAACCAGATACACTGAAACTATTAGATGAGAAAGTAGGGAAAACCTTAGAACACATAGGCACAGGAGAAAATTTTCTGAACAAAACACCAATGGCTCAAGCTCTAAGGTCAAAGGTTAACAAATGGGACTTAATGAGATTGCAAAGTTTCTGTAAGGCTAAGGACATTGTCAAGAAAACAAAATGGCAGCCAACAGAATGGGAAAAGATCTTTACCAACTCCACATCAGATAGAGGCCTAATATCCAAGAAATACAAAAAACTCAAAAAGCTAGACACCAGGGAATCAAACAACCCTATTAAAAAATGGGGTACAGAGCTAAACAAAACATTCTCAGCTGAGGAATATCGAATGGCTGAGAAACATCTGAGGAAGTGCTCAACATCCTTAACCATCAGAGAAATGCAAATCAAAACAACCCTGAGTTTCCACCTCACACCAGTCATATTGGCCAAGATCCACAACTCAGATGACAACAGATGCTGGCAATGTTGTGGAGAAAGAGAAATACTTCTCCACTGTTGGTGGGATTGCAAACTAATACAACCTCTCTGTAAATCAGTCTGTCGATACCTCAGAAAATTGGACATAGTACTACTTGAAGACCCAGCTATTCCACTTCTGGGCATATACCCAGAGACACTTTAATACACAGCAATGATATATGCACCACAATGTTCATAGCAGCTCTATTTATAATAGCCAGAAGCTGAAAAGAACCCAGATGTCCTTCAGAAGATGAATGGATACAAAAATTGTGGTACATTTACACAGTGGAATACTACTCAGCCACCAGAAACAATGACTTAACCAAATTCTTAAGAAAATGGCTGCATCTAGAAAATATCATCCTAAGTGAGATAACCCAGTCACAAAAGAGCAGACATAATATGCAGTCACTTATAGTGGGAAGCTAACCCCAGAGTCTTGCACTACCCCAGAAACAACTCACAGACTGTATGAAGTCCAAGAAATAAAGAAAACAAAACAAAAAAAAAATAGTCATGCTCAATCCTCACCCACCAAAAACACATTGACAAATTCCAGGTTGTACCCTGTATTACATGTACTGTCTGCTCATTGTTAAAAAAAAAAAATCTTTACAAACCAAGAAAACTTTGACTATTTCCAGGTTCTATTTTGGTTTACATATACTTTTTGCTCATTGTAACTGGTGGAATCTTGATCACACTATCAAACCTTAAAAAAAAAAACGTACTGACAAAAATGTATTATATACTTTTATACAAAAAATGCTTAAAATCTGTACATTTATCTTTGCTCTTTAAAATAAAGTTGTTAAAAAGAATTTTTGCATAAAACTATATGAATATTTTCATCAGTACTTTATTTATTTTAAAGGGTTGATAGTATGCATTGAAAACTTACTAGTTACAATGAGTTTGATCTATATGCACTCAAGAGTATTTTTCTTAACACAGTGACTATACCTCTTGGCAAAGTATTGGGCTCTTAGACTTTTCCTGAGGGAGAATAATCCATTCACATTGTGAGAGTCTCGCAGAGTTCTTAATGGAGGAGGGGTACTGATAACACAGTGTGTTCACAGTGTCAAGTGTGGAGATCGAAGGAAAGTAGTTCTTAATATCTAATGCAAATAGTGGGACATATGCAGGGGTGGCTTTTACTGGAGGCAGCACCTTTAGGAGAAAACCGGAGATTCATTTGATGTTATCACTTGCCCTGAAACTCTGCATTAGTTTCCATTCCTTTGAGCTCTAATTTTATATAGACACAGGGTTGTCCATTGACTATAAAAAGAGAGAATGTGCTTTAGTAGAAGGTGTTCTTTTGATTTGTGCAGGAATATTTTATTGTTAATAACAAAGCAGGACTGATTTATCAGTGGCAATAAATTGTGTGAATTTTGTCCCTTGATAGAGGCCACTGTTCAACCCTAATGACTTAATTTCAAAGCCAATCAATGATTGGACTATTAAGTCTGACAGTGGTCCTGAGTACTGGGGACGATTGTTGTGGGTAGGATTATAGTTTTCTTGGGTATAATTTTATTTATGCGTATTTTAATCTATCCAAAACTAATATCTTTCTGAGTGGGTGGTAAGCAGTATCTCTAGTCAGATATCATTCCATAAAAGTTTGGTTGTGATGTGAGGTGAAAAGAGATGTATTTGACCTATAAGTAGCTCATGGTTGTCCCAACTGTAGGCCTGTTTGGTAACAAATGCATGAGAGGAGGCACCTGTGCCTTTTTAAAACCCAAATTACAGAAACTTATTTAGACATTAATTATTATGTACATTAACTTAAAAGCCATAGGTTTTGATTATTTATTAGCAATTCAAGGGGATATTTTGACAAATTCAATAAAGTACAGTATTAGATTGAATTATCAGAATCCATTATGATATACCTGTATGAAGGTGAAAATAACTAATCAGTACTTTCAAGCACAAATACAAAATTTGCTTTTAACTGGAAAAGAAAAAACATTTTGAAAAACCTCATTTTATCCTTGATGCTTAGGATCAGTTTCTACAGAGATATTTCACTGATCATTATATTTGATAATTTGTTAATTAATAAAAAAGGAGGAAATGAGCTAGAAAGGATTAATTGTATTATAATAGTAAAGTAATGCTTTTAGTTGATGCTATGATATAAAACTAATATGAATATCTTCAAATAAATATTACATTAATGAACTATATCAAAATCTGTCAGGGTTTTATGTTTAGTCTGTATTTCTGAAAACAGTCTATAACAAATCTGAACAATAATATTAATTTAATGGCATATGTACAATATATTTTTAAAAAGAGAAATATTCTTCATGGAGACATACTTTATAAACAAATCACATTCTTTTATTTAGAGCATTAGAGCAGTATTTGAATAATTACCAAGTATGACAGTGCTTTACTGCAATAGTTTTTAAATAATCTTGCCAATGCACAAAGCTTTGGTGTAGAGTAAGACTGTAATGAATCTTTAAAGACAACCTGTAGCTGCCATTTATGGTAAAAGTTCAACACATTAAATTGATACACAACAAGTTGAAAAATATGTCTAAATGCAGCATATTGTAGGAAGCAGCGTATCTGTTTTCATGACTCCAAAATTTACTTCTTTGCGAAAAGAATTTTGCACCCACAATATCGTATTCAATAATTAGCATTTCTGTTCAGTTGTCACATTCCAATGCAAAGAGTCTGTGTAGGTAAAACATTGTAAGTAACAGCAAACTTTCCAGATGAAAAGTAGTGCATGAAGCTTCAATGTACTATCCTTTTCTCTGCTCATGTGCGCCGCCTGTTGGTCCTGAGCAACACTGCAAGGAGGTTTGTGTCTGGAGTCACACTGAAGTCTCCTCACAGTGTTACTGTCTTGCACAGTAATAAGTGGCCGTGTCCTCAGCTCTCAGGGAGTTCATCTCAATGTAGAGGATGCTTCTGGAATTATCTCTGGAGATGGTGAACCGACCCTTCACAGATGGACTGTACTCTGCTGTGTATCCATCAGCTTTGTTTCTAATAAAACCCACCCACTCAAGTCCCTTCCCAGGAGGCTTGCGGACCCAGCTCATGTAGAAATCAGTGAAGGTGAATCCAGAAGTTTCACAGGACAGTCGTAGAGAACCTCCTGGCTGTACCAAGCCTCCTCCAGATTCCACCAGCTTCACCTCACACTGGATACCTGCAATAGTAGATAATCCTGCTCAGGAAACTATCACACAGGTCCACGGTCCCTCTTACCTATGCACTCACACACTCAGCATCTCATGTTCATCATAAAATACCATTTACAAGTGTAACAAGGAAAGTCCATTTCAGCCACAACTTCATGGCAAGAGGTCTGTGTTCAAGGATCTCCAATGAATCTGGAAAATATAGGCTGAGGAGATCGGGGGCCTATGCTAGAGGTAGAGACCGGATAGGTTTTTATGAGACATGAATGGGTTCCAATTTGCATGTCTTCCTGCTGGAGCATCAGCACATGGGCTGAAGCTCTAGGGGTGCACTTATTACAGAGTTCACTAATGAAATGCATGAGTTCGGTCGCAGGAGCAGCATTACAATATTGTGTATCATGTGTCTGTGATAACACTTCAATGTTTTATTTTGATTTAGCCAGTTCACCTTCCTACCAGCAATATGGAAGAATTCATTTTCTTTGTATTTGCACCAGGTGTAATGATTGTTTCTTGATGAAAATCATTCTTACTTTAGTGAGATGGAGTAATGTCACCTTTTGTTTTCTTTTCTCTTATGTCTGAGAATATTGAACACTTGTTCACGCATGTATTGAACACTCGTGTTTTCTTTTTAGAGAACCATCTATGTGTTGGTATCATATGTGGATTACTCTTCTTAGCTTACTGCAGATTCTATCTACTATTCAAAAATATACTGGAAAAAGTTTTCTATTGTTTTTCAATGAACACTAAATGTATCACGTTCCATTAGTCATCAAATAAAGCCAAACTACTTTTAATTTCAGATTTCTTCAGAAACATTAATAATGAATAATGTATATTTAGAAAGACATTATATGCTGCCAATGTGTGTCAGTTGTAATATTTAATTACAATTGGTGGCAGGTCAATTATTTAAGTATATGGAAATCAGTGTGAAGACCTTTGAAGACTCAAATATAATGTGGTTAATTTAATAATTACTCAAACTACATTTGGATTGAATTTTCTTGGATGTTATTGACCTTGATTGAATAAAATAGATGTGATAAATATACCCACTTAAATTGCATTTCTCAGTTAAGGAAAAAAAATCAAGTATCAGGACATTTGATGGAGTTGAGATACATTATTTCTGAATACAGTAGCTCAAGCTCAGAAAAAAAAAATATGTTACATGTTCTCAAAAGTATGTAAATCTGTGCCTCAATTATTTTCAATTTCTTGGGTTTTAAATACTATGACTATTAAAACACTTGAAAAATAACTGAAATAGGTATTCTCATTATACAATTCAAATAATTTTAATAATTTATAATATTTCTTACTTATATGCATATATTTTAATCATACCTATTTCCCTTAAACCTCCTCCAGCAACTTCCAAGTATCACCACTACTTATCGTTTTCGAGTTTATGTCTTTTTATCAATTAAACAATAACCCATCACACAGTTTGATACATAGGCTCATGTGTATAAGTAAATGCTCTAGTATATAGACAATCAGTCAGACTCTATACACACACAAATAAGTGGCTTTCTCTCAGAAAGGACCATGTATCTAGGAGTCATCAGCCAGTGATTAGGCCTCAGAAACCTTTCACCCATCCACACTGTAACTATAACTTGCTTGATTTATTGTAGTTTGTAAACAATGAAGCAGACTTTCTGTTAAATTCAGTGTCTGACAACTGTTTCATATCAAAACATAAATAATTTACACAATCTTTTCCATCCTATGTTTATTTGCTTACTATCTTTCTCTCTCCCATGATACTCCCCAAGCCTTCATTTGGAATGGTAATATAGATGACTTACATATGGTTGTTATAGAATAAATAGTGTTGCCATAATCCATGGAGTCCTTTGTCATAGTGCCAATTATCTTCTTGGAGACCTTCAGGTGAGGAATGTCACTGCTAGGATCTGACAGTCTCTGTCATGATAAGTTTAACCGTCTTAAAGGCCCTACTCAGTAGATCTCTGACTGGATTGAGGAATGGACATACCAAGCGTATTTAAGTTAAATAATCCTTCTCTGTTTTAAATATCTAGCACAAATATAAACACAATTCTGAACACATTAAATAATTTGATTATTTATAAGATAATTATTAATGCTTATTTTTTAAATGTCCTTAGAAATTTAGAGTAATTTAGTGGCTTCTATGAAATTAAAATTTAGTTTTATCGCTGTTATATTTATACATAATGTAACAAATTAGGTATTTTCTTAATAGTAAAACAAAATATTTAAATTCTTAAACATAGCCAACAAGAAGACTGGTAAATCTTCTGAGCTTTGTTTCAGATATCGTTATACAATGTAAAAGTTTCCTGTATGACTCAGTTAATAAACATGCTGTAGTTTAATAATGTTACCAAAATGGAAGTTAAATTACATAGTAAAAGTCAATCTCTTAGATCCTGAATAGACTTTAGGTAAGGGGAGATACATATTTTATGCCAGTAATGTTTAAACCTTCTTAATATTGTATAATGATTTTAAGATTTTAATTAATTTATAATCTCTCAAATGTGTTTTGTTCAATATCAATATCAAAATCAAAATAGAGTAGATTTTAAAGCGTGAATACCTTGAGCCTAATCATAGTTTTCAAAAGGCAAACCCAAATTCTAACAGTGCAATTTAATGACTCTAACATTAACACTAAATATGTTAATTTTAAGTTACATGTTTGGCTCTCATCAAGGTACATTCTTTTACAAGAACAAATGAATGTGCAGTTTTAATATCTCAATAAAAACTTTGTTTTTGACCCTATCATTTATAAATATAGTTGTAAAGACAGGATGGCAGTTATATGCTATTCTTCATCTCTGCATTTATTATAGGAATTTTTGGGGTGTTAGTGCCCTATTGCTTACAGGGGTCCTCCCTAAATACAGCAAGGAATTTACATCTGAAAATAGATTTAGAGGTCTACAAAATTATAAAGGGTTAAAATTACTGGCACGAAAATATATATTTTCCCTTACATAAGGTCTATTCTTGTTCACAGAGGAACCTAAAGTCTAATTAGGTCCCATGTTCCCACTTTTAGGTATCTCAGCTAAGGTCACCCATATTGACTTCTGGGAGCCTCCAATACTCCAGGGTTCTGTGACATCCTAGAGAATCACACACTCCCTCCCTCAGCAGCTGTATAATCTTTTTTTTTTTACTTCTTTTAACACTCTGGTCTTCTCTCTTGTCTTTATTCACACCTGATCCTACCTCTTCATTTATTTCTCTCTGCCTCCCTTATCCAACCTACATTCCCTCCATCTGCCTCTTATTACTGTTTTGTTTTCCCTTCTAGGTTTTATTTAAGCATCCTTGCTCATGTATTCTTTCGTGTTTAACTGCCTTGGGTTTGTGGGTTGGATCATATGTATTTTGTCTTTAATGGTAATATTAAGTTATTGTTTAGCATATATTGTACCTGTCATTTTTTAGACTGGATTACCTCATATCAGGTGATATTTTTTAGTTCCTTCCACTTGCCTTCAAAATAAAGGATGCCCTTGTTTTTAATATGTGTGTAGTATTCTATTGTGCCAATAAACCACATTTTCTGTATACATTCTTCTCTTCGGGTGAAGTATATAGTTGATAGTGTCTGTTTTCATACTTTTGCATGAAAATGTATTAATGTCATTGCTTTTAAGAGATTAGTAATATTAAATTCTATAAATATACCCAATTTATTTTCTGGGTTTATTTTTCCATTGAGGAACATCCCATTTTCCCAGCTTCTGGCTATTATAAGTAAGGTTGTTATAAGCATAGTAGAGCATGTGTCCTTGTTGTATGTGGGAGAAACTTTTGGGTATCTTTCCAGTAGTGATATAGGGTTCTTCAGGTAGAACTATTTCCAATGTTTTCATAAATGACCAGATTGATTTTCACAGTGGCTTTATCACCTTGCAGTCCCATTAGCAGTAGACGAATATTTCTCTTCCACCACATCCAACCCAGCATCTGCTGTTACCTGAGATTTTGATCTTAGCCATTCTATTTGGTATGAGGAGTAATCTTAGGGTTGTTTTGATTTGCATTTTCTGGATGACTAGGGATTCCAAGCATTTCTTTATGTGCTTCGAAGTCTTTTGATATTCCTCAGTTGAAAAGTCATTGTTTAGCTCTGTACCTGAATTTTAATATGATTATTGATATTCTAGAATATGATTTATTTTGTTATTTGTGATATTGGATACTAGCCCTCTATAAAATGAATATTTAAAAAAATATTTCTGTAATATCTTGGTAGCCTTTTTGTCCTTTTGGCAGTGTCCTTGGCCTTAAAGAAGCTTTGCAATTTCATAAATTCAAAGTTGTTGATTCTTGATCTTAGAGCATAAGCCATTGCTTTTCAGTTCAGGAAAATTTCTTCTGTGTCTAAGTGTTGTAGGTTCTTCCCCAATTTCTGTTCTATTAGTTTAACTTTACCTGGTTTTTTGTGGAGGTCTTATATTCACTTTGACTTGAATATTGATCCAGTTGAATGAGCACCATTTGTTGATGAGGCTATCCTTTATCCATTGGAAATTTTAACGTACTTTTTCAATTATCAAGTGACCATGCATGTGTAGGTTCATTTCTGGAGTTTCTCTGCTATTCCACTGATCTAACTACCTGTGTCTGTACTAATAAAATGCATATTTTTTCACTATGGATCTATAATACTGCTTGAGTTCTGAGATGGTGTTTCTTCCAGAACATTTTTTTAAATAGTTCAGAATAGTTTTTATTATCCTGGTGTTTTATTTATTATTCCAAATTAATTTGCAAATTGCTCTTTCTAACTATGATCAATTGAATAGGAATTTTGATTGTGGTTGTATCCAACCTGTAAATTGCTTTAGACTAGATGGTTATTTTTACTATGTTTATCCTGCCAATCAATGAGCATGGGTAATGTTTCCAGCTTCTGAGGTCTTCAATTTCCTTCTTCAGAGACTTGAAGTTCTCATTATACAGGTCCTTTACTTGCCTGGTTAGTGTAACCCCAATATATTTTATAAGTTTTGTGATTATTTTGAATGGTGTTGATTCTCTAACTTGCTCTTAAGCCAGTTTATTCTTTGAATAGAAGATGCTACTTATTTGTCCCAGTTGCTTTTATATGCAGCCCGTTAGCTAAGGTAGTTCAACAAGTTGGGAGTTCTGCATGGAACTTTTTGAGACACTTAAAGGAACTATCATATCATTTGAAAATAGTCATTTTTGACTTTTTCCTTTCCAATTTTATAACTTTGACCTCTTTTTTGGTGTCTGAGTGTCCTGACAATTACTTTCAGTACTATACTGAATAGGTAGACTAAGAGGCCAGCCTTGTCTAGTGCCTGATTATAGAGGGATTGCATCAAGTTTCTCACCATTAAGTTTGATGTTGGCTACCAGTTTGCTGTATATTTCTTCTATTGTGTTTAAGTATGATACTTGAATTCCTGATCATCCCAATATTTTTTTAAATGAATGAAGTTATATTTTGTCAAATGCTTTCTCAACATTTAAAGGGATGATCATGTGTTTTTTTTTTTTTTTGAGTTTGTATATATAGTGGATTACTTTGATAAATTACTGTATATTAGACCATCTCTGAAATAAAGATTACTTGACCCTGGGGAATGATTGTTTTGCTTTGTTCTTGGATTTGGTTTGCAATAATTGTATTGATTATTTTTCATGAATCTTCAGCAGGGAAATTTGACAGTTCTTTTTTTTTTTTTTTTTTGGTAAGGCTTTTGTGTACTTTAGGAAAGAGCATATTTGTGGCTTTGAAGAATGAGTTGTATAGTATTTCCTGTTTCTTCTTTGTGGAATACTTTGGTTAGTATTGGTATTAGGTCTTCTATAAATTTCTGATAAAATTCTCCATTAAACCCATGTGGTCGTGAAAACTTTATGGTTGGAAACCTTTGTATGACTGCTTCTATTACTTTAGGGGTTATGTGGCTGCTTAGATAGTTTATTCAGTCCTGTTTAATTTTGGTACTTTTTATTTGTGCAGAATTTTTTTTGTGTGTGTTGCTGGATTGGGATTCAACCAGATCTGGTTTTGTTGATTCTTGTGTAGTTTTTTTTTTTTTTTTAATTCGGTTGATTTATCTTTGAGTTTGATTATTCCCTGACATCTAAACCTCTTGGATGTATCTCCTTCATTTTGTTATATCCTTTCAGGTGTTCTGAATAGCTATTACTGTGTGTTGCCTCCAATTTTTTCTTGGAGGTGTTTGGAGTTACCAGTTTTCCTCTTAGCTAAGCTTTCATTAAGTCCCATTCATTTGGGTATGTTGTGTTTTCATTTTTGTTTAATTTTAAAAAGTCTGTTATTTCTTTATTTATGTCTTCCTTGACCAATCTATTGTAGAGTAGATCATTGTTCAGTTTCCATATGTTTATGGACTTTGTTGTTTTTGTTGTTATTGAAGACGATCCTAAGTTCATGGTCACCTTATAGGATGCATTGGTTTGTTTTAATCTTCTTGTATATTTTGAGGCCTGTTTTGTGACTAAATATATGGTTAATTTTTTTCAGAAGGTATGGTGAGGTGCTGAGAAGCATGTATATTCATTGGTTTAGGATGAAATGTTCTAGAGTTGTCTGTTATATTCATTTGTTTCATATCTTCTGTTACTTTCACTGCCTCTCTGTTCATCTCCTGCTTCCCTGAACTGTCCATTGATGAGAGTGTGTTGTTGATGTCTCCCGCTGTGATTGTATGTGGTGCAAAATATATGTTATCTTTAGTATAGATTCTTTTATGAATTTGAGTGCCATTGTATTTTAATTGTAAATGTTCAAGACTGAAATTTCATCTTGATACATTTTACTTTGATGAGTAAAAGTGCCATTCCATTTCTTTTTTGATCACTTTTGATTGACAATTCATTTTAATCGATATGTGGATGGGTACTCCAGTTTATTTCTTGAGATCATTTGCATGGAAAATTTTTTCCATCCTTTTACTCTGAGGTAGTACCTGACTTTGTTGCTGAGATGAGTTTCAGCATCTGTCCTGTTTATGTATCAACACAGTTACTCTATATATGTTATTGGGAGATTGATTCCATTGATATTAAGAGATATGTATGAATAATAATTTTTGGATTCTCTCACTTTTGTTGTGAGACATAGATTTATGTTTGTGTGGATTTCTCTTATTGGTTTTGTTCAGAGCATATTATTTTCTTGCTTTTTCTTGTGTATAGTTTCCCACTTTTTGTTGGGTATTTCCATTTATTATACTGTGTAAGGCTGATATCGTGGAAAGATATTATGCAAATTTGGTCTAGTCCTGGAATATCTTCTTTTTTCATCTTTACTGGGAGTTTTGCTGGGTATAGTAACCTGAGATGTCATTTGTGTTCTTTAAGGTCTGTATGAAGTCTGTCCTGAATATTCTGTCTTTCATAATTTGTGTTGAGAAGTCTGGTATAACTATGATAGTTCTGTATTTATTTGTTACTTGATTTCTTCCATTACTGATTTTATTACACTTTCTTTGTTTTGAACATTTGGCATTTTGACTTTTATGTGTCAAGTGGAATTTATTTCTGGTCCAATTTATTTGTAGTTCTGTAGGATTCCTTTATGTTCATGGTTATCTCTTTATTTAGGTTAGCAAATATTTTTTTTTATAATTTTGTTGAAAGTATTTACTGGGATTTTTAGTTGGGAATCTTCTCTCTCTTCTAAACCTAATATCCTTAGGTTTGATCTTCACATTGTGTCCTGGATTTCCTGGATGTTTTGGGTTAGAACCTTTTTTGATGTTTGTATTTTCTCTGACTGGTGTGTCAATGTTTGTTATCTTATGTTCGGCCCCTGAGATTCCCTCTTCCATTTCTTCAATTCTTTTGATGATGCATGAATCTATGACTCCTCATCTCTTTCCTAGGTTTTGTTTTGTATCTCCAGGGTTGACTCTCCTTGTGTTTTCTTTATTTTTTCAATATTTGCTTTTAAATCGTAGATGATTTTTTTTTCAATTTCTTCGTCTGTTTGCTTGTGTTTTCCTCTAAGGTCTTGTACATGGTTTTCTTTGATCTCCTGTATTTTTAAATGACATTATTTTTGTGCTTTTTAGGCCTTGTATCATCAGTATGAGACACTATTTTATGTCCAAACCTTGTCTATGGGAAGGCTCTGAGGTCTGATGGCATTGATCTAGCTCTAGTTCTGGGCGCAGATGGAGACCTGAATACAGAGACCCACACAGTAGTGTGATACCTATGCCCTGAGAGTTCCTTGTGGTCTTTCCAAGACAGTCAGGGGAGAGAGTGTGGGCTCACTTGTGGGCTCAGTAGGAAGAGTAATTCTGTGTCTCCCCTTGGAGTTCATTTTTTTGCAGGCAGGTTTCAATTTCTGAAGGTAGTGTGCCTGCATTGCCTTTGATTCTAGGAAGATATAGAAGCTAAAACATGGTAATCCCAGACTTCACTGCCATCTCCATACACTGAGAGTTCCCAGAGGTCTCTCCCATGATAATCAGTGGAGAAATAAAGAGTCATTCACCCATTGGCTCAGTAGGGAGGGCACTCATGTGTCTCTTCTAAGTGCTCAGTTCTCTGTGGGCAGGGCTCAAGTCCTTAGGGCAATGTTCTTGTTCTCCCTGTGGCCCCATTTTTACAGTGAGAGACATCCTGCTTTTTTTCCAGCTTCTGGGCATTATACATAAGGTTGTTATGAATATAGTGGAGAATGTCTCCTTGTTATATGTTGGAGATCTTTTGAATATATGTCCAATAGGAGTATAGCTAGGTCTTCAGGTAGAACTACTTTTAATTTTCTTAGGAACCATTAGTTTGATTTCCAAAATTGTTTTCCCTGCTTGCAGTCCCATCAGCAATGAAGGAGTGTTCCTCTTTCTTTACATTCTCACCAGCATCTACTTTCCCAGAGTTTTAGTTTTTGTTTTTTTCTTTGTTTGGATTTAGCCATTCTAATTGGTGTGAGGTAAATTTTTACAGTTCATTTTATATGCATTTCTCTGATGTCTGAGAGTTTTAATTGTTTTTTTAAGTACTTCTCAGCCATGTGAGATTCCTCAGGTGAAAATTCTCTCTTTTGCTCTGCACTCCATTTTTAATTTTGTAATCTGTTTCTCTGCATCCTAGGTTCTTGATTTCTTTGCATATTTTGGATATTATCCCTCTATCTTAGGTACAATTGAAAAATTTTGTTTCCCAAAGTTAATTTCAAGCTTCTGAAGAAAGAATTTAAAGAGGATGTTAGACGATGAATAGATAGTCTATGCTCATTCATTGGCAGAATTAATGGAGTAAAAATATTACCAAACACAATTTATAGATTCAATGAAATCCCTAAAGAATTTTCAACTTAGTAATTCACAGAGATGAAAGAGAAATGTACAGACTACTTCAGGATGAAAATCTCAGAAAGCTACATATTGGTGCACCTGAACATGGGAGTGAGCACATATGGAAAAAAATGCCAATGTTATTTTAGTTTCTGTATTCTTCTCAAGTCCAGGACTACATATATATGTATACTAGTTGTGCTACTATGCAGATAATCTAGCTAGAGTGTATAGTGAGAACCTCATTACTCAGGGCCTGAAGATTTGTGGCTGCTCTATTAGGTGTTTTTTGGTATGTGGTGATTATTGTGTTTACTAACACACACTGTTATTTACATAATTATGAGGCAGGGTATCTCTAGTATTAAAACCTCATACAATTTGACACAGATCAGGTAGAGGTTTTTTAGAATCATGTAGAGATACTGTAAGGTTTGAGTGCTAATCCTGTCTGAAGAATCGCTTCATGTGTTCTATTCTGGAATCTGTGCATAAACAACTAATCTTTCCCACTAAGAATCGAGTCACCAAATTCAGCTTTGTTAATGAGAACCATCTGATGGATCTATAGTGCCTCTTGCTGGTCATGAGAACCTCCTTATGTAATAATGCGTATGTTCTCACATATAGTCCCTAACTACATTGTTTGTGTAGTAATAAGCTTCAATAACCTCAATGCTAGATAAATTATGCACTTCATTGTGTACCTGGAGATACTGACAAAACTTTTCAATTAAAGGTGATAATCTTTGTTTTCCCTGTCTACTTAAATCTGTAGATCGTCTATAGGTGTTGCTGCCTGTAGCAATGTGAATAACCACTGACAATGCAGTGAAATGAAAGACACAGCACAAGTGGCACACCATGTCTGAAAAACCAGATTATTCTCCAACTGCTGTAGCTGCACATAGAATAGAACACACCCAAACAGAAAGAAGACAAATGAAAATATGGTATTCAGAAATTAGTTCACACTTCTATAAATTACTTTCACAGTTGAGAAGGAATCAGAATATAAGAAAATTTGATTATGATTCAGTGTGTTTGCTAACTCAGCAAGTCTATCATTAGCAGATTGTATATTTTCATGGAAGAATCTTGATGTGGATTGTTTTTCCCTTTGTCATGTACCTTTCTGGAAGGAAGATGCTCTTTGTAAACTCAAGCAGCTCTCTTCTCTATATGGAGTCATCCTTCTCCATATTCATGACATTTCATTGCTGCTGAAAATTTTCAGAGGCTTTAGTGTAGTTTTTATAAGCTTAATGAATGTTAGTTGTTTAGTCACATAACATAATTTCAGTTCAGCGAGCATGATTTACCTATGATGTTTGACTTCTCACAAACTTCAATCAACCACTCTGAAGAATGAACAACCATGCCTCTTGGTCTCTAGAATTTATATACCCATGGAACTGTCTCAGAATTTTAAATATCACATACTTACAAAAACTATCTGCACCAGTCACAAACATCCATGGACTAAAAATTAAGTAAATCACTGTCAGCAGCTGAAGGTAGTTTGTGACAGAAAGAGAGGGGGGGAAGGGAGAGAGAGAAGAGAGGAATAGAAAAGTAGAGGAGTAGAGGAATAGAGGACAGGCATAAGCATGTGGAGGGAGAGCAGAAAGGGAGGGAAAAAAAGAGGGCTAGATGGAGGATAGCAAGACAGTGAGAGCAAGAGTGCAAAAAAGCAAGAGAGAAATGTGGTGGCGAGCAACTCCTTTTATAGTATCATGTCATTGGAGCAGAGCATAGTCCAGAGTGACTGCCAGGTAACTTAAAGTGGGGTATGCCTGTCTGTTGTTGGGTATGAGGGTGGGGTTTTCAAAATTCCAACATTCCCCCAATTCACAACCAATCAGGTTTTAGTTTAGTACGAAACTGTCCCCAACTCAGTAATCAACTCTTCTGATGATATCTCTCCATTATAAAAAGGAATACGGGAACTTGGGGGGTGGGGAAGACAGGCTGTTGTGAGGGAACTAACCAGTTGAGTTTAGTTGTAGTCACCAAATGATTATGGAAGTAGTCATAAAATGGTAGGTGCTTTGTGAACTTCTGGATTTAGAGACCCACTCTGACTTAATGCCATCACAGTGGAACAGCTATACAAAACTCTACATACAGCCCAAATCTGGTAACCACAGGAGAAGGTTACATAGACTCTAGCCTGATCAGAAACTCCCTAAGTCCCTCCTCTGCAAGCATGTAATTTCTAAAAACACAACTATGGCCAATCTTAGAGGCAAAAGAATGGGAAGTTGGTGGTTTGATACCAAACTGTTTAAAAGGACAAAACCATAAGAGAAGCAAGGAAAAATAGAGTGTACATGTTGAAATCATCTCTTCTGTCTAGGTTCCTTTGTTCCCATGGGGGACTCAAGGAATTCTGCTCAAGAGCTTTTGCTAGGTGTGAGTTCAATAAAAATGCTTTGTAAATATATTTATCATCACAGGGATAGTAAAAAGTTATATCCTGAGGCACAGAAGTTCATGATTAGTTAATAATCCATGTAGTACTCAGATAGGTTTATATATATTCTTGTGGATGTCTGGTGAGCTTGTTGTACTGACAAATTGGAACAAAGTATGTTCATTACCTTCCCTTCATGTTTAAAATGTATCATTGAATCTCACATAAACTTTTGGCAGATCATGATGTACTACTGTGTTGCTTCAGCTGGGCCAATAATCATATGAGCAGCTAAACATTAAAATGTTGTGATACATCAGCCACTTTCTTATATAAAAAACACTGTATCTGACATTTTCTACAACAGAAAATAGATAACATATCAAATTCACATATAGATGTTCAAAAATCATATAACATTTAAGGCCTGACATTAGAGCAATGTAGATTTAGAGAAAAACTAATTCAAGTTTGTGTAAAGAATTGGAAGTTTAGAAGGAGAAATATCTGAATGATAAACTGCCCATAGGAAACCAGATGAAACCAATGGAGAATTTTCTGTTTTTTACATAAAGCTGGATACCCCAGCATGGGGAAGAGAGTCTGGGAGGATTTTCTCACAAGGAATTTCATACTAAATTGGTATGAAGAAAAAAGGGTCATTCAATAGTAATGTTTAGGACAATCTAAAGCTGACTTACTAGCAACCAGACAACTTTTCTGTCACTGATTTTATAATACTCAGGCCATTACTCCTTGCTCAGTAACACCAAAGTTCTAATCTATTTCTCCAAGTTTCACAGCACAAAGGTAGATTAATGATTATTCATGTGATAACAAATATATGCTTTACTTTCCATTAAGTTTCCAGGGTTACAAGATCTGTCACTATTAGAAAATACAAACAAAAGAGATTGTTTTTATTTTAATAGGCTCTTACTCCAAATTAAATTCTCTAAAGTATGTGACTTCTAAAGCAAATACATTCAATTCATAACAGCCAGCTTTTAGGCTGTTAATATTTTCTGTGTTAAGCATTTGCAACAAATAGAAAATTTCTGAACAGCTGTTTTAAGAGCAGTAAATACTTCTACCTAATTTTTTTTATTTTATGCTTCATCTTTTCAATAAATCAGGGAAGCTTATTTTAGTCAATCCCTCTTAGTTACTGAACTCTATCATGCCATTAGTGAAGGCTGTATGTAAACTTGACTTTAAATTACACTTCAGAGAACTGTTAGACTATAAAAATATAAGACCATGAATCTGTTAACTATTATGCTGGTCAGATTTTAATTATTTTTCTCTTTACCCTGCACATATTGTACTATTTGTGTTTATTCAGGGGAAAAAATCCCAAAGAAGATTTCTGGAGTAATGGCCTCATCAAGCTATTTGTTTATCTGTCCTAAGTAATCTCCAGGGCAAATGAAGACTTCCAAATAATAGCACAATAACGTTAATTTTAGGATTTTTTAAAAAAGGGATAAAACACTTTTTTTTCCTCCTGAAAGCACATCAAATCAATCATAATGCTGAAAATCTCATGGTCAAAGAAACTAATCTAATAGATAGAGATAAAATGACTGTTATTGAAGAAATCCACTCAGCTTTGCAGCATCTGTGTCAAGATTCCTGTCTGGCTTCATAGTTCTCACCATTTCTAGTGGAAATGGTTGTGCCTCACAAATATGAATTTCTTCCTACAAACTGCTGCGGCAACCCACACTACAGTGGCTTATTATGTACTTTTCAGTTGTTGACATAAAAAACAATGGGCAAAAGTGACTTAGAGAAGCAAGAGCTTATTCTGGCTTAGAATTCATACAAACATCACTACTGAATAAGGATACACTGGATCACTCTAAAGGTTAAGTGCATGTAAATTCCATAGCTAATAAATATAAAGACCAGGTACAGTCTTACATAAACTCAAGATCAGCAATTCTTTACTTGTGGGTTGTAACACCCTTGTAGGTAGCATATCAAATATTTTTATCAGATCTTTATATTACTATTCATGACAATTTCAAAATTACAGTAATAAAGTCTCATTAAAAATAGATCTGTGATTAATGGTTCACTATTAACAGGTCACATCATAGGGAATTATGAGAAATTGGCTCTAGAGTATTCTCAGGAAGAAAATTTCTCAGTGGCAGAAAGAGGAAGAAAAAGATGATACTGGGTGGTAGGAAGTCAGAGGCAGAATACAACTCTTGCCTTAGCTATGGATTGTCTGGACCATGTAAATAGCTTCCTTTGTCACAAGTCTCTCTGTGAATTTACTGGATGTGTCAACTTGTGCCTATAGCAGAATAAAGCTGTAGTCAGTAGGTAGGTATTTTATTTTACAAGATTCCAGGTTTGTAACTGCATGGTTTAAAGAAAGTGGTCTAATCACGGGTATCTTCAGTAGGAGCCCCTGCAATAAACACAATTCTTTAAAATCCCACAATATTTGGATGATTTACATTATATCACAGTGAACACAGTTTGATTGGCAGTGTTACCAAACCCTATTCTGAGACTAAAGCCACTTGCTACCTCATAAATCTCCAGTTGTCTCCAGGCAATTTTGATCCAGTGTTGAGGACCGAGAGATGTGCCTTTACAAGATGGTGCTTGTTTCAGGTGCCATGAATCAGCTAAAGTGTGGTAAATAACCACTGGGCACAGGCGCAAAGAGTAGTGCGAGCCAAGTCACCGCCCAACCCGGGGCGTCACGCCAGAACACTGGCAGGTAGCCAATCACACAGCGACAGGCCACCCTTGGGGGGTATAAATTAGGGTGCCTTCTCCTGCTCGAGGTCTTCCTCTTCAAGATGCAATAATGGTTTTGCTGCTGAAGGATCCTGGTGTTCCGCGTGCGTTCTTGCTGGCTAGACCATAGTGCGGAACATTTGGTGCCGAAACCCGGGAAACTTTAACATCGCTGGTAAGAGGAGACCCTCTGTCCCTGGAGAGTATCCAGAACTGCAGGACTGAGGTAAGCTCTGAGAGACATGTTTGGTCTTTACCTCTCCCATCTATTTCCCTCCGCTGAAGGCACCGTAGAAGCTTTTTTTTTTTTTTTCACAGCTCAATAATGCTTTAATCAACATCACTGTAGAGTCTCTTGTCCATCTCAAGCTGCTATAAATATCTTCCTACTGAGATATCCATTACTCCAATCATCTCCATATATGATGATATGAATAGAATTTTAATTAAAACTCACTGAATAACCCTGGTGAGTGAAGAATCTGTTCTATACAGCCTAGAACTCAAATCATAAACATTTTTTATCAGACGGTAGATCAATGCTCTTGATGCTCCATCTTGTGTTTGAGATTAAACCTAATAAGGAACAAGTAAATTTTATTTTCAAATAGCTATTAAGCTTATAACAATTTATTTACCTAGAAGCTTTTATTCTTCTCTTCCTTGTCTTGATTCTTTTTCTTTTGGTTTTGTTAGAAAATAAAGCCTATTGTGCTATGGTAGCGGTAGGACAGGGAGCTCTGGAAGAGTTGCAAGACAGCATGTCAGAAACAGAGTGAGATGAAAGATTAAAAAGTTCAAAGAGAAAAGGTGTACCTAAGAAAAAAGACTCTTCCAAGGACCTTGGATCCAAGGAAGTGAGAAATAAGAGAAAGGATGCCCTGGGTGAGAGATAGGAGAAAGAGGAAAAGCTTGAGGAAAAAAGGATCCTGGGAGAGAAACAGGGAAAGGAGGAGAAAACCCCAAAAAGTAAAAGCCTTTATCCGGTAAAGGAGTTAGAGGCTTTGGGGCTTGATAGTTTAGAAACAGACAAGCATAGCCCCTCTGAGGAACAGGATTTAGAAGATGAGGCAGCTTGCTATGAAGAAGAAGGATACCACCCAGATGAACTACGAGCTAACAGCTTGGGTAAAAAACAGAAGAAAGTGGGCGGTGGAAACCACGCGGCTTCCTGGCCTATAGGCCCCAGTGCCCCTCCACCTTGTCCTTATTCAGGCAGAAAAGAGATTTTGGAATAACAGTGGCTGCGGTAGTGGTGATGGCTGCTGTGGCAGTTGCAGCAATGGACGCTGGGGCTGCCATGGCAATCACAGTTCAAACAGGCACAGCCTTAAATCAATTATCAGCCACAGTGGCAGATGCTGTTGATTTTCATACCTCTGCTAGTGCCCAGTTAAGGGGCAGATTAATGATTGTTAACTAACACCTCAGCCTGGTAGAGGAAAGATTAGATATTCTCTTTCAATTGGCCCAATTGGGATGTGAGAGAAAATTGGGGGTGCTTTGCATTACCAGCGTACAATATGAAAATTTTACCCAAGCAGCTAATCTGTCTAGATTGTACCTTGCAGGAAATTGGTCAGCAGGATTTGACGAGACTCTCGAGACTTTGAGGGCAGCAGTGTTGGCTATCAACTCAACACAAGTGGACCTGTCTTTGGCAGAAGGCCTCTCCACCTGGGTCTCTTCGATTTTCTCCTATTTTAAGGAATGTGTTGGGGTGAGTCTTTTTGTGCAATATTTTGCTTTGGGTTGGTGTTCCTGCTGTGGTTGGTTTGCAGACTCTGGTCTCAACAGAAACTTGACAAGGTCGTTATCACTCAAGCACTTGTGGCCATTGAACAAGGGGCCTCCCTAAAATTTGGTTATCTATGCTCAAGAATTAGTCAGCTTCTGAGTTCTCTGCTCTTGCCCCCCATGGATTTATAGATCCATTGCACTGGAATGAAAGAGACTCAGCGGTCATTGATCAGCCCTTGCACATCGCTGAGGTTTCTCTTTGCATGCGATAGGGTGATCATGACTTCCCCACTAATTTATTTTTTGGCAGGCCTCTTTTGTAGAGTTCGCCCTAGGCCATTTAGCAGTTATTGTCGCACAGCATTGTGGTATCTAGAGACGGACAACATTCCTCATGTGCAGACCAATCTAAGACACGGGGCCTGGTGGTGATAGGGTCACCCTATGAAGGATAAGGCTGCAACATTGGAGGAATGACCTAAGACAGGAGCCACAGCAGATAGACATAACTACAGAGGCCTAGACCAGCCTTGTTCTAGTAAAACAAAAAGGGAGGGATGTTGAGGGCCGAAGGCTGTGCCCTTACAAGATGGTGCTGATTTTAGGTGCCATGAATCAGCTAAAGTGTGGTAAATAACCACTGGGTGCATGTGCAAAGAGTGGAGTGAGCTAAGTCACTGCCCATCCCTGGGCGTTACGATCAGACCACTGGCAGGCAGGCAATCTCACAGTGACAGGCCACCCTTAGGGGATATAAATTAGGGTGCCTTCTCCTGCTTGAGGTCTTCCTCTTCTTGATGCAATAAAGGTTTTGCTGCAGAAGGGTCCTGGTGTCCGAGTGCGTTCTTGCTGGCGAGAAGGTAGCACGGGACAATCCAGTACCTGAGTAGAGAAATTTCTAGTATTTACTGAAGATAAAAGGTTATTTGGATGTCCTCATCTCTACAGCTTCTGTCGTGTTATCATCCATATTACAGTTGAAATCATTGATGATGTAGATGTTTTATAGTCTCTCTCCTAAATTATCTCCTCATCCTTGTGTTTGTAACAAAGCCAAAGAACATGTTAATTGGCTATCCATACAGAAAATATATCTCATTATTTAATATCAATAAGAAAATCATGAGTTAAGTATATCTATCTTCAAGGCTTCTAACAAAAATACATGTCACTAGTATTAAATGTGTATGTTCACAATAGCCTACATAAAAGCAAATGAAGCTGAGATTTTGCAACTATGAAAGAATAACATGCAGGAGACCTATATTTCATCTGAAAGATGTTAATTTGAAAACTCAGATGCAAAACTCAAATTTACCTTTTAGCAACACAAGATTTTATTCCTGAATTTTACTATTTCTGTTGACATTTTATTCTTATTTTTTTATAATCTTCAAATATTCACCATTTTTAAAACATTTTCACTGTATCCTACCAGTGAACACTTACAAGTATTCACTTCTTGGCAAATGTGTGCATTATTTATCAACAATTACATTTGTTGTGATGGACCAAAATATTGACTGTAGGCATGAGTATCTGTAAATGTCTGTTTCCAGATATTGCTCTGTACTCAGAACAAGCCATTTCAGAATGAATATTAAGCTTTAACAAAATACTGTATCCAAGGAACAAAAGAGACAGGATATCAAAATGAACTCTGTTGGATGGAGGCTTTCTATAAACTTCAAGAAGGGGAGGGTGAGAGACAGAGAATAGAATAGCCATGAAGAACAAGGGTCACATTTAGAAACTTTGCTCAAGGCAACATTTCAATATCATAGAGAACACACTGCCTAGAAAAGACACCAAATACTGGCTTGTATGTAGTATGGAAGATTCAGGAAGGACTGAAAATTAAAGAGCACATGACAAAGAATTATGCTGCAAAGAATTTTAATCTTGGAAATTCCCAATAAAACTGACATTGCCAAATAGAAATGTTCCAATTCGGATAGGACAGGGATCCATTTTCAAATATCAATGCTCAGTTGTGACAGAAGATCTTTCTGGCACACCAGTGTAGCTTTTAGTATAATAGTAAACAAAGAAGACCTTGGGTAACAACCAACGAGGAGCTTAAGTAGTTTGAGCAGGTAGAAGTGCTAATTGCTAAAGAGGCAAATGAAATAAGTTTTGAGGGAAAGGGAGGGTTGCAATACTTAGATAAGATCAAGTCTCGAAGAAATTAGAAAACTGCACAACTTCTGAGGCACCCAGAAAATGCAGGGGGATTTTTAGTTTTATGCAGAGGCAATGGTTGCCAAGTAGAGTACAGTAGTCTCCAGCAACTGGAGACAGGACACTTTTGAATAGGTGAGGAAAGATGGACATTAGAGATAGTAGAAAGAAGAAGTGTCTGAAGAAGCACACTCTAGAATGTTGAGTCAGATAAGAATGGTGGGAAAACCAGCAGAAGCAAATGATCTGTGCATAATTTGAGATAGATGAATCAGCAGCCTGATTCAGAGAGGGCAAAACTATTCAAAAAGGGTTCACTTTCAAGGTGTTGAGAACAAATGAATAAAACTCAGATTGTGTCTTATTCTGGATATATGCAACCATATTGAAATAACAGAATTCAATTTTATAATCTACATAGGCTTGTTTAAACAGACGGGGTCTAGAGACTATACATAACCAAATCACAATGCAAAATACATTTACTAGATCATCAAATGTCCACATAGTCTATAGCATACTCAACATTGTTAAAAATATAAAGCTCATCATCTCTTCTGAACTTCAAGTAGTCTCTTATTTGTAATTTTAGATAAAGTAAAAAGTACTGTACCAAAGCAAGAGAAATAACAAGTTGAGCCACTCCAAAGGCAAATCTCCATGTTTTCTGTCAAAACAGTCTTCATATATCCAACTTCCTTCACCCTTTTTGATTGTTGTTGGCAGATCTGACATTCAACAGCACAGTACTTTATTCTCTGGGGTTTGTCCACTTCTTCTTAGCAGCTTTCCTAAGAAGTTATACCACATCTTTGACATCTCTAACATCTTGGTGTATCCATAGCATCACCAAATAACAGCTTCTTGTTCTAGTGTCTGGGATCCACACAGAGGCTGCATCATTCACAATGACCTTCCCTGGCTTCTTACAATGCCCAGCTTCACCTGTCCTCGATGACGTTTTCATACCTTCAAAAATCAGTGAAGCCTGCATGATTCTTATACATTACCATGTTCTTCTGCTGCAGGAGGTACAACCTTGGCTATCTCAGGTACACAGCCTTTTTGTGCTCTCAGAAAGTACTTCCCAGATTTTACCCTAATGATGCTTGTTTCTTCTTAATAACCACTAATTTTTCAGCTCCAGCTAACCAGTATCAATGACACCCATAGTCCTTTTCTTTGTTTGTTCATTTGTTTACTCTAACAAGAGTCACATTGCCAGAGATGGTGAGTTCTGCTGCTTGATGAAGCTGCTGCATTGCCCCATTTTTTCTATTATATTATCTAGGATTTCTGTTCTCTAGCTCCTTCACTGCCTATGCTTATCTGTCCCAAAACTTCTCTATAGATAGAGAATGAACTCATACCTGTTCCCTGAAAGCTGCGATTAACGTTGTGTGTAACCACATTTAGATTTAAACATTTTGTCATCTAGAACTTGCTCTTCCCCAGGATGCCCTAGATTTCAGAGGTATGCTTGCCTGTGTCTCTTTGGATGATACATGGACAGCACCACGCTGGAACTTGCTTCAAGGTCACGACTTCCTTAATTTGTTTATATCTCAGAACATAGTCTTCAGCTCCATTCAGCTTCCTAGTGTCCTTTTAATACTTTAACCCCACATTAAGGTCCAAGTCAATTACATGAAAAACGTTTTTTGATGCATCCAAATTCAATGGAGGTCTGCCCTTGGAAGGTGCTACAAAAGCTACTCCATATAATTAGAAAGGGATGATTTCAAAAGATACTTTAACAAATTCATTAATAACTTCTGATTTTCAGTTGGCTTTAGCAGTCTGAGAAGCACGGTTTGTATTTTCTTTTATTATTTTCTTTATTTTCTCTCTTTATTATTAGATATTCTGTGTTTACATTTGAGATGTTATTTCTTTACTCCACCCCTGCTACAATGCCTCCTCCTTCTCCAGTTGCCTTCACAAAGTTACACTCTCCTCTGACCTCCTCTTTGCATCCCATTGACTTATCATTCCCCTACATTGAGAAAACATGCCCTTGCTGGAATAAAGCCTCTTCTCACATTGATGCCAGAAAATACTATCTTCAGCTACATGCACAACTGTATCAAAATGTCTCTCACAGTTAGTACTAAGGTTGGTATATTTCTAAGTGGGAGGTTAAGAGTGTTTAGTTGGGTGATAATATTATCTTCCCATGAGGTTGCAACCCCTTTCTGCTCTTTAGGTCCTTTCTTGAGCAACCTCATTGGGATCCCTGATTTCAGACCAAAGGTTAGCTTCAAGCATGCTCAACTGTTTCTATAGGACTTTAGCATGGTCCCTGATGGGGCATCTCTGTCTGGTTCCTGCCTTTATGTACTTTTAGGGGTTAACTATAGTTCTTGGATTTGGTAACTGCATATGTGATTGATCCCCATTAAAGGCAGCCTCTGACTAATTTTTCTTCAATCACTGCCCCTCTATTTGACCTTGTATTTCCTCCCAGAAGAGTTTTGTTCTCTTTTTTAATAAGGACTGAGACCTCCCCCTTTTTCTCTTCCTTCTTTTTGAGCTTCATAATGTCTGTTAATTGTTTCCTGGATATTTGGTATTAAGAGCTTTCGGGGGCTAGTACTTGCTTATAAGTGAGTGCATAACATGTGTGTTCTGTTTGACTAGGTTCCCTCACTGAAGATGATAGTCTCTAGTTCCATCCATTTGCATATATTTTTCATGACATCATCATTTCAAATAAGTGAGTAGCACTCCATTTTGTAAATGTACCAAACTCTCTGTATCTTTTAATCTGTTGGGGGACATCTGGTTTCTTTCCAGGTTCTGGCTATTATAAATAAGGCTGCTATAAACATGGAGCATGTTTCCTTGTTATATGTTGGAGAATCTTTGGAGTATGTGCCCAGGAGCCGAAGAGATGGGTTTTTACACAGTACTATGTTCAATTTTTTGAGGAAGATCAAATTGTTTTTCAGAAGTATTGTAACAGCTTACAACCCCACCAACAGTGTAGGAGTATTCTTCTTTCTCTGCATTCTCACCAGCATCGGCTGTCACCTGAGTTTTTTATCTTATCCATTCTAAGTGGTGTGAGGTGGAATCTTTTCAAAAGCATGCCATCCAGTTATAATTATTGCAGCTTCCTCTTGAAAAATTATTTTGTTCACAGCTTCCATCACTTAGGATAAAAAAGCTTCAAAAGTTTCTCTTATCTATTATTCATTAATACAGCTGTCTTAAAATTGAAGGGATGATTTTTCTTTATTTTGACACAGAGATAGCTGAACAATGAATAAGAGCCTCCTTACAAAGATGTACTTGGTCTTTAGCTAGAATCCATTCTGCAGTTCCTATTAAAATGTCAATAGTTATCACAGTCTCTCTTCTACCAACTTTTTATGAGGTTCTTTCCTCTTCTGCTAATTCTTCATATTCAACTGTCCAAAGCCATATTTTACAACTCTGTCTAACATGACTTAGCAACATGAATAAAATCATGGCAGATCATAAATCTGCAACTTTCCACTAAAATAATTTTACCTGAGTTTATATATGTTTAACAGGATTAACAAATGTCTTTATAACTCACAGCATGTAGCCAACCTGCCAGCGCAATCACAGTGAGTATTCCTCAGAGAGTCAGACCCCTGAATATAGACTTAATCAGATCATGAATAATAGATTATTGTACATCAGGGATACCATTGTAGAATTAGAAACTCACATATAAAATTCTCTCTCTCTCTCTCTCTCTCTCTCTCTCTCTCTCTCTCTCTCTCTCTCTCTCTCTCTATATATATATATATATATATATATATCTCAATCTCTGATAAATGAAGGGCATCAAGAACACTCCAATGACCAAGTAAATGCCATAGCTCCAGGTTGATGAAATTGTTTTCATCTTTCAGGATTAATATTTCTCTCCAATTAAAGCAAGAATTGTAGCACCATAGAATATAGGGTCATCTACAAGAAAGTGACTATTTACTGTTGGGACACTGATGCACCAGTTTGTAGGATGACTCTTTTACCTATTCTTTGATTCCTAGAGGATTAATCATGGACATTGTAGTACAATTATCATGTAATAGATTCACTTAAGATCTTAAACTAAATTTTGAAGAACTTTGCTTGCTAAGTTACTGTCAGTAAATGGGCCAAAAAAAAAAAAAAAAAAAAAAACATGTGCTTAAATATTGAATCCTTTCAGTCTCTACACAGATACCTTTAAAAGTTCTTAGACATATGCATAGAATTAGGAGATTTATTTATATATTTACATTTATTCTAATTGATAATTTGAGGCAGAGTATAAAAGATGATTCTTAGTAGAATGAATAATATGTATGGCAAGAAACTCAAAACCTGACCCATGTGCACTAGAACTGATGAACACTGTGGGCAGTACTTTTGTACAGTGTGGTACTGTTTAAGTGTAATAGTGTAGAGCCTCAAGGAAACGTGTCAGTCATACCTAGACAGTGTCCACAAGAGCTTCTGGCACACACTCAACTCTCAAAACCATATTTGATGAATGTTACCTCATCACAGCGTGGACAGCCAGGTGATTTTTGTGTCCCTGTTAACAGTTAACTTCTTAGTCTTATACATATACTGGAAAAAAATTACCAACAATCTGAGTAAAATTGCCTTATTGAGGACAGAGAGGAAGGATTAAAAAATCTGAAAGTATTGGCGATCTCATTGGAAGAACCATGATATCGACCAACTAGACCCCTCCCATCTGAGCTTATGGAACTAAAACACCCACTAAAGCACACACGTGGAGGGACCCATGGCCCCAGGTTCTTATGAAACAGAGAACTGCCTTATCTGGAAGAAATAAGAGGAGAGGCCCTTTGTCCTGTGGTACCTGAAGGCTATAGTAAGGGGGAAATGCCAGGGTGTTGAAGTGGTGGTGGGTGTGTGGGGAAGTACCCTCATAGAAGCACATGTAGGGGGGGGGATAGGGATTTGTGGTAGGAAATTGAAAAATAAGGATAGCATTTGAAAGGTAAATAAACGAAATAACAAATAAGAAACACAAGTTTACAATACTCTCACTATGATGAAGTGAGAATGTTAATGGCCATTGGACATCAAGATTCATACTGAGCGTTTTATAAAAACAATGAAATCATTGTTAGCAGAAATTTTCATTTTGGGAAAATAATCCCACATAGATAACTGATCTGCTATCGCACACAGTGAGAAAGCTATATCTATCACAATATTTCCACAAATTACAGTGTAGACACATGAAAGGGTGGAAGAATTGAAAAGGGAATCAAATGTTTTTTTTTTTTTTTCTGTCACTATTTTATAAATTTACTATAACAAAATAAAACAATATTGAGAGAACTAAAAAAGACAAAGGATGTATTAGTCTGAAATTTTTATTTTAATATCAAAATAGGAACAAAATAATATTTGTCTTATGTGAAGACAAATATTAAACCTGTAACTTAGAAATTTGAAATTAAAAGAAATACAGATTAATGCATCAAGATGAAATTCAGTTCTTTAATAAGCTTATATAAATATGAAAATAAAAAGAACTTAATAATTATTAAATGTGCAGTTATTATTAATGAAACCCTAGCTGAGGTCTGAGAACTGGAAACAGGACAACCATATCTGATCTGTAAGATCTGAAAATTCAGATTTAGCTACGAAAATTAGGTTTTTCAGAATTTCTTGTTAATAGTTTAGTAAATAAATATTGATATTTGTCATATTAATAGTATTCATATACAAAAATATTCAACAAAATTATTCCTCTTTTTTTCTAGAAGCTAGTCTGTAAGAACCCCCTGAAAATATTTTGTGGATGACATTATGTCCATTTTCTATCTGTTTCATACTAAAATATTACTTCTGGATAAGTATCAAGGAGAAAACATTTTCTCTGTTTTCATCTGGGCACAGCTGAACCACATTCATCTCAGGGTTTCTGACACCCTCAGGATGTGGTTTTCACACTGTGTCTCGCACAGTAATATGAAGCTGTGTCTTCATTTTTGAGGTTGTTGATCTGCATATATGCAGTGCTGGCAGAGGTTTCCAAAGAGAAGATGAACCGTCCTTTGAAATCATCAGCATATGTTGGATTCCCAGTGTAAGTGTTGATCCAGCCCATATACTTCAAGCCTTTTCCTGGAGCCTGTTTCACCCAGTTCATTCCATAGTCTGTGAAGGTATACCCAGAAGCCTTGCAAGAGATTTTCACTGACTCTCCAGGCTTCTTCAGCTGAGGTCCAGACTGCACCAACTGGATCTGTGCTTGGGTACCTGGGAAGAGAACAGAGTGGAGTGAGGATTCATGTAACATCTTTGGTTCCCTTGGAGCATTTGTTTCAGATGTCTTACTTTGAGCAGCTGCCATCAGAAAAAGCCAGATCCACACCCAATTCATGATATATATGACTTGGTTTCAGTGGTTCCTTGAAAATAACTGGGTACTCTCTTGCTGGTATTTGAGGTGAACCACAGATTTCTACTCTTAAGTCTTCTATAGATTTGCATATGGCTGGGCTCACTAACTCATATTATACTAAACTTGATGCATAATTAGATATAAAAGGATCTCTGATCCTAGGTAGCTGAGCCTGTGACTTATACTGTCTGCTCTTCCTGACTTCACACCAATTGTTTTCTCTTCTAAGTTCTCTACTTGAGCTGGATTTACACCCTGATGTTCTCATCCACAAACCTCGTAGTCTCACTGTGTAACCTGAGCCTGAAAAAATGGCCTACAAAAACTACTCATTAGTTGGTTGCCCTGCTCTGTGCTCAGATTCAATGACTACATCCTTTGTAGTGGATTCCACCCTCTACATATTGAGACTTTTATATCAGTAATTCATTGCCTGCAAAGTCTAAATGGAAATTGTTATTAAACTTTTATGTTCCTCTGAATTTGAATACCATGAACTGGCCATATCTGATAACTTTTTTAGAATTAACATACAGTTTTTCAACTATAAAGCAGGTGATTTCACTTTACATACATCATATAGTAAATGTAAAATTTTAAGAAAGTAAAATAGAATAGATGAAATGTTTTGGAAGAAATTGTACACTTATATTAATATGAAAAATTTAAATTCTTACAATAAATAATGCAGAAGCAGATGGTGTAATAAAAAGTGTTTAAAATCTCGTTAGATGGATCGATGGGTAAGCACATGTACTGCCCTTGAAAGGGCTTGAGTTTTATTTCTAGCACTGAAACTACCCATTCCATCAGGTCGTGCATAAGCCAACAGTTTCTATCCTCTTAGCTATCTACACTCATGTGCAAATACCTACCCAACAACAAAAATACATTATTAAAAAATAGACATTTAAATAGAAAGAATGTCTAAACGGTATATCAACATATGTGAAAATTCAAATAGTAAAGTAAAAGCTTGGATTGATTTGTGTCATTTTATAACTGACAACCTTTATGCTCTAACATGAAGAAAATGCAGCACAGATATGTGTATTTCAAGATTCACATGAAAGTCATTTTCTCATTTTAATATTATTTCTGCTCTTTTATATTCCAAACAAATGGCTAAGAGTCATATGCGTAATCTAATCCCACTTTCTTTCCACATTTAATACTTTCCCATAAGTGTACATGATGGGACTCCAAAAGAAATGTTAGTGAGTTACATAACATGTAGTTATTGGAATCAGGACAATGAACAGAGCTGATAAAATAATGTTGTCTTGTATCTGACATAAAGTACAATACTGTTGTTATGCTCACCTCATTCTGTGAAGATGGTGAGGATTCAGGACAGACAGTTACAATGGGCGGGACATAAGCAGTGGGAATGAGAAAAGCAGTAGAAGGACAACAGTGCTGGGCTTCAGCCCGACTCTGTGCTGCTCTTCCCAATTCCCAGAAGCACAGATGCTGTGTGACAAAGGAGTCAACAGCTGCTCTTTACACTGGCTGTTTGTTCTGTACCCTGGGGAGGAAGAGCAAGGGCGGGACTGAGAGGAAATACTTGGGGCTTTTATGCAGCTGTTCAAAAATATGGATGAAACCTGGAAATATGGCACCCCCTGCTGTATAAATGGGACCCTGTACCATGACAAAACTTCAACTGTTATAGTCAGAGCTTCATAATGGCCTTCAAGTTTTTTACCTCTGTCCTAAAGCAACACCATGATTTAGATTTGGGGACGATGAAATTTCAGAATTCATAATTTTCAGATAATTTTAGATTATGCCTCAGAATCATGACTTCTTGAATATTTCTGCTATAGATACTTGGAAGCCACTTCTATAGGTTACTCGTGGTGATAAATTAAAAAAAAATGGGTCTCTAAAATATTTATGTATAGCCTTTGAGAGATATTGATAGAGCACAGGAGACTTAGCTTTTTGGATATCATCTTTTCATTGAGTATGTGTCCTTGAGTTCCTTTGTGGTTTAGTTACTTAAAGCAGGCTGTAGGTTTAAGTTCCATCCGTTTGCCAGCAAATTTCATGACGTACCTCTTTTTAAGAGCTGAATAGTACTCCACGGTGTAAATGAAAAATGTTTACTCAGCAATTCTTCAATTGAGGGACACCAGGATTGCTTAAAGCTTCTGGCTCTTATGAAGAAGCTGCTATGAACATATTGGAGCATATTTCCTACCTATATTTTTCAGTGGTACAGCTTGGAATTATATTAGACATGTTTCCAATTTTCTGATGAACCACCAGCTTAATATTAAGAGTTGTAGCAATTTGTAAGCCCACCAGCTATGGAGGAGTGTAACCTGTTCTGATCATCCTTACAACAATATATTTTCATGGAGATTTTTATTTTTGTCATTCTGATTTGTGAAAGATACATCTCATGGTATGTGATTTCCAATTCACTAAAGATTAAGGCTGTTTAACATTTTTTTGAGTACTTCTGGGACATGACAGATTTTCTTTGTTGATTATTTTGTTTAGTTTTCTACACCATTTTAAAATTTGGTTAATTTTATTTGGAATCTAGCTTTGTGAATTCTTCATATATTTTGTATATTAGGCCTATCAAATTTAGAGATAGTAAAAACATTGGCCAATATATATGTTGACAATTGTTGATATTGATAGTGTTCTTTTCCTTACAGAAGATTTTTGTTTTCATGAGGTTGCATTTATCACTTAACAATCTTAGAGCCTGAACTACTGGTGTTCTCTTCAGGAAAATTTCTTCTGGGCCTATGTGCTCTAGGCTGTTTCCTACTTTCTCTTCTATTAGATCCAGTGTATCTGGTTTCATATTAAGGTAAGAAATATCTTTTATAAGCAGGTAGATTGTGTTAAAAAATGCTATTTTTTTTCTTTTGGTGATCAGTCGGGAATAATTCTGTTAGGGACACTATCTTGTTTTTACTTCTCCTCTCAGCACTAGGATCTTACCCATCCTTGTGAATGTTGTCACAGAGATTGTGCTTATGTGCCTCTTAATAGTGATTGGTGTAGAAGTTCTGTTCCCCTTCTATCTTCCAGTCATTTTGACACTATGACACTTATGTTTGCACTTTTTCAGGTTTCAGTGAGGCCTGAGGGGAAGGAATTTATGGAGATACATAATTTAGGAATGAGCTTTTCAGGGATTCTCAATTTGATCATGTTTTCTAGTATATATATATATATGTATATATGATAAAATATTGAAGAGGTGACAGAAAGACTGAAATGTGACAGATGAAGACACCAGATGAGATGGTAGAGACATGAGTGATGACACACATGTTACATCTCAGCAATACTGATGCTTAAAAAACACATCATAGTGTAGAGTTCATCTTGATTTTTCATCATCATTTTTCTTGTGTTGACTAAAAAAAAAAATTCCTCACCTTTTTGATGGTGTTTGGTTGAAAATCTATTTTATTTGATATTAGAATAGATACTCCAGCTTGTTTCCTGAGCCCATTTGCATGGAAGTTTCTTTTTCCCCAGCATTTTACTCTGAATTAGTGTCTGTCTTTGTGTTTGGGATGAGTTTAATGTATGCAGCAAAATGCTGAATTCTGATTATGTATCCAGTCTGATAGGCTATGCCTCTGTATTGGTGAATTGAGTCCATAGATGTTAAGAGAAATTATGAAATAGTGATTTTTGTTACCTGTTATTTTTGTTGTTAGAGGTAGACTCATGTTCCTGTGTTTTTCTTCTTTTGGTTCCCCTGTTTTTTTGTTTTTTTTTTTTTTTCTTGGGTGTAGTTTTCTATTTTTTCTTTTGTTATATTTTTCTATTCATAATCCTTTTTAGAGCTGGATTTGTAGACGAATATTGTGTAATTTGTTTTTTTCCTGGAATATCTTTTTCTCCCCATATATGGTGATTGAGAGTTTTGCTAGATATAGTAACCTTGGCTGGCATTTGTGTTCTCATAGGGTCTCTTTGATATCTGTCCAGAATCATATGGCTTTCAAAGTCTCTGCTGACAAGTCTGGTGCAATTCTGATTGCAATGGCATTATAAATAACTTGTGCTTTATTCTTTACAATTTTTTTCGATTCTTTCTTTGTTTTGAATATTTTGTCTTTTTGACTATTATGTGTTTTGAATGGTTGCTTTTCTGGTCCAATTATTTGGAGTCCTGTGGGCTTCTTCATGTTTACGATCATATCATACTTTAGGGCAGGGAACTTTTCTACTATTTTTTTCAAGATATTTGCTATGCCTTTTAGTTGATATAATTCAGCCTATTCTATACCTATTTCCCATAGGTTTTCCATTGTGTCCTGGATTTTCAGAACATTTTGAGTTTGGGGCTTTGTGGTTTTTACATCTTCTCTGATTATTTGTCTATGTTTTTTATGTCCAGATGTAATTTAATAGAGGTATAGATAAGGAAAATTTCGTACATTTACACAATGAAGTATGATCCTGCTATTCAAACTGTAACTACATGAAATCTTTAAGCCAATAAATGGAACTAGAAGCTCCTGAGTGAGATATCCTAGTCACAAAATAAACTACATGATATGCATTCATGGATAAGTGGATATTATCCCAAAAGCTTGGAATACCCAATAAACAATTCAGTCCATATGAAGCTAAACAACGATGATCAAAATGTGAGTTATATAATCCTTCATATGAAGGGAAACAAAATACCCATGTGAGGAAACACAGAAACAAAGAGTGGAGCAGGGACTGAAGAAAAGGTGATCCAGAGACTTCCCCACCTGGAATCCATTTCACACAGTCACTTGACAAATGCTAAGAGGTACATACTGACAGGAGCCTGATTTGCATGCTACTAGGAAACTCTGTCAGAGTCTTAATAATACATATTAGGATGTTTGCAACTAACCATCAGGATGAGCATGGAGACCCTCATAAAGTATTTACAGAAAAGACTAAAGGAGCTGAAGGGTTTGCAAATCCATAGGAAGGACTACAATATTAAACATCCAAACCACAAAGAGCTTTCAGGGACAAAACTGCCAAACCATGAGTACACATGGAGAAACTTATGGCTCTAGCAGCATATGTAGCAGAGGATAAAAAAACTTCTGGCAGTATATGATATTCGGAAGTCCTTGGTTCTGTGAAGGCTCATTTCCCCAGTGTAGAGTATGCCAGGGTCTTAACATAGGAGTGGGTGAGTGGGAGTGGGAGCATCCTCATAGAAGCTGGGGGAGGAGGGGATGTGAAAGGCAGAATAGGGTATAACTTTTCAAATGAAAACACATAAAATATCCAATAAAATAAATATTAAAAACAATCTAAAGAGTGTCTTCTTATAAGCAAGTACACTTATTTTATGGCCTCCTGCTTTTAGGCTAGAAGGGTTTGCAGTTTAAAAGTACTCCAGCCAAACACAATATCTGAGTTTATATTTTATGAAAAACAAATACTAATACAATTTTTTATAATGCCTAATTTTATTTTGTCCGAGATTCCAAAATTATCAACGTCTTTATGCTAAAAATGCAAAGTTCGCATCTGAAGTTATGTGCTCCCCCATCCTCTTCATTCAACTAATGACTTATAAACATTTGTTGAAAAGACAAAACATAGGTTTCAAATTCCTCATGAAATGAATATCAAAGTCTGTTGAAACATCATAGAGGTATTTTTTGATAAACAATATTATTTGTAGAATTGTCTATTACTTGGATCAGTTGAACTGAGTAACATGAGCCCTCCCTTATAAAACTGTGTCTAAGAGATCTATAAAATATTTCATTTTTTCCCAAGGAATATTTCCTTTGCTTTTCAATGAATACAGATGAAAGTTCTTTGTAAAAATAAATGCACATACAAAAACAGGTGGGAGGAGGAGAGGAGAGGAGAGAGAGAGAGAGAGAGAGAGAGAGAGAGAGAGAGAGAGAGAGAGAGAGAGAGAGAGAGAGAGACTCAAACTCATAGATGAGACTGATAGCACAAAAAATAGAGAAAATAAAATAGAGAATAGAGAATTCAGATCTGAGATTGCACTTGGTTAAATGACATTAAGTGATTTCTCATCTTGACTCTAAATTGCTTTTACAATGGAATTCTACCTTAACATGAGTCCCATACCTGCAGATAAGAAAAAGAAAAGGTTACTTACATGAATTTGATATAAGTACAAATAAAATAAACTCATCAACTCTTGACTTTTATCAAGGAATATTTATATTGTCTGGAGCATGGAATTCTTTCTGGATTTTGTTTGAACATTAATGATTGATGGTTCTGGTTTATGAGATCAGTTTTACTAAATCATTTAATATTCTGGAATCAGATTGAGTTTGGTATAAAGTCTCAATAAAAGAAAAAGGAAATACTAGAAATCTGTTTTTCTATTGCATCTCTTTCATTTACTCTGCATGATTCGCAGTCCAATGCTAATGTATTATGTGACTCACATCCATTAAAATATTTTATAAAAACTTTTCAGGCAGAAACATTTCCAGTTGTTAGGGAAGTGTGATATAATACCACCCATGAAGCTCTCAATTGCAATAAATGGTGATTTTACAAAAGGGTTACAACAATGGAATTGAAAGTCATTTCACTACATGAATAATAGACATTATGACAAGTATTATGAAATAAAATCCTTTGCCTAGAAAATCATTATAAAACAACTCTAACAACCCATAATTATAGTCTGAGGCTTCAGTGACAAATACATGAATGTCTGTTCATTGATGCTCAGAACCAAAGGCAGGATCACACTCCCCCTGCCACACACATGAGTTATTACCAGTGTATTATCCAGGAAAACATACAAACATAGTCCAAACAATTTTCCTCTTTTCAAGTGGTCATTATCAAAGCTTTTATAAATAGTTGAAATAAAGTTCCTCATATTAATTCTCCCTTAGACTCCTTTCACAGTATCAGACAAAAATCTACAGAGCCCTTTAGGAAATTTTTGATCATCTACAAAATGTTTAGGAAAATAAAAAAATATTCAATAAGTTTCCACCTTGTCTTTCTTATCAGTTACTGAAAATGAGAATTTTAGCTGTAAAAAAATTTGTAGTTGTTAATACTTCTCATATTATTGATGATTTGATTAAGTCATGTACAAATTTGGAACATAATAATCCATTTTGGCAACATTCTTTGTCTTTCTACAAATTTTTAATGGCAAAGAAAAAAGTCCATATATGAAAATAATAAAAATTAATACTAACTAATAATTCTCATTCTAGTAAACGTTCCTCTAATATTCCTGGACTATTAAAGAAGTTGATGTGTGCCCTCATGTTGTTCATTTGAATTTACTTGTCACATTCTTAATATAGTTTATATGTGTCTAATTTAGCAACAAATAATAACTTCGATTTTAAGGACATCCATATGTATATGTATTGCAGTGATATATTCTTTTATTTTTAATAACAATATCATGCCAGTGTACATGTTAAGTTGTAAAAAACCTGGTCTAAATATGGTGTACTCTAGGGGTATTCCGAATCAGCATCATTTTATTTGGAGACATTATTTTGCAAAGTTGACAAATACTGTAAAGGAATATGAGAAGAAGGTGTACACATGGACACCCAGAATGACTATTTCTGAGTAAACCTACAGGAAAATATTGTCTGCCATCTCAGTTCCAGGGGAACTTTCTTCTTCTGTGGTTTCTGACACACTCAGGATGTGGATGCAACACTGTGTCTTGCACAGTAGTAGACTGCAGAGTCCTCAGAGAAGAGTCCCCTGAGTTGCATGTAGGCTGTGTTGGAGGATGTATCTGCAGTCAGTGTGGCCTTGCCTTGGAACTTTTCAGCATAATTTGTCTCACCATCATCAGGATCAATCCTTCCAATCCACTCCAGGCCCTGTCCAGTCCTCTTCTTCACCCAGTGGATACAGGTGCTAGCAATGTTGAAGCCAGAAGCCTTGCAGGACAACTTCACTGAGGACCCTGGATTCACGAGCTCAGCTCCTGACTGCTGCAGCTGGACATCTGAATGCACATGAGAAAAACGTGATGTGATTGGCACTGTCATCTGAGTCTATGGCCTCTCAAGTTTAGGACGTGGGAGCCCCTTACCTGTAGCTACTGACATCAGGAAGGAGATGATCCAGCTGCATTTCATGGTAGGGACCTTGTGATTCAGTGAGTGTACAGAAAACAGTGCTCATATGTTGTTGTTTGGTGTAGATATCTCTACATTTATCATTGTAGACTCCCATGGTTTGCATATTCATGATCCAGGGTCTTTCTTATATAAGGACATCCCAGCTGGAGAAGAAGGAAGTAGAGTGCACCTGGTCAGTCAACAGGATGCTGACATCCAAATTCTAAATCTGTCTGAGAAACTTTCCCTGAGACAGGTGCAGGTCATTTAGATATAATATGGAAGTCTAATCTCTAAATTTTAAAATAGAATCCTAACCTGAGAAATTCACTTGTCCTGATGTCAAAATTGATTGTTGGTAGTAGCAATGAGGATAAAGGTTATTGGAAATTAAAAAAAAAATCCTCATTTATAAGAGTTTGCAATCTTCTTTCATATATAAGAATATAGTGGCCTTTCCAGAATGTGTCACAGTAAATATAACACAAATGACATCAGGTGAACCTGCCTCAGAAATATGTGCAAAGTTATATTCAGCATTCTATAACAGCTAAATCACTGAACCAAACAACATGTCAGTCAACAAATGATTGATAAACTAAATATGCTATTTATAAAGTGCAGTAGAATATGTTATTCTGTAATTAATAAGGAACTCAATGTTCTTAAGTAAATTAAGACATTAATAGAAACACAGATATTAATGGGTTGCACAATTGTCAGCATTAGATATTGTTCAGTTAGAACCAACTGTGCATGCAAATATAAAATGAAGGTTCAACAAAATTTCTACTTGAAAAATTGACCAAATGGGAATGATAAGGACAAGAAAAGGATATGTTGATCCCAAATACCCACTGCAAAATATATATTTTAAGAAAAAATCTAAACCTGTGTATAGTTTTAAATTTTCTTTTAAAAACATTTTTATTCATCCCCTGCAATTTTCATTCATGATTGAAACCCCACCCTTGATCTCCTTTATACAGTACCAGTCAAAGCTGCTTTATGTGGACAAGGAGGCCCATAAGAGTATTGTGGATTGTGCAGACATCACTAAAACACTTACACCCCTCACCAGCTGAACCTCTGAGTGAATGTGTGCAAACACATTGAATTCTGGATACGAACCTGTAACATGTTTCAAAATTTCCTTTAACTCATAGACTCTCCGGATCACATTATTTAGATTTAAAGAGCAAAAAGGAAATTCAAGCTGAGTCATGAATGCATGTTAAATAGTCTGTGTACAGTGTCAATCAGTGAATAGACATGCCTGAGAATCCAGGTCTTTCTTCTCTTCCAGAGATGCAAGATCAAGGCTGGTTTGCATTTCATGAATTGAGAAAGATTTTATTTGAATGATTTCCTGATAAATAAGGAGCACTGGGGTGAAAGTTTTATATACACCAATTACTAGAAAGATGCCTCACAGGAAATGAAAGAATTTGAGGCAATTATATCCTCAAAATATTATATAATTAGATAAAAATTATTTCTTTCTTTTCATCTATAATACTGTTTTGCATTACTTACCTGCTTCAAAGAAAGAATTATAATATTCATAGATCTTTTAGAGAATCAAAATGAATGTGATATATATATATATATATATATATATATATATATATATATATATATATATAAAGATTTAATATTATCACAACTTTGCATTGTATAGTACTTGAATATGAAGTTAATCCTGATTAATGGAAAAGAATTTTTTTTAGCTATTGTGAATTGTTCTTTTTTTTCTCTCTTAAAACTTTATTTTAAAAAAGAGGGATACATATACAGATTTTTAAAGGCATTTTGGCATAACACTATATGAATATTTTTTTCACTACCTAATTCTTTTAGAGCTTTGATAGCATGCATTGGAAGCCCACTTGTTACCATAAGCATGAAGTACATGTAGGACAGACTATAGCATGGAAACAATTTTCTTGGTGAGTATAGATTAAGCATACTAACCTTTGAATAGCAAAAATTCCTACAAGGTTATATTCTCAGCTCCAGGATTATTAATGATTTAAGGTCCAGATGTACCACATTCTGACAGGGTGATATACATTTATTTATTTTTTCTAAGAAGGGCTGAAGCTTTCATTTTTTGGCCTTTGTTTTTCTTGAGCTTCATATGGCCTGTGAGTTTTTTCTGGGGTGTTCAGTAATTTCTGGGGTTGGTATCCAATTATCAGTGATGGAAAAATTAATATTATAAATATATTTTCTAATAATGAAAACCCTCAAAAGTCTCTATCTCTCTCTCTCTCTCTCTCTCTCTCTCTCTCTCTCTCTCTCTCTCTCTCTCTCTCTGTCTCTCTCTCTCTCTCTCTCTCTCTCTCTGTGTGTGTGTGTGTGTGTGTGTCTCTCTTCTCTCTCTCTCTCTCTCTCTCTCTCTCTCTCTCTCTCTCTCTCTCTCTCACACACACACACACACACACACACACACACACTCACACACACACATGTCTATATTATGTACTTCTACCTGTCACTTTCTATATTATCTATATCTATACATCTACATGTGAACATGTTTTCATGGGACATATTTGAGTTAACATCCTTAGGAGTCAAATCACTATTTAGTGTTCAAAGTATAAGAAAATGTACCAAATATGATCACAAGAGTTTGGAGATGTGTTTTCATTGTGAATCTCAGACCATGTTAAAAATTCACCTCCCATATTCTACCTGAGGATATAACACTTCCATAGGAGTTGTGAGTTAAATTTTAAGATTAATTTTGTTGAAATATTTGCCCATTTATCCTTAAACAAATCAATTTTGCTTCTCTATTTTTTAATTGAGGAGTGTATTCCACTATGAGAGCGAATGCGGTTTTGGTATCAAAATGTTGTCGTAGAATGTGACATTTCTATGCCCGTGAAAGTACCAGCAGAATGATTTAAATTCATGAGTATAAGATAGTGATGTGTACACACACTTAGTTTGGGTCTTTCAGGAAAAATAAAAAAAAAAAAACAAAAAAAACACTACAACTCATTAGACAATGGCCTCTTTAGGGCTAAAATGGTAAATTGTGTCACATGTGGTTCATGGAGGACAATAGTTTTATGAATTATGGGATCCCCCTTGCCGATTTTGTCTACATCTGCTCTTCAAGTTTCTACTTGGGTGTAAAGTGAGTAACACCTGCTGGCCTGCATTCCTCCTGCAACAGGGTTATTCTTGTGTGACCCAGGGTCTCTCTCTGCCTCACCCAGTTCCTGAATAGTGACAAAGACCACATATATTTATTTATAAATTTTGACCTTATACCTAGGAATACTTTCAACTAGATTAGAACTTAATTAACCTGAACAGGGGCTGCCACTAAAGCTATTTATTTTCTATTATATTTGTTCCCTTGTCTGGGCTCTGTGGGGCAGGTTCCATTTAATCTTCCAGGTATATGATGAGTCCAGTTGATAGGATTACAACCAAGGGTGAAGCTTTCCAGATGTAAAAGAGAAATGAATAAAATAATGGCAAATGAAGATAAAGAGGTCCTGAATTTGAGAGTAAGTGAACAATTGATAAGGATGGTATTTAAGTGGGAATATTGATGTGTACAGTATTCAGGTAAAAAATTCAAAAACACATTTCAATTCAAAGTTATAAAAATTGTGAAAGAAATTTCACTTAACATCTAGCACTATGCTGAGTGTTCTGTGTCCAGTGCAATACTGAATGAGAAAACCTTGGAATCCCTGTTTTCCATCCTCTGTCAGAGCTGCAAGGTCACAACAGGTCTGGTTTACATATATAGAGAGGCCTGGTTTGCATTCCCCACTTATTATAAGTTGTGAATTGAAGTCATTAGCATTATGAATGTATATAACTGCTTAATAAATGAAACTAAGACCTGGTAAAGAATTAAAAAGTGTGCATTATTTAATGTGGATTTGTAGTATAATTGAATGTCTTATGTTGTTATGTTTTTACAACAAATTCAATTCTCTATGCTTTATAATGTTTTATACTACACTTTTAGTGAGAATTTCAGTTTCTTTTCAAAACCACAAAATTATTATAAGACTAGGTTTTTGTTTTAATCCCAAGTATAGGAGATGTGGCATTTTCAGATTGTCCCATGCTGCTATGATTTACCTTGTTTTCTAGCAGAGGCATGGCTTTTTTATCTACCAATGGTTTGTGCATGTGTGTAATATTTGGAATTCTGGGAACTTTTCATAGGGTATATACATGCTAAAACCCTGAGAGGTAGAATTGGTCAGTGTTGTTTATTGTTAGTAAGGGAGTGGTGTTTAGGTTGCTGTGTGGTTTGTTAAGAACTAGTGGGCAAAGAAGAAATAATTAGGTCTCTTTCAGTTAAAGAATAAACCTGAGTCAAAAATTCCACATGCATTATTAGCAGAAAGTAGTACAAACATAACATTGCTCTGGGTCACCTCTATTTTATTTTTCTATTCTATATAGTGTTATGGGATATGAAGGGCAGAAAAAAGATAATTGGAGAAGAAGAAACAAAAAACGAACCCAAATAACCAGTATACAGCTACATATATTGCTGATAATTTTAAAAAAAATTTCAAGGATCAAGAAACTTGAAGCAGATAATAAATTAATTAGTTTAAAATATGTAGGATGTATTAAATTATGACAAAACAACTGGTGTGCAATATCCAGTTTTGTAAATTAATATTATGTAATTTATGTCTATATATATACATACATATATATATGTATGTATATATATATATATATATATATATAGAATTACATGATAATTGCCTACAATATGTAGATATTTTAAAATACTTTCGAAATAAAGGAACATGTCTGTGAGTATAAAAAGATGAAGAGAAATAAAGAGCCATCAATCTAGGTCCCTGCTGGGATTTATTTCCATCCTTTCTATTCTGATCCCTCCCTAGAAAATCATACTCTATACTGATTTGTGTGAGACTCACTCAACTTGATATGTGTAAACTTTTAAACTGCCTCACCATGTGAATAGTCTCTCCATTTTTTTTGTTTTTAATTGAGGAATTCATACTATATTACACACTTCTAACACAGATGAATAAATAAAGAAATAAATAAATTGTGGTACATATAAAAAATGGAGTACTAATCAGCTATTAGAAAATAAAAAAAAGCATGTTTCATGAAGTCCCTAAGCAAATGGCCAGATATCTCCTCAGAGGGTATGAATGTCTCATCAGAGGCTCTGCCAGAGTCATATGGATAATGATGAGGATGCTTGCAACTAAACATAGGTCTGAACACAGGAAAAACAATGAAATAGCTAGAGAAGGGACTGAAGGAGCTGAAAGGTTTCCAACCTAAAGGGAGAACAACATAATCAACCAGCCCAGGCACTGAGGTGCTAAAAGTGATTGGGAAAGGGAACACTTACATGGAAGCAAGTTGAAGGGGAGGCAGGTGGAGAGTTAGGGGTTAAGGGTACAACATTTGAAATGTACTTTCAAATTAAAATGTAAATACAGAAAATACCCAATTAAATATTTTAAAAAAGAAAATAAAATGTGACCTATGAACATGTAGCACAGAACACAATTCTCCATGCTAATGTGGGTTCTAAAGTCCATAAGGTTTTATCTAATAAAATTTTCTCTCTAAAACATTCTGTTCTACAAATGTATTTAATCTATGATCTACAATGAGGAGTTATTAAGCATCCATTTTCATGATGAATAGTCAATATACAATGTGGATATACATGAACTGTCTCTTCCATCATGGACAACTGTGACGAACATGAAAATGGCCTTTGCTTACAGAACTACAGCCTAAGCCTCCTGAAGAAGGCCCCTCTATGTTCTCAGACAACTGCTGGAAAACTAAGTACAAACAGAGTTCCCATTCTAGTGGATCTGGGCTCATCCTCAGTCTGCAGATTCCTTACTCTCTTATGAAATCCAGGAGATTCAGCAATGCCTGGTTGTCCAGAAGTTTTTGAGTCTCCAGTTCTGGTCTTGTCTCTGAACTTGGCACCCTATTTCTTCATTCCAACTCCTCTGTGTGGATTTCTGGTGGCAACTCGAAGCCTGGGAGCTGGTGAGGCACACCTTCTGCTTCCTACATCCTAGGCTACATTTTCTCCCTCCCTGTACAGTGTTTTAATGTTTCCCTAAATCTCAGTACCCAACAACCCTGTGGCAGGATAATTTGTTGTTAAGCACACTTCATAGGAGCATTGGTGATAACATGGACTCACAACAAATGGTCTTAAAAATGATAAGGCATTTGGAATTTTGTCATTTATGATTCTATAGATTCTCAGGAGAGTGACATTGATTTTAGGCTCTAACTGCAATGATTTTTGCCACCTCCTATGTCCTTCAAGGCAAGAGTTGTGTATGACATAAGTGTTGATCTTCTGAAAAGTATATGTGGTTAAATGAGTAGATAATACTGTGTAGAGTTAGGCCACAAACTTACAGTCTCCTCTCTGCACCTTTTACTCAACTTTGCACAAGTAATTTTTTCTTAGTTTTTCTTTTTTGCTGTTTGGCCAAAATGCTACTGATCATACAAACTTGATGTCATTTGCTAAGTAATAAATTAATTGTGAGAACATTAATACAACATCAACCACAGATTAAAGAACATCAAGGAGACAAACTGAAACGATTTCAGGGCCAGAGTGGGCAGATGAGTTCTATGTAGTGCTGTCTGCATGTTACAAGGACATTACAACCATTACCACTCAGAGGTAAAAATTACTTGAAAAAATAAAGAAATGAAAAGAAGACAGGGAGTGACTAATAAAGAGAAGGAGGTCAACAGGAATGGTAGAAAGAGAAAATTGTCCACTGGAGGTAACTATGTTTAAGATCAGTTTTATACCAACTCTGAGTTGTTGTACAAAGTTAGAGATTCCTTCTACTGTCTTCTACTTCATTATTCCTTTCAATATTGCCTTAGCTCCTCACTCATGTGCTCATTGTCATGCATGGTAAATAAATTTCCCAATGTATGGCAAAATTTTACTGATTATCAACCAAAAATCACATATATTTTTATAATATTTATATTATATATTAATACTACTTTCTTTTACTTTATAGCTATTTTTAATATTCATGTTTAAAATACCTAAACTTACAAAAGTATGTAAACTGGTGTCTTTTCTGTTGTTCAGAAATCTTTCATGGCTTCACAAACCATTAAATACAACTGAAGTTAAACTTAATACAGGAAACATCATGAAAATCAAAGATTCAAACTCATTTAGTGTTTTATAAAGGAAAATTGGGCATTTATACACTTTCATGAGAAGCAAAAAGTTATTTATTAAAGGGTATGTACAGTAAATGATCTTCCATAATGTCTACTATACTAACTCAGAAGAAATGTTGATATTAAACACATATTTTGATATAAATTCATTCTCACATGAAGTTTTCATTTTCTGATTAGAAACCTGGGATATGTGAGGAGCCCAAGAATCAATGGCAGTGAACTTAAGTCTGATTTACTACATTGGTGATTTGGAATCTTAAGGATCCACCTACTCTAGCAAGGCAGAAATGTCACTGTAACTCCAGAGAAACAAACTGGACCACAAATATTACTAGTGTTGGGGTAGATCCTACATGAAACAAACCCAAACATGAAACACATCTCATTAGTAAGCAACAATCCTTTATTCTATAAATATTACTCTGTTCAGGTTGCAGACAGGACCCTGGAATAACTGTCGGGTAAGAGTCTCTTCGTCACACTTCATACAAAGACACATAAACACCCACAGCCAAACAGTGGATGGAGCTTAGGGGCTCATATAGGAAAAGGGGGAAGAATTGAGAGTACTTAAGGGGATAGGAACTCTACAGGAAGGTCAACATCATAAACTAACCTGGATATTTGGGATCTCAAGTGAACTGTCATCTTCACCACTGGTGTGCACAAAACATGAACAATTATAAAAATACTTTCTATATTTAGTTCATCACTCACAGAGCTGACAGCACAGGATGAAAACTCCTGCACTGCTCACTTACATTGAGTGTATAGCTTTATAAACTCCCATGACATAACAGCACATTGATATTTCACCTGTATGCAAATATATTATTGTGCAAAGTGAGCCATAGGGGACTGAAATAACCTCTGGAAAACAGCAGTAAAAGAAAAATTTGTGGTCACTAATTCTAACACTGCTTTGGCTAGTGAATGAGCATCAAGGGGACACATTTCAAGGAAGTAAAATGGGGTCAGTATTGATAGCCTACATATTGTAGACAGCTCAGTCCTATCACTGTAATGTTTATGGAAATACAGGAATTTTGTGATATTTGACTCCTCATTTGCTTTAGAGCTGCAATCTTCTCCCCTTTTCTCCATGGTTTCCCAGTGTCTTCCTCTATATTGCTGTGAATATAGGCATATTTATCTTACAAACATATAAAATTATAAGAACTTTCATATTTGGCTATGAGAAGACATCAATTACCAAAAAGTAATTAGAAGCCATTAATCAAAGTTTGTTGGAAATTTATGTGAAATAAGAAAAATGTCAGTTTCAGGCATCCTCAGTCTGTCTGTTCCAAAGTTTCTAGTTTATCAGCCGATCACTACTGCAGGTGTGGCTGTAAAAATCTTGTGGACCTGTTGTAAAGCTTCATCTCTCTTGCAGGTACTGTCCTTGCACAGATGGATGGGCCTAAATATGGCAGAGAAGGACAGAGAATATAGTATCATTTTGAAGAATAACACACTGTGTTTCCTGCCAGCATCTTCTTGATCATTGCCTGTTTGAAATCTCAGAAAAAATAGAGGATGTTCCTCTTACTTTTCTAGATCTCACAGGAAAGCAATGTGCTGACATCCTAGTTAGACAATTATCACAGGCAACACTGCCATGAAATATAACAGTCAGGGGCAGTTTTTCAAGGTCACATCATGCTTGGATTGTACAGTTATCATCCCCTTGAGTCTGATACTCAACCACTTCTTTAGAGGAGGCTTGGGGTGTTTAGAGTGTTATGGTCCTAGAACCTTTCACATTTTTTTTACACTGACATCAACCATATGACCAGAATTTCATTGAATATATGTTATATTAAGATTCTAAGTGCAGCACCTTGCTTCTGATACAGAACAGCAACTCAGAATAAGGTCATCATTTACATAATGTAGAACAGAGTAGAATATCCATGGCAGGACCCATGGTTCCAACAACATTTACAGAATGTTGTAATGAACTTATCAGAAAGCAAAAAAAAGAAGGTTTTTCTTTCTTAGTCCCGTGAAGGCTCATTTTCCCAGTTTACTGAAGTGCCAGAACAGGGAGATGGGAGGGAGCAGGTGGGTTAGGGAACATTCTCATAAAGAAATTGGGAGGAGTTATGGGATAGAGGGATTCCAGAAGAGAACCCAAGAAATGAGATAACATTTGAAATGTAAGTAAAAACAATCCAATATAAAAATAAATAAATAAATAAATAAACAAACAAAACAAAATGTCATTAAAAAGACAACTAAAGGAAACCAATTGGATACCAATTAGAAAAAAATCAATGTATTGGTATTTGCAGAAAAAATGATAGTATAAGTAAAAAACACTAAAATTTATAAAAGAGAATACCAATAGCTGATCTATACCATAATCAACATAGCAGGAAAAAATTAACTCAAAACTCAATATACCTTCTGCATACAAATAAATTTTGGACAGAAAAAGAAATTATGTCATGAGTCTCTTTTCATTTGCAGCACAAAACTTAAAATAACTAAACACATTACTGTCTTCTATCACAAGAAGTTCCAAGACCTGAAGAAAAAAAATGTGAATAATTTTATCAGAAGATGGAAAGACCTCTTATGGACGGGAATCAGTAGGATTAAAGTAGGGAACATATCAATTTAACTAAAACCAATCAACAGATCCATTGTAATATTTATCATAACTGCAGTAATAAAATCTCAGTGGCAGGTTTTGCTATGTGCCCCAGGGTCTGCTTTCAGGAATTAAAGACCCGCACAGCCCTAATATTTTGATATGCCTTAAATAGTGCAATAGCTGAGCCATGACCCATCTTCCAGGTAGCTAATCTACCTCCTGCTGATAATATAAGTTATGGTTTACTAAAGTCTGTATTCTACCTAGTGGGATCTGGACCAAAAGGGCTGCACTCTCACAGCTCTCTCATCATGTCTCCTCTATTCTGTACTCACCTGTATTGGTGAATCTTTCTGTCCTTGCCTCTTATCTCCACACATTGCCTAACCTTGCCACCTCTTTCTCTCTCTCTCTCTCTCTCTCTCTCTCTCTCTCTCTCTCTCTCTCTCTCTCTCTCTCTCCCTCTCTCTCTCTCTCTCTCTCTCTCTCTCTCTCTCTCTTTTTTCCTCCCTCCCTTTCTTCCTCTTTACTCCCTCTCCCCTCCCTCCTGCCACCTTTCTATCCCTTTTTCTCTCTCTCTTTATCTTTTATTATGTCTATCTCCCTCCTGTTTCTTCATTCCATGCCCAGAAAATTTCCAAGTCTCTCTTCTTTCTTCTCTGCCCAGTCATTGGCTCCAAATAGTTCGTTACCAAATAGAACAAACAGGGAGAAGGTCTACAGGAGCTAAGTGTATGGATTCTCTCAGAAAAAATTTGGGGAGGATGAAATGAATGTGTATTACAAGAAACTGCACTATAAGTCTGTGCCTTGCATTGTAACCAATGGCAGAGTCCTAAAATGCCAGGACATTGAGCACCATATACACTGTGTTGAACATTGTGTCTATATCTGGTTTGATTCTTTTCTGGTATGTCTATCCTCAGATTTTGCTTACATTGCTTGTTACAGTATTTTCAATCTGCTTATCCTCATGTGCAGGCCTATCCTCATCAAATCTATCTAGGAAATATGGAAGTTTCCTAAAATCATTGCAGCATATTTTTTTTATCACTAAGACTACACAGTTTAAGTTCAACATGCTGCACTTCTGAATCTGTATGTAGAGATCTTTAGAAAGCATGCTACTTTCATCTTGGTTTTTTTTTTTTTAAAGATTTATTTATTTTATGCACATTCGTACACTGTAGCACTTGTCAGACACACCAGAAGAGGGCATCAGATTCCTTAAGTTATGCCCTGGTCTTATTGGTACTCTTTTATAGGTAATTTTTTTGTGGTAATTACATAGCTTCATATACTTGTCAATATACAACTTATACACCCATAATTATATACTTGAACTTTAGCAGGTGTGGTGATGCTTGCCTGTAATCTCTAATATAGAGGTAGAGATTAGATACAACGAGTCCTATATCAGGCTGGATACAAGAGACCTAGTCTCAAAAGAAGAGAAAAGACAAGAGTAGAAAAGAAAAGAAAGAAATGTATCCGGCTTGGTGGTAACAGCCTATAATCAAAGCCCCCCAAACTGAGGACAGCCTGGCTCATCTTAAAAAAAAAAAAAAAGACTTTATTTTTTGTAAAATATATCTAACCAGATAAAACTTCCATATACTTTCTGATGAAAACAGTAAGATGCACAGAGAAAGCCGAACAGGGACTTGAGATTACAGGAATCTTGAAAGCTAATCCAGAGACTACCTGTTCCGATGCATTCTAATGGATAATTGGTATGCTTGCCAAGGGTGGAGCAGGATGTACTTATGTCTCCTGACCACGGGTGAGCACTAAGCCATGGGACAAAAAGAGAAAAAGGATAAGGGGGAAAGCCTATGAAGTATCACAAGAACTATACGCAGGCAATGACAATAAAACTATTTTTTAAAAAAGAAAAGTAAGTATAGGAAGTTGAAATGCTACAGAAAGTTGTAGGCAGTCCGTTCGGTCTGGCCGGCATAAAGCAGTAGACAGTTGGTCTAGAACACATTTTCTCCAAACGTTGTTTGTTTTGAGACAGCATCTTACTCTATGATGCAGGCAGACAAGGAAGTCCTTATGAAACTCAGGTCGGCTGCAAATTTAAGGCAGACCTCTTGCTTTGACTCCACTCCCCATGCTATTTTTTTTTCTTTTTTTTAAATGACTTTATTTTACAAAACAAAGATAAATGTACAGATTTTAAACATTTTTGCTTAAAATTATACATTTTTTGTCAGTACTGTTTTTTCAGATATTAAAATAATTTTTACATAAAACTCTGTGAATATATTTTTTAGTCAGTACTTGATTTTTTTAAGGGCTTGACAGTATGCATTGAAAACCTACTAGTTACAATGAGCGTAAAGTACATGCAAAACAAAACGCAACATGGAAATAGTCAAAGTCTTCTTGTTTTGTATATATATATATATATATATATATATATATATATATATATATATATATATATATATATATATATTTGTTTTCTTTATTTCTTGGACTTCATACAGTCTGTGAGTTGTTTCTGGGGGGAGTGCAAACCTCTGGGGTTAGCATCCCAATATCAGTGACTGCATATTATGTCTGTTCTTTTGTGACTGGGTTATCTCACTCAGGATGATATTCTCTAGATGCAGCCATTTTCTTAAGAATTTGGTTAAGTCATTGTTTCTGGTGGCTGAGTAGTATTCCATTGTGTAAATGTACCACAATTTTTGTAGCCATTCATCTTCTGTAGGACATCTGGGTTCTTTCCAGCTTCTGGCTATTATAAATAGAGCTGCTATGAACATTGTGGTTCATATATCTTTGTTGTGTATTAAAGTGTCTCTGGGGTATATACCCAGAAGTGGAATAGCTGGGTCTTCAGGTAGTACTATATCCAATTTTCTGAGGTATCGCCAGACTGATTTCCAGAGTGGTTGTATTAGTTTGCAACCCCACCAACAGTGGAGAAGTGTTCCTCTTTCTCCGCAGCCTCGCCAGCATCTGCTGTCATCTGAGTTTTGGATCTTGGCCAATCTGAATGGTGTGAGGTGGAATCTCAGGGTTGTTTTGATTGCATTTCTCTGATGGCTAAGGATGTCGAGCACTTCCTCAGATGTTTCTCGGCCATTCGGTGTTCCTCAACTGAGAACATTTTGTTTAGCTCTGTACCCCATTTTTAATAGGGTTATTTGATTCTCTGGTGTCTAGCTTTTTGAGTTCCTTGTATACCTTGGATATTAGGCCTCTATCTGATGTGGTGTTGGTAAAGATCTTTTCCCATTCTGTTGGTTGCCTTTTTGTTTTCTTGGTTTTATTCATCTTGGTTTTATTCTCCAATGTAAGCCTTGACCTAGATGTTCTTTTTCCTGTGGCTGTATCATCAGGTAGAGGGTTCATTATCAAGCTCCAGTCATGTTGGGTACTTATGTGCTCAAAGAGTGTGAATAGGAAGCTCTGAGGGTGGTGGTAGTGCTGTAGTACATGGGGTCATCAATACATTTAGTGATATCTGAGTTCTAAACCTATGTAGAAAAAAATGTATTCTTTGATTCACTGTGGTATCTGTGCAGAACTGCCTCTTCCAACTGAAAATAATATCACTGAATGCAACTTTGTTAAAGTGAACCATTCTCAAGTAGTTCATGTACCTCCCAAATCTCTTATCTGTCAGCTATATATATGATGCTGAAAATGTGTGTGTGTGTGTGTGTGTGTGTGTGTGTGTGTGTATGTATGTGCATCAAATATATATGCATGTGGCTGTGGATGTGAATATGTGTGAATATACATATATATGATATGTGTACCTAAAATTTTTGAATTTATACTTTTAAATTTTCAGGAAAAATAATTCATCACACAGTTTCTTATCAAATGTAAAGATAGGAGCCTTTTAGATCTTTGTGATTTCATAATTTGTCAAAGAAACTCTAAAGTATTTTTAAGATGGCAAACTCACATGTCAACTACACCATGGAAGCTCTGAAGTCATGGATGTTGGATGTGAAATTAATATAGGCTTTTGGTATCTTCTCATGCACGAAGGCTTGTGAAATCTCTGTGTACATCTTATTGCTCTTTTGCTTCTTCTGCTTTTTACTTCTTCAAGTTATATTGATATACAGTATTCTCTGATGGGTATGAGAATCTCTCAGTGTATGTGTGTCCATGGTCTTACACACAGTCTACATACTCCTGTGATTGTCCATTAATAAACTTGAATGTCCTCAGTTGGGGAGAATTTATATTATTCATTGTACCTTACAATATTGACATAATCTGTTTATGGTAATTGATGAGTTTTTTTTTTTTTTTCAATGTCTTCATAAACCTAAGACTCTTTTCTAAGTCTTTCCGAAATCAACAATTAGGGTAATAACCAACAAAGGAGTGACTAATCAGAGAAACAATGTGATGGATGGTATGTACAAGAACTCTACCTGACCATGTCCTCATCCTGCTGCTGAACATGGGATAGAACTCTCACATTGTTGGGAAGAGCAGAAACAAGGATATGTAACAGACAGGTCAGTTCATAAATCCAGATCACACTTTTACATTTGAAAAGGGACCAGGTTTGATCCAATTTTTATGATGATTTTAAAGTGTTTGGTAATTAAACTTTTGTGTCATGAGGAGGCAGTATATCATTATGGGTAATCTTTCATTGACCTGATTCTTTTTTATAATACAAAATAGAGTTTATTCAGGTTACGGAGGAGTTAAGAGGGTAGTAGAGGCAGAGAAGAGAGAAGAGGGGAATAGAGGAATAGAGGTGGGCAATGAGAATATGGAGAGAAGGGGGAAGGGAACTTCCCTGATTCTTTATAAATGGAAGATATGTCCTCCAGCTGATCTCCTTCCTCTTTTTCTAAATCTGTTCTTACAAAGATCTGTCCTATCTTATTCCAGAGCATGTTATGGCTTCCTACAATATTCAGCCTTTGATGCATTTCCTACAATCTTTCTGAATAGCAGTTTTTCACTAGTGTCACATTAAACTACCCTGTCAGAAAGAATATGCTTCCTTTGCCCTATGTACTGTCATGGAACTTGTATTAGAGCAATTAATCATTGAAAAGATGCTGCATGTAATAATATAGATGCAGTAGTTCTTTTATAAGCAGTAGGGTCATGGGTTAAATGCATTTCACTCTCATAAAATTTTCCCTTGGTTTCCCAGTTTCAAGTTTCCTACAATAATTGATTTTATATGTCTTAGAGTGAATTATTTTTAATACTATACATAAGATTTATAAAAATGGAATGCTTAAGTCAATTACACATACACAATATATTTTGTACATTGTAGACATATTCTGGCATTGCTCAATTAGGCTACTTCCATTACGTCCTCCTAAAGAAAGCTGAATGTTTACAAGACTGCATGGACTTGGATATTTGGGACTTGCTGACTGAATTTGAGAATAACTAAACAGTACTTTGCAATAACCAAAAACTGTCTTGAAGTCGGAGGTACTAAAATGCATGGAAAGGTACAATGAGTCTTAATTATTTGATATAAATTCTTATATCAACATTCATAAAAATACACATTTAATATTTGGATATTTTCTATTCATTTAAAAGGCACTTAATTCACTGAAAGATAATCTCTAGTGATTATTTAAAATCATCATTCATACTAAATGTTTTGGAAATGAAATACCATCTTTGTTGTTACAATGTTTTATTTGAAATCTCAAATAATTTCTGGACTGATTAATTTGTATTTCCAGTCTCACCTGGAAAGTGGTGCATGGTTTTTATTCATCCAATTTCTACAATGCTTTTAAACAGCAACCAACTGCCTGCAGGGCAAGGACTCCCTAATATGGGAGCAGGCAGAACTCCTCTCCTTGCCCTTTAGCCTCAGGGTAGATCTTCAGGCACCATATCCCATATCACCCCTTCCAAGGCATCAAGCAGTGTTTGGGTAAAGAGGAGACCTGAGTGACAATGGCCCTGGTCTTTTGCCAGGCTCTGAGACCAGTGAGACAGCACTGGCTGGCCATCCTATATCTCACCCCCTTTGTGGTTTCTCACCCACAAAGCTGTGCTCTGCAGCTTCTCAAGGCCCTACACCCTCCCTACAAATATGTGGAATAAATTGGACCAAACTTCCTGCTTACGGCCAACCCAAGCAGTAGTGCCCTGTGATTGAGCAGACACAGGTGTCCACAATTAATACACCTTCTAGGGGAAGAATTGGAAACAGGTACCTTGAAGTGGGGCAGTGATAGTGATATAATATGAATAATAAAATTATATTCATAATATAAATGTTGATAGAGTTCAGAATCTTGAACTGGATATTCTTACTGGAACCTGATAATTAAGTTTTCTTTTTTTCTGTCAATAGTATTAACACCATAAATAATCCTTTACTCCCACCAGCATGACACCAAATCAGCAATGTTTCCCCTCAGATGCTGCCATCAAGAGAGATAGAATAAGAATGTGGTGTGTCTCTCAGACTCCCTGCATGTGTGCCTTTACTGTATTTCTCTACAAACTCTATTATTTCTCTGTTTAACAGACTTTATCTCATTCATAAGGCTATATCTAGAAATATTCACTTGTACTTCAACTGTGCTGGAGTATCCAGGGCTCACTTAAGATGGGTAGGTGGGCTCTAATATTTCCATATAGCACTCGTCCTTGTTAATTCTGTTCTTATGCTGCCCACTGACTAGTCATCTGACTATGAGATTTTTATAGGTATAGGTGCCATTTTCTGAGTTTATCTTAGATGGATGAACTTTTTTCTCATGGTTTCTGTCTCTTCTCTGGTGTTCTTGCCTGTATGGCCTGTACTTCTAGTGGCAAGAGTGTATTCAGGTCAAGTATGGAACTATGAATGGGTTTTTTGGCCTGAATAAGCACAGGGCCTTTTAGGTCATCTCTGGGGTTTTGCTGTTCAGGGAACTGAGATGCCCAGTAAGATTCTAGATACTAATGTGGATTCTAAGATTCTGGCTTTATCTCTTGTGTTTCAAGTACTGATTTATCCTATAGGAGAACAGTTGTATTTAGCTGGGATGTTTGCTGGGATGAGAAGCCTCAGGGAGTGGTGCCATTAAAAATTTCTAGGCATAAATGAGATTCAGTTAACTGTGTGTATTATATTAACTGAAGATCAGATAACTTACAATCATCAGTGTTTCTTCCTCTACAATGGGAGTCTAGGGTTATACTTTTGGGCAATTTTGTTTTGTATTGATTTTTCTGGGGGGGGGGGGTGTTTTTTGTTTAACTAAAGTAGATTTCCTGTGCTTCATGTGTGCTGCACGCCCCCTGCTGGTGCAGAGCTGCTCTACAAGGAGGTTTATGTTTGGCCTCACACCGACGACCCCACACTGTGTCTCTTGCACAGTAATATGTGGCTGTGTCCTCAGTAGTCACAGAGCTCAACTGCAGGGAGAACTGATTCTTGGATGTGTCTCTACTGATGGAGATTCGACTTTTGAGAGATGGGTTGTAGTTTGTGCTACCACCATAGCTTATGTATCCCATATACTCGAGTTTATTTCCAGGGAACTTCCGTATCCAGCTCCAGTCATAACCACTGCTGGTGATGGAGAAGCCAGTGACAGAACAGGTGAGGGACAGTGACTGAGAAGGTTTCAAAAGGCCAGGCCCTGACTCCTGAAGCTGCACCTGGGACAGGAGACCTTCAGACAAGAGAGGCAATTTTGTTAATCACACAGAAAAATAAAAATTATCATGGACACATGTAAGAAATCTCAACACTCACCAGGAAGTGCTGTCAACAGGTAAAGAAAACTCAACTCCCTCATCTTTTTGGTTATTCCTCCTTTTCTGTAGAGATCAGCCACCAGTGAGAGATATGTGATCAGCCCATTCCAGGAGATATTTATTTTAGAGGTAGAAAATGCATTTGCATATGGGAGCCAAATTTGCCCTTATAATTGGCTAAGATGTATACTGACTGCAGTTGGTTATGAAAATAAGCTCACCAGTATCTCTGACTTCTTATAGTGTGATTCTGGCATTAGAGTTCAGGAAGACTGTAGAATTCACAGGAAACACATCTTGACATGGTCCCACCTTCCTGTCCTACGCCAACCTTCCCACAGACACTTTTCTCATCATATTTTTGTTGAGTCTCAATCAGTGCCAAACTTCCATTAATACTTGGGTTCCTGACTTTCATGCTTTTTTATTTGCAAGTCCTCCCTGTTGCTAGTTTTCTTCTATCCTCCAACCTGTAATATATGATATCATCTTTTCCAAAACTTGTTATAATATCTTATCTTTTTAACACAGAGTATCTGCTTTATTTCCAGTAGAGATACAGGCATGTCACATTCCATTTGTAATTCTGCCCTTTGGGAGAACATCAAGATATAATTCAATTATAACTACAGCAGGTTAAAATAACCATTCATTATGTTACCCTTTTCACTAATATCTCATCAGAATTTTGCATAATTGTTCCTGTAATAAATGTCATTGTTGAACTGATTAGGTAAAATCTCAAAGTACCTTTTTGAATTACATTTTCCTGATCAACATGTTGATAACTTGAAAATATGTTTTTTATTTATTTCATTATGCTCTTTTTCATTGTTAAATAAACTGTAAAAATTTCTACATATCTGCTACATGCCTCTTGAATCCATTAATTCTTGGCTTTCAAAGATAAAGGTAGAATTCTGTGGGTTGTGCAGAAAAATCATTGAAAAATATAATGATTTTTCTATCTAATTTCAATCTATATAAGGTATAGAATGTTCTCCATTTCTGATCCAATATACTCCTTCATCTTATAGTTATAGCTGGAGCATTTTTAATGCTCTGACGTCTTCCCGAGGGTCAGAGCTGCATAGTAGCAGAATTAGGAACCTCATAGTGACTGGGTTTTGTATGAGGGTTGGGTTCATATGCTTCTGATTATAGTGCACTCTTTTAAAATGCCAGATCAGTTTATTTCTGACAATATATCTGATATTGGAATAGATACTTTTTAATGAAGCTCCTATATTTGACAGCAATTGACTCTCTTTGTGGATATATAATCTCTGGGTGATAGGTCAAGGTAGAAAAAGCCTGAAACCATATATTTTATAACTTTCCTACATACACTTCCCTTTTTATCATGGTGTGTATGAGCTCCCCCCTACCCAAGAGAAATGACAGGATATTAAATTTGTCAAGGAGAAACAGGATTAACTGTACTAGCAAACCACAAATCTCACAGGAAATTACTCATTTGCCACTGCTCTAGGTCCTGAAGGATGGGAGATCATATCCATGTTTAGTGGCACATGATTTAACACAATGAATATGTTTTATTCCAAAGAACTCCTTTCATAAACGTTATCATAATGTATGTACTTGCTTTACAGAAAATGAGGACAATCAAATGTGCTAAGGAATCTGTCTGGAAAGTAACGGTTATAAATCTATGACCATGGGAGCATTACTAATATTTGTGTCTATTTTATTGATTTCAGCAGCAAAGGTAAGGTTTTAACAATCAGCTTTCACACACTACTAAATGTGTAATCATATTTCTAATAACCCTTGGGACACTGGTTTCCTAAATTTCTTCTACTTTGGAAATTATTCAGTTCCTCCTTGGTTATGCTTCAGTGTTGCAGTGGGGACACCTGTGTTGTCACAGAACTCCAAGATTGACAAACCATGTGAGGTAGTATTAAAGATATATTCTCTACAACCTTAGGAGATAAACAGTTGCATGTAGCACCAGTATGTAAGAACAACATGTATCTCCTATTTAAACTCATAGTAAGAACTGACAAATAGTCATTGCAGAGAAGAAAGTGCACATCCTTGTCAATGACAATCCCCTTTCAATATATTAGGCACTTTGCTTTTAATGCATTCATGGTGAGTATCTCTCTCTTTCACAGTTTACTTATATTTAGCACAAACAAATGCAGACTACAACTGAGCTGATTGTGGAATGCAACATTTGATATAATATATTCAATGGTACTGTCTCCAAACAAATATTCTGAGTATATTATAACCTGTGATGTATTACTAAGCACTTTACTGAAGGTCACATAATGCATCAAGGTCTGTATTCTACCAGGAGTTTATGGAATCTATTACATGGTTCTCAATTACCAGAAAAATATCATAGCACCTCTCCCAAACTTCATGTGTTATAAATCTAACTCCTGGTTTCATGATTTCTCAAGATGAGTTCTTGTCTCAGATGGGGGATTCACATAGCCTTGTTAGTGCTCTAAACATAATGCATTCTATATTTAAGTATGTCAGTCAGAACTAAAGCTATATGTATTTGAAACTATGCACACAGAGTATTTTATCATTCATAATCCTACTCTACTTCTCTTGTCATGGAGCTCCCTGTGTGACACTGGCCCCTGCTGGTCATAAGAACCTTTTGGAGAGTTTTTTTTTTTTTTTTTTTTTTTTTTTTTTGCTGTAGGTCCAATTACCTCTTCACTGTGTTTCTATCACAGTGATACATGTCACTGTCATCAATTCTCATTTCTCAGATTGTTCTTTCACAGAGATATTAAGTTCTCAGAATTGTCCCTGGAGATCGTAAATCTTCCCTTTGCACACTCAGTGTTTTGCACTATCTTCAAACATATCTGAGTCTTCTCTGGGTTTTTTCAAACCAAGGCTTTGAGGAGTAGTCTGTGTAGAGTGTTAATAACAGAATGAAAAATCCTGGCTGGAATTTAGGGCTGAAATCTCTGCACAGGAGAGACTCTGTACTGTGCTTGTGTTGAAGAGTAGGAGAACTCACTATTGCATCTTCCATTGGTACATAGAAAGTTCTATGATGAGCATCTGAGAAGACAGTGCTAAGGGAAGATGTAGAATATCAGGTTTAAATAGCATCACATTCTGTTACATTTCAAATCAAGCTCAGGTCTGATGTGTCTACCATTTTGTCAAGATTTTTGCTTGACCATGCTATGTGCATATTTCTTGTCTAACATTTTAAATATTCATACATATGTATGCTATATAATTTAAATATAGCCACAAATGTAACCGCATATTTTATCCTAAACACATCCAAAAGACATGAGGCTACATCTCTTCCTTACCTTCAATTTCTTGGTTCTGCTACTGAGAGATATTGATTCTGTGCCACGCCATGCCTTTTGGGACTCAGATTGCTGTCATTATAAAATAAAATTTATTTTTCATTTTTTACAGTCATTATATTCTATCTGTTTTAGACATTTATGTAAAGTAGACTGGGAAGTATACTCATGGTGTTAAGAATCAATACAATGCATATATATCAACACTGTAATATTTTCTTTTATATCTCACAGGAATCTACACAGTGACAACCAACGAGAAATGCAGAGAAGCTGTCAACTGCTGAGTTCATGATGTGTGGCCACTTTGAGTTTCCAAACAAGTACAAGGGCTGGCAGTTCCCTGAAACATTTCTGAGGCACTCACAACATGGAGCAAACACAAAGTACAGAAGCAGCCCCAGCACACATACCCTAAAATAAGTTCTTTAAAGAACATCCCTATATTTTTTATTTAACATTTTCTTAATTTTAGCCATAAAGGAGACATTTTAATTATTGGCTTCCACAAATTTCTTCTTTTTTTCTTATTAATAATTTCTAATCTTTTTTTAGAGTCCAGTCATTATTCTTCTCCTATTTAACTCACTGACTGTTTCTCATCCAATTCCTGGTCCCCTGTATGAAAGATGTTGTCCCCACCTCCCACTTCACCAGACCTCCCCATCCCAGTTCCGTAAAGTATCCTGAGGTTAGGAACATGATCATTAACTGGGGTGAGAATAGCCAGCCCTCTGCTGTGAATATGTCAGGGGTCATATATCAGCCAGTGTATGCCAGCTGATTGGTGGCTCAGTGTCAGAAAGATCCCAGGAGGGTGCATGGTATTTGACAATTCTATTCTTTCTATGCATACCCTCTTCTTTTCAGCTTCTTTTGACCTTTCTTCAATTCAAACATAGTGGTTTCAGGCTTCTATTCTTTGTTAACTGTCTGCTTCTGACAATTTCCAGTGCTTGGTTAACGTCTCAGAGGTCAGCCATGCTAGGCTAGTGTCTGTTTCCACAATATAGGATCAGTAATAGTGTCAGGCACTGGAGATTCATCTGGAAATGAATTCCAGTTTGGTCTGGTCACTGAAACTCCTTTCCCTCAGTCATATTTCCACTTTTCTTTCTGCAACTATTTCATTTAAGAACAATTCTGGGTGAGAATCTTTGATTATGTTATGAAAGCCACATCATTTACTCGATGTCTTTTCTTCTCCTCCCTGAGGTGTACTCTAAAAGTTACCACACCCCACTGTTAGGCATTTTATATAGTGCATCTCCTTTTTAGTCTTCAGTGTCTATCACCTGCCAGGACTTTGGTACATTCTATAGTGTACCCTCACTGCTTACCTACTTAAGTTGAATGTTTCCATTTGTTTTTCAGTCATTTGGGGCTTCATTTATGTCCCAAACCCAATAGGCAATCAAGATCCTCTTTTCTCCTGCCCTTTACCACTTCCTCTCAGACCACTCCCTCACTCTGAAAGCTGTTTACTTCTCCCTCCAAAGTGGTACTGAGACATGCTTCCTTGGTCCTTCTACTTGTTAAATTTCTTGAGTTCTACATGATCAGATTCACCATCTCAGACCTCCAGCTATACTATAGAACTATAGTGATAAAAATTATTGGTGTTGTTACAGAGACAGACAAAAGAGATAAAAGTTGTACAATGGAAGACCCAGAAAGAAACCCACACACTTGTGGATACAATCTTTGACAAAGAATTAAAAAAAAAAATAAAATGGATAAAAGAACCTATATTCAATCAATTTTTCTAGTCTAACTGGCAGGGTGTATGTAAAATAATGAACATAGATGCAAAAATGTCACTGTGAACAAAGTTCATGTTGAAGATGACCAAGCACCTCCAAGTAATTCCAGACACACTAAACCTAATAGAAGAAAAACTGTGATAGAGCCTATAACTCACTGGCTTGGAGTGAAGGATAGTGGAAGTTTCTTAAATAGACTTCTTTGGAGCAGAATTAAAGAAAGGAATTAATAAATAGAAGATCATGAAACTGAGAAATTTCTGTAATTCAATCAAGGGTTCACACTGAAGATTAGAGATATCCTCCCATTTAAAAAATATTGACCCCAATCAGATGTGGGGTTGGTAAAGATCTTTTCCCACTCTGTTGGTTGTCATTTTGTTTTCTTGACAGTGTCCTTAGACTTACAGAAACTTGCAATTTCATTAAGTCCCCTTTGTCGATATTTGACCTTAGAGCACAAGCCACTGGTGTTCTGTTCAGGAGAATTTCTCCTGTACCTATGTGTTCTAAGTTTTTTCCTCCTTTCTCATCTAGTAATTTCATTGTACCTGGTTTAATGTGGAGATCTTTGATCCACTTGCACTTGAGCTTTGTACAAGGAGGTAAGGATGGGTCTATTTTTATTCTTCTACATGCTGAGTGTCAGGTGGACCAACACCATTTGTTGAATAGGCTGTCCCTTTTCCATTGAATGTTTACAGCTCCTTTGTCAAAAATCAGATAACCATATATGTGAGGGCTCATATGTGGATCTTCTATTCTATTCCATTGATCCACGTGAATATCTCTGTACCAGTCCCATGTAGTTGTTAGCACAATTGCCTTGTAATATAGCTTGAGGACAGGGATAGTGATTCCCTCAGATGTTTTCTTCTTGTTGAGGATGGATTTCACTATTCTAGCTTTTTTTATTGTTTCTAGATTAAATTGCACATTGCTTTTTCCAACTCTATGAAGAACTGGGCAAAGAACTCAATAAGCTAGACTCCAGAGAAACAAACAACACTATTAAAAATGGGGTACAGAGCTAAACAAAAAGTTTTCAAGTGAGGAATGTCGAATGGCTGAGAAGCATGTTAAGAAGTGCTACACATCATTAGCCATCAGGAAAATGCAAATCATAACAACCCTGAGATTCTACCTCACACCAGTCAGATTGACCAAGAACAAGAATTCAGATGAAAGCAGATGTTGGCGATGATGCAGAGAAAGAAGAACACTTCTCCATTGTTGGTGGGGTTGTAAACAGGTACAACCACTTTAGAAATCAGTCTGGCAATTCCTCAGAAAATTGGACATAGTACTACTAGAAGACCCAGTAACTCCACTTCTGGGCATATACCCCAGAGAAGCTCCAACATGTAACAAAGATACATGCACCACAATGTTTATAGCAGCTCTATTTATAATAGCCAGAAGCTGGAAAGAACCCAGATGTCCTTCAGTAGTAGATGAATGGATACAAAAATTGTGGTACATTTACACAATAAAGTACTACTCAGCTACAAGAAACAACGACTTTACGTAATTCTTAAAAAATGGATGGAACTAGAGAATAACATCCTGAGTGACATAACCCAGTCACAAAAGAACAGACATAATATGCAGGCACTGATAATGAGATACTAACCCCAGAAAGCTCTGAACATCCCAGAAACAACTCACAGACGATAAGAAGTTCAAGAAAAGGAAAGAAAAAGAAAAGAATAAAAAACTATTATGTTTAATACTTACACACCAAGAAACTTTGACTAATTCCAGGTTACATCCTGTTCTACATGTAATTTATGCTCATTGTAACTAGTAAAATATTAATGCACACTATCAAACCATAAAAAAACAAGCACTGACAAAAATGTATTTGTATACTTTTATGCAAAAAGGCTTAAAATTTGTACATTTATCTTCGTTTTTTAAAAATAAAGTGGTTAAAAAAATATAGTTACCCATAATTGTTCCTGTCCAAACCAAATGCAGAGAAAAGAGTGATACAGAGACTGAAAGAAAAGCCATCCAGAGACTGATGCACCTGGGAATCTGCATCCATCACATTTGCAAAGAGCAAACCTAGATACTCTGGCTGATTCCAAAGAACACTTGCTGCCAGGAGCATGACAGAGCTGCCTCAAGAGGCTGTGCTAGATCCTGACCAATAAAGATGTGAATATTAACAACCAACAATCAAACTGAGCACAGGGCCACAATGAAACTGTTTTAAAAAAAAAGGTTTGAAGAAGCTGAAGGGGTTTGCAAAGCCAGGGAAGAAAAACATCAACCAACCAGAATTCACCCAAAGCTAACAGGGAATAAATGAACATCCAAATTGAACACATGTAGAGACCCATGGCTCCAGATAAAAATGTAGCAGAAGATATCCTTATTTGACATCAATGAGAGGGAAGGCTCTTTTTCCGGTGGATAGTCAATACTCTAGTATAGGGAAATGTTAGGAGAATAAAGTGGAATTTGGAGCTCCCTCTTAGAAGTGAGGAGGAGGGGTAAAGAGATGGAGGTTTTGTGGAGGGAAATCAAGGAAGGGGGGTAACATTTGAAATATGAATAAATAAAATACAAATATAACGTATTTCAAAATAGTCTCACTGTAATACAGGAAGAATGTTATTTATCTTTGGCCATCGAGATATATGCTGAATGTTTGGCAAAAGCAATGAAATCACTTTTACCAGTAATTTTCCCTTTTGAGAACTAATATTCCTTAGAAAAGTGATCTGGTATCCTGCACATCGAGAAAGCAGTATCTATCATATTTCCAAAAATGACAATGCAGTCAAATGGTGGAGGCATTTAAAATAGAATGGAATGGTTGGGTGCTAATATCTTAAATGCTTTCTATTTAAAATGAAACAATATAGAGATGTCTGAAAATAGACAAAGATTTTAAGAGTCTGTGTTTTTGTTTTTGTTTCTTTTTTTCTTTAAATTTCAAAACAAAACAAAATTCACTGAAGGCAAATGCTAAACATATAAATTGGACATTTGAAACTAAAAGAAATAGACAATTAATGATACACCCAGATAGAATTTTTGCAGTTTAATAAACTCACCTTGATAAGAAACTAGAAACAAATTAATAATAATTAGGTTTACAAATAAAAATGTACAGTTAATATGAATAAAAGCCTGGCTTAGTCCTGAGAACTTGGATCATGACCACCATATCTGATTTAACTGATCTAAAAATACAGATTCAAGACTGAAAATTAGTTTTTCCTATTTCAGGACTGTCTTATGATTTTTTAAAATTCTCTTGAATTTTCTTAATTATCCAATAATAATTTCTGCAAATACAGTTCTTAGAACTCTTGGCTGGAGTGACAGGAACTGTAACCAATGCCTTTGCTTTTGCAGCTCCCTTCTCATCACGTGGTGGAAAGGCTTTTCCTGGTGTAACAGCTTTCTCATCTGGTGTGGCTGCTGCCATTTTCCCTGGGGGTAACAACTACTTTCTTAGCTGGTATGAAATTGGAGTCTTTTTGTTTATGAAACAACCACCTTCTTTGTTAGAGTTGTGGTAGTCTTTTGGCCTTTTTTCTGAGGAGTAACAACCTTCCCTTCTCCAATGCTGTCATCTTTATCTCCTGACATTTCTTTATCCTCACTATCTTCTTCCACCTCCTTTTGGGGAGGAACCATTTTTTTTTTTTTTTTTGGACTTGTAGGTTTTGCCGGCCTTTGAGAGTTTCACCATGATGGCAGATTATGATGACAGTGTGTGTGAAAAGGGTACAGGATGTATTACTGCAGGTTACAGGTTCTGATAGCAGAGATGATGTGTGAAAAAGGGAGCCAACAACTGCTAGTTATACTGGCAGTTTGTTCTGTATACTGGGAATGAAGAAGAAGGGCAGGACTGAGGGTTAGTCTCTGGCAGAGGCTCTTAGAGGACAGCTTTATCAGACACCTGTCATCAAGCACTTCTTAGCATCAGCAATGGTGACTGGTGTAAGGAACTATCACTGAAATTAAGGAAATTCAAGAAATCATCAGATCCTACTACAAAAGCCTATACTCAACAAAGATGGAAAATCTGGAGGAAATGGGTGTATTACTAGAAAGATAAAAGATAAAAAAGTTAAACCAGGAACAGGTAAAACATCTACAAAAATACCATAACACCTAAAGAAATAAAATCAGTTATCAAAAGCCTCCCAACCAAAAAACCTAAGTCCAGATGGGTTCAGTGCAGAATTGTATCAGACATTTATTGACAACCTAATACGAATACTCTCCAAAATATTCCACAAATTAGAATCAGATGGTACTTTACCTAACTCATTTTTGAGGTTACAATAACCCTTGTTCCTAAACCAGACAAAGTCCCTACAAGGATAGAGAACTTCAGACCAATCTCACTTATGAAATTTGCTGCAAAAATACTCAACAAAATCCTTGCAAGCTGAATACAAGAACACATCAAAACGATCATTCATCATGATCAAGTAGGCATCATCCCTGGAATGCAGGGATGGTTTAAAATAAGAAATTCCATCAATTTAATCCACCATATAAACAAATTCAAAGAAAAAAAAACACATGGTTATCTCACTAGATGCTGAGAAAGCATTTGACAAAATCCAACACTCCTTCATGTTAAAAGGCATGGAAAGATCAGGAATCCAAGGCCCATACCTAAACATAATAAAAGCAATATATAGCAAACCAACAGAGAGCATCAAGCATAATGGTGGGAAACTTGAAGGAATCCCACTAAAATCAGGAACTCCAAAAGGCAGCGCACTCTTCCCTACCTAGTCTACATAGTACTGGAAGTCCTGGCCACAGCAATTAGCAAAATAAAATCAAAGAGATACAAATTGGAAAGGAAGAGATAAAAACATCGCTATTTGCAGATGACATGATAGTGTACTTAATTGACCACAAAAATTCCACCAGAGAACTCCTACAGCTGAAAAACAAGTTCAGAAAAGTGGACGGATACAAAATTAACTCAAACAAATCAGTATCCTTCCTATATTCAAAGGACAAACATGTGGAGAAAAAAATTAGGGAAAGAATACTTTCACAATAGTCATAAAAACTATGAAATACCTTGGTGTGACTCTAACTAAGCAAGTGAAGGACCTGTATGACAAGAACTTCAAGCATTTAAAGAAGAAAATCAAAGAAGTTCTCAGAAAATGGAAAGATCTCCCATGCTCATGGATTGGACAGATCAAAATTTTAAAAATGGCCATCTTACAAAAAGCAATCTACAGATTCAATGCAATCCCCATCAAAATTCCAATCCAGTTCTTCATTGAGTTGGAAAGAGCAATGTGCAATCTCCTCTGTAATACCAAAAGATCTAGAATAGTGAAATCCATCCTCAAGAAACAAAAAACATCAGCAGGAATCACTATCCCTGACCTCAAGCTATATTACAAGGCAATTGTGCTGAAAACTGCATGGTACTGGTACAGAAAAAAAAAAGTATGTGGATCAATGGAAGAGAATAGAAGATCTGAAAATGAGCCCTCACATATATGGTTACCTGATTTTTGACAAAGGAGCTGTAAACATTCAATGGAAACAGGACAGGCTATTCAACAAATGGTGTTGGTCCAACTGGCACACAGCATGCAGAAGAATGAAAATAGACACATTCTTATCTCCTTGTACAAAGTTGCAGTGAAAGTGGATCCAAGATCTCCACATTAAACCAGGTACACTGGAACTATTAGATGAGAATGTAGAGAAAACCTTAGAACTCATAGGCACAGGAGAAACTTTCCTGAACATAACACTAATGGCTTGAGCTCTAACGTCAAAGATTGACAAATGGGACTTAATAAGATTGCTAAATTTCTTTAAGGCTAAAGACACTGTTAAAAAAAAATTACAGCCAATGTAGTGGGAAATGATCTTTACCAACCCCACATCAGATAGAGGCCTAATATCCAAGGTATACAAAGAAATCAAAAAGTTAGACACCAGAGAATTAAACAAACTTATTAAAAAATGGTGTACAGATTTAAACAAAAAGTTCTCAATCAAGGTATACCGAATGGCTGAGAAACATCTAAGGAAGTGCTCAACATCCTTAGCCATCAGGGAAATCCAAATCAAAACAACCCTGAGATTCCACCTCACACCAGTCAGATTGGCCAAGTTCCAAAACTCAGATGAGAACAGATGCTGGTGAGGATGTGGAGAAATACGAATACTTCTCCACTGCTGGTGGGGTATTAAACTGATACAACTCTGGAAATCAGTCTGGCAGTTCCTCAGAAATATGGACATAGTACTACCTGAAGACCCAGTTATTCTATTTCTGGGCATTTACCCAAGAGATGATCCAACATACAACAAAGATACATGCACCACAATGTTCATTGCAACTCTATTTATAATATCCAGATGCGGAAATAACCCAGATGTCCTTCAGTAGATGAATTGATACAAAAATTATGGTACATTTACACAATGGAATACTACTCAGCCACCAGAAACAATGACTTAACCAAATTCTTAAGAAAATGGCTGCATCTAGAAAATATCATCCTGAGTGAGATAACCCAGTCACAAAAGAAAAGACATAATATGCAGTTACAGATATTGGTATTCTAACCCAAGAAAGTCCTGAACACCCCAGAAACAACTCACAGACTGTTTGAAATTAAAAAAAAGAATATATTCTAATTAAAATAGAACTGTATCACTTCCCCATTCCATACCTACAGCCCCTCCTAGTCTCTCTCCTATCCCCTCAAATTAATAGCCTCTTTTCCTATATAATTGTTCCAAATATACATATATGTATGCATATGTACCCACAAATACTTAAATGCAACCTTAAAAATGTATTAATATACTTTTATGCAAAAATGTTGAAAATTTGTACATTTGTCTTTGTTTTTTAAAATAAAGTTAAAAAAAAGAAAAAAAGAAAGAAAAATAATTAAACAGGGTTTCTACTTTGCCTTAGATCTCTTTGTTCCCAGATAAAAGTACAAAACATTTATGTTTATAATTAAAAAAGCTAAGCTAATAGCTAGCAGGTTAACTTCTGGAAGGGGCCTGCTCAGATGATTATATAATATGTGATAGATTCATCTTATTAAACAAGGCAATAGGAGAATACATTGTAGAAAATGTTTCCTCCATATGATGCCTTTCCTGTTTTATTAAACATATATAAAAATCATTAAATAATAGACTATACCTTTGTAGCAAATCTCTGTACATCTATGAAGACATATGCTCTTATAGAGATGCTATAGGGACAAATAGATGATTTCTTAAGTTTTTATAATGATCGTATAAGAATTGGTAAAACTATGTCAGTGATTATTAAGTTCGTTTATATTGGGACTGCTACTAGGTCCATTTTTGATAGTCAAAAAATAGAACTGTAAATAGAACTCTGCTGGTCTCTCAAATGTAACACAAGTTAATTGCTCTTAGAGAGTAACCAGTGTTTTTCCTTCTCAGAGTACATTCCATGAGGTTGTAAAAAAATTAACCAAAGGTCATAAAAAGAGAACTAAAATTTTATTATAGTTATTATGACAGAAGGTATAATATTGACAGAGATTATCTACACAAAATTTAACTAATAACATATGTATGGTTTAAAACCTTCATTGAACCTGTGGAGCTGAGAAAGTGATGAATATTTATCAAGAGAGTTAAACCTAATGGATGTGGATGTAACTATTCTCTGTTGTAAACTTCTATTTCAATTTATGATATAAGTTTTGTGTTCCACTTTATGACATGTGATCATGTGTTCTGAAAGTTGAATAAGTACTGAAGACAAAGAGAAGAGAGTAGTTTTTTTTTTTTCCCCTTCTTAAAGATTTTTTTCCTTTTTCCTGCTTAGGATATTTCTGCATTTTCATTTAGGAAGCTCAGTAAAATTTATAATCACTTTTCAAAGTGTTCCTTTTTATTTTCTGGTGGCTACCAATTAGCAGACTGAAAGATAGTGCCTCATTGTTCCTTTTAAGATTGTACAAAGGTTATTTGCATAATCAGTTGCTGTTTTAGGACGAGGTCCTAATTGCCATAAACTGCACATCCTGGCAACAGAGGATCACAGAACACAGGTGAGCTAGAATAGCATAGTAACTTAGACTTAGATATGTAAACTTTTTATTATTATAAAACAACTCTAAAAATCTCCTAAATCAAAGACTTACTCCATTACTAGTAAGAGAATATCTTGCTTTCAGCTGATGCTCCTTCTCCCCCACTGCCTGTCAATGAACTCACAAGAAGCATGACAGTCTATGGGGAACAGGCACTCATCTGACTGTGATTGGTATTTGTACATGGTATCAGCAGACACTCAGGTGGTGAAGTTTCTGGATTGCCTTTCCCTCTCTCTCTGGTTAAATTATTACACAAAGTGCTTTTAAAGTATTTCACCCAAGGTTTATTCTTATCACAAGTAGACAAACCTTTACGGGTCCCTGTTAAAGCTAAATAGATGCTGAGAAAGCATTTGACAAAATTTAACAACTCTTCATGCTAAAGTCTTGGAAAGAACAGAAATCCAAGGCCCGAATCTAAACACAATAAAAGCAATATACAGCAAACCAAAAGACAACATCAAACATAATGGTGGGAAAATTGAAGCAATCCCAGTAAAATCAGAAACTCAAGAAGGCAGACCACTCTCCCCTACCTATTTTATATAGTACTGGAAGTTCTGGCGTGAGCAATTAAACAGTAAAAGGAAATCAAAGGGATACAAATTTGTAAGAAAGAGGTAAAAACATCACTATTTGCAGATGACATGATAGTGTACATAAGTGACCGCAGAAATTCCACCAGAGAACTTGTACATCTGAAAAACAAGTTCAGCATAGTGGAAGGATATAAAATTACCTCAAACAAATCAGTAGACTTCCTATGTTCAAAGGACAACATGTGGAGAAAGAAATTTGGGAAAACATACCCTACACAATAGTCAAAAAATATGAAACACGTTGGTGTGACTCTAAATAAGCTAGTGAAGAAACTGTATGAGAAGAACTTCAAACCTCTAAAGAAGGATATCCAGGAAGATCTCAGAAAATATACTGGAAGGATCAAATTTTAAAAATGGCCATCTTACCAAAAGCAATTTACAGATTCAATGCAATCCCCATCAAAATACCAACCCACTTTTTTCATTGAGTTGGAAAAAGCAATATGCAATTTCATCTGGAAAAATAAAACCACTAGAATAGCAAAATCCACCCTCAACAAGAAAACATCTGAGGGAAGCACTATCCCTGACATTAAGCTATATTACAAGGCAATTGTGCTTATAACTGCATGGTACTGGTACAGAAATAGGCATGTGGATCAATGGAAGAGAATAGAAGATCCAGAAATGAACCCTCACATATATTTTTACCTGAACTTTGACAAAGGAGCTGTAAACATTAAATGAAAAAAGGAGAGCCTATTCCACAAATGGTGTTGGTCCAACTGTCACTAAGCATGCAGAAAAATGAAAATGGACCATTTCTTACCTCCTTGTATAAATATCAAGTGCAAGTGAATCAAAGATTTCCTTTAAACAAGGTACACTTAAACTATTAGATGAGAAAGTAAGGGAAAATTTAGAACACATAGGCACAGGATAAAATTACCTGAACAGAACACCAATGGATTGTGTTCTAAGGTCAAATATTGAAAAATGGGACTTAAAGAGATTACAAAGTTTCTGTAAGATTAAGGACACTGTCAAGAAAACAAAACAGCAGCCAACAGAGTGGGAAAAGATCTTTGCCAACCCCATATCCGACAGAGAGCTAATATCCAATGTATACAAAGAACCCAAGATGCTAGACACTAGAGAATCAAACAACCCTTTTAAAAATGGAGACAAGAGAAAAACAAAGGGTTCTCAACTGAGGTATATGGAATGGCTAATAATCATCTAAGGAAGTGCTCCACATCCTTAGCCATCGGGGAAATGCAAAACCAAACAAGCCTGAGATTCTACCTCACACCAGTCAGATTGGCCAAGATCCAAAACTCAGATGACAGCAGATGCTGGCAAGGTTGCCACGAAAGAGGAACATTTCTCCACTGTTGGTGGGGTTGTAAACTGATACAACCGGTCTGGAAATCACTCTGGCAATTCCTCAGAAAATTGGACATAGTACTACCTGAAGATCCAGCTATTCCACTTCTGGGCATATACCCCAGAGACACTCCATTATACAACAAAGATATATGCACCACAATGTTCACAGCAGCTCTATTTATAATAGCCAGAAGCTGGAAAGAACCCAGATGTCCTTCAGTGGATGAATGGATAAAAAAATTGTGGTACATTTACACAATGGAATACTACTCAGCCACCAGAAACAATGACTTAACCAAATTCTTAAGAAAATCGCTGCATCTAGAAAATATCATCCTGAGTGAGATAACCCAGTCACAAAAGAACAGATATAATATGTAATCACTGATAGTGGGAAGATAACCCCCGAGGCTTGCACTCCCCCAGAAACAGCTCACAGACTGTATGAAGTCCAAGAAAAAAAAAAAACAAAACAAAAAAATTAGTCATGCTCAATCCTTACCTTCCAAGAACACATTGACAAATTCTGGTTGTACCCTGTATTACATGTACTGTCTGCTCATTGTTAAAAAAAAAAAAAAAAAACCAATGTTTACATACCAAGAAAACTTTGACTATTTCCAGGTTGCATCTTGTTTACATGTACTTTTTGCTCATTGTAACTGGTGGGATCTTGATCACACTATCAAACTTTAAAAAAAAAAAAAAAAGTACTGACAAAATTTATTATATACTTTTATGCAAAAATACTTAAAATCTGTACATTTATTTTTGTTCTTAAAAAAATAAAGAGAAAAGAATGTAAAAAAAAGAAACAAAATTCAAAAAGCTCATTTTACTGTCAGGGATAAGCATCTTTAACTGAAAATTAAGGAATAGAAAAATATTTCTAAGGAAACAGAGCTAGGAAACAAGCAGTCATTACTGACCTAATATCTGACAAAAAGACCAAACTAAAATTAATCAGAAGGGAAAAACAGGAACTCTTCACTGGGCTAATAGTCCTGTAAACCAAACCTACCAGCTCTATGTGTTTACGTGTAGATGGCTATGGTGTTCTTTTCTATTAGAAAAAATTATGAATGGGTTGAAGTAACACTAAACCTAACCCTGTTGTGTCCCTGAAAATCTCCCTTTATTTCTATGCTGTCCCGAAGGTAGATATAACAACTTGATATCAAAACTAGAATTGCTAAAGGGAGGAAGAGATTTAAAATCAAACACAAACATCTTGACTAGTATAGCATTCCAGGGATGTGTGACACTCTTGTAAGTATCCACACCAGGAATAGATTCCCACCATTTAGGACATAGTCCCACAATATAAGTACATTTACAACAAGTCTAGTGATGACAACCGTGACACTTGAGGTTGAGAGGTTATGGAGGATGGTTATTTTTCAACTTGACACAAGTTAGAATATCTAAGAACCTCAACAGAGAAAATGCTCAATCATATTACCTGTAGGCGAGTCTGTAGGATTTCTGTTGTTGTTTGTTTGTTTTTATTAATGTTTGATGAGGAAAGACCCAGTCCACTGTGGATCCTAGGAAAGTGCTTCTAGAAATATACATATTTTTTTTTAAAAAAAAACAAACAAACTGAGTAAGCCATAAGGAGAAAGTTAGAAAGCAGGACTCCTACATGGCTTCTGCTTCAGTTTCTACATCCAGGACCTCCTGCCTTGGATTCCCTTGGTTACCTGAACTATTACCTGAAAGGATGAGGTGAAATAAACTCTTTCCTCCCCACCTTGCTTTTGGTCATGGTTTTTATCACCTAACTAGGACAGAGTTGGCAGGGAAAGTATGAACTGGCCTCCAAGAAGTCCATCAAGAGGGGCTAGAACCCTGCACATAGCCTCTGACCCAGGGCTGTGTAGTAGGGATAAAGACTGAGGATGTAATAATATTGTCATTCACTCATGACAAACACTGAATCCATGCCATATGATAAGCAATGTGCTTAGCACTATGGACATGCCTGTCACCAGAGGGGGTCTCAAGTGTTACAAGACAGGAGGCACAGTATTTTAATGTCTCAGTGGCTTAGACCAGGGCGGCAATAAGTTCAGATGTGTTAAAAATAAGAGTAGACTCATAGAATATATTTTACAAAATGGAATGAAAAGCAACCACAGGACTTGAGCATTTTCACTGAGCGTAGGCAAATGGAAGAAGCTGTATCTTGGAGGGTGGGAGTGGGGGTTGAGAAGAATTCTTACCCTGACTGACAGACAAGCTTTAGATGTCTGTCAAAACATCTTATAATTTTAAGTATCCATCATGCATGTACAGGAAATGCTAAATAGGAATTTCTCCTCACAGGTCTACTAGGACAAATTCACCTTCACTGCACCCAATACCATTTGAAGCAGGCCTTGTTTATTTCTCCTACTTCTAGGAAGTGGCTGACTATAGATCACTAACCCACAGAGAGGAACTAGGTGTTGTCCTGCCTAATCAGTAGGCATGTGTTTCTAAGAGCAATGATCAGAGCTCTCTGGGATCCCTTAAACTGATCTACCTAACACAAATACAGTCTGCCTATGAGCTTGAGTTGCCTGAGTAAGCTGGACACTGAATAATAAATCTAAGTCTTTCCTTACACATTACTGAAACTATTATAATGGAAGAGAGAGGATATTAAAAACCTTAAGTTAGAAGATTTAAAAATGATATTTCTGAAGAAATTATTTTAAAGTGATCTGAGAAGTAATAGAGAAACATTAGCAATTCTTTTTTAATATTTTAAGTACAAATTAAAACTTCATTTTATATTTTATTTATATATTACATATGTACATGTTTATTATGAAGTAATTATAGTAGTTACATTGATATATTATTAGAAGCATTGCCATATAATAGTTAATACAAATAACTAAAACTCTCTTTGAAACGTTTATTTTTATGAAACATGAAATTTTTCTGAGATATAAAAATTTTCCTGGTAGAAAGGAGAATAAACAAAATTTACTTAAAATAGAATTGGGTGCAAGGACAGTGAAGGTAACTTTGTCCTTTCACACCTCATTGCAGGGTTCTTAATTGTGACTGTCCTCATATGACAGCTGTTAGTTAATTTTTCACAAAAGCATTAGCAACCTAAGAGGAAAAGAGGAAGGAGAAGCCTCCAGAATCTGTTTCTCCATGAATATACTTCTATCCATATGTAGTGTTAATAATAAGCATTTCTAAAACAGGAACTTAGATCTGTATTACTTATGCCATCAGGTTGTTGAAAACATGCCCTCCCTATGGAGCTCTGAACAAGAACTGGATTCAGATTTACCTTCTAATGGCACATTAGCCTGCCTGGGGAGCTTTGTAAACAGTAACCTAGGACACAAATTACACAGATTAACAACAGTCACTTGTTTGTTAACCAAAAGGGGGAAAAATGAGTAATTTGTATATTTTGGTGTATTATGGGAAATTACAGTTTTCAACATCTATTATTTTCTTCATGAATGGAGCTTTAAATGCATCAGAGGGGAATCCCTGAGTGTTCTCTAATGCTGTGGGCAATGACCAGTTGCTTCAGGTCAGCTCACAGAATCTTTTATTTTGTGAAACCATTCACTCATGATCACTCAATGTCTTTCACATTGGATTCAAACAAAGGCATTGACCAGGCTTATAGTTCTCAAAGGTTAAAATACCCAGAGAAGCATTTACATCATTGCCAAAGTATGCCTAGGTCATAGGACGAAGCCCAACAACATGACCAAAAAAAGACTTGAATTGCAATTAACCAGAAGAGGAAAAGTTCAGGCAGTAGTGCTATCCTGGGTCTCTGCCCCAGATATATACATTTACAAAAAAACATATACTTTTACCAGAAAAGAATTGTTTAGTATAGTCTTTCCTAAGATATGATCTAAAGCAGTGTGTTTCTTAAGAAAAGCTTTGGGAACTCTGAGACCTGCATTCCCGAATGCTTCTAAAGAAACATCAATACTCTAAAGCTTCCGAGAATTCCTGCAGCTCTGCTTAATATTTTCCAACCCACCCAAACATGGTGCACGTTTTGTAACCTAACACTTCGTCCCATCTGTGGAGTCTGCTCAGAGAAGCAAGACACTGGTGATTTTCAAGATATACTTTGCAGAATCATCTCAGGAATTTCTAGGAAGGCAAAGAAAAGAGTACAGAGGCATTGAAATATCAGGAGGGGTCAGCAACTCATGGGTCCACTTCTAACCCTACTTTCCAGAGTTAACATATAGCATCGTTTTGAATTAAGAAATCTATGACAAAATCATCTTGTGTTTATAAAATTCTTTCACTAGAAACGAGGTGTTTGTAGTCTAACATTTATAAGTCGAAGGTTGTACATGTTACAGGATTGCACGAGATGGCTCAGCAGTATTCATAGGATAGATTATTGTTGGAGACTAAATTACTATAAATGAGCTTTGGCACCTGACAATCCTTGCTGGGCTTTCCAGGAAGCAGAATTAACACCTCTCTGCTATTAATTCGGGTTTGGTTTGGTGACTTGTTTTGACTAAAGGAATGTGATATAATTTCTGGTTTATTTATGATCACCAGGGCTACTCCACCATGCAAAGAGTAGGCCGCACACAATGGGTACTTATCAGGCAAAGCCCAGGAATTAGAAGCATATGTAGCCCAAATGGGACCAGCAAACTTAGAACAAACTGCTGAGGTTCAAACATTCTAACAGATGACAGGACCAATTTTAAATCCGGTGCCTTTAATATTACTCTCATAGAAAAATGTTAAGATCCAACATAGAGGGTGCCAATTTTTCTGCTCCATATGCAATTAACTTGGATAACTTTCAAAAGTGCAATAATGCTTTTTCCTCTGTATACCCAGGTACCATTCTTCTTTGTCCAATGGTAATTCTTTGCACACCTCCCCCCATGATTCACAGAATAATAATGGCAATAATGCACTATATATAAATTTCCACCAAGGGAATCAATGAAATTTCCTGTGTTCATGAAGATAAATGCTGCTTTGGGAGTTAGAATTCAATATAGAAAATGAATGTTCATTGTCTGTGCCTATAATTGTTTTCAGAGTCCTTAACAGGGTCAAAAATAAAAGTCAGCTATGTTTTAATCAATGAGGGCCTTTCCAACAAAGACACATGAGAAGTCAAAGGAAAAAGAAAGGTATACCTTCTTCCAAAAATGTGAAACTATGCCCTGCAAAGTACATGGGTAATGAATCAATTCTCATTCTATTGAAGCTTTTTAGGTTTATGAGACAGTTGCACAAAAGGAGGTTTTATAGTAAGTAGAAAGACTGGAATTATTAAAGTAAGAGGGGAGATTTTATGTTTTGAAAATCAGCTTGGAAAGAAAATTCTCTACCAAATTATTACCCTACTATAGGACAAGAGTTCCTAGTGGCTTCGGAGAGGACTTGGCTGTTAAGACACTTGTCACATGAAGTTAGGTTCCTCTAACATGGCAGCTCACAAACAACCATAACTCTAGTTCCAGGAGGTCTGGTGCCATCTTCTGGCGTCTGCAGACACTGCATGCACATGGTACCCATGCATAAATGCAGGCAAAATGCCCTCTACGTTAAAAAAAGGAAATCTTTCAAATCTTTTAAATTTTTGAAATAGAGTTAATAACAGAAGGTTTGTGAAAGCAGTCTGTCTTTTAATTTTTATTTCATTTTCATGTGTATTGGATGTTTTTTCACTCGTGTCTTGTTGCTCTAGGAGGCCAGAAGAGGGCATGACAGATCCCCTGAAACTGATACTACAGATGTGAGGCATCATGTAGGTGCTGAGAATCAAGCCCTGAATCCCCTAAAAGAGCAGCAAGGATTCTTAATGAATGAGCCATCTCTCCAAACCCAAGTAACATTTCTTATTAGAATTAAGCATGCAGGAACTGGAGAGATGACTCAGTGGATATGAGCACTTTCAAAGGATTGAACTTGAATTCCCAGCACCCACATGGCAGTTTACAACTGTTTGTTTCTCCATGAGAGAATACCCTACACAGATATACATGTAGATAAAACACCAATGTACATGAAATAATAATAAATAAATAATTTTTAAAAAGAGTTAAACATGTACACCAAAGGGCCATGCAGGCAAGAGGAAAATAGCACAAAACCAAAACAAACAAAAAGTAAAACACACACATAGCAGAGTCAGGAGTCACACTTTCTAAAAAGGGGATGTGAATAGCTGTGAGGATTAAAGTCTTTGTTTCTTGGGTAATGGATTAAAAACAGAGGCAGTATTTATTATAGAATTCTCCTGACTCAATGCTATTTATTAAGCACCAAGTAAAAGGCTGCAAAGAATAAGTGACATGCTGTCTCTGAGGCTCAGCAGCCTGCAGAGAACATGCTTGGCCCATATTACTGACAAGACAAACACTCCAAGGATATTCTCTCAACTACTAGCTTCTAAAAAATAAAAATGTACTCAGATGGAGAGAGAGACTAAATAAAAATCAGAAGCAATCGGGAACTGTGTAACTGATGTCACAGAATTGTAAGGGCTATAGCAGAATACTTTGAAAACACTATACCGAGTCATATAAGCTAAAATAAAAGCCTAAATGATGACTAAGTTCCTAAAAACATACCACCCACCACAACTTGTACCTGATAAAACAGAAAGTCTAAGCAGTCATATAAGTACAAGGAAGATGGTAAACATATTTAACACACACACACACACACACACACACACACACACACACACACACACACACACAAAACTTCTCTACAAAGAAAAGCCCAGAACCAAATGATTTCACTAGAGAATTCTGCAAAATATTTAAAGAATAATTAAACCCAATTCTTCTCAAAATCTTCAAAAACATGAAAATAAGGAAACAGTTCTGCAATGGATTTGATAGTGCTCCCAAAGGTTTGTGTACTAGAAGGTTATGAGAAGTGATCAGACCTTTAAGAAACAAAGGCTAGTACAAAGTAGCTGGGTCATGATCATTCCATGCCAGCATTAATGGTGGTGGTACGGAATGAGTTGGATCTAGGTAGAAATGGTAAATGCAGTAACTGGTGGCTCCTTGATTCCCATCTTTGCTGTGGAATGTCTTCTGCTGTGTTGTATTATAGCCATGGCATACTCAGTAAGTTTGACTACACAACTTTGAATATTAGGACTCCAAAACTATTATTTATCAAAAAATAATTTCTTCTAATGCAGAGATTTCAATAAGCTAAGAAAACTCCCAAACTCATTTTATGAGACCAGTATAATCCATATATACATGACAGTCAAACACACTGCAAGAAAACAAAACCACAAATCTGTGTCCCTGATTATGAACATGATGCAAAAATAATCAACAAAATAGCAACAAACCTAAGTGAGTATCTCATTAAAAAGGTCATGCTTCATGACAAAGTGTAATTTACTCCCATAGTACAAACATGGCTCAACACACAAATATTAATGATATAATATTAAAAAATGAAAGACCAGAAAACCACATTATAATCTGAACTGATGCAGGAATTTATTTTAAATTCAACATCTAGTCATAATGAAAACACTCAACAAACTAAAAACAGGATACTACATCAGCATAATAATAAAGACTATATATAGGTATGGGGAGCCAGAGCCAATATCATAGTCAATGGAAAAAGGCTCATGTGTTTTCAAATAAGAACAAGAAAAGAACTGAAAAACCTGCTCTTCCTACTCCTATGTGACTAGCATGGAATTCCAACCCAGAATGTTAAGCAAAGAGAAAGGGGTAGACAGGCCAAAAAAAGGGATTCCAGATAAAGAAAGAAATAAAATTACCACTTTGCTCAGACAATATTATATAATATTATCCTTAGAAACTACTAGATATTCTGTACACACCAAAAAGAAAAACCCTATTGTAACTAATAAAAGAATTCATTGAAATTGAAAGAAACAAAACATTCTAACTGTATGACTGACAAGGATAAAAAAACTAAACAGGAAATTAGGAAAACTGTACCATTTACAGTAATGCCCAGTCAGATAGTTAGGAAGGAACTTTAGGAGGTGAAAGATGTGAACTCTGAAAACCACAAACACAGATGAGGCAGAAAAAGCAGCAAGCAAGCAGGTTGGAAACTGCATTAGTTTTTTATTTCCATACATCTGAAGAATTAAACAAATTAAATGCAATACTTATAAAAATCACAGTTATTTTTATAGAAACAGAAAAATCTGAAATTCATAAGGAACCACCAAAGAAAACCCCACAATTATATAAATTGAAATTGATAAGTAATGGGGGTCTCACACTTCCTAATTTTGAATAGTTTAGAACAGTAATCTAAACAGTGTTGTACTGGCATTACTGTGTGTATGTACAAAAAAATGAAACAGACCACACAAATTAATCCTGGAGCCTAGCTCAGATAAACTTCAGTGAGGATTCCAAAACCATGAAATGTGGAACACACAGCAATTTTTTTTTATTTTGTATCCAGCTACTTTGCTGAACTTGTTTATCAGCTGTAGGAGTTTTCTGGTGAAATTTGTGGGATTGCTCAAGTACACTAGCATGCCATAGGCAAATAGTGATGTTTTAATTTCCTCCTTTCCAATTTGTATCCCTTTGATTTCCTTTTACTGTTTAATTGCTCCAGCCAGGACTTCCAATACTATTTTGAATTGGTAGTGGGAGAGTGGGCAGCTTTGTTTAGCCCCTGATTTTAGTGGGATTGTTTCAAGTTTCCCACACTTAAGTTTGATACATTTCTTTGAATATGCCTAACTTCCAGGGATATCAGAATGATTAAATTAATTAAGTTAAGGAAATGTGCAGCTTGAATCTGAAGTTATGTGCTCCTCCATGGTCCATATTTGACTAATGAATAGGTATTTGTTTTATGGTAATCTTGTTTAGAATACAAAATATAGATTTCAAGTTTCTAATGAAATGTACATAAATTTTTTTGAAATACTATAGAGGTTTTGTTTGATAAACAATAGCATTTGTAGTATATTTTATAACTTGGGTCAGTTGGATTAACTTGGGACCACCCATATAAAATGATGCCTAAGGTATCTAATGGATATTTTCTGTGCTTTTCGGTGGATACTGAGTAAAGTTCTTTGTTCATGGGAATATACATACTCAGAGTAATGGGAGGCAAGGAGGAAGAGAAAGAGAGGAAGGGACAGAGACTCAAACTCACAGGCTGCATCTAGAGAAGATCATCCTGAGTGAGATAACCCAGTCACAAAAGAACAGACAAAATGCAGTCACTGATAATGGGATGCTAACCCCACAGGCTCGTACTGCCCCAGAAATAACTCACAGACTGTGTGAAGTTCAAGAAAAAAAGAAAAGAAAAGAAAAGAAAACAAACAAACAAACAAAAACGTCATGCTCAATCCTTACACACGTAGAAAATGTTGACTAATTTTGTGTTACACCCTGTTTTACATGTACTTTTTGCTTATTGTAAATAGTAAGTCTTTAATGCAGATTATCAAACCTTAAAAAAAAGAAAAAGAAAGGTCAAGCACTGACACAATTGTATTTGTATAGATTTATGCAAAACTGTTTAGGTTTTTTTTTCTTTTATCTTTGTTTTTAAAATAAAGTTAATAAAATAAAATAAAATAAAAAATTTAAAGTAAAAAAAAAGAAATTAGAGCATCTTCTTGAAAGCAAAGTGAGGGAAGATGTAGCATAGGAGAGTTGGAGAATAGTATAACATTTAAAATGTAAATGCGTTAAATGATAAAAACAATTACAAAAGAAAAAATAATATACTAATGATCTCACATAAAAGGCCAAAAGGAGAGTATCACATGTACTTAATGCCATCTATAAAAATAAATTTAACAGAGACTAGAAAAAAAAGAGAGACTGATAGAAAAGTAAAAGACACAGGGAGAATAAAATTGAGAACAGAAAATTTAGATCTGAGCTTGCCCTTGGTTAAACAATATAAAGTGACTTCTCATTTTCAGTCTAAATTCCTTTCACTCTGGAATTCTATTTCCCAGAAGTTTTTTTACTTACAATGAAGGACCAAACGTTACTTAAATGAATTGGAGCGAAAGTGCAATTAAGATAAATTCATCAACACTTGACTGTTACTGAGAATCATCCATGTTGTCCTGAGCATGGAACTCATTCAGGATTTTGTTTGAAAGTTAATGATTGATGGTTCTGGTTTATGAGACCTGTTATACTGGGTCATTTAACACTCTGGAATCAGGTTGAGCTCTCTATACAGTCTCAATCAAAAATATAATGCCAGAATTTTGTCTTTCTATTGAATTTCTTGCATCAAATCTGCATGATTAACTGACCAATGTTAATGTATTATATAAACCACATCCATTAAAATACTTTAAAAAACTTTTTAGGCAGCACAATTTTTTGTCTTTAGTGAACTGTGACAAAACCTCACACATGTAGCCCCCATTTACCATAAATGGTGATCTTACAAAAGGGTTATATAGGATTGGATTGAAAGTCATCTCATTAGAGAAGTAATAGACATTATGACAAGTATTATGGAACTAAATGCTTTGAGTAGTAAGCCATTATGAAACAATTCTCATCACCCATAAGTTTAGTCTGTGAAGTCAGTGAGGAATAGATGACTGTCTGCCCACTGATGCTCATAACCAAACACAGGATCATGATCCCCATCATTACCGATCACCAGTCTATTATCCAGGAAAGCATCCAATCATAATTCAAATAATTTGATCTCTCCTAGTGGTTACTGTCAGAACTGTTATAGGGATTTGAAATAAATTTCCTCATGTTAATGCTCCCTTAGGCTTCTTTCACAGTATCAGACAAAAAAAAAAAATTACAGAGCCCTTTGGAAATTTTTTGATCATCTGCAAAATGTTCTTTAGAAAATATAAATATCAAAAACTTTTGCACCTTATCTCTTTCATCAGTAATTGAAAATTAGAGTTTTAAAAATAAAAACAAAATCTGTATTTTCTAATACATCTCCCATTATTAATGATTTGATAAAGTCAAGTGACATTTTGGAACATAAGAATCAGTTATGGCAATATTCTTTGTCTTCCTATGTTTCCACTATAAAGATAAAAAGTTCATGTTTGAAAATAATACAAATTAAAACTCACTAATCATCCTCATTATCATAAACTTTCCTCTAATATGAATATAAATGTGATTTTTTTTAGTATTCAAGTCAATGTCAACCAAGTTTTGGTAAAAAAAAAATTCAATCTCAATAAAGCCATAGGGACACCCAGAATGACTATTTCTGAGTAAGTCTTCTTGATTATATTGTCTGCTGTCACACAGTCAGGGAAGTTTCCTGCTCCTCCAGGGTTTTTGATACACTCAGGATGTGGTTTCAACACTGTGTCTTGCACAGTAATAGACTGCAGAGTCTTCAGTTGTCAATTTGCTAAGCTCCATGTAGGCTGTGTTGGAGGATTTGTCTGCAGTCAGTGAGGCCTTGCCTTGAAATTTCTGATTATATATAGTATTACCGTTTGCAGGATCAATCCTTCCAATCCACTCCAGGCCCTGTCCAGTCCTCTGCTTCACCCAGTGTATATAGGTGTCAGCAATGTTGAAGCCAGAACCCTTGCAGGACAACTTGACTGGGGACCCTGGCCTCACGAGCTCAGCTCCTGACTGCTGCAGTTGGATATCTGAATGCACACCTGTGGAAAGAAATAAGAAGTGATTTTTACTGTCACCTGAGTCTATAGTCTCTGAAGTTTAGGACTTGGGAGCCCCTTACCTGTAGCAACTGCCATCAGGAAGGAGATGATCCAGCTGCATTTCATGATAAGGACCTTGTGATCCAGTGACTGTAGAGAAAACAGTGCACTTTTGTTGTTGTTTGGTGTGGATATCTCTGCATTTATTATCATAGACTCCCATGGTTTGCATATTCATGAGCCAGGGTCTTTCTTACATAAGGACATCACAGCTGGAGAAGAAGGAAGTAGAGTGCACCTGGATCAGTCAACAAGATGCTGTCTTCCAAATCCTAATTATATCTGAGTAACTTTCCCTGAGACATGTGAAGGCCATTAAGATATCATATCAGAGTCTAATTTCTCAAATTTAAAACAGAATCCTAAGCTGAGACACTCACTTGTCCTGGTGTCAAAATTGAGTGTTGGTAGTAGGAATGAGGATAATGGTTAGAGTAAATTAAAAAAAAAATCCTCATTTATAAGAGTGTGCAAACTTCTTTCACATACATGAAAATAGTGGCCTTTCCAGAAGGCTGCACAGTAAATATAACATAAATGACAGCTGGTGAACCTGCCTCAAATATGTGCAAAGTTTTTCAGCATTCTATAACAGCTAAATTACCGAACCAAATGACATGTCAGTCCACAAATGATTGAATAAACTAAATATGTTATACATACAGTGGATCATAAGGTGTTATTCTGCAATGAATAAGGAACTCAATGTTCTTAAGTAAATTAAGACATTAATAGAATCACAGATATTGATGAGTTGCACATTTGTTAGAGTTAGATATTGTCCAGTTAGTAACAACTGTGCATGCAAATATGCAACAAAGAGAAAACAAACTTTCTACTTGAAAAATTGAGCAAAAGGGAAGGAATGACAAGGACAAGAAAAGGATATTTTGATATTATGGAGGAAATTCCCACTGGCAAAATATATTTAAATAAAAATTCAAAACTTATATGTAGATGTTAGTTTTTTTTTAAAAAAAAAATTGTTCATCCCTTGCAAATTTCATTCATGACTGAAAACCCTCTTTTGAACTCCTTGATTCACTGCCAGTCAAATCTGCTTGATGTGGATGAGAAGGTTCATAAAAATCTCTTGGATCATGCAGACATCACTAAAACACACACTTCACAAGCTGAACCTCACAGTTAACACGTGTAGACACATAAATTTCTGGTTAGGATCATTTTTCACGTATCCAAATTTCCTTTAACCCATGTCCTATACTTCACACATTATCTATTTTTTAAAGAGTGACAAAGAAACTCAAGCTCAGCCACAACTGCAAGTTAAATGGTATCTTTCCAGTGCTGATCAGTGAATAGGCATAGCTGAGAACCTAGGTCTTGTGTTCTCTTCCTGAGCTGCAAAATCAGGACTGGTTCACTTTTCATGAGTTGAGGAAGACTTTAATTTTCCTGACTTCCTGACAAATAAGGAGTTCTGGAGTGAAAGCTTTAAATATACTAATTGCTAGGAAGATGTTTGACAGGAAATTAAAGAATTTGTGTCAATTATTGCATCAAAATATCATATAATTGGATAAAATAAAAATTTCTTCCTTTTTATCTATAATACTTTTCTTGCATTACATGTTTCAAAGAAAGCAGTAAAATAGCCATAGAACTTCAGAGAATTGACATAAAAATAAATTATGTTATATGCATATATATATATATATATATATATATATATATATATATATATATATATATATATATATATATGTTTTAATGTTATAACCCAATAAAGAATAAAGGAGTGTACAGTACTTTAATTTGAAGTTAATCCTGAGTAATGAAAAAATAATATAAATATATTCTCTAATAATAAAATAACCTGAAAATTTTGCCCTTCTCACTCTGTTTCTTCGTCTGTCCCTCACTCCATTCCCCACTCTCAATCTTGATCTTTTTCTCTCAATATATACTTTCAGCTATAACTTTCTATATCATCTATATCTATATATCTATATCTGAACATCTTTTTGTGGTGAAGATTTGAGTTGCATCAGGAGTCAAATCACTATTTAATGTCCAAAGCATAAGCAAATGTACCATATTAATGATCAAAAGAGTTTGGAGAGGTGTCTTGATTGTGAAGCTCAGGCCATGTTTCAATTCATTTTCCCATATTTTACCTCAGGGTAGAATACTCCCATAGATGTTGTGATTTAAGGTCTAAGATTAAGATTATAGAAATATTTGAACATTTCTCCTTAAACAAATAAATTTTGCTTTTCTGTTTTTCAATTGAGGAGTTTATTCCACTATGAGAGCAAATGTGCATTTGGTATCAAAATGTTCCTCTACATTGTGACATTTCTATGTCTGTGAAAGTCCTAGGAGAATTATTTAAACTCAAGAATATAAGATAGTGATATCTAGTTACATCTGGTTTGGTTCTTTCAGGAAAAAAAAATTACAACTCAGAAGGGAATGGCCTCTTGGGGGCTTCTTTGTTAATTTTGTTACATGTAGTTCATGAAGGAGAAAATCTGATGGAGTATGGAAGAGCCCTACCTGATTATGTCCACATCTGCTCTTCAAGTTTCTACCAGGGTATGAAGTCAGCACCACCTGCTGGCCTTCATTCAACCTACAGCATGGTTATTCTTATGTGACACATGGCCTCTCTCGGCCTGCCTCAGTTTTGAATAATGACAAAGATCACATTTATTTATAAATTTTTTTCCTTATGCCTAGGAATACCTTCAATTAGCCTAGAACTCAATTAGCATGAGCAGGGACTGTCACTAAGCTGTTCATTTTTGAGGAATTTATTCCCTTGTCTACCCTCTGTGGGTAGTTTCCACTTCATCTTGCAAAAATATGATGAGCATGGTTGGTAAAATAACATTGTTGGTATCCACACTTTTAGAGGAGAAGAGGAGGGCCCATGTGAGAGAGACTGTGTGTGTGTGTTTGGGGGAGAGTTTCCAGGGAAGTAGCCATAGGATGTGAAAATGAAATAATAGATAAAATAATGGAAATTGAGAAATGAAGAGGTTCTGAATTTGAGGGGAAGGGAACAAAGAATAAAAAAGGGATTTCAGCTGGAATAATGATATGTACAGTATTCAGGTAGGAAAATCCCATCATCCTAGTGTAAGCCACCCAAACCTAACAAGGACACATGTGAAAGGCATGAGATATTAACTCTTGAGTGAACTAGGACCTGTGTTGAGCTTAATGAAGCTCAGTGACTATCACTAGTTACACCTGCCTCATGTCTCACTTCTGGAGCCTCACAAACATTTTTATTAACAGCTGTGTCTATGCAGGATCTGCTGAATATGCCATATGTTTTCTGTGAGGATGATGACAAGACTGAAAGCCATCTTCATCGGTTGCAGGCCCTGCTTGGTACCCATGTTGGCTCTACCTAAAAGCCCACATAGGGTGCTATGAAAGAAACCTTACAGAATCTCTGTCCTGATTCTAGGTTCCACTGTCTCACATTTTCCTTATTTGGGGATATCTGACACTTTGGGTTTGTCTTGTGTCATGCTCTGCATTTTGGTCAATGCCCAGTTTATTCTACATTGAAAGTCAACTTTAGGATCTGTTGATATAGCTTTGTGCTTCCAGTTATAACAACACCAGAAGAAAAATCTGTGTTTTGTTTACAGATGTAAAAAAAGATGTAGGCATGTTTGGTAGTCAATCAATAAGCCTATATCTTAACTTTGGAGACAGTGTTATTGTTGGGACTCAGTGTCCATAAAATATTTCAAGGTCCTGAAATTCAGTCCTAGTGATGGACTTCATTTTAATATTATTCTTTGATCTCATCTCAACATTAGCACACACACACACACACACACACACACACAGAGAGAGAGAGAGGGGGGGGGGGTCTTAGAGAGATGCATAGAGAATAGAAGAGAACTTTGACGAGACAGAAACAAATATAAAAAGATATATTCAAAGAGAAATTCCATAATACATGATGAATAAATAAATACAAAAAAGTATTAAGCAGGAAAACTGAAATTTGAGTAAACATGTGTACACTTCATAGTATACTACACTAGTACTTGTAGAGAGAATACTTGTAGAGGGGCATCCTAAAACTAAAGAGCCTTACCCTCTCTTTCTTCTATGTCTTTCTACAAAGCTTATAACACTCAAAACTACAAGCTTTGTGTACTCTTTGTGTCCCCTGCAGTTAACAAGTGACCAGCAAGAGGTTTGTGTTTGAGCTCACAATAACTTTCACTGACTGTGTCATTGCACAGTAATACATGGCTGTGTCCTTAGACCTCAGACTGTTCATTTGCAGGTACAGGGTATTTTTTGCATCATCTCTGGAGATAGTGAATCAGCCGCTCCCAGAGTCTGCATAGGAGGTGGTACCACCACAATATTAATGGATGACACCAACTCCAACCCCTTTTTGGGTGCCTGTCAGATCCAATGCATCCAGTAGCTACTGAAAGATTAAAAGATTCTCCATATTTCATTCATTTCTTTTGTGAATGTTCACAGTACATCCTTCGTTTCCATACTGTCCTCATTTCCTTGTATGAATATATGACTATATAGCACCACACATACCTCTGTTTCTAAGGATGAGCTCAGTCTTTTCCACTGTCTGGCAGGACATGACTTCTTCTCAATATGATGCTTAGAGACATTTAGACCTGTAAGGTTTTGCTACCAGAACTCATTTCCTGTGACAAGAACACTGGGAATTTTCTTAAATTTACTACTTTATGTTTGAATTCTGCACTCAGACCCTACAGATACTTCCATGTGAGACATTATAGGAGCCTGTCTAAGACTCCAAGTTTGCAATGGAGATGTATTTCTATTTGTAACAAACTCATCTTTTCTTCCTGGCATTCTACATTTCTTCTTTTAATGTGCCCCCTCCACCATTTTCTTTTTGTTTTTTTTGCACCAGGTACATTTGACTGTCTTTAGGATGTTTTGGGTTGGTTTTAATTTTCTCCACTTAACATGATTAATAGAAACCCAGTATTTAATGGTGTTTTTAATGACTTTTTCCTATTTAGCCAGTTTTCTGGTTTTCTTTCTCCTCATACGTCTCCTCTCACCACACCTCACTTTTGCTTTCACATCAACAAAATTCTCTACATTTTGGTTTTCCTTGTCTCACACATAAGATGTGTCCCCTTCTTTGGGCTCTAGTTCCAAAATATCAAAATTAAATTCAGAACCACTGACAAACAATGAAGCTTCTGCCAATGACAGAAATAGGCAGTGTTTGTATTTTCAAATATTGTCATAGTGTATGACAATTTTTTTTCTAAATTATTTTTCTGAATACTCTTTGTATTTATATTTCAAATGTTATCTCCTCACCCCCAGTTCCCATCCCACTACTCTACTTGTCTTCAAAAGGGTGCACCCTCTCCAAACCACCCTCTACATCTTAGTGCCTTGGTGTTCCACCACATTGAGAAAGTTTCTCCTCACTGGACCAAAGGTTTCTACTCACATTGATGCCAGACACTGCGATCCTCTGCTAAATATACAACTGAAGTCATGGTCTCTGCATATGTGCTCAATTCTTGGTGTTTTATTTTTTATTGTTTTGGTTTTTGTCATTTTAGTGCTGGGGAATCAAAACCAAGGCCTTCTGCATATTAGGCAAGTCCTCTACCACTGAGTTACATCCCTGGCCCAGGCTGAAGCTGTACATGTCAGTGAACTAACTGTTCATTAGGGACCAGCAGTGGTATGGAAATGAGAGAAAGGCTGGCTGTTTAGTATTTGAACTGGCATTGAGTCTGCTATCAGCTGGGGGAGGGGTGGAACAACATTTTTAGTCCATGATAGTTTTGGATGGTTTGGTTGGTTGATAAAGTTTTCTTTTTTTTTCCATGAGGTTCCAAATCCTTTCTGCTCCTTCATTACTTTCACTAACATCTTCATTGGTGTTCCTGTGTTCAGTCTCGCTCTGGAAGAGCCTCTGAGTAGGCATCTTTATCTGGCTCCTACAAATAGGTACATTTTGGCATCAGCAATAGTGTTTTGGTATATTGGGTGCATATAGGGTGGATCCCCAAGTGAGGCAGTCTCAGGATGACCTTTCCTACAATCCCTGCTCCTCTATTTGTCTCTTTCTTTTAGTTATATTTATATTTCTCTGAAGCTCAGAAATCTGGATCATAATGAATTAGGCAGAATGAAAGTGGAGAAACCAGGAGAAGCACACTGAGAAATAATGCATTGTTGACAGGACTTGCCCATCACATTCAAGCATACATGATGTCTATTTTCTTTGATATATCTTACATAAATTTAAGCCAATCATATCCTATAGTGTACTTAGTAAGTATTTTCCACTTCGTGGTGAGTTATTGGAAATAGATATTTCCTGGAGAGGAAGAAGCTATTTTTTTTAAAAATATGGTCACTTTTAGGTTTTTTAAGCTTCAGAGATTGTCCCTAAATATTTTCACACAAGGGCACCATTTCTGAGCTTAAAATATTATGGAGTCAAGAAAGGTTGACTGCGAAGTTATGGTATTGTTTGAAAAGGAAATCAGCTCAAAATTTAATCATATTGATTTATAAATATTTTGCATATACAATTACTCAAAGTAGTGTTAATAATGCCTACTGAATTGCTGAGTAATTTATTCATAATAAATAGTCAAAATAAGCTGCCTGAGGAATATTCTGCTAAATATGATATAAATTGATAAGCATAATAACCCTCTGGAAATGAATAAATCTACCACATTTGAAGGTATTGTGATAAAAGATACTGCATCAAAGTATTCTTAACCCCTAAAGACACAGGACTTGAAAACCAGAGATGACCATGCTTTTACTGAATTTTATTCTCACTCCCAGAACTTTCTTGCTGACCCTTCCCCATGCCTGATTCCTATTTTCAATCTCCTCACCTATACTCATTTGTAGTTCTCTGCCTCCATCCACACCTAATGACTGTTAATTTTCCATTCTGAGTGAGGTTTATCCTTCCTTGGGTCCTCCTTAGTACACACTAATTTGGGTCTGTAGATTGTAGAACAGTTGTCATGAACTTTATGGCTACTGTCTACTTGTAAGTGAGCACACACCATATATGTTTTCTAGCTCTGGATTACCTCACTTAAGATGATATTCTCAAGTTCCATTAAATTTCCTTAAAAGTTTATGTTGATTTTGGTATTAATAACTTAATATTTTTCTAGTGCAAAGATGTATCACACTTTTTTATCTATTCTTTTTTGAGTGACATCCATATTAAAAAATAGATATTACAAATAAAATGACTCAGAAAGTTGTTGATCAAGTGTCTCTGTCATATAATGTATCTTTGTGGTTTATGTCCAAAGTGGCCCTGCTCTTTCTTGAGGTGGAACTATTTCCACTTTTCTGAGAACCAATAAACTACATTTCCAAATAGGTTGCATTAGCTTTCACTCCCACAAGTAATTGAGGAGAAATTGTTTTCTCAATGTCCATGCCAGCATGATCTATAACTTGTGTTTTTGAGCTCAGCCATTCTGACCACTATAATATGGACTCTTGTGATGTATTGATTTGAATGTTTCTAATTATTAAGAACGGTGACCATTTTGAAGGTAGGATGGTCACCCTATTCCTCCACAGGGGCCCTGACAATCTCCTGGAGTTGGTCTTGTCAGGTTTTATCTCACTATTCTTGGGCATTTAAGGTAATGTCAACTCTGTTGAGTTCCAGGAGCCTCTAACATCACCAATTCTCTTGGATTTTTAGCGATTCTCCTACTACCCACCCTCACCCCTCACAAATAAATATTTACATTTATTCTTTTGGCTCTCTGAGTGTCTATTCTGTCTTTTCTAATAACAGAACATTTACCTCTTTCCCTCTTCTTCTTCCCTTGTCCCAGTCATGTCTCTTACTGCCGCAACCCCTCATGATTTTTCCCCTTTCTAAGTGGGATGGAAGTATCATCACTTATGTCTTACTTTTTCAGTCTTCGGTATCATGGTTATTTTGTAGTTATTTTTTTTCTATGCATGCCTTGAATCACTGATCTCTAAAAGACTTTCTAAAAATCTTGTCTCCTCTCTCTCTTTCTGTCTCTGTCTCTGTCTATGTCTCTGTCTCTCTCTCTCTCTCTCTCTCTCTCTCTCTCTCTCTCTCTCTCTCTCTCTCTCTTTCTCTTTGCAACATATGTGCTAGTAGCCTTAGTTCATTCTATATATGCCTGTGGTTTGTTTAGGTTAATTGCTTAATCATTCCTTCATTCTCTGCTCTGATTTTGTCCCTGCATTTCTTTAAACAGGAAAGATTTATGATTTGTATATTGAATAATCTCTTCATCCACTCAATCATCATATTTCCGATGTGTAATTAGATATTGTAGTGCTAATTTATTGAATATTATTATGTCAATATTCATAAAAATAAATGATCTTTGTGTGGATTACATATTAGATTATAAAGGTCATAGAACAAGTTTGATAGTTTTTCCTCTGTTTTTATTTTATGAAATATTATGGATATTTGGATTACCTCTTTAAAACTTTGGCAGAGCACTGTGGAAAAACCAACTGACTGTAGGTTAATGAATGTTTCTATTTCTTGGGGGATTATAGGGCTGTCAGGTAATATGAGTACTTAAACTAATATGGATTTGACATGAGTAATTTGTATATTTCTAAATTTTTAATTTTGTGATGTAATGGCTTATGCAGTAAGACTTAAAACTGTTTCATGTTTCCTCATTGCCTGCTATTATGCCTCCCTTTTATTTTCTGATGTGTTTTTTTGTAAGTATACATATATACATACATACATACATATATATATATATATATATATATATATATATATATATATATATATATATTGTTTTCTTTATTTCTTGGACTTCATACAGTCTGTGAGTTGTTTCTGGGGGAGTGCAAGCCTCTGGGGTTAGCATCCCACTATCAGTGACTGATGTGTTTTTTAATTCTGATATTTTTTTCAGTATTTTAGTTAATGTGTTCAAATGTTTATCTATATTGTTGACTTTTCTAAACTACCTACTCTTGATTTAGTTTCTTTCTTATATTGTTTTCTTTGTTGCAAATTTATTATTTTCAGCCCTTTTTTGATTATTTCCTGCTCTCCACTCTTCTTCTGAGTATTTTTTTTACAGAACTTCCAGATACTTTTAAATTGCTGGTATGAGATATTTCTAATTTATGTATGGAGTGCCTTAGTTTTAGGACCTTTCTTATTAAGTTTTCTACTTTCATTCTTTTCAATAAGTTTGGGTATGCTTTTTTTATTCATTTTCATTGAACACTCTGCAGTCTTTAATTTATTTCTTTATTTCCCTGAGCCACAGATTATTGAATACGGAGCATTTCATTTGACATGTGTACATAAGCTGTCTGATGTTTTTAATTTCCAACTTCAATGCATAGTTTTCTGAAAAATTATGAACCATAATTTTGCTTTTATTGTATCAGATCACACTTCCACATATCTCAAATGTCCATTATATTCACAAGATCAGTTAATTTCCTATTTCTCAATTTCACTTTTTTCGGAAAGATCTGTTGTTTAGTGATAGTAGTATGTTAATGTTTCTCACTATTAATGTCTAAAGACTAATGTACAACTTATATTTCAGCCATATTTATTTTACAAACATAGGTGTCTTTGCATATGGAGTATGGAGGTTCAAAACTATAATGTCATCTTTGTACTTTTTTCTTCTTTAAGGATTATGAAGTGTGGTATTTTACTTCTTTTTTTAAAATTTGGTTGACAGCCAATTTTATCACACAGCACAATTCTTACAGCAAGTATCTTCTTGTAGCCATTTTCTTCAGAAAACATTCTTTCCCAATCTGTTACTCTGATATATTTTTCATCTTAATTGCTGAAAAATTCCTACCAAGCCAATGGTTCCAAGAAAAAAGATAAAGTATTCATTCTAATATCAAATGAAATAGATTTTCAATGAAAAGTTATTACTCATCACAGGAAAATCCATCAAGATAAATTCCCAATCCAGAAAATTTATACTCCAAGTAAAGGAGAACCAACATTTATAAAGAAATCCTCCTAAAGCTCAAATCATATATTACACCATAGAGAACATTAGAGGGAAACTTTATCACCCCACTCTCATCATTTGACAGATCATGGAAGAAGAAACTGAAAGAGACACAGAGAAACTAACAGAGGTTATGAACCAATTGTAATTAACAGACATCTACTGGACATCTCATCCTAAAATAAGAGAATATACATTTTTCTCAGCACCTCATGTTACCTTACTCAGAACTGACCATATACTTGGTTAAAAAACAACAACAACAACAACAAAAAAAAAAAACAAGGCTTATAAATATAAGAAGACTGAAATACTCCTATGCATCCTATCAGATCAACATAGACTAATGCTAGTCTCTAATTCAACAAATAAGACAAAAAAGAAATGGAAGCTGAAATGTGCTATTCAATGATAACATGATCAAGAAAGAAATGAAGAAATAAATTAATTTTTTTCAGAATTTAATGAAAATTACAGAACAACATTCCCAAACCTATGGGATGTAGTAAAAACAGTACAACGAGCAAAACTTATAGCTCTCAGTGCATCCAAAAAAAGTGGAATGAGCATACCCTACCAGCTTGATAGCATGCCTGAAATTTCTAGAACAAAAAGAAACAAATACACCCAAGAGGATTAGACAGCAGTGGACTATCAAACTCAGAGCAGAAATCAACCATTCAGGAACAAAACAAATCAAGAAAACCATGAGCTGTTTCTTTTAGAAAAACAACAAATAGACAAAGGCTAAGCAGACTAACTAGGGAGCACAGAGCAAGTATCCAAATTGAAAAAAATTATAAATGATAAAGGAGACATAACAACAGAAACTGAGGACATTCAAGAAATCATCAGATCCTACTACAAAAGCCTATACTAAAAAATTAGAAAATCTAGAAAAAAAATGGCCAAATGTTTATATAGATACCAGGTATCAAATTTAAATCAGGATCAGATAAACCATCTAGACAGCCACATAACCTGAAAAGAAATAGAAGTAGTCATCAAAAGCCTCCTAAACAAGAAAAGCCCAGGGATACTTTTGTGAAGTACAGAATTCTATCAGACTTTCATAGAAGACATAATACCAATACTCTCCAAACTATTCTACAATATATAAACAGAAGGAACACTACACAACTCATTCTTCAAAGACAAAATTCTACTCATACCTAAACCACAAAAATACCCAGAAAGAAACTTCAGATAAATATCACTCATGAACATTGATGCAAAAATACTCAATAATATTCCTGCAAACCAAATCATACATCAAAACAACCATTTACCGTGATCAAGTAGGCTTCATTGCTATTATGCATGGATGTTTCAGAAATCTATCAATATAATTAACTGTATAAGCAATTTTATAGAAAAAAAACAAAAACAACAACAAAAAAAAAAACATGATCATTGCCAAAGGTCCTTAGAAATCATTTGACAATTAAACATTCCCTCATGTTAAAAGACTTCAAACCAGCAGAAATGCAAGCCACATACCTAAACATAGTAAAAGAAAGATACATCAAACCAGAAGCCATCATCAAACTAAAGAGTGAGAAACTTGAAGCAATCCCACTAAAATCAGGGACTGGACAAGTCTTTTCACTCTACTTCTACCTATTCAATATAGTACTGCAAGTTCTGGTCAGAACAATTAGACAACAAACTGAAGTCAAAACAATACAAATAAGAAAGTAAAAAGTCAAATATCATTATTTGCTGATGATATGAATGTATGCACAAGTGACCCAAAAATTCAACCAGAGAACTGTTACAACTGATAAACAATTTAGGCAAAATTGCTGGATATAAAATCAACTCAAATAAATCATTACCTTTCTGCTACTCAAAGTATAAACATGCTGAGACAGATATTATGGAAAAGATACCCTTCACAATAGTCACAAACAAATAGGAATACCTTGCTGTGATTCTGATTAAGCAAGTGAAAAATCTGTATGACATGAACACCAAATCTCTGAAAAAAGAAATTGTAGAAAATCTCATAAGATAGAAATATGTCTTTCCAACTCCGTGAAGAACTGTGTTGGAATTTTGATGGGGATTGCATTGAATCTTTAGATTGCTTTAATGGTAAGATGGCCATTTTTAAAATGTTGATCCTTCCAATCCATGAGCATGGGAGATTTTTCCATTTTCTGAGATCTTCCTCGATTTCCTTCTTTCGAGGTTTAAGTTCTTGTCATACAGGTCCTTCATTTGCTTAGTTAGAGTCACACCAATGTATTTTATACTTTTTTTTTTTGTCTGTTGTGAAGGGTATCTTTTCCCTAATTTCTTTCTTCACATTTGTCCTTTGAATATAGGAAGGCTACTGATTTGTTTGAGTTAATTTTATATCCAGCCACTTCACTGAACTTGTTTATCAGCTGTAGGAGTTTTCTGTTGGAATTTGTGGGGTAGCTTAAGTACACTATCATGTCATCTGCAAATAGTGATGTATTTACTTCTTCCTTTAAAATTTGTATTCTTTTGATTTCTTTTGCTGTCTAATTGCTCCAGCCAGGACTTCCAGTACTATGTTGAATAGGTAGGGGGAGAGTGGGCAGCCTTGTCGAGTCCCTGATTTTAGTGGGATTGCTTCGAGTTTATCGCCATTAAGTTTGATGTTGGCTGTTGGTTTGCTGTATATTGCTTTCATTATGTTTAGGTATGGGCCTTGGATTCCTGTTCTTTCCAAGACTTTTAACATGAAGGGGTGTTGAATTTTATCAAATGCTTTCTCAGCATCTAGTGAGATGACCATGTGATTTTGTTCTTGAGTTTGTTTATATGGTGGATTACATTGATGGATTTCCATATGTTAAACCATCCCTGCAGGCCAGGGATGAAGCCTACTTGATCCTGATGAATGATCATTTTGATGTGTTTTTAGTTTCAGTTTGCATGGTTTTTGTTGGGTATTTTTGCATCAATGTTCATACGTGAGATTGGTCTAAGTTCTCTTCCTTGCAGGTTCTCTGTGTGGCGTAGGAATGAGGGTTATTGTAGCCTAGAAAAATGAGTGAGTTAGTGTTCTATCTGATTCTATTTTATGGAATAATTTGGAGAGTGTTGGTATTATATCATCAATAAATGTCTGATAAAATTTTTCTTTTGCTCAATTCAGATATTTCTCCTTCCATTGAGTCAGCTTTCATAGGCCACATTACCACATAATTATAAACTTTACCATCAGTGTTCCTTTTTCTTCCTGTGTCTTCTGAGTAGCAGTATGAAAGTTGGGGTTCAGTAGTTTCAGCTGAGATAGTCCAAATGTATTTACTTAATCCTTTGGTGTTTTGGGAAGAGGTGTTAAGTGCCAGAGAAAGCAGTTTCTGTACTTAAACGGTCACAGAAGGTAGTTCAACTACAGTACCAGAGTAACATAGACTTAGAGAGTAAACCTTTATTACACAACAGCCATGAATATCTCCTAATATAAGGTCTTACCTTCCACTAAAGTTCTTTTCCCTCCTTTTCCTGAAGAATTATGAACAAAAATAAACACCACCCCCTCCGATGGCATACAGAAGGATGAGTGGATTTATTTTGGTTTCTGTTTCTGCTTCTTTCTTAATGAATGGTTCTTCTAGTGACAAGGGAGTCTTCAGGGTCCACTATGGGCCTACATTTTTTTTTTGGTGTGGATTAAGTCATTCTGTGGTTTTCAAGTCACCCCTGAGTTTCTGCTATTTCATGAAATGAGATCACCAGTAGGGTTCTGGAAACCAATATGGCTCTGGGGTTCTGGCTTTACCTATATATTTTCTAGTACTCATTTATCCTCCAGGAAAACAGTTGTATTCAGATGGAATATTTGGCCTCAGGTAGAGTCACCATTGAAGATTTCTAGGCATAAATGAGTTTCATTGGGCTGTGAGCATTATATTAACCAAAGAACTTAGCATCAATGTGTCTTCCTGTACAGCAGGACACTGGTACCAGAGTTTTAAGCAAGATTTCTTTGCTCTTCTTTCTTTTCTTTTTTTTTTAACATTAAGTTGATTACTTGTACTTGGTAGGTGCTCCATGCCCCCTGCTGGTGAAGAGCTGCTCTACAAGGAGGTTTATGTCTGGGCTTACACTGAAAACCCCACACTGTGCCTCTTGCACAGTAATATGTGGCTGTGTCCTCTGTAGTCACAGAGCTCAACTGCAGGAAGAACTGGTTCTTGGATGTGTCTCTAGTGATGGAGATTCGACTTTGGACAGATGGATTGTAACTAGTGCTACCTTCATAGTATATGTATCCCATATACTCCATTTTATTTCCTGGGAACTTCCGGATCCAGTTCCAGGTATAACCACTGCTGGTGATGGAGTATCCAGTGACAGTACAGGTGAGGGACAGTGACTGAGAAGGTTTCACAAGACCAGTCCCTGACTCCTGAAGCTGCACCTGGGACAGGATACCTTCAGAAAACAGAGGCAACTCTGTTAATCACACAGAAAACAAAACAAAACAACAACCACAACAATAACATCATGTAAGTTTGAACTTGCAAAACTCACCAGGAAGTCCTGTCAACAGATATAGAAGTCTCAATTCCGTCATCTTTTAGGCTACTCCCTGCTTCCTTTAGAGTTCAGCCTCCAGTGAGAAATATTGGAGCTGGCCCAGCCCAGGAGTGGATTTAACTTAAAATTAGAAGATGCATTTGCATGTGGGAGTCAACCGTGCCTTCATAATTAGGGAAGATGTATACTGACTATCATTGTTTATTGAAATAAGATCATCATTGTCTCTGGCTTCCTATAGGATGAATCTGGATTTAGAGTGCATGAGGACTGTAGGAATCACTGAAACAAGTCTGGAAATGATCCTACCTTGCCATCCTGAATACACCTTCCCACAAACACTTCTCATCCTGTGTTTTTGTACTTTCTATCACTGACAGACTTCCATTCATTCTTGGGTTTCTAATTTTCAACATTATTATTAGTAAGTCCACCCTGTTTGTACTTTTCTTCTCTCTTCATACTTTAAATATACTTTATCATCTTTCCAAAACCTTCATATAATATCTTATTTTTGTTGCATAAATGATCTGTTATATTTCCAGTAGAGTTTCTAGCTGTATGCACATGCCTGACACAGGCATGTCACATTACATTTGTAAATATACCTGTTGGAAAAACTTAAAGATAAAGTTTAATTGGAACTGAATTAGGTTAAATCAACCACTAATTATGTTTCCCTTTTCACCAACTACTCATCAGAATTTTGTACAATCTGTTTCGATAATAAATGTCATTTTTGCTTGGATTGGAAGAAATCTCAAACTATCTTATTGTATTACATTTTCCTGATAGATCAATATATTGAAAACTGGAAAATGTGTTTAATATTCATTTGTTTTATGCTTTTATCCATTATTCATAAAAACTCTAAAATTTTCAATTTATCTGCTATCGACCTCTTTAATTAATTAATTCCTGGCTTTAAACTTGAGGATAGATTTCGGAGGTTGTGCAGAAAAATCAATGAATAACTTACTATACACTTTGTATTTAATCTCGGTCTTTATCATGTATAGAATGTTCTCCATGTGTGGACAAATACAGTCCTCCAGCTCATGATGATTGCTGGGGCATCTTTAATGCTATGGCATCATCCTGCTGGTCAGAGCTGCATATTAACAGACTTAGGAACAACATAGTGACGGTGTTTTCTGTTTGCAAAGGGTTTGATATCTTTCTCATCATAGTTTGATTTTTTAAAATTCTAACTCAGTAAATTTCTGACAATATATTTGATTTTGGAATAGATAATTTTTAATCAAGTTCCTAAGCTTGATATCAATTGACTGACTGTACAGTGTAGAGATATATTCTGTGTGTGATGGGCCTAGGTATAAAAAGCATGAAACAATATATTTTACAATTCCCCTACATATACTTGCATCTTCCTCATGGTGTGTGTGTGTATGTGTGTGTGTGTGTGTGTGTGTGTGTGTGTGTGTGTGTGTGTGTATGTGTGTGATAATCTGTGTGTATGTGTGTGTGAGGTCATCCCTCCCAAAGACGGAATATTAAATGGGTAATGAGAAGTAGGATTATCAGCTGAAGCGAGACACCAAAACTCATAAGAAATAAGACATCTTCAAAATGCTCTGGTTCCCTAAGGATGAGAGGTCATATCCATGTCCCCACTGGGAGGTGTGCCCAGTTCACAGACTATTTACTGTTAATTCCTTAAACACAATGAATAAGTTTTATTCCAATGAACTCCTCTGTTGAACTTTTTCCAAACCTCTGTATGAGCTTTATAGAAAAATGAAGACAATCAGAAGGAATAAGGAATCTGTGAGGAAAGTAACAGGTATATGTGCAATGTTTAAGGAACATCCCTAATATTTCTGACTATTTCCTTTATTTCAGCAGCAAAGTTAGGTTTTAACAGTAAATTATGACATGTATCTTTTACCCTCTACTCCTCTTTGGTGTACTTGATTTTTCTCTTCTATTGCTTTCCGGTGTGCTATCAAAATGCTAGTGTCTGCTCCCTCCAGTTTCTTTCTGAGACACTCGGAACTATGAGTTTTTCTCTTAATACTGCTTTCATTGCATCCCATAAGTTTGGGTATATTGCACCCTTTTTTTCATTAAATTCTAAAGAATCCTTAATCTCTTTCTTTATTTCTTCTTTATACATGTTATCTTTGAGTACAGCATTGTTCAGCTTCCACATGTATTTGGAACCTAATAGTGTGTCAGAGACATCATCGATCAAGCAGATTTCATCCCATTGATTATGGAGATAGTTCAAAATATGGAAAAACATTAAGGTCTTCAGTTACATAAACTGAAGGAAATTTTTACATGATTATCTCATTAGACTTCTTAATATCAGTAGAAACTTGTACAACAATTTTGAAAAATTAATTTGCCAGTTTCTAAGAAAACTGAAAATAGTTCTACCTCATGACCTAGCTATAGCAATCTTGAAAATATACTCCCAAATTAACATCCCAGAGAGACATTTGTTCAACTCTGCTCATAGTAGCCTCTTTCATAAGAGACAAAAAGTGGAAACACCCTATAAATCATCAACCAAAGAATTTATAAATAAAATTTGTTACATCTATGCAGTGGAATATAATTCAGCTATTACAAGAAAAACCATCATAAATTTTAAAGGCCAATCTATAGAATCCAGATAATATCATCCTGAGTGATATAACCCACACATTATGATGTATTCATTTATAAATGGATGGATTTGAGTCATAAAATACAGGAACCATGTTATACTCGACACACCCAAAAATGCCAAAAGGAAAAAAGCGTGAATCACACTTAGAGCAGAAAACAAAAGTCATAAGAGGCAGGAAAAGGCAGTGAACTATGTAGGGGGGGAAACGAGATGAGGGACAGGCAGTATCAATGTTGAGGAATCACAGGGTAGATGTCTAGATTGTTATGAAACTGAATAGAGATTTGCAACGTTTATGATGCAGAGGTAGGGTCAACTCCAGGACAAGAAAGAGAACTGAGAAAAGCATTTATCACTCATTACTTAGGGGATTTTGAACCTGAAGAAGCCCACTTCTGAAGCCAAGCAGGAATTCCACTGGAATGAGAAGAGCCACCTACAAATTTTTAAACCCCAAATTTATCTTGTCAACAAAAAAGGAATGCAACATGGGGAATGAATCAGAAATTGAATGAATGACCAACAAATCAACATCTCAAATTGAGGCCCATCCCATGGACACACACTAACACCTTACATTATTACAGATAGTCTGTTATGCTTGCAGCCAGGAGCAACTTTCTCGTTGAGAGTTTCTACCCAGCAGCTGACTCAGACAAATACAGATACTAAAAGCTGAAGAACTGATGAAGCTTCAGGAGTCTTATGAAACAATAGGGTGAATAATTGCTGGCTCCAATGGTGATAGGAAATCTCCAGAAGACCGACAGTGTCAACTATCCAGGATAATTGGGGCTTTACAATTTTTTAACCCCAACCAAAAGGCATACACTGGATGAACCTAACTCACCCCCCAGCCCATCACAGAATTAGCAGATGTGCTCCTTGGTCTTCATCCTGATTCTGAACTGTTGCCTGTTTGAAGAATATGTGTTGACTCCTTAGGAGTATATATACATAGTATGCAGTATTCAACCCTGTTGGTACTCAATATGAGAGGCACCTGCTAATCTTATCTTAGTGGAGACTTAATGTGTTAGGATGGGAACATAACAAGAGGGAGGGAGAACCTACTGTGGGAACATGAAAAGTACCCTGATTTCTGATTGGGATAAGGTTTGAAACACTGGTGACCCTAAGATATGTTAGGGATATCCATAAACTTCCAGGAAACCAAGCCCTTGTTATTAGTCACAGTATTCAATAGAGTTTTGGCATCATTCACATAAGGCGAACACCCTGAGTCCCTCAACAGGGAAAAAATAATGACCACAGGTCAGGTAGGATCAAGAGAGATCTTCATTATAATAGGTACATAAAGCCTGGAGGCTTAGGCAATGTACTTCTATTCTCAGACATTCCTGTCTGCAATAGGTATTTAATCTCAGATCCACCCTAAAAAGTGGTGTATGATTTTTATTCTTCCACTTTCTGCCAAGACAGTAAAAGGCTTAAATTTATGGACTTGCTTTTCATCAGAATCATCCATGTGGAGCATCAGAGAAACCCTTCAACTACAGAGCTCTCCTCGGATATCCTATAGAAGGCTTCTCTGTGCACCAATCTGGGGCCACCTCCAAACCAACCCTGCAACCAAATAGTGACAAGGTAAGGACACCCCACTGCTGGAACAGCCAGAGTTTCCATTCTTGCCCTTCAGCCCCAGGGTAGATTTATCACTCAGGACAACACTCCATATCATCTTTTCCAGAGTGTCCAGATATGTCTGGGTAAAGAGGAGACCTGAGAGCCAGATGGCCCCAGCCTTGTTCCAGGCACAGAGACCACTGAGCAACCATTGCCAGATCATTTTATAAATGACACCATGGTTCTTCACCCCTGGAGCTGTGCCCTGCAGTTTCTCACAGTGCTCCACCCTCCCTACAAAGATGTGGCATAAAATGGACCAAACATCCTGGTTGCTGCCACCCATAGCAGTGTGTTTTTTGGAGAATCAAACACAGGCCCCAATAATTAACCAAACACCCTCTCAGAGAACAATGAGTAAGGGGTGATATCAAGTGTGGCAGTGAGAGTTATATAATGTGAATAAGTAATAATAATAATAATAATAATAATAATAATAATAATGATGATGATGATGATGATGATGATGATGATGATGATGGTGATGATGATGATGATGATGATGTAAGAGTTAATAAAGTTCAGAATTTTGCATAGGGCATTTTTACCAGAACCTGATAATTAATTTTTTTTTCCTGTCAGAAGTATTAACCCCATAAACAATCTTTTGCTGGCATTGGGCTTGGGCTCCTATCAACATGACACCAAATGAGCACTGCTTCCCCTCAGGTGCTATTCTCAAGAGAGTCAGAGAAAGAGAACCTGTGTCTGGCTGGTTGCCTGCTTGTTTGTTTTTTTTACTGAGTTTCTCTAAGAACTTCATTCATTCCTTCTTTAACAGAATTTATCACATTCATAAGGTTGTATTTAAGGAGAGTTGCTTGTGTTTCATCTGTGTTGAAATATCCAGGGCTGACTGACATTGGATAGATGGGCTCTAATGTTACATACAGACCTGTCTCATGTTAACTTTGTTCATATGCTTCCCTCTAAATAGTCATCTGCCTATGAGATTTTTATAGGCATGAAGGCAAATTTTTGAGTTTACCATTGAAGAAAGAATATTTTTTTTTCTCATTGTTTCTATCTCTGCTCTAGTGTTCCTGACTCTGTGGCCTATTCTTTTAATTGCAAGGGTTTTTAGGTCTAGTATCGGGGTTACACTGTGGTTTTCGTGGCCTGAGTAACCTCTGGGGTTTTCAAGTAGCCTCAGTGCTTCTGTATTGCATTGAGATGTCCAGTAAGATTCTAAATAACAATGTAAATTCTGTGTTTCTGGCATTATCTCTAGAGTTCCTCGTACTTGTTTATCTTAGAGGAGAAGAGTTGCATTCAGCTGAAAGGTTGGACTGGGATGTGGAGTCTCTGGGAAAGGGCTCCATTGGAGATTTCTAGGCAAAAATGAGTTTTACTTGGCTGTGGACATTATATTAACTGAAACTTTTATCATCAGTGTGTCTTAATGTACAACAGGACACTGGTGACAGACTCTTAGTCAAGAAAAGGGTTTTTACCCCAAGTATTTTCTCTGTGTTTGGTGTATGCTGCATGACTCCTGCTGGTGCAGAACTGATATGAAAAGAGGTTTATGTCTGGGATCACACTAAGGACCCTACCCTGTGCCTCTTGCACAGTAATATGTGGCTGTGTCCTCAGTAGTCACAGAGGTCAACTGAAAGAAGAACTGGTTCTTGGATGTGTCTCTAGTGATGGAGATTCGACTTTGGACTCATGGGTTGTATCTAGTGCTACCACCATAGTATATGTATCCCATTCACCCCATTTTATTTCCTGGGAAGTTACATATCCAGTTCCAGTGATAATAGCTGCTGGTGATAGAGTATCCAGTGACAGTACAGGTGAGGGACAGTGACTGAGAAGGTTTCATAAGGCCAGGCCCTGACTCCTGAAGCTGCACCTGAGACAGGAAACCTACAGACAAGAAAAGGAATTCTTTTTCTCAAGCAGCACCTGCTTAAAAAAAAAAAGAAAAAAAAAACTCAGGGGAACATTTATGAAATGGCAACACTAACCTGGAAGTGTTGTCAAAAGGTACAAGAGATATAAAACTCCCATATTTTAGGTTACACCCACTTTTCTTCAGAGATTTCAGATTTCAGCCTCCAGTGAGATATATGTGTGTGGGGACAGCCTGAGAAAAGATTTAACTTAGAGCTTGAAGAAGCATTTGCATGTGGGATCCAGCTTTGCCTTCTTAATTGGGGAAGATGTGTACTGACCGCACTTGTTTATTAAAATAAGACCATCACTGTCTCTGGCTTCCTATAGTGTGAATCTGGAGTTAGAGTATATGAGGACTGTAGGATTCACAGGAAACACATCTGGACATGATCCTACTTTCCCAACCTAGAAAAACCTTCCCACAGACATTTTCTAATAATGTTCTTTTATACTTTCAAGTCACTGCCAACCTTCTTTTCAAACTTGATGTTGTAACTTCTTGGTTTCTTATTAGTAAGTACACACTGTTTCTACTTTTCTTCTCTCTTCCTTCCCAAAGTGGGTTATCATCTTTCTTAAAACTTAGTACAATATCTTATTATTGCTGCCCAGATGGTTTGGAATCTTTGCTGTATAGAGTCCTGAGCAGTATGCACAAAACGTATGTAGGTAGGTCCAAACACTTTATTTTCCTTTTGATAGAATTCAAAGACATAATCTCATAGGAACAAGAGTCTAGACTGACCACTCATTTTTTATCACCTTTTACAAATTTCTCATCAGCAATTGCTATCATTTGTTTTCTTAATAAATGCCATTTTTGCTTGGTTTAAGTGAAATATCAAACTAAGTTTTAATTTACATTTCTTGATAAATCAACACCTTGAAAATATACTCAGTAATCATTTGTTTTACACTACTTTTCTTTATTCTAAGAAACTGGCATTTTCAAAGTACATCTGCTATCTGCCTCTTTGATCTATTGATTCTTTACTTTTGAAATTTGAAAGAAGAATTCAGTTGGTTGTGAGGACAAATAAGTTAATAACATTATTTCTTTTCAATCTCACTCTGTATTTTGCATGAAAATTCTCCATGTATGATTGAGATACATCTAATACAAGTGTGTGTGTGTGCGTGTGCGTGTGTGTGTGCGTGTGCGTGTGTGTGTGTGTGTGTGTGTGTGTGTGTGTGTGTGTGTGTGTGGATACTTGCAATATAGCAAGTAACATCATGGTGAAAATCAGTGACGAGTCAATGCTCAAAGAAGATGCAAAAGTCATTTTATTCCTTGATAATCATGGCAGTTATATGTAGTTATGTCATGTCTTTATAAAAAATAAGAAGTTTAAATAGCATTACACACTGACACATCTCCAGATCAAGCTCAGATCTGGTGTATCATCACGTGTCTGGATTTGTGCTCCCCCGTGCTGTGTACAGTTTCTCTCTCAGACAACACTTGGCAGGTGTTAGACTCGTCTTCGGAAGAGATAAAATACCACTTAATGTGATAGGTAAATATTTAATATTGTTCTACTTTAATTCATGAAAATATGAATATGTATTTGAAGCAAAGTATTTGATATTAGATGACTGCACTTATCTCTCATTCTAAGCATCAATACACATGGAACACTGTGTAACTTTCAACATTATCACAAATGTGACCAAATATTTTATCCTGAACACAAGCACAAGACATGAGGCTAAACCTCTTTCTGGATTTAAATTTCATAACTCAGGTAATAAGAAAATATTATTTTGTGCTATGCCTTTTGTGGTTCACATCTCTGCCTTTATAAAAATAAGTGTTGTTCTCTCAGTTGATTTTGAGTCAGTATTATCTAGTTGTTAACTAAGTTATGTCATGTAGATATAATCCCCTGACATAGGAAGAATATTCCCTCTGGAAATAATCACTTAAATGCATAAAGATCATTACAGAGGGGAATTTTAGTTTATATTCCTGCTCACTGGACTTCAATAGAAATGCAGAGAACCTGAAAGCTGCTGAGTTCATGACATGGGAATACATTTAGGTCCCAAATCAATGCAAGGGCTATAAGCTCCCTGAAACATCTCTAAGACAATCACAGCATCAAACACACAAATGACAGGAGCAGTCCCAGCACACACATATTCTGAAAAAAAGGGATTCACACTAGAAAGGAAGAAGTTAAAATATCACTATTTCCAGATGATATGTTAGTATAACTAAGTAACTCTAAAAATTCCACTAGAGAACTTTTACAACTAATAAGCAACTTCAGCAAAGTGGCTTGCTATAAAAGTAACTCAAGTGTCTTCCTCTATGAATTGGAAAAACAGGCTGAAAAAGATATTATAGAATGGAGACCCTTCACAATATTCACAAAGATTATAAAACTGCCATGGGTGATCCTAACCAAGCAAGTGAAGGATCTGTAGGACAAGAACTTAAAAAGAAGGTAATTGAAGATCTCAGAAAATGGAAAGACCTCTCATGAACATGGACTAACAGGATCAACTTTGTTAAAATGGCCATCTTGCCAAAAGTAACCTACAGATTCAATGCAATCTCCATCAAAATACCAATTCAGTTCTTCATAGAGTTGAAAAATGCATTTTGCAATTTCATGTGGAATAACAAAAACCTAGAATAACAAAATAAATTCTCAAGAATACATATATTTCTGGAGAAATCCCCATCCCTGATTTCAAACTATATTAAAAAAAAATGTGATTAAAAACTGCATAGTATTGGTATAGAGATAAGCAGGTAGCTCAATGGAACAGAACTGAGGACCCAGCATTGAACCCACAGACTCATGGTCAATTGATCATTTATAAAGGTGCTAAAAACATTCATTGCCAAAAGGAAAGCCTCTTCAACAAATGCTGTTGGTTCAGCTGGCAGTCAGAATGCAATAGAATGCAAATCTATCCTTTCTTATATCTTTGTACAGATCTCAAGCCAAATGGATTAAAGATCTCTACCTAAAACCAGGTACATTGAAATAAACAGAAGATAAAATGCGTTTAACAGCATGCATTGAAATTTCACTAGTTACCATAAGCATAAAGTATAAGTAGGAGAGAACGTAACATAGAAACAGATTTCTTGGTGAGTATAGATTAAGTATAATGAACTGTGAATACCAAAAATTGTGAAAAACCTATTAACTTAGCTCTTGGATTATTAATGACAAAATATTCAAATAGTGTTATGTCAAAATGCCTTTATAAATTTGTATATGTATCACTCTTTTATTTACATAAAATTTTAAGAAAATAAAAGAAGAAGAAGATAAAATAAACAAAGAATTCTCAGCTGAGAAACACCTAAAGAAATGCTCATGATCCCTAATCATCAGGGAAATGCAAATCAAATCAACCCTGAGACTCAACCTCACACCAGTTAGAATGGCTAAGATAAAAAACTTAGGTGACAGAAGATTCTGGCAAGGATGTAGAGAAAGAGGAACACTTCTCCACTGTTGTTGGGATTGTCAACTGATAAAACTACAGGGATCTTTAGGAATTTTATTGATAATCAGCAAAAAGTTATTTAGGAAATATAACTATCCAGGAAGTTTATACCTTGTCTCTACTATCAGCTATTGAAAATGCAAATTTTAACTGTGAAAATGCTGTAGTTGTGAATACTTCTCATATTAGTGATGATTTGATAAAGGAATGTAAAATTTTGGAACATTGGAATCAGTTGTGGCAATATTTATTTACCTTCCTACTTAATTTCAATGTAGAAGGAAAAAAACCATATTTGAAAATAATATAAATTAAACTTTGCTAATCATCCTCATTATAGAAATCATTCTTCTAATATAACTGTAATGTATGAAAAGATTTTTCACTCTTACAGTCAATGTCAACCTAAGATTGTTAAAATATAATATTTCAGTTTCAAGAAAGAGAACACAGTGCTACTGATGTCAGTGATAAAATTCTTGCCTGCCCAGCTGAGAATCCCAGTGTTTTTGCCCCAGTGCTGAGCAAGTTGTTCCCAGAGCAGAAGAATTGAGACACTGAGGGCTCCCCATCATGATATGCAGCCTCATCTCTACTTTCAATATAATAACCGGTTTGACTACTACTACAAAAAGCCATTTAGATGTATGACTTGGGAGCCCCTTCCCTGTAGCTACTGCCCTTGGGAAGGAGATGATCCAGCTGCATTTCAAGATAAGGACATTGTGATCCAGTGAGTGTAGAAAAAACAGTGTTCATATGTTGTTGTTTGGTGTGGATACCTCTGTATTTATCATCATAGAGTCCCATAGTTTCCATATTCATGAGTAGGGTCTTTCTTACATAAGGACATCCCAGCTGGAGAAGCAGGATATAGAGTGCACCTGGATCAGTCAATGGGATGATGGCTGCCAAATCCTAATTTTATCTGAGAAACTTTCCTGAAGCATGTGCAGGTCATTTAGATATAATATCAAAACCAAATCACTCTGTTTTAAAATAGAATACCAACCTTAGTCATTTAGTTATCTTGGTTTCAAAACTGATTCGTTGATTAGTGGTGGTATCAATGAGAATAGTGGTTACTGGAAGGTAAAATAAAATAAATTAAATGAAAAATAAAATAAAGCCTCCTCATTTATAGGAGTTTACAATCTTCTTTCATATACATGAAAATAGTAACCCATCTAGAAAGTTGCACCTTAATATAACCCAAATGACAGCAGGAGAACCTGCCTTAGAAATATGTGCAAAGTTTATTCAGCATCCTATAACAGCTAAATCACTGAACCAAACACCATGTCTATCAACAAATGATTGAATAAGCTAAATATGCTATACATACAACACATCAGAATGTGATATTCTGTAATGAATATGGAACTCAATGTTCTTAAATAAATTAAGACATTAATAGAAACACAGATATTGATGAGTCACACATGTGTCAGCATTAGATATTGTCCAGTTAGAAACAACTGTGTAAGCAAACATGCAACAAAAGGACAACAAACTTTCTACTTGAAAAATTGACCAAATGGCAATGATAAGGACAAGGGAATTATTTGTTGATATCATGCTGGAAATACCCACTGTAAAATGTACTTTTAAATAAAAATTCTAAACATTCTTGTAGTTGTTAGTTTTATTTTTGTTAAATTGCTTAGCCCATGCAATATTCATCCATACCTAAAATATGCCCCTTGTTCTTCTTGATTCAGTGCCAGTCAAATCTGCTTGATGTGGATGAAAAAGAAAACTCACAAGAATCTCATGGATATTGCCGACTTCAGGAAAACACACTCTTTATCAACTGAATCTCACAGTGAACACATGCAAACACACAGAATCCTGGACAGGAACCTGTCACACATGTCCAAACTTCCTTTAACTGGTATCCTCTCCTGCTTGCATTATCTTTTATTTTTCTTTTCAGAGCAATAAGGACATTGAAGCTGAGCCACAACAACATGAAGGGCCTGTGTCCAGTGATGATCAGGGAATAGGCACAATCCAGGTTGGTGTTCTCTTCCAGAGCTGCAAGATCAAGGCTGGTTCACCTTTCTTGAGCAAAGGAAGACCATTTGACTTCCTGATAAATATACCAATTATGAGTTAAGATGCCAGATGTGTATTATGTTTTTCTATTTATCACTGTCAGTATTGTCTGTATTTATATATCTATATCTGAATACCTTTTGTGGTAGATTTCAGTTAGCAACCTTGGGAGTCAAGTCATTATTTAATGTCTTAAAATTAAGAAAACTTAGCATATGCATGATCACAAGAGTTGGGAGAGTTGTCTTCATCTGGATTCTCAGGCCATGTTACAATTCACCTTCCCATAATATATCTGAGGGTATAATACTCCCACAGATGTTTTGAGGTAAGTTTTAGTATTAAGATTTTTAAAATATCTGTCCATTTATCCCTAAACAAAACAATTTTGCTTCTCTGTTTTTCAACTGAGGAATTTATTTCACTATGAGAGCAAATGTGGTTTTGGTATCAAAAAGTTCCTGTAGATTGTGACCTTTCTATAATCTGTGAAAGTCACAAGAGAATGATTTAAATTCAGGAGTATGAAGATAGTGATATCTAGTCACATCTGCTTTGGGTCATTCAGGAGAAAAACAAATACAACTCATTAGGGAATGACCCCTTAAGGGCTTCGCTGGTAAAATGTGTTACATGTGGTTCAGGGAAGAGGAAATTCTGTTGGAGTGTGGAAGTTCCTTTTTTACATTCTGTCTTCATCTGCTCTTCAATTTTCTACGTTGGTGTGTAGTGAGTACCACCTGCTGGCCTGTTATTCTTGTGTGACCCAGGGACTCTCTCTGCCTGTCCCAGTTCTTGAATAATGACAAAGGCAACATTTACTTATAAACTTTTGCTCTTATGCATTTATATGTTTGCATTTGGAACAAGGAGTTTTACTCAGTAAAGAATGTGAACAGGTAGTGATCTCTCATAATGTCTACAACACTAATGCATGGAAGAATATATATATTAAATACACAGTTATGAAATAAATTTATTATCACAGAAAGAAGTTTTCATTTTATTCTAATGATGGAGTGAATGAAAAACTGAAACTATAATATCCTTTGTTGTGAGAATAGGGTTAATGTAAGGGCCTCTTAGATTGAGCCACAGGAAGAATCATTTCCATGAAGAAATCTTTACTTGAAGGCAGGTAATTAACAGGGATATTGTTAACTTATCTCACAGCGAACTGGTCACTGAAACCAACAGCTCACCACTGAACAGAAGACCCCTCTGTCAGTCTTCCTAAATGGCTAGGTATGGTAGAAAAGAACATGGAAAGTCGTTCATCCATAGAATGTTAATATTTTGTTTAATAGACAGGTTTCCAGATTGACCATGTTATAGTATGTAAGAGCCTATTAAAAGAGATCGAAGAAGGGAATCAGGGAAACTAAGAATGACTATTTAACAACAACTTTCAAAAATTACCACTGAAGTGACAGCCTATGACTCAGATAAGGTTAAGGTAAGTGGCTGACGACTGTGTTTTGAATAAACATAACAGCTTTTCTTAAATGAAAGGAAATATAGAAGGTATATGTTGGATAAGGTTGTTTATTAAGTTATTGAATCAACTAAAATTGGAAATGTATCCAAGCTGTTCTTCATATATTCAGTTTTAAGGAAAAGCAGAAATACTTGAGAGTGTAAGGTTGTACAAGTCACAAAGTATGTCTTCAGCCATCTTTTCTAATCTAAATACTACATACACTTTGCCTTCTCATGAGGAAAAAGCCTCATAAAGAGGACAGACCTTTTAAATTAATTAATTAATTAATCAATCAATTAATTAATTAATGTAACCTAATATTTGCTCCCTCACTCCCATTTTCACCTCCTACACGTACTGCCCTTTCACCTTTTCCTTGTCCTCTGATAAGGAGGAGCATCCTTTGTGGAAAATGCTCCACTCAGTCATTGCAGTGCTAAGTGCATGCTCTTGCACTGAGGCCAGACAAGGTGGTCCACTTTTGAGAAATATTGAGGTTTTGTTTATGGCTAAGTATTGTAATGCTAAACACTGGCCCTGGTAGTTTTCGGGACTAGGAGATCCTCACACACACTGGATGATACTATGTAAAGTTGCTCCTTAATTTAAAACTGAGTTGAATTAAAACACAAACAGACTGGTGCTGGGCAAATGAGAGGTATCTGGGACTTTGTTTCCTAGACTTGGAGTCTGAGGCAGAAACTACTAGTGAGAAAGAGAAAAAGAGGAAGATGTTATAGTTTCAGTGGGTCCTGGTAACATGGTTAGGAGCACATGTCCTGTTGAAGTTGGATTGGCCAAATATGACATAAAAACAATATACTGGTATTATTGAAAGTGATATAGACAAAATACTTTAAAGGTTTGATATCTGTCGAACTCTTATGTGTTAAGACATACAAAAATTTAAAGATTTTGTGTTCATTTATTTGGAAACTGGGTGATCAGAGGTTGAGTAGAAATTTCAAATTAATATTCACTACAACATTTTGGAAAACTATCGTACAGCAAGAACATACTTTAACCCAAATTTAGTTGTAAGATTCCAGGATTGAAGGCATGCAGTCTCTTTAAGATGAACACTGTATTGTGTGGGTTTGGTGATTGTATGTGGAATGTGGGATAGTCTGTGGATGGTCTTTCCTTCAGTCTTTGGTAAAGAGTTTGTCTCCTGAGAGGCTATCCTAGAGCCTGAAATTAACAGAAACAATTGCTCTCAGCCAACCTTTGGACTGAGAATAGGGCCCCCATGAAGGAGAAAAGTACTGAAGAAGATGCAGGGGTTTGCAACCCCAAAGAAATAACAAGAATGTCAACCAACAATATCTCACACAGCTCCCAGAACCTAAACAATCAACCACATTGTATACAAGGAGGGACTTATGGCTCCAGCTACATATGTAGCAGATGATGACGTTATTGCTCATCAATGGAAAAATAGGCCCTTGGTCCTGTTGAAGGCTTGAGGCCACACTGTAGCCAGGACAGGGAGGCAGAAAGGAGTAGGTGGATATGTAGAGAAGCACTCTCAGAGACAGTGGGAACATGGGTGGGATAGGCATATTCTGTATGAAAAACTAGAAAAGGAAATAACATTTGAAATGCAAGTAAAAAAAAGATAAACATCATTAAGATCCGTAGGAAGTCAGAGGAAAATCTTTCCTTTGCAACTCCAGTTTTTCTCCAAAGCAAGCAGGGTTTGGGACAAGGGTTAGAATGCATACTGGTTTGACAAGCATGATACAGAGGTTCATGTCTTGGGCTGGGATGTGTCTATACCGCCTATGCCAACTACAAGCAAAGTAGTTGTTGCCTGGGACTTGGGCTCCAAAGGGAAAAAAATTGAAAGAATTGAATGTTAGCACTTTCCAAATCACTGCCATTGAATTATAGCTATAGTTTCTCTGAACAGATAGAAGGCTAGTCAGAAGGGTGCTAAATGCCACTTCTGAGCAATGATGCCAGCAAAATTGCCCCACTCAGGAAATTATTGTTTAGTTCCATACATTTAGCTGAAAATTTCATGTTTTGTCTTGTTTTAAATCATTGAGTACTATTTCATTGTGCAAATAAATCACATTTTTGTTATATAGTTTTCATCAAGGAACATTTAAGTTGTTTCCAGTTCTGGCTATTAAGAACAAAACTACTATGAACATAGTTGAGCAAACAACCTTAGAAATGGTAAATCAATTTTGGAGTAAATGCTCTGGAGTAATATAGATGGGTCTTGAGGTGGACCTATTCCCAATTTTTTGAGAAATCACCAGATGCATTGCTCTATTTTACCTTCCCAGGAAACTGACATAGATTTTGAAAACTAATTTAAGTGAGGTCTGGAATATCCTGAGTTATTCAAAGGAAGGGTCATAACTAACACAGAAGATGCTCTCCTGAGTAGAGTCAAGAAAACCCTCACTTAACCTTTCTCTCAACTTGTTCTTTAGTCTCTGTTTAACTTATTTGGGATTTACCCTATGCTGCCTCATGGCAAATATTATTTAGTTATGCTCTTGGTCATCTGAAATTGATTTTATTTGAAAATCATAATACATAATAATACACATATTGCTCTGTGTTGACCTCAAAGAAACATGGTCACCATTTTATTAACATCATTCTCATACATACCCTTCTATGAAATGTATGTTGACAGTACTAAAGTCTGTCAGCTGTACTTTATAGAGCAATGATAATAGCCCATGAATCTTGTGCTATTGGGACACATTATACCAGATAAAAGGTGTTATTTTTTTGCATATAGAAGCTTTAGCTCTCCTTGAGAAACACAGCCTATATTAGGTTACATGTGTACTATTAAACTTGCATGGATCAGCTTTTTCAAAATAAACTGTTACACAATATTGACACTTATGCTAGGTTTTTTATTTCTATTCCTTCTCCCTAAATTCACAGGTAAGAGAAACTGTCTTTCAAATCTTTCCTAATTCTGGTTTATATTTTTAAAATGAGCACCAATGATGGTATTGAAATTCTAAACATTGTATAACAAGGAGCAGGAGAACAGTGGAACTTCAATGATATAAAATATTAGTATACTTGGAGAAAGAGAAACACTGAGTAGCAAGTGATCTGCATAGATCCACAAGGCTTCAGAAAAGTCCAGAAACCAAGATCTTCCAGTCACTTGGCAGGATAAGTTCCATTTATATTGTACAGTCCCATTTTCAGTGTCCTGAACTGGAATTATACCCATTTTTCTGGTTGTGATATGTCTGAAGTGTGCTCTAAAAAGACAATACTATTTCAAACAGTGTGTCAATTCAAATTATATATTTTTCATCTTTAACATAGAATTGTCCAAGGGAACAAATTTCTGCCACAAAACATTTTCTCTAAGTACATCAATGTTAAGCATATAGCCTTCATATTTTTCACAGGCATGGAATGTTAACTGGAAAAACATGCAAAGTAAATTTCTGAGATTAATTACTCACTGTTACTAAACCCTTGAAATTTATTTTTTAATTTTTATGGAATATTCTTTGTATTTAGATTTTAGATGCTATCGTGTTTCCAAACCTTTCTGCCCTCATAATGGCTCCATGAAAGTCATCTCTCTCTCAGGCACCCTCTCTTACCTCAGCTCCTTACCATTCCCCTACAGTGGTCAAAAAATCTTTCCCTGGACCAAAAACTTCTTCTCATATTGATGCCAGATAATGTTATCCTCTTCTGTAAATGTACCTGAAGGCATGGGTCTCTCTCTACATGTGAACTCACTGGTTGGTATGTTAGTACAAGGGAGCTGTGATGGTTTTGAATGGTTGATAGTTTTGTGCATCAAATGGGGTGGCAGAACCTTTCAGCACCTACAGTCCTTTCTCTAGGTTCTTCACTGGGGTCCCCAAGTTCGCGCCAATGATTAGTTGCAAGTATCCTTATCTGTATCAGTATGGCTCTGGCAGAGACTCTGAGGAGGCATCCATATCATGTTCCTGTCACTATGCACTACTTGGCATCAGCAACAGTGCTTGGTACATTTGCTGTATGTGGGGAAAGATCCCCATTTGAGGCAGTCTCTGGATTATCTTCATTGCAATCCCTGACCCTCTATTTGTCCTTATCAGTGAGTACATATCATGAGTGTTCTTTTGTGACAGGATTATTTCACTCAGGATTATAGCTTCCAATTCCTTCCACTTGCCTAGGAATTGCATGAAGTCATTGTTTTTAATAGCTGAGTACTCCATTGTGGACATGTACCAAAATTTCTGTATCCATTCCTCTGATTAAAGACATCTGGTTTCCTTCCAGCTTCTGGATATTATAAAGAAGGCTCCTATAAACATTGTGAAGCATGTTTCCTTGTTAAAAGTTGGAACTACCTTTGGGTATATGTTCAGAAGGGGCGTATCTGGGGCTTCACACAGTACTATGTACAATTTTCAGGAGAACTGCGAGAAATATTTCAAGAGTTATTATAGCAGCTTAAAATCCCACTAACAGTGAAGGAGTTTTCTCTTTCTTCATGTCCTTGTCAGCATCTGCCCTCACCTGAGATATAATCAAATGGTTATCTTATTGGATACTGAAAAGACTTTGAAATAATCCAACATCCCTTCATGTAAGGGTATTAGAGTATGTGGGATACATTGCCTATGTGTAAATACAATCAAAGTAACATAAAGCCACACAATAACGGGCATCTAAGTTAAAAGGAACTGAATGTATTTCTAGTAAAATCAGAGACAAGACAAGGCTTCCCCCTCTCTTCTTATCAATGTTCTGTCTGGAGCAATAAGAAAATCAAAGGAGATCAATGGGATAAAAAGTGAGGAGGAAGAGGCCTATGCAATGTTATTTACAGATAATATAATTGTATACATAAGAAACCCAAAACATTCAACCAGAAAATTCCAATATGTAATAAACACCTTCAGCAACATGGCTGGATACAAAATTAACATCAAACAATCAATGAACACCCTTTATACAAAGGTTATCCAGGCCAAGAAAGAAATTATTTCAGTATGTCTATTTACAATAGCAATAGTTGTTTTAGAAATAACTGAGTACCTGAAAGACCTATTTGACAATAATTTCAAGAACCCGAAGAAAGAATGTGAAGAGTATATTAGAAGTTGGAAAGAAAATCCAAAGTCCTGGATAAATAGTATTGACATAGTGAAAATATATTTTTTCAAAAAGCAATCGGCATATTCCATGTCATTCAAAAATGCAGAACACTTTTTCATAAACCTGGAATGAGCAATTCTCAACTTCATATAGAAAATCAAAAATCCCAAGTTATTCCAGACAATCCTGAACAATAAAATAATATACAAAGCACTCACCACCAAAGTCTTCAAGCTGTACTACAGAGAAATTGTGATAAAGATTGCATGATATTGGTATAGAAACAGAAACATTGATCGATGAATTAGAAATACAAACCCCAAAATAAACTCAGACAATTATGTATACTCATTTTTCTTATAATAAATTCAAAATTATATAATGGAAAATGGAAGGCATCTTTAATAAATGGTACTGGACTACTTGGTTATATATATATATATATAATGAAAACAGATCCATGCTCATCACAAAACTGGAGTCCAAGAAGATGAAGACACTCAACATAAAAAAGAATATGTTGTACCTCTACAAGAAAAAAATAATAAATATTCTTTAAAAAAAATACAGGAGACAGTTTCCTGAAGAAGACAGCAAAGTCTCAGGCTCAGAAATCAACTGCTGATACATGAAGCCTCCTGAACTACAAAGATTCTGTAGCTCATAGGACACTGTCAATAGGATTAAGTCAATAGAAACAAACAAGCCAAATAACTAGCTAAGCATACTTGCAGCTAACCACTGGGCTGAACACAGGGATGCCAAAATAGGTGATAAAGAAGGACTGAAAGAGATGACAGGGTTTGCAACCTCATGAGAAGAACAACATTATCAACCAAACAAACCAAGCAGGCTGCCAGGGACTAAAACACCAACCATTGAGAACAAATGGAGAGACCCATGGTTCCAGTTGCATATGAAGCACAGCATAGCAGTGTCTGGCATCATTGGGAGAAGGGGCCTTAGGTCCAGGGAGGGCACATTTTCCCAGTGTAGGGGAATGTCAAAACACTGAGGAGACTGGGAGACTAGGAGTGGCTGAACCTTCATGGAGACAAGAAGAGGAGATGCAGGTATAAGTATCAGGGTGGGGGACAAGGATAACATTCAAAAAATAAATACAAGGGGAAATCTAATGAAAAATAGAGAACTAAACCATAAATTCTCAAGTGAAAAATCTTGAACTGGTAAGAAGCCATTAAAGAATTTTTCACAGTGCTTAATTTTCAAAAAAAAAAAAAAAAAAAAAAAAAAAAAAAAGTTCAAATCATCTCTCAGGTTCTGTTTTGCACCTATCAGAATGGCTAAAATAAAAAACTTAAAAGATAGCACATGCTAGCTAGGAAATGGAGCAAAAGGACACTTCTTCACTTCTGTTTGGAGTACATACCTCTGCTACTACTTTGGATGATAATTTGTTGCTTTTACAGAAGACAGAATGATTATACCCCAAGAATCTACACTGCTCCTGGAAATATACCCTACAGATGTTCTATCATCCCAGCAAGACAATTGTTCAACTATGTTCACAGATATTTAATATGTAATAGCCAGTAAGTGGAAAGAATGTGCCCAAATATAAGAATAGATGAAATGTTGGATATTTACACAATATAATACAATTTAGCTATTAAAAAACAAAGACATCACAAATTTTGGAGGTGAATGGAGAAATTTGAGAATATCATCCTGAGTGTGAAAACCTGCTTCTGATCCACATTCATGGTGCGTATTTTCTTAAAGTTTTTTACTAGTCATGAAATAAAAGTTGTACTTCACAGAACAAAATATGCTAAACAAGAAGAAAGGGTCAAGGGAGAAAGCTTGATTCTCAATTATATGTAGAAATTAGATAGTCATAAGAAATAGATGGAGAGAGGAAACTGGGGGTGGAGGGCATAAATGTGGAAGAGAATGGGAGGTTTACGATCATATGTCAAGAAAAAGACAGTTGAGGTAGCTAAATGGATATTAAAAGGAATAGAAATACACAACTGTAGGAGTGATAATGGGGGCATCTATAAGATAAGCCAGAAACCTGGGATATGGGAGGTTCCCAAGAATCAATGGGGGTGAACTTAAATCTGATCTAATATATTGATAAATTGGAACCTTAAGAAGTCACCTACTCTAGCAAGGCAGGAATGCCAGTGGAGCTCCAGAGACACAACCTGCCCACAAATATCAGTAGTCTTGGAGGAGATCCTACCTAAAACAGATCCAGACATGAGATAAATCCCGTTATCAAGCAACAATCTCTCTCTCTATTAATATTACTCTGTTCGGGTTGCAGACAGAAGCCTTGAATAACTGTCCGCTGAGAGGCTCTGCAACACAGTTGATTCAAACACAGACACCCACAGCCAAACAGTGGATGGAGCTTAGGGGCTCTTATATAAGAATATGGGGAAGGATTGAGGGCACTGAGGAGGTGGGAACTCTACAGGAAGACCAACCGCATGAACTACCCTGGATGCTTGGTGCTCTCAGATTATGAAACTCCAAACACAACACAAAATCTGGTTGGACCTAGGCCTCCCCATTCATATGTAGGACATGAGCAGCTTGGTCTTCATATTGGTTCAGAACAATTATTATGGGTTTTATTCCAAAAGCTGTTGCCTGTATGTGGGTCATGTTCTTTTAACTTGGCTGCCTTGTCTGGTGTCAATGACAAAGGAAGAACCTAGCCTTCCATAAATGTAAAGTATCATGGCCTGGGTTGATAAAAAGAGGGCACCCAGCTGGTGGTGGATAAAGGGAGGAGGTAAAGGCAGAGGATCAACTAAGTGAGTGAATCTTAGTGGGGGAAGTGAGTGGGCTGTGATGTAAATAAATAAAATAAAACCAAACTGAAAAGTTTATACTTCAGCAATTTTTTCTGGGCATTTTCTAGGGCACAAAAGTTAAGTTTTTCTCTGTGAGTACTTTGACCCAATAAATCACCCATTCCTGTCATTGGATATTTTTGCTACCACCTTAACTCAAGATGTTAGCATCAGAGTTTCTTCCTGTATATTAAGAATCCTGTGTCATAGTTTGGGGCAGGTTTTATATATATATATATATATATATATATAAAACCTGCTGTAAGATAGAATCCCTGTACTTGATGTGTTCTGCATGACCCCTGCTGGTGTAGAGCTGCTCTACAAGGAGGTTTATGTCTGGGCTCACATTGAAGACCCCACATTGTGTCTCTTGCACAGTAATATGTGGCTGTGTTCTCAGTAGTCACAGAGTTCAACTGCAGGAAGAATTGGTTCTTGGATGTGTCTCTAGTGATGGAGATTCGACTTTGGACAGATGGGTTGTATTTAGTGCCACCACTAGAGTCTATGTATCCCATCCACTCCATTTTATTTCCTGTGAATTTCCGGATCCAGTTCCAGGTATAACCATTGCTGATGGAGTATCCAGTGACAGAACAGGTGAGGGACAGTGACTGAGAAGGTTTCACAAGGCCAGGCCCTGACTCCTGAAGCTGCACCTGACACAGGAAACCTACAGAAAAAGGGGAGCAATCCTGTCTGTTAATCACACAGTCTATAAAATGAACAAAATAAAAAGAAAAACAAAAAACTTACTGGACATATGCATGCAATATCAACACTCACCAGGGATAGTTGTGAACAGGTATAGAAGGCTCCACACCCTCATCTTTTAAGCTACACCACTTTCTCTTCAGAGAACAGCCTTCAGTGAGAGATATGTGAGTGGGGCCAGCCTAGGAGGGGATTTAACTTAAACCTAGAAGCTGCATTTGCATGTGGGAGCCAGCTTTGCCTTTACAATTGGATAAGAGCTATAGTGACTACACTTTGTTATTAAATTGAGATCACCACTGTCTCTGGCTTCCAATAGTGTAAATTTGGAGTTAGATTGCATGAGGACTGTAGGAATCAGAGAAAACACATCTGGACATGATCCCATCTGCCCATCTTAGACCAACTTCCCAAAGACACTTCTGATAATGTGTTTTTACACTCTTAAGTCAGTGCCAACCTTCCTTTCATATGTGGGTTCCTGACATCTAGGTTTCTTATGAGTAATTCCACCCTGTTCTTACTTTTATTCTCTCTCCCTACCCATAGTATATGTCATTATCTTTCCTAAAATTTTGAACTATCTTATTGTTGTTGCAAAGATGATATGGTATCTTTCATATGTATAGGTCTTATCTGTATGCACAGGGGTGATATAGGCTGATCACATAATATTTGTAATTTTTACTTTTTGAGATATCTTCTAGACAAATTTCTATAGGAACTACAACAGCTTATGCCAACCATGTATTATATTTCAACTTTTATCACGTCCTCATCAGTATTATTTTCTGTTGTTTTCTTAACAAATGTCATGTTTTATTATATGTCATCTTAAACTAGTTTATAAATCTACATTTTCCTGATAGATCTACATGTTTATACTTAGAACTTTAAACACCACCAAAACTAAATGTGCAAGCAACTGCAGACAAGGTAAGATCTCCCCACTGTTGAAACAGGCAGAGCTCCCATTCTTGCCCTTCAGCCCAGGGTAGAGGCAGCACTTAGGACCCCACTCCACATTATCTTTTCCAGAGCATCTGCCTGTGTCTAGGTAAAGAGGAGACCAGAGCACCAGATGACCCCATTCTTGTTCCAGGCACAGACACTACAGTGCAAGCACTGTCTGACCATTTCACAACTCACATGATAGTTCATCACACTTGGAGTGTGCTCTGAAGATTCTTCAGTGCTACAGATACTCTACAAAAGTGTGTTAAAAGCAGGACCAAACATTCTGCTTACTGCCACCCATAGCAGTGTGTCCTGTGGTGAATCAGACACAGGTCCCAAAAATTAACCAAACACCCTCTCAGAGAATAATGGGAAAGGGGTGATCTGAAGTGTGGCAGTGAGAGTGATATAAAGTGAATTGATAATAATAATAATAATAATAATAATAATAATAATAATAATAATAATAATAATAAAAGTTAATATAGTTCAGAAGTTTGCACAGGACATTATTACCAAAACTTGATAATTTACTTTTTTTTTTCCTGTCAGAAGTATTAACCCCATAAACAATCTTTTGCTGGCATTGGGCTTGGGCTCCTATTAACATGACACCAAATGAGCACTGCTTCCCCTCAGCTGCTACTTTCAGGAGAGACAGAGAAAGAGAACCTGTGTCTGGCAGGTTCCCTGCTTGTTTGTTTTTACTGAGTTTCTCTAAGAACTCCATTCATTCCCTCTTTAACAGAATTCATCACATTCATAATGTTATAGTAAGAAAAGTTGCTTGTATTTCATTTGTTTTGGAATATCCAGGGCTGACTGAAATTGGATAAATGGGCTCTAATGTTACATACAGACCTGGTTGTGGTAAATTTGTTCAAATGCTTTCCACTAAATAGTCATCTGGCTACGAGACTCGAGGGTAAAATTCTGTGTTTACTTTGGAAGAATGATTTTTTTTTCTCGTGGTTTCTGTCTCTGCTCTGTTGTTTCTTACTCTGTGACTTCTTCTTCTAGTTGCAAGAGAGTTTTTCAGTCCAGTACTGAGGCTACACTGTGGTTTTTGTAGCCTGACTAACCTCTGTGGTTTTCAATTGGCCTTTGTGCATCTGTATTGCATTGAGATGTCCAGTAGGATTCTAGTTACCAATGTGAATTATGGGTTTCTTGCTTTATCTCTAGAGTTTTTTCATTCTTGTTTATTTTCTAGGAGAACACTTGCATTAAGCTGAGATGTTGGATTGGGATGTGGAGTCTCTGGGAAGAAGCTCCATTGAAGGTTTCACACAAATAACTTTCAGTGGGCTATGGACATTATACTAACTGAAAATCTTATCATCATTGTTTCTTCCTGTTCAGCAGGACACAGGTGCCAAATTTTAGGCAAGAATATTTTTACCCAGTTTCCCTGTTTTTCATGAGTACCTCATGCCCCCTGCTGGTGCAGAGCTGCTCTACAAGGAGGTTTATGTCTGGGATCACAAAGAAGACCCCACACTGTGTCTCTTGCACAGTAACATGTGGCTGTGTCCTCAGTAGTCACAGAGTTCAACTGCAGGAATAACTGGTTCTTGGATGTGTCTCTAGTGATGGAGATTCGACTTTTGAGAGATGGGTTGTAGTAAGTTCTACCTTGATAGTATATTTATCCCATATACTCCATTTTATTTCCTGGGAACATCCGGATCCAGTTCCAGGTATAACCACTGCTGGTGATGGAGGAATCAGTGACAGAACAGGTGAGGGACAGTGACTGAGAAGGTTTTATAAGGCCTGGTCCTGACTCCTGAAACTTCACCTGGGACAGAATACCTGCACACAAGAGAGGCAATTCTGTTTCTTAAGGATCCTCAACCCACAAAATAAACCCTTGGGGGAACATTTATGAAATGGCAACACTTACCTGAAAGAGCTGTCAAAAGGTACCAAAGATTTAACAGTCCCATATTTTTAGCTACACCGTTTTTTCTTCAGAGATCAGGCTCCAGTGAGAAATATGTGAGTGGGGATATCCTAGAAGGGGATTTGACTTGGACGTAGAAGAAGCATTTGCATGTGGGAGTCAACCTTGCCTTTATAATTGTGAAAGTTGTATACTGACTGCACTTGCATATTAAAATAAGACCTTCACTGTCTTTGTCTTTCTATAGTGTGTGTCTGGAGTTAGAGTGCAAGAGGATTGTAGGATTCACAGAAAACCCATCTGGACATGATCCCATCTTCCCATCTTCGACTAAACTTCCAGCAGCCATTTTTCTGTTAATGTCCTTTTACAGTTTCAAGTCAATGCCAACGTTCTTTTCATACTTGGTGTCCTAAATTCTAGATTTCGTATTAGTCCACACTATTTCTACTTTTCTTCTCTCTTCCTTCCCATAGTGTGTTATCATTTTTCTTGAAACTTTGTGCAGTATCTTTTTATTGTTCCACAGATGGTTTGTAATCTTTCCTGTAGAGAGTCCAGAGCTGTATGCACAGGAATAATGTAGGTACATCTAATGACTTTACTTTCTCTTTGATAAAATTTAAAGACAAAATATTATGGAAACTACAACAGTCTAAACTGACCACTCGTTGTGTGTTACCTTTTACAAATTTCTCATCAGCAATTGCTATAATTTGTTTTCTTAACAAAGATTTTTTATGCTTGGATTATGTGAAATATCAAAAAAGGTTTTAATTTACATTTTTTGATAAATCAACAACTTGAAAATATTTTTAGTAATCATTCTTTTTTCTATTTTTATTTATTCTAAGAAATTGACGGTTTCAACGTATCTCTGCTTTCTGCATTTTTAATCTATTCATTCTTGGGTTTTAAAATCTGAGTGAAGAATTCAGTTGGTTGTGTAGACAAATCAGTAAAATCTCACTGTCATTTTTATTAATTTAATCTGACATTGTATTATGCATAAAAATTCTCCATGTATAAAGGAAATACATTCAATACAGATCTTTAACTTTCAATTTTCAATTCTCTGTTATCTTTTTGAGAGTCAGAGCTGCATAGAATCTGATTTAGGAACATCACAATAACTGTGGAGTGTGCTGTGGGTTGAAATATTCCTGATCATAGAGCGCTCTGTTAACATACCAAGTCAGTAGAATTTCAAAGGGTACACATAGAGGGGCCATGGCTCAAGATGAATATGTAGCAGAAGATGGCCTTATCTGGCATCAGTGGGAGATATGGCTCTTTTTCCTGTGGATCTCCAATGCTGTAGTGAAATGCTAGGGAGTGAGAACTCCCACATAGAAGTGAGGAAAAGATGCAGAGGGAAAACAAGGAAGGCAGATAACAGCTTTAATGTGAATAAATAAAATACAAAACATATTTTAAAACATATTTCAAAATATTTTCACTATAATAGAGGGAGAATGCTAATTAGCTTTGGCCATCAAGATACATGGTGAATGTTTTGCAAAAGCAATGAAATCACTTTTAGTAGTAATTTTCCATTTGGAGAAATAAGTTGCCTTAGATAGTGTTCTGTTATCCCGCACAAGGGAAAAGCAGTAGTTATCACAGCATTTCAACAACTGAAAATGTAATCGGATGGTGGAGGTAATTGAAAATGAAACAGGATGTTTGAGTGTTAATATTTTGAAAGTTTTACATAGCAAAATAAAACAATATAGAGAATTCTAAAAAGAGACATAGAATTTAGGAGTGTGAGTTTTTTTGTTTTTGTATTTGTTATTTTCATTTCCAAAAAGGAACAAGATTTACTGAAGGCAAATGGTAAAAATGTAACTTGGACATTTGAAACTAAAATAAATAGACAATTAATGATATACCAAGATGGAATTTTGCAGTTAATAAACTCACCTTGATAAGTAACTAGAAAAAATTAAATAATAATTGAGATTAGAAATAAAAATATGCAGGAACAGCTTAGTCCTAAGAACTTGGATTATGACAAGCATGTCTGAAATACCAGATCTGAAAATTCAGATTCAAGACTGAAAATATAAGTATTTTCTATTGCTGGACTATCTTCTTTTATTTTAGATTTTTCTTGAATTATTTTTCAAATAATGATTTCTTCAAATACTAATATTTGTTATTGCTTTTTACATTTAAGTGTAGTATACTTGTGAGAACCTACAAGTATTCACTTTTGGTAAATATATTTTTTTATTTGAAAATATTTATACATGGTGTAAGGCAAGTAAACAGAATTACTGCTGGTAGGTCTGATTCTCTTTGTACATCTGTTGTCTACAGTGGTGGTTTGTAGGCAAACATTTCCCCCGTTGGCTGTGTTCTCTCCCTTTTCAAACTCTCATAAGCCTATAAATGTTTGGATTTTTTTCCTATTTTAATAAGAGCATAATATGATCCGATGCTACTATTTCTCAGATATGAATTTCAGAATCATTTGCTGATTATTTAGTAAACATATATTGATATTTGTAATATTAAAATTATTTATATACCACAATAAAGATGCAATAAAATGTTCCATCTTCCTTTCTTATAACTGTACGGTCACAACTCCACTGAGCATATTCGATGGTTGACAATGTATCAATTTTCTGTCTGTATTAAATTAACCTGATAATAGTGGTTCTATAAAAAAATGTATGCTCTGTTTTAATCTGGGCTCAGTTGAACTACATTGATCTCAGGGCTTCTGACACACTCAGGATGTGGTTTCCACACTCTGTCTTGCACAGAAATATATAGCCATGCCCTCATTTTTGAGGTTGCTGATCTACATTTATGCAGTGCTGTCATATGTTTTCAGAGAAGACCAACCTTCTCATGAAGTCAACAGCATATGTTGGCTTCCCACTGTTGGTGTTGATTCAGCCCAGCCACTTAAAGCCTTTTGCTGGAGTCTGGATAACACAGCACATTTCACAGTCTGTGAGGGTACCCCTAGAAGCCTTCATGGGATCTTCCCTGATTCTCTAGGTTTCTTCAGCACAGGTCCAGACTGCACCAACTGGATCTGTGCTGTGCACCTGTGAAGAGAACACATGAGATGAGGATTTATGGAAATGCTTTGATTGATTGGAACATTTGTTCATAATATTTTACTTTGGGTTGCTGGCATCAGAAATAGAAAGTTCTACAACCAATCCATGATTTTCAAGATTTGGTCTTAGGTGTTCATTAACACTAACTACGCCCTCCCTTACTGGTATTTTAGGTGAGCCTCAGATTTCTACTCTAAATTATTCCATATATTTACATATGTCTGGGCTCCATATCTCATATTGGACTAAACAACATACCTAATTAGATATACAAAAATCGCTGAACTTGAAATGGCTTAAGGTATCTGCTGTTCATAAATTCATGCCAATTTTGTTGTCCTCTAAGTCCTCTACTTGGGCTGGCTAAACTAATATTCTCTCTCCCTCCCTCCCTTTATACTTCCCTCCTTTTCTCCTTCCCTCCTTCTCCCCCCTCTCTCTCTCACAAACACACAAACTCACATGAGCACACATATTGAGTTTTTAGAGCTATTGTGGAGCTGCCAAGCTAAAGATACTTGCAGATTTATGCGACCCTATAGGTGTTGGCCTTTATGAGAATATAAGTTTATTTATTTTTTTAAAACAACTTTATTTTACAAAACAAAGATAAAGGTACAGGTTTTAAACATTTTTGGCTTAAAATTATATATTTTTGTCAGTATTTTTTCAGATTTTAACATAATTTTTACATAAAACTATATGAATATATTTTTATCAGTACTTGATTTTTTTAAAGGTTTGTTAGTATGCCTTGAAAACTTAATAGTTACAATGAGCATAAAGTACATGTAAAAAAAATGTAACATGGAAATAGTTAAAGTTTTCTTATTTTGTAAATTTTATTTTTTGTTTTGTTTTCTTTATTTCTTGGGCTTCATACAGTCTGTGAGTTGTTTCTGGGGGAGTGCAAGCCTCTGGGGTTAGCAGCCCACTATCAGTGACTGCATATTATGTCTGTTCTTTTGTGACTGGGTTAACTCACTCAGGATGATATTCTCTAGATGGAGCCATTTTCTTAAGAATTTGGTTAAGTCATTGTTTCTGGTGGCTGAGTAGTATTCTTTTGTGTATATGTACCACAATTTTTGTATCCATTCATCTTCTGAAGGACATCTGGGTTTTTTCCAGCTTTGGCTATTATAAATAGAGCTGCTATGAACATTGAGGTACATATATCATTGTTGTGTATTAAAGTGTCTCTGGGGTATATGCCCAGAAGTGGAATAGCTGGGTCTTCAGGTAGTACTATATCCAATTTTCTGAGGTATCGCCAGACTGATTTCCAGAGTGGTTGTATTAGCTTGCAACCCCACCAAGAGTGGAGAAGTATTCCTCTTTCTCCGCAGCCTCACCAGCATCTGCTGTCATCTGAGTTTTGGATCTTGGCCAATCTGACTGGTGTGAGGTGGAATCTCAGGGTTGTTTTGATTTGCATTTCCCTGATGGCTAAGGATGTCAAGCACTTCCTCAGATGTTTCTCGGCCATTCGGTGTTCCTCAACTGAAAACGTTTTGTTTAGCTCTGTACTCCATTTTTTAATAGGGTTATTTGATTCTCTGGTGTCTAGCTTTTTGAGATCTTTGTATATCTTGGATATTAGGCCTCTATCTTATGTGGAGTTGGTAAAGATCTTTTCCCATTCTCGTGCCTGCCATTTTGTTTTCTTGACAATGTCCTTAGCCTTACAGAAACTATGCAATTTCATTAAGTCCCATTTGTTAATCTTTGACCTTAGAGCTTAAGCCATTGGTGTTTTGTTCAGGAAATTTTCTCCTGTGCCTATGTGTTCTAAGATTTTCCCTACTTTCTCATCTAATAGTTTTAGTGTATCTGTTTAATGTGGAGATCTTTGATCCACTTACACTTGAGCTTTGTACAAGGAGATAAGAAAGGGTCTATTTTCATTCTTTTGAATTCTGAGTGCCAGTTGGAACAGCACCATTTGTTGAATAGGCTGTCCTTTTTCCATTGAATGTTTACTGCCCCTTTGTCAAAAAACAGGTGACCATATAAATGAGGGCTCATTTCTGGATCTTCTATTCTATTCCATTGATCCACATGCCTATTTCTGTACCAGTACCATACAGTTTTCAGCACAATTGCCTTGTAATACAGCTTGAGGTTAGGGATAGTGATTCCCACAGATGTTTTTTTGTTGTAGAGGATGGATTTCTCTATTCTAGGTCTTTTGTTATTCCATATGTAATTGCACATTGATCTTTCCAATTCCATGAAGAACTGGGTTGGAATTTTGTTGGGGATTGCATTGAATCTGTAGATTGCTTTTGGTAGGATGGCCATTTTTAAGATGTTGATCTTTCTAATCCATGAGCATGGGAGATCTTTCCATTTTCTGAGATCCTCATCAATTTCCTTCTTTAGAGTTTTGAAGTTCTTATCGAACATGTCCTTCACTTACTTAGTTAGAGTAACACCAAGGTATTTTATAGTTTTTGTGACGACTGTGAAGGGGACCTTTCCCCTAATTTCTCCACATGTTTGTCCTTTGAGTATAGGAAGGCTATTGATTTGTTTGAGTTAATTTTGTATCCAGCCACTTTGCTGAATTTGTTTATCAGCTGTAGGACTTCTTTGGTGGAATTTTTGGGGTCACTTAGGTACACTATCATGTCATCGGCAAAGAGTGATGTTTTTATCTCTTCCTTTCCGATTTGTATCACTTGATCTCCTTTTGCTGTCTAAATGCTCCAGCTAGGACTTCCAGTATTATGTTTAATAGGTAGGGAGAGAGTGGGAAGCCTTGTGGAGTCCCTGATTTTAAAGGGATTGCTTCAAGATTCCCGCCATTAAGTTTGATGTTGGCTGTTGGTTTGCTCTATATTGCTTTTATTATGTTTAAGTATGGACCTTGGATTACTGTTCTTTCCAGGACTTTTAACATGAAGGCTTATTGGATTTTGTCAAATGCTTTCTCAGCATCTAGTGGGATGACCATGTGATTTTGATCTTTGAGTTTGTTTATATGGTGGATTATGTTGATGGATTTTCTTATGTTAAACCGTCCCTGCATCTCACGGATAAAGCCTACTTGGTCATGATGAATGATCATTTTGATGTGTTCTTGGATTCGGTTTGCAGGGATTTTGTTGAGTATTTTTGCATCAATGTTCATAAGTGAGATTGGTCTGAAGTTCTCTTTCCTTGTAGGGTCTTTACGTGGTTTAGGTACGAGGGTTATTGTAGCTTCAAAAAATGATTTAGGTAATATTCCATCTGATTCTATCTTTTGGAATAATTTGGAGAGTATTGGTGTTATATCCCTAATAAATGTCTGATAAAATTCTGCACTGAACCCGTCTGGATTTAGGCTTTTTTTGGTTGGGAGACTTTTGATGACTTCTTCTATTTCTTTAGGTGTTATAGGGTTATTTAGATGGTTTACTTGGTCCTGGTTTAACTTTAGGATCTTGTATCTGTCTAGGAATTCGTCCCTTTCCTCCAGATTTTACAATTTTTTGGAGTATAAGTTTTTGTAGTAGGATCTGATGATTTCTTGAATATCCTCAGTTTCAGTTTTTATGTCACCACTTTCCTTTCTGATTTTGTTAATTCGGATACACTCTCTTTGCCCACTGGTTTGTCTGGCTAGGGGCTTATCAATCTTGTTGATTTTCTCAAAGAACCAACTTTTTGTTTTGTTGATTTTTTCAATGGTTCTTTTTTTTTTTTTTAATTTGGTCTATTTCTGCCATAATTTTGATTATTTCTTGCCTTCTACTCTTCTTGGTTATATATATAGAAAATCCTTAATTTCATTCTTTATTTCTTCTTTGACCCTGCTATCGTTTAACAGAGCATTGTTTAGTTTCCATGTGTATGTGGGCTTTTTGTTGTCTTTGTTGTTGTTAAAGACCAGCCATAGACAATGGTGATCTGAGAGGATGCATTGGAATATTTCAATCTTCTTTTATCGATTGAGGCTTGTTCTGTGTCCAATTATGTGCTCAATTTTCGAGAAGGTGCCATGGGGTGGTGAGAAGAAGTTGTATTCTTTTACTTTAGGATAATATGTTCTATATATATCTATTAATTCTAGTTGGTTCAAAGTCTCTCCTAGTTTTTAAGTGTCCTTGTTCAGTTTCTTTTTTCATGATCTGTCCATTGGTGAGAGTGGGGTATTAAAGTCTCCTGCTATTATTGTGTGGGGTAAAATGTATTTTTTGAGCTTTAGTAGGGTTTCTTTTATGAATGTGGGTGCTTTTTTATTTGGAGCATATATGTTAAGGATTATGAGTTCCTCCTGACAGATTTCCCCGGTAATGAGTAAAAAGTGTCCTTCCTTATTTTTTTTGATAACTTTTGGTTGGAAATTTATTTTATTCGATATTAGAATAGCCACTCCAGCTTCCTTCTTGGATCTGTTTGCTTGGAAGTTTTTTTTTGCCACCCTTTTACTCTTAAATAGTGTCTGTCTCTGTCTCTGAGATGAGTTTCCTGTATGCAGCAAAAGGCTGGATTTTGTTTATGTATCCAGTCTGGTAGCCTATGTCTCTTTATTGGGGAGTTGAGTCTATTTATCTTAATAAATATCAAGGAATAGTTGTTTCTGTTTCCTGCAATTACTGCTTTTTTTTTGGTTGAGTTGTGTCTGTGTTTTTATCTTCTTTTAGTTTTCGTGTTTAGGAGTTTTCTTGTTTTTACTCGGCTGTATTTTCCCTCATTGTATTGGGTTTTCCACCTATAATTCATTGTAGTGCTGGGTTTGCGGTTTGATATTGTGTAAATTTTGATTTGTATTGAAATATCTTCATCTCTCCATCGATGGTGATTGATAGTTCTGCTGGGTATAGCATCTTGGGCTGTCACTTGTGCTCTCTAAGGGTGTGCATGATGTCTGTCCAGGCTCTTCTAGCTTTCATAGTCTTTGTTGAGAAATCGGGTGTGAGTCTAATTGGCCTGCCTTTATATGTTACCTGACCTTTTTCCTTTACTGCTTTTAGTATTCTTTCTTTGCTCTGGGCACTTTATGTTTTTACTATTATGTGTCCGGAGGTATTTCTTTTCTGGTCCAATCTATTGGGAGTTCTTAAGGCTTCTTTTATGCTCGTGGTCATCTCATTCTTGAGGGTAGGGAAGATTTCTACTACGACTTTGTTGAAGATATTTACTGTGCCTCTTAGTTGATACTCTTCTCCCTCTTCTATTCCTATTATCCTTAGTTTTGGTCTTCTCATTGTGTATTGGATTTCCTGGACATTTTGGGTTAGGAGCTTTTTGTTTTTTTCCTCTTCTCTGGCTGTTTTGTCTATGTTTGCAATGTTGTCTTCTGTCCCTGAGATTCTCTCTTCGATCTCTTGTAATCTATTGGAAATGTTTGCTTCTGTGACTCCTGATTTCTTTTTTTGGCGTTCTGCCTCTAGGGTTATCTCTTTTAGTGTTTTCTTTATCGTGTCAATTTCTGTTTTAATTTCCCTCTTCCATTCCTTTATTTCTTTGGTTCTCTTTTCCTCTTTTTCTTTGAGTTTCTTTGAGTGTTTTTCTTGTTTCTTCTTTAAAAGCTTTTGAATCTTTTTGCTTTTGCTCCCGTTCTTGTTTAAGTATCTCTATCAGCATCTCTAGGTATGATTTCAGGTCTGTGTCTTTTTTTTTCTGGATTGTTTGGAATTCCGATGTTTGCTGTCATGTTTGAGCTGGGTTCTGGTGTTGCTAGATTGTCTTGGTTTCCTTGGGATATACTCTTTCGCTTTCCTCTTGCCATTTTGTTGTCAGTGATATGTTCTTGCCTTTCCCTTGTGTCTTGTCTGTGTCCCTGGATCTCCACTGTTCCAGGTGTCAGATGGGCAGAGCCCAGTTCTATGCCTCAGAGTCGTTCGGTGGGAACAGAAATTCTAAAGTTCTGTTCCTGGTCGTTGGCTCAGGCAGGGCAGGGCAGAGCAAGGCAGGGGGTGCACTTTCCGTGTGCACTTCGCAGAGATCTCTCTGCTCCCCGGCAGCTCAGGTCTCCCACCCACCTGTTGCTCAGCCTCTACAAGTTGCCGTTCCGGGTGGCAGATATAAGTTTATTTTTTTAATATTTAACAAATGTGTTATATAAATTCTGTGGTACCCAGAAAATAGAGGTGACTTCTTAGATAAAGAGAGGCTCAGGTCATGGTTGCACAGATTATAGTAGCCTCCAGCAATTGGAGAGAGGACACTTTTGAATAAGTGAGTACAGATGGACATTAGAGATAGCAGATAGAAGAAATGTCTAAAGAAGTATACTCAATAATTTGGATTCAAGTAACCTTGTGGAAAAACCCAGCAGAAAAAAAAAAAATAAAGATCTATGCATACATTGAGATAGTTAAATCATCAACTTGATTCAGAGAAGGCAAATCTTTTGGAAGTGTGTGCATGTATAACACTCTCAAGATGTTGAGAATAGGTGAATAAATATCTAAATTGTGACTGATTTATTTATGATTGAGGGGAAAGGGGACATTTTAGTGTTTTCTTTACTGCGTCAATTTCTGTTTTAAATTCCCTCATCTCTTTGGTTCTGTTTTCCTCTAGTTCTTTGAGTTCATTGAGTGTTTTTCTTGTTTCTTCTTTGAAAGCATCTCAATCTTTTTGCTTTTCCTCCCGTTCTTGTTTAAGTATCTCTATCAGCATCTTGAGGTATGACTTCAGGTCTGCATCTTCTTTTTCTGGAGTGTTTGGCATTCCAATGTTTGCTGTTATGGGAGAGCTGGGTTCTGGTATTGCCAGGTTGTCTTGGTTTCATTGGGACATACTCTTTCGCTTTTCTCTCGCCATCTTGTTGTCAGTGATATGTTCTTGTCTTTCCCTTGTATCTGGTCTGTGTCCCTGGATCTCCAGTGGTCCATGTGTCAGATTGGCCAAGCCCTGTTCTGTGCCCTGAGGTTGCCGCAGGGTGGAAACAGAAGTTCCAAAGTTTTGTTCCTGGTCCCTGGATCAGGCAGGCCTGGGAGTGTGCGTACTGTGCGCACTCCACAGAGATCTCTTTGCTCCCTGGCTGCCCAGACCTCCTACCCACCAGTCTTTAAAGCTATAGGAGTTGCTGATCCTAGTGGCAGATGGGCCACTCTTTGTTCTGCACCCTGAAGTCGCCGCCAGGTGGAAACAGAAGTTCCAAAGTTCTGTTCCTGGTCCCTGGATCAGGCAGTCCTGGGGGTGAGCTTACTGTGCGCACTCTGCAGAGATGCCTCTGCTCCCTGGCTGCCCAGACCTCCTGCTCACCCGTCTTTAAAGCTTTAGGAGTTGCTGATCCAAGTGGCAGATGGGCTGCTCTTTGTTCTGCACCCTGAAGTCGCCACCGGGAAAAGGGGACATTTTAATTGTATTTATGAGTGGCATAACAGGGAAAGACATCTGGAAGTGTCTAAGACTGAACATGACTTGCAGAATAAATCTGGTCAGGAGAGGGGAGAGATTAGAGTATAGAAAAAGAGAAAGAGAGAGGGGAAAAGAGCTTGGGCTAATAAGTGAAGAAAGAAGATGGAGATCAAGATAATAAGGAGTGGGATATGAAGAGGAATCACAAAACCTCAAAGCCAAAGGAGCTAAATACTATAGAAATAAGAAGTTATGTGAAGGGAATCTAAGAGAATCACTTGGGTAGGGGAGATTTGGGGTAGCAGGTAGGATGAAAAATGCTAGAAGGATATTTTGTAGTTTCATCTATTTCCCTAAAAATTAATGATGCTCTTGGATTTAATATTTAAATAGTACCCCATGTGAAAATGAACCACAGATTCTGTAGAGTTTATCTGATTGAGGTACATCTGGATTGCTTCCAGTTTTAGGCTATTACAAATAAGGCTACTATAAAGGTGCTTGAGATCATGTCTTTGCGATATGCTGGAGCATCTTTTGGTCATATGCACAGGGGCAGTATAGTTTAGTCTTCACTTTATTAGTATTTCCAATTTTCTTAGAAAATCCTTAGTCCATGGTGATCTGATAGGATGCATTTTTGTACTTGGTCTTCTTGTATCTGTTAAGACCTGTTTTTGACCAGCTATATAGTGAGTTTTGGAGAAGGTACCAAGAGAAAAAGGTATGTTCTCTTGTTTTTGAATGAAATGTCACATAGAAGAATGTTAATAGCAGTTGGTTTAAAACATCTGCTAGTTTTGCTGATTCTCTCTTCAGTTTCTATCTCCATAATCTGTCCATTGATGAGAGTGTGATGCTGAATTCTCCCAGAATTATTGTGTGTTCTGTAATATATGAATTTTAGTGGGGTTTCTTTTATAACTGTGGGTGCCCTTTTGCTTGGAACATAGATGTTCAAGATTGAGAGTTCATCTGGATAAATTTATCTGTGATTAGTAAAAAGTGTCCTTTATTTTTTATGACTTTTGGTTGAAAATCTATTTTATTTGATATTAGAATGGGCACTCCAGATTGTTTCCTGGGCCCATTTGCTTGGAAGTTTTATCCCCAAGCCTTTTACTCTGAGGTAGTGTCTGTCTTTGACTCTGAGATGAGTTTAATGTGTGCAGCAAAATGCTGGATCCTGATTATGTATCAAGTCTGGTAGGTTATGCCCCTTTACTGGTGAATTGAGTCCACTTATGTGAACAGAAATTATGGAATAGTGATTTTTGTTTTCTATTATTTTTTTAGAGGTAGACTTATGTTCCTGTGTTTTTCTTCTCTTGGTTTTCATGATTTTCCCCCCTTAGGTGTAGTTTCCTTCCTTTTGTTGGACTTTTCCATTTATCATTCTTTGTAGGTTTGTAGGGCTGAATTTGTAGAATAATATTCTGTAAATTTGATTTTGCCTGGGATATCTTGGACTCCCCATCTATGGTTATTATGAGTTTTCCTGGAAATAGTAACGTGGGTTGGCTTTTGTGTTCTCTTAGGGTCTGTATGACATCTATCCAGGATATTCTGGATTTCATAGTCTCTGCTGAGAAATCTGGTACAATTCTGATTGGTCTGCCATTATAAATAATTTGTCCTTTTCCCCTTACAGCATTTATAATTCTTTCTTTGTTTTGAATATTTGGTGTTTTGACTATTATGTGTTTGGAGGGGTTTGTTTTATGGTCCAATTTATTTGGACTTCTTTAGGCTTCCTGTATGTTCATGGTCATTTCATTCTTAAGGACAGAGAAATTTTCTTCTATGATTTTGTTCAAGGTATTTACTGTGCTTTTTAATTGGCATCTTCCATCGTCCTCTATACCTATTATCCTTAGGTTGTCACATTGTGACCTGGATCTACTGGACATTTTGAGTTCAGAATTTTTTTGGGGTTTTACATCTTCTCTGACTGTTTGTCTTTTTTTTAATGTCCAGATGTCCTTAATAGAGGAATAGATATAGAAAATGTCATACATTTACAGAATGGATTACTACTCTGCTATTCAAACTGTGACTACATGTAATTTTTAAGCAAATGAATGAAACTAGAAACTATCATACTGAGTGAGATATCCTAGTCACAAAATACCATGGATAAGTGGATAATAGCCCAAAAACCTGGAATACCCAAGGAACAATTCAGTCCATATTAAGCTCAAGAACAAATACCTAAATGTGGATTATTTAGACCTTCTTATGAAGAAAAACAAAATATGCATGTGAAGAAACACAGAAACAAAGAGTAAAGCAGGGATTGAAGGAAAGGTGATCGAGAGACTTTCTCATCTGGATTCCATCTCATATGCAGCCATAAAACCCAGTCACTTGACTAATGCTAAGAGGTGCTTGCTTACAGGAGCCTGACATTCAATCTACTGGGAAGCTCTGTCAGAAACTTACTGATACAGATGAGGATGCTTGCAACTAACCATCAGACTGAGCATCGAGACCCTAGTCGAGAAGTTAACAAAAAGAATAACGGAGCTGAAGGGTTTGCAATTCCATAAGAAGGACTACAGTATTAAACATCCAAACACCAAAGAGGTTTCATGGACTAAACTGCCAAACAATGAGTACCCATGCAGTGAGTCATTGCTTTAGCAGCATATGTAGCAGAGGATAAAAAATATTCTGGCAAAAGATGAGAGGAAGCCCTTGGATCTGTGAAGGCTCATTTCCCCAGTGTAGGGGATGACAGTGTGTTGACTTAGAAGTGGGTGAGTGGGAGTGGGAGCATCCTCATAGAAGCTCGGGGAGAATAGCATGTGAGAGAGGAGAATGTGTATAACATATAAAATGTAAATACATAAAATATACAAAAAATGAATATTAAAATAAATCTAAAGAGTGTCTCCTTATAAGCAAGCACACTTATTTTATGGCCTCCTGCTTTTAAGCTAGAATAGTTTGAAGTTTAAAATTACTCCAGACAAACACAATATCTGAGTTCATATTTTATGAAAAACAAAGTTGTTCAATTAAAAGAAAACAAATACTAATACAATTTTAAATGCCTAGCTATATTTTGTCAGAGATTCCAAAATTATCAGTTTTTTTTTGCTAAAAATGCACATCTCAAATCTGCAATTACGTGCCTCTCCATCCTCCTGATTCAACTGATGCTTATATAGTTGGTTTATTGTAATCATTTGTTGAAAAAACAAAATATAGGTTTCAAAAATCTCATAAAATAAATATAAACGATTGTTGAAATATTGTAGTTATTTTTGATAAACAATAATATTTGTATTATTTCCTATTACTCGGATCATTTGAAGTGAGTAACATGGGACTTCTCTTATAAAACTGTGCCTAAGAAATGTATAAAGTATCCCATTTTTTCCAAGGAAAATTTTCTGTTTTCTTTAAAGGATACAGATTAAAGTTCTTTGTACAGGGGAATGCACATACAGAAACAGGTGAGGGAAAAAGGAGGAGTAGTAGGGGAGAGAGAGAGAGATAGATAGATAGATTGATAGATAGATAGATAGAGAGAGAGAGAGAGAGAGAGAGAGAGAGATAGAGAGGGGGGGACTCAAACTCATAGATCAGACTGATAGAACAAAAAGATAGAGAAAATAAAATAAAGAATAGAGAATTCAGATCTGAGCTTGCCCTTGGTTAATTGACATAATGTGATTTCTCATCTTGACTCTAAATTGCTTTCACAATAGAATTCTGCCTTACAAGTGGTTATGGTACCTGCAGAGAAGAAAAAAGAAGTCTTACATAAATGAATTGGATTTAAGTACAAATAAGATAAACTCATCAACTCTTGACTTTTATTAAGAAATATTCATGTTGTCTGGAGCATGGAATTCTTTCTGGATATTGTTTGAACACTTATGATTGATGGTTCTGGTTTATGAGGCCAGTTTTACTAAATCATTTAGTACTGTGAAATCAGGTTGAGCTATATATGTTATCAATAAAAGAAAAGGAAATACCAGAAATCTGTTTCTCTATTGCATCTTTTGCATCTATTCTGCATGAATCCCAGACAAATGTTAATGTATTGTCAACCCAGGTTCATTAAAATACTTTATATAAACTTTTCAGGCAGCAACATTTTCAGTCATTAGTGAAGTGTGACATAACAACACCCATGAAGCTATCCTTTGTCATAAATGGTGATCTTACAAAAGTGTTATATAGAATGGTATTGAAAGTCATCTCACTACATGAATAACAGATATTATGACAAGTATTATGGAATAAATTTCTTTGACTAGCAAACCATTATAATTCAATTCTCGAACCCATAAGTTTGGTCTGTGGCTTCAGTGACAAACAGATGAATATCTGCTCACTGATTCTCACAACCAAATTCACCAGCCAATTATCTAGGAAAACAACGAAACAGAGTGCAAAAAAATTCCTCCTCCCAAGTGGTTATTATCAAAGCTTTTATAAATAGTTGTAAATAAAGTTACTCATATTAATACTCCCTTAGGCTTCTTTCACAGTATCAGACAAAAACCTACACAGCCCTTTAGGAATTTTTTGATCATCCAAAAAATGTTGCTCAGGAAAATAAAAATACTGAAGAAGTTTCTACCTTGTATCTTTTCTCCATTACTGAAAATTAGAATTTTAATTGTAAAATCTGTAGTTTCTAATACTTTTCATATTATTGATTATTTGATTAAGTCATGTAAAAATTTGGAACATAAGAATCAGTTATGGCAATATTCTTTGACTTTCTACGTGTTTCTAATGAGGAAGGAAAAAGACCATATATGAAAATAAAGAAATTTAAACTTGCTAATCATCCTCAGTATAGTAAATTTTCATCCTATATAACTGGGCTATGAAAACTTTTGATATTTGCCCACATGTTGTTAATTTGAATTTACTTGCCATATTCATAGTATAGTTTATTTGTGTCTAATTTAGCAACAATTAAAGACTTCTTATATTTGAAAAACATCCATATGTTCATGTATTGCAGTGATATATTCTGTTTTTTAAATAACAATAGCATGACAATGAAGATGCTAACTGATAAAGAACTTGTCTACATAGAGTGTACTCTAGGGGTCTCCAAAATCAGCATCATTTTATTTGGAGACATCATTTAGAAAAGTTGCCAAATACCGTGAAGTACTATGAGAAGGAGGCAGACACATGGACACTCAAAATTACTAATTCTGGGTAGGTTTATAGGATAATATTGCCAGCCATCTCAGTCCCAGGGCAGATTTCTTTTCCTCTGTGGTTTCTGCCACACTCAGGATGTGGTTGCAACACTGTGCCTTGCACAGTAATAGACTGCAGAGTCCTCAGAGGAGAGTCTGCTGAGTTGTATGTAGGCTGTGTTGGAGGATTTATCTGCAGTCAGTGTAGCCTTGCCTTGGAACTTTTGAGCATAATTTGTTTCACCATCTGCAGGATCAATCCATCCAATCCACTCCAGGCCCTGTCCAGTCCTCTGCTTCACCCAATGTATAATGGTGTCAGCAATGTTGAAGCCAGAACCCTTGCAGGACAACTTGACTGAGGATCCTGGCTTCACCAGCTCAGGTCCAGACTGCTGCAGCTGTACATCTGAACGCACGCCTGTAGAGAGAAATGTGAAGTGATTGGCACTGTCACCTGAGTCTAAGGTCTCTTAAATTTGGGATATGGGAGCCCCTTACCTGTAGCTACAGCCATCAGGAAGGAGAAGATCCAGCTGCATTTCATGATAAGGACCGTGTGATTCAGTGACTGTAGAGAAAACAATGCTCATATGTTGTTGTTTGGTGTGGATATCTCTGCATTTATCATCATAGACTTCCATGGTTTGCATATTCATGAGCCAGGGTATTTCTTACATAAGGACATCCCAGCTGGAGAAGAAGGAAGTATAGTACACCTGGTCAGTCAACAGGATGCTGACATCCAAATCCTAATTCTATCTGAGAAACTTTCTCTGAGACATGTGCAGGCCAATAAGATTTCATATCAAAGCATAATTTTTCAATTTTAAAATAGAATCATAACCTGAGACATTTACTTGTCTTGGTGTCAACATTGAGTGTTGGTAGTAGGAATGATGATAATGTTTACTGGAAATGAAAAAAAAATCCTCATTTTTAAGAGTTTGCAAACTTCTTTCATATACATAAAAATAGTGTCACACTAAATATAACATAAATGACAGCAGGTGAACCTGCCTCAGAAATATGTGCAAATTTATTCAGCATCCTTTAACAGCTAAATCACTGAACCAAACAACATGTAAGTCAACAAAAGATTAATAAACTAAATATGCTATACATACACCTCAGCAGAATGTGTTATTCTGTAATAAATATGGAACTCAATGTTCTTAAGTCAATTAAGATATTAACAGAAACAGAGATATTGATGAGTCACACATGTGTCAGCAATAGATATTGTCCAGTTAGAAACAACTGTGCATGCAAACACTCAACAAAGGTACAACAAACTTTCTACTTGAAAAATTGACCAAATGGGAATGTTAAGGACAAGAGAAAGATATGTTGATATCATAGAGGATATACCCACTACAAATTATGCTTTTAATAAAAATTCCAAACATATGTGTAGTTTTAAGTTTTCTTGTTAAAAACTTTTTTTGTTAATCCCCTGAAGTTTTCATTCATGACTGAAAACCCTCCTTTGATCTCCTTGATCAAATGCCAGTCAAAGCTGCTTGATGTGGATGAGAAGGTTCATAACAATCTCCTGGATCACACAGACATCACTAATACACTTACACACTTCACAAGTTAGACCTCATTGTGAACACATGCAGACACATAGAATTCTGGTTAGGAACCTGTCACTCACATCATAATTTCCATTAACTCATGGAATACCCTCAAGGCATTACTTTTTAAAGAGCCAAATGCAAGGTCAAGCTGATTGATAAATACAGGTTAAATGGTCTGCGTCCCATGCTGATTCATGAATTGGCAGACATGAGAATCGAGGTTTCATGTTCTCTTCCATAGCTGTAAGATCAGTGCTGGTTCACATTTCTTCAGTTGAGACAATTTTGTCTGACTTCCTGATAAATAAGTGGTGCATGATATATATATATATATATATATATATATATATATATATATATATATATATATATACATATATATATATATATACATATATATACATATATATACATATATATATATAATAAACCAGTAACTTTGCATTGTACAGTAATTGAATTTAAAGTTAATACTGATTAATGCAACAATTAATATTATAACATTTTTTCTAATAATGAAATAATCTAGAAAGTCTCTCTCTTACTCTCTCTCTCTCTCTCTCTCTCTCTCATACACACACACACACACACACACACACACACACACACACTCACACACTCACACACACTCATACAAAAATATCTATATTATGCATTTCTACCTGTCACTTTCTATATCATCTATATCTATATATCTACATGTGAACATCATTTCATGGGGTATATTTGAGTTAACATCCTTAGGATTCAAATCACTATTTAATATCCAAAACTAAGTAAATATACCATATGTATGAACACAAAAGTTTGGAGAAATGTCTTCATCGTGAATCTCATAAGATGTTAAAAATTCACCTTCTCATATTCTACCTGAGGATATAATAATTCTGTAAGAGTTGTAGGTTAAATTTTAAGATTAGGTTTGTTGAAATATTTGCCCATTTCTCCTTAACCAAATCAATTTTGCTTCTCTGTGATTGAAGAGTGTATTCCACTATGAGAACAAGTGAGTTTTTGGTATTCCAGTGTTGCTGTAGATTGTGACATTTTTATCCCTGTGAAAGTCCCAGGAAAATAATTTAAATTCAAGGGTATATGATAGTGATCTCTATTCTTAGTTGGATTGAATCTGTCAGGAAAAATACAATACAGCTCATTAGGGAATGGCCTCTGGAGGGCTACACTGGTAAATTTAATCACATGTTGTTTATTGAGGGGGATATTCTGATGGAGTGTTGAAGACTCCCTGCTGATTGCATCTATAATCTGCTCTTCACGTTTCTACCTGTGAGTGAAGTGAGCACCACCTGCTGGCCCCATTCCTCCTGCAGCAGGGTTATTCTTGTGTGACCCAGGGTCTCTCTCTACCTGCCCCAGTTCCGGAATAATGACGAAGATCACATTTATTTATTTATAAATTTTGACCTTATACCTAGGAATATCTACAAATAGCTAAGAACTTAATTAACCTGAGAAGGGGCTTTCACTAAAGCTATTTATTTTCTATGGATTTTGTTCCCTTTTCTGGGCTCTGTGTAGATTGTTCCACTTAATCTTGAAGAAACATCATGAGCCTAGTTGGTAGGATTGTAACCAAGGGAACAGTTATCAGGATGTAAAAGTGAAATAAATAAAATAATGGAAAAGGAAGATAATGAGGTCCTGAATTTGAGAGGAAGTGAACAATGGATAAGAGATGGGATTCCAGTGGGAATATTGATGCGTACAATATTCAGGTAAGAAAATCAAAAAGGTATTTCAATTAAAAATTAGAAAAATTGTGAAAGAAATTTCACTTCATTTCCAACATTACGCTGAGTGGACTGTGTCCTGCTTTACTGAATGGAAAAACCTGGGAATCCACGTCTTCCATCCTCTGTCAGAGCTGCAAGGTCAGAATAGATCTGGTTTTCATGAATAGAGAGGCCTTGTTTATATTTCCCACTTATTGTAAGCTGTGAATTAAAATCATTAGTATTATGAGTACAGAGAACAGTTTAGTAAATGAAACAAAGAATGGGCAAAGAATTAATAAGTGTGTATTATTTAATGTGAATTTGTAGTATAATTGAATGTCTTATTTATTTAGTTTTTGACAACCAATACACCGCTCTACACATTTTGTGTGTTATAATACAGTTTTAGTGAGAATGTGTTTCTTTTCAAAACCACAAAATTATTATAATGCTAGGTTTTTGTTTTAATCCCACGTGTAGGAGATGGAGCCTTTTCAGATTGTCCAATGTTGTTATGATTTACCTTGTTGTCTAGCAGAGGCATGGCTTTTTTATCTACCAGTGGTTTGTGCATTTGTGTAACATTTGGAATTCTAGGAACTTTTCATAGGGTATATACATGCTAGAACCCTGAGAGGTGGAATTGGTCAATGTTGTTTATTTTTGGTGGGGGGTAGTGTTCAGTTTTGTGGTTTGTTAAGAACTAGTGGGCAAAGAAGAAACAATTAGATCTCTTTCAGTTAAAGAATAAACCTGAGTCAAATACATCCACATGCCTAATTAGCAGGAAGTAGTACAAACATAACATTGATCTCTATCCTTTTTTCTATTCTATACAGTGTTATGGAATTTGAAGGGCAGAAAAAGAGAAATGGAGATAAAAAAAAAAAGAACCCAAAATACCTAGTGTCATGCTACATACATTGTTGATAATTTTAGGAAAAATTACAAGGATCAAGAAATGAGAAACATATAATAAATTAAAGTAATTAGTTTAAAATATGTAGGCTGTAGTGAATTATGAAAAATAACTCATGTGCAATATCCAGTTTTGCAAATTAATCTTATGTAATTTATGTATATATATACACATTATATAATTATACATACATAACACTTGCCTACCACAGGTAAATATTTGAAAATACTTTCAAATATAAAGGAACATGTCTGTGAGTATAGAAAGGTGAAGAGAAATTTAGAGCCATCATTCTAGTCCCTGCTCTGATACATTTCCATCCTTTCTATCTTTATCCCTTCCTAGAGAATCACACTCTGTACTGATGTGTGTGAAACTCGCTCAACATGATGTGTGTAAACATTTAAACTGCCTCACCACGTGAATAGACTCTCCATTTTTTTTTTTTTTTTTTTTTGGTTTTTCAGTTCACAAATTCATACTACATGACACACTTTTCACATAGAGGAATGGATACAGAAATTGTGGTACATAAAAAAGTGGAGTACTACTCATATATTAGAGATAAAAAAGCAAGTTCATGAAATTCCTTAGCAAATGGCTGGAAATTAAAGCTATCATCCTGAGTGATGTACTCTTGTAACAAAAGAGCACTCATGGTATGTACTCACTTATAAGTGGATACCAGCATTCACCCCCACAAATAAGTTCAGAATACCCAAGAAACTATCAATAGATCTTATAAAGCTCAAAATGCAGGTGCCTCTGTTTCTTTTAGACAGGAGAACCAATCAGGGGAGGAAATACAAGGTTAAATAGAGTAGCAAGAATTGAAGAAGAGATTTACAAAGACTACCTCCTGTGGAGAACCACCCCAAATGAAGCCATCAAACCCCATTACTACTGCTGATGCCAAGAAGTGTTTACTGGCCAGATGAATCATCAGAGGACCTGAATGTTTTCTCAGAGGCTCTGCCAGAGTCATATAGATAATGATGAGGAATCTTGCAGCTAAACATAGGTCTGAACACAGGGACACCAATGAAATAGCTAGAGAAGAGACTGGAGGAGATAAAAGATTTGCAACCTAAAAAAGAGAACAACATCATCAACAAGCCCAGGCACTGAGGTGCTAAAAGTGATTGGGAGAGGAAGCACTTTCATGGAAGCAAGTTGAAGGGAAGGAGGGAGGAGAGTTAGGGGTTAAGGGTATAACATTTGCAATGTAATTTCAAATTGAAATGTAAATACAAAAAATATTCAATAAAATATTTAAAAAAATAAAAAAGTGACCTATTAACATGTAGACCAGAACACAATTATCCATGCTAATGAGTAGTATAACATCCATGACAGTTTATCTAGAAAAATTTTCCTTCTAGGACATTCTGTTCTGCAAATGTATTTTGTCTATGATCTTCCATAAGGAGATTTATTTTTCATGATGAATAGTCAATATACAGTGTGGATGGATATACATGGACTATCTCTTTTATCAAGGACAAATGTGGCATGAATGGAAATGGCCTTTGCTTACAGAACTACAGCCCAAAAAGCCTGATGAAGGCCCCTTTATGTTCTCAGACAACTGCCAAACTAAGTATAAACAGAGTTCCAATTCTTCTGGATCTGGGCTCATCCTCAGTCTGCAGATTCCTCATTCTCTTACCAACTCCATGTGATTCAGCAGTTCCTGGCGGTCAAGAAGATTGGGAGTCTCCAGTTCTGGTCTTATCTCTGTCCTTTGGATCCCCTATTTCCTCATTCCATCTTCTCTGTGTGGTTTTCTCATGGCAACTCCCATGGGACCCTGCTAGCCAAACCTTCTTCTTCCTACATCCTAGGCTACATTTTCTCACTCCCTGTACAGTATTTTCATGTTTACCTAAAGCTCAGTACCCAACAAACATGGGGGAGGATAATTTTTTTGTCAAACACACTTCATGGGAGCATTGGTGCTAAACGTTGGACTCAGAATGAATGGTCTTCATAATGATAAGATATTTGAAATTGTGTCATTTATGATTCTATAGGTTCTCAGGAGAGTGACATTGATTTTAGGAAGCAAATGCAATGATTTTTGCCACCTCTATGTCCTTCAACACATGAGTTGTGTATGACATAAGTGTTGATCTTCTAGGACTTATATGTGGTTAACTGAGTAGATAATAATTTATAGAGTTAGGCAACGCACATACTATCTCCCCTCTGTACCTGTTCCTCAACATTTGCATACTTATTTTTTTCTTAGTTTTTCTTTTTTGCTGTTTTAACACAACACTACTGATCATACAACTTGATATCATTTGCTAAGTACTAAATTAAATGTGATAACATTAATACAACATCCTCCATAGATTATGGAACATTGTAGGAGATGATGTGGAAAGGTCGTAAGGGCCAGAGTGTGCAGATGAGCTCTATGAAGTGCTGTCTTCATATGACAAGGTCATCACAACCATTACCACTCAGAGATAAGGCCTACTTGAAAAAAATAAAGAAATGAAAAGAAGAAAGGCAATGACTGATAAGAAGAACTAGGTCAGCAGAAGTGGCAGATGGAGAAAATTGTCCACTGGAGGTAACTATGTCTAAAATCAGTTTTACACCCACTCTGAGTTTCTCTACAAAGTTAGAGATTCCTTCCACTCTTTTCTACTTCTTCTTTTCAAAATTGCCTTAGGTCCACATACATTTGCTCACTGTCATGCAGGGTATATGAATTTGCCAACAAATGGCAAGATTTTACTGATTATCACCTCAAAAGTCACATTTATTTATTATAGTATTTATATTCTGTATAAATTCAAGTATCTTTTACTTTACAGCTAATTTTAATATAAATGTATAAAATACTTAAACTTGTACAAGTCTCTAATGTGGTAAGTGTCTTATCTGTTGTGCATAATTCTTCCATGATTCCACAAACCATTAAATACAACTGAAGTCAAGCATAATACCGGAAATATCATGAAGATCAAAGAAAAAAACACACATAGTGTTTTTTAATGTAAATGGGGCATTTATAAGCTTTTATGTGAAGCAAGGAGTTATACATTAAAGAATTTCACAGTTAATGATATTCAATAATGTCTACAATACTAATGCAGGGAAAATGTTGATAGTAAAAACATATTTTTGACATAAATTCATTCTCACATGAAGTTTTCATTTTCTTCCTAGAAACCTAGGATATGGGAGGTGTCCAAGAATCATTAGGGGTGGACTTAAATCTGATTTACTACATTGGTGATTTGGAACCTTAAGAAGCCACCTACTCTAGCAAGGCAGAAATGCCAAAGTAGCTCCAGAGACACAAACCAACCCACAAATATCACTAGTGTTGGAGTAGATCCTATCTAAATTATATCCAGACATGAATTCCATCCTGTCAGCAAGCAAGAATCCCTTACTCTGTTAATATTACTCTGTTCGGGTTGCAGACAGAAGCCTTGAATAACTGTCAGCTGAGAGGCTCTGCAACACAGTTGATTCAGACACAGACACCCACAGCCAAACAGTGGATGGAGCTTAGGGGCTCTTATATAAGAATAGTGGAAGGATTGAGGGTACTGAAGGGGATAGGAACTCTACAGGAAGACCAACAGCATAAACTAACCTAAATGCTTGGGGCTCTCAGATTCTGAAACCCCAAACACAACACAAAATCTGATTTGACCTAGGCCTGCCCATTCATATGTAGGACATGAGCCGCTTGGTTTTCATATTGGGTCAAAACAATTATTATGGGTTTTATCCCAAAAGCTGTTGCCTGCATGTGGGTCATGTTCTTTTAACTTGGCTTCCTTGTCTGGTGTCAATGACAAAGGAAGATCCTAGCCTTCCATAAATGTAAAGTATAATGGTCTGGGTTGATAATAAGAGGGAATCTCAGCAGACAGTGGATAAGGGGAGGAGGTAAAGGGGGAGAATCCTGAAAGTGAGTGAACTTTAGCAGGGGTAGTTAGTGGGTTGTAATGTGTATAAATAAAATAAAAATAAAACTGAAAAGGTGATACTGAAGTAATTTTTCTGGGCATTTTCTAAAGCACAATAATTACGTTTTGTACTGTCAGTAGTTTCAACCCAATAAATCACCCATTCCTGTCACTGGGCTTCTTTGCTACAACCTTAACTAAAGTTGTTAGTACCAGTGTTTCTTCCTATATATTAGGAGTCTGTGTTTTATGTGGTCTTCATGTCCTCTCTTTTGTGCTCACAATGAAGACACCACACCATGTTTCTTGCACAGTAATATGTGGTTCTTTTGCCATTATTCCAAGGTAATTTTTTTCATTGTACCTCTGTTATATGCTATTGAATGCTTTTTTTTTTTTTGGATTTTGAAAGATGAAGGTAGAATTCTGTGACTTGTGCAGAGACATCAATGAATAATCCACCTTCTCATTTTACTATCTAATCTCACTCTGTATCATGTATGGAATTCTCTCTATATCTGATCTAAAAAAGTCCTTCAGTTCCTGGTTATAGCTGAAGCATTTTCAAAGCTATGAAATTTTCTTGATGGTCAGAGCTACATGGTAGTAGATTTAAAAACATCAAAGTGACTGTGAGTTGTGAGAGAGGTTCAAATCATTCTTATCATAGTGTTCCACTTTAAAATAATAGGTCAGTAGAATTCTGACAAAACATCTAATTTTGAATCGGATACTGTATCACAAGGCTTTTATGATTTATAGAAATGGACTGTATGTACATTACAGAAAGATAATCTCAGTGTTATAAGAAGAATAAAAAACAGATTTCATAATCTCCCTCCAAACACCTTTGTCTTTATCATGGTGTGTGGACCTTCTTCCTACCAAAGGAGAAGTGAGAAAATATTAAAATGTGTAAGGATACATAGGAACAACTGCAGGAGTGAGACTCAACACTCACAGGAATTCCCCATCTTCACACTGCTCTGGCTCCCTAAGGATGAGAGGTCCTATCCATGTCCACAGTGAAGGAATATCCATTTTACAAAGCAATGAGACTGGTATGTCATTAAACACCATAAATAAGTTTAATTCCAGAGAACTAGACTGGAAGACTACATATTTTATCCTGTTAACATTCATATGACTGGAGGTTACATCTCCTCCTTACCTTAATTTCATAGATCTGGTAATATGAGATATTGATTATCTTTATGCCTTTCATTACATACATCTCTGTTTGTTAAGGAATGTATTAGTTCTTTAAAATGTTTTTGATTCAGTATTATTTCGCTGTTTTAGTAATTTATGTAATGTAGACATAACACCCTGGAATAGAAAGGATATTTCTGCTAGAAAGAATCAATTAATTGTATCTACATAAACAGAGGGTAAAATTTTATACCCATAGCAATCTGATCGCTGTATGCCATGCATAAATGCAAAGAACCTAATTGCTGCCGAGTTAATGAAAAAGGATACCTTTAAGTATCAAAAATAAGTGTTATGGCAAGAAGCTCCGGAAACCTCTCTGAGACACTCAGCATCAAGCAGACACCAAGCACAGGAGAAGCCAGGACACATATACCCTGAAAAAGGCTCTTGAGAGAAGGACATGGCAGCTTCCTAGTTGGACTGAACCTTGTAATTATTGTGGTATTTTTTCCCCAGTGAAGATGCTCCTGAATGGAAAAATTAAAGCTGAAAACAGTGGTGAACATATTTGAGAAGGATTAGGAAGTGTGTCTTTGCTGGACAAAATATGTCAATGAAGGCAGCCTGAGACTTCATGTAATTTACAGCATTCTCAGAGTTTCCTAATCTACTTGTTCTTGTTTATCACATGAGGATCTGAAGTTGTACCAACATAGTTTCTGCTGTTGCTGTGCTGTCATGGTAGAGCCAGATCTGTACAGCAAATTATTCATTTTATCTGATAAGTGGTCTTAGACATAGAATTTAGTAATAGTAACAAGTGATATTAAATAATTTTTTTCCGTGTATTTGCATTGCACACATTATTAAAAATTGTATTGTTCACTGTTATAAGGAGAACATACAACTTATGACATTTTTATATGCCAGACCACATATATTATCCATTTTATTTTATTTTAATTTGGATTTTTCAAATTTTACTTTTTAGATTTTTGTACACTCCAGTCATTATTTTTCTCCTGGTGAGCCACTTGACTGTTTCTCATTCCATACCCTTCCCTCCATCTTCATGAGAATGTACGAAAACCCTCACCACATCCCACAGAACTCTCGAATCCTTAGAGCCTCAAGTTTATGAAGGGTTAGATGTACCTTTCCTTGTGGAGGCCATACCACACAGTCCTCTGCTATATATGTTTCTAAGGGTCTCATATCAGCTGGTGTATGCTGCTTGGTTCCTGGCCAAGTGTCTGAGAGATCTGTTGGCACAGATCACAGGTTAGCTGACATTGCTTGTATTCCTATAAAGATGTTGTGATCATCAGTTTCTTCAAGACATTTTTTAATCCAACTACAGGTGTGTCCAGCTTCTGTCCACTGGTAAGGTGTATGTATCTTCATCTGTGTCAATCAGGTGATTGTTGGGCTTCTCAGAGGGGAGCCCTGCTAGGCTCCTCACTGTGAGCACACGACATCATAACTAATAGTGTGAGGTCTTGGATACTTGCCTTGAGGTGGATTCCACATTGGCCATGTCATTGGATTTTCTTTTTCTCTGGTTCTTCTCTATTTTCTTTTTTCTTTTTTTTTTTTTTTAACGTATAACCACGCCTCACTGGCTTGTTTTATTGAGGAGGGATGTGGCTAAGAACAAGTAAAGACAGCTGGGACCTTAGGTTGGGAATACCCTCCCCTCCCAGTATGCACCCACTGCCCCAAATAAAAAATAGCCAACTATAGGGGAGCAGCTGAGACAGTGACGGGGAGCCTGGAAGTGGGCAGGGAAGGACACTCGGAATTGAGGGCAGCAGTGAAGAGACCATGCGTGTGCTGGGAGGGCCCGAGGTGGTGCTGGATGAGTTTGTCTTCCTTGTAGGCATGTATAAATATAAAGATAAGCCTTTCTTCTCCCCCCTCTGCCCAGTGCTGCTTGCCACCGTCCCAGCTCGCCTTTCCTCATTGGCGAAGAGAAGAGGGGAAAAGCAAGTTATCACCGAATTGCGATCAGACCCACATCCATCAGCTTTTGGATCTTCTGTGCTATTACAGGATGCTTTAAGTGTTCACTCAGAGCCTGGGGGTCCTTTTGCATCTGCTCCAGGATGAGCCTCATGGCTGGGTCACTCATCTGCTGCACCTCAGGGTCAGCCGTAGCCCGCAGCTTCACATCCTCAGGGCTGTCGTGTCTGTTGTACTGTGCCATCATACAGCGTTGGTAACCGTCTTCTGCTTCCTTACAGTTAGAGTCCAGGTCTAATGCCTTCTGGTTCACAACCATGACTTTTGTATAGTCCTTCATGGCTTCCAGAGCAGCCACTTTTCGTGTATAAACTTTGATGAAGGTTGGCTCTAGCTGGTGCACTCTTCACAATCCTTTAGTGCCAGCTGAAACTCCAGGAGCTTGGTGTAACAGGCAGCCCGGTTGCTGTACAGTTTGGCATCTCTTGGGTTCCTTGTAATGGCTTCTGTATAGTGCTTCATGGCCTGGGGGTAGTCCCCTTTCTGGAAGCATTCATTGCCCTTATTCTTTTCCTCCAAAGCCACGTCAGGGTTGATATAAGCCAGCTGCTCTTGTTCCTTCAGAATTTTCTCTGCCTGATGGCACTTCTTGAGTACATCTGGGGTTCGATGCTCTGCTAGAGACTTGTAGAAATGGATAGCATCCTTGTACCTTTCTTCTTTGAAATAGGAATTGCCAATTCGGGCATAAGCTTTGGCAGTCTGCCAGTAGTCCTCTCGGTTCTCTCTGCCCACTTCAATGGCCTTCTCACAGAGCTCCAGGCACTTGTTGTAGTCGCCCTTCTCAAAGTGCACAGCTGCTTGATTAGTTATGTAAGTTACATTGGTAGGGTCCAGCTCCTTGGCCCTGTCATAATGCTTCAGGGCCTTGTCAAAATATTTCTTCTTGTAGGCATCATTTCCCAACTCCTTTTCTCTCGGTGCCTGTTTCTTATTCTCTGGAAGATCTTCTTCCATTAGTTCTGGCTTGGCCTCCTTTTCGGGAGGGGCTGGGGGTGGGGGTGTTGCTGCCTCTTCCTCTTCATCCATACTGCCCAGATCAACCCCAAGGAGGACACTAAGAGAAGTCATCACCCGGTGATCTTGTAGTTTTGTGTCCAGGTCTGAAGGCTTGTTCTGGAGCTGCTCTATGACTTCCCTGTAGGTGGGGTCACTGAGAAGAGACCTTGTCCTGGGATCATTCTCTAGCTTTTGGTACAGATTAGGCAAGTTGAAAGGATTCATGAATTTCCTCTCTGCCAACCTGGCCTCCATAGTCTGCAAGCCCTCCTTAAGCTGGAGATTATTGGCTTCATGTTTTATACCTTCTTCATAGGTTCCTTTGGCTTCTTCTAACCTGTTTAGGAAATCAAGGGCTGCTGCCTTCCTTGAATAACCCTTGCCTCAGTCAGGCTTCAGGTCAACAGTCTTGCAGCCGTCCTCATAGGCCTTCTGGTAGTCTCCTTTCTTGGCATAGGCTGCAGAGCGATTGCTATAGAGCACATGGTTCTGGGGATCTAGTTTAATTGCCTCAGAGTAGCACTGTAAAGCATCGTCAATATTTCCAGCACTCAGGACCTTATTGCTTTTCTCCTTTAGTTCATTCACCTGCTCCATAGCCTGGCCCAGAACCCCGTTGAATCGAATTTGTCTGTTCCGAGTTCCCAACCCTCTTCTCCATTTTTTTTTTTTTTATCTCAGGTGCTTCTTAAAGAGAAACAACTATGAGTCATAATGGACTGCCATGTGGAGCCCCCTGGATAAAATGCAATTGGAGATCTCTAGGTATAATTAATGGAATATTAGTGAGATGAAAGCTTTGTATTAACTGAAGACCTTATGACTAGTATGTCTTCCTGTACAGAAGATGTACTGTGACAAAATTTTGACCAGCTGCATGTGCATGCACCAAGTTAGTACAGAGCTTCTCTGTAAAGAACTTTATGTCTGGGCTCACACTGAAGATCCCACACTGTGTGCCTTGAACAGTAATATGTGGGTGTGCCCTTAGTAGTCACAGAGTTCAACTGCAGAATGAACTGGCTCTTGGATTTGTCTCAAGTGATGGATATGTGATTTTTGAGAGATGGGTTGTATCTAGTGCTCCCACTATCGCTTATGCACCTCAACCACTCCAGTTGGTTCCCTGAGAATGTCTAGATACAGCTCCAGTTATAATCATTGGTGATGGTGTATCCAGCAAAAAGCAGTTAAAGGAAAGTGACTTCAAGTGTTTCACCAGGCTAGGTCCCGACTCTTGGAGCTCAACTCAGGCAGAATACCTTCAGAATGAAGAAAAAATATGTTCATCACAGGCTAAAATACCCAGTACATCAACATGCAAAAATGGAAACACTCATCAGCAGGGTTGTCAACAGGCAGATAAAAATCAACATTCTCATATTTTAGGCTACAACCACATTCGTCAGGGACAAACTTCTAGTGACAGAGAGAGAGGTAAGCTGGCACAGTCCAAAAAGTAAATTTAACTTTGAACCAGGAAATGTCTTTGCATGCAGGGAGCCAGTCTTGCCTTCACAACTATGGAATGTGAATATTAACTACAGTTGTATTAAAATAAGACCAGAGGCTGAGAAGATTGTTCAGTAGTTAAGAGCACTGACTGCTCTTCCAGAGGTCCTGAGTTTTATTCCCAGCACCCACATGATGGTTCACAACTATCTGTAATGGCATCTGATGCCTTTTAATGGTGTGTGTGAAGACAACTACAGTGAACTAAAATAAAATTAATTAATTAATTAAATTAAATTAAATTAAAAGCTTTTGTCCTCGGACCTCTTGCCCTGCCTTACCCTCATGTACTCCTGAGGAGTGAAACCTCAGGGCTGACAAAGAGATAAGCATTTTTTTAATTATTAATAATTAATAAAACTAGTGTGACAGTTTTAGTGGATTTTTTAGGCAAAAATCCACTAAAACGGTTACAGATATAACCAAAGGAGACAGTTAAAAAGTGATTATTTTCTAAGAAAAAGGTGGACAACACCATTTTGAGTCAAGTGTCTTATGAGCAGTGACCTTAAAGAGACAGCCTCTGCTGACAGCATGCATTGTCCTGTGCCTAAAAAGGCAGGTAACTCAGGTACACTCAGAGATGGAGGCAAAGAGAGAGAAAGATAAACAGAGAGAGAAATAGAGAAAGAGAAGAAAAGAGAAAAATATAAAGAGAGAGAAATAGAGAAAGAGAGAAAAATAGAGAGATAGAGAAAAAGAGAGACAAAGGGAAAAAAAAAAGAAATGTTAGTTTCCGAATCTTTAAAAATTATTAAAAAATTAAAGATCAATTGATTCTTTTAAGATGGTATAAATAATTGAGATAAAACTCAAGTTTGTTTTTCTATTTAAAAGAATAGAGTATAGAATTTTCTCGAATCACATGCAAATTTTCACCAGTGATTCGGAACTAAGATAGAAGTCTGTACACCAGAGGAGTGAATATAGGGGGATATTAGGTTATACATTAGCAATGAGAATCTGATTCTCCAGACTAAGAGGAAGATAGACAAAATACTTTGTACTATGGTTCTAGATTTATAGAATTTAGTAAATGTTTGGAAATTAGGATCAAAATTAGATAGAAAAAATTAGTCACTGACTAAAAGAGAGAGAATGGTGTTTTTTGAAGTTTTAAGGTTTATCATTGATAGAGATCTGTGTCAAAGAGAGCATATAGCCATAAATTAGGGAAGTAATTAATAATTAAGATCTAATGCTCCAGATTGAGAGCTAGATAGGTCAAAATACATTAAAAATTGGTTTTACAAATTGCTTACTTATTTATTTGTAAGTGATAATAGTTTGTTTTTTGAAATATCCTGCTAAGTCTCATGACTCATCAGAAGTCATCTGGAGAGAAGTTATTATAATCTTAATCATTTATAATGTTTCAAAAGCGAATATGTTTACATTATTTCTCTGGGAGAAAATACAAGATACAAGATACTCTAGTTGCCAATGAAATGACATGCTATTTTGGTAGAAAGGATTTGCCTTTGTGCTTCTAAAAGGTGTGATTCAGCTCTGCGTGCCTTCCAGAGTTATGTGGATTAGATTTGATAGAGGTAGACCACCTAAAAAACTAAATTCAAAAGAACAAGGAAATATTTTCTGATACTAAAATGTTTTCTGTTGGGTTTTATATATGTTAGAGAATGTACAGCTAGGGTATAGATTGTCATGAGAATGCTGAACTGGCCTGACAATTGTCAGATGGCTTTCCCTCTTGGAACTAGCATCTTCATTCCCCTCACCCCTTCTAAATTCTCAACATCCATATTTTCGGCTTGAAGAAGGTAAGGGGAATCTTCATACAAGTCACTTAATTTTGGTGGTGTATGGTTATTGTAAGCATGTTTTATCAACAACTTAGAAATGCTCATAGTCATATAAGAAATAATTGGCTGTATTTGATTATACCGTCATAATCCTTTATGGTAAATAAGCTAAAGTCATTGGTAAGAATCATTCTAATTGAGAAAAAATTTAAATGATATTCCTTACAGTAATAAAATTTGATCTGATACAGATTTAAAGTACATAAGTTGTGTTTAGTTAATAAAATAATATTAGTTAAGGGCTACATTAAAAACTCATGTTTCAGAGTCATTAAAAGTGTGAGGAATTAATAGATATCCATAGAACATATCAACCTAAAAGTAAAGAATACTCCTATTTCTTAGCACCTAACAGCACCTTCTCGAAAATTACCATATAAATGGACACAGAAAGAGCCTCAATCCATAAAGATCAAAATACTCCCATGCATCCTTTCAGATCACCATCGTCTAAGGCTGGTCTTTAATAACAACAAAGACAAAAACAGGCCATATACACATGGAAACTAAACAATACTCTATTAAAGTATAGAAAGGTCAAAGAAGAAATAAAGAAGGAAATTAGGGATTTTCTAGAATTCAATAAAAATGAAATTATGACATACCCAAACCTATGGGATTCAATGAAAGCAGTACTGAGAGGAAAACTCATAGCTCTGAGTGCTTCCAAAAAGAAACTGGAGAGAGCATAAACTAGCATTCTGACAGCAAAGTTGAAAGCTCTAGAACAAAAGGAAGCAGATAAACCCAAGAGGAATAGAGAGCAAGAAATAATCAAACTTAGGGCAGAAATAGACAAAATAGAAACAAAAAGAAACATTTGAAAGAATTAACAAACCCAAGAGCTGGTTCTTTGAGAAAATTAACAAGATTGATAAAGCCTTAGTCAGACTAACTAGAGGGCAAAGGGAGAGTTTCCAAATTAACAAAATCAGAAAGGAAAGTGGAGAAATAATGACTGAAACTGAGGTAATTCAAGAAATCATCAGATTCTACTACAAAAGCCTATACTCAACAAACTTGGAAAATCTAGAGGAAATGGATGAATTCCTAGAGAGATACAAGATACCAAATTTAAACAAGGACCAGGTAAACCAACTAAATAATTCCATTACACCTAAAGAAATAGAAGAAGTCATCAAAAGCCTCCCAACCAAAAAAAGGTGAGGTCCAGATGGGTTCAGTGCAGAGTTTTATCAGACATTAATTGATGACATAATACCTATACTCTCCAAACTATTTCAGGAAATAGAATCTGAGGGAATACTGCCTAACTCATTTTTTTAGGCTAAAATAACCCTCCTTCCTAAACCACACAAAGAACCTACAAGGAAAGAGAACTTCAGACCAATCTCACTTATGAACATTGATGCAAAAATACTCAACAAAATATTTGCAAACCGAATCCAAGAACATATCAAAATGATCATTCAACATGATCAAGTAGGCTTCTTTCATGGGATGCGGGGATGGTTTAATATAAAGGAAGCCATCAATGTAATCCACCATATAAACAAACTCAAAGAAAAACACCACATGGTTATCTCACTAGATGCTGAGAAAGCATTTGACAAAATCTAACACCACTTCATGTTAAAAGTCTTGGAAAGAACAGGAATCCATATCCATACGGAAACATAATAAAAGCAATATACAGCAAACCAACAGCCAACATCAAACTTACCAGTGGGAAACTTGAAGCAATCCCACTAAAATCAGGGACTGGACGAGGCTCCCCACTCTCCCCCTACCTATTCAACATAGTACTGGAAGTCCTGGCCAGAGCAATTAGAAAGCAAAAAGAAATCAAAGGGATAAAAATTGGAAAGGATAAGTAAAAACATCACTATTTGCAGATGACATGATTGTGTACTTTAGTGACCCCACAACTTCCACCAGAGAACTCCAACAGCTGATAAACAAGTTCAGTAAATTGGCTGAATATAAAATTAACTCAAACAAATTAGTAGCCTTCCTATATTCAAAGTACAAACACGTGGATAAAGAAATTCAGGAAAAATACCCTACACTATAGTCCCAAAAACCATGAAATACTGTGGTGTGACTCTAACTGAGCAAGTGAAGGACCTGTATGACAAGAATTTCAAACCTCTAAAGAAGAAAATAGAGGAAGATCTCAGAAAATGGAAAGATCTCCCATGCTCATGGATTAGAATGATCAACATTTTAAAAATGGCCATCTTACCAAAAGCAATCTACAGGTTCAATGCAATCCCCATCAAAATTCCAACCAAGTTCTTCATTGAGTTGGAAAGAGTAATGTGCAATTTGATCTGGAAGAACAAAAGACCTAGAATAGCAAAATCCATCCTCAACAACAAGAAAACATCTTGGGGAATCACCGTCCCTGACCTCAAGCTATATCACAAGGCTATTGGGTTGAAAAGTGCATGGTACTGTTACAGAAATATTAACATAGATCAATGGAATAGAATAGAAGATCCAGATATGAGCCCTCACATATATGGTCAACTGATTTTTGACAAAAGAGCTGTAAGCATGCAATGGAAAAATAAAAGCATATTCAACAAATGGTGTTGGTCCAACTGGCACTCCGCATGCAGAAGAATGAAAATATAACCCTTCTTATCTCCTTGTACAAAGTTCAAGTGTAAGTAAATCAAAGATCTCCACATTAAACCAGGTACACTGAAACTAGTAGATGAGAAAGTAGGAAAAATCTTAGAACTCATAGGTACAGGAGAAATTTTCCTGAACAGAACACCAATGGCTTGTGCTCTAAGGTCAAAGATTTACAAATGGTACTTAATGAAATGGCAAAGTTTCTGTAAGGCAAACGACACAGTCTAGAAAAGAAAATGGCAGCCAACAGAGTGGGAAAAGATCCTTACCAACACCACATCAGATAGAGGCCTAATATCCAAGGTATACAAAGAACTCAAAAAGCTAGATACCAGAGAATTAAATAACCCTGTTAAAAAATGGGGTACAGACTTAAACAAAAAGTTCTCAATAGAGGAATATTGAATGGCTGAGAAACATCTAAGAAAGTACTCAACATCCATAGCCATTGGGGAAATGCAAAACAAAACAACCCTGAGATTCTATCTCAGACCAGTCAGATTGGCCAAGATCCAAAACTCAGATGACAACAGATGCTGTTGAGGATGTGGAGAAAGAGGAACACTTCTCCACTGCTGGTGGGGTTGAAAACTGATACAAACACTCTGGAAATCAGTCTGACGATTCCTCAGAAAAATGAACATAGTACTACCTGAAGATGCAGTTATTTCATTTCTGGTCATTTACCCAGAGACACTCCAACACACAACAATGATACATGCATCACAATGTTGATTGCATCTTTATTTATAATAGCCAGAAGCTGGAAAGTACCCAGATGTCCTTCAGTAGATGAATGGATACAAAATTGTGGTACATTTACACAATGGAGTACTACTCAGCTATCACAAACAATGACTTAACCAAATTCTTAAGAAAATGGATGCATCTAGAGAACATCATCCTGAGTGAGATAACCCAGTCACAAAAGAACAAACATAATATGCAGTCACTGATAATGGAATACTAACACCATAAAGCTCTGAACACTCCATAAACAACTCACAGTCTGTGTGAATCTCTAAAAAAAAATATTGTAATTAAAATAGAACTGTATCACGTCCCCCTTTCCTCCCTACAGCTCTTCCCAGTCTCTCTCCTATCCCCTCAAATTAATAGTGTCTTTTCCTATATTATTGTTATATATATATATATATATATATATATATATGTGTGTGTGTGTGTGTGTGTGTTATTATTTATTTTTTCTGTCAATAGTATTAACCCCATAGATAGTCCTTTGCTGGCACTAGGCCTCTGACTCCCACTAGCATGATACCAAATCAGCACTGATTCCTCTCAGATGCTGCCTTCAAGAGAGATCGAGAAAGTGAATGTGTGCCTGTCAGATTCCCTGCATGTTTCCTTCAGAATTTCTCTAAGAACTTTATTCATTCCCTCTTTAACAGACTTTATCCCATTCATAAGGTTATAATTAACAATAGTTGCTTATACTTCAACTATGTTGGAATATCCAGGGATTAGTGAAGCTGGATAGATGGGTTCTAATGTTACCATATAGAACTGGTTCTTGGTAATTTTGTTCTTGTGCTGTCCAGTAACTAGCCATCTGGCTATCAAATTTTAGAGGCATGAGGGCAAAATTCTGTGTTTATCTTTAAAGAATAACCTTTTCTTCTCATGTTTTATGTCTCTGCTTTTATGTTCTTGCTTTTGGTGTTTGCAGCTTTCAGATCCAGTACTGGAGCTACACTTTGTTTTCGTGGCATGAGTAACCTCTGTGGTTTTCAAGAGACCTCAGAGCTTCTGAATTTCATTGTGATAGCCATTAGGATTTTATATACCACTGTAAATTCTGGGTTTCTGGCTTTATCTCTAGAGTGTTTTGTACTTTTTTTAATCCTCTAGAAGAACAGTTGCTTTCAGCAACTTTGGACTGGGACGTGGAGTCTCTGGAAAGGGCACCATTGAAGATTTCTAGGCACAAATGAGTTTCAGTGGGCTGTGGACATTATATTAACTGAAACTCTTAGCTTTAGTGTGTCTTCCCATACAGCAGGATTCTGGTGCCAGATTTTTAGATAAGAAATGTTTTTTTTTTTTTTTTTTTTTTTTTTTTTTTAACCCAAAGAAGTTTCCCTGTGATTAGTGTGTTCTGCATGACCCCTGCTGGTGCAGAGCTGCTGTACAAGGGGGTTTATGTCTGGGATGACAATGAAGACCCCACACTGTGCTACTTGCACAATAATATGTGGCTGTGTCTTCAGTAGACACTGAGTTCAACTGCAGGAAAAACTGGTTCTTGGATGTGTCTCTAGTGATGGAGATTCGACTTTGGAGAGATGGGTTGTAGGAAGTGCTACCTTCATAGTATATGTATCCCATATGCTCCATTTTATTTCCTGGAAATTTCCGGACCCAATTCCAGTAAGAATTGCTGCTGGTGATGGAGGTGCCAGTGACAGAACAGGTGAGGGACAGTGACCGAGAAATTTTCACAAGGCCAGGTCCTGTTGCCTGAAGCTGCAGCTCCAATAGGATACCTTCAGACAATAGAGGGAATTCTGGTAATCACACAGAAAGAAACAAAAAACAAAAACAGACAAAAAAACCAAAAAAAAAAAAAACAAAAACAAAACAAAACAAAACAAAAAAACCTTTCATGTATGAAATGTCTGCACTAACCAGGAAGAGATGTCAACAGGTATAGAAGACTCAACTCCCTCATCTTTTAGGCTACTCCCCCTCTCTTTAGAGATCAGCCCCCAGTGTGAGATATGTGAGTTTCACCAGCCCAGGGGAAGATTTAACTTAAAGTTAGAAAATGCATTTGCATGTGGGAGCCAACCTTGACTTCATAATTGGGAAAGATGTATACAGACTGCACTTGGTTATGTAAATAAGATCATCACTGTCTCTGGCTTCCAATGGTGTGAATCTGGAGTTAATGCAGAAGGATGGTAGGAATCACTGAAACACATCTGGACATGATCCCATATTTCCATCCTAGTTCGATCTTACTACAGACACTTTTCTCATTCTAAGTTTTTACACTCTCAAATAGTGCAAAACTTCCATTCATAATTGGGTTCCTGATTTTTGTCTTTCTTGTTAGTAAGTCCACCCTGTTCCTAGTTTTCTTCTTTCTTCCTACCTCAAATATGTATTATCATCTTTCATAAGACTTGGTCTTACTGTGGTTGCATACATGATATGTTATATTTGCAGTAGAGATTTTAGCTTCATGCACAGTCTGTTACAGGCATGCTACAGTACACTTGTAGTTCTACTCTTTGGAAGAATTTCAAGATAATTTTTAATTGGAATAACAAGAGGTTAAACCAAACATTCATTATGTTTCCAATTTCTTCAATAACTCATCATAATTTTGTGTAATTTGCTTCCTTAAAAATGTCACTGTTGCTTGGATTAGGTGAAATCTTAAACTACCTTATTGAATTACGTTTTCCTGATAGATCAATATGTTGAAAACTTAAAGACAGATTTAGTATACATATTTTATGCTCTTTTTCCCATTATTTAAAGAAAATTGTAAAATTTCCACATATATACTATCTGTCTCTTTAATCCATGCATTCCTGGTTTTAATTGATGAGGGAAGTTTCTGTGGGATGTGCAGGAATCTCAGTGAATATCTTACCATATTTCTTTATCTAATCTTAGGCTATAAAATATAGAGAATGCTCTCAATGTCTGATCCAATATAGTCCTTCAACTCATGATTATAGCTGGAGAATTTTCAAAGCTATGTCATCTTATGGGCATCCAGAGCTGCATATTTGCAGATTTGGGAACTTCACAGTGACTGTGATTTTGTGGGGGAGGCGCTGGTATCTATTTGACCATAGTGTGCTCTTTTCAAATACAAAGTCATTAGATTTCTGACAATATATCTGATTTGTAATAAATAGTTTCTCACGAAGCTTCTTAGTTTGACAGCAATTGTCTATCTATATATTGAAGAAAAATAATCTGGGTGATTATTCTAGGTATAAAGATCCTGAAAAAATATATTTTATGATCCCCAGACATACACTTTCATTTTTATCATGGTGTATATGAGCTCATTCCTACCAAAGAGAAATGCCAGAATACTATAATTGGAAAGGATAAGTAGGATTAACTGTATTAGCAGACACAAAATCTCACAGAAAATCAACCATCTTCAAACTGTCATGGCTCCCTAAGGATCATAGGTCATATCCATGTTCACAGTGGGACTTATATTCAGTTCAAAAATCAGTGAGACTATAAACTGCTACATCATAAAACGCAATAAATAAGAATTATTCCAAAACTTCTTTAATGAACTTTTTCCTAAGTTCACCTATATGAACTTTATAGAAAATAAAGACAAAGGTGCTAAAGAATCTGTGTGAAAAGTAGCATCTATATATCTATGTTCAAAAGAATATTACTGATATTTGTGGTTATTTTCTTGATTTCAGCAGCAATAGCTTTCACACACTTTTAAAAATTCACTTATATTTCTTTTATTAAATTTTATTGGATGTTCTCTGTGTTTACATTTATTTTTCTCTTTTTTATTAGATATTCTGTATTTACACTTGAGATGTTATCCCTCCACCCCTCTTTGTCCATTTGCCTTCACAAAGGTGAACTCTCTTTTCTTTGTTTTTTTTTTTTTAATGATTTTATTTTCATTTTATATACAGGGGTTTTCCTGCATGTATGTCTGTGTGAGGATGTCATATTTCCCTGGAATCTGATTTACAGGCAGTTGTGAGCTGCCATGTGGTTTCTGGGATTTGAACTCAGGTCCTCTGAAAGAGCAGCTAGTGCTCTTTACCTCTGAGCCATCTCTCCACCCCTGGAGTAGTCTCTCTTAATCACACTTTACAATATTGCCTTAGAATTCCCCTATATTGGGAAAACAAGCCCTCCCTAGAACAAATGACTCTTATTACATTAATTGCAGACACTGCTATTTTCAGCTACATATGCAACTGGATCAATAGGTCTCTCAAAATGTGCACAATGGTTGGTGTTTTTGTCTATGTGAATTTGGAGGTTTGGGTTGGATAATCATGTTGTTTTTCCCATGAGGTTGCAATTCCTTTCAGATATTTAGGTATGTTTTTTAGAAACCTCAATGGGGTCTCCAAGAAAAGACCTATGGTTAGCTGCATGTATGCTCAGCTGTGTCTATATAACTCTAGTATAGTTGCTGATGGGGCATCTCCATCTGCTTCCTGCCAGTAAGTAAAGATTTAATGCTTGGATTTGGTGATTGCATATGTGGTAGATCCTAAGTTGAGGCAGGTTTTGAGTGACCTTTCTTCAATTGCTTTTATTCTATTTCACCTTAGATTTTGTCACATGAGGGTTTTGTTTTTCTTTCTAAGAAGTATTGAATCATCTACATTTTGGCGTTTCTTCTTTCTGAGATTCATAAGATCCGTAAATTGTTTCTTGACTACTGGTTATTTAGAGCTTTCTCAGGCAAATATCTGCTTATGAGTGAGTGCATGCCATGTGTATTCGTTTGTGACTCGCTACCTCAGTCGGGTTGATATACCGTAGTCCCATCCATTTGGCTAAGTATTTCATGAAGTCATTGTTTCTAATAGCTGAGTTGTACTCCATTTTGTAAATGTACCACACTTTCTGTTGATGGACATCTGGGTTCTTTCCAGGTTCTGGCTATTGTAAATAAGGCTGCTATAAACATGATGGTGCATGTGTTCTTGTTATATATTGGAGCATCTTTGGGATATAGGCCCAGGAGTGGAATAGCTGGGTTTTTAGCTAGTACTATGTCCAGTTTTCTGAGAAAATGTCAGACTGATTTTGCTAATGGTTGTACCAGCTTATAATCCCACAAACACTGGAGGAGTAATCGTCTTTCTCTACATATTTGCCAGCATCTGCTGTCAGATGAGTATTTCAAGGTGGTTTCTAGTTGAGATGAGGTTGGAAGTCTTGGTGAATTAAGAGATGGTAAGAATTCTTTTAAACTCCCAGGAAACCAGGCCCCTGCCACTATCCACAGCCCTCTAAAGATTACTGTTCATCATGCACATAAGTGCAAGACCCAAGATTCTCCACAGGGAGAGAAAATGACCACAGATCATATAGGCTCAAGAGAGGTCTTCATTTATTTTGGTATGTAAAGCCTGGATACTTAGCCAATTAACTTTATTTCCCAGACACTTCTCTCTGTGAAAGGTATTTAATAGCAGGCCCACATGGAAAAGTGATGTATGCTTTTTATTTATCCACTTTCTTCCCTGACAGTAAATGTCTTACATCCATGGAATTTTTCCTTTCATCAGGATCAGGCATGGGGAGCAGTGGAGAAACTCTTCACCTACAGAACTGTCCTCAAATGTCACATACAAGACCTCTATGTGTCCCCATCATTGGTTTCCACCAAATCCAATCCAGCAACCAACTGCTGACAAGACAAGGTCTTCCTAGTGTGGGGACAGCCTGAACTCCCCTTTTTCCTCCTCAGCCCCAGGGTAAATCCTTAGGCATGTTATTCCATATCATTTCTTCCAGGGTATCAAGCTGTGTCTGGGTAAAGAGGAGACCAGTGTGCCAATGGTCCCAGCCTTGTCCTAGGTCCAGAGTCAGGTGAGCAAGTTCTGGATAACCATTCCACAACTCACACCATGATTCCTCACCCCTGGAGCTGTGCTGTGCAGATTCTCACAAGAATATACTCTCTCTACAAACGTGTGGGATAAGCTTGAACAAACTACCTGCTTACTGCCACCCAAGGCAGTATTTCTTGATGGAATAGACACAGGTCCCCACAATTAACAGAAAACCTTCTCAGTGAAGAACAGGAAAGGGCTGACCTGAAGAAGAGAAGTGTTCATGATATTATGTGAATAATAAAATTATTAATAATAATAAAAGTGTAGATAGGGTTCAGAATTTTGCACTGGCAATTCTTACAAGAATCTGATAATTAAGTTTTCTTTTTTTCTGTCAGTAGTATTAACCCCTCAGATAATATTTTGCAGGCACCTGGCCTCTGTCTCCCATCATCATGACACCAAATCAGCAATGCTTCCTCTCAGCTTCTGCCTTACAGAGAGAGAGAGAGAGAGAGAGAGAGAGAGAGAGAGAGAGAGAGAGAGAGAGAGAGAGGGAGGGAGAGGGAGAGGGAGAGGGAGAGGGAGAGGGAGAGGGAGAGGGAGAGGGAGAGGGAGAGGGAGAGGGAGAGGGAGAGGGAGAGGGAGAGGGAGAGGGAGAGGGAGAGGGAGAGGGAGAGAGAGAGAGAGAGAGAGAGAGAGAGAGAGAGAGAGAGAGAGAGAGAGAGAGAGAGAGAGAGATGGAGCAAGTGTGCATGTCAGACTCCATGCATGTTTGCCTTTACTGAATTTCTCTAAGAACTTCATCATTTCACTATTTAACATACCTTATCACATTGATAAGTTTATATTTAAGAATTGTGGCTTGTACTTCATCTGTGTTGGGATATCCAGGGATCACTGAATCTGGATAGATGGGCTCTAATGTTTCCGTATAGAGCTGATCCTTGTTAATTCTGTTCTTTTGCTGCCCCCTGACTAGTCTTTTAGCTATGATATTTTTATATTCATACATGCCAAGTTCTAAATTTATCTTTGATTGATGAATTTTTTTCTCATGATTTCTGTCTCTGCTCTACAAAAATTCAGGTATGGGGACTGGAGCAGAGACTGAAGTGATGACCAACCAATAAATGGCCCAAATTGAGACCGACCTCATAGACAAACACCAATCCCTCACACTATTAATGATATTGTTATGCTTACAGCCAGCAGAAACTTGTTCTTTGAGAGATTCAAACCTGTGGCTGACTCAGACAGATATAGATACTCACAGCTAAAGGGTGAATGGAGCTTCTGGACTCTTATGAAAGAATTGGAAGAACTCTGGGTTCCAGTGGTGATAGGAACACTCCAGGAAGACCAACAGTGTCCACTACCGTGGATCTTTGGGGGCTCTAAAATGCTGAAACCTCAACCAAAAACAGGATAGACCTAGTCCTCCTACCCAGCACATATGTAGCAACTCTGCTACATGGTCTTCATGGTCCTGAGCTAGTATAATGGGGTTAATCACCAAAACTGTTGCCTGGTGGGGGTATATTCTTTTAGCTGGGCTGCCTTGTCTTTCCTCAATGTGAGAGGAGGGTCCTAACCTAATAAGTCATAATGTGCTATGGTGGGAGAATAATGAGTGGAAAACCACTCAGTAGAAGGGGAAAGGCTGGAAGGATTGTGGGAGGGGTGACTTGAAGGGGGCAGTGAGTATTATATAATGAAATACCTAATATTAATAAAAGTATTAATAGAATTCAGAATTTCTCACTGGGCATTTCTACCAGTGCCAGATAACTAAGTTTTTCTATCAGTCGTATGAACCAAATAAATAACCTTTTGCTGGCATCTGGTCTCTGTCCCCCATGAGAATGACATCAAATCTACAATGCTTCCTGCAGCAGCTGCCATACAGAAGAGTGAAGAAAGAGAACTTGTGGCTGTTAGGCTCCCTAAATATTTGTCTTTGCTAGATATCTTTATGTGTTTCATGTGCCAATAATAGTCATTAACACCCTCATACAGTTAGGTTTAAGGACATTTGCTTGCACTTCAGTTGTGTTAGAATGAGCAGGGTTTGCTCTAGTTGGATAGATGGGCTTTAATGGTGCCATATTCCTCTGATTGTTGTTCATTTTGTCCTTATGCTAAACACTAATTACATTTAGCTATGACGTTATTATCAGTTTAGGTGCCAATTTCTGATTTCATCTTTGATGGTTGATGTCAGGAGCCATAAAAGGATAAGTTAATATCTTGCAAGTGATCATCCTGAGTTTGTCTGCTCAGGATTTTTATATAATGTGTGACTGATTCACTCTTATTCAGCAATCCTGTAAGGAATTTATTTTAGGAAAGATTCCTGCTATTAATATGTTTTACTATTATTATGCATATATAATAATCATTAAGTAATAGAAAACCCATTTGGTACTGATCTATGAAGATTTATTGTTTTGTAGTGACGCTATATTGACAAATTAGTGCTTCTTAAGTCTTAATGATGATCCTAGAAGAATTCCTAAAATTATATAAGTGAGTATTAAACTTTTTTATAGTGAGACTGCCATTAGGCCATTTCTGATATTCAAAACTGCAAAGAGAACTCTGCCGATTCACCAAGTGTCACCAGTTAATTGTTCTTAGTAACAGACTCTCTCCTACTCATAGTGCATTAAAGAGGTTGTAAAACAATTAACCAAAGTTTGTAATAAAGGAACTAACAATTTACTATAGGTGTGAGGATAGAGGATAAAATATTGACTGTGTTTATCTATTAAAAACTTCACTAATAACTTAGTTATGGTTTTAAAGCTTCAGTGAACCTGTGGAGCTGAGACAGGTGACAAATATTTACCCAGATAATGTCTCCTGTTGGATAACCATGTAAGCATTCTCGGTTGTAAACATCTATTTCAATTTATGATTCAATTTCTTGGGTGAACTTGTTTTGAACTTTGTGACATGTGATAATGTAATCTGAAAGCTGCATAAGTTATGGGGATAAAGAGAAAGAGATACATTCCCATCCTTTTGTTCTCTTAGAAGAGCTTTTTGCCCCCTTTGAAAATATTGTTTTCTTTCCCCACTTCAGATCTTTCTGCTTCCATTGAGGTAGAGCTTCCATGGGACACATTTACTACATAGTAATAAATATTATAATCACTTTTCTAATTGTCTCTTTTCCATCCTTCAACTTCTGACTAACAGGCTGAAAGTTAGAGCCAGGCACTTCCAGCTGAGATATTCCAAAATTTATTTACTTAATTCTTTGCTGTTTGAGGAAGAGGTGCTAAATGCCAGAGACTTCAGTTTCTGGGCTCAGAGGGTCACAGAAGGTAACTCAACTACAGTAGCACAGTAACTTAGGCTTAGACAGTAAACTTTTTATTATACAGCAACCCTAAATATCTCATAAGACAAAGTCTTACTCTCCACTGAAGCTTTTTTTTTTTCACTGCTCTGACTGAAGAAGAATGAATAAGAAAGAACACTAACCCCAGTGTTGTTCCATGGCAGGATACATGTTTTTATTTTGATTTCTGTTTCTGCTCCTGTCTGGATAAAATGGTTTTCTAGTGAGAAGAGAGCCTCTAATTCCAGTATGGGCTTACCTTTTTTTTTTTTTTTTTTTTTTTTTTTTTTTTTTTTGTGGCCTGAGTAATTCTGTAGTGTTCAAGGGGCCTCTGGGTTTATGCAATTCAGTGAAATGAGATGGTCAGTAGGGTTCTGGGTACCAATGTAGCTTCTGGAGTTCTGGCTTCATCTCTAGAGTTTCTAGTACTGGTTTATCCTCAGGAGAACAGTTGTCTTCCAATGTGATGGTAGACTGGGTGATGAACCATGTGGATTTAAAAATTTCTGGTAACAAATGAAAGAGATTCAATAGGCAGTGGGCATTATATAAACTGAAGATTATAGCACCATTGTGTCTTTCTGAACAACAAGAGACACGTGGCAAGACATGTTTTTACCCACTCTGAAGAAGATTCCCTGTGTTTGGTGTGTTCTACATGCCACCTGCTGGTGCTGAGCTGCTCTACAAGGAAGTTTATGTCTGGGATCACAATGAAGATCCCACACTGTGTGTCTTGCACAGTAATATGTGGCTGTGTCTTCAGTAGTCACAGAGTTCAACTGCAGGAAAAACTGGTTCTTGGATGTATCTCGAGTAATGGAGATTCGACTTCGGAGAGATGGATTGTAGTAAGTGCTACCACCATAGTTAATGTATCCCATATACTCCATTTTGTTTCCTGGAAACTTCCGGATCCAGTTCCAGTAGGAATTGCTGCTGGTGATGGAGTTTCCAGTAACAGAACAGGTGAGGGACAGTGACTGAGAAAGTTTCACAAGGCCAGGTCCTGACTCCTGAAGCTGCACCTGGGCCAGGATACCTTCAGACAAGAGAGGCAATTCTGTTAATCACACAGGAAAAAAAATTATCCTCATGGACACATTTAAAAAATGTCAACACTCACCAGGAAGAGCTGTCAACAGATACAGAAGTCTCAATTCCCTCATCTTTTAGGCTCCTGCCCCCTTGGTCAGAGGTTAGCCTCCAGTGAGAGATATGTGAGCTGGCCCAGGCCAGGAGAGATTTAGCTTAGAGGTAGAAGATGAATTTGCATATGGGAGCAAACCTTATCTTCATAATTGGGGAAGATGTATATGATGGTACTTGGTCGTTAAAGTGAGACCATAGCTGACTCTGGCTTCCAATAGTGTGAATCTGGCATTAGTGTGCATGCAGACAGTAGGAACCACAGGAAACACATGTAGACATGATCCCACCTTTCCACCCTAGACCAACCTTCCTAAAGACACTTTTCTCATCATGTGTTTTGGGACACTGAAGTCAGCGACAACCTTCTTCATATGTGGGTTCATGACTTCTTGGTTTCTTATTAATAAGTCCACCCTGTTTCTGATTTTCTTCACTCTTCCTACACATGGTATGTGTCATTACCTTTCCTAACACTTGGCACAATATCTTACTCTTGTTGCACAGATGTCTGACTTAAACATTGAAACTTGCAAACATATTCAGTATTTATTTGTTTAATGCTCTTTTTCCACTATTCAAAGAAACTGTAAAATTCTCAAAGTATCTAGGAATCTGTGAGAAAAGTGACAGTATTATTGATCTATCTTCAAAGGAACATTCCTCATATTATTGGTAATTTCCTTGATTTCTTCAGCAAAGGTCAGGTTTTAACAGTCAGCTTTCATACACTTCTTTTTATTTAAAAACTATATTTTAAAAAACAAAGATAAATGTACATTTTTTACATAGAAGTATACAAATACATTTTTAAGGTTGTAATTAAGTATTTGTGGGTACATACACATACACATATGTATATATGTAACAATAATATATGAAAAGAGGGTATTAATTTGAGGGGATAGGAGAGAAACAGGGAGGGGTTGTAGGAAGGAAAGGGGGATGAGATAGAGTTATATTTTCATTAAAATATATTCTTTTTTTCTTGAACTTTACACAGTCTGTGAGTTGTTTCTAGGTTGTTCAGAGCTTTCTGGGGTTAGTATTCCATTATCAGTGACTGCATATTATGTCTGTTTTTAGTGACTGGGTTATCTCACTCAGAATAATATTCTCTAGATGCAACCATTTTATTAAGAATTACGTTAAACCATTGTTTATGATAAATGAGTAGTACACCATTGTGTAAATGTACCACAATTTTTGTATCTATTCATCTACTAAAGAACATCTGGGCTCTTTCCAGCTTCCGGCTATTATAAATAGAGCTGCAATGAATATTGTGGTGCATGTATCTTTGTTATATGTTGGAGCATCTGTGGCATAATGCCCAAAAGTAGAATAACTGAGTCTTCAGGTAGTACTATGTTCAATTTTCTGAGGAACTGCCAGACTGATTTCCAGATTGGTTTTATCAGTTTACAATCCCATCAACAGTGGAGAAGGGTTCCTCTTTCTCCAAATCCTAGTCAGCATCTGTTTTCATCTGAGTTTTGGATCTTGGCCAATCTGACTGGTGTGAGGTGGACTCTCAGGGTTGTTTTGGTTTGCATTTCATTGATGGCTAAGTACGTTGAACACTTACTTAGGTGTTTCTCATCCATTCGATATTCCTTGATTGAAAACTTTTGGTTTAAGTCTGTACCCCATTTTTAATAGGGTTGTTTGATTCTCTCTGGTATCTCATTTTTTGAGTTTTTTGTATACCTTTGATATCAGACCTCTATCTGCTGTGGAGTTGGTATATATATTTTCTCCCTCTGTTGACTGCCATTTTTTTTTTGATAGTGTCTTTAGTCTTACAGAAACTTTGCAATCTCATTAAGTCCCATTTGTCAATCTTTGACCTTAGAGCTCGAGCTATTCGTGTTCGGTTTAGGAAGTTTTCTCCTGTGCCTATGTGTTCTAAAGTTTTTCCTACTTTATCTTCTAATAGTTTCAGTGTACCTGGTTTAATGTGAAGATCTTTGATCCACTTGCACTTGAGCTTTATACAAGGAGATAAGAAAGGGTCTATTTTCATTCTTCTGCATGCTGAGTGTCAATTGGACCAACACCATTTGTTGAATAGGCTGTCTTTTTTCCACTGAATGTTTACAGCTCCTTCTAAACATGCCCTCATATCCCTAACAACACTTGGGACACGTGATGCTCTGACCTTGTATTCTGCAGGTGCTTCCAGAATCTATGGCATGGGTTTCAATCATCAGAAATATTGCATATTCCCTCTCCCCAACTTTATTTTTAAACTAAATTTTTATTTTATGCTTTCTCAGGATGAGATTGTGCCACCCTTAGGAAAGTCCAATTCAACATGTTAATGCTCTATATGTTATTCTAAATAGAATGAATGTTGTATTTAAATATTTCAAACAGAATTAAAGTCATATATATTTGATAATACTCAGAATATTTTTATCATTTCCCATCCTACTCCACTTCTCTTGACCTGGAACTCCCTGTGTGCCAGTGCCCCCTGCTGGTCATGACCAGCTTATTGAGAGTTTTATGTTGTAGCTAAAAAAAGTATTTTTTTACACAGTAATGCATGGCAATGTTCTCAATTCTCATTTCTCAGACTGTTCATTTGTAGATACAGTAAGTTATTAGAATTGTCTCTGGAATGGCAAATCTGCGCCTTATACGCTGCTTAGGTTTTACAGTTCAATAATATTCTATATCTGATAGCCACTCTAATCCTTTCTTAGGCCTTGGCAAACCAACTCCACGGTGAGTAGTCTGTGTACAGTACTAATCTCTGAATGGGAAATAATGGCTTAATCCAGGACTGAGCTTTTCTACCACAGGAGATGCTCAGCACTGTGCTTGTTTTGTTGTGTAGCAGAAGTTCCTATTTGCATCTCCTCTAGGTAAGTAGCAAGCTCTGCTTATGGTAAGTTATTTTGATCCTGGATAATCATGACAATTATGTATAGTTATGTCATGTATTTTAAAATGTGAAGATGAAATAGTGTTACATGCTCTCATATTTCCAGATCACACTAAGGTCTGTTTTATTATCTCCTGTGTATGGATTTGTGCTTCTCCATTCTGCTTACAGCTTCTCTCACATGTAAAACTTGGCCACAGTCAGATTTGTCTGGGGAAGATATATAATGCCACTGAATGTGATGGGAAACACTGGATTTTGTTATACTTTAATTCAGGTAAATATGAATATATATTTGAAGCAAATGTACTTGATATCAGACGACTGGATATTTCTCTGGTTCTAAGCATCAATAAAAATGGTATATTGTCTAATTTTCAATACAGTCACAAACGTGACCACATATTTTATCCTGAAAGCATCCAGAAAACATATGGTGAATTCTCAAATTTTCTTTAAACTCTATTGTTCTGGTAATGTGAGATATTATTTGTTTGATATGCCTTTCATTACTCACATCTCTGTGTTTGTTATAAAAAACAACAACAACAACAAAAAGAAACACAAAGCAAAAAACTTTTTCTGTCAATTGATTTTGGATCAATGTAATCTAACTGTTTTAGTCATTTATGTAATGTAGACATAATTCCCTGAACTAGGAGAGATACTCCTATTGGAAAGAATCAATACAATACATATATATCAACACAGGGTAAATTTTTGATTGTATATCCCTTGAGAGTCTGCTCACTGGATCCCAAGTAGAAATGTAGAGAACCTGAAAGCTTCTGTCTTCATGATATGTGACACCTTGGAGGTTTCAAATAAGTGTTAAGGCAGGGTCTCCCTGTAACAGCTCTGAGACACAGCATTAAGCACACAGAAACCATTGAAAGAACCTTAGGACACACATATCCTGAAAAATGCCCCCAAGGGAAAGACATGGCAGCTTCATAGTCAGGACTGGAAATTGTACTTTGAAATCTATTTTGCATGGAGAATGCTCCTGAGGGAGAAAGAATTGAGCTGGAGACTCTGGTGAAACTACTTGAGAAGGAGCAGGATGTGTGTCTCTGTTGGACAAAATGTGTCACTAAAGGCAGGCTTGAGACTTCATATGATTTACAGCTTTCTCAGAGTTTCCTTGTTATTGTTATTGTTGATTATATCAGGAACTTCAGTTTCTGCTTGCTGACATGATTTTCTTTCATGCTATGGCCCTCCAGATCTATAAACCAAATTAAACATTGTGTTTGATAAGTTGTCTTGGATGTAATATTTTAAAGCAGCAACCAAAAAAAATTAATGTGAGGTTTTTTTTGATGAATTCACATTGCAGAAATCATTAACACTTATGTTGTCTCACGATGTAAAGCAGGGCATATAACATGACATTTATCTTCCAGAACACATTTATTGTGTTATTTAATTTGAAAATTTCAAAAAAAAATATTCTTTAATTTTGCTTTACAACCCAGTCATTAACACCCCCCTATTCAGTACTTTGACTATTTCTCATATCATATTTCCTCCCCTATCTTCAAGCTAATGTACAGACACCCTCACCACATCCCCCACAACTCTCACCTCTGTAGGCTCTTAAGTATATTAAGAGTTAGATGTATCTTTTCTCACTGAGGCCACAGAGAGTTTTATGCTATAAATGTGTCTAAGGGCCTCATATCAGCTGGTGTGTCCTACCTGGTTACTGTCCAGTGTCTTAGATATCTAAAGGCACAGGTCAGTTATACTGCTTGTCTTTCTAAGAAGATGCCCTACTCCTCAACTTCTTCCAGATTTACCCTAATTCAGCCTCAGGAATTTCCAGCTTCTGTCCATTGGTTAGGCATCAGTATCTTCATCTGTCTCAGTCAGACGATTGTTGGGTTTCTCAGAGAGCAGCCATGCTAAGCCTTCGTCCGTTAGCACACCACAGCATAAGTAATAGTGTCAGGCCTTGGATCATTGACTTGAGATGGATTCCAAGTTGGCACTATCACTGGTCCTCTTTTGGCTAGGGCTCTTCTCTATTTTTGTTCCTTAGGTTATTTTTAGAAAGAGTCAGAAAGGGCTAGTATGTGGAGCCTCCTGAATTAGGTGCCATTAAAGACCTCTGAGTATAATTTAAGAAGTTTTGGGGTTGTGGGCATTGAATTAACTGAGCATCTTAGGAACAGTTTGCCTTCCTTTACAGCAAGAGTCCTGTGGTACAGTTTTGGGAAACATTTATACACTCTAATAGATTTCCTGTGCTTGTTGTATGCCCCCAGGGGGTACAGAGCTTCTCTGAGGGAGATTTATATCTGGGCTCATACTGAAGACTGACAATGAGTGTTTTGCACAGTAATATGGCTGTGTCCTTGGTAGTCACATAGTTCAACTGCAGAAAGACTTTATTCTTGGAATGTGAAGGGAGAGGGTTAGGAAGAGAAAGAGAATAGGAGAAGTAGAAGGGTAGAGGCCTGTCATGAGCACATGGAAAGAGGGGGGAAGAAATGGGTAGAGGAGGGACAAAGAGGGTGGAGCAAGAGAGCAAGCATGGAAGGGCAATAGTGTAAGAGGACAAGAGGGTAAAAGTGCTTGTTACACTTCTTGAGTTATACATATTCAGAATGGCCATCCCTGAATTCAAGCAGTAATAAAGAACAGAAGTAAAAAAAAATGCATTACATTGGTACAGAGACAGACATGTTATTAAATGGCATAGAAAACAAGACACAGAGATAGAACCACAAACTTTTGCACAATTGATCTTTGACAGTTTAAAAAATATAAAATAATGTAAAGAAAGTATCTTCAATAAATGGAAGTATCTATGTAGAAAAATGAAGTTATATTTATATTTGTCATTTTTAACAAAGCTTTTACTCCAAGTGTGTCAAACACTTCCACCTAAAACCAGACACAATAACTCTAAATAAAGAGAAAGTGGGAAAGAGTCTTGAACTCCTTGGCACTGGGTGAAGTAAATGGGGAATTTCCTGAACAGACATCCACTGGAGCAGGATATAATATCAAGAGTTGATAAATGGAATCTCATGAAACTAAGAGGCTTCTGTAAGTCAATGGAGACAGTGAATAGGACAAATTTGCAACTTACAGATTGAAAATAAAACTTATTAACTCTATATTTGATAGAATGCTAACATACAAAATATGTAAATACTAATAAAGCAAACTTCCATTAAAATAGCAATCATAACTGGGATATAGACTTAAAGAGATAATTCTGATCAAAGGAATCTTTAATGGCAGTTAAGCACTTTATGCAGATGTCCTTGAGAGGTTTTTGCAAGATTAAACATATGGATTCAACTGATATTTATAAAAACAGTGCAGACATGTGTTGACTACATTTTTCAACTTCTCTTTTCCTTCAGTTCCTCCTTTTTTATGCTAGAATGATTCAATGAAAACATTTGTTTAAAGAAACTCACATGTCTCTGAGTGAAAGATGCATTCTCTGGAGCAGGAAAATTAAGCTGTTGCATGTAAAACCAGTATGTCAGAACAGCAAATATATCCTATTTAAACCAAGATTTAAACCTGAAAACTAGTCACTGCAGAGAAGGTGTACAGTGTCAGCCAGTACATCATCTTATGGTTATAACATTCCCTGAAGATGCAATGCATATAATGACAATATCTCTCTTGCACAGATGACAAATCTATGGCACAAAAGAAGGCAGAACACAGCTGAGCTGACTATGGGATTAAGTATTTGTTACATGGAATATAATACCATTTCTAAACAAATATTATGAGCATACCATACCCTGGGATTTATTTCACAGCTCATTACTCAATGTCTTACATGGTACCCATAGGCCTGGATTCTCACAGGTGAATCTGATGTACATGTAATGCATTTCAATCATCATGGACATCTAATAACCCCTTCTCTCAACTTCATTTGAAAACTTATTGGTTCCTTGTTTCTACTGGATGAGATCTTGTTCACAGGTGAGTTCCATCTGCCCCACTAGTGTTCTCTGTATATTGTTCATGTCAGACTGCATCCTGTGTTTAATTATGTACAACAGAATAACGGAAACATTTGTGTACATATTTGTTTAGTTTAACGATTAGTAGAAATTGATCATATGGAGAGGTTTTATATAATGTGTGAATTATATCTGAGACCATTCAAACTTATAGTATTTAATTATACATTTATTATGTATTTTATGAAAACTTAAAATGTTTCTATTCCATTCAGGTTAAGGGTACATTGACCTACAGAATGTACCTAAAGATAGTGTAGAAACTAAGTATCATGGTAATTACCACAGCACATACTCCAGTGTCTAATGATATTTTCTTTTATTAAATTATTTATTTAAATTTTAAATGGTATCCTTTTCTCAGTTTTTTTCTATTGAATTCTCCAATACCCATCCCCTCCCCTTACTTCTTTGAGGGTCCTCCTCTACCCACTCATCTAACTTTCCACTCCCTCCTACCTAATGCTCTGCCATTCCACTGCAGGGAGGCATCAAGCCTCGACAGCACCAAGAACCTCACCTCCCATTTATGCCCAACAAGACCATTCTCTGACACATAAGAAGCTGGGGCATGGGTCTCTTCATGTGGACACTTTGGTTGGAGGTTTGTTCCCTGGGAATTCTGGGGGTCTGGTTGGTTGGTATTGTTGTTCTTCCTATGCTTTTGCACACTACTTCAGGGCCTTCAGTCCTTTCTCTAACTCCTCATTCACAATCTTAATACACATAAGTTGATCTGGAGTTCGCAGGGTGCTCATTGCCCCCTGCTGGCCTCAGTGTGTGACTATCAGTAGTACATGGCTGTGTCCTCATTTCTTGGACTGTTCGTTTGTAGATACAGTAAGAACTTAGAAAATTCTCTGGAGATGAAAAATCTCCCCTTCACAGACTCTGCATAGTTTTGTACACTCATATCATATTTGATATTTGCTATCCACTCTGTCCCCTTCCCTGGGGCTTGGCTAATTCAGTTCATCCAGTAAGCACTGAAGGTGAATCCAGAAGCTTCACATGAGAGTTTAAGAGATGCTCCAGACTGAACCAAGCTTCCTCCTCCTAATTCTATCAGCTGAACATCATCTGTATGGCTGAAAGAAAAAGAAAAAGAAAAGAAAAGAAAATCAGTCAGAAAATTATCACAAATCCCACCATCCATCTATTGTGAGTCCTTTTACACAAACAGAGTCTCTTCTACATGCATTACCTTTCAAAATAGAAAACATGAAAATGCATCTAAGTCCCAATTCCATTGCAAATTCTATATGTTCACTGCCAATCTCACAGTGGGAAGACCTGGCTGGAATCTAGGCTGAGCTCCTCTGCTGAAGGTGAGGTTTAGCCTGGGCTGGTTTTGTTGAGTAGCAGAAGTTTCTATTTGCATATCCTCTTGCTATAAAACATTTCTGATGGAAGTGTGTGAGAAAATAGTGCTAACAAAAGCTGCAAGGTTTATTTTTATTGTTGACAATTATCTCCATTATATGTTGTTATGTCATGACTTTGTAAATATTAAATATCACACTGTCTCACTGATATATAATTTCAGTGTCATGGTTTGTTCTCCCTCATGCTGTTTACAGCTGTTCTGTGAGAGAACCCTTGGACAGAGGAAGATTTGTCTGATGAAGTTCAACAATATCTTAATGTGATGGGGAATCTTGATTTTGTTTCATTTTATTTCATAAAATTATGAGCACATAAATTGGATGAAGCAGATAACCTTGACTTCACATGCCTGCACAAGTACAACCTCACAAGCTAAGCATCCATACACATGTAAACTTGTGTAGCTATTAACATTGCCAGAGACATGAACACATATTATATCCTGAACATTAGAAGTGGTCTTGATGCAGACTGCAAGAGAATTTTTATTCCACATCATATACCATGCAGGGGTAGAGGACTGTGGGACCCCATTGCAGGATCAGGACAGCTTTTGTAGGTCTCACAAGGCTGGCAAATCACAAACCAATCATGGCAAAACCCACAAATCACAAACCAATCATTTTAAATTATCTAAGCCCACACTTCATAGACCAATCAGTTCCCTAGTCTCAGAGGTCTGTATTTGAGAGGTCTCCAGGGTTTGCGTGACAATGGCACTCAGTATAAGTCACTAGGGCAGGGAGGTTTCTATGGTGCAAGCAGTTTGCAGAAGCTTCAGCTTATCTCCTGTTAACTTACTAGGCCCAGCTCGAGTATCCAAGGTCCTTCCCTATGCCCTTTTACTCAGCTTTATACAGAAAGCAGGCTCCAGAACAGCAAGGAGTGTGACCTTATATCTACTTACTGACAGAGAGCAGGGTCTGGAATTTGAATTATTTAGGGGTTCTTAGGCATGGGTGTTAAGGCTCCTTTAGCTTTGGGTCCTAGTAGGGGTTAAGCTATATTTTTTATCCTTTCATTCCCTCTTCTCTAGTTAGTAGTTGTAATCTTAGACCTGGGAAGACTAAATAAAAGTTTTATCTCAGCCCTGGGGGGGAGTGTTTGCAATGTTGTCTAAATACTGTGATCTGGACTGCACTTACTCATTCCCTAAAAAAGCAACAGATCTATTAACTATGCAAGGTCCAACTGAAAGCAACAGGAACAAAATCATTACAGGTCCCATCAGAGCAGAAAGAAGGGTGGTCATTCAAGGAGACCTGCCGAACAATCTGTTAAAGCACCTTTGGCCAGCTTCCCTTTCCCTTTAATGTCTCGCTAACCATTTTCTGAGTTGGCTCATGGGGTTTCTGATTGCCCCGGAGTGATCTACATAAAAGCAACATTTTTTTTTCTTCAGAATTGCACACAAACCTCTTTTTTTTTTTTTTTTCAGAAACAGCAGACCCAATTCCCTCCATATCTGTAGGACCACTTCAGACAAAAAGGCCAGTGATTCCTCTTGGTTGCTAAAAGATTTCTCTAAAGCTTGGAGATGTATATTAACTTTCTTAATGTCAAACATCTGGTCCAGCTAAGAGGCTACCAGTCTTCAACAATCTTAGAAATCTCAGAATGACTAATATCACCTGATAATGAGAAGCACAAAACACAGTTTCTAAAACTAGCCAGAGAGAGAGAGAGAGAGAGAGAGAGAGAGAGAGAGAGAGAGAGAGAGAGAGAGACTGCTGCTGATCACTTGGACAGTCCCACCTCTCTCAAAATGTTGGCACATCAGTCTTTAGCCTTCTGGACCAGGATCATATCTGACAGACCTTTCAATGCAGAAATTTAAAGGGCTGATAATTTTGGCTTGGCAAAGATTATGAGTCAACTATTCTGCATAAGTGTCCTTTTCTGGTCAATATTGTTTGTATATGAGGCAATTCTTGCCAAGTGGCTGTCTCGCCACAGTTGGAGCAACTCCATTGATGTTCAATTTCCTCTTAGAATCTGAGGAAGTGCACTGTCTTTAGCAGACAGGTTTCTTGTCAAATGAGCGTTAATTAAAAAAAAAAAAACTCTATAAATATCAAATTTTGTAGACTTCTGGAGCTTTTGAAGATTATTTATTTACATAAAACATCTCTGCACTCTTAATCCTTCACTACTCTTGGCCATCTTAAATTGAAATTCTCTTTTTTAAAAACATCCTTTTAATGACTCAGAACCATGAGCTAGTTATCTAGCCCTCAGCTAGATTGTTTAACCAACTAAACAGAATGTTGAAACTCTAAATCTACATCAATTTAACTTTTAGTACTGTAAAGATAATAACTTTCACTTTGTATCAATTAGAAGGATTCTTACCAATGAAGATATGACATTAGCTTAGTCGACAAAATAGGATTATGACTGTATAAACAAACCAAGCTAATTCTTTCCTGTATGACTATGAACATTTCATTTTTTTTATAAAAACAACCATATAATCCTGACTTTTAACCTCCTCCCCAAATGTCCAGGGAATTGGGCAGTGAGTCATCTTAAGTTTCTTCAAACTGAATATATGGGCATTGAGAACTTAGAAGTGGGGAGGTGTATGAAGAAGCTCAACAGGCTTCAAGAGGAAAAGACACACTGGTGGTTTTTTGTAGTCTCTCATGTCTGGAATCAGGCCAGTTCAGCATTCTGATGACAAGCTTTATCAGAGTTGTCAGTCTGAAACATTTAAAACAACAAAAAACCTTTTACTATCAAGAGATATATTATCTCTCATTATAAATTTACTTTTTTAGGTGGTATACCTCTATAAAATTTAATTTAAATAACTGCAGCAAAAACTCTAGCTAATAAATGATCTACATAGCAAGTCCCAACTTCCTGCCATCAAGGCATCAGTATAACAATAAAAGACTCTCAGCTATTCTCTGAGGCTAAACATTTTAAAGACACCCATTGCTTTTAGAAATAATACAAAAACAAATATAAAAACAATCTTTTAAATCTATGACAATTTATTCAGAATGGCAGCTGAATGGGGTAAGCCAGGCTGTGATGCTCTCCTAAGTTCTACAGCTCCATCATATTTTCAAAAAGCTGCAACAATCTACACCTGCTTGACTTTTTTTATCCTAATTACAAATACATGAGTTAAAATCTTAAGCCTGTGATCAAACTGCAAACTGCAGTCAATGGAACACCAGCACTTTTATTATTTTTAATTTTTGTAACATTAGAACATAACCACAATTTTAGAAAAATAAAACTATTTTTTAACAGTGCAAATGATCTATTCTTTATAAAAAACAATACCAAGTTTACTACTTTCACGCCACATATTTTGGCTACAAGTTTTTATATATGAATGCATGATGGCATAGCTTTTAATATCTTATTATTTTAAATAATATCTTTTAAGTCTGTTTTCTAGAAGAATTACATAAAATATTATCCCAAGTTTGGGGTATCCACAGAAAACTGTTTTCTATATATAGAAAAGACATGGCTCATGCCATGTGTTGTTGTCTAGGATGACTCTGACCAAATTACTAGATTTAAACAAACTTTGGGTATCAATGTTACACATTTTTAATCATACCCAGTTGCTTATAAGCCAATAATCTAAGATCAAAACATACAGAGCATATTTATACCTTCTAAAACCAGTCAAAAGCAAACATGAATTGACCACACATCTTATATAGTTAAAGCACATACAAATTTTATTTTTAGCTGTAATTTCAAGAAATGAGCACCCTATAACCTGATGAAGTCAGTAAACACAGAGATTTTTCTAAGAAGAACAGCCATCATCTCTAAACCAAGAGCAGCATATTTAGCTTGGGGTCCATGGACGGGTTAGGCTATATTTGTTATCCTTTCAGTTTTCCTTAAAACACACAGTAAGCTTGTTTATTTATAGAGCACGAGTGTGTAAAATTACCTTAAATATTTATTTATTTATGTATTTATTTATTCATGTATGTATGTATGTATGTATGTATGTATGTATGTATGTATGTATGTATTTATTTATTTATTTATTTATTTATTTATTTATTTATTTATTTATTTGGTGTTGGAAAATGTACCCAGTGCATTGTGTATGCTAGGTAAACACTCTTCCATGAAAATACATTTTCAGATCTGAATACCCAAGAAAGAATTCTCAGACTTTATGAAGCTGAAAAAGAAGGAAGGCCAAAATGTGGAAGCCTCAGTTCTTCCTAGAAGGGGGAACAAAATACTCGTGGGAGGAGGTACAGGATCAAGTGGAAGAGCAGGGATTGAAGAGAGACTGCCTCACTTGGAATCCCAGGTATCCATTTCACGTGCAGCCACTGAGCCCAAGCACCATACCTGATGCTGGGAAGTTATTGCTGTTGGGAACCAGAGAGGGATGCCTCCTCATGGGCTCTGTCAGAGTCATGCAGCTGAGCATGCTTGCAGCTAACCATGAGACTGAGAATGGGGATCCCAGTGAGGGTTCTTGGAGGATAGGATGAAGGAGCTGAACTGTGCTGAGGCCTCATGGGAAGAACAACATTGAAGAACAACCAAATCCTCCTCAGCTCCCATGGACTAAGACACCAACCACTGAGCACACATTGAGAGGTCATGGCTCCAGTTGCATAAGCAGAGGAGAGTAGCAGTGTCTCGAATCAGTGTAAGAAGAGGCCTTTGGTTCAGAGAGGACACATTTTCCCAGTGTATGGGAATGCCAAGGCACTGAGGTGGAGAGGGTGATTGGAAGCTAGTGCACCATTGTGAAGACAGGTAGAGGGGGAGGGGGAGGGAAGTGGGGTGGGCAAAGGGGATAACCTGTCAAATGTAAATACAGAGTTTCTGTATTTAACTAATTTAAATAATACATTTCCAGCTATTTATTTAGTTTTATGCTATATGTACGAGTCTTTTGCCTGTATATGTGTGTGTGCACCATGTGCCATAGTGCCCATGGAGGCAAGAAGAGGAGTTAGGATTTTCCAGAACTGGAAATAGAGATGGTTATGAGTCACCATGTGACTGCTGAGACAAAGCCTAGGTCTCCTGCAGGAGCAGCCAGTGCTCTTAACTGATGAACCAGGCTTTCAGTCTTTAAATAGTTTTAGTAATATTGATGTCATTTATTTATTCATCACTGTCTTGGCTGTGTTTACGATGAATGTTACTCTATTAAAGAATTTAATATCTTCTAAATATCTAAAAATATCATTGCCTTCAGAATCAAAGACACTTGACACTGGTCTTTCTTTGTAGTTTTAAATATTCTTAACTGAAGGAGTATTCTTTGTTCAGGCCCACTTCATAGTAAGTTTCTGGAATATATTTTAGTATTTTTTAGATAATAAAATGTATAAATATTTCAGACTAAATATTTTCACCGGTTCTGTCTTTGTAGTCCATACCGGGTGCATTAATTTTTTTGAAAACAAATTTTTACAAGAAAAATTTAATCAAATAAATTGTTATGGTTCATTTGAATGTTTGTTAAATTTATGTGCTACAAAATTTCAGGACCTTTCAACTTCAATACCTCATGTTTAAAAAATAAACCTATCCAATTAAGAACAGGAGAGAGCTGCTTCAAGAGTCTCATGACAAGTTAAAATGTCACAAATCTCAATTATGGTGTTTTTAAAGCTAAGTCTTCTCTAACCTTTGAGGTCTCCTAGTTTATTTCTCCACTTAAAAAAAAATCACTGTACTTCTCTCACTGAAGCTTCAATGTTTAGCTGCACTTAGCAAACTCTGATAGTGGAAGTTTCACATTGTTCTTTTTGTTTAATTTTCACTAAGAGATTGCAACCAGACCTGAAACAAGGAAAGTAGGCCTTATGACTAAGTGTGCACCACCATTGTCACCGAGCTTCAGACAGAGGCCTGGGGGATTGAAAAAGAAACACACACACACACACACACACACACACACACACACACACACACACACACATACACACACTCACACACACACTGGTCATTCAGCAATGGGTGAATGCCACCGGAGCTTTAATCTGGACTGTTTTTGTAAGAAATAAACAACAAAGCCTGGGGAGGCCAGGTGCAAATCAGGATGTTTTCAGGGTAAAGATAGCTGGGACTGAAAGTTTTGGGGTGTGGTTAAGAACCACAGTGGATACAAGTCCTTAGCAAAACAAGTGGAGGAAGGGAAAATAAGGCCAGGCTCCAATGGTGGGTTACAATAGCTCCTCCTTTTATATCATGTAAAAGACAAATCTGTAAAGGGGAAGTAGAGGCTCAAATGAGTGAAAAAGTGGCATAACTCTATTTCAAGCTGTGCCTTGTCTTAGGATCAATCTGGGGATTCAAGGCCCTTGCCCTTCTCTGGGTAGCCTGTAAGAGTTCAGAGCCTCTCTCTTAGGTTGTCCTGCTCCCAGAAGGGTGCCTGTCCTTGGCTAACTGTTTGTCAGTATGGCCACAATTTTTCTGTGGTCCAAAATGTTACATTGACCTGGACTGGAACCAAAAGAGCATGCTTCACAGAGGATGCAGGAAGGCAGTAAAAAGCCTCTCTTGCAGTCTCAGCTGCATGTCATGACCTTGTCTTATATGAAGGAGGGAAGTAGCATGGCACCCAACTCTGGACATGCTGGATGCTTGGAGCACAGGCATGGTAAAGGATTAGAGAGTAGAGGCCAAGAGGGAAAAGGTACTAGCATATTGTGTCAATGAAATCTCTTCCTTCATTAAGGATGTTGTACTGTTGTCTCACCAGCATCAATTGAAAGCTGTAAGTTGACTTTGCAAAATACCTAGAAACTTATTAAAAATAACTGGTGCAAACATGAGAATGTGGTAAATGCTGGACATACCCACAAATAAAAGTGAAATAATAACAGTTATAAATAAATTATTACATCAATTTCTGCCCACTTGGAAAATTATGTGTTTCAGGTCTTTAAGTATTTTCCTTACCTTACTACTGCTAATCTTAAAAGTTTGAGGAATAAGTACGTTTTATGTTCATCAACTTCAGAAGCCAATGTAAGGTTTCTGTTCAAGCTCACTGCTGAGTTGCTGAGGCCTTTCTTATTATCAAGTGCTCAGGTCATATTCTGGTCTATGAGTTCTTCAGGGCCAGGGCCAACCCAGGCTGCCAGCAGGGCTCCAGTTGAGCTAAACTATTAACTTCAGGTGTAGGGCCCCAAATGCCTGCTTTCTATCTTTAATTTTACCCTTCTAGACACAAGTTATTGTTTATGTATCTGTAATGAATTATGGGACCCACAAATTATATCACACACCATAGTTTTCATTTTGAATCTCATTTAAATTTTTTTTTATTATTTATTTAAGAATACCTCCAGTTGTACCCACTTTCCAGTAGATTACATAATTTTATTCTTCTTTATGACTGAGTAGAACTCCAGTGTGTATATATACCACATTTCCTTCCTCTGTTTCATCTATTGGCCAGCACACACACACACACACACACACACACACACACACACACACACAGAGGACATGAAACCAGAAATAAGATTTGGGGAAGGAGAAAACTGTTGGGAGCCGTTGGTGCTGCACCAATAGATAGCACCAGCTTCAGCCTCATTCAGAGAGAAAGTGTGAGTTCTCCTTTTGTACACCAGAGACACACCATGCCCTCAGGCAAATGTTTCCCATGTTTGAGGATGATGACCACCTCAAGCATAAGCTAGTTAAAGAGTTGGCAAAGTCAGTCCAAACTTATAGAGTCACTGATAATTATACAATAAACCTGGATAGGCTAATGCCACCTGGATTGCAGGTCACTTGCCTATTTTCCAGGCAAAGGGTAATTTATTTATTCCAGCCCAACCTAAGTGGTCACCTTTCTGTACAGGAAGAAGAGATTCAGCCCTGTATCCTTAGACTGGCTGTCAATCTCGGGGAGTACATTGGGCAGTTAAGGGCCTCTTTAACTTTTCTCCTAATATAAAAACAGTTTTTAATAATACCTTAGAAAATTGATCTGGTTCAAAAACAAATAGATATATTGTGGCAGGTTGCCCAGCTGGGATGCCAATGAAAGTTCTCAAGATTATGGGTGATCAGTATACAGTATGAAAATTTTAATAAAGCTGCAAATTATTCTAAAAAAATTATCTCAGTATCTTGTATATGTGTCCATTGATACCTGTTCAAGAATCATTTTTGCTTCTCCTTTATCAGGATAAAAGTCTTCTCATGCATAGAGAACTCGTTGTCTTGATGCATAGAGTTCATTGGGAATACCTAAGTCTTAAAAACAGATAATGGTCCTGCCTATACATCATCAAAATTCAAGCAATTTTGCCATCACATGGGAGTTTCACTCCTGACAGGATTGCCTTATAATCCTCAGAGTCAAGGCATCATTGAACATGCTCATCGCACCCTAAAGGTTTATTTAAACAAACAAAAAGTGAGAATTGAAGAGGTGCCCTGCACACCCCAAATGACAATTTCTACTATGATTCTTACCTTAATTTTTTTTTTTTTTTTTTTTTTTTTAATTTGGATGCTCATGGCCATTCAGCTGCCGAGAGCCATGAACAATGGCCTTTCCATCCAAAGAGTTAGTAAAATGGAAAGATGTTTTGACTGGTAATTGGAAAGGCCCTGGATCCTATTTTAATACAATCTAGGGGAGCTATTTGTGTGTTTTCACAGGAAGAAACAAGTCCAATTTGGATCCCAGAACGTCTAACATGCCGAGTGCTACCAGAAAAAGAAGCTGTTCCACCTGCTTCTGATGAACTTGTCCTGCATGTCGATTCAAGGGGAACCAAGATGGGAGATTCTGTTGGTTTCCAAAACCGATGCCCATTTGCCTTACTGCAAAACTATTTCCTCCTTTGTTTGACACCATTATAACCTTTGATGTACCGTACTTGCCCTTAGACACAGAGATAGCAGGGTTATGGGGATTAGAACTCTTGCCTTATCAAGTAATTTTGGCATGCTTTTGTGCAGAGAGACTGTGTTTCTGCTCTGGATGGTGTGCAAACTCCGTACTCAACAATAACGTGACATAGTGGTCATAGCACAAGCTCTTGCTGCACTCGAAATGGGCACCTCTCCCTCTGTTTGGCTTAGTATGCTTAAGGAAAAGTGATGGTTCTGTGTCTGGATAGCCCCTGCACCCTGAGCCTTTGAGGCATTGCACCAGGATCGGGTGTCCTACACTAAGGCAGCCTTTACACCCTGCAGGGCTTGTTCCCATTGCACGAAGGAAGGTGCCTTACCCAAAATTATTGCTGATCATGGTCTTGAACCCTAAAGGTCCAACAAGAGCCTGATGGTTTATTGGCCATGTTTTTATTTAAGAGTAAAGGGGGAGATGTTGGGAGCTCTTGGTGCCTCACGAATAGATAGTACCAGCTTCTCGCCTATGATTCAGCTAACAGAGCTGTTGCCCAGCCCAAGAGACATAGTGCCCATATATCACAGATGTCACAGCCCACTCTCGGGTCATACTAATGAGCTACTGGAGGACACACCAATCAGGTAGCAATACAAGTCTTTTGGGCATATATAAGCAATTCATTTTTCTTCCACGGGAATCCTCTGTTCAGAGAGCTGTACAATAAAGGTTGTTCACAGTAGAATCCTGTTGTTGCATGCCATTCCTGCGGGCAGGAATTGGGACGCGCGACAGGAAAACAGCAGCAAAAAAGAGCATTAGGGGGGGGGTAAATGTGATAAGTATGTTCGAGTATGTTATTTACATGAAAGACATTATATATATATATAGATAGATAGATAGATAGATAGATATAGAGCTATATCTATCTATATATCTATATATATATTTATATCTATATCTATATCTATATCTATATATATATATATATATATATATATATATATATATATATATATATATATATATCAACCTAACCCTATTTACCATGAATCCCAATATTAAAGATAACAGCAGATACCTTTGGAATAAATATCATTTATCATTTATGTGTCTAAACAAATGACACATAAATTTCAAATTTAGTAAGAATATTGTCTTTCATTGGAATTTGTTTCACCAAGATTTATACTTTTACAATAAAATAATTTTAGTTTTAGAGTTAAAATTTTAACTAAGTATGCCATTCAAATTCACAAAACTTGAACTCACAGCAAAATGAGTTTACAAAAAAAGTGAATCTAAATGAACAACTGCAGCGTTATGGAATCAGCAGGTCTTCTTCTGAGCAACAAGGAAGTGAGTTAGAAATGGGGTCACCAAGCCAATAGCAGCTCACAGCCGCTTCATACTAAAGAGTCACTGAGACAAAAGCAGCTTACAGCCAATTCTTAACGTGTACAAGGAAATGTATCAACAGTATCTATTTAGCCCCATGGAGGAACACACAGATTAATCCTGTACAACCTGTTGTGACTGCTTGTATCCTCATTTCTTGAATGAAATGACCTTGATCATCAGCACAGTGGCATCAACTTCATTTCCTGTATGTTGTCAAGAGTAACACTAAGACCTCCACACAGAGCAGTATGAAAATAGTTTGTGCTTTATATATGCCATCAAAGGTGACAGGCATTCAATTTAAAATTTAGAAGTAGTTATGTACAAGCAAAGGTGAGATTGGCCAGAGGGCACAATCCTCTCCAAGGGTATTTGTCTAGGGACAAACACTGATAAATCCTAAACCCCATTGTTACTATTTCATGGTAAGTCTTTATTGTCAGACTTTAACACCAGGTGTTCAATGGGGTGTGTGTTTTTTGTGTGTGTGTTTATTTTGCGAGTGTCTGCATGTGTGCAGGTGTACTTTCCTGAGTGTGCATATGTGAAAGCTAGAGTTCAACTTCAGATGTTTGCCTCTCTTGGCTTTTATATTTTTATATAGCCTCTCACTGAAACTGGAGCTGCTGTGTTGTCTAAACCGACTGGACAAAGGGTTCAAGATTCATGCTTTGGATCTGAGCACTGGGATTGCAGACTGCCACACCCAGCTGCTTCGTGTGGATGCTAGCATTTGAACTGAGTTTTTCATGCTTTTAGAAACAACTGTTTTGGCCACTGAACTACCTCACTTGATCTCATGCTATTCAATTTGGAATGATAGGCACTATCATGGCCCAGTGCCTTGACCTCAACTGTTGGACACTTTCCTCTGTGCCCAAGTTGTCTTGGGTGGGTCGTGGAGGTCTTTTTGTTTATGAGGCCATCAGTCTTGAACACCCATCTAAGAGCTGAGGATAACAGCACTAAAGGAGCTTCCTCTCAACTATTCATGATTTTCTAATACAGCAAGGTGCTAGAAATAAGATTTTGTGACAAAACCAGGAGCTCATATAAAATGCAAAGAATTAAAAGACCATGAGAAAGGACTAAACCAGGACACACAGGTATTTGTTCTGTATACAGTGCCCTCCGTGTACAGAGGTGTGTACTGACTGGTTTTGTACAGCATGGGTGTAGTGACTGGTTTTGTGTGTCAACTTTACACAAGTAGGGGTTATCACAGAGAAAGGAGCCTCCCTTAAGGAAATGCCTCCATGAGATCCAGCTGCATTGCATATTTTCAACTAGTGATAAAGGATGGAGGGCCAATCCCATTGTGCGTGGTGCAATCCCTGTGCTGGTAGACCTGGGTCCTCTAAGAAAGCAGACTGAGCAAGCCAGGGGAAGCAAGTCAGTAAGTGACATCCCTCCATGGCTTCTGCATCAAGTCCCACCTCCAAGTAGCTACCTGTGTAAGTTCCAGTCCTGACTTCCTCTGGTGATAAACAGTAATGTGGATGTGTAAGCTGAATAAACCCTTTCCTCCCCAACTTGCTTCTTGGTCAAGATCTTTCATGTAGGGATAGAAACCCTGAGAAAGACAAATGGTATCTCAATTTTAATGCTTAATGAACTAAATTTTTTGTTTACTTATTCTTATGTATTCTAATACATAAATTGTAATCCTCAGTAGTAGGCCATTTTGTATCGTCAATTGCAGTACTAATTTCATTACAAAGACTAGTCACTCAATAACTGACAATGTGTTTAAATTTTTCACTGTAAATGTGCCTTCATGGCCAAGTATTTGGTGGATGGCTGGCTGATAAAACACAACCCAGAAACTGAAAGATTCAAGGGACTTGACTGTACATAATCTTTTAGTTTATGTGAAGTAGTGCTGCACTTGTGATACTATTTGCATGGAACATTAAAGCCCCTATCGATCACACACAAACACACACACACACACACACACACACACACACACACACACACACAACACATACACATACACCACACAGTCATTATCTTCAGATACATACCTACCTGCCTATCTATCTGTCTGTCTGTCTATCTATCTATCTATCCATCTATCTATCTATCTATCTATCTATCTATCTATTTTTCTATCTAGAGAAAGAGAGGAAAGAGAGGAGAAAGAGGAGAGAGGAGAGAGAGAGGAGAGAGAGAGAGAGAGAGAGATAGAGAGAGAGAGAGAGAGGAAGAGGGAGGGAGGGAAGAAGGGAGACACAAACACAGAGAGGCAGAAAGAGACAGAGAGATAGAGAGAGGGTAAAAGTGAAAGAGAGTCAGTCTCATGTAACCAAGGCTGTCCTTGGCTTCCACTATCACCATGTTCTAAGTTCTGGAGTTATATGTTTGCCCCAACATGTATGCTCACTCCTTGTTACATTCTTGATAAGTGATTCTGTAAAAGAAAAATCACGAGAAACTTGAAATATGTGTTTTCCTTTTCCCACACATACAGGTTCATCTGCCTCTTCATAAGCACACAGCACTTATGTTGCCCTACATTGGGACATAAACATTCTATTTGTGTCAACCAAAGGGAATTAGAGCAAGCACATTAGAAAGGTCCTTACGAGCACAGCTGGGCAACAACATAATAGTCTGCAGCCATGTAGAATGAGGTGCACTTGAGTGTAAGAGAGAGAAAGTGGAAAGGAGAGAACAGTCATTGGGAAGGGAAGGAGGACACATGAGAAGAGGAGAGATGGTCAGGAATCCCTTCTGTGGATTTAGGGCATTGCATTGTCTGTTAGGAAGATATTTACTATCTATCTGGCTCTGATCACATCTTTCTGACACTCAGGGCTCATCCCTCCAGGTCTCAGTCCCTTCTGTTCCTGGCTGACAGGACTAAAATCATTATATACATCTTCCTCTGTGATTCCCCAATTCTTATTTCTTACATGATGGTGGCTTTGACCGTAACCAAAGGAAAAGATGCCAAGAAGGAACATGCCAGCAGAGATGAAAGGGCAGACATGTGGGGCAGGGGGGAACTGAGTCACATCTATCTCCCCATCTGATTTGTTAATTTGTCCTTATTTCATAACCAATGAAAGGGAGGTATGTTACTGTAGCTAGAGGAAACCTTTTAGGCAACCCCTGAGCCCAGTGTTTATACATTTTAATTCACTATACACTTCCTCCCACATCAATGACAGAAACTTATTTAACTGAAGCAAAAATAATCAAACATCCCAAACATATCTAGGCTAGCACATACCTGTTAGTTGATGTGCTCTTGTGCTTTCTCAACAGCTGCCACATTTGATGTCACTGGCTTCTTACAAACCCTTCAAGGCTGGCCAATACAGTAAGAATGGTATTGTTTCCTGTCAGCTGTAAATCATATGGACAAAGAGAAGGAAAGCCCAGCTCCACAGAGCAGGCAAAGTCAGCTGAATCCCTCTGCAGTGACTTGCACAATCAGGGAGTGTTTTTCTTTCCTGTAGTTGCTTGTTTAAAATCTTTTATCCTGTCTTTTTATAATAACCCTAATGCAAATATTACAACCACCCACCAAGGCAAGAAGTAATGATATTTATTTAAATAATTCAAACTAGGTTTTTAGCATTAACAAAGTTTATACTGAAGTGCTAAGTTATTCCTTAACTGCAGGGCCAGCACTTCATTAAAAAAACCAAGGGCCCAAGACCTCTTGCCATTGTTTTTGCTGTCTCTTTGAGTGCCATGGTGTGTATCCCCTGCCCTTGGCTCCCCCACAGCCTCCTTTGCCTTTTGTGGAGTAAGTACCTCCATGTTTATACAGGCGTGGGATCAGTGTCCATTGTTGGTTTAATTGTGTAAAATCGAATCTCTCACCTTATATCAACGATGAGTTTTTACACTCTTTGTATCTAGACATTGAAAGTGTTACACCTGGGAGGAAGCTGGGTACCTCTTCTCTTGATTGATTCTGTGTCTTTAGTATGGCAAAGTGGCTTCTCTACAATGCCCCAGACCCCATAGAGCAGGCTTCCTGACATGCCCACTACTGGTTCTTTAACTTCCCACACAACATCTGGGTACATTCTTTGAGTTTCAGATCTTCCAACACCCCACCCTCAGCCAAATACACACTCTTCTACATGACCTTGACTTTCTTTCTACAGGTCCGATTTATTCTGGAAGATCTGTGAGAACAGGACAGTCACTCAATGCTGATGTCTAGAGGAACATTTGGATTGCTCAAGCCCCAGCAATGAGGAGTCTGGAGGGCCTTCTGTGACAGCTTCCTGGGAGGAATGCTCATTGTCGGATGCTCTGAGCTGGGAGCTGAGCCTTGCTAACCTAAGGGCATTGTGGTCCTGTTGTCAGTGTGTGTTTGATGTCACCCTGGAGCCTGCAGCCTGAGCCCGGCTATGTTCTCCATTCTGGCTTCATTTTATAACTTTTTACATATGGATGTGATTTATCTTAGTGTAAGAATTAGAATTAGTGTCCGATGATAGGCCCCGTACTCTCCCAGTCCTTAAATGTCTTTAAATTTTTTTTCTACATCTGTTTTAATTTTTAAATCTTGCATATCATTATTCAAAATTTTAGAATATGCATGATTCTTGACTTTTCCTGAGGAGACATGAGCATACACCCTAAATAGAGCTCAAATCAAAGAAAAGACTCCCGTGGAGGCTAGCTACTGAATCAAGGCCACAATAATAAAATAGCCTTTGATTGTTGACTTTCTGCCTTTCTTTGTGTTTCTTGCATTTCCCCTGGAGAGAAGGTATATGACACAACTGGGTACCTTGGCTAAATTCCACACATAAAATAATATTGGAACCCCAAGTTTCTCTCTGCCTCTTTGTAGTCAGCTCCTCATCTGTTCCAGTCATCAACGAATCTACTTCCTCTTGGCTCTGGTTGGTTGGCACTCTCTAGAATTTACTGAGTTAAACCTTATAGTATACACACCTTGCTTTTGCAGTCCTTTTGACTGAGCATATGTCTGGATACTTATTCTTATTTTTGGGTGGTTCTCTTAGTATCTTCTCAAAGTTTCGTTCAAAGAGCAAACGGTTTAAATTTGATTTATTTTGGCTTTAAGCTCAATGATGCTGAGTTAGCCAGTTTAGAGTCCTTTTACACTTGATGTTCTTAGAAACCTGCAAAATCTCATATGTACACAAATCGCCTGCATGTTTTCACTGCTAACTTCTTACTCAGCTCTGTTACAAGGTGAAGGGCACACTCTGTATTTCAATATTTCCAACTCAGTGGAGGCTTGCTTTATGGTTCTGTGTTCTGTCTTGGCAGACATATGTACTATACAACATAAAAATATGTTTTTACAGTTTCTAATTCTGTTTAGTTTCATTATGTCCCTGTGGCTTATGGTGTTTTCCAAATTATTCTTTTCTAAGATATTGTACGTTGGCTCTTTATCCATCAAAGAGGTAATGCTGCTTTTTGAACATCTAGTGAAGTTATTAATAAATCTATATTCACCATAGAGGTTTGATTGTTCCTACTGCCTCACTGTCTAAGTATCCACACACTCTTTCCCTACCTTCCTGAATCATTTGAATATCTAAAAAAAAATCATAGGCAGCTTATAGTTTTTTTATTTACATCTTTGTATTAGTTATTGTTGGTGGCTCATTCTAATTTATTATAAGCATTTGAAGTCTATCTTGAATTCATATTTTGTTGCTTATGTAAGAAGGAGAACCCCACAGTTGTATGGGTTTACTTGCCCTTTTCTTCTATTGGCTACTTTCTACACTACGGTTGTCATGGTGCTGTATCTACACAACATCTGTCACATGAAGAAAAGACCATCTACTTACTTCAATATTTAGTAGCCCCAGGGCTCCATTGGTGTCTTAGATACATGCAGCTTCTTTTAACTTGTAGAAAGTCAACTGGGCTCAAGAAGCATGTAGTGGCATTCTTGTAAGCACATAAAGACTGTGCACAACATATCAAGGAGGGAGCAAGACAGTGCAGAATAGGTTTTCTTGTATTTTTTTTTTAACTTTTGGAAAGAAGATCTTACTATGTTGCCTAGGCTTGCTATGATGCCCCTGTGTCATCCTCTCTCAGTCCTGAGATTATAGGTATGTACCACAACTATAGGCTTATGATACTATATTAGGCTCCCAGAAGCCATGTAGTAACAATCTTATAGTCTTCTCTGATATGTCCCAACATAGGAATGACTCCCTGATATTTCTTAATTTCAAAAGTCCCTGATACTTGGAAAAGAATGATTCATTCCTCGGAACTTTCATTTTCTGTTTAGACTTCTGAATATGTTTTAACTTTGCTGTCATTACATGATTGTAGTCATGTTCTTGTAGTATCTCCATCGTACTTAGACATGGTGAACTTGTTAATTCACACTGAATTTGATGAGTCTGAAACAAGCTTCATGTACGAACTGAAGCACTGCTTGCAAGCTTAAAAGTTCCCTCAACACTGCTTTTTTTTTCTTTTAAAAAAATAAAGCCAGTACTCATAAACTTTAGAATTAATTTTGTGTGACAGTTTTTTGTTTGTATAATATCTGTTCGTTTGCCTTTGAAAACAAAAATGATTTATTGTGTGGCTTTGTGAAACTAGAAAGCCAGTGCTGTCCAAACATTTTCGGTTTGATTTTTCAGAATATTTTGATGAGAACCTATAAGTTTTCCCCATGTGAAATGTGTATAAAAGCCTTTGCGTCTTACTGTGCAACTCATTACTGCTCTCTGTAAAACTGAGGAGAAATCAAAGAAGGGGTGCTGGAAGCTGAAAGAACCTTTTCTAATTTACATTTCAAATTAAGAGTGGGTAAGAACATGAGCCTCCAGCTCACTATTCTCCCGCCTCAGCCTCCTGGGTTCCGAGGCAGCAGGTTATTTTCTACACACATCATTTCTTAATGTCTTTCTAAACTCCAGGAGTGAGGAGAGCTTTTCCTGAGGTGCATACATTCCCCTTCAAGGACTATGACCCATTGCTGCCTCCTTTGCTTTCTTCTCCCCCGGTGTGCCATCTTTCACATGGACTTTGCTGCTCTAACTTTGTTCAAGACAGCTCATATGCTGCTGCATGCCAGTGTTCGTTTTATATCCAACACTCTCCACTATGCAGCTGCCATGTTAACTATTGTAGGATTGGTAATAATAAGAGGAAGCCAGGGTGTCAGGAAGCATGGCACCCTGAGAAATGTGGGCTGTACAATGAACCAAGAAACAGTTGTTTCTGTTGAAACTATGTATCCTGGTTTCCCTTTTATGGTAGAAAACTTATCAGAGTCTTCCCCAGGCTTGATGTTGGTTGTGGAAATGGCTCAGGTTCTGTAGCCTCTGAAGTATTATGACAGGCTGCTTCTTTCTGTATTTTTGTTTTCTGCCAAGGGGGCAGCAGAGAGCAACCCATGGTTCTCATTTCCCCAACACAAATGTTGATCAAGTTTCAAATCTTTTACCTGGGCCTGCTGTTCTTGTTAGGGTTAGGCTGCTAGGGTTCTGAGGTCATTGCAAACCACTTGTTCATTATTGATCCTTAATTTAACACAGTTTTCACACCCTTCTCCCAGTTGGCGCCACAGATAGTCAATAACTAATGAGAAGTTGCAACTTTAAAATACAGTTGGTTCCCCACCTTAAGTTGGTTTTTGACCTCATGGTGATGTAAGATTGATTTATAACCAGTAGAGACTGCAGATTTTAAATTTTGGCCTTTTCCCTGGTTAGCAGCATGTGTCATGTCATGCCTCCATGATGCTAGGCAACAGGTATGAGAAGGAGTTCTCAGGGAGCTATTGACTCAGGTGGGTAAATAATCCATAATTCACAGAGTGCTTGGTTGCTAAGTTGTGCTGTCAACTTAGCTGCATTGAGTGCATTTTTGATTTAACAGTATTTCTAACTGCATGATTGTTGAGTTAAGAGTGGTCCCATCATATTCTGGGAAGTGTCTTCAGAGTGTGAATGTCCAAGAATCGGAATAGCATGGCCCTGAAATATAAACAGACCTGATAACAACAGCCCAAAATAAAACCCACTTTGAGATAAATCTGAGCATTTACAACACACAGTATTTTTATGTCCAAAAGAGGCCACGGAGAAAGGACCGCCTCTCCAGAGAAAGAACTGCCTCTCCAGTGTATAAATGGTGTTAGGCAAACGAGGTATTGTATGAAGGATGGAAATAAGCTCTCTCACTCATTGTAGACAAAATCAGCTTCAAATGGATAAAACAGTTAATTCTAAGAGCCACAAACAGCAACGACTACTTCTTATTAGATAAAATGTCCTCTTTATTGGTCTGAGTGATGATGTTGATATTTTACTTTGGGAAAAGGACTGTCAAGTTGGTCTCTGAGCATCAGGTCTACTATATGGGTCTGAGTGATGATTTTTTAATTAAAATGATGCTTGAAAACAAGTGACAAAATGTAGAACAGACAAAAGGTTCACACCAAATAGATCTATTCATGGCGAAGGTGCCAAGAGTAAACAATCAATATAAGGAACTGGAGAAAATATTTTCAAATGATTTACCTGTCCCATGAATTGTATAAGAAAACCACAGACACAAAAAGGGAACTCAGCTAAGAGTACAATAAAAGTAAATTGCCCAATTGAAAAAAAAAATGATTCTGTAAAAGATTTTCTCTAAAAAAGAGGAACAGACAGCTGGTGAACAGACAGCATGAAAAAATGTCCAGTGTTAGGGATCATTGTGAAGAAAGCAACTCAAAACCAGCAGACACTACTGCACTGTTATTAGAGCAGCCAATAAGAGTCAGAAAAACACAATGAAACAGACAAAAACAAAGTGAGGTTTTGGAGAAAGGGTTCCTATGTACTGTTAGTATAAATTAGTATAACATTTTAAAAGTATTCTGGAGACACCTTATAAAGTTAAAAACAGAATGACTGCATGGTCCAGCATTTCTACCACTGGGTACAGAACCAAAAGGCATAAAATCAATGCTAGACAGCTATGCCCACCCCCTGTTTCTTGTAATGTATTAAGTAAAATATCCAATCAATTCAAATGTCCCTGGTGTAGAAATGATAACTAGATAGTTTATAGAATAATGGGATAAAATGGAATAGCATTTAGCTCTTCAAATGGTTTGTGACTTGCAGTAACATGGATGGACTCTGAAAACATTCCAACAGTTGAAGTCGGATAGGCACATAATCCAACTACCACATTCTCTGACATGTCTATAGGTGAACCGAAAAAATTCATTCTTATATATAGAAAGGATGGTAAGTGGTGGTATACATAGAAAGGTTCTCATCAAAATATCAAATTCATATCTGAAGGAATAAGTCCAGACCATCTGCTATGCAAAGTTGTGTTGCCAGAAACAGAGCTATATTGTGTTTATTATATTTTTGTTATATTGAGAATGAATGTTGCCCACTCATATGCTTACTGGATATATCCATCCCACAATGTGCATATACTTCCACATGACAGGCTACATGTTAAGTTTCATTTTCATCTTACAAAACAGTTTGAACCTTGGTAAATGATATATAAAATTTCTCAGATATTGTTATAATCTTTTTGTGCACTGTATAAAGGTTGCCTTTGTATTATTCAAATACTGATGTTGTGCCAGCAAAGGATTGAGTACAGGTTCACATCGGTATTTATTTATTGGATCATCATGTTCTTTAGCATTTTGTAAAAATATACCACTCTAACATTCTGACTGGTTTAATAAAGACATGATAGCTTATAGCTGAGGCAGGAGAGAAGAGATAGAACTTCTGGGAAGAGATAGAAACTTTGAGGAACAATTGTGAGGTATGGGATTAACCAGTCAGACATGGAAAAAATTGGATGTTTGGCGATTTAGTGAAAGGGAATGAGATCAAATGAGCTAATTAAGTTTTATGTGCTAGTTGAGGAAAAGCAAAAGCTATATATAGTGCTTAAGCTTTTTATAAATATTAAGTCTCTTTGTCATTATTGGGAGCTGGCAGGTTCGGACAGTCCAAAAACGCTTGGTACACTAAACATGGAACAGAAATCTAAGATTAGAGCCTGAAAAAAATTCCAGATAGAAGGCAGGAACAAACATTTCCCAGAGCTGGATGCAATTTCGAAGATGGGTGGGAGGCGAGGTTCCTTTAAGAAAGAGCAAAGCCTTAGTGTGCAGCTGCTAGAAGCTCTCCCCAGTATGATTGCAGTAAGGTTGGATCCCAGAGTGGATGGAGGTCAGATGCAGTGGCCCAGACCAGTGAGGAGACAGATGGGTTCACTGCAGGTGACAGAAGACCACAGGAGTGTATTTCATTGTGAGGGGCTCCTATTGTTGCAGCCAGAGTTGTGTGGTTGACAAAGCCAGTGAGCTGGTGGCACGGAGGGCAGAACTGTGCCTTGTGTGGAACCCATGGTTTCTGCAGTTGGCTGCTACAAGCACAGAGCAACTCATCAGCCTTTTCCCTTTGAGCAGGACATCCATGGTGGAGCTGCCTGCTGATGACAATGGAGCTTACAAACACACAGCAGCTTGATAGGACCACTAGGAACTACATGCAAAAGAAATCCAAGCCGAGACTAGAAACCTGAGCTCCCAAACTTCTGAAAGGTTAATGTATTAAATTTAGAAAGAGTAAGAGGAATAATACACCAGATAGAGATAATCACAGAAAAAATATTTAGTTTGAAAATAATAAAGTGACATGGAACAGTCAGAGGGTAGGCTGGTGTGTGTGGAAAGAATAAAATCTGGCGAGTAAAAAAAATAGAAAAATATTTTCTGTCTTAAAAATGGATACTACAATGACAAAGGGCAGTTGGACCTATATAATTTTCTTTTGATTACCATCATAAAAATGTATGTCCTTTTTAAGAAAGATTAGATTGAAGAAGGCTTAGATAAGGAAAAGGCTGAGGAAATTCATGCTAAGTTACAAACAATAGGATGAAAATTAGACAGTCTTTTAAATCAGAGTAATCTTCAGAGGAATACAGTATAAAGGCCATAATGTCTTCTTGAGATGAGGTTATGTAATGAAAACCCATAGAGATGCTATGTACTGAATTAAAAATACAGATTCTATTCCAATGGACTCCATCTTGGAACAATGTCATACAATAACTTGTATGCTTGTTTTACTGTGTAGAGTTTGGAAAATTAAAGTATGTCCTGGCATTAATATATCACACAATTGATACATATTCCAGGTTTCAAAGGACTTCTGCCTTGAGCTCCAAAATGGCTGCTCCTGTAATTACACATCTATTAGAGAGGCCTTTGAAGATTGAAGCTGAAGATGATCCAGCATATGTGTCCAATAGAGTACAACATTATTTTATACATTGTAGGATAGAACATGTAACAGACAAAATTTACAGTTCTACAAGTCAGAAAATTGTCCAAACGTCTAACTATACCTTAAAAGAGATGCTCATAGAACATAAGGGTGAGATGGAATCTCCAAAAGATAGATTAAATAATGCATTATTGAACTTTAAGTTTCTTAACTTTCTATGAGATAGGGAGATGAACTGCTGAAAAACACTGGGTTTGAGAAAGGGCTTCAGAATTAATCTGAACCACATATTATAAGGATATAGCAGAATGCAAGTCTATATAACTTGAATGGAGGGATGGAAGATATATAACTGCAGAATGAAAGTCAGGAAATGTGTGGCACTGGAGGAGAGGCTATGCCTTTGTTTCAACAGGAAACACAAAAACTGAATTCGTTCAAAATTAATAAAGATTAGGAAGATAGGACAGTATTGGCTGTAGACATGAAGGGAGAAATCAAGAATAATAAAACAGTTGTCCCCTCTATATGGGTACAGTGCTGAGCCTGGCTGAGACATGAATGTCTCTTCATAGCCAATAAATCATATTGCCTGCAAAGTCCTCATGTCTTACTATTACAGGCTATCCTTTTATATGGCATGGGTGGAGATTTATATTACAGTTTGATTCTATAGTCAAAATGGAGTTTAATGCCTATCTTGCTCAGACAGAGAGCAGAGAATCATGTTGAGATGATTTGACCTCACATCCCACACACAGGTTAATGCAAAAATGTATATTACCTATAAAAGTTTATCTGTTTTCAGAGCAAAAAAGACCATCCACCAACAGAGACAGCCTCCCAGCTGCCTTAGCTGTGGTTTCATCAAAAATCTGCATCTAGGACAACTTCAAATATCTGTCTCAGTTGGTCCAGCTTCACAGACATTTCCAGTCTGGACTTAAATTATGCCTTGCACATCCCATCCCACAAAGAATGGACAGAAAATGATATGGTTATCTCTCTAGGAAGTGGCCAATATTCCAATTTTCTTAGGGTTCTCAGAAGATGCTGTTATCCAAATTACATGAAGCAATCTTAAGAACACCCCACCCCATTCTCAGGAGACAGGGTTGTTGATTTTGGATTGTTCATTAATTTGTTACGTTTTTGTTGTTGTTTATGGTGGTTTGGCCACAAGTTGTTAATGTTCTTGGTCAGTGAGGAAAAAAGTAAAGGAGATTAGATCCAGGGTTCTTTTTCTACCTTTCTCTTTCCAATTCCCTTCTTTCTTTTCTATCTAGTGTGAAGCAGGAGGGAGAAGTGATGAGAAGCAAAAGGGGCAAGATATAGGAATGGTTGGATAAAAGGGTAGATTATCGAATATATTGTTAAAGTAAAAAGCACTACAAGGCTTAAATATTTTACATAAGTATGAATTTTTGTATGCTAAGAGAAATTTAAGGTTATTTTATGACATACTGTATGCATGTTTTGACTCTTGTTTAAGGCATTGTAAATACACCTCATTTAATAATGTAATATAAAGTTCTTGTTTTTAAAAGCTCCTTTTACAAACAATTGACGATAATTAAGCAATGCAAGTTAATAGATAATAAAACTCATGGTCATGTTAAGTCATGAGATTAGTTAATTTCAAAAATAAGCTTTATTTACACTCCTGGAGATATTTTCAAACTTAACCAGATAGTGAATATCTGTAAACAAGCAATGTTTGCTATTCCCATATACTTTTCAAAGATCCAGTGAAAAAGATCCGCAGAAGATAGAATTTAATATGTTGTAAATAACAAAAGGCTTTTTGTATCATTGATATTTTTTAGCTACTGGCAATACCCATATACTATATTAAAGAAGACAGTGGATAATGAAGAATCTCTGTATGGAGTTTGCATCAATTGTGGGAAAGTCACTGGGAAAAATACTGCCCTGTATTCAATTGCTGATAGCATGCTGTTCAAACCATGGACAAGAAGGACACTGAGAAGTTGGTCAACTGACCAACTTTTCTAAGATAAGTTAGGCCAGTCCTTCAAAATTCCTGCTTCACAGACAAGTCTGTCAGATATTCTTGACCTGTAGACCAGAGATGGATGCCCCAGTCTTGCAGAGAAACCTTGGATGACTGACCAGGCAGCTAGCATTTTCTGCTGTTTCTATAGTTCTGGAAGCTGCTTGCTTGCACTTCCTGTCTACTATGATAATATTTGGGTAATATTTAAATTTTTTGGGTCTTTGATGGGGTGGCAGACTAAAAAGTTATAGTCTCACATATAATCTTAGGTTGTTTTTGAGTTAATACAATAATTTAAGATCTAAAGATGTTTTTAGGCTAATAAAACATTATGATAGAAAGTGATTTTGGTACAGAGCTTTGAACTTGCCAAGATAGAATAGAGTATTTCCTCCAAGGTTGCCAAATATGAATGGATGAGTCATTGTGACTATAATTCTTATGTGATAGTTCTCATACTTGATCTTTTCTTTGTTTAGTTTAGAGTCAACAGGTAACAACTCTCACTGGGTGCACCAACTAATATTCTAATTTGTAAGCCATTCTAAGTTATAATGCTTCTGGTAGTAGATCCCAATTGATATGCCACCTGAACCAGGGCCCGTTCCTAACTACATTTTGTCTCCATCCTCTTTCCTGTTCAAAAGGAAGTGTCTTTTTCCTGCCTCCCCACTTCTTCTCTCCAACCCAGAAGTCCTGCCTATTTCTTGCACAGCGATTGGTCCCCTGCAATCTTTATTAATTAGGGGAAGGTTCTTTCCAAACTCCACCCTTTCTGTTCAATTAAAAAAGAAACTTGTCTTTCAAATGTAAACTGAGCACAACTATTACCATTCTGTAATTTATAAAATATAAGATATACCTAACACCAAACCCATCATTTTTGTCAGTTAAATAGAACATTCTGTTATCTATCCTAACTTAAGAAAGGTTTGAAATCTTTAAGGTATATCTTGGCTAGCTTGAATACTAGCTAAAAACTATCAAATAGAATATGTTATCTTATGTTCAATAGTCTATGAGACTATAATTAGTCTTCAACCATGTCAGAAATCCGTGAACAAACAATACTGTCTGAAAATATAGAAAGCCTAACACGGCTTCTAGAACTGAGGCAAGTTGTAGAGACAACGTTCTACCTGTATACTGTCCCCTGTTCGCAACACATAAGAACATTACATTCTGGGCCAGGATCATCTGCCTCACAAAGGGGAGCTGTTGAGCAGATATGTCTCAGCACATGGTAAATAACATTAAATGTCACATTTTGTGAATTTCTGACATTTTGGAAACCATCTATCTATGCAAAGTAACCTAGACTGTTGTCCATTAACGGCTCTTATCTATTTCTAATAAATTATCTTGAAAATAAATACCATTTTATTTAAGTCAGAACTACAAATTTGCTTTCTGGCCCTAAGTTTGTATTGTATAACCATCTAAAAACAGTTTCTAATAGCAATTATAGGACTGGGTCTTGGTCTTGTATTCTTAAATGTGTTGTATAGGAACAATGCCTATATGACAATAACAATATTAAGCTCAATTTTATATCAATAAAAATCATACCAATGAAAGCCTTAAACTTGTATTAAATAAAATCTCTACTGATATAGGAGAATATAACTTCAATTTAGTAACAAATATAACGATTTCTACCATATGAGATAATGGCTACACAATCAATTCTAGCTTATTTCTGTTTCTTTTTTTTTTCTGTTACATTTGACCATTTCTAAATTTATATTCATATTCATATGCAACCCCCCAAGTCTAGCACATTTAGTAAAAAACTCTTCATAACTTCTTCAGGCTTAATATGGGTGTTTAGATATCTTGAAAGGAAGGGTAGGGAAAATGATGGAGTTCATTAGGCCTTAAGAAGGTCACACCAACCATGATTATTGTGATCTCTTATGTCTGTCCTGACGGGATCTGGCTGAAATTCCCTGAGACTAGGAGTTCAAGCAGGTCAGTTCAGCACATCTGATGATGAGACTCAACAAACCTGTACATTATGTAATATATAAATCTCAAAATAATATTTTAGTATAATCAAGATATCTGTATAAATAGTACAGTATGTATAGGATATACATAATGGTTAGGATGAATTTTTTTGTTTTATTCTCTTAAATCTAGGTCTTTAGTAGGTCTACCTCTATCAAATCTGATCCATATAACCTCGGAGGATGTCCGGATTCTAATAACCCTTTCTAAAAGTGCAATAAAAAAGTGCAACTAGAAAAGCCTGTGTCTTGAATTTTCTCCCAGAAAAAAATATAGCCACAAAACTCAAATTTGCATCCATTTTGAAAATGAAAACAATCAAAAACAAATGAAGTAAACTAACATACTGTATGGGTCTAGTCTTAGGCTTTTCTCATTTGTCATGTCAGGAATTAACCCAAAATTTCCGTGGAGCCCACATTAGAGAACATGATATTTCTGCAGACTATAATATACCATCTATATGTTATGCACTCTGCCTGGTGTTACAGAGTTCTAATCTTTCCTATCATAGTTCAGAATCATGGGTGAAATTTCCCATGCTATTTGCACAAATGCTTTACACAAGTCCATCTCTTAAGCAAGCAAGCCAGTCTCTATACTCTAGCATCCCTGACACAGAGCAGCTGGTACTTATCACAGCAGGAGACCGAGAGCCTTTGTTTCAATGTTCCATTGCTTTAGTCCATGTGAGACTCATCCCTTCCATCTTTCTCTCACTTAAGGAAATAAACTAACTCTTAGGCTGATAATCTTAAACTTCTAGTGGATTCTTACTTAACATGTTGGTTTGCCACCTGTAGTAGTAAATATTGATAAATGTAAGTGCACAATGTCACTCTAGCTAGCACCAGTGGGCCACATGGCACCAGCGAGGTATTTTGATCTCAGCAGACTCTCTGTCCCAGAGATCTAGAAACCTTTCCACCTGACTCGCTAAGTGCCCGTGGTGGGTCACTGCCACACCAGCCCCATGCATCTCAGTCCATGGAGGACTCGGTGGCTTTGTCTTGAACTCAGGTGGGTCGCTGCATAAAGGAAAATGCCACACAATCTTAGTTTAGAATCAATACGTAACAAAGATCACTAGGTGCCACACCTAGTATTATAATTTGTAAGCCAAGTCAATTTATAAGTCCTCCAGTAGTGGTTCCTAAAAGATCTGCCACCTGAACCAGGGCCCTTCCCAACTGACATTCTGTCTCCATCTTCTTCCCCATCTAAAAATAAGTCTCGTACTTGATCTTATTACAATAAGTTGTATATAGTTTATTTATGTTAGAGAAAACGTGTTTTATTGGACTGAAAGGAGATGATGTTGTAAAAAGACAACAATTGGTCATTTGTAATAGTTATTTATATGAAAGCTGAACTTTTAAAAAAATTGAACAAGTTTATTTAAAAAAAACAAAGATAAATATACAGATTTTAAGCATTTTTGCATTAAAGTATATGAATACATTTTTGTCAGTACTTGTTTTTTTTTTTAAAGGTTTGATAGTGTGCATTAAGTTCTTACTAGTTACAATGAGCATAAAGTACATGCAAAACAAGGGTAACCTAAAACCTGAACTTTAATAGCTTCTAAGAGAAAAACAAACCAGCCTTTGAGGTAACAAAGATATATTTTCACTGAAGAAAACTTGATATATTGGTTTAAATAATATTAACTTTATAGCTATTGTAATATTGCACCTTAAGTCCTTGAGAAACAAAAAGAAAAAAACAAATCCTGCAATTCTAGGTGAGAATCAATGATACAGTTTTGCCTGAAACTGAAATGATGACTAAGGAACAGATAATATAAAAAAATCAATGAAAATACAATGTGTTCATTGATAGATAAGCAAGACTGAGAAATATAAAAGAAAGATAAGCAAAGGAGATAGAAAGAAAAAAATAATAAAATTGATGATCAAAGAAGAGATGTTAAATTACCAATGGGATTCAAAAAAAATCTTTAAGGGCATGCTTTACAAACTTTTATTCACGAGGAGGCTCCAGGACACAGTGTGAATGTGGAACCTGAAGAGACCACTTCTCGTTTCTAAACAGGTCCACGTGGAAGGATAGGGACTCCAACCTACCTACCACGCATTTGACAAATAATTGTTTCTGTCTAAATGAAATTCAGTGACAAATAAAGTAGACACTGAGGGAATGGCTGACCAGTGACAAGCCAAACTTGGGATTCATCATGGGTAGTCACCAGTCACTGACACTAGTTCTAACACTATGGTGCAGTTGCAGACAAGCTTCTAGATGCACCAGTTTAACTCTACAGAGAAGAAGGCTACACTTCAGGCTCTCTAAGAGCTTAGAACTATCTTATTCATTTAGTTACTCTGACTCACATGACATGCAAGTTAAATATTCCTAGAAAGTTGTTCTGGAACCACAGAGGATATCTACACACATAAGAAATACTGGTATCAATTTTCATGCTTCTTTTAAGATTTTCTATTTTTTTGATGAGTGACCATATGTGAAGCAGCAGATTGACTCCTAATACCATTATCCTTCCTGGAAAACAGCAGTGAAATGAGCTGCCATCTTTAAGTGAACAGAACAGGAATATGTGTAATAATTCTGTTCACTATATAACCCATCATAAGGCTGGAGACATGTTACATATCTGACCATAGTACCACTGTATAGAATCACCTCTGAACTGCCTACTTAATTTTCATATTCAGCTGTATTTTATATGATCAAAGCCTTTACAGTATAGTAATATATTCTGGCTGTCAATAATTTTTGTCTGCACTAAAGGAGAAGTAGACATTAAATGTGAATATAGACTCAATCAGATTATGAGTAGTAGATTATTATATATCAGAAACACAGTTTTTAGCAATACTAAAATCATATATAAAATTAATATTTGATTAGATGAATCAAGGAGAACAAGAACCCTCCAGTGACCAAGGAAATGTCATAGCTTCAGGTTTATGAAACCATTTTCATCTTTCAGGAATAAATAGTACTCTCCAATTAAAGCAAAAATTGTAGAACCACAGAATATAGGGTCATAGATAAGGAAGCAAATGTTTATCTGTTGGGACACTAAGGCACCAGTGAGTAGGACTACTCCATTTTCTACTATTGGATTACTTGAGGATGAATCATGTGTAATGTAGTAAGTTAACATGTACTAGTTTCTAATGATGAGCATACACTGAATTTTGAAGAACTTTGCTCACTACTCTACTGTCAATAAGTAGGCCCAATCCATGCATTTAAATATTGAATCCTTTGTTTCTCTACACAGACAGCTGTATAAGTTCATAGACCTACCCATCATTTTAGAAGATCTTTTTTTTTATATTCACATTTGTTTTAGTTGTTGATTTGAGGCAGAGTATATAAATAATTCTTAGTAGAATAAATAATATGTCTGACAAAAAATGAAAACCTGATCCATGTTCATTAGGACAGATGGGCACTGTCAGCAGAATTTATGTACAGTAGGATTCTGTTTGAGTGTGATAGTGTAAAGACACAAGGAAATGTGTCAATCACACCTAGAGAGTGTCCCTAAGAGCTTATGACACACACTAAACTCTCAAAAACATACTAGATGAATGTATCTTCATCACAGTATAAATATACAGGTGATTTCTATGTCCTTGTTATCAGTTAACTACTTAGTCTTATACATATATTAGAAAATTTCATCAACCATATAACTAACCTTAATGGAGAAGATAGGGGAAGGATCAAAAAATATGAAAGTGTTTGCAATCCCATAGGAACAACAATGATATCAACCAATTAGACCCCTTCAATCTGAGCTTATAGGACTAAAACACCCACTAAAACACACATGGAGGGATCCCTGGCTCCAAGTTCATATGCAGCAGAGAACTGCCTTATCTGGAAAACATGGGAGGAGAGACCCTTTGTTCTGTGGATCCTGAAGGCTCCACTATAGTGTAATGATGGGGTGTTGAAGTGGTTGTGGGTGTGTGGTGGAGTTCCCTCATAGAAGCAGGATATGGGGGATAGGGGTTTTTGTGGGGAATCCAAAAAGAATGATAACATTTGAAAGGTAAATAAACAAAATAACATATAAGAAGCACTAGCTTACAATACTCTCACTATGATGAAGTGAGAGTGTTAGTGATCATTGGGCACCAAGATTCATACTATTTGTAAAAACAATGAGATCACTTTTACCAGAAATTTTCCTTTTAGGAAAATATGTTCCCTTAGATAACTGGTTTGCTATCTCACACAGTGAGAAAGCTGTATCTATCACAATATTTCCAAAAATTACAGTGTAGACACAAGGGGAGCTTGAAAAAGGAATTAAATATTTCTGTATGAGTATCTCAGAAGTTTTCTATAACAAAAGAAAACAATATAGAGAGGACTGAAAAAAAATATTAGTCTTTTGATTTTTCGATTTCAAAACAGGAACAGGCTTATTTGAAGGCAAATATTAAATTTGTAACTTGGAGATATAAAATAAAAAGAAATATACAATGAATAACAAATCAATATTGTATTGCACTGCTTAATCAGCTGACCTGAATATGAAAACTAGAAGGAAGTTTATAATTAATAAAATACCCAGTGAAAAAGTTGAGTTATCATTAATGGAACTCTAGCTACATCTGAGAACTGGAAACATTACAGCCATGTCTGATCTGCAAGATCTGACAATTGAGATTTAACTATGAAAATTAGCGTTTGCTATTGTAAAACTGTCTTCTTAAAACTTAACTTTTCTTGAGATTGTCCTATTCTTTGCCCAGTGAAAATTTCTGAAAATACTGACAATTGTTTTTTCATTAAACTGTTGTACAGCAATGATCCAATGAACACCTGTGAATAGTCACATCTTGGTACTTGTATGTTCTTTAATCACAATAGAAGTATTTAGTCATGGTTTCCTGTGAACATTTATTGTCTACATTAGCTGTAGAGAGGCCAAATTTTCCCATCACAGCTCTGTTCTCTGTCATATAGAAGACAAGAATTTTCATCTTCTCTGAAAGCATGATAGAGTCTGATGTTACAGTTTCTCAGATATGTTTTTCAGAATTGCTTTTAGATACTTTAGTAAATGCATATTGATATTTGTCGTATTTAGAGTATTTATATACCAAGGTACAGATGCTATAAAATGATCCCTCTTCAATTCTAAAGGGTGGTCTGGGGGAACCCCATTGAGAATATTCTATGGCTGACCATGTGAAAATTTTCTATTTGTTTTATACTAAAATTGTAATTGTTGTCAAGTATCAATGAATGAAGGTTTTCTCTGTTTCCATCTGTGCACAGCTGATCCACATTCCTCTCAGGGTTTATGACACCCTAAGGATGTGGTTTTCACACTGTGTCTCACACAGTAATATGTGGCTGTGTCTTCAGTTTTGAGGTTGTTGATCTGCAAATATGCAGTGCTGGCAGAGGTTTCCAAAGAGAAGACAAAACGTCCTTTGAAGTCGTCAGCATATGTTGGATTCCCAGTTTTGGTGTTGATCCAACCCATATACTTGAATCCCTTTTCTGGATCCTGTTTCACCCAGCGCATTGCATATTCTGTGAAGGTATACCCAGAAGCCTTGCAGGAGATCTTCACTGACTCTCCAGGCTTCTTCAGCTCAGGTCCTGACTGCACCAACTGGATCTGTGCTTGGGCACCTGTGAAGAGAACAGAGGGGAGTGAGGATTCATGGAACTTCTTCAGTTCCCTTGGAGCATTTGTTTCTCATGTCTTACTTTGGGCTGCTGCCATCAAGAATAGCAAGATCCACATCCATTCCATGATGACTAAAAATGAGTCTCAGTGGTTCCTTGAGTCTAACTGGGCACTCTCTTGCTGGTATGTCATGTGAGCCTCAGATTTCTACTCTGGATTCTTCTACAGATTTGCATATGGCTGGGCTCACTAACTCATATTATACTAAACCAGATACATAATTACATACACACAGATCTATGTCCCTAGGTAGCTGAGCCTTTTGTTCATGACTTCATACTGTTTGTGTTGTCCTCTAAGTCCTCTACTTGAGGTGGATTTGTACCCCAATGTTCTCTCCCACACAGCTCTCAGTCTCACTGTTTAATCCTGATCCTAATACATATAACATGGTAACAATGGCCTACAGCTACTACTCATTAGGTGGTGGCCCTGCTCTGTGATCAGATTCAGTAGCTACATCCTTTGCAGTAGATACTTCCTTCTGCATATTGAGGCTTTTATATCAGTACTTCTTTGCCTTCAGAGTCTAAATGGATATTGTTTCTGAACTTTTGTGTTTCTCTGAATTTGAAAAGCATGAACTGACCTTTTCTGATGATTATTTTTAGAATTTAAGTACAATTTTAAACTATAAAATGGGTGTTTTCGCTTTACATAGATCATGTAGTAAATGCTAAAAGTTTGAAAAACTACAATGGGGTAGATGAGGAGTTTTGGAAGTAATACTTTGCTTATATTAATATGAAAGTTTTAAATTCTTACACTAAAATGCGGAATGAGATGATATAATAAAATAATTTTGAGATTTATTTAGATTGATCAATAGCACATGTACTGCTTTGAAAGGACCTGGGTTTTACTATAGCACTGAAACTATCTGCACTTCCTGCTCCTCCCTAATCCAACTTTTTCTATCCTCTCTGATATCTACACTTCTGTGCACATACCTGCACAAAAACACTGCCACATAATAAAAATAATAGAAATTCAAACGGAAAGCTTACCTAAATATTAAATCAACATATGTGAAAAATCACATGCTTAAATAAAATCCCTGGATTTCTTGGTGTCCTTGAAAGAAACTATAGCACAGGACTGCAAATTTAGAAATCCCATGAAATCTTTCTCTAATTTTAAAATTTTTTGTTCTTCTATGCTCCAAACTTAATGAGACTATGAATTAATAGAGAAATCTAATTCTGCTTTCTTTCCACATTTAATACTTTCCCATAAGTGTACATGATGAGACACCGAAAGAAATGTGATTGAGTTACATTAACATATAGCTTTCAGTATCAGGACTATGAACAGAGCTGATAAAATAAAGATTTCTTGTATTTGACATAAAGTACAATGCTGTTGTTATGCTCACCTCATTCTGTGTGGATGGTGAGGATTCAGGACACACAGTTACAATGGGCGGGACATGAGCAGTGGGAATGAGAGAAGCAGTGGAAGGACAACAGTGCTGGGCTTCAGCCCGACTCTGTGCTGCTCTTCCCAGTTCCCAGCAGCACAGATGCTGTGTGACAAAAGAGTCAACAGCTGCTCCTTACACTGGCTGTTTGTTCTGTACCCTGGGGAGGAAGAGGAAGGGCAGGGCTGAGGAAATATTTTGGGCTTTTATGCAGCTGTTCAAAGATATGGATGAAATCTGGAACTTTGGCACCCCCTGCTGTATGAATGGGACCCTGTAGCCTGACAATACTCCCATTATTATGGCCATAGCTTCATGATGGCCCCCTACATAATCCTTGTCCCTGTCTTAAAGCCACTGCATGATTTAGTCTTGGGGAACATGGAATTTCAGAATTTCTAATTTTCAAATAATTTTAGATTTTGCCTCAAAATCATGACTTCCTGAAATTTTTGCTATCGATATTGGAACCAAGAACTATAGGTAACACCTCATGATAAACAAAAAAAAAAAAAAAAAAAAAAAAAATGGACCTAGTAAAAATATTTAGGTGTAACCTTTGTCAAATAATTATGCTGCACGGAAGACCTGACTTTTTGTTAAATGTCCTCCTCTTTTCAGTGAGTACATACTGCTAATTTCCTTTGGGTTTTTTTTTTTTTTTTTTTTTTTTTTTTTTTTTTTTTTTTTTTTTTACTTCAATCATGATGCAGTTTTCAGTTTCATCAATTTTCTAGCAAAATTAATTGTGTCCTTGTTTTAAAGTACTGAATACTACTCCATGGAGGATACAAAACACACTTTCCTGGCCCATTCTTCAATTGAGGGACACCTGGATTGTTTCTAGTTTCCAGCTATTATGAATAACATGCTATGAACATAGTGTAGCCTGTTTCTGACATGTGGAGTGTTACAGCTGGGTTTAGGATAGAAATGTTTTCAGTTTTCTGATGAACCATCACCTTAATTTTGAGTGTGTTTGTACCAGTTTGTAAGTCCACCAACCATGGTGGAGGATAACCTTTTATCTTCATCCTTACCACAATTTATTTTCATTGAGATTTTGATTTTTGTCTCCAATGTATTCATCTCAGTTTTATCTAGTGATTGCAATGTAAAGTTTTAAAGAGGTTTTTTTTTTCCTTCATAAATTACTAATTGAGGCTATGTAGATGTTCTTTACTGGGTTTACCTGAGGAGTTAAATCACTTTTTATTTATTTGTAGCCCAGTTAGTACTCCTCCCTCTTCCTCTAATTACAGAGTCCCTCCCCTCATTCTATCTCCTACTAGGAAATAACAAGTTTTTAACAGAACATTTTTGTTTTTCTTGCTTTTTTTAAATATTTGTTCATGTATTTTAGATGTCTGCAGTATCACAGTGAAATATTCTATGTTTAAAATGTGTAAGAAATGCATATTTTTAAAACAACATGTTAAGCACACTCAGTATAACAAATATGTTTCTGTATATGGGTACAATTGTGACTGCTGTATTTTCTACATTTATAAATGTTATAGATTAAGAATTCCGTTCTGTAAAAAAAAATTAATGCTTAAAAATCACTTAATGTATGTATAACATACCAGAATTTAATAATATTATGTAATAAAGAACTTACATCACTGTTCAAAAATGGATATTTGTTTTGTATTAATGCCAATTTCTTTCACTTCATAGCTATTTTTAATATTTATGTCTAAAATAACCTAAACTTGCACAAATCTCTGTAGTGGTAAATGTCTTACCTGTTCTTCACAAATCCTCCATGATTTCACAAACCATTAAATACAACTGAATTTAAACTGTCTACATGAAACTTCATATAGATCAAAGGTTCAGACACATATAGTATTTTCTAAATTAAACAGGACATTTATATGTTTTCATGTGGAGCAAGGAGTTATTCAATAAAGGTTATGCACAGTTAATGGTCTTCCATAGTTTTTACAATATTAATGTATGTGAGAATGTAGATAATAAAACATTTTATTAAATAAATTCATTCTCACAAAAAGAAGTTTTTATTTTCTTCTAATGATTCAGTGAATGTGAAACTGAAATTTTAGTCTCCTTTATTGTGAGAATAGGGTTAGTGTATGGTCCTCTTAGATAGAGCCACAATAGGAATGTTTTCCATGAAGAAAGCTTCACCTGAAGGCAGGTAATTAACAAGAAAATTGTTAACCTATCAAAAAGAGAACTGAACCCTACAGCTCACAAGTCAACAGATGACCCATCCATCATTCTTCCTAAAATAGCAAGAGATGGTAAAACAGAACATGACAAGTCCTTCATTAAAAAAATTTTAATATTTGTTTAGCAGACAGGTTTCCAGATTGACCATGTTATAATCCATAAAATCCTGTAACAAAAGATAGAAGAAAATATCAGAGAAATTGGAAGTGACCTTTTCCCTGCAACCTTCCAAAATTACTACAGTAGCTACAGCCTATGACACAGATGAGGTTAAGGTAAGTGGCTGATGTCTGTCTTTTGAATAAACACCACAGCTTTTCCTAGATGGAAGATAATATAGTATGATATATGTTGAATAAGATTATACATTAAGTTATTTAATTAATTAAGTTTAGAAATGTGTCAAATCTGTTCTCCATCTGCTCAATTTTTAGGGAAAGCAGAAATACTTGAGGCCTGTTAGGTTGTACAAGTCAGAGAGTTTGTCTTCAGCTACCTTTTTTTAATCCAAATTCTACAGCCACTTTGATTTCTCATGAGGAAGAAGCTTCACCAAGGGAACAGACCTTGATTTTTTAACTAATTAACTAGTTAGTTTAAAAGAAAGTTAATTGGCTGGACAAAAGGGAGGTACTGTTGGTTCCTAGACTTGGAGTGTGCAGCAGAAACTACTAGTGAGAGAGATAAAAAAGATGTCCTCATGGTGTCAGTCGGTTATGGGAATATAGTTATGAGCACATGGCCTGTTGGAGTGGAATTGGCCAAGTGTAACATCAAAAATGATATACTGCAATTATCGACAGTGATCTAGACAACAAAATAGCTTAAAGGGTTGAAATCTGTTCAACTCTTGCGTTTTAAGGCTTGTAATAAGTACAAAGGTTTTGGATTCATTTATTTGGGAACTGTGATCTGCAGCTTTCTTCAACTCTAACACCCTCCCTGCAAAGGTTTGGCGTAAATGGGACCAATGTCCTGCTTACTGCTATCCTAGTAACCATTCAATTCCCTGTGGTGGAGCAGACATGGGACCCCAGCATTAACCCAACACCCTATCAGAGTAGAAGGAGACATGAGTGACCTGAAGTGGACCAGTGACAGTGATATACTGTGAATAAGTAAATTTAATAATGATAAAAGAGTTTAGAGAGTTCAGAATTCTGCAGTGAGCATTCTTACCCATGACAGATAACTCTGCTGTGCTCGATCAGTAGTATTAATTTCATAAATAACCCTTGGCCAGCACCTGGCCTCTGTCTCCAATCAGCAAGACACCAAGTATGCACTGCTTCCCCTCATCTGCTGCCTTCAAGTGAGATAGAGGAGAATGTGTGCCTGTCAGACTCCCTGAATTTTTGTCTTTACTGTACTTCTCCAAGAACTTCATTCAGTCCCTCTTTAACAGACTTTATCACATTGAAGGATATAATTAAGAATATTCACTTGTATTTCAACTGTCTTGGAATATCCAGGGCTCACTGAAGCTGGATAGATGGGCTCTAATATTAACATATAGTGCTGGTCCTTGTTAATTCTGTTCTTATGTTGCCCACTAACTAGTCATCTGGCTATGAGATTTTTATAAGCATAGGTGTCATTTTCAGAGTTTATCTTTGATGGATGAAATTTTTTCTCATGGTTTCTCTCTCTGTTGTGGTGTCCTTGCCGGTGTGGCCTGTTCTAGTGGCAAGAGAGTATTCATGTCCAGTGTGGGCCTACATTGGGGTTTTTGTAACCTGAGTAACCTCTGGGGTATTTAAGTTGGCTCTGGGGTTCTGGGGTTCACTGAACCAAGATTCCCAGTAGGATTCTAGATACCAATATGGATTCTAAGGTTCTGGCTTTATCTCTAGTGTTTCTAGTACTGATTTAACCTCCAGGAAAACAGTTGCATTCAGATGGGATGTGTGCCTGGTTTGTGAGATACTGAGAAAGTTGCCATTGAAATTTTCTAGGCAAAATGAGTTTCAGTGGGCTGTGGGCATTATATTAACTGTAGATCTTAGCATCAGTGAGTCTTCCTGTATAGCAGGATGCTGGTGCCAGACTTTTAGTCTTTTAGACAAGAAATGTTTTTTCTTTTTTCTTTCTTTCTTTCTTTCTTTCTTTCTTTCTTTCTTTCTTTTTTCCTTTCTTTCTTTCTTTCTTTCTTTCTTTCTTTCTTTCTTTCCTTCTTTCTATTAACCTACCTAAAGTAGACTTGCTGTGCCCCATGTTGGGGCAAAGCTGTGTTACAAGGAGGTTTATGTCTGGGCTCATATTGAAGACTCCACACTGTGTCTCTTGCACAGTAGTAATATGTGGCTGTGTTCCCAGTAGTCATAGAGCTCAACAGCAGGAAGAACTGGTTCTTGGATGTGTCTCTAGTGATGAAGATTCGACTTTTGAGAGATGGGTTGTAGCCAGTTCTTTCATAATAATATATCCTTCCCATCCACTCCATTCTATTTCCTAGGAACTCCAAGATCCAGTTCTAGGTATAACTATTGCTGGTTATGGAGTATCCAGTGACAGAACAGGTGAGGGACAGTGACTGAGAAGGTTTCACAAGGCCAGGTCCTGTTTCCTGAAGCTGCACCTGGGACAGTGTACCTTCAGAGAAGAGATGAAATTCTGTTATTCATGAAGAAAATAACAAACCAAAAAACAAACAAACAAACGGACAAAAACCCTCCTGGACACATGTATGAGCTGGCAGCACTCACCAGGAAGGGCTGTCAACAGGTACAGGAGAGTCAATTCCTTCATCTTTTAGGCTACTCCCGCTTTTCTTTAGTGAACAGCCTCCAGTGAGAGATATGTGAGCAGGTCCAGACTGGGAGTGCATTTAACTTAGAGGTAGAAAATGCATTTGCATGTGGGAGCCAGTCTTGCCTTCATAACTGGAGAGGATGTATAGTGACTGCACTTGATTATTAAAGTGTCTTTCCTATTTAAACCCATAGTAAGAACTGAACATTAGTCATTGCAGAGAAGAAAGTGTATATCATTGCTGGTTTTTATGAGTAGCAGAATTCCAAATTTGTATCTCCTCTTGCTACATAGCAAGTTCTCCATTGTAAGTCTTTGAAGACAGTGCTCTGGGAAGATACAAAGGTCATTTTGATCCTTCAACGTTATGACCATCATATACAGTTATATCACATATTGTGTTAAATATGAAGTTTACATAGCATCACTTACCAATTTCAAAATCAAGCTGAGGTCTGATGTGTCAACCATTGTGTCGAGGTTTTGCTTGATCATGCTATATATGTTTAGCTGACTCTGAGACAACCCATGATCAGAATCAAACTTTTCTGTATAAGTTGGAAATTTTCTTAATTATCATGGGAAAAATGGATTTTGTTTTACTTTAGTTCATTAATATGCACAGATATATTTAAGAAAATGTACTTGATATCAGATGACTGCAGATTTCTCATCTCACATTCTAAGCATCCCTACATATAAAACCTATGTAACTTTCAACATAGCCAGAAATGTTAGCACATATTTTATCCTGAACACACCCAGAAAACATTAGGTTACATCTTTTCCTGACCTTCAATTTCATGGCTCTGGTCATGAGAGATATTAATTTTGTGCCATGTCTTTTGTGACTCACACCTTTGTCTTTATAAAATAACCATTGTTTTCCAATATTTCTATAGTCAGTATATTCTAGCTGTTTTAGTCACTTATGTAATATAGACTAGGAAGGATACTCCTGGTGGTAAAACTCAATACAATGAATATGCATCAACACAGTGTAGCATTTTATTTTATATCTTATGTCAGTATTCCATTGACAACCAATCAGAAATTTGAGATAACCCAGTCACAAAAGAACAGACATAATATGCAGTCACTGATAGTGGGATGCTAACCCCAGAGGCTTGCACTCCCCCAGAAACAACTCACAGACTGTATGAAGTCCAAGAAATAAAGAAAACAAAAACTATACATATATTCACAAAACAAGAAGACTTTGACTATTTCCATGTTGCGTTTTGTTTTGCATGTACTTTACGCTTATTGCAACTAGTACGTTTTCAATGCATACTGTCAAGCCCTTGAAAAAAATCAAGTACAGACTAAAAAACATATTCACATGGTTTTATGTAAAATTTATTTTAATGTCTGAAAAAACAGTACTGACAAAAATGTATAATTTTAAGCAAAAAATGTTTAAAATCTTTACATCTATCTTTGTTTTGAAAAATAAAATCGTTTAAAAAAAAAAAAAAAGAGTTCTTCAGTAAGACTTGTAAATGCCTCACAGAAATGAGACTGGTGATAAAATGTGTGCATTTGACTTTTAGTATATAACGCAAAGTAATTGAAAGAGAGCCTCCAGTACCTTAATATGATGTACATTGTCATAGTTGAACAAGTTTATATGTGCTTTGGTTTCTTTACTGGTCTTAAAACAGAAAATAAAGATAAGGAATTGCTAACAAAAAAAAAAAAAAAAAAAAAAAAGAAATTAAGAGAAGTTGTAAGCTGCTGAGTTCATGGCATGCAGCACCTTTGAGGTTCCAAATAAGTTCTAGGACTAGAAGCTCCTAGAAACATCTCTGAAATTCTCAGAGCATTTAGCAAACACAAAGCTCAGGAGAAGCCCCAGCAACATAACCTGAAAAAGGTTCTTTGTTAAAAAAAAATCCTGTGTGAGTGTGTGTGTGTGTGTGTGTGTGTGTGTGTGTGCATTTTAACATGTTCTTAATTTCAGCCATTAAGAAGACATTTTAAATATTAGCTTCTACAAAATTCTTTTTTTCTTAATGATCTTTATATTTTTCTATAGTCCAGTAACTTTCCCTCTTCTAGTTAGCACTCTGACAATTCCTCATCCAATTCCTGGTCTCCTTTCTGCAAGAAGTTGTCCCCACCCCCACCTCCGACTTCACCAGACCTTTCCTCTCCTTTTTGCCTCTAGAACCTTGAGGATCATGATCAGTAACTTAGTTGAGAGCAGTCAGTCCTCTGCTGCGTATGTCCCAGGGGTCATATATCAGCTAGTGTATTCCAGCTCATCGGAGGCTCAGTGTCTGAGAGATCTCAGGAGGGTTAGTTGACAAATCTAGTCTTTCTATGCATATCTTTTCCTCGGTTTCTTCTGACTTTTCCCAGATTCAAACATAGTGGTTCCTGGCTTCTATCCTTTGGTAACTGTCTGATTCAGACAATTTCCAGTGCTTGTTGGGCCTCTCAGAGGGCAGCCAGGCTCGTCTGTTTGCACACTAGAGGATCATTAGTAGTGTCAGTCCCTGGAGATTCACCTTTAAAATGATTCTAATTTGGGCTGGTCACCAGAACTCCATTCCCTAAATCTCTTCTCCATTTTTGTTTCTGCAATTATTTTGATCAAGAATAATTCTAGGAGAATTTTTGATTGTGATATGGCAACCCCATCAGTCACTTGATGTTCTGTCTTTCTACCTCAGGTGGACCTAAAAGTCCATTCACCCCACTGTTAGGCATTTCATATGGTGTATCTCCCTTTGAGGCCTGAGTGTCTCTCACCCCCTAGGATTCTGGCAAATTCTATAGTGTACCCCCAACTTTTACTTACTTAGGTTGACTCTTTCTATCCTTTTTCATTTTTGGTCACTCAGGGCTTCTTTTCTCTCCCCCAACCAATAGCTGATCACATTCTTCTTTTCCCCAGCACTTTACCTCTTTCACCTAGACTCCCCTCAGACTCTGCATGCCTCTGATTGTTTACTTTTATTTATCAAGTGGTACTGAGGCATGCTTACTTGGACCCTTCTACTTGTTAAAGTTCTTGAGTTCCACATTTTCAAATTCATTCCTGACCTCTAGCTATACAACAGATCTATAGTGGTAAAAATGCATGCTGTTGGTGGAGAGACAGACAAGGTGATAAATGTTATAGAATGGAAGAACCAGGAATAAATCCACATACTTTTGGACAATATCATTGAAGAAGAAGTAAAAAAAAATTATTAAATGAATAAAATAAAGCATCTTCAATTAATATTTCTTGTCTAACTGGCAGGTGGTAGGTAAAAAAGTAAACAAACAAAAACAACAACAAAAAAAAAACAAACAAAGATTCACATATGTCACCTTGAACAAAACTCATGTTGAAGTTGATCAAGCACCTCCAACTAAATCCTGATACACTGAACCAAATAGAAGAGAAATTTGGATAGAGCCTGTTGCTCAGTTGCATGGGGTGAAGAATAGTGGGAAATTACTACACAGACCTCTAGTGAAGCAGAATTTAGGATCAATAATTGATAAGTAGTACCTAATAAAACAGAGAAACTTCTGTAATACAAAGCCAATAACCCACATTTAATATTTGGGGCCACCCACCCATCTCAAAAATATTGACCCATAATTATTTTTGACCAAATCAAATGCAGAAAAAATAGTGGAGCACAAACTGAAAGAAAGACTATCCAGAGTGTGATGCACCTGAGGATACACCAAATCTGCAGAGAGCAAACCAAGATACTATTGCTGATTCCAAGGAACACTGCCTGCCAGGAGCCTGGTGTAGGTGCCCTAAGAGGCTATTCTATTTTCTGACCAATAGATATGTGAATGTTAATAGCCAACCATCGGACTGAGCACAGCAGCCACAATGGAGGAGTTAAGAAAAGGATTGAAGAAGCTGAAAAAGTTTCCAACACCATAAGAAGAACAACATCAACCAAGCCAAGAGCCAACATCCAACCAGTACACATGGAGGGGCCATGGCTCCAGATAAATATCTTGCCAAAGAAGACCTTATTTGGCATCAGAGGAGAGGCCCTTTGTCCTGTGGATCGTCTATGCCCCAGGGTAGGTGAATGTTAGCATGATGAATGTGAGTGGTAGCTCCCTCATATAATTGAGAAGGAGAGGCAAAGGAACAGGGGCTTTGTGGGGGGAAAGCAAGGAAGGGAAATAACATTTAAAATGTGAATAAACAAATTACAAATACAACATATTTCAAAATATTCTCACTGTGATAGAGGGAGAATGCTAATTATCTTTGGCGGAAATACATAGCCATGTTCTCATTTTTGAGGTTGCTGATTTGCATATATGCAGACCTGACAGTTGTTTCCAAAGAGAACACAAAGTGTCCTGTGAAGTCTTCAGCATATGTTGGCTTTTTTGTGTTCGAAATTGATCCAGCCCTTCCACTTCAAGCCTTTTTATAGAGTCTATTTAACCCAGCACATTCCATAGTCTGTGAAGGTGTACGCAGAAGCCTTGCAAGTGATCTTCACTGAATGTTCAGGCTTCTTCAGCACAGGTCCAGACTGCACCAACTACACCTGTGAAAAGAACACATGAGAGTGAGCATTTATGAAAATGCCTTGGTTACCTTGGGGCATTTGTTTCTGATCTCATACTCTGGGTAACTGCCATCAGAAGTAGCAAGTTCCACACCCAAACCATGATGTCTAATACTGGGGTTCAGGGGTTCCTTGGAACAAACTGGGCTCTCTCCTGCTAGTATGTGAGGTGAGCCTGAGATTTCTATTCTAAAGTTTTCTATAGATTTGCATATTGCTGTGCTCTCTAACCCATATTGAATTACACCAGATATACAATTAGATATGTAAAAATCTCTGACCCTAGGATGCAGAGCATAAGTAGTATAGTATCTACTGCTCATGACTTCATGCTTATTTTGTTGTCCTCTAAGTCCTCTACTTGAGCCAGATTTACTTATGTTCTCACCCACACACCTCTCAATCAAACTGACTAATCCTGAGCCTTATACACATAACAGGGTAACAATGGCCTACAGCAACCACTCATTAAGTGGTGGCTGCTCTGCTCTGTACTCAGACTCAATGGCTTCAATATCTGCAATGGATTCTCCCCTCTGCAAATCGAAACATTTATATAAATGCTGCCTTGCTTGCCAGTCAAAATAGATACTGTTCCTGAAATTATATGGTAGTCTGCATTCCCATACCAGGGACTGACATTTCCTTATAAAATTTGTACAATTAAGGTACATTTCATTTTATAAATTATATAATGTGTGTTTTGATCTTATAGAGATCATGTAGTAAATGCTAAAACTTTGAGGAAGTGCCATGGGGTAGATGAGTAGTTTCAGGAAAGCTGATGTGCTTATATTAATATGAAATATTAAAATCATCACAAAATGGGAAAGCAGGTTGTATAAAAAATATTCTAGAGATCTTATGGGATGGATAGATGACTAAGCACAGGTACTGTCTTTGAAAGGACCTGAGTGGGTTTTTTTTTTTTTTTCTTTTTTGCTAGCTCTGAAACTACCTATACCTCCAGGTCCTGGCTGAGCCAATTCTTTCTCTTCTCTCAGGTATCTACACTCATGTGCACATACATACAAAAAAAACACAGAGATATAAAAATAAAATGTAAATATTTGAATAAAAAGAATACCTAAACAGTAAATACCTAAACAGTAAATCAACATATGTGAAAAATCACGTACTAAAAAATAAACCCTGGATTTGTTGGTTTCATTTTCTAACTCACAACCTTGATGCTGTGACATGAAGAAACTGCAGCATATTTAGATGTCCTATGAAAATCTTTTTTTTAAATATTATTTCTGATTTTCTCTGTTTACTATTTACTTTTAATACTTGGACACAAGTGCTCAGGATGAGACACCAAAAGTAACATTACAAAGTAACATTAACATATAATCATCAGAAAAAGAACTATGAACAGAGGTGATAACAAAGTTGTCTTGTGTTTGACTTAAAGTGCAATACTGTTGTTTCATACAAACTTCACTCTGTGCTGATAGTGTGGATTAACGATAGCAAATCACAATTTGGAGGCAGAACAAAACAGTAGGGATGAGAGAAGAAATAGAATACAACAGTTCTGTGCACAGACCAGACTCTTGTACTGCACTTTCCAGGGTTGAATAGCACAGATGCTATTTGACAAAGGGAGTCAAAAATTGCTATTACACAGGCAGTTTGTTCTGTATGAAGGGAAGAAAGAGGAAGGGTAGGGCTAAGAGAAAATATTTTATGGCCTTCTATACAACTGTTTAGAGTTATAAATAAAGTCTGATAAGTTGGCCCCACCTGCTCTATGAATATGATCCTTGCCATGGCAAGGCTCCCAGCATTATAATCAGAGCTTCATGATGGCCTCCTGCACATTCCTTGTCTCTATCTTACAATCACCTTATATTTTGAAACTGGGGAAGATGAAATCACAGGATTTATTATTTTCTGATATTTTTGGAATATGCCTCAAAATCATGACTTCCTGAATTTACTGAAGTTACTGATACTTGGAATTCACAACCATAAGTAATTCATTGTGAAAAACAAAAGAAGGGGTCTACTAAAATATATATAGAAATAGCCTTTGCCAGATATTGATATAGTGGGAAGACTTGACTTTTTGGCTGATATTCTCTTTTCAGTGAGTACTTACCATTCATTTACTTTGGGGTTTGTGTTACCTCAATCAGGATGTAGTTTTTAATTCCATACATTTCCCAGATAAATTCATGATGTCTTCATTATTTAAGAGCTAAAACTACTGCATGGTGTAAATGAAACATTTTCTCAGCCCATTATTCAATGAAGGAAAACCTGGATTGCTTTCAGTTTCTGGCTATAATGAATAAGGTGCTAGGAAACCAGCTTGATTTCCACAGTGGTTGTATCAGTTTGTAATCCCACTAGCCATGGAGTGTCCCCCTTTCTCCTCACCCTTATCACAATATACTTCCACTCAGCTTTTGATTTTCGTCATTCTTATTGGTGTAAAATGTATCTCAGAGTTTATTTTATTTGCATTTCACTGATAACTAAGGACATTTATCATTCCTATTAGTACTTTTTAGACATGACAGTTCCCTTTGTTGAAAATTCTGAACCCGTTGTTTTAAAATTTTATATTGTCTTTAGGAGTGTAAGTTCTTAAATTCTTTGTATATTTTGTATATTAGCTATATCAAATGTAGAGTTACCAATCTGTAGGTTGTTATTTATTCCAATTACACTGTCCTGTGCCTTATAAATGGATTTATGTTTTATGAAGTCCTCCCTTATTACTTCTCAATCTTAAAGCTTCAGCTATTAGTTTTATCTTCAGGAAACATACCCCTGGGCTGATGTGTTCTAAGATATTTCTCACTTTTCTATTATATTCAGTGTAACTTGCTTCATGTTGAGGTAAAAATTGTCTTTTATATCCAGATAGATGTTACTGGAAAATTCTTACCCTTTCCATTGTCATCAGTTTGAGGTAATTCTGGGTTAGGGACACTGTCTTGTGTTCACTTCTCCTCTCAGCACTAGGATCTTACCCATCTTTGTGCATGTTGTCACAAGACATTATGTCTATGTGTCTTAATTTTTACTTGTGTAGAAATGCTGTCTTTCCTTATATCCTCCAGCCCCTTTGAATCTCTCTGCATTTTTGTCTTAATTCTTCAAATTTCAATGAGCCCCAAAGGAGGAAATTCATGGAGATGCCCTATATAAGAATGAGCTTTTCAAGGACTCTCTTTTGATGTCCTGAGGTGTTTTGCTGCAATTGTTTACTGTTTACATCTTCTCAAGGAGCACATACACACACACACACACACACACACGAGAGAGAGAGAGAGAGAGAGAGAGAGAGAGAGAGAGAGAGAAGAGAGAGAGAGAGAGAGAGAGAGAGAGAGATTGAGAAAGTGTAATTGAATAATATATTTCTATTTCAAACGTTGCCGCAGTGTCTCCCAGAATTCTTTAAATCATTCCACCTCTTATTTGCCACTGAGAGGCAAACCACCAACAGCAACACCTGAACAAACCACAAAGTTTTTATACAGTGGTCACTGACTCCAGACAAATGGTTGGAGTGCCATCCAGTCCCTAAGGGAGAACAATTCATTCATAGAGTGAGGCTTGATCAGCTTTGTTAATGTATGACACTGAGAATGCCAAGGGTGTGCAGTGTAGGGGTGGAGAGAGTTGTGGAAAAAGACATCTTCCAGTCTATTGCTAATAGAGGATGTTATCAGAGATGCTTTAGGTGTTAATCAGAGTTGGGAAAAGCCCTAGATTTCACTGTTTTTATCAATTGCCCTCATATATTATATTAGCTCTAGTTTTTTTTAATACCATATACACATGTGATCCATGTAGACCAAGCAGACACTTTGTTTGTGTGTTTGTTTTGTTTTGTTTTTATTTGTTTTGCATTTATATTTCATTGGATATTTTCTTTACTTACATTTCAAAGATGCTCTTTCCAAGTTTCCCCTCTGGAATCCCCCCATCATACCCTCCTCCTTTTTTGTCTCTATGTGAGTGTTTCCTGACCCACCTACTTCCTCCTATCTCTCTGGAGTGGACCTTCCCTACAATGTCATATTGAGCCTTCCCAGGGCCAAGGATTTATTTTCTCATTGGTGGCTTTAAAACCTTCTTCTGCTACAAATGTTTCATAAGACATTGGTGCTTTATTTATTTATTTTTCCTGACTAATATTTTATTTATTTATTTAAACTTTATTTTAAAAAACAAAGATAAAATAAAAAAAAATTAAACATTTTTGCATAAATGTATACAAATACAATTGTGTCAGTGCTTGGCTTTTTTTTTTTTTTTTTTTTTTTTTTTTTTTTTTTTTTAAGGTTTGATACTCCGCATTAAGGTCTTACTAGTTACAATGAGCAAAAAGTACAATGTAAAACAGGGTGTAACCCGGAATTAGTCAATGTTATCTTGGTGTGTAAGGATTGAGCATGACTTTGTTTTTGTTTTTTTTTTTTTTTTTTTTTTTTTTTTTTTGTTTTGTTTTGTTTTCTTTTCTTTTTTTTTCTTGAACTTCACACTGTGAGTTGTTTCTGGGTCAGTCTGAGCCTCTGGGGTTAGCATCAACATGGTGCTTTAATGTGTTTTCTTTGCTAGGTCAATTACTCTCTCAGAGCTCTGGGGCGTCTGGTTGATTGATACTGTAGGTCTTCTTGTTGGTTACAAATCTCTTCTGGTCCTTTAGTCCTTTTTCTAACTTCTCCTTTGGGGACTCAAACCTCAGTTCAATTATTGGTTGAGAACATATGACTGTATTTTCCAGGGTCTGACAAGATCTATCAGAAGTCAGCTATACCAGGAACCAGTCAGCACGCACTTGTTGGCATCTATATTATTGTCTCTGTTTGGTGACAGTACATAAGATGGATCCCCACAGTCACTGTGTGGCCCTCTCCTCAATCCCTGCTCCAAATTCTGTGTCTGTATTTTCTCATGATGTTATTTTGACTGAAGCATCTCCTTGTTGGTCTTGTGCTTCATGTGATCAATGAGTTGGAACTTAGGTAATCTGATCTGTTTGGGCTAATATCCATTTATCAGTGAGTGCATGCTTTGTGTATTCTTTTACTATTGGGTGACTTTACTTGGGATGATATTTGATATTTTCTAGTTCTAGCCATTTGCCTGATAATTTCATAAAGTCATAGTTTTTAATAACTGATTACTTCATTGTGAAAGTTGACACATTTTCTGCATCTATTCCTCTGTTGAAGGACATCTCAGTTCTTCCCAGCATCTGACTTTAACAAACAAGGCTGCCATTAATGCAGTGGAGGATGTGCCTCTGTTATATATTTAGCAGACATGTTTAAATAGAAGCTGTTCTTCTACCAGTTATATGATGACTTTAAGCTTCTCCCTGAAAGAATCCACTCAGGAAGACAAATGGCTTCACTGGTCACATGTTTTGTTCTTGGTATTGTGACTACTGCTACTGCTGCTGTTGTTGTTATTCCTGTTTTTCTATGTGATGAGGTATTATTATGACATAGAAGAGAAAAGAAATATCTTGCCAACTAGGAAAGTTCCCTTGGCCTATTGTCTTTTTGGGATTCCACAGAGTTTGAAAATATTTCGCCTTTCCACAGATTTAAGAACTGGCAAATGCAAACTCATTGCTTGGTATTTAAGTCCCTGGAATTGTGGTGAGTATGGTTACTTGATAGTTTTGTTTTTCCCAATGGGTTTCAGAACCTTTCAGCTTCTTCAGTATTTTCTCCTGCTTTTTCATTGGGTTCCTCTTATTCAGTCTGATGGTTAGCTGCAAGCATCCTCCTCTGTATAAGTATGGCTCTGGCAGAGCCTCTGAGGAGGCATCCATATCAGATTCTTGCCAGTAAATACTACTTGGCACCAGCAATAATATTTATTTGGACGAGTATATGTTGTAAACCCAGGTCAATCAATCTCTGTATGATCTTTTCTTCAATACCTGGTCCTCTCTTTGTCCATTTATTTTCTCCCATAAACTTTGTGTTCTTCCTTCTAAGAAATACTTAGCCATCCAATTTTGACCTTTCTTCTCTTTGAGCTTCATAAGTTCTGTGGATGGTATCTTAGGTTTTCCAAACCTTTTGGTTTACTATCCACTTATAAATAAGTACATACTATGAATGATTTTTTGTGAATAGGTTATCTCACTCAGGGTGAAATGGTCTGGTTCCATACATTTGCCGAAGAATTCCATGATGCCATAATTATTGATATCTGAGTAGTACTCCATTATCTATATGTACCAAAATTTCTGTATGAATTCCTCTGTTGAGGACATATGGGTTCTTAACAGCTTCTTGCTTGTGTAAATAAGGCTGCAATTAACATGGTTGTGCATGTGTCTTTGTTGGATGTGGGAGCTTCTTATGAGTATATGCTGAAGAGTGTTGTACCAGGGTCCTCTATCCTACTATGTACATCTTCCTGAGAAACTGCCAGACTGATTACAGAGTGGTTATACCTGTGTACAATTCCACCAGCAGTGGACAAGTACTGCTCTTTCTCCACATTCTCACCAGCATCTACTCTCATGCAATGATTTATGGCCTGAGGTAGATATGCAGCAGAGGATAGCACTTTCTGCCCTCAGTGGGAGGGGAAGCCTCTAGTTCAGCAAAGGCTCATTTTTCCAGTGTAGGTAAATACTACGGTATTTAGGTGGGAGAGGTGGTTGTGAGAGGGAGTACCTTCATGGAGGCAATGAATGGTTGGGGATGAGGGGAAAGGCATTGTTGGAAGGGATTTCCAAATTAAAAAAAAAAAAAAAAAAAAAGAAACCCCACAAGAAGAACAACACCAACCAATCTGAGCTCCCAAGAACTAATTGACTATTCAAAGAGTACCATAAGTGACTCCATGGCTTCAACTGCATATGTAGCAGAGGATGGCCTTGTTGAACATCAGTGGAAGAAAACGCCCTTGTTCTTGCCAATGTTTAATGCCCCAGTATAGGAGAATGTGAGGGTGTAGAGGTGGAGGGGAGTGGGTGGCTTTGGGAGCACTCTCATTCCACTAAAGTGAGGGGATGGAAAAGTGGGTTAATAAGGGGGAAACCAGAAAAGCAGATAACACTTAAAATATAAATAAAATATATCCAATTTTAAAAAGAGAAATAAAACCCAATTTCCAAAATTTAAATTTCCATTAACATTTCTTTTATATTAAAAAAAATGGGAGATGTTTCATGGCTTTTAAGTATCTAATCCATTATGAGATTTGTTTTTGTTTTATGCAGAAGTTAAATAGACTCTATTTACCAATACATATTAAAAGATGTTGTTTCATACAGGATAAAGGATCATTCAAACCTCAGCAGAGAGTAACTCTGGACAAAAAACATCAAATGTCCCTTTAGCTTGTTTAGATTCATGGCATGAATCTGATCGAAAGCACAGCAAAACAAAAAAGAGGATGCTTGACAGGCTGTGATGGGTGGGGGATGGGGTGGGTATCAACCTTCTGGTAGAATAAGAGGTCACAGTGAATTACTGTGGATAAACATTATGGCACACCACCTGTTCTTGTCTCATATCTGGGTGCCAGTTATCATCATAATGGGTGCTGTAGGTAGGAACACAATTTGCTTCTGCCTGGCCAGAGTGGCCAAAAGATTTATAGCTCTCCAAGAGAAATATTTAGTAAAGCAGGCTGCAGGAACCCTTCTGTGACTGCTAGGTCCCTGGATGGTTAAAGAGTCACAGGGCTCAGGATACATGGCTGGGAGCTGAAGCTACAGCCAACAAGAAGTGAGAAGGTTCAGACAAGTGCTCACATGCAACTTGCTAGACAGAACCAATATTCAGCACAAATATTTCAGGAGAGAAAAGTCTTCCTTAGAGTATTACAGCTCAATAAGAAGATACCTTTATATGACGATTGGTAAATAACTTGTGTACTTTATTCCTTGTGAATAAGACCTAATAAATATTTGAGAGTATGCTGGGTTGTAGAGGCACATGCTTTCTATTGTTTTTTTGACATATTAGGGATGACTCATTTGCATGTGGAAGGACATCAGGTATTCTTCCTTGCTGACAGATTTTACTGCCTCTCAGATATGATTTTATAATTACTTGTTGATAATTTAGTAAATTCATATGGATATTTATCATATTAGGAGTACTTGTACACTAAAATAAAAGTGAAATAAAATGGGCTCTCTTTCTTTCTAGAAGCAGGATGGGCAAAAACTCATTGAGAATATTCTATGGCTGACCATGTGTAAATTTTCTATTTGTTTTACATTAAAATTGTAATTGTGGTCAAGTATCAAGGAGAGAATGTTTTCATCTGGGCACAGCTGAACCACATTCCTCTCATAATTTCTGACACACTCAGGATGTGGTTTTCACACTGTGTCTCAAACAGTAATATGTAGCAGTGTCTTCATTTTGGAGGTTGGTGATCTGCATATATGCAGTGCTGGCAGAGGTTTCCAAAGAGAAGACAAAACGTACTTTGAAGTCATCAGCATATGTTGGCTTCCCAGTTTCAGTGTTGATCCAGCCCATATACTTCAAGCCTTTTCCTGGAGCCTGTTTTATCCAGTGCATTCTGTATTTTGTGAAGGTATACCCAGAAGCCTTGCAGGAGATCTTCACTGACTCTCCAGGTTTCTTCAGCTCAGGTCCTGACTGCAACAACTGGATCTGTGCTTGGGCACCTGTGAAGAGAAGAGAGGGGAGTGAGGTTTTATGGACCTTTTTCTGTGTTTTTGGAGCATTTGTTTCTGATGTCTTACTTTGGGCAGCTGCCATTAGAAAAAGCCAGATCCACACATAATCCATAATGTCTAAGAATGGGGCTCAGTGGTTCCTTGAGATAAACTGGGCACTTTCTTGCTGGTATATGAGGTTAGCCTCAGATTTCTACTCTAAAGTCTTCTATAGATTTGCATATTGCTAGGCTCCCAAACTCATATTATACTAAACCGGATACACAAAAAATATACAAGGATCTCTGACCCTAGGTAGCTGAGCCTATGTCTTGCACTATCTGCTGTTCATGACCTCATACTGATTGATTTGTCTTCTAAGTCCTCTACTTGAGCTGGATTTACACGCTGATGTTCTCACCCACACAGCTCTCAGTCTCACGGCCTAAACCTGATCCTGATACATATAACATGGTAACAATGGCTTACAGCAACTACTCATTATGCAGTTGCCCTGCTCTGTGTTCAGATTCAATGGCTTTATCCTTTCAAGTGGATTTTTTGCTCTGCATATTGAGACCTTTATATCAGTACTTCCTTGCCTGCAGAGTCCAAAGCAGTATTGTTCCTGGATTTTTATGTTCCTCTGCATTCCCTTACCATGAACTGACCTTTACTGATTAATTTCTTAGAATTAAAATACATTTTTAAACTATAAAACAGGTATTTTCACTTTACTTAAATCATGTAGTAAATGCTAAACTTGGAGAAAGTACAAAGGGGTAGATGAGGAGATTAGGAAGAAGTGGTTTACTTACAATAATATGAAAATTTAAAATTCTTATATTAGAAATGGGGAAGCAGATGGTATAATAATAAATAGCCTTGTTAAGATTGATCAGTGCCATATGTAATGCCTTTGCAAGGACCTGAGCCTTATTTCTAACACTAAAACTACCTATTCTTCTAGGTCCTCACTGAGCCAATATTGTTTATCCTCTCAGGTATCTACACTCATGTGCACATACCTACACAAAACACAGACACATAACTAAATTAATATATTTTTTAGTAGAAATGATACATAAACGTCAAATAAACATATGTGAAAAAGTACATACTAAAATGAAATCCCTGGATTTCTTGGTATCGTTTTCTTACTGAAAACCTTGATGCTCTAGCATGAAGAACCTGCAGCACAGATCTCCATATTTAGAAATCCCATGAATGTCCTTTTCTCATTTTAATATTATTTCTCCTCTTTTATACTCCTAACTTAATAGGACTATGCATTATTAAAGAAATCTAATTCTGCTTACTTCCCACATTTAACACATTGCATAAGTGCTCTTAATGAGACACCAAAATCAATCTTACTAAGTTACATTAACATATAGTTATCAGAATCAGGACTATGAACAAAGCTGATAAAATAATGTTGTCTTGTATCTGACATAAATACAATATTGTTTCTATGCTCACCTCATTCTGTGTGGATGCTGAGGATTAAGGACACACAGTTACATTGGGTGGGACATAAGCAGTGGGAATGAGAGAAGCAGTAGAAAGACAACAGTGCTGGGCTTCAGCCGGACTCTGTGCTGCTCTTCCCAGTTCCCAGCAGCAAAGATGCTGTGTGAAAAAGGAGTCAACAGCTGCTCCTTACACTGGCTGTTTGTTCTGTACCCTGGGGAGGAAGAGGAAGGACGGGACAGAGAGGAAATATTTTGGGCTTCTATGCAGCTGTTCAAAGATATGGATGAAATCTGGAAATATGGCACCCCCTGCTGTATGAATGGGACCCTGTAGCATGACAAAGCTTCAACTATTATACTCAGAGCATCACAGTGGCCTTCTTCATATTCCTTGTCCCTGTCTTAAAACCACCACATACTTTAGACTTGGGGAGGTTGAAATTTTAGAATTTATAACTTTAAAATAACATTAGATTATTCCTCAGAGTCATGACTTCCTGAAATTTCTGCTATCAATACTTGGATATCACAACTATAGGTTACTCCTTGTAGCAACAAAAAATAGGTCTACTAAAAATATTTAGGTATAACCTTTGCAAAATAATTATGTGGCTCAGAAGTCTTGGCTTTTTGGCTGATATCCTATTTCCAGTTAATATATATCATTCAGTTCCTTTGGGGTTTTTTTATTCAATCAGAATGTAATTTTTTATTCCATTTGCTTGCCAGGAAAATTCAAAATATCCTTGATTTTAAAAGTTAAATAGTACTCAACAGAGTATATGAAACACTTTTTCTTGTACCATCTTTCAATTGAGGGACACCAGAATTGCTTATAGCTTCTGAATATAATAAATAAGCTGCTATGAACATAGTGGAACAAGTTTCCTACTGATATTTTTGAGTTGTACATCTTGCTTTTAGGGTAGAAATGTATTCAATTTTCTGATGAACCCCCACCTTAATTTCAAGAGTTGGTTGTATTAGTTTATAAGCCATCAATTATGGAGGAGGGTAACCCTTTCTCTTCATCCTTAGCACAATATATTTTCATTGAAGCTTTGATTTTGGTCATTCTGATTGGTGTAAAATGGATCTCAGTGTTTATGTGATTTGCACTTTATTGATGATTAAGGGTGTTTAACATTTCTTGGAGTACTTCATGGACATGACTGATTCCTTTGTTGATAATTCTGTTTAGTTCTGTGCACCATTTTAAACTTTTCTTATTTTGCCTTTAGAATATAACTTCATGAGCTCTTTGTTTATTTTGGATTTTAGGTCTATCACATGTACAGTTGGTGAAGACCATTTGCCCACCTTTAGGTTGGCATTTGTTAATATTGATATTGTCCTTTGCTTTACAGAAGATTTTCAGTTTCTTGAGGTCCCCTTTATCACTTGTCAGTCTTAGATCATGAGCTATTGGTTTATCTTCAGGAAACTTTCCTCTAGGCTGATGTGTTCTAGGCTGTTCCCCACTTTCTCTTCCATTAGATCCAGTGTGTCTGCTTTCACATTTAAGTAATAAATGGCTTTTATAAAAAGTTATTTAGTGTTGGAAAAAATACATGTTTTTTTCTATTGGTAGTCAGTCAGGGATAATTCTGGAAGAGGGATGTTGACTTGTGTTCACTTCCCTCAGCCCTAGGATCTTACCCAGCCTTGTGCATGTTGGCACAGACATTATGTCTACGTGTCTCTTAATAGTTATTGGTGTAGAAGCTCTGTTCCCCTTCTATCTTCCAGTCATTTTGACACTATGACATTTCTGTTTGCAGTTCTTTGGGTTTCAATGAGCCCTGAAGGGAGAGAATTTATGGAGATAGCCTCTTTAGGATTGAGCTTTTCAAGAACTCTCAATTTCAGCATGTTATTCAGTTATAATTTGTGGTACTTGTTTATATCTTCTGCAGAAATCTCAAAACTGCTTTCTTATTCTGTTTCCTTAGCAGAACTATAGTATGTACTTTTATTTAGGTCACTAAGCTTCAGAAATATAATAAAGGGGTGACAAAAAGACTGAAATTTGACAGATGAGGACACCAGATGAGATGGTAGAGACATGAGATTTGGCACACATGACATCTCAGCAATACTGATGCTCAAACAACACATCATACTGAAGGGAAAAACCTTGAAAACCTCTACCTGAAAATAAAAATACTATAGGTAGTCAATGGCTACAGAGATAGACAATCTGTTTTCTTTAGTAGACAAGATCCCTTATGGTTAGTCACTTCTTGGTTTACTGTTCTAAACACACACACACACACACACACACACACATACACACCTATGCACATAAATATATGTGTCTATATGTGTGTGTCTGTGTGTGTATACTCCATATGTGTATAATATTTATTAGTAAACAATCATGTAATAAATTAGAAAGGGAACTCTCTACTGTGATGATTCAATTCATGAAAATCATCAACATAATCCACTGTATAAAAAGCTGCATAAATATTATCAAATGGTTATCTCACTAAATGCTAAAAGCCCTTAAAAAACCCAAGATTTCTCCATTTTAAAGGTATTAGACCAATTGGGGATTCAGGGCACATAATAAACCCAATCACAGCAATACAAAAAAGCCAAGACTTGACATTTAAATGGAGAGAAACTTAACACATTTCTCATAAAATTAGGGACAAGAAACAAATGACCTTTCTCTTTCTATTAATAAACTACTTGAAGTTTTATCAGGAGCAATACGACAACTGTGATATTGTTGTTGGTCCTGTGGGGTTGCAAACCCCTTAAATTCTTTCAGTTCCTTTTCTCTCTTCTTTATTGGGGGTCCCGTTCTCAGTCTCTTGGTTGGTTGAGAGCACTAAACTCAATATCAATCAACCATACACACCAGAGCTCCTAAAGCTAAACCTCTTATCAAATGATACACATGGAGAGACCCATGATTGCAGCAAATTTGTACCAGAGGGTGGTCTTATCAGACATCAAGGAAAGGTGATGTTCTCAGCCCTGTAAAATCTCATCATGCCAGTGTAGAAGAAAGCTTGAGTGGGGAGTTGGGAGGGAGCACAAGAGAAAGGGAACACTCTCATAGAGACAGGGGAAGGGAGATTGTAGAGCAGGACTCCAGAGGCAAAACCAAGAAAGGTTTCTCATGGTCCTGAATATGTAGAATTAACATAGTGAAAATGTACTTTTCTACCAAAAACAATCCTCAGACTCAATGTAATCACTAACATAACTGCAGTAATCAAATCACCATGGCAGATTTTGCTATGTGCACAATGGTCTGTTTTCAGGAATGAAAGACCCACACAAACCCTTAATATTTTGATATGCCTTGAATAGTGCAATAGGTGAGTCATAACCTACCATGCAGGTGACTAATCCACCACCTGCTGATAATCCTGAGTTATGGTTTACTAAAGTCTATACTCTACCCTGTCTTCTCTGAATAAAGTGGTCTGCCCTCTTCCAGCTCCTTCATATGATGTCTTCTTCTCTCCAGCAAACACCTATATTTGTGCATCTTTCTCTCTTCACCTCTCCTAACCTTTACTTACCTAGCCACCCATTTTTCTCTCTTTCTCCCTTCCTTATTTCCACTCTACCTCTCCCTCACCCCCTATTTTTTTTCTTCCTAGTCCAAAGCTCAGAAATTTCTCAAGACTCTCCTCTATCTGCCTGCCCAGCCATTGGCCCCAAGCATTGCTATTTACAATTTGTACAAAGTACTAACAGGTTCCCAGGAGCTAAGTGATTGCCTTCTCTTAGAAACAGTTTTTGGCACTGTCCAGCACATAGCAAGAGCTTGGTCACTGCCATCACAGCTTGGTCACACAAGCCCTGCCTTCAGACTGCTGCAAACCCAGAAGAGCCTCAGAGGTGCTCTTCCACCTGAGACCTCTGGTAAGCCCAATTGCCCCCCAACTGACTATCCAGGCAGAGACTGCTAGGAACTATCTGGGTGGAGGTAGATGGTTGCTCTCTGTAAACAGGTCTTTTCTAGTCCAGAGAGAGAGCTGGGTCACTGCCATCAGCACTAGGGGCTTGCTGACAGACTTCTGAGCACCCAGAAGAGCCTCAGAAGCTCTCTATCACCTGAGCCCACAGGTGAACCCCAACTCACTGCACACTTACTATCTGGGGAGAGACTACCAGAAACTCTTGGGGTGCAGGTAGTAGGGAGCTCTCTGTGAAAGTACTGGTCCTGGCTCAGAGACATAGCCAGGTCACCACCATCAGCACTCACTGCTTGCCCACAAAGAGATGAAAACATAGGAGCAATCTCTCTCTTGAGCCAGTGACCCCTCAGACCCTCAGAAGAGACAAGTTTCAGGCAGAAACAGCAAGATAATATAACATCACAGATAGCAAAATATCAAGAAGCAAGCACCAGAATCTAAGCAATGGGAACTAAGGCAACATGGCAACATCAGAACCTAGGTCTCCATCCACCCAAGTAGTGAATTTACCAACACACCATAAAAACAAAATATGAACATAAAATCATACTTCATGACAATGATTGAGGTCCTTGAGAAGGACATGAATAACCCCCTTAAAATTATAGAAGATCCAGGAGAGCACACGTAAATGAGTTGAAGCCCTTAAAGAGGAAACATAAACATCACTTAAAGAGCTACAGGAAAACATAACCAAACTGGTAAAGGAATTTAAATGTAGAGAGAAACAATAAATAAATCACAAAAGGAGGCAACTCTAGGAATATAAAACCTAGGAAAGAGATCAAGAGTCATAGATGCATGTATCACTAACAGAGCACAAGAGATAAAAGAGAGGGTCTAAGGGTCAGAAGGTAACATAGAATACATTGACAACAGTCAGAGATGTCTAGATGGCTATGAAAATGAATAGAAATCTGCAACTGACAGGGGTGTGAAGGAATGTTCAACTCCAGGATGAGAAAAAGACCTGAGAAAAGGAGCCACCTAAAAATATGGAATTCACTACTTAGAAGATTTGGAACCTGATGGAGCCAATTACTGAAGCCAAGCAGGAATTCCACTGGAGTAAGAAGAGCCACCCACAAATTTTTCAACACAAAATGTATCTTGCAATGCAACATGGGGAATGAATCAGAGATTGAAGGAATGACCAAAAAAAGAACAACTCAAATTGAGACCCATCCCATGGACAAACACCAAGCCCTCATATTATTAAAGATATTCTTATATGGTTGTAGCCAGGAGTAACATGCTCATAGATATATTTTTCACCCAGTAGCTGACTGAGACAGATTATATATATATATATATATATATATATATATATATATATATATATATATATATATATATATATATATATATATACACATATATATATATATACATATATATATATATATATATATATATATATATATATATATATATATGTATGTATATATATATGGTCCCTGATTAAGATTTGGAACACTGGTGACCCTAAGGGATGTTAGACATTTCCATAAACTCCCAGGAAACCAGGCCCTTGGAACTAGCCACAGTACTCCATTTGGAGTTCATTCACATAAGCCCCTCCACAGGGAGAAGAAATGACCACAGGTCATGTAAGCTCAAGACAGATCTTCATTATAATGAGGTACCTAAAACCTGGAGGCTTAGCCAATTAACTTTCCTTCAAACACACATCTCGCTATAAAATATATTTAATACCAGGCCCACCTGGAAAAGTGGTGCATAGTTTTTATTCGTCCACTTTGTGCAATGACAGAAATGTCTTGAATCTATGGACTTTTTATTTTCATCAGAATCAGCCATGTGGAGCAGTAGAGAAACCATTCACCTACATCTGCCATCTGATATCCTATAGAAGGCTTCTCTGTGCCCCAAGCTGTGATCACCACCAAACCAACCCTGCAACCAACTGCTGACAAGGTAAAAAGTTCCCACTGCTGGAGCAGCCAGAGCTACCATTCCTGCCCTTCAGGCCCAGGGTAGAGCCAGCACTCAGGACTACAATCCATATCATCTTTTCCAGAGCATCCAGCTGTGTCTAGGTAAAGAGAAGACCTGAGATTCAGATGGCCCAAGCCTTGTTCCAGGCATAGACAATGCTAAGCAAGCAATGTCTGATCATCCCAAAGCTCACACCATGGTTCCTCACCCCTGGAGATGTGCTCTGGAGTTTCTCACAGTGCTACACCTTCCCTACAAAGATGTGGCATACACTGGACTAAACATCCTGCTTACTGACACCCATGGCAGTGTGTCCTATGGTGAAGCAGACACAGGTGTCTAAAATTAACACAACACCCTCTCAGAGAAGAATGGGAAAAGAGTGATATAATGAGAATAATAATAATAATAATAATAATAATAATAATAATAATAATAATAATAATAACAACAGTAATAATAATGATGATGATAATGATGATAATAATAATAATAGTTAATACAGTTCAGAATTTTGCACTGGATATTCTTACCTAAACCTGATGATTAAGTTTTTGTTTTTGTTTTTGTTTTTTCCTGACAGAAGTATTAACCTCATATATAATCTTTTGATGGCACCAGGCCTCAGATTCCTACCAATATGACACCAAATCAGCACTGCTTCCCCTCAGCTCCTGCTTTCAAAAGAGACAGAGAAAGTGAACCTGTGTCTGGCAGGTTCCCTGCTTGTTTGTATTTACTGGATTTCTTTAAGAACTTCATTCATTCCATCTTTAACAGAATTCATCACATTCATAATGTTATGTTTAAGGAGACTTGCTTGTATTTCATCTGTGTTGGAATATCCAGGGATGACTGAAGTTGGATAGATGGATAGATAGGCTCTAATGTTAACATACAGACCTGTTTCTTGGTAACATTGTTCATATGCTTCCTACTAAAAAGGCTATGATATTATAGGGATAGGTGCAAAATTCTGAGTTTACCTTTGAAGAATGAATTTTTTTCTCATGGTTTCTATCTTTGCTCTGGTGCTTCTGATTTTGTGGCCTTTTCTTCTACTTGCAAGAGAGTTTTCTGGTTCAGTCCTGGGGCCACACTGTGGTTTTTGTGGCCAGAATAACCTCTGTGGTTTTCAAGTGGCCTCTGTGCTTCTGTATTGCACTGAGAGATTCAGTAGGATTCTAGATACCAATGAGAATTTTGAGTTTCTGGCTTTATCTCTAGGGTTTCTCTTACTTGTTTATCCTCTAGGAGAACAGTCGCATTCAGTGGAGAGGTTGGACTGGGATGTGGAGTATCTGGGAAAGGGCACCATTGAAGATTTCTAGGCACAAATGAGTTTCAGTGGGCTGTGGACATTATATTAACCAAAGACCTTAGCATCAGTGTGTCTTCCTGTGCAGCAGGACACTGGTACCAGACTTTTAGGCAAGAAATGCGTTTTCCCAGCATAGTTTAACTGTATTTGGTGTGTCCTGCCTGCCCCCTGCTGGTTTAGAGCTGCTCTACAAGGAGGCTTATGTGCTTCTTGAACAATAATAGGTGGCTGTGTCCTCAGTAGTCACAGAGTTCAACTGCAGGAAGAACTGGTTCTTGGATGTGTCTCTAGTGATGAATATTTGACTTTTGAGAGATTGGTTGTAGTCAGTTCTTTCATAATAATATATCCTTCCCATCCACTCCATTTTATTTCCTGGGAGCTCCCAGATCCAGTTCCAGGTATAACCATTGCTGGTGATGAAGTATCCAGTGACAGGACAGGTGAGGAACAGTGACTGAGAAGGTTTCACAAGGCCAGGATCTGACCCCTGAAGCCGAACCTGGGATAGAACACCTTCAGACAAGAGAGGCAATACTGTCAATCACATAGAAAAAAACAAACAAAAAAGAAAACAAACAAAACAAAACAAAAGACCTCTCATGTATGAAATGTCTGCACTCATCAGGAAGAGCTGTCAACAGGTACAGAAGACTCAACTCCCTCAGCTTTTAGGCTATTCCCCCTCTCTTTAGATATCAGCCTCCAGAGAGAGACATGTGAGTTGGTCCATCCTGGGAGTAGATTTAACTTAAAGTTAGATGATGTATTTGCATGTGGGAACCAACCTTGACTTCATAATTGGGGGAAATATATACAGACAGTCCATGGTTATTTAAATGAGACCATCACTGTCTCAGGCTTCCAAAACCGAGAATCTGGAGTTGGAATGCAGGAGGACTGTAGCAATAACTGAAACACATCTGGACTTGATCCCACCTTCCCATCCTATACCAACCTTTCCAAAAACACTTTTTTTCATCCTGTGTTTTTACACTCTCAATCAGTGGCAAACTTCCATTCATACTTGGATTCCCTATTTATGACTTTTTTATTAGTAAGCCCACCCTGTTCCTCGTTTACTTCTCTCTTCCTACCTGAAACATTCATTATCATCTTTCGTAAGTCTTGGTATAATGTCTTACTGTGGTTGCATAAATGATCTGTTATATTTCCAGTAGAAATTTTAGCTTTGTTCACAGTTCTGTTACAGGCATTTTACAGTACACTTGTAGTTCTACTCTTTGGGAGAATTTCAAGATAAATTTTAATTGGAAAAAGAACTGTTTAAACCAAACATTCTTTATGTTTTCCATTTCTCCAATAACTCCTCAGAATTTTGTGTATTTTGCTTCCACAAAAAATGTCATTGTTGCTTGGATTAAGAGAAATCTCAAACTACCTTATTGAATTTAATTTTGCTGATACATCAACAAGTTGAAAATATATTTAGTATTCATTTTATGCTCTCTTTCTATTATTTAAAGAAAACTGTAGAAATTTAAAAGTATATGCTGTCTCTTGAATCAATTCATTCTTGGCTTTCAAGGCTGAGTATAGATTTCTGTGGGTTGCACAGGAAAATCAGTGAATATCTTACCATGTTTTTTCTATATAATCTTAGGCTATATCATGTGTACAATGATCTCCATGTCTGATCCAACACAACTCATGATTATAGCTGGAGCATTTTCTATGCTATGTGAACTTCTTGATGGACAGAGCTACATATTTGCAGATTTGGGAACATCACAGTGATTGCCTTTGTGTGGGGGAGGGTTTTGTAGCTTTCTGATCACAGTGTGCTCTTTTCAAATGCCAGGACAGTAGATTTCTGACAATATACCCTATTTTGTAATGAATACTTTCTCACAAAGCTCCTAAGATTTACAGCAATTGACTGTCTGTACATTGCAGAAAAATAATCTCTGGATGATGGTTCTAGGTATAAAGAGCCTGGAAAAATATATTTTATGACCCCAGACATACACTTTAATCTTTATCATGGTGTATGAGCTCATTTCTACCAAAGAGAAATGATGAAATATTTTAATTGGAAAGAAGGAGTAGAATTAACTGTATTAGCAGACACAAAATCTCACAGAAAATCACTCATATTCACACTGCCCTGGCTCCCTAAGGATCATAGGTCATATCCAGGTTCACAGTGGGAAGTATGTTCAATTCCAAAAACAGTGAGACTGTTAACTGCTACATCATTAAACACAAAAAGTAAGTATTATTCAAAATAACTTCTTTAATGAACTTTCTCCTAAGTTCACTGTATGAACTTTATAGAAAATGAAGACAATAAAGGGTACAAAGGAATCTGTGGGGAAAGTAACATATATATACAAAATAATATTACTGATGTCTGTGGTTATTTTCTTTATTTCAGCAACAATGGTAAGATTTTAACAATCACCTTTCATACATTAATAAATATGCACTGATATTTTTTTATTTTAAATTTTTATTTGCTATTCTCTGTATTTATATTCCTTTTTTTTCTTTTTATTAGATACTCTGCATTTACACTGGAGATGTTATCCCTTTATCCCTCCCCCTCCATTTGCCTTCACAAAGGTTCACTCTCTTTTAATCACCCTCTCTACCTCATCACCTTAGCATTCCCCTACTTTGGGGAAAACAAGCCCTCCCTGGAACAATTGCCTCTTCTTAAATCGATGGAAGACACTGCTATCTTCAAGTCCATTAGCAACTTGATCAATCGTTTTCTCAAAGTGTGCACAAAAGTTGGTGTTTCATCTTTGGAAGTTTGGATGGTTTGGATGGATGATGATGTTGCTCTTCCCTTGAGGCTACAACCCCTTTTCAGCTCCTTAGGTCCTTTCCTTAGCAACCTCAATGGGATCTCCAATTTCAGATCTAAGGTGAGCTGCAAGCATGCTCATCTGTATCTATATGACTGTAGCGTAGTCCCTGAGGAGTCATTACTATCTGGTTCCTGCCAGTAAGGAAAGCTGTAATTCCTGGATTTGGGGACTGCATATGTGGTGGATCCCATGTTGAGGCAGTTTCTGAATTATCTTCTCTTCAATTGCTGTTCCTCTATTTGACCTTAGATTTTCTCCCATGAGAGGATTGTTTTCTTTTCTAAGATGGACTGAATCATCTCCATTTTGGCCTTTCTTCGTTTTGAGCTGCATAAGGTCAGTGAATTATTTCTTCAGTATTGGGTATTTAGAGCTTTCTGAGGCAAATATCTGCTTATGAGTGAGGGCATGGCATGTGTGTTCTTTTATGACTGGGTTAATTCAGTCAGGATGATATTCCCTTGATCCATTCATTTACCTATGAATTTCATAAAGTCATTTTTTAATAGCTGAGTAGTACTCCATTGTGTAAATGTACCACACTTTCTGTATCCATTCATCTGCTGATGGACATTTGAGTTCTTTCCAGCTTCTGGCTATTATAAATAAGGCTGCTATGAACATTGTGGAGCATGTGTCTTTGTTATAAGTTGGAGCATCTTTGGGATATAGGCCCAGGAGTGGAATAGCAGGGTTTTCAGTTTTCTGAGAAAACACCAGATTGATTTCCTTAATGGTTGTACCAGATTATATCCCCACCAACACTGGAGGAGTGTTCCTCTTTCTCTACATCCTTGCCAGCATCTCCTGACATCTGAGTTTTTTAAGTCACCCTTGTTCCTGGTTGAGATGACATTGGAAGCCCTGGTGAACTAAGAGATTGTAGGTATTCTTCTAAACTCCCAGGAAACTGGGGCCCTGCCACTAGCCACAGCCCTCCATGGATTTCTGTTCATCATTCCCATAAGTGCAACACATTAAGCACCTCCACAGGGAGAGAAAATGACCACAGGTCATGTAGGTTCAAGAGAGGTCTTCATTTTAAAGAGGTACCTAAAGCCTGGAGGATTAGCCAATTAACTTTCCTTTCCAGACACTTCTCCCTGCAAAATGTATTTAATATCAGGCCCACCTAGAAAAAATGATGCATGGTTTTAATTTATCCAATTTCTGCCATAAAACTAAATGTCTTGAATTCATGGACTTTCTCTTTTCATTTATTCATATAACGTTATGCTAAAACGCCTTTAAAAATCTGTTAATGTATCCCTTTTTTTAAAAAATAGAAAGGTAAGGAAAAATATAAAGCATAAGAAACAAATTTATTTTACTATGTTGGCTCTTGCATAATCTTAGAAAAGATTTCTAATTTCTAAAATGGTCTTCTGGGTTTGATAAGTATTTAAAAAGAGTAAAAACTTTAATTGAGTCAGAAGAAAACACTTGATGGACCCTTTGCACCTGCTTCATTGATTTTAAATATGAAATTTATTTTGTTCTTTCTTTTTGCTCATGGTAAAGATATTTTGTAATGCAATTAATTGCATTAACATTACTTTATTTAAATTTACAATATAAAATAGCAGAATGCCTCCCTCAGTTTTTATATTGTCTGAACATGGTAACCAATTGATTCATCATATTTTCATATAGGAACTGCAATAGAAAGTTTTAGAGATGGTTTTCTTTTAAATTTCATAAGTTACAAATAGAGACTATGGAGATATTATTTGCCAGGTCTTCCTGATAAGTTAGATCTCTTTTCATTTTATTGTAACCCAGTTACTGCTCCTCACACTTCAACTCATTTCAGAATCCATCCCCTTATTCTCCCACCCCAATAGGCATAACAAATTTCTGTAGAATGTTTTTTGTTTTGTTCTTGTGTTAAAATATTTTGTAGGTATTTAAAATGTTGGTTGTATCATTGTGAAATCATCTACTTTTAAAACGTGCAAGAAATGCATGTTTCCAATGTAGTATAAATGTAAACTTGCTGATGAAAATCCCGTACATTAATGTAAAATTAAAATAAAATTATGGATACATAAAGTCTATATTCTTCCTTGTCTCCTGTGGATAAAAAGGGCTGTCCTTTGCCAGCTCCTTCATATGATGTCTATTTCTTGTAGCAAAAATATATATTGGTGTATCTTCATCTCTGCACCTCTCCTCTTCTCACTGATTCGTGCCATGCCACCCCATTTCTCTCTCTCTTTCTCCCTTCCTCTGTCCCTCACTCTTAACATCCCCCATCCCACTCACCTCTATCTGTCCTAGTCCCAAGCACAGAAATTTCTCAAGTCCCTAATCTGTCTTCCCTTCCCAGCCATTGGCTCCAAGCACTTTGATTTACCAATTAGTACAATTAGCAGGTTTCCAGAAGCTAAGTGAATGCATTCTTTTATAAAATGTTTTTGCACTATTCTGCCCATAACAAGAACCTTGTCACTGTCATCAGGACTCAGGCACTGCCCTCAGACTGCTGAGAACCCAGAAGTTCCTCAGAACTGCTTTCCCACCTGAGCCCTCAGGTGAGCCCCAACTGCCCCTAACTGACTATGCAGGCAGACACTGCTAGGAGTCTTGTAGTGCAGGTAGTGAGTGGTGAGATCTCTGTGAATGTGTCCATCCTGACTCAGAGAGATAGCCAGGTCACCATCATCAGAACTCACTGCCTGCCCACAAAGTGCTGAAAACCTGGGAGCAATCTCTCTTCTGAACCCATGGCCCCTCAGACTCACAGAAGAGACAAGTTCCAGGCAGAAACAGCAAGATCATCTAACATCACAGATTGCAAAATGGCAAGAGGCAAGCACAAGCAGTGGCAATATCAGAACCCAGGTCTCCCACCACAGCGAGTAGAGAATTTACCAACACACCAGAAAAGCAAGATATAGACATAAAATCATACTTCATGACAATGTTGGAAGTCCTTGAGAAGTACATGAATAACTATCATAAAAATTATAGTATATCCAGGAGAGCACACATAAGTGATTAGAAGCCCTTAAAGACGAGTCATAAACATCATTTAAATAGCTACAAGAAAACAAAATCAAACTGGTAAAGAAATTTAAAATGTAGATAGAAACAATAAAAAATACACAGAAAGAAAAAATTCTAGAAATAAAAAAACCTAGGAGAGAGATTAAGAATCATAGATGCAAGTATCACCAACAGACTACAAGAGATAGAAGAGAGAATCTAAGAATCAGAAGGTAACATAGAATGCATTGAAAACAGTCAGCAAAAATGCAAAAATCAAAATCTCTTAACCCAGAGCATTCATAATTTTCAGTGCACAATCAGAAGACTAAACCTAAAGATACTAGGTGTAGGAAATGTCAAAGACTCCCAACTAAATGCCCACTAAATATTTTCACAAAATCAAAGAAGAAATCTTTCCGACACTGAAGAACAAGATGACCAGGAATATACAAGAAGCCTACAGAACTTCAAATAGATTGGACAAGAAAATAAATTCCTCCTAAAATATAGTAATCAAAACACCAAATGTTCAAAACAATGAAAGAATACTAAAAAGAGTAAGGTGAATGGGACAAGAAACATACAAAAACAGGCCATCCAGAATTACAACAGACATTTCAACAGAGACTATGAAAGCCAAGTTTCTGGAAAGATGTCCTGCAAACTCTATGAGAACACAAATGGCAGTCCATTTTACTATATCCAGAAATACTCTCAACTACCCTAGAAGGAGAAACCAACATTTCCAAGACAAAGGCAAATTTAAACAATGTGTGTTCACAAACTTAGCCCTACAAAAGATAGTAGCTGGAAAACTCCAACACAATGAGGTAAATTACACACTAGGAAAAGCTATTATATATATATATATATATATATATATATACATATATATATATATATATATATATATATATATTTGCAAGAAAACCAAAAAAAAAGAGAAAAAGAAAATCACACAAACATAATTCTACCTTTAAAAACAAAAATAACAGGAAATAACAATCATTATTCATTAATATTGCTTAGCATTAATGGATTCAATTTCTTAATAAAATGACACAGACTACCAGACAAAGTACGATAACAGAATCCAACATTTTTCTGCATATAGGAAACTCATCTCAGTGACAACAACAGATACTACCTCAGAGAAAAATGTTGTTAAAAATTTTTCATGGAAATAATCCCAAGTAACAAGGTGAAATAGCCATTTTCATCTCAAATAAAACAGATTTCAACTAAAGGTTCTCAAAAAAAGGTAAGAAAGGTCACATTTTATTTATCACTGGGAAAATATTATCAAATAAAATCTCAATCCTGAACATCTATGCTCTAAATACAAGGCACCCACATTCATATAAGAAATCCTCCTTAAGCTTAAAGCATATATTGTATCACACACAATGATAGTCAGTGACTTCCACACCCCACTCTTATTAATGAACAAATCATGGAAGCAGAAATTGAAGGAGACAAAGTGTAAGTAGCAGGCATTATGAATCAACTGGATTTACCAGACATATATAGAACATTTCATCCAAAAACAAAAGCATGTAATTTCTTCTAAGCACATCACAAAATCTTCTGGGATATTGACTATATATTCAGTCACAAAACAGGGCTCAACAGATACAAGAAGATTGAAATACTCCCGTACATCCTATCAGATCACCAAATAGCAACAAAAACAACAAAACATATCCACAAAGGCCCACATACACATGGAAGCTGACAAATTTTCTATTTAATGACAATATAGTCAAAGGAGAAATAAAGAAATTATTTTTTTTAGAATTTAGTGAAAGTAAAGGTACAACATACCCAAACTTATAAATTAAATCAGTAATAAGATTAAAACTTATAGCTCGCATTCCTCCAAAAAAGAACATGGAGAGAACTCCCAGTAAAAACTAGACAGCACACCTGCAGTCCTGGAACCAAAAGAAGCAGATATACCCAAGAGGAGTAGACAGCAGGAAATAATCAAAAATTGGGCAGCAATCAACAAATGAGAAACAAAAAGAACTATATAAAGAATGAACAAAACCAAGAGCTGCTTGTTAGGAAAAATCAAGAATAATGAGAAATATTTAATTTTTATCAATTAATTATTTTAGATGAACTAGAGAGCGTAGATAGAGTATCAAAATTAAATTAAAAAGAATGGAAAGAAAAGAAAAGGGAAAGATAACAACAGAAACTGAGGAAATTAAAGGAATCAGCAGATACTACTATAAAATCCTATACTCAACAAAATTGGAAAATCTAGAGGAGATGGACATCTTTTTAGACAGATACCAGATACCAAAGTAAAATCAGGATCAGATAAACCATGTATACAGAACTATATCCACTAAAGAAATAGTAGCATTAACTATGGAATCTCACTCCCAAAAAAGCCCCAGGACAAGATTAGTTCAGTGCAAAATTCAATATGAAGATCATAGAAGACCTAATATCAACACTCTCCAAACTATTTCACAAAATAGAAAAAGAAGGAAAACTACCCACCTAATTTTTGAATCCACAATTACTCTAGTACCTAAACCATACAAACAGTCAACAAATAAATGGGACTTCAGACCAATTTTCCTCATGAACATCAGGCCAAAAATACACAATAAAATTCATGCAAACTGAATCCACAAACAAATCAAAATGATAATTCACCATGATCAAGCAGGCTTCAACTCCGGAATGTAGGGGTATTTCTATACAAAAAAAGTCCATCAACTTAATCCAAAACAAAGAACAAAAACTCAAAGAAAAAAAATAAACACATGATCATCTCACTAGATGCTGAGAAAGAATTTGATAATTTCTAATGTCTCTTCATATTAAAAGTCTTGGAAAGATCAGGAACTTAATGGACATAGATAAATGAGGTAAATGAAAAATACAACATCAAATAAATGGTGAGAAACTTGAAGCAATCACACTAAAATAAGTGATTAGACAAGGCTGCCCAATTCCCCTCTACCTATTCAATATAGTACTAGAAGTCCTGGCCAATTTAGAAAAGCCACCCCCAGAAGAACAGTGTGTCCCTCATGGCATAGGAAGCACATTGGGGTGTTCAGGACAGTTTTTCCGAGCCAACCTTCAGGCAGCAGACTTCTATGTCTGCCCCGGACAGGGACACACCAGGGAAATGAAGAGAGGGGCCTCAGACTATTTTTGTAGTAAATGGGCATGTGAGACCACGGGAGAAGCCTACTGGTACCCTTCCTCCGCTTAGGATCTAATTATAGTTAAAAAGGGTCGTAGGCCAGGGGAGCCAGAAAATGGGGAAAGAGATCCATTCAAATACCCGGCTTATAGGACTGGGTGTGCCTCTGAAAGCTGGGGTAGCCCTCAGGGACCGTGCAAAGACAGTTATTGTAACTCTCTAAATATCAGCTTCACCCCACAGGGAAAACAAGATCGTCAGTGGGTAAGAGGAAACCGTTGGGCATGGAGAGTCTATACTGGCAGAGGGGACCCTAGATTCGTTTTTGTTATTAAGATAAAGATAGAGAGTCCACCCACATGACCCGTAGGCTCCAATTCGGTGCTTGATAACGCTGTATCCAGGCCTGAGAGACCTCCTCATCTCACTCTGTCACCAAAGGAGGACTCGTATCCCCTTTTGACCACACCCTCCTATCTCCCTATGAGAACTGAGGACTGCCTGTTCAATCTGCTTGATAGTGCATTTGTTGTTTTAAACCGCACTAACCCTGCCACTACTCAGTCCTGCTGGCTGTGTTTTGCTTCCAATCCCCCTTACTACGAAGGAATAGCTCAGCTACGAAGCTATAATGCTATAAAAGAAAGGGTGAGTGCTGTACAGGTAACGGTCCTAAGACAACAATACCAGATATTACAAGAAGCTGAGGGATCACTCTAAGATTAGAGCTTTTTACAAAAAGAAAAAACGGGGGAAAGAAGAGTAAAAGGTTGTCAAAGGACACTGATTCCTTGCCCTAGGGATTTCCTCTGCAGGAAATCGCTCCCAGGAAATCCCACCCAGGAAATCCCAGTTTCTTGAGATTTGAGTTTCCAAAATACCACAGAAGTTCCGGATGACCTCTGTGGAATGTTCCAATGCCCTAGGTGTGCCTGGGGGTGTACTGATAAAAAATGTATGATTCTTCCCCTTATGAATTTCCTCATTCCCTCTGTCCTCCCCCTCCTTTGTGATTTTTGCCTTTATAAGCCCGTTACAAGTTCAGGCCGGGGTCGAACTCCTCTACCCCTGCGTGGTGTATGAGTCTCGACCCCAGCATGCTGGCCTGAGATCTCACTCTGTTTCACTTTCAATAAACTTCCTCATGCGATTGCAGCAAGTCTGGTCTCGGTGCCTCACTGGGTGCGCGCCTGTCCTGAGATTTGAGTGAGGGTCTCCCTTCGGAGGTCTTTCAGAGTCTCATTGAGCTTTGCCACTGGATATTTCTAGGCAGAAATGAGCTGCAGTGGGCTGTGGTCATTATATTAACTGAAGATATTAGCAACAGTGTGTCTTCCTCTACAGCAGGAGGCTGGTGCCAGACCTTTGGGCAAGAAATATTTTTACCAACTCTAAAGTAGAAACTTTGTGCTTTGTGTGTGCTGCATGCCCCCTCCTGGTGCAGAGCTGCTCTACAAGGAGTTTTAAGTCTGGGCTCACACTAAAGACCCAACACTGTGTCTCTTGCACAGTAATATGTGGCTGTGTCCTCAGTTGTCACAGAGTTCAACTGCAGGAAGAACTGGTTCTTGGATGTGTCTCTAGTGATGGAGATTCGACTTTGGACAGATGGGTTGTAGCCAGTGCTACCATCATAGATAATGTATCCCATCCACTCCAACTTATTTCCTGAGAACTCCCGGATCCAGTTCCAGCTATAACCACTGCTAATGGAGTATCCAGTGACAGAACAGGTGAGGGACAGTGACTGAGAAGGTTTCACAAGGCCAGGTCCTGATTCCTGAAGCTGCAACTGAGACAGGAGACCTTCCGACAAGAGAGGCGATTCTGTTATTCACACAGAAAAACCAAATCCCTCATGGACACATGTATGAAATGGCAACACTCACCAGGAACAGCTGCCAACAGGCACAAAAGAGTCAACACCCTCATCTTTTAGGCCACTCTCACTTTTCTTTAGAGCACAGCCTCCAGTGAGAGATATGTGAGCTGGCTCAGCCCAGGAGAGATTTAACTTAGAGGTAGAAGATACATTTGCATGTAGGACTCAACCTTGCCTTCATAATTGGGGAAGGTGCCTGTGGTTATTTAAGTAAGACCATCACTGTCTCTGTCTTCCAATAGTGTGAGTCTGGAGTTAGAGTGCAGTATGACTGTAGGATTTGCAGGAAACACATTGAGACATATCTCACCTTCCTATCCTAGACTAACCTTCAAACAAATACTTTTCGGATCCTGAGTTTTCACACTCTCAATCAGTTGCAAACTTTCATTCATACTCAGTTACTGACTCCCTGAATTCTTATTAGTAAGTCCACCCTGTTCCTAGTTTTCTCCTCTCCTACTACTTGTAATAAGCTTTATCATCTTTCCTAAAACTTGGTATAATATCTTATTGTTGTTTCAGAAATGACCTGGTATATTTACAGTTGAGTTTTTAGCTGTATTCACAGGCATGATATAAGCATGTCACATTACATTTTTAATTCTACCCTTTGGGAAAACTTCGATACAAAATGAAATGGGAGCAACATATTAAACAAACCACTTATATTCTTTCTCTTCTTACCAATAACTCAACAGGATTTTCTGTGAATTGTCCCCTTAATAAATGTCATGATTGCTTGGACTAGCTGAAATCTCAAACTACCTTATTAAATTATATTTTCCTGATAGATCCCCATTTTGAGAACTTGAAAACATGTTTTGTGTTCATTTGTTTTATGCACATTTATCATTATTCAAAGTAACTAAATTTTTCGAAGTATCCACTATTTGCTTGTTGAAACCATTCATGATTGTCTTTCAAAGCTGAGGGTAGAATACTGTGGGTTGTGTAGATAAGTCAGTGAATAACTCACTCTTTTTTTTTCTATCTTATCTCACTCTATATCATGTATGGAATGATCTCCATGTCTTGCCCAATACAGTCCTCAGCTCATGGTTATTGCTGTAGAATTTTCAATGCTTTATCATGTTTTTGAGGGAAAGAGCTGCATAGAAGCAGATTCAGGAACATCACAGTGGCTGTGATGTGTGTAGGGGTGAGTGGGGTGTGTGCAATCTTTCTCAGCATAGTCTTCTCTGCTAAAATGTCAGATATCTGACAAGATATCTGATTTTGGAATAGATACTTTCTCACAAAGGATCTATGATTTACAGCAAAGGAATATTTTTGTACATTGGAGAAAGATAAGCTCTTGGTGATAGGTCTAGTTTAAAAAGCCTGAAACAAAAAATTTTATAATCACTGTACATTCACATACCTCTTTATCATGGTGTATATGAGTTCATTTCTACCAAAATAGAAATGACATAATATTAAAGCAGACAAGAACAAGTAGGATTAACTGTATTAGCAAGACACAAAAACTCACAGGAAATCAGCCATCTTCACACTGCTTGGGCTCTGAAGGATGTGAGGTTATATCCAAGTCCACAATGGGAGGTATGTCTAATTCACAAAACAATGAGACTAGGTGCTGGTATGTCATTAAACACCACAAATAAATTTTATCCCAAGAAACTCCATTAATGAAACTTTGCAAATATCTGTATGAACTTTATAGAAAATCAAGACAGTCAAAAGTACTAAGTGATATGTGAGTAAAGTTAGAGTTTTATTTATCTATGTTCAGAGGAACATTTCTGATATTGGTGATTATTTTCTTGATTTTGGCAGGAAAGGTAAGGTTTTTACAGTCAGTTTTCATACTGTTAAATATGCACTTGTAATCCTAACAACAGGTGGGACACCGATTGCCTAAATTTCTTCTACTTTTCTATTCCTTCAGCTATGATTGGTTATCCTACAATGCCACAATCAGAACACCTCTTTAGTCACATAACTAAAGAAGTGTCAAAACCATGTGAGTCATAATGAAAGTTGCATTCCCTGGACCCCGAGGAGATAAACTGTTGCAGGCAGCAACCATATGTAAGCACAAATCTCTCCTATTTAAACCCATAGTAAAAGCTGACCATTAGTCATTGCAGAGAAGAATCTGCACATCCTTGTCAAGGACAACACACTCTGTATAAATGAGGCTCAGCAGCTTTAATGCACACAGTGTTAGTATCTCCATCTTGCACACCTGATGAATCTCTAGCCAAAATGAATGCAGAATACAACTGAACTGATTCTATAATTTAACATTAGATATAATATATTCAGTAATACTATCTCTGAGCAAATATCCTTAGTATATTATAACCTGGGATGAATTTTTTCAGCCCTTTACTGAAGGTCTGATAATGCAACTTGGCCTCTATTCTGCCATATATTTCTGGAATTCATGTCATGCTTTTTAATCATTATACAAATTTCTTAACACCTCCCCTCAACTTCATCTATTATAAAGCTAATTGCTGATTTCATACTTCCTCAGGAGGAGTTCAGGGCTCAATCAGGGGAGTCACATCAGCCTTGGTAGTGCTCTGCATTTTTATTTTAACAGAATGCAACTTGTATTTAAATATATCAATGAGAATTACAAACATATCTAATTGGAACTATTCATGCTGAGTATTTTACCATTTCCCATCCTACTCCACTTCTCTTGACCTGGAGCTTCTTGTGTACCAGTGCCCCCTGCTGGTCATGAGCACTTTGTTGAGTGTTTTGTGCTGTAGCTCAGAATTATCTCCACACTGTGTTTCTCACACAGTGATACATGTCACTGTCCTCAATTCTAATTTCTCAAGTTGTTTTTGTAGAGACAGTAAGTTCTTAGAATTGTCTCTGTAGATGGTAAATCGGTACTTTACACATTCTGCATATGTTTTTGCATTACCATCATATTGCATATCTGCTAACCTCTCTGGCGTCTTCTCTGGGGCTTTGTGAAAGAATTCCATGCTGAGTAGTCTGTGTACTGTGCTAATCATTGAGTGGGAAAACCTGGCTGAAATCTAGGGTTGAGTTCTTCTGCCACAGGAGAGGCTCATCACTGTACTTGTTTTGTTGAGGAGCAGAAGTATTTATTATAATTGCATCTTGCTATATAGTAAATTCTTTAGTGTAAATCTGTGTAGATAATGCACATGGAAAATGCAAGAGTAATTTTGATTCTTGAAAATTATGATTATTTAATACTTTTATGTCACATATTTTGAAAAATATGAAGTTTAAATAGCATCCCACTGTCACATTTCCAAAGCAAGACCAGGTCTGGTGTACAATCCACTCTGCCTAGATTTTTCCTTGACCATGGTATATGCAGCTATTCTCTGAGACAACAGTTGGTCAAAATCAAACTTTCCTGTTGACATTATTAATACCCTTTTATTGTGATGGAAAACATTTGTTTTGTTTCACAATAGTCACAAATAATATAAAATAACTTGGTGCGACCCTACACAAGCCAGTGAAGTATCTGAATGACAAGAACTTCCAGTCTCCGAAAAAGGAAATTGAAGAAGACCTCATAAGGTGAAAAGATCTCTCATGCTCATGGACTGAAAAGATCAGCATAATAAAAATAGAAAATTTGCCTAAAGCATTCTACAGGTTCAATGCAAACTCCATCAAAATTTCAACTCACTTTTTATAGAGTTTGATAGAGCAATTTGAAAATTCATTTGGAATAAAACAATTCAGAATAACAAAAAATATATTCAACAATAATAAAATTTCTGTTTGAATCACCATCTCTGATCTCACATTGAATTACAGATCAATTATGATAAAAACTGCATGTTATAGGGACAGACACAGGAAGGTCAATCAATGGAATAAAATTGAAGATGAAGAAATGAACCAACAAACCTCTAATCACTTGATCTATGACAAAGAAGCTAAAAAGATTCAGTGGAAAAAGGACAGCCTCTTTAACAAATGTTGCTGGTTCAACTGGAAGTCAGCATACAGAAGACATGACAGCTTCATATTCAGTATTAGACCTTGTACTGTGGTATCTTGTTTGCATCGGGGATGCCCCTGCAGGAGAGAGACTGGAGCTGAAGACAGAAGTGAAACTATTTGAAAAGAATTAAGACGTGTGTATCTGTTGGATACAATATGTGGCTGAAGGCATGATTGAAAACTTCAAATGATTTACACAATTCTCAGAGTTCCTAAAGCTACTTGTTCTTGTTGATCATATCAGGATCTTCAACAGCCCCAGCTAACATGGTTTCTGCTTGCTGCCGTGATGTCTGGTCATGCTATATTTCTGCAGACATATAAACTGAATTAAACATTTTGTGTAAGAAGTTGCCTTGCAACTTGTGTTTTATAACAGCAACAGGAAAAAAATTAAGACAAGATTTTTCTGTTAATTCACATTGCAGAAATCATTAAAGATTATATTGACTCAATGGGATAAGCCAGGTACATAACATATGACAAATTTATCTTTCAGACCACATACATGCTTCATTTTTGCTTTTTTTTAATTTGAAAGGTTAAAATTATTATTATTATTATTATTATTATTATTATTATTATTATTATTATTATTATTATTATTATTATTTACATTCTAGTCATTATTCCACTGCTGGTCAGCCCCTAGAGTGTTTCCAATAACAATCATTTCCCCAATCTCCAAGAGGATCTACTGACAATCCTACCCCAGCCCCCAGATTTCTCAGGCCCCTGGGCTTCAGGTCTATGGACGGTTAGATGAACCATCACTCACTGAGTCCAGACCACACATGCCTATTTTAAACATGATTCAAGGGCTTCATATCAGAAGTTGTATGCTGCCTGGTTGCAGCCAAGTGTCTGAGACATCTGGGGTGCCAGGCTATTTGAGATGCTTGTGTTTCTAAGAAAATTCCCTGCTCTGCTGCTTCTTCCTGATTTTTCCTAATGCAGCCACAGGAGTCCCAAGCTTCTGTCTATTGGTTAGGTGTGAGTCCCTGAATCTTTCTCAGTCAGATGACTGTTGGGCTGTGCTGATAGCAGCATTACTAGGCTTTTGTCTCTGAGCACAACACACAGGAGTAATAGTGTCAGGCTTTGAACCCTTGCATTGAGATGAATTCCAGTTTGTCAGGTCAATGGATCTCATTTTTCATAGGCTCTTCTCCACTTTTTCTCTTCCCCTCCCATTTTTTAGGAAGAAACAATTAATTCTGGGTCAGAGTGGGATGCAGTGAGGATGTGTCTTTGACAGGGTGCCACAGAAGACTACTGAGTATAATTGATGGAGTTTAGTGGCTGTGGGCATTGTATTAACTCAAGGTCTTAGCACAAGTATGACTTTCTGTATAGGAGCAGTCTTGTGCCAGACTTTTGGGCAAAATACTTTTAACCTACCTTTAAGTTTATTCCCTGTGCTTTGTATTGGCTGCATAACCCTAATTGGTGCAGAACTGCTCTACAAGGAGTTTTATGTCTGGGGTCAAACTGCAGAGCCCACACTCTGTCTCATTTTTAATATTGAGTATAGATTGTTTTGTATAATTTGCCTTGATTATACTTTTATCTTTTTCTCAAAACACCAAGTTATACAACAGCTCTTCTCCCATCCAGATGTACCATTTTAACTTACCATTGGAAAACAAAGAGGCTTCTTGTGAATAATAACAAAATAAAATAAAATGAAAAAAAAAAAAAGATAAAGTAAATCTAACACATCACAACAATCAAAACAAAGAAAAAGAAAAGGAATAATGAATAAGAAAGGAACAGATTTAGGTGTAGAGACAAATGCATTTGCATACTCAAGAATCTCATTAAAATAAAAATCAGAAGCCATAATACCAATAAGAAAAGACATGTAGAATAAAATAATTTATAAGTAAACAAAGATAAATAGATAGATAGATGACAAAATTACAAAAAATATGTTACAACAGTTGGCTTTTATTTTTCAGATAATCACTTACTTCTTGGAATAGAACCTACACCTACTAGGAATTGTTTTCTCCAGTTAGATGCATGTGTAAAAAACTAATTATCAAGTTACAAGTAATTATCATTGGAGATAGCTTCTGGATTGTGGATGAACAAAGGAGCCCAGTTATTCTTCCATTAAAGAATCCTTGGCTACATACCCAGGGGTGATGTGGATAGGTTCCATGCTATTTGAATTGCTAGATTTAGGGATAATTTCAGACAAAACTCTATTTGGTTGACAACTGGTTAAAGAAAACATGTAATATTTTCCCCATTTCAATAATTACTCATCAGCATTTGTTGTCACTTTCCCTTAATAAATTTCCTTAAATAATTTGTTTCCTTGATAAATTTTATTGTTGCTTGGAGCAGATGAAATATCAAACTAAATTTAATATTTACATATTTCTTGATAGATCAAATGTAGAAAACTTGGAAAATAATTTAGTATTCCTTTGTGTGATATTTGTTTTTCCATTACACAAAGAACCTCAAATATTTCAAAGCAACCCTGCTATCTGACTGTAGAATCTTTTCATTTTGCCCTTTCAAAGTTTGAGAGTAGAATTCTGCAAGATGGGTTGACATATCAGTGAATAATGCAATGCCCCCTTTTTATTTACTCTCACTGTATATAATGTAAAAGTGCTTTGTGATCTCTTGCAATCCTGTAAGCTCATGATTGTTTACTGGATCATTTTACTAAGCTTTGTCATCTTTCTGAGGGTCAGAGCAGGAATGGAACAAGTTTAGGAACCTCACAATATCTGTGTGGTATGGGAGGGTTTGGGATCTTCCTGATCATAGTGTCCTCCCTTAAAGTGCCAGTTCAGTAGCAGTCTTACAAGATATCTGATTTTGGAATGGATACTGTACCAAGACACTCAAGACACTCCTATGGTTTATTTAGTGGAGTGGATTTACATTGTTTTAACAGCAAAATTTTAATTTCTACAAGAAAGACTATATAGAGCCTGTGATAAAAGCTTTTTTAATTAATCTCCACATTTTTAACATTTATCATGATGTAACTTAGCTTCTCCCTATTACAAAGAAAGAATTGAGTAATTAAAAATAGGATTATCAGCAGGAGGGTGACACCAACATTCAGAAGAAATCACCAAACTCCACACTGATCTGTTCACCTAACTATTAAGGGTCCAATCTTTGTACATAGTGGGAGGTATGTTCAATTCATGAAATAGTAAGACTATTTATTGTTGTATCATGAAACTTCATAAATCTAGTTTTTTTTCTTAAGAACTTCTTTATGAATATTTTACTAATGTGTGCATGAGATTTTATGGAAAATTATGACAAAGGCATTATTAATTGATCAGTTAAAAGTGATATTTTTATTTATCTATATTAAAGAAACTTTCTTTTTTAACGTTTTCTTAATTTCAGCTGTAAAGAAGACATTTTCAATACTGGCTTCTACAAAACTCATCTTTTCCTGTTAATAATCTTTAGTCTTTTTTCTACATTTCAGTAATTATTGCCCTTCTAGTCATCCTTCGGATAGTTCCGTGTCCCCTGTCTGAATGCGGATGTCCCCAGCCTTACCTTCCACTTTGCTGGACCTCCTTACTTCCAGGTCCCTGAAGTACCTTAATGGTTAGGATTATTATCACTAACTGAGGTGAGAACAGGCAGTCCTCTTCTGTGTATATGTCAGGGGTCATATACCAGCTAGTGTATGCTGGCTGATTGGTGGCTCAGTGTCTGAGAAATCTCAGGAGGGTCCAGGTTGACTCTAGTCATTTTTTGTAAACCCACTTCTTCTCAGTTTCTTCTGCCCTTTATCCAGTTCAAACATAGTGGTCCCAGGCTTCTATCTTTTGATAATTGTCTGCTTCCTACAATGTCCAGTGCTTGTTGGGCCTCTCAGAGGGCAGCCATGCTGGGCACTTTTCTGTTGTCTACCATAGCATCAGTAATAGCGTCAGTCCTTGAGAGTCAACTTGAGATAAATTCCAATTGGGTTGGACACTGAAACTCCTCTCCCTCAGTCTCTTCTCCATATTTTGTCTCTGCAGTTATTTTAGTCAAGTGCAATACTGGGTCACGATATTTGACTGTGGTATGGCAACGCCATCATTCACTTGACACTCTGTCTTTCCATCTGAGATGGACTCTAATAGGTTCCTCACCCCACTGTTAGGAATTTCATAAAATGTATCTCACTTTGAGTCCTGAGTGTCTCTCACATTCCAGGACTCTGGTACATTCAGAAGTGTACCCTAACCTCCTACCTACTGAATTTTACTGTTTCCATTATTTAGGGGCCATCAGGACTTAATTTCTGTCTCACAACTCAATAGCTGATCATGTTTCTCTATTCCCCTGTCTGTCTCAACCCCACCAAGACACTTCCTTCACTCTGTACCCTCATGATCACTTTCTAATCCCTCCCAAGTGGTATTGAGGCATGCTTATTTGGTCCTTCTTCTTGTTAAAGTTCTTGAGCTCCATATATTTGCAAACACCATATCTGACTTCAAGGTATACTACAAATATATATGATAAAAATACTTGGTATTAGTACAGGGACTAATGTTGATAAAATTATAGAATGGAAGAACCAGAAATAAAAGCAAACATTTATGATCATAATCCTTGACAAAGATGTAAAAATATAAAATGGATAAAAGAAACTGTCTTCAATTAATTGTTCTGGTCTAATGGACAGTCTGTATATAAAGAAATGAACATAGATGCAAATATGTCACCCTGAACACAGCTCATGTGAAAGTGGATCAAGTACCTCCAACTTACACCAGACACAGTGAACCTAGTACAATAGAAATTGGGAAAGAACCAGTAACTGCCTGCCATGCGGTCAAGGGAAGGGGAATTTCCTAACCAGACTTTTAATGGAGAAGGATTCAAGTTCAAGAATTCTAAATAGGAACTCCTGAAAGTGAGTAGCTTCTATAATGCAAAGTCCAGATCCCTCAGTTGAGGGTTGGAACTACCAACCTATCTAAAATCATTGACGCATAATTGTTCCTTTCTAAATAAAATTCAGGGAAAATGGTGGAATAGAGACTGAAAGAAAGGCCATCCAGGGACTGTGCACCTGGGGATCCAATGCATCTGCAGAGAGCATACCTAGATACTATTACTGATGCCAAGAAGCATTTGCTCCCATGTGCATGATATAGTTTCCCAAGAGGTTGTTCGTGAGCCTAACCAATAAAGACAAAGAGGTTATCAGCCAATGATACATAGGGACCAACATGCAAGAGTTAAGAAAATGATTGAAGAAACTGATGTGATTTGAAACCATATAAAAAGAATAACCTCAACCAACCATACTATACCAATCATACCTCTAGAGCTAAGAGAAGCTAAACCAGCATCCCAAGAGTTCACATTGAGGGACCCATGGTTCCAGGTGTGTATGTAGCAGAAGATGACCTTATTTGACATCAGTGAGAGAAGAGACCCTTTGTTCTGTGGATTCTCAATGTCCCAGTGTAGGGAAAGTCTATTGTGGTGAATTGGGAGTGGGAGCTTCTTCATAAAAATGAGTAGGAGGGGCAAAGATATGATGGTTTTGTGGAGGGGAATCCAGAAAGGGAGATAACATTTAAAATGTGAATAAATATATTACAAATAAAACATAATTCCAAAGATTCTCACTATAATACAGGGAGAATGGTAATCATCTTTGTCCATCCAGATACATGCTGAATGTTTTGCAAAGGCAATAAAATTCCTTTTAGTAGATTTTTTTTTCCTTTTAGGAAATAAGTTTGCTTAGATAACTGATCTGCTGTCCCACACCTTGAGAAAGCAGTATCTAACACAACATTTCCACAATGTAGTCACATGGTGGAGACATTTGAAAATGGAATGGAATGTTTGGGTGTTAATATTTCAGAAATTTTCTATAGCAAAATAAAACAATATAGAGAAGTCTAAAAATAGACAACACATTTAGGAGTCTGTGTTTTGTTTTTAAATTTCAAAACAGGAACAGGGTTCTTGAAGGCAAATTCTAAATCTGTAATTTGGACATTTGAAACTAAAAGAAATACACAATTAATAACACATCAAGATGGAATTTTTCAGTTCAATGAACTCACATGGGTAAGAAACTAGAAACAAATGAATACTTATTAAGATTACATATGAAAATGTACAGTTAATAAGAATGAAGCCATAACAGAATAATGAGAACTTGTATCATGACCAACATATCTAATGTATAAGATCTAGAAATTTGGATTCAAGACTAAAAATTAGCTTTTCTCATTCCAGGACTGTCTTTTTATATCTTTTTTTTTTTGTTGAAATTGTCTTATTTGTCCAAAAATGAGTTCTGAAAATACTCATAATTTTTATATTATATGTGTAAGCACCTGCAAGTATTCACTTCTTTTTTTCAGGGAGTACATACCATAGGGTTCCTTTTGGGTTTGGGTTACTTCAATCCATCCTTAGTTTCAAGTTCTGACCATTTGCCAGCAAAATTCATGGTGTCCTCATTTTTAATACCTGAATATTATGACACAGACTTTATGAAACATATTTTTTCAGGACATTCTTCAATTGAAGCACACTTGGATTGCCTTCAGTTTCTGGCTATTATGAATAAGGTGCTATGAACATAGTGGAGCACATTCCTTGTTAATATTGTGCAGTGGTAGAGAAGGATATTCAGGTAGAAATATTTCCAATTTTCTGATGAATCACCAGCTTGATTTCCAGAGCGGCTGTACCAGTTTGTATTCCCACTAGCCATGGAGGGGGTTAGCCCTTTCCCTTTATCCTTACTACAATATATTTTTTATTGCGATTTTGATTGTGATCATTCTGATTGGTGTAAGATGAATCTCAGAATTGATTACATCTGCGTCTCACTGATACAGAAGGCTGTTTAACATTTCTTTAAATACGTCTTAGACATGAAAGATTCCTTTGATGGTAATTAGGTACCCCGTTTTTAAATTTGGTTATTTTGTCTTTTGGAGTCTAACTTCATAAATTCTTTAAGATTTTGGATAATAACCCTAACAGCTGTAGAGTTACTGAATATCATAACCCAATATATTTGTTGCAATTTGTTCCTGCTGACTGTGACATTTGCCTTACAGAAAATTTTTTTAGTTTCATGAATTCCCATTTATCAGTTGTCAATCTTAGAGCCTGAGCTATGGGTGTTCCCTTCAGGAACCCCCTCCCCACAGCTGATGTGTGCTAGGCTTTTTCCCACTTTCTCTTCTATTAGATCCAGTGTATCTGTTTTCATGATGAGGTAAACATTGTCTTGTATAACTAGATGGGTTGTATTGGTTAGATCCCATTCCTTTGGTATGGTTGGATCCCTTTCCTTTGGTAGTCAGTTTGTGATGATTCTAGGTGAGGGACACTGTCTTGTGTTTACTTCTCCTCTCAGCACTAGGATCTTACCTAGCCTTGTGATTATTGTCGCAGACATTTTATTCATATATCTTAATTCTTATTTGTGTAGAAGTTCTGTTTACCCTGATATCCTCCAGACCGTTTGTTTCTACCTGAATTTTTTTCTCAACTTCTTCAAGTTTCAATGAGGCCCAAAAGGAAGGAATTCGGTACAGGCTGAGCAACTGTGACCGGGAACAGATCTTAGGAACTTCTGTTCCCACCCGGAGACGACTTCAGGACACAGAGCGGAGCCTGGCCCAACTGCCAGCCAGAAAGGCAGCTCGTACAGGTTGAGCAATTGTGACCGGGAACAGATCTTAGGAACTTCTGTTCCCACCCGGAGAGGCCTTCAGGACACAGAGCAGAGCCTGGCCCAACTGCCAGGCTGAAAGGCAGCTCATACAGGCTGAGCAACTGGTGAGTGGGAGACCTAGGCTGCTGGGGAGCAGAGGGATCTCTGTGGAGTGCACACGGAAAGGGCACCCCCTGCCCTGACCTGCCCTGTCCTCCCCAAACCAGTGACCGGGAACAGATCTTAGGAACTTCTGTTTCCACCCGGAGGCGACTTCAGGACAGGGAGCGGAGCCTGGCCCAGCTGCCACACGGAACCTGGGCTGCTGTGGAGTAGAGAGATCTCGGCGGAGTACACACGGAAAGTGTACCAAGGAAAAAGATCAGATACAAGGGAAAGGCAAGAACATATCACTGACAACAAAATGGCAAGAGGAAAGAGAAAGAGTATATCCCAAGGAAACCAAGACAATCTAGCAACACCAGAACCCAGCTCTCCCATAGTAGCAAACATCGGAATTCCAAACACTCCAGAAAAAGAAGACACAGACCTGAAATCATGCCTCAAGACGCTGATAGAGTTACTTAAACAAGAAAGGGAGGAAAAGCAAAAAGATTCAGAAGCTTTTAAAGAAGAAACAAGAAAAACACTCAAAGAACTCAAAGAACTAGAGGAAAACAGAACCAAAGAAATAAAGGAATGGAAGAGGGAAATTAAAACAGAAATTGACACAATAAAGAAAATGCTAAAAGAGATAACCCTAGAGTCAGAACACCAAAAAAAAAAAAAAAAAAAAAAAAAAAAAAAAAAAAAAAAGAAATCAGGAGTCACAGAAGCAAGCATTTCCAACAGATTACAAGAGATCGAGGAGAGAATCTCGGGGGCAGAAGACAACATTGCAAACATAGACAAAACAGCCAGAGAAGATGCAAAAAACAAAAAGCTCCTAACCCAAAATGTCCAGGAAATACAAGACACAATGAGAAGACCGAACCTAAGGATAATAGGAATAGAAGAGGGAGAAAAGTATCAACTAAGGGGCACAGTAAATATCTTCAACAAAATCATAGAAGAAAACTTCCCTACCCTCAAGAATGAGATGACCACGAGCATAAAAGAAGCCTTCAGAACTCCAAATAGATTGGACCAGAAGAAATACCTCCCGACACATAATAGTAAAAACATCAAGTGCCCAAAGTAAAGAAAGAATACTAAAAGCAGTAAGGGAAAAAGGTCAGGTAACATATAAAGGCAGACTATTCAGACTCACACCCGATTTCTCAACAGAGACTATGAAAGCTAGAAGAGCCTGGACAGACATCATGCACTCCTTAAGAGAGCACAAGTGCCAGCCCAAGCTGCTATACCCAGCAAAACTATCAATCACCATCGATGGAGAGACAAAGATATTTCAAGACAAATCAAAATTCACACAATATCTGACCACAAATCCAGCACTACAACGAATTATAGGTGGAAAACCCAAAACATGGAGGGAAAATACAGCCTAGTAAAAAGAAGAAAACTCCTCAACAAGAAAACTAAAAGAAGAAAAAAACACAGACACAACTCAACCCAAAGAAGCAAAAATGGCAGGAAACAGAAACATTTATTCCTTAATATCTATTAACATAAATGGTCTCAACTCCCCAATAAAGAGACATAGACTATCAGACTGGATACATAAACAAAATCCAGCCTTTTGCTGCATACAGGAAACTCATCTCAGAGACAGAGACAGACACTATCTCAGAGTAAAAGGGTGGGAAAAAAACTTCCAAGCAAACAGCTCCAAGAAGCAAGCTGGAGTGGCTATTCTAATATCGAATAAAGTAAATTTCCAACCAAAAGTTATCAAAAAAGATAAAGAAGGACACTTTTTACTCATTACCGGAGAAATCTGTCAGGAGGAACTCTCAATCCTTAACATATATGCTCCAAATAAAAAATCACCCACATTCATAAAAGAAACTCTACTAAAGCTCAAAAAATACATTTCACCCCACACAATAATAGTGGGAGACTTTAATACCCCACTCTCACCAATGGACAGATCAGGGAAACAGAAACTGAACAAGGACACTGCAAAACTAGCAGAGACTTTGAACCAACTAGAATTAATAGATATATACAGAACATACTATCCTAAAGTAAAAGAATACACCCTCTTCTCACCACCCCATGGCACCTTCTCGAAATTGACCACATAATTGGTCACAGAATGAGCCTTCATCGATATAAGAAGATTGAAATACTCCCATGCATCCTCTCAGATCAACATGGTCTACGGCTGGTCTTTAACAACAATAAAGACAACAAAATGCCCACATACACATGGAAACTAAACAACGCTCTGTTAAAGGATAGCAGGGTCAAAGAAGAAATAAAGAAAGAAATTAAGGACTTTCTAGAATTCAACGAAAACTATAACACAACATACCCAAACCTATGGGATGCAATGAAAGCAATATTGAGAGGAAAACTCATAGCCCTAAATGCTTCCAAAAAGAAACTGGAGAGAGCTCAAATCAGCAACCTGACAGCACAGCTAAAAGCCCTAGAACAAAAGGAAGCATATATACCCAAAAAGAGTAGACGGCAAGAAATAATCAAAATTAGGGAAGAAATAGACCAAATAGAAACAAAAAGAACCATTGAAAAAATCAACAAAACAAAGAGTTGGTTCTTTGAGAAAATCAACAAGATTGATAAACCCCTAGCCAGACTAACTAAAGGGCAAAGAGAGAGTATCCAAATTAACAAAATCAGAAAGGAAAATGGTGACATAACAACTGAAACTAAGGAAATTCAAGAAATCATCAGATCCTACTACAAAAACTTATACTCCACAAAATTGGAAAATCGGGAGGAAATGGACGAATTCCTAGACAGATACAAGGTCCCAAAGTTTAACCAGTACCAAGTAAACCATCTAAATAACCCTATAACACCTAAAGAAATAGAAGACGTCATCAAAAGCCTCCCAACCAAAAAAAACCCAGGTCCAGACGGGTTCAGTGCAGAATTTTACCAGACATTTATTGGGAATATAACACCAATATTTGCCAAAGTATTCCAAGAGATAGAATCAGATGGAATATTACCCAACCCATTTTTTGAGGCTACAATAACCCTCTTACCTAAAACAAACAAAGACCCTACAAGGAAAGAGAACTTCAGACCAATCTCAACATCTTAAAAATGGCCATCCTACCAAAAGCAATCTACAGATTCAATGCAATCCCCATCAAAATTCCAACCCAGTTCTTATGGAATTGGAAAGATCAATGTGCAATTTCATATGGAATAACAAAAGACCTAGAATAGCGAAATCCATCCTCAACAACAAAAAAACATCTGCGGGAATCACCATCCCTGACCTCAAGCTATATTACAAGGCAATTGTGCTGAAAACTGCATGGTACTGGTACAGAAATAGGCAGGTGTATCAATGGAATAGAATAGAAGATCCAGAAATGAGCCCTCATGTATATGGTCACCTGATTTTTGACAAAGGAGCAGTAAACATTCAATGGAAAAAGGACAGCCTATTCAACAAATGGTGCTGGTCCAACTGGCACGCAACATGCAAAAGAATGAGAATAGACCCGTTCTTATCTCCTTGTACAAAGCTCAAGTGTAAGTGGATTAAAGATCGCCACATTACACCAGATACACTGAAACTATTAGATGAGAAAGTAGGGAAAACCATAGAACACAGGCACAGGAGAATATTTCCTGAACAAAACACCAATGGCTCAAGCTCTAAGGTCAAAGATTAACAAATGGGACTAAATGAGATTGCAAAGTTTCTGTAAGGCTAAGGACATCGTCAAAAAAACAAAACGGCAACCAACAGAATGGGAAAAGATCTTTACCAACACCACATCAGATAGAGGCCTAATATCCAAGGTGTACAAGGAACTCAAAAAGCTAGACACCAGAGAATCAAATAACCCTATTAAAAAATGGGGTACAGAGCTAAACAAATCATTTTCAGTTGAGGAACACCGAATGGCCGAGAAACATCTGAGGATGTGCTCGACATCCTTAGCCATCAGGGAAATGCAAATCAAAACAACCCTAAGATTCCACCACACACCAGTCAGATTGGCCAAGATCCAAAACTCAGATGACAGCAGATGCTGGCGAGGCTGCGGAGAAATAGGAACACTTCTTCACTGTTGGTGGGGTTGCAAGCTAATACACAACAAAGATATATGCACCACAATGTTCATAGCGGCTCTATTTATAATAGCCAGAAGCTGGAAGTAACCCAGATGTCCTTCAGAAGATAAATGGATACAAAAATTGTGGTACCTATACACAATGGAATACTACTCAGCCACCAGAAACAATGACTTAACCAAATTCTTAAGAAAATGGCTGCATCTAGAGAAGATCATCCTGAGTGAGATAACCCAGTCACAAAAGAACAGACATAATATGCAGTCACTGATAATGGGATGCTAACCCCAGAAGCTTGCACTTCCCCAGAAACAACTCACAGACTGTATGAAGTCCAAGAAATAAAGAAAACAAAAAATATACATATATTCACAAACAAGAAGACGTTGACTATTTCCATGTTGCGTTTTGTTGTGCATGTACTTTAAGCTTATTGTAACTAGTAGGTTTTCAATGCATACTCTCAAGCCCTTGAAAAAAATCAAGTACTGACTAAAAAATATATTCACATGGTTTTATGTAAAATTTATTTTAATGTCTGAAAAAACAGTACTGACAAAAATGTATAATTTTAAGCAAAAAATGTTTAAAATCCGTACATTTATCTTTGTTTTGCAAAATAAAGTTGTTTAATAAATAAAAAAAGGAAGGAATTCATAGAGATACCCTATTTATAAATGAGCTTTTCAAGGTCTCTCACTTTGAGTATATCCAGTTATGACCTGCTGCAATTGTTCCTATCTTCTGAAATGTGTGTGTGTGTGTGTGTGTGTGTGTGTGTGTGTGTGTGAGAGAGAGAGAGAGAGAGAGAGAGAGAGAGAGAGAGAGAGAAAGAGAGAGAGAGTATATTCAGATGTATATGTGAAATCATAGAATTGTTTTCTTATTGCTGCATTCTTTACCAGAACTATCATATGTATATTTTAGTTAGGTCACTGAGATATATATGAATAATAACTTGGTTCTTGAAAAAAAATTAAAATAGTTTCAATTTTATAGAAACACCTCCTAAAATATAATCATAGGTTGGTTGGTTACTCAAACACAAGGTATTACATATACTACCAAAGCAGAAAAGTAAAGAGCAGCCCAGGGGGAAAAACCACTTTGGTCTACTCTCATATCATGGCTTTATGACAGAAAGATAATTTTTAACTGTATTCTACAATCTTATTTTCAATAGCAAAGATATTCATATCTGGTTTCTGCCAGTGAAGATTTCTTGAAATCAGCAATATAGTGCTTGTGCTTGGTGGCTGAATGTGGGGCAGATTCCCAGATGAGGCAGTCTCTGCATTATCTTTTCTTCAAACGCTGTTCCTCTATTTGACCTTGCATTTCCTCCCATCAGTGTTTTGTTCTCCCTTCTAGCAGGACTGAGTCATTCACATTTTGGCCTTCCTTTTTTTTTTTGAGCTTCATAAAACCGGTGAAATGTTCCCTGGGTATGCAGTGTTTGGGGGCTAATATCCTCTTCTCAGTGTATGTATACCATGTGTCTTCTTTGGTGAATGGGTTACCTCAGTGAGGATGATAGTTTCTATTTTTATCTATTTGCTGAAGAATTTTTAAAGTCATTGTTAATAGTAGCTGAGTTGTATTCCATTGTATAAATGTATCACAATTCCTGTATCAATTTGTCTATGGAAGGACATCTGTTTTCTTTCCATAATTATAAATAAGGGAGCTATTGGCATGCTGAATCATTCGTTAATTGTACTATCAATTTTTAGGTATATGGCCAGAAATGGAATACCTGAGTCTGTAGGAAGTTGTATGTTCAACATTATTAGGAACCACCAGACTGTTTTCCTAAGTTAGTCTACAAAAATCATGGAGTGTTCCTCTCTCTCCACATCCTTGCCAGCATCTGCTGTCACCTGAATTTTTGATCTTATCCATTCTAACAGGTATGATGTGGAATCTCAGGATTGTTCTGATTGGCATTTTCCTGATGACTTGGTATGTTAAGTATCTCTCTAGGTGGTTCTTGGTCATTTGGTATTACTTAGATGAGAATTCTTTGATTAGGTATTTACTCCACTTAAATTCTATTACGTGATTCTCTGGAGTCTAAATTCTTGAGTTCTTTGTATATATTGGATATTAGCCCAAACTCTTTCATACAATAGATACAGAAGAAACACTGCATGAATCATACATCCAAGAAACAACTATGTTCATACCGAAACCACACAACAGCTATTCAAATAAAGAGAACTTAGGCCATTATTCCCCATGGACATCTATGCAAAAATACTCGATAAGCTTCTTGCAAATTGAATCCAAGAGTGTGCCTGTGTGTGTTTAAATTGAGAAAAAAAATGAACAGTTTTAACAGAAGCTAAAAAAAATCACACAAGAAAAGAGAACATTCTGTGGAAACATTAGATGGCCAGACAACAAACCTTAGAAAGAGCACTCAATTATATCTGCACCTGACGCTGCACTGACTCGGATATGCATGTGGGTTCTACGCCCTCTACAGGTACTGAGCGTTCCTGCAGGAAGGTTTTTGTCTGGGTTTACACTGATGGTCCCTCACTGTGCCCAGCACAGTAATAAATAGCAGAGTCCTCCTCTTTTAAATTGTTCATCTGCAGGTATACGTTGCTCTTGGAATCATCTCTTGAGATGGTGAATCTGCCTTTCACAGACTGTGCATACTCTGTTGCATAATTTTGAGATTTGTCTTTAATTACAGCAACCCACTCGAACCTCTTCTCTGGAAACTGGCGAACCCAGTGCATCCAAGCTGTACTGAAAGTGAATCCCGAGGTGGCACAGGAGAGTTTTAGAGAATTCCCAGGCTGCACCAAGCCTCCCCCTGTCTCCACCAGCTGCACCTCACACAGGACACCTGCAAACACAGAGATTCCAGTAAGTAAACAGTGACAAATACTCATTGACCTTCCCATTTCCAGCCATTCACACACTCGGTATATCTTCTTATGTATCGATTACCTTTCAACAGTGTAAGAAGGAAAACCCAACTCAGACCCAACTCCATGCTGGATATTCTGTGTTCAAGACTGATCACTGAAGGAGAAGATCTGTGAGTACAGAGATGGGCGTCCTTTTTAAAAGGTGAGGTTCAGGGTGATTTTCATGAACAGAATGGAACAATATTTGCATATCTTCCTGCTATAGTATAACCTCAGTTGTGTGAGCCTTAGAGGAATCCTGAAACTTTTCAATGTCTAAGAAGAAATAAGAGCAGAAGTAGCATTTTTAGCGTCAAAGTATAACTAAGATTCCCGGGACACAACTAACTTGTAGAGACAAGTTTCCCTACCTACAGTATTCTGGTAATTTCAGGTAAAGCAATCTATTAGAAGAATTATGCATTCGATTAACATCTTAATCGACTATATCATGTATCCTATTCAAAACAGAAACTGTAAGAAATGAAACATTATTTAGTGTGAATTTATATTTATTACCAAACTATGTGTTTACCACCTTAATCTATTGTACCTGTGAAACTCTAGTTGTCTTCACAGAAATTATACAATAAATTAATATAGAATTATGACAAAATATAGAATATGACAATTCAAGACTGCATCGGGGAAGGTTCAGAAAATCATAAATGCCTATTCAAAATGTAAGTAACTTATTGTTGTTGAACCTTTACCTCAGGAGTATAACATATTATGTATGAAGCTCAAAGATCAGCCCTCCAAAGAAGCTAACTGCATTATATAAATATAAATACTATCTGATATTACTCAGAGATCAATAAAAAACACACTGAAGTTTTCTGTTTACCACTTCAGCCCTCTAATCATGACCTCCTTCCTCGTCCTGTCATGATGTATTTGATTGTCCCCACAACTTCTACTTTACTGTTCATGCAACTTCAGAAACGTCATAATTATTTTAATCTATACTGAAATGTCATCTTAGCGCATTTCAAGACCTTTTCTTAACAGAAGATTTATTTCTTAGGAATAAAAATCATGTAAACAAAATATTAGATTGTATATAAAATACATCATTGACAAAATTATATTAAGTGATTACAAGCAGAATTTCTTCTAAAGTCGGTAAAAAGACAAACATGTACACCCTCTCCTCTTTTATTCTTTCTAGTGCTTCTAGTAATTGTTACAGCATTTAGACATAAAAAAGACACAAAAATGGTCTAGAATATATTGACAAGAATACAAACTATCCTAATTTAAAGGTAAGTTATGTCATTTAATTAAAAACCCTTGGACCTAAAACCAAAACTACTCTTACACAAACATATGTATCATAAATAACCATGGATAAATCCCTGCCCAATGCAAAGTCAGTACTCCCAGAGAAGTGATAGATAATTCTATTTACAGACATGGATTTCTATGGAAAGATTTTCAAAGAATGGTTATAACTTGTTCAGACAAGTCAAAGTATATATGAATATTGTCTAAGACTACAATATTTTCATTACCAAAAACAATTCCAATGAAGATGAATGAAATGTGAAAGAAATCAACTGTAAGATAAGTTTTTAAATGAAAAAATATATTAAAGTGTAACAAACTGATTAAATTCCAAAAAGGGAATCTTAGTAATTTCAAAAGACACACTCCATGGAAGGTTGCAAGAATAAAATGAATCATGTCAAAAAACGGAACTTCCATGCTGAAACACATAACTTAAAGTTATAGAGTGACGTATTAATCACAAATTTTAAAATTAAAAAAAAGTGTAAGAGTAAAATATTGGAATGTTTGGAGCACCATTAAGAAATCAATACGATGTTTGTATAGTACTGCCATTCAATAAAGGGAAGACTATGCCAGCATAACATAAGGAATATTATCACTACAGTTACTAAAAAATAATTCTAAAGCTAGAAAAAGAGATGCCTGTCTAGATACACTGTGGCTCCAGGTAGAACACTTAATTGGTACAGATCAGCAGCTACCAGTAACATGTTAAAAATAGAACATTTAAAAATATATATCTAAAACAGGTTTTTAAAATATACAGTAGAGGGAAAGTCATTCACAAAGGCAGGTCTATCGTAGTAATGCCTGATTAATTTAAAACCAAACATGGACAGTTATATATTACCTCTGAAAAATGGAGGAAAATATAAAGTTTCATAGTAAAGATGGGTAAAAAATACGTTATCACTAACCCACCGACATGAAAAATAAAGAAAGATTTAAATAAAAAAAAAAAAAACAAACACACTCATTGTCTCAGAGTTTAAGTAACCATGTCTAGAATAGTTAAGCCCAAGTTTTAAGAAATCGCCACAAATAAAAAAATGAAAGATTTATTGATATTCCTACTAGTAACTACACTTTGTATTAATGGTCTAATTTCTAAAGTAATGAATGTAGACAAAATGAGATCATTTATGTTGCTGCTTTTGAAATGCATCTCATCATCACAGCACATATCATCTTTTTTTTAAAGACTGGAAAAAGTACCCCAATCAAGTGGAACAAAAATAATCTAATATGTAAAATAATTGATGTAAATCCAAAGATATTAAGAAAGGATAAATAAAATTTTCTCAGACACATGAAAGATTCCAACACTGCTCAGGACATTTTTAAATACACATCAAAAAAGTATACCTATTATGATTAAAAGACAGCTGCTAGAGCAAAAGCAGAGAGTAATGTCAAGGATGTGACTGTGTGTGAATGTCATGTAACATAGAGACTTCCACCTAACATCACCCAAAACACTTGAGAACACACTCTTCTGAGCAGCACATGAAATTTTCTTCAAAATTTTCTAATGTGTCAGGAACTTTTAATGTCAACTTAAAGAGGGCTAGAGTTTTCATTGAAAAGTCAACTTCAATGGGAAAATACTTCAGCAGATTGTCTAAATAGAAATGTTATAAGGCATTTTATTGATGAATGATTGAAGGTGATATGCCCTTTCTATCTGAATGAAACACTCCTGTATTTGTGGTATTGGGAGTTGTTAAAAACAAGGCTGATTATGCCATGAAAACAAACCAGAAAACAAAATTCTTCAATGGTCTCTCCATTAAATTCTTCCTAGAGTTTCCTCTCCTGACATTTCTCAGTGATGGACTTTTCCCTGGAATTTGCTTTCATCATGATGTTTTACCATGGTAATTGCAACCTACTAAGTAAGACATCTGCATCTTAGATCATAATAAAGCCCTGCTGTCCTACTGACTGATGAACATTTTTAGTGCTGTTCACTGAACTGAAAGACCTGGGCTTCCAAGGCTGGGATTCTCTGTCAAAACTGCTGGATCATGACAGGGATGATTTTCCTGAGCAATGCAAATGCCTCTGTGTGTCCTTTTTCCATAAGCAAACAAGTGGATACCTTAAAGAGAGGGATAGCATGGGTAGCAGATTGATTTATCTTCATGGACTATGGTTTTATTTTTAAAAAAAGAAATGAATTATTTTAGCCATGTTGTAGGCAAATTCCTACTGGTCAACATAATACAAAAGGGTTAATAGTCATAAATTAAATTTAATATATGAAATTAGCAAGGAAATCTTCAAAATTATGAAAATGTATTATTACATCAACACGCTAAATCAAGGCTTGTTATATAATCAAAATACTTAGCATTGTAAGAGGTATAAAGTTACATTTACATGTATATAATCTGTCTATGCAGATTATCTGTCAATTGGAACAAACTATATACTATACATACTTTTACTGATTAGTAATTCATAATTATATATATATAATCTTATCTACATAAGTTATAAAATTCTGTTATAATATGTGTAATTAAATGGGTTATAATTGCAAATATTGAAATGAACATAGTAATCTAGAACAAAAAGAACACAAGACATAGAGTTTCTTATTTGTCAATTCTATCTCGAAATATTTATGTCATTAAATAACCTCTAGTATTAAAGATTATGGATAAGAGAGGTACTGTGACATCCATTTTGTTCGAGAAGTTGAAGGTAAGTTCTCATTGTTGCAGATATCATATGATGTTATCAGAAACTTAAAAGATTCTGTTTGGAACAGACATGGAAGCATTTCAATTCAAAGACAAACTATCCTAACACTAGAAGCCACTGTAGTAATTGGTGGTGCACTGAAGATATCAGTAGACCATCAAGCCATGAAACCTTTGAAGAACAAGGGCTTTTGCTGTGAAAGGTTCTCAAAATGTAGCCCTGGCTCCTTTGCCTTTGGAAGATCAGTTGTCTGATTGGGCTTAAGGCCTTTTCATAAGAATGGAAATTATGCTTGTTACAGTAAGCCTAACAAAATACGTGAGGATATAGAATATTAGGTTTTACTATTATAATTATGTTAGACAAATAAAAGTTACTTTTTATTGAAAATATGGTTTTACATTAAATATATTTTGTTGTATTTCTACAATCTCTACTCTGTTATTTATATCGCACAAACTAATCCTACATCCCATCTTGCTTTCTCACAGTAGGAAATAAATAGGCTTTTATAAATAATACAATCAATCAAGATTTAATAATAAAAACACATACTCACTGAGGCAAACCTACCAATAAAACAAGACCCAAAAATGCATAAATGAAGACCTCATATAGACACAGAACCATATACATTTTCATACAGAGAAACCTCTTAGAAGCACAAAACTTGAAATCATAATATGTAAGCAAAAGACCTATAAGGAAAGACACTGTTCTGATATAATATGAGAGAAAAAGATGTGACTTATCATGTTTTATATTGTTTCCCTCAAACTCAGTATGGGGTTTAATAATAAGAATGATTTTTATAACCAGTGAGATTCTATTGGAAATAATAATCATCCTTGCTTTGCTTAACATTTGGAGGTAACCTCTGGGTGGGGGACAGTGGCCTGTGTCCACTTCCGATCACAGCACTGTTATCATTTCTGGCCTTCTGCATGTTGTCAAAGTTTCTGAGTTCACACGTGCCTTTGTTCTCAGTTGTTCAAAAGGTCAGTTTGCCTCAGTGTCCTTTAATTATTTCCTGTTACCATCTGCTCCAGGAGGGATTTTTTTTTGGTAAGTCATATATTAACATTATATATGAATATAGCTGAAATGCATTAAGAGATTTAAATTGCTATGTCCCTATAATAAAACACTAATGATCATGCTTTACCAATCTCACTGAGCTGTCAGGAAGTAGATTCTTTAGTACCCAAGTAATGTGGAAATAGATTTAGTCCCATTGAATCAGTCCTAAAGCAAACATATGTTGGGTGATTGGTTCAATAAAATCTAGTGGGCACACTAGCCAAACAAAATGTAAATAATTCCCAGCAATAAAATACTGCAACCTAGACACAGATGTAATTTATACCTGTATAATGAAATCATCCTTACACCTTGGAATAGCATCACTCATGCCCTTGACCCTGAGGCTTTGTTTCTCATTTTAAGGGTAAAAACTACCATACAGATCATCATTGCAGAGATATGTTGAGAACAAATAATCAAGAGATGTCAAACTAGTGTTGGTATTTAGTGAAGAATATTATTCTTTTGTACCCACTCAGAGTTATTAAAAATAAATTGTAAGATTTATTTCACACTGATCTGTGTCTTGGTTCTGCTGAATTTTTCATTTCAGTACATACATGTTCAGTACATACAGTTCCTTGACATGTTATATGTATTTGACACTATGTTACATAACTTTGTCTATTTTTATCATTGAATTTCTATGGGATTTTGTTATTTTTGTGTTCTATTTAAATTGCATATGTATATATCTGAGAATTTTGATGTAAATGTCTATTATTATCAAATTTTTTGGGAGGCTCTAAGGTTCAATGTCTTTGCTGTTGTTCACAGATCATTCATGATCTCTCAATTTATTTAATACTTTTGGGCTTTCTCAATAGTGTGACTGAAGAAACACAGTCAATAGGAATTCTAAGTAGATCAGAGATTCAATTCACACATATTAACTCTCATTATACTGAAAATGAGGACCAGGCTGGTTTTTTTTTTTTTTTTTTTTTTTTTTTTTCATGCTGATCCTGGTGTTACTCAATAATGCATGTGTACAATTAATTAATGGTTTTCATAATTGTCAACAAGAATCATGGATAAAGGGATAGAGGAGTTAAGCATACATTTTGTAAGCTACATGTATTCTTACAGAAACCATTGTTCAATACCCGTACCTGTTTCCTACCATAGTGACATAAGATTAAAAATAGAAAGAATTACTGTCTGCTTTATTGTATGACTAGTCTTAATATTAGAGGATACTTTTAGATAAATGAGCAACCTAAAGAACAGTGTCAAGGACAGACAGTTCAGTATCTGTCAGGTAATTTTCAGGCTGTGGGTCCACATATCTGACAGAGACATGGACCCTGAACTCTCCTGCTCACTGCTCAGTGGAAGACTCACCTGTCACTCTTTCCAAAATAACACATGATGGCAGAACAGAAAACTGTAAGTCCTTCATCTGTAGAATATTAATATACATATTTATCAGGGTTTTGCACATTTACATATATTTTCAGTTTATAATAGCTTCTATATCAGTAAATAGAAGAAGGGTTCAGGGAAACTTGGAATAAACATGCCCAACAAACTTCTGCAAATCTCTGTAGGAGATAGAATTTGATCCTCAGCTGAATTAACTAATGTGGCTCCTGTGATTGTTGATAATACAGTTTAAATGTTTTTCTAGAAGAACAACAACAACCAAAAAGTCATATACATAAATGACAAAATAGATATAGTGTGACTATGATAGATCCTTATATTCTTTCCCATACAGTAGAAGATGCTTGTAGCTAACCATGAGACTAAACATGCCGTCCACAATGAAGGACCTAGAGAAAGGACTGAAGGAGCTGAAAAGCTCTGCAACCAGATGGGAAGAATAACATTATCAATTAACCAAACCCTCCAGAACTCTCATGGACTAAAACATCAACCAATGAGCACACATGGAGAGAATCAAGGCTCCAGTTGCATATGTAGCAGAAGATAGCACTGTCTGGTATCAGTGGGAGAAGAGGCCTTGGGTTCAGTGAATGTGCATTTTCCCAGTGCAGAGAAATGTCAAGACACTGAGATTGTTGCTACAGGGAACAACTTCATGGACACATATGGAGGGTAATGGAGGAAGGAATTGGGAGTGAAGGGGATAGCACCTGAAATGTAAATACAAAGAATATCCGATAAAATATTTAAAAATAAATAATAGATATAGATGAAGTAACTAAATCATCTAAAATAAAATTAAGGTAGATTTGATACATATGTGCAGAGTTTCTGGAAAACAAGTAATGTTTGAGAGCTGTTAGGATGTAGAAATGACAGAGTGCTGTCCCCTTTTACTTTACATAACCTGAAAACCACTGAGAATTTCCCCTAACACTTCAGCAAAAGCAGAATCACCAACACAGAAGATTTCACTAAGCATTTGATTCTGGAGATTTCAGTAAATTCAATTCTAAAATTGGGGGAGAGTTTTAGACTTTCTTTAGTTTCAACAGAGTGAGTATAATATTTGTGTGAATCTGTTTATGTGTGTGTGTGTGCCTGTTTTTGTTTAAGTTGAGAAAAACATTAACTGTTAAAAATTTACACACCAAGAAAACTCTGACTAATTCCAGGTTACACCTTGTTTTACATGTACTTTATGCTCATTGTAACTAGTAAGATCTTAATGCATACTATCAAACCTTTTTAAAAAAAAAAGCACTGACAAAAGTGTATTTGTTTACTTTTAAGCAAGAAAAAAATTAAAATCTGCACATTTATCTTTGTTATTTTTAAATATAAAGTTGTTCAATTTTTTAAAAAAAAATTATACCTAGCATATATAGAGAGCATTCCGAAGAGTCATTCATTAGATGGCCAAACAACAAACCATAAAAAGAGCACTCAATTATATCTGCACCTGACCCTGCACTGACTCGGACATTCATATGAGCTCTGCGCCCTCTACAGGTACTGAGCGTTTCTGCGGAAGGTTTTTGTCTGGGTTTACACTGTTGGTCCCTCACTGTGCCCAGTACAGTAATAAGTAGCAGTGTCTTCCTCTTTTAAATTGTCCATCTGCAGGTAAACGCTGCTCTTGGAATCATCTCTTGAGATGGTGAATCTGCCTTTCACAGACTCTGAATAGTCTGTGGCATAATTGTTAGATTTGTCTTTAATTATAGCAACCCACTAGAACCTCTTCTCTGGAAACTGGCGAACCCAGTACATCCAAGCTGAACTGAAAGTGAATCCTGAGGTGGCACAGGAAAGTCTTAGAGAATTTCCAGGCTGCACCAAGCCTCCCCCTGTCTCCACCAGCTGCACCTCACACAGGACACCTGCAAACACAGAGACTCCAGTCAGTAAACAGTGACAAATACTCATTGACACTCCCATTTCCATCTGTTCACACACCCGGTATATCTTCTTATATATTGATTACCTTTCAAAAGTGCAGCAAGGAAAACCCAACACAAGCCCAAATCCATGTTGGATATTCTGTGTTCAAGACTGACCACTGAAGGAGATGTGTGAATTGAGACATGGGTGTCTCTTTTATACAGTGAAGGTCTGTGCTGATGTTCAGGAACTGAGTAGAATCCTATTTGCATGTCTTCCTGCTATAATATACCCTCAGCTATGCGAGCATATAGGGAACATGAATCTTTTCAATATCTAAGAATAAATAAGGAATGAAGTAGCATACAACTAACCTTTATAGATTTTTTTTTTACATGCCAACAGTATTCTGGTCATTTCCAGGAAAGTAATGTATTAGAAAAATGATACATTTGATTAACACTTTAATTTATGATATCATATATCCAGAAGAAACAGAAAATGTAAGAAGAAATATTAATTAGAATGAATTTATATTAATTAACAAGGTATGCTTTGTAACCTTATTCTACTTTACACATAAAAATCTACTTCTTCAGAGAAATTATGAAATGAATTTACAGAAAATTTTAAAAGCTGAAAATTTAAAAATACAAAGGCTAATTGTTTAAGATTAAGAAAATCATAAATGCATTTATTATATTTAAGGAACATAGTGTGGCTGGAACATCAGCTCAGGAGTAATATATTATGTATAAAGTTAAAAGATAAGTTCTCAAAAGCAAAATAACCTCGTTATATAAATATAGATACTATGTGATATTACACAGAGATCAATAAAAATCACACTGACTTTCTGTGTTTACCACTTAGCCCTTCTAATGATGTCCTCCTTCCTCTTCCCATAATAATGTCTTTGATTGTCCCACAGCTTCTAAGTTATTGTTCATGCAAATTTAGAAACATCATATTTGTTCTAATTTATCCAGAAATGTCATCTTAGCACATTTCAACATGCCCTAATTAAAATAAAAGAAAAAAAAAAGATTTGCTTTTTTTAGAAATGGATGTCATGATAGAAAAATATCATAGCTTATATAGCATACATCTTTTGATAAAATTTATATTAAGTGAAGACAAACACAATTTCTTATGAAGTTAGTAAAAAGACACATGTATGCAGACTGCTCATTTTTATACTCTATAGACCTTCTAGTAATTGTTATTACACTTAGACATGTAAAAGACACATGAATGGTCTAACAGAGATTGTGACAGTATTTCAAATAATGGTTATAACTTGTTCAAGCAATTCAGCTTACAGGAATATTAACTAAAAATTACAATATTTTTATAAACAATAACTATTTAAAAAGAGTTGAATAAAATGTGAAAGAAATCAAAGGTATAAAAGTTTCATAAAGAAAAATATGATAATGTATCACAAACTGATCAAATTCTAAAAAGGAATCTTAATAATAACAAAAACCAGCCTCCATGGAATGCCAGAAAAATAGAAGGAATCATGTCAAAACCGAACATTCATGTTGAAACACATTACTTAAATTTACAGTGTCACGTATTAATCAACATTTAGAAAATGTTTGAAAATGTGTAAGAGCAAAATATTGGAATGTTTTGAAAAAAAGATTAGAAAATCTATACAATATTTTATAGAGTTGGTGTTAAATTAAAAAAAAGACTGTTACAGATAATGCATAGAAAATATTCTCACTACAATCACCGAAAAAAGTCCAAACCTAGAGTAAGAGAAGCTTATGTTGATACACTGGGACTCCATGTACAATATTTTTTTTGGAACAGATAAACAGCTCACTGTGACATATTAAAGCTAGAACATTTTTTACTTTAATGTGTATTCCCTGTATTTGCATTTTAAATGTTATTGCCTTTCCTACTACTCACCTCACTCACCCCCAACTCTCTGTTAACTTGCCTCCATGAAGATGCTTCCTTTATGAATCACCCTCTCCAACACATTGCCTTGACGGTTGATGATGTTGTTCTTCACTTGTGAGTGCAGACCTTCAGCTATTTCATTCCTTTCTCTAGCTCTTTCATTGGCGTCTCCATGTTCAGTCTGAGGTTTAGCTGCCAGAATCCTCATCTCTATCTATATGGCTCTAAGAGAGCCACTGAGAAAACATTACATTTCTGTTTCCTGCCACCAAACACTTCTTGGCATCAGCAACAGTGCTTGGGTTTGTTGGCTGCATATATTGTTGTTCTCCAGTTGAGGCCAACCTCTGTAGATCTATTCTTTAATCTCTGCTCCTCTATTTTGCTCTGTATTTCCTCCCCTGATTTGTTCTCCCTTCTTAGAAGGACAGAGTCGTCCACATTCTGGTCTTCCTTCATCTTGAGCTTCATACGTTGTGTTGATGGATTCATGAGTATTCCAAACTTTTTTTTGAAGGGAGGTTGGTATCCATTCATAAGTGAGTGCTTACCATGTGTTCTTTATTGCCTGGGTTACCTGATGCATGGTGATACCTTTAAGTTATATCCATTCTTTTAAGAATTTCATTAACTCTTGATTTTAATAGCTGAGTAGTAGTTTGTAGTGTAACTATACAAGAATTTTTGTAGGTAATTTTCTGTTGAAGAATATATGGGTTCCTTCCAGCTTCTGAATAGTGTTAATAAGACTGCTATATACATTGTTGAGCATGTGTCCATGTCAGATGATGAAGCTACTTTTTGGTATATGCTCAGGAGTAGTATTCCTTCACCCTCAGGAAGCACTGTGTCAAATTTTCTGAGGAACTGCAAGACTGACTTGCAGAGTAATTGTTTCAGTTTACAATTCCTCCATAAGTGTAGGAGTGTACCTATTTCTCCACATATTCACCAGTGTCTGCTGTTACCTTATTTAGGTTATTTTAACTTAACCATTCTTACTGGTGTGAGGTTGAATTTTAGGGTGGTTTTTGATTTGCATTTCCCTGATGACTAGGGATGTTGATTATTTCTTAAGGTACTTCTCAGCCATTGGATATTCTTTTGTTGAAGAATTCTCTGTTTAGCTCTGTACACAATTTTAATAAGATCATTTGATTCTCTAGAGTCTAACTTCTTGATTTCTTTGTATATATTGAATACCTTCCCTCTATCAGATGTAGGATTGGTAAAGGTCTTTTCCCAATCTGTTGGTTGCCCTTTTGTCCTTTTGACAGTCTCTTTGGCCTTACAGAAGCATTTCTTTCATGAGTCCCCATTTATCGATTCCTGATTTTAGAGAATAAGCCATAGGTGTTCTGTTCAGTATATTTCCCCTGTGCTCATGTTTTCTAAACTTTTCCCCTCTTTCTGTTATATGAGGTTCAGTGTACCTGATTTTAGTTGGGGTTCTTTGATTTACATGGATTTGAGTTTCATACAAGGAGATAAGAAGGGTTCAATTTGCATTTTTCTGCATTCTGACTGCCAGTTGCACCAGCACCATTTGTTAAAAAGTCTTTACTTTTCCCATTGAATGTGTTTAGCTCCTTTGTCAAAGATGAAGTGACCATAGGTGTATGGATTCATTTCTGGGTCTTCTAATCTATTTTATTAGTATACCTGCCTATCTCTGTACTATTATTAGGCAGATTTATCACAACTGAGCTATACTAGTTTGTTGTCAGGGATAAATGGTTATTTTCCCAGAAGGTTCTTTTTTCATTGTTGATAATGTCTTTTGCTATCTTTTTTTTTTTTAAGCACAAATGATTTTACACATTACACTTTATGAATTTATGAAGAATTGAGTTCGATTTTTGATAGAGATTACATTAAATTTGTAAATTGTCTTAGCCAAGAAGGCCATTTTTACACTCTTGATACTTTAAATCCATGAACATGAAAGATCTTCCCATCTTCTTAGATCTTTTTAAATTTTCCTTTTAAAAGACATAAAGTTTTTTGTCATACAGATCCTTCACTTGCATGGTTAGGGTCACCACAATGTATTTTATATTATTGGGGCTATTTTGAAGGGGATTGAGTCTCTAATTTCTTCCTCATCATATTTGTCTATGAGTAGAGGAAGGATACACATTTGCTTGAGTTAATTTTGTATCCAGCCTCTTTGTTGAAGGTGTTTATTATCTGTAAAAGTTTCCTGATGGAATATTTGGGGTCACTTAATTACAATATCATATCATCTGTAAATACTGATATTTTGACTTCTTCCTTTCCAATTTTTATCCCTTTGATTTTTTTTACTGTTGTTGTTGTTTTCTTACTGCTCTGGCTAATGCTCCAAGTCCAATACTGAATAGGTAAATAGGGAGTAGACAGCCTTGTCTATTCCCTGATTTAGTGTTATTGCTTCAAGTTTCTCACCATTTACTTTGATGTCGATTTACTACTGGTTTGCTATATATTACTTTTATTATGTTTAAGCAGGATCCTTGGACATTTGATCTTCCAAAATTTTCACATCTAAGGGTGTTCAATTCTGTTAAATGCTTTATCAGCATCTAGAGAAATAACCATGTTACATTTCTTTGAGTGTGTTTGCAAATTGGATAACATAGTTGGATTTTCATATATTGAACTATCCATGCATCCCTGGGTTGAAACCTACCTGACCATGGTGAATGATGTTTTGATAAGTTCTTGGATTCACATTTCAAGAATTTTATTGAGGAAAATTAGTCCAATTTTTTTTTCTTTGTAGGGACATTGCGTGACTCAGGAATGAACATAATTGTTGGTTCAAAGAATGAGTTGGGAAGAATTGCCTCTGTTCCTATTTTTGGAATTGTTTGAAGAATATTGGAATTTTTTCTTTTTTTTTTATCTGTGTTTTCTTGAGCTTCATAGGGTCTGTGAAATGTTTTTTAGGTTCTTCAGAGCTTTCTGGTTTTAGCATCCAATTATCAGCGACTGTATATTATGTTTGTTCTTTTGTGACTGGGTTACCTTACTCAGAAATATATTCTCTAGATGCATCCATATTCTAAGGAATTTTATAAAGCCATTATTTCTGATAGCTGAGTAGTACTCCATTGTGTAAATATACGCCAATTTTGTATCCATTCATCTACTGAAGGACATCTGGGTTCTTTACAGCTTCTGGCTTTTATAAATAGGGTTGTTATGAACATTGTGGTGCATGTGTCTTTGTTCTATGATGGTGCCTCTCTGGGCTATATGTCCAGAAGTAGAATAACTGGGTCTTCAGGTAGTACTAAGTCCAATTTTCTGAGGAACTGCCAGACTGATTTCCAGAGTGGTTGTACTAGTTTACAATGCCACAAACTGTGCAGAAGTGTTCCTCTTTCTCTTTATTCTTGCCAGCATCTGATGTCATTTGAGTTTTTGATTTTAGCTATTCTGACTGGTGTGAGCTGAAATCTCAGAGTTATTTTAATTTGCATTTTCCTGATGACGAAGGATGTCTAGCACTTCCTTAGATGCTTCTCAGCCATTTGATATTTCTCAATTGAGAATTTTTTGTTTAGCTTTATACCCCATGTTTTAATGAGATTGTTTGATTCTCTGGTGTCTAACTTCTTGTGTTCATTGTACACATTGGACATTAGGCCTCTAGCAGATTGGGGTTGGTAGAGATAGTTTCCCAATCTGTTGGCTGCTATTTGTTTTCTTGACAGTGTCCTTAGCCTTACAGAATGTTTACAATATTATTAAGTCCCATTTGTCGATCTTTGAACTTAGAGCCATTGGTGTTCTGTTCAGGAAATTTTCTCCTGTTCCTATGTGTTCTAAGGTTTTCCCTACTTTCTCTTCTAATAGTTTCTATGTAGTTGGTTTAATAGGAGAGTCTTGGTATTAAGTCTTCTATGAAGGTCTGAATGAATTCTGCACTAAATCCCTCTGGTCCTGATTTTTTTGTATTTTGTTTGTTTGTTTTTGTTTGGGAGCTTTTTGATGATTGTTTCTATTTCTTCAGTGGTTTGATGATACATGTGCATGGATTTTTCTAGCAGTAGAGCAACAACATGTAATTCATATATATATACATATATACATATATATACATATATATGATAAAATTGATATAGATTGACTATGGCAGAGCCTTATTGTCTTTCAGATACAGTTGAGAATACTTGAAGCTAACAATATGAATGAACATGGGACCTTATTGAACAAGCTAGAGAAGAAACAGAAGGAGATGAAATGGTCTGAAACCCCATGGAAATAATAACAGTATCAACTAACCAAGCCTCCAGAACTCTCAGTGACTAAAACATCATCCAGTGAGCACACATGGGGAGACTGATAGCTCTGGATGCATATGTAGCAGAAGATAGCATTATCTGTCATCAGTGGGAGAAGAGGCCTTTCCTATAGTAAAGGTTCATTTTCCCAGTTCAGGAGAATTCCAAGGCGCTGAGGTGGAGATGGTCTTTGTGATAGTGAGCAACTTTATATATACAAGTGGATGATAACTAGGGAAGGGAATGGGAGGAAAGGGGTTAACACATGAAACATAAATACAGAGAATAGCCAATAAAAACATTTATAAATAGGAGAGATAGATAGATAGATAGATAGATAGATAGAGAGATAGATAGATAGATAGATAGATAGATAAATAAAGTGACTAAATCAGCTGAAATAAGAATGAGGCATATGTGATACCTATATGCAGTGTGCCAGTAAAACAAGTAATGTTTGAGAACTCTCAGAGTCAACAAATGACAGAATGTTACCCCAAGTTACTTTACATAGTCTGAAAAGCACTGAGACTTTTCCCAAAATCTCCTGCAAAAGAAACATCACAAATACAGCAGATCTTTCTAAGCATTTGACTCTGGAGACTTCAGTATCTTAATTTATAAAATTAGTGGACATTTTTAGACTTTCTTTTGTTTTAATTCAGTGTTTATAATATCTGTGTTTGTTTATGTTTGTGTGTGTGTGTGTGTGTGTGTGTGTGTGTGTGTGTGTGTGTGTGTGTGATTCTGTCTGTGTTTAAGATGAGAAAAAAATAACTGGTTTCACAGAAGTTAAAATATGTACCAAACACATGTATAAAACATTCTGTGGAGTCAGTCATTAGATGGCTAGAAAACTAAACTTACAAACAGCACTCAGTTATGGCGACAGCTGAGTCTGCACTGATCTGGTATTCATGTGAGTTCTTCCACCTTATTTCTTGAATTATCTAGCAACTTCATTCTCCTATATGAAAAGTTCTCATTCCATATGCCAAGTGTCATCACACAGGTCCTATATTATTATAAATAAATTGTTTATTTAAAATAAGATATGAAATCAAATAAAAAACTCTTGGGATAAAAATGGTACAACACTCAGGCACAAACAAATATAACATAAATTCCCAAGAAAAGATGCCGTCCCATTGCAGTGTTAATATTACATAAAATTGATCAATACTGCTCTTGACAATCAATAGTTCCTTGAGAAAGAATTTCAAAGAGTGATTATAATTTGTTCAAACAATTCAAAGTGGATATTAATAAGCTAAAATACTACAATATTATAGGGTCAAATATTAATAGCCAAAAATCTAGAAATTAGATTTGTATTTTAAATGGTAATACATTCCCTGTAAGCAACATGAACAATCCCCAGTGATAGCACAAAATATGAAACATTGTTAACCACCCCTAGTTTAGTTATCAATACTGCAGATCTGCTTTATTCTGCACCTCTGGTTCTCTAGCTACTAGAAAGACCTTAACACTCAATTCTAAAACACAAATGCTCATAATACAAGCAACTTCTGCAAGAAGATAATAATAATATTAAAAATTATATGAGAGAATATTGGAGATATTGGTATACCATAAATAGACCAATCCAATTTTTATATTGTGTTTTTATTCAAAAAAAACTGAAAGAATATTCCAGAAAGTCTAAGGGCATATTCTCAGTATAAACAGAAAAAAAAAATTGAAGTCTGCAGGAAGAGATGTCCATCTTCATAAAGGTATAGTACAAATAGCACAACAAATTTGCACAGAAGGGAAGCTCACTATAACATATTGTAGCTACTATACAGTAAAAAAAGTACTGAAAACAGGATTTTTAAATGTAGAAGACAGGAAAATTCACTTGCAAACTCAGTCCCATCATGTGTATACCTGCATGTTTTTCAAAATAACACAGACAATTCTATATAATGAAATAATCTGTCAACATTAGAGGAAAAAATAAAACTGTTCACCATAAATACGGTTAAAAATACCTATCATTTTTAACACATATCCAAAAACAATAAAGTCATATATATATATATATATATATATATATATATATATATATATATATATATCATGAAGAAAAAAAATATACCAAATATTTTATAGAATAAGATCCAGCCTCTAAAAAAAATAAAATCCACTTTCCATGAAAACCACAAATAATTATCATATTCCTTCTAATAACAACAATTTGTACTAATAATCTCAATTTCTCAATCAGAAATTTACACAAGATTAGAAAAATTGAGAAATAAGATCATTCTTGCTGCTGTTGCATTGGGAACATACCTCAACATCACAGCACTCAAGATCTGAGGTTAAACATTGGAAAAATTCATTGCAATTGGGAAAACCCTACTCAGGAACAACTCCATGTTGGATAAAATTCTGCAAACCGAATCCAAGAGCACATCAAAACAATCATCCACCATGACCAAGTAGGCTTTATCTCAGTGATGCAGTGATTCAGGGATGGTTCAACACACAAAAATCCATCAATGCAATACATCTTATAAACAAACTGAAAGAGAAAAATAAAAACATGATTCTCTCACTAGATTCTGAGAAAGCATTTGACAAAATTCAACAACACTGCATGATAAATGTCTTGGAAAGTTCAGGAATCCAAGGGTCATATCTAAACATAGTAAACTCAATATACAGCAAACCAGTAGCCAACATCAAACTAAATGGAGAGAAACTTGAATCAATCTCATTAAAATCAGGGACTAGACAATGTTGCCCACTGTCCCCCAACATATACATTACAATATTGGAAGTTCTAGGCAGAAAAATTAGACAACAAAAGCACTAAAAGGATGCACATTGGAAAGGAAGTAGAAAAAATATCACTAATTGAAGATTATATAATAATATAATTAAATGAATCCAAAAATTTCACCAGAGTAATTTTACAACTAATAAACAACGTCAGTAAAGTTGTTAGATATTAAATTAACACAAACAAATCAGAAGCCTTCCTCTACTCAAAGGATAAAAAGGCTGAAAAGAGAAATTGGAGAATCGACACCCTTCACAATAGTCACAAAGACTATAAAATAACTTGGGGTATCCCTAACTAAGAAGTGATGTATCTGAATGACAAGAACGTTAAAATTCTGAAAAAGGAAATTAAAGAAGTTCTCAGAAAATGGAAATACATACCGTTCTCATAGAGTAGCAGGGTCAAAATTGTAAAAATGGTCATCTTGCCAAAAGTGATTTACAGATTCATTGTGATCCCCATCAAAATTCCAACTCAATTCTTCATAGAGTTGGAAAAATCAATCTGTGAATTCATCTGGAATAGCAAAGAACTACAATATCAAAATCTATTCTCAGGCATAAAAAAATAATCTGGGGGACTCACCATCCCTGAACTAAAGCTTTATGAAAGAAATTGAGATAAAAAATTCATTATATTGGTACAGAGATAGGTAGATAAATGGAACAGAATTGAGAACCCAGAAATTAACCCACACACTTAATGCTCAATTCATCTTTGACAAAGGAGCTAAAAACATTCAGTGGATGAAGGACACCCTCAACAACAAATGGTATTGTTTCAACAGGCAGTCTGAATGCAGACAAATGCAAATAGGTCCTTTCCTATCTCCTTGTACAAAGCTCAAGTCCAAGTGGATCAAAGATCTCCAGGGCATATACCCCCCAAAATGCCCCAACATATAAAAAGAACACATGCTACACCATGTTTATTGCAGCCTGATTTATAATGTGGAATGAATGTGGAAATACCCAGATTTGGATTACCAGATGAATGGATATTGAAACTGGTAAATTTTCACACTGGAGTACTACTGAGCTATTAGAAACAATGACTTCATGAAATTTATAGGCAAGTGGATGGAACTAGAGACTATCATCCTAAGTGAGGTAACCCAGTCACAAACAATGCATGTCTTGCACTCACTGATAAGGAGATATTAGCCCCTGAAATCTTGGGATAACTAACACCCAAGAAATAATTCACAGAGATTATAAAGCATGAAACTCTTTGCACACTTTGAAAGACTTATTGATCCAATTTTGTATGAAGCTGAAGATAACAGTGTTTGGCATTATTATAAGAAGAGGCTTTTAGGCCAGTGAAGGCATATTTTCCCAATGTAGAAGAATGGCAAGGCAATGGGTTGAAGAGGCTGACCAGAAAGGAGTGCACATTTGTGAAGGCAGCTGGAGAGGGAGGAGGAAAGGGAGCAGGGCTGGGAAAAAGGGATAACATCTCAAATGTAATACAGAATATCCGATAGAAAAAGAAAGATAAAGATCTTCAGATCAATTTTCCTCATGAAAACGGATGCATAAATAATTAATAATATTTTTGAAAACTCAAATCCATGAACACATAAAAATGATCATTCAATAAGATCAAGTAAGATTCATTCAAATGATTCAGGGAATTTTCAATTTGGGAAAATTCTTCAATGTAATCCACTATATAAACAAAATCTATGTAAACACAGTATCATCTCATGAGATGCAGAAAAAGAATTTGACAAAATCTTCCACAACTTCATATTAAATGTCTTAGAAAGATCAGGAAACCAAGGCAGATACATGAACACAGTAAAAGCAACATATAGCAAACCAGTAGCCTATATCAAATAAATGTTGAAAAATTTGAAGCAGTTCCAATTAAATCAGTGACTATGCAAAGCTTCCAACTTCCCCACCCACCTATTCAATATAGTACTGCAAATTGTAACCTGATCAATTAGATATCAAAATGAAGTCAAAGGAAAAAAAATTGGAAAATAAGAAGTCAAAATACTACTATTTAGAGATGATACGATAATATACTCAAGTGACACCAAATGACAGAGAAGGTTTTTATATATGAGGCCACTTGGAAAATGGCTTTAAGAAGACACAATTTCAATGACAGAGAGGTAATTATCAAAACAATGATCTACCTGTGTAACAGAGCCTTGGAACCTGAAACTCCAGCTAGCTGCTCAAAAGGAAACTCATCTATTACTCTTCCAAAATGACAAACGATAGTATAACTGAACTAGTTCAGTTCTAAATCCATAGAATATTAATATTTAGCTTTAGCAGAAAAGAACTTAGTTTATCTCTGTAAGGCTAAGGACCTTGTCAAGAAAACAAAACAGCAGCCAACACAATGAGAAAAAATCTTTACCAACTCCACATCAGATAGAAGCCTAATATCGAAGGTATACAAAGAACTCAAAAAGTTAGACACCAGAGAATCAAACAACCCTGTTAAAAATGAGTACAGAGCTAAAAAAAAAAAAAAAATGTTCTCAATTGAGGAATATCAAATGGCTGAGAAACTTCTAAGGAAGTGCTCAACATCCTTAGCCATCAGGGAAATGCATATCAAAAAAACCTGAGATTCCACCTCACACCAGTCAGATTGGCCAAGATCCAAAACACAGATGACAGCAGATGCTGGTGAGGTTGTGGAGAAAGAGGAGCACTTCTCCACTGTTGGTGGGTTTGTAAACTGATACAACCACTCTGGAAATCAGTCTGGCGATTCCTCAGAAAATTGGACATAGTACTACCTGAAGATCCAGCTATTCTACTTCTGGGCATATACCCCAGAGACACTCCAATATACAACAAAGATACATGCACCACAATGTTTATAGCAACTCTATTTATAATAGCCAGAAGCTGGGAAGAACCCAGATGTCCTTTTGTAGATGAATGGATACAAAAATTGTGGTACATTTACACAATAGAGTACTACTCAGCCATCAGAAACAATGACTTAACCAAATTTTTAAGAAAATGGTTGCATCTAGAGAGTATCATCCTGAGTGAGATAACCCAGTCACAAAAGAACAGACATAATATGCAGTCACTGATAATGTGATGCTAACACCAGAGGCTCAGACTCCCCTAGAAACAACTCACAGACTGTGTGAAGTTCAAGAAAAAAAACAATAAACAAAAAAAACCAAACATCAAACAAACAAACAAACAAAAACAAAAAACGTCATGCTCAATCCTTACACACCAAGAAAACTTTGACTAATTCCGGGTTACATCGTGTTTTACATGTACTTTTGGCTCATTGTAACTAGTAAGACCTTAATGAGAGTATCAAACCTTAAAAAAAAAAAGAAAAAAAATGCCAAGCACTGACAAAATTGGATTTGTATACATTTATGCAAAAATCTTTAATTTTTTTCTTTTATCTTTGTGTTTTAAAATAAAGTTAAAAAATAAAGAAATAGTTTTAAATATTTAAAAAAAAGAATTTAGGTTATAAATATTTTCAGACTTTCCATTAATGTCCAAATCAGGAGACAAAAGAAGTCCAGGAAACCTATACTGGTCATTTCCAAACAAACTTCTTCAATTTTTCATAGAATGTGTCTCAGGTGAATTTACAGATCAAGTTGGTTCTTGACAGAGTTAAGAACAGTGGATGCTTGGTTTCTGGAACAATAAAAGTCTTACATATGTGAATATAAACATATATATAAATTGAAGGAGTCAGCTAAAAATACAAGTGAGGCAGATGTGATACAGAGTTCTTAGGAAAACAAGTGATGTTTAAAGCTCTTGTGTTGTTCAAATAACAGAGTGTGTACCCAATTACATTTCATAGTTTGAAAACCACTGAGACTTTGCCTTAAATGTGCAGCAGGAGAAGCCTCAGCAACACAGCATTTGACCCTGAAGATTTCAGTATATTCATTTTGAGAATTAGAGAATTTTAGACCTTGTTTAGTTTTAAAGCCAAGAGTGTAATACATAGGATCACAAAAAGTAATTATGGCAGGAACCAGACAGAGATGCCCCCTCAGGGACTATGCTAGAGTCATATAGATGCAGCCGGGCATACTTGCAGCTGACCAACGGACTGAATTCCTGGATCCCAATGAGGTTGCTAGAGAAAGGACCTAAGGAGATGAAAGGGGTTGCAACCTCATGGGAAGATGACATTATAAAGCAACCAAACCCTCCAAAGCTCCCCTGGAGTAAAACATTAACCTTTGTGCACACTTTGAAGGATGTATAGATCCAGTTGCATATGTAGGTGAAGACAGCAGTGTCTGGCAACAATGTGAGAAGAAGCTTTCATTCCAGAAAGGGCAAGAATTCCCAATGTAGTGGGATGACAGATCAATAAAATGGAGAGGGGGATCAGAATGGAGTGCACTTTGTTGAGGCTACTGGAGGGGAATGGTGTATGGTAGTAGAGCTGAGTAAATGGAGAACATCTCAAATGTGTTTGCTTAAATGTGTGCTTGTTCCTGAATGTGTTAAGTTGAGAAAAAAAATTTCCACAAGAGTTATAAAATGCCCCAACCACAAGTACGTAGAACATTCTGTGGACTCATTAGATAGTAAGGCAATGAACCTTAGAAAGAGCACTCAATTATATCTGCACCTTACTCTGCACTGACTCGGATATTCATTTGAGCTCTGCGCCCTCTACAAGAATTGAACGTTCCTTCAGGAAGGTTTTTGTCTGGGTTTACACTGATGGCCCTTCACTGTGACCAGTACAGTTATAAATGGCTCTGTCTTCCTCTTTTAAATTGTTCATCTGCAGGTAAACGTTGCTCTTGGAATCATCTCTTGATATGGTGATTCTGTCTTCACAGACTGTATAGGCTGTGACATAATTGTTAGATTTATCTTCAATTTGTGCAACCCACGCCAACTTATTCTCTGGAAACTGGCGAACCCAGTGCATACACGCTGTACTGAAAGCGAATCCGAGGTGTCACAGGAGAGTTTTAGAGAATTTCCAGGCTGCACCAAGCCTCCCCCTGTCTCCACCAGCTGCACCTCACACAGGACACCTGCAAACACAGAGACTCCAGTCAGTAAACAATGATAAATACTCATTGATTCTTCCATTTACATCCATTCACCCACTCCACATACATTTCAACAGCGCAACAAGAAAAACCCAACTCAGGCCCAACTCCATGCTGAATATTCTGTGTTCCAGAATGATCACTGAAGGAGAAGACCTGTGAATGGAGACATGAGTATCTCTTTTATAAGGTGAAAGTCAGTGCTGATTTTCAGGAACTGAGTAGAACATTATTTGCATGTGTTCCTGCTATTTTATAACCTGCGATGTGTGATCCTTAGAGGAATCCTGAATCTTTTCAGTGTCTAAGAAGAAATAAGAGCAGAAGTAGCATTTGTAGCATCAAAGTATTACTAAGATGCCCAGGACACAACTAAGTTGTAGAGACATGTTTCCGTACCTACAGTAATCTGATAATTTCAGGTAAAGAAATACATTAGGAGAATTATACGTTTGATTAACATCTTAATTGACTATATCATGTACCTATACAAAACAGAAAGTGTAAGAAATGAAACATTATTTAGTGTAAATTTATATTATTAGCAATATTTGTTTTATCACCTTACCCTATTGTACTTGTGAAACTTTAATTCTTTCTTCAAAAAATTATATAATAAATTAATATGGGATTATCACAAACATATAGAATATGATAATTCAAAACTGCATTGTGTGAGGTTCAGAAAATCATAAATGCCTACATGTAATTTAAGTAATTTATTATGGTTGAACCTGTAGCTCAGGAGTATAACATATTACGTATGAAGCTCAAAAATCAGCCCTCCAAAGAAGCTAACTGCATTATATAAATATAAATACTATCTAATATTACTCAGAGATCAATAAAAAACACACTGCAGTTCTGTGTTTACCACTTCAGCCCTCTAATCATGACCTCCTTCCTCGTCCTGTATGATGTCTTTGATTGTTCCCACAGCTTCTACTTTAATGTTCATGCAACTTCGGGAATGTCATAATTATTTTAATCTATGCTAAAATGTTATCTTAGCACATTCCAAGACTTTTTTTTAATTTTTTTTAATTTTTTTAAAACAACTTTATTTTACAAAACAAAGATAAATGTACAGATTTTAAACATTTTTTGCTTAAAATTATACATTTTTGTCAGTACTTTTTTTCAGATTTTATAATTTTATGTAAAATTCCAAGACTTTTTATTAACAAAAGATTTCTTTCTTAGGAATGAAAATCATGTAAACAAAACATTATATTGTATAAAAAGTACATCAATGACAAAATTATTTTAAGTGATTACAAGCAGAATTTCTTTTTTTAACTTTATTTTCAAAAACAAAGATAAAAGAAAAAATTTTAAACATTTTTGCATAAATGTATACACATACATTTTTGTCATTGCTTGGCTTTTTTTTTCTTCTTTATTTAAGGTTTGATACTCTGCATTAAGGTCTTACTAGTTACAATGTGCAAAAAGTACATGTAAAACAGGATGTAATCCGGAATTAGTCAAAGTTTTCTTGGTGTTGAAAGATTGAGCAAAATGGGTTTTTTTTTTGTTGTTGTTGTTTTGTTTTGCTATTTTTTTTTCTTGAACTTCACACAGTCAGTGAGTTGTTTCTGGGGCAGTCTGAGCCTCTGGGATTAGCATCCCACTATCAGTGCCTGCATATTATGTCTGTTCTTTTGTGACTGGGTTACCTCACTCAGGATGATATTCTCTAGATGCAACCATTTTCTTAAGAATTTGGTTAAGTCATTGTTTCTGTTGGCTGAGTAGTACTCCATTGTGTAAATGTACCACAATTTTTGTATCCATTCATCTACTGAAGGACATCTGGGTTCTATCCAGCTTCTGGCTATTATAAATAAAGCTGCTATGAACATTGTGGTGCACGTGTCTTTGTTGTATATTGGAGCGTCTCTGGGGTATATGGCCAGAAGTGGAATAGCTGGATTTTCAGATAGTACTCTACACTTCTCCAGAATCTCTTATAAACTAAGTAAAAACACAAACATGTGCACATTCTCCTCTTTTACACTCTCTAGTGCTTCTAGTAATTGTTAAAGTACTTACACATGAAAAAGACACACTAATTATCTAGAATAGATTGGAAAAAAACAAACTATCCTGATTTAAAGGTAAGTTATGTAATTTAATTGAAAACTCTTGGACCTAAACCAAAACTAATCTTATAAAAACATATGTAACATAAATAACCTTGTATGCAATCCATGCCCATTGCAAAGTTAGTACTCCCAGAGAAGTGATGGATAATTACATTAACATGCATGGATTTCAACAGAAAGAGTTTCAAAGAATGGTTAAAAATTGTTCAAACAAGTCAAAGTATATATGAATATTGTCTAAGAGTACAATATTTTCATTACCAAAAAATAAAATCCAATGGAGATGAATGATCAAATTCTAAACAAAAGGAATCTTAGTAATTTCAAAAGACCTGCTCCAGGGAACGTCACAAGAATAAAATGAAGCATTTCAAAAAACTAAACATCTATGCTGAAACATATAACTTAAAGTTATATAGTGACGTATTAGTCACAAATGTAAAAATAAAAAAAAAATATGTAAGAGTAAAATATTGGAATGTTTGGAGCACCATTAAGAAATCAATATGATGTTTGTATAGTACTGGTATTCAATAAAGGGAAGACTACATCAGCATAACATAAGGAATATTGTCACTACAATTACAAAAAAAATTCAAAAGCTAGAATAAAAGATGTCTATCTAGATACACTCTGGAGTCCAAGTAAAACACTTAATTGGTACAGATCAGGAGGTCCCTGTAACATGTTAAAAATAGAACATTTTAAAAATATATGTTTAAAACAGGATTTTAAATTATACAGTAAAGGGAAAGTCACTTACCAAAGCAGGTTCATCCTAGTAACACCTGAATATTTCAAACTAACACAGACAGTTATATATTACCTGTGAAAAATGGAGGAAAATATAAATTTTTATATTAAAGATGGGTAAAAATGTATATTATCACTATCACATCGCATGAAAAATATATAAATATTAAAATGAAGAAAACAAAGACACTCATTGTTTCAGATATTAAGTAACCAGGTCTAGAACAGTTAAGCCCAAGTTTTAAGATATCGCCACAAATAAAAAAAAAAATGACAGGATTAATTGACATTCCTTCTAGTAACAACACTTTGTATTAATGGTCTAGTTTCTAAAGTAACAAATGCAGACAAAATAAGATTATTTATGTTGCTGCTTTGGAAATACATCTCATCATCACAGCACATATCATCTTTTTTTAAAGACTGGAAAAAGTACCCCAATCAAGTGGAATAAAAAAATCTTCTAATATGTAAAATAATTGATGTAAATCCAAAGATATTAAGAAAGGATAAATAAAGTTTTCTCAGACACATGTAAGATTCCAAAACTGCTCAGGACATTTTTAAATACACATCAAAAAAGTATACCTATTATGATTAAAAGACAGCCGCTAGAGCAAAAGCAGAGAGTAATGTTAAGGATGTGACTGTGTGTGAATGTCATGTAACTTAGAAACTTCCACCTAACATCACCCAAAACACTTGAGAACACATTCTTCTCAGCAGCACATGAAATTTTCTTCAAAATTGTCTAATGTGTCAGGAACTTTTAATGTCAGCTTAAAGAGGGCTAGAGTCTTCATTGAAGAGTCAACCTCAATGGGAAAATACTTCAGCAGATTGTCTAAATGGAAATGTTATAAGGCATTTTATTGATGAATGATTGAAGGTGATATGCCCTTTCTATCTGAATGCAACACTCCTGTATTTGTGGTATTGGGAGTTGTTAAAAACAAGGCTTATTATGCCATGTAAACAAACAAGAAAACAAAATTCTTCAATGGTCTCTCCATAAATTTTTAGAATTTCCTCTCCTGACATTTCTCAGTGATGGACTTTTCCCTGGAATTTGCTTTCATCATGATGTTTTACCATGGTAATTGCAACCTACTAAGTAAGACATCTGTATCCTAGAACATAGTAAAGCCCTGCTTTCCTACTGACTGATGATCACTGTGAGTGCTGTTCACAGAACTGAAAGACCTGGGCTTCCAAGGCTGGGATTCTCTGTCAAAACTGCTGGATCATGACAGGGATGATTTTCCTGAGCAATGCAAATGTCTCTGTGTGTCCTTTCCCCATAAGCAAACAAGTGGATACGTAAAGAGAGGGATAGCATGGATAGCAGATTAATTTTCCTCACATGGACTATGGTTTTATTTTAAAAAAAAGAAATGAATTTTTTAGCCATGTTGTAGGCAAATTCCTACTGGTCAACATAATAAAAAAGGGTTAATAGTCATAAATCAAATTTCATATATGAAAGTAGCAAAGAAAACTTCAAAAAATATGAAAATGTATTATTACATCAACATGCTGAATCAAGGCTTGTTATATAATCACAATACTTAGCATTGTAAGAGGTATAAAGTTACATTTACATGTACATAATCTGTCTATGCAGATTATCTATCAATTGGAACAAACTATATACTATACATACTTTTACTGATTAGTAATTCATAATGATATATATATATATATATATATATATATATATATATATATATATATATATATATAATCCTATCTACATAAGGTATAAAAAGCTGTTATAATATGTGTAATTTAATGGATTGTAATTGCAAATATTGAAGTGAACATAGTAATCTAGAAAAGAAAAGAACACAAAACATAGAGTTTCTTATTTGTCAATTATATCTCCAAATTTTTATTTCATTAAATAACCTCTATTATTAAAGATTTATGGATAAGAGAGGTACTTTGACATCCATTTTGTTCAAGAAGTTGAAGGTAAGTTCTCATTGTTGCAGATATCATTTGATGTTATCAGAAACTTAAAGGATTCTGTTTGGAACAGACATGGAAGCCTTTCAATTTAAAGACAAACTATCCTAACACTAGAAGCCACTGTAGAAATTGGTAGTGCACTGAAGATATCAGTAGACCATCAAGCCATGAAACCTTTGAAGAACAAGGGCTGTCGCTGTGAAAGGTTCTCAAAATGTAGTACTGGCTCCTTTGCCTTTGGAAGATCAGTTGTCTGATTGGGCTTAAGGCCTTTCATAAGAATGGAAATAATAGAAATTATGCCTGCTACAGTAAGCCTAACAAAATGCATGGGAATATAGAGTATTAGGTTTTACTATTATAATTATGTTAAACAATTAAAAGTTACTTTTTATTGAAAATATGGTTTTATATTAAATATATTTTGTTGTATTTCTTCAATCTCTACTCTGTTCTTCTTTATATCACACAAACTAATCCTACATACCATCTTGCTTTCTCCCAGTAGGAAATAAATAGACCTTTAAAAATAATACCATAAATCAAGATATAGTAATAAAAACACATACTCATTTCAGTGAGGCAAAGGTACCAATAAAACAAGACCCAAGAAAGCAGAAAAGAAGACCTCATATAGACACAGAATTCTTTACATTTTCATACAGAGAAACCTCATAGAAGCACAAAACTTGAAATCATAATATGTAAGCAAAAGACCTATAAGTAAAGAAACTTCTCTGATATAATTTATGAGAGAAAATATGTTACTTATCAGGTTTTATGTTGTTTACCTCATAATGGGCATGGGTTTTTATAATAAGAATGTTTTTTTTATAATCAGTGAGATTCTATTGGAATTAATAATCATCCTTGCTTTGCTTAACATTTGGAGGTAACCTCTGGGTGAGGGACAGTGGCCTGTGTCGACCTCTACCCACAGCACTGTTATCATTTCTGGCCTTCTGCATGTTGTCACAGTTTCTGAGTTTGCATGTGCCTTAGTCCTCAGTTTTTCAAAAGGTCAGTTTTCCTCAGTGTCCTTCAATTGAGTCTTATTTCCTGTTCCCATCTACTCCAGGAGGGATTTTTTTTTGGTAAGTCATATATTAACATTATGTATGAATACAGCAGAAAGGCATTAAGAGATTTGCATTGCTATGTCCCTTTAGTAAAACACTAGTGATCATGTTTTTCCAAGGTCACTGAGCTGTCAGGAAGTAGATTCTTTAGAACCAGAGTAATGTGGAAATAGACTAACTCCCATGGAATCAGTCCTAAAGCAAACATATGTTGGGTGATTCATTCAGTAACATCTAGTGGGCACACTAGCCATAGAAAATGTAAATTATTCCCAGCAATAAAATACTGCAACCTAGACACAGATGTAATTTATACCTGTATAATGAAGTCATCCTTACACCTTGGAATAACATCACCCATGCCCTTGACAATGAGGCTTTGTTTCTCATCTTAAGGGTTAAATCTACCGTACAGATCCTCATTGCAGAGATATGTTGAGAACAAATTATCAAGAGATGTCAAACTAGTGCTGGTATTCAGTGAAGAGTATTATTCTTTTGTACCCACTCAGAATTGTTAAAAATAAATTGTAAGATTTATTTCACACTGATCTGGGTCTTGGTTCTGCTAAATTTTTCATTTCAGTAAATACATGCGTTCCTTGACATGTTATATGTATTTGACACTATGTTACATAATTTTAGCTATTTTCATTATTGAAATTCTATGGGATTTTGTTATTTTTTTTATGGTTAAATTGCAGTTGTGTATATCTGAGACAATTTTGATGTAAATGTCTATTATTATCAAATTTTTTGGGAGGCTCTAAGGTTCAATGTCTTTGCTGTTGTTCACAGATCCTTCATGATCTCTCAAATCATTAAATACTTCTGGGCTTTCTCAATGGTGTGACTGAAGAAACACAGTCAGCAGGAATTCTAAGTAGATCAGAGAGATTCAATTCACACATATTAACTCTCATTATACTGTAAATAAGGACCAGGCTGTTTTTTTTTTTTTTTTTTTTCATGCTGAGCCTGGTGTTATTCAATAACTGATGTGTACAATTAATTAATGGTTTTCATAACTGTCTAAAAGAATCATGGATAAAGGGATGGAGGAGTTAAGCATACATTTTGTGAGCTACATGTATTCTTACCGAAATCATTGTTCAATAGCCGTACCTGTTTCCTACCACAATGACATAAGATTAAAAATAGAAAGAATTACTGTCTGCTTTACTGTATGTCTAGTCATAATATTAGAGGATACTTTTAGATAAACAAGCAACCCAAAGAACAGTGTTCAAGGACAGACAGTTCAGTATTTGACAGGTAATTTTCAGGCTGTGGGTCCACATATCTGACAGAGACATGGACCCTGAACTCTCCTGCTCACTGCTCAGTGGAAGACTCCCCTATCACTCTTTCCAAAATAACACATGATGGCAGAACAGAAAACTGTAAGTACTTCATCTGTATAATAATAATATATAGATCTATCAGAGGTTTACATATTTCCATATATTTTCAGTTTATAATAGTTTCTATATCAGTAAATTGAATAACTGGTCAGGAAAACTAGTAATAAACATGCCCAACAGTGTTCTGCAACTCTCTGCAAGAGATAGAACCTGATCCTCAGCTGAATTAACTAATGTGGCTCCTGTGATTGTTGATAATACAGGTTAAATGTTATTCTAGAGGAACAACAACAACCAAAAAGTCATATACATAAATGACAAAATAGATATAGAGTGACTATAGTAGATCCTTATATTCTTTCACACATAGTAGAAGATGCTTGTAGCTAACCATGAGACTAAACATGTGGTCCACAATGAAGGACCTAGAGAAAGGACTGAAGGAGCTGAAAAGCTCTGCAACCAGATGGGAAGAATAACATTATCAATTAACCATACCATCCAGAACTCTCATGGACTAAAACATCAACCAGTGAGCACACATGGAGAGAATCAAGGCTCCAGTTGCATATGTAGCAGAAGATAGCACTGTCTGGCATCAGTGGGAGAAGAGGCCTTGGGTTCAGTGAATGTGCATTTTCCCAGTGCAGAGAAATGTCAAGGCACTGAGATTGTTGGGATAGGGAAATCTTCATGGACACATATGGAGTATAAGGGAGGAAGGAATTGGGAGTGAAGGGGATAGCAACTGAAATGTAAATACAAAGAATATCTGATAAAATATTTAAAAAGAAATAATAGATATAGATGAAGTAACTAAATCATCTAAAATAAATTAAGATAGATTTGAAACATATGTGCTTAGTTTCAGGAAAACAAGTAATGTTTGAGAGCTGTTAAGGTGTAGAAATGACAGAGTGCTGTCCTCAATTACTTTACATAACCTGAAAACCACTGAGAATTTTCCCTAACTCTTCAGCAAAAGCAGCATCACCAACACAGATTTCACTAAGCATTTGACTCTGTAGATTTCAGTAAATTCCGTTCTAAAATTAGAGGAGAGTTTCAGACTTTCTTTAGTTTCAACTCAGTGAGAATAATATTTGTGTGAATTAGTTTATGTGTGTGTGTGCCTGTTTTTGTTTAAGTAGAGAATACAATTAACTGTTAAAAAATTACCCACCAAGATAACTTTGACTAATTCCAGGTTAAATCTTGTTTTACATGTACTTTGTGCTCATTGTAGCTAGTAAGATTTTAAGGCACACTATCAAAACTTAAAAAAAAAAAAAAAAAAAAAAAAAAAAAGAAGCACTGACAGAAGTATATTTGTATACTTTATGCAAAAATGCTTAAATCTGCACATTTATCTTTGTTTTTTAAAATAAAGTTGTTCAATTAAAAAATGTACCAAGCCTATATAGAGAGCATTCTGAAGAGTCATTCATTAGATGGCCAGACAACAAACCTTAGAGACAGCAGTCAATTATGTCCAAACCTGACACTGCACTGACTCAGATATTCATGTGAGCTCTGCGCCCTCTACAGGTACTGAGCGTTCCTGCAGGGAGGTTTTTGTCTGGGTTTACACTGATGGTCCCTCACTGTGCCTAGTACAGTAATAAATAGCAGAGTCCTCCTCTTTTAAATTGTTCATCTGCAGGTAAACGCTGCTCTTGGAATCATCTCTTGAGATGGTGAATCTGCCTTTCACAGACTCTGAATAGTCTGTGGCATAATTTTTAGATTTGTCTTTAATTCTAGCAACCCACTGGAACCTCTTCTCTGGAAACTGGCGAACCCAGTACATCCAAGCTGAACTGAAAGTGAATCCTGAGGTGGCACAGGAGAGTCGTAGAGAATTCCCAGGCTGCACCAAGCCTCCCCCTGTCTCCACCAGCTGCACCTCACACAGGATACCTGCAAACACAGAGACTCCAGTCAGTAAACTGTCACAAATACTCACTGACCCTCCTATTTCCATCCATTCACACACTCGGTATATCTTCTTATGTATCGATTACCTTTCAACAGTGTAACAAGGAAAACCCAGCTTAGGTTCAACTCCATGCTGGATATTCTGTGTTCAGGACTGACCACTGAAGGAGAAGACCTGTGAATTCAGAGATGGGCGTCTCTTTAATAAGGTGAAGATCAGTGCTTATTTTCAGGAACTGAGTAGAACCCTATTTGCATGTCTTCCTGCTATAATATACCCTCAGCTATGCGAGCATATAGGGAACGTGAATCTTTTAAATGTCTAAGAAGAAATAAGGAATGAAGCAGCATTTGTAGCCTCAAAGAATAAGTAAGCTTCCCAGGACACATCTAACTTTTAGAGATTTTTTTTACATGTCAACAGTATTCTGTTCATTTCCAGTAAAGCAATGTATTAGAAGAATGATACATTTGATTAACACTTTAATTTATGATGTCATTTATCCAGATGAAACAGAAAATGTAAGAATAAATACTAAATAGTAGGAATTTATATTAATTAACAAAGTATGTTTTGTAACTGTATTCTACTTTACACATGTGATCTCCTTCTTCAGAGAAATTATGAAATGAATTTACAGAAAATTTTAAAAGCTGAAAATATAAAAATAAAAAGGCTAACTGTTTAATATTTACAAAATCATAAATGCATATATTATATTTCAGGAATTTAGTGTGACTGAAACTTCAGCTCAGGAGTAATATGTTATGTATAAAGTTAAAATATAAGTTTTCAAAAGCAAAATAACCTCATTATATAAATATAGATACTATGTGCTATTACTGAGATCAATGAAAAACACAATGACTTTCTGTGTTTACCACTTAGCCCTTCTAATGATGTCCTCCTTCCTCATCCCATCATAATGTCTTAGATTGTCCCACTGCTTCTAGGTTATTGTTCATGCAAATTCAGAAACATCATATTTGCTCTAATTTATCCTTAAATGTCTTCTTTGCACATTTCAACATACCCTCTTTAAAATAAATTAAAAAAAAAAGATTTGCTTTTTTAGGAATGGATGTCATGATAGCAAAATATCATAGCTTATATAGCATACATCATTTGAAGAAATTTATATTAAGTGGAAAGAAACACAATTTCTTATGAAGTCAGTAAAAAGACTCATGTGTGCAGACTACTCCTTTTTATACTCTATAGAGCTTCTAGTGATTGTTTTTACACTTAGACATGTAAAAGACACATTAATGGTCTAAAAAATTTTGATAGAATTTCAAATAATGGTTATAACTTGTTCAAGCAATTCAGTTTACAGGAATATTACCTAAAAATTACAATATTTTTATAAACAATAACTCTTTCAAAAGAGTTGAATAAAATGTGAAAGAAATCAAAGGTATTAAAAGATTCATAAAGAAAAATATGCTAATGTATCACAGAATGATCAAATTCTAAGAAGGAATCTTGATAACAACAAAACCAGCCTCCATGGTATTTCAGAAGAATAGGAGGAATTATGTCAAAAACTGAGCATTCATGTTAAAACAGATAACTTAAATTTACAGTGTCACATATTAATCACCATTTAGGAAATGTTTGAAAATGTATAAGAGTAAAATATTGGAATGTTTTGAAAAAAATATTAGGAAGCCTATACAATATTTGTATTGAGATGGTGTTAAATATAGAAAAGACTATTCCACATAATACATAGGAAATATTCTCACTACAATCACAGAAAAATATCCAATTCTAGAGTAAGAGAAGCTAATGTAGATACACTGGGACTCCATGTACAATATTTAATTGGAACAGATAAACAGCTCACTGTGATATATTAAAGCTAGAACTTTTTTAATTTTAATGTATATTCCCTATATTTACATTTGAAATTTTATAACCTCTCACATTACTCACCTCACTCACCCCCAACTCTCTGTTAACTTGCCTTTATGAAGATGCTTCCTCTATGAATCATCCTCTCCAACATATTGCCTTGACTGTTGATGATGTTCTTCACTTGTGGTTGCAGACCTTCAGCTATTTCATTCCTTTGTCTAGCTCTTTCATTGGCGTCTCCATGTTCAGTCTGAGGTTTAGCTGCAAGAATCCTCATCTCTATCTATATGACTCTGGGAGAGCCTCTGAGAAAACATTACATTTCCGTTTCCTGCCACCAAACACTACTTGGAATCAGCAATAATGCTTGGGTTTGCTGGCTGCATATATCGTTGTTCTCTAGGAGGCCAATCTCTGTAGATCTTTTTTTAAGTCCCTTCTCCTCTCTTTTACCTTGTATTTCCTCCCCTGATTTGTTCTCCCTTCTTAGAAGGACAGGGTCATCCACATTCTGGTCTTCTTTCCTTTTATGCTTCATAAGTTGTGTTGATGGTTTCATTGGTATTCCAAACTTTTTTTTGAAGGGAGGTTGGTATCCATTCTTAAGTGTGTGCTTACCACGAGTGTTGTTTATTGCCTGGGTTACCAGACACATGGTGATACCTTTAAGTTCAATCCTTTCGCCTACGAATTTCATGAACTCTTGTTTTGAATAGCTGAGTAGTATTATGTAGTGTAAATATACAACAATTTCTGTAGCTATTCCTCTGTTGAAGGATATATGGGTTCCTTCCAGCTTCTGAATACTGCTAATAAGGCTGCTATATACATTGTTGTGCATGGGTTCTTGTCAGACGTTGAAGCTAATTTTTGGTATATGCCCAGGAGAGGTATACCTTTGTACTCAGGAAGCACTGTGTCAAATTTTCTGAGTAATTGCAAAACTGATTTCCAGAGTAATTGTTTTTGTTTACAATCCCTCCAACAGTGTAGGAGTGTTCCTATTTCTCCACATACTTGCCAGTGTCTGCAGTTATCTTATTTTTTAACTTAACCATTCTTACTGGTGTGAGGTTGAATTTTAGGGTGGTTTTGATTTGCATTTCCCTGATGACTAGGGATGTTGATCATTTCTTCAGGTACTTATCCGCCATTTGATATTCCTTTGTTGAGAATTCTCTGTTTAGCTCTGTACACAATTTTAATAAGATTATTTGATTCTCTAGAGTCTAACTTCTTGATTTCTTTGTATATATTGAATACCTTCCCTCTATCAGATGTAGGATTGGTAAAGGTCATTTCCCAATCTGTTGGTTGCCCTTTTGTCCTTTTGACAGTGTCCTTGGCCTTACAGAAGCATTTCTTTCATGAGGCCCCATTTGTCTATTCCTGATCTTAGAGAATAAGCCATAGGTGTTCTGTTCAGTATATTTCCCCTGTGCTCATGTTTTCTAAGCTTTCCTCCTCTTTCTGTTATCTGAGGTTCAGTGTACCTGGTTTTAGGTGGGGGTCTTTGATTTACATGGATTTGAGCTTTGTACAAGGAGATAAGAAGTGTTCAATTTGCATTTTTCTGCATTCTGACTGCCAGTTGCACCAGCACCATTTGTTAAAAAGTCTTTACTTTTTCCATTGAATGTGTTTAGCTCCTTTGTCAAAGATGAAGTGACCATAGGTGTACGGATTCATTTCTGGGTCTTCTAATCTATTTTATTAGTATACCTGCCTATCTCTGTACTATTATTAGGCAGATTTATCACAAGTGAGCTATACTACAGTTAGTTGTCAGGGATAAATGGTTATTTTCCCAGAAGGTTCTTTTTTATTGTTGATAATGTCTTTTGCTATCTGTTTTTTTTTTTTTTTAGCACAAATGATTTTACAAATTACACTTTATGAATTTATGAAGAATTGAGTTCGAATTTTGTTAGGGATTACATTGAATTTGTAAATTGTCTTAGCCAAGAAGGCCATTTTTACACTCTTGATACTTTAAATCCATGAACATAAAAGATCTTCCCATCTTTTAGATCTTTTTAAATTTTTTTTTTTTTTTTTTTTTTTTTTTTTTTTTTTTTTTTTTTTTTTTTGTCATACAGATCCTTCACTTGCATGGTTAGGGTAACCACAATGTATTTTATATTATTGTGGCTACTTTGAAGGGGACTGATTCTCTAATTTCTTCCTCATCCTATTTGTCCTTTGAGTAGTGGAAGGATACACATTTGCTTGAGTTAATTTTATATCCACCCTCTTTGTTGAAGGTGTTTATCATCTGAAAACGTTTCCTGATGGAATTTTTGGGGTCACTTGAATACACTATATCATCTGTAAATACTGATATTTTGACTTCTTTCTTTCCAATTTTTATCCCTTTTACTTTTTTTTTTTTTTTTTTTTTTTTTTTTTTTTTTTTACTGTTGTTGTTTTCTTCCTGCTCTGGCTAATGCTACAAGTCCAATACAGAATAGGTAGGTAGAGAGTAGACAGCCTTTTCTATTCCCTGATTTAGTACAATTGCTTCAAGTTTCTCATTATTTTCTTCGATGTTGACTACTGCTTTGCTATATATTTCTTTTATTATGTTTAAGCAGGTTCCTTGGATATTTGATCTTCCAAAATTTTCACATGTATGGGTGTTCAATTCTTTTAAATGCTTTATCAGCACCTAGAGAAATAATTGTTTGGTTTCTTTGAATGTGTTTGCAAATTAGATAACATTGTTTGATTTTCATATATTGAACCATCCATGCATCTCTGGGATAAAACCTATCTGACCATAGTAAATAATGTTTTGATGAGTTCTTGGATTTACATTGCAAGAATTTTATTGAGGGATATTAGTCCAAAATTGTATTTCTTTGTAGGGACATTGTGTGATTTAGGAATGAGCATAATTGTAGCTTCGAAGAATGAGTTGGCTAGAATTGCCTCTGTTCCTATTTTTTAAATTTTTTGGAGAGTATTGGATTTTTTTTCTTTCTTTTTCTTTCCCTTCGGTTTTCTTGAGCTTCACTTAATCTGTGAATTGTTTCTGGGTTGTTCAGAGCTTTCTGGTTTTAGTATCCAATTATCAGTGACTGAATATTATGTCTGTTCTTTCGTGACTGAGTTACCTTACTCAGAATTACATTCTCTAGATGAATCCATATTCTAAGGAATTTCATAAATTCATTATTTTTGATAGCTGAGTAGTACTCCATTGTGTAGATATACCCCAATTTTTGTATCCATTCATCTACTGAGGCACATCTGGGTTCTTTCCAGCTTCTGGCTTTTATAAATAGGGTTATTATGAACATTGTGGTGCCTGTGTCTTGGTTCTCTGTTGGTGCATCTCTGGGCTATATGCCCAGAAGTGGAATAACTGGGTCTTCAGGTAGTAATATGTCCAATTTTATGAGGAACTGCCAGACTTATTTCCATTAGGTTGTAGCAGTTTGCAACACCACCAACAGTCTAGAAGTGTTCCTCTTTCTCTGCATTCTTGCCAGTATCTGCTGTCATCTGAAGTTTTGATCTTAGCTATTCTGACTGGTGTGAGCTGGAATCTCAGAGTTAATTTGATTTTCATTTTCCTGATGACTAAGGGTGTGTAGCACTTCCTTAGACACTTTTCAGCCATTCGATAATCTTCAATTGAGAACCTTTTGTGTAGCTTCGTACCCCATGAGATTGTTTGATTCTCTGGTGTGTAACTTCTTGTGTTCATTATATACATTGGATATTAGGCCTCTATCAGATTGGGGTTGGTAATGATATTTTTCCAATCTGTTGGCTGCTATTTGTTTTCTTGACAGTGTTCTTAGCCTTACAGAATGTTTACAATCTCATTATATCCTATTTGTCAATCTTTGACCTTAGAGCCATTGGTGTTCTGTTCAGGAAATTTTCTCCTGTTCCTATGTGTTCTAAGGTTTTCCCTACATTCTCTTCTAATAGTTTCAATGTACCTGAATTAATGTGAGAGTATTGGTATTAAGTCTTCTATGAAGGTCTGAATGAATTCTGCACTAAATAACTCTGGTCTTGTTTGTTTTTTTTTTTTTTTTTTTTTTTTGTTTTGTTTTTGGTTTTTGTTTGTTTTTTGTTTGTTTATTTTGGTTGGGAGCTTTTTGATGGTTGTTTCTACTTCTTCAGTGTTTTGATGCTACAAGTGCATGGATTTTTCAAGAAGTAGATCAACTACAAATAATTCATATATATGATGATATCGCTATAGATTGACTAAGGCAGAGCCTTATAGTCTTTAAAATTCAGTTGAAAATACATGAAGCTAACCATATGATTGAACATGGGACCCCATTGAACGAGCTAGAGAAGGAACAGAAGAAGCTAAAAGGGTCTGCAATTCCATGGGAAGAATAGCAGTATCAACTAACCAAACCTCCAGAACTCTCAGTGACTAAAACATCATCTAGTGTGCACACATGGAGAGACTGATAGCTCTGGATGCATATGTAGCAGAAGATAGCATTATCTGGCATCAGTGGGAAAAGAGGCCTTTCCTATAGTAAAGGTTCATTTTCCCAGTCCAGGAGAATTCCAAGGCGCTGAGGTGGAGATGGTCTTGGCGATAGGGAGCAACTTTATAGATACAAGTGGATGAAAACTAGAAAAGGAAATGTGAGGAAAGGGGTTAACATATGAAATGTAAATACAAAGAATATCTGTCATGCGCCCACGCTTCCCGCCATTAGGAACAGGCGTGCAACAAACAAACAGATTCTTCTGCGGATAACTTTTATTGTCCAGCACTTTGAGCAGGGGGCTTCTTGAGCAGGAAACTTCTCTCTGAGCTGGGGACTCCCTACCGGGTTCTACTGTCTAGGCAACCTCTCACACGCAGTCCCCCACGAGCGATCTCTCTGTCCAGTCTCTGTCTACGCGGGATCTCCCGCAATCTCTCCTACCAGGTTTCTCTCCACATGGTATCTCTCCACCATCCCTCCACGTGGGGTCTCCCGCAATCTCTCCACTATCTTCCTCTCTCTCCACGTGGGGGAGAAATGCACTGCTATATATGCCTAAGAAACTAGTGTTGCTACCTGATTGGTGCATCCTCCTGTAGCTCAATCACGTGCCCCAAGAGTAGGCTGTGACTGTAATTGCCAAGCAACACGAGGGGAAAGGTTTTTGTAGGCTGAACAATGGGCGGGAAGCTGGCGCCATCTATTGGCACCAAAGGCTTCCTACATTTCTCCCTTTTCTCTTAAATAAAAAACATAAAACATGGCCGATCAACCATCAGGCTCTTGTTGGACTTTTAGGGTTCAAGACCATGATCAGTAATAATTTTTGGGTAAGGCACCTTCCTGCGTGCAATGGGAACAAGCCCTGCAGGGTGCAAAGGCTGCCTTAGTGTAGGACACCCGATCCTGGTGAAATGCCTTGTAAAGCTCAGGGTGCAGGGGCTATCCATACACAGACCCAACATTTTTCTTAAAGCATACTAAGCCAAACAGAGGGAGAGGTGCCCATTTCGAGTGCAGCAAGAGCTTGTGCTATGACCACTTTGTCACGATATTGTTGAGTACGGAGTTTGCACACCATCTAGAGCAGAAACACAGTCTCTCTGCACAAAAGCATGCCAAAATTACTTGATAAGGCAAGAGTTCTATAATCCCCATAACCCTGCTATCTCTGTGTCTAAGGGCAAGTACAGTACATTAAAGGTTACAATAGTGACAAAAAAAACAAGAAAATAATTTTGCATTAAGGCACATGGGCATCGGTTTTGGGAACACCGGCAGAATCTTGCAACTCAGTTCCGCTTGAATCGTCATGCAGGACAGGCTCATCTGAAGCATGTGGAACAGCTTCTTGTTCTGGTAGCACTCGACGTGTCAGACATTCTGGGATCCAAATTGGACTTTCTTCTCCCTGTGGAAAAACACAAATAGCTCCCATGGATCGTATTAAAACAGGATCCGGGCCTTTCCAATTATCAGTGAGGACATCTTTCCATCTCACTAGCTCTTTAGGTGGCACAGGCCATTCTCCATGGCACTCGGCAGCTGAATGGCCATGAGCATCCAAATTTAAAAAATTTAAAGTAAGAAGTATAGTAGAAATGGCCATTTTAGGCGTAGGGGGTATCTCTCCAATTCTCCCCTTTTGTTTGTTTAAATAAACCTTTAGGGTTCGATGAGCGCGTTCAATGATGCCTTGACCCTGAGGATTATAAGGCAATCTTGTCAGGAGTGAAACTCCCATGTGATGGCACAATTGCTTGAATTTTGCTGAGGTATATGCAGAAGCATTGTCCGTTTTTAACACTTTAGGAATGCCCCATGCACTCCACGATTTAAGACAATGAGTAATAACATGAGAAGCCTTTTCTCCTGATAAAGGAGAAGCAAAAATAACTCTTGAGCAAGTATCAATGGACACATGTAAAAGATACTGAGATAATGGTTTAGAATAATTTGCAGATTTAGTAAAATTTTTATACTGAATAGTGATCACACATAATCCTGAGAACTTTCATTGGCAGCCCAGCTGGGCAACCTGCCACAATATATCCATCCGTTTTTGAACTGGATCAATTTTCTAAGGTATTATTATAAACAGTTTTTATATTAGAAGAAAAGGTAAAGAGACCCTTAACTGCCCAATTTACTCTCCGAGATTGACAGCCAGTCTGAGGATGCAGGACTGAATCTCTTTTTCTTATACAAAAATGTGACCACTTAGGTTGGGCTGGAATAAACAAATCACCCTTTTGCTGGAAAATAGGCCAGTGACCGGCAATCCAGGTGCCATTAGCCTATCCAGGTTTATTGTATAATTAGCAGTAACTCTATAAACTCTATTACCTTCTCTCTTTATATGACCAGGCTTTCCTCTTTGAAAGCAATTGACACCTTTTTAAAAAAGACCTAGCTGCTTTTGCCCCTGTAGTATGGCGGCAGCCAAACCTGCATTAGTTAAAGGTCCTCCTATCTCTCTGCAGGCCTTAATCCAGGCTTGTAATCCTTTAGCCTTGCAGGGGGTGATGGCATTACAACATTCTTCAGTACATTGTTCAAAAATTAGTGGCTCTATCAAGGGCATAGCCTGTTCTTGGTCTCCAAATATTTTTCCAGCTGTCTCTATCATTCTGGCCACAAAATCCGAAAAAGGTTCACTTGGACTCTGAATAATTTTTGTTAGATTTCCTTACACTTCCCCCTTATTAGTGAGCGCTTTCCATGCCTTTACGGCACAAAGTGCTATTTGGCCATAGACTTCTACGGGATAGGCAGTTTGATTTACCGCCCACTGCCCCTGTCCAGATAACATATCAAAATCCCAAGCTGGCTGTCCTGCGGCTGCATTGGCGTGAGCCTGGACCTGACAAGCATCCTGCCACAAGGCTTTCCACTCAATGTATTGTCCCATACTTGGGAAACAAGCTTTAGTAACAAACTGCCAATCAGCAGGTGTCATGGCTATAGAGCTTAATCTTTCAATTAACGACATAGTAAAATTAGCAGTGACTCCATAAATTCTGACTGACTCTGCCAACTCTGTGACTTGTTTATGTTCTAGAGGCTGAAAACTGTGTATGTTATTCACCTCAAACACTGGAAACATTTGCCTGAGGGCATGGAATGTCTCTGGCAGACAAAAGGAAAATTCACACTTCCTCTCTGCATGAGGTGAAAAAGCAGAGGCCGCCTTTTGTTTTGCTAAAGTCTTTTGTTTCCCCTGAGACTGCTCTGCCCCAAATTCTTTCCTCTCTTGTTTTTCCAAAATTTCCTCAAATTGAAATTCGGTTTGTGATCCTCTTTCTGCCAGCTCTGCGGTTCTCTGTTCCTTTAACAGATACAATGTATTGGACTCTGGTGCAGTCCTCTCTTTTCCAGACGGTTCTTCCCCCGGGACCTCTCCGATTCTGACTTGTTTTGAACATGTCTCTCGGAGACTATCTTCCTTGATTCTTTCTGGCAACTCTCCGTTTCTGACTAGTTTTGAACATGTCTCTCGGAGACCATCTTCCTTGTCCTTTTCTTTATCACATTCGATTTCTGACCCACTTTCTAGGTGCTGCCTGCTAACTTTCCATCTAGATAACTTCTACAACAGTAATGTTATAACAATTACCACAAATGCAAGCAATACTCCTTCTACTGCTGGAGAAAATCCAAGAAGAGACATGCCTAAGTTTTTGTGATGTTCTTTTGGCACCCCGTAAAAACTAAAGAGTGACATGTCTCTCAGAACTTACCTCTTAACTTCTTCTGCAGTTCCGAATCTAGTTCAGAGGCCTGAAGGTTCCCCTCAGCACTCCCGGGATTTTCGGCACCACTTGTCACACGCCCACGCTTCCTGCCGCTAGGAATAGGCGTGCAACAAACAAACAGATTCTTCTGTGGATAACCTTTATTGTCCAGCACTTTGAGCAGGGGGCTTCTTGAGCAGGAAACTTCTCTCTGAGCCGGGGACTCCCTACCAGGTTCTACTGTCTAGGCGACCTCTCACTGGCAGTCCCCCACGAGCGATCACTCTGTCCAGTCTCGATCCACGCGGGATCTCCCGCAGTCTCTCCTACCAGGTTTCTCTCCACGTGGTATCTCTCCGCTATCCCTCCACGTGGGGTCTCCCGCAATCTCTTCACTATCTTCCTCTCCACGTGGGGGAGAAATGCACTGCTATATATGCCTAAGAGACTTGTGTTGCTACCTGATTGGTGCATCCTCCTATAGCTCAATTACGTGCCCCAAGAGTAGGCTGTGACTATGTGGTTGCCAAGCAACATGAGGGGAAAGGTTTTTGTAGGTTGAACAATGGGCGGGAAGCTGGCACCATCTATTGGCGCCAACGGCTTCCTACAAATATCCAATAAAACATTAAAAAATATGATTGATAAATAAATAGATAAATAGATAGCTGGATAGATAGATAGATAGATACATAGATAGATAAAGTAACTAAATCAGCTGAAATAAGAGTGAGGCATATTTGATGCTCATAACACAAGCATCTTCTCCAAGAAGAGAAAAATAATATTAAAAATTATATGAGACACTCTAATTTGACAAAGAGTGCATTGAAAACATAATTGCTGCCTTCAAACAATGTGTAACTGAATTTATGTCTAAGAGTATATTTTTTCTGAGTGTTCCAGGGTGAGATAGGACACATTCCTTCCCGAAGTAAAGATGTCCATAAGCATAGGAGGCTTTGGGTAACTAGAAGTTAGTGTCCACAGGAGCAACAAAGCTTGCAGCCTGAGTATAAATGATGCTTCTTTTTGGGGGGCGGGAGGATCGTATCCAGCTGCGAATTGCAGAGCATTATTGGCTATGTCCAGTAAGACCCAATCAGAAAGGAGGAAAGACTATAAACTATTGGCTGCAGGTGCAGACCAATCGGAAGAGCTGTGATTTGGCGGGAGTTTTGAGGACCTCCAATGCTGTGGGTGTCTCAGCACCAACCCTAGGTATCCGGCTGCTGTGGCTCTGTTCGTGACCGATTTCCGCAAGGAATTCTACGAGCTGGTCCACAACCAGAGTGTCCTTCTCTTTGTGGCCTCTGATGTGGATGCCTTGTGTGCTTGCAAGATCCTTCAGGCCCTGTTTCAGTGCGACCACATACAGTCTACGCTGATTCCAGTTTATGGGTGGCAAGAACTTGAAACTGCATTTCTTGAACATAAGAACAATTCTCCTATTTCATCCTCATAAGCTGTGGAGCTAACGTGGACCTGTTGGATATCCTTCAGCCTGATGAAGACAGTATATTCTTTGTGTGTGATACCCACAGGCCAGTGAACGTGGTGAATGTGTATAATGACACTCAGATCAGGTTGCTTATTAAACAAGAGTATGACCTTGAAGTTCCTGCCTACGATGACATCTTTAGAGATAAAGATGAAGATCTTTCAGAAAGTCATGGTGATGTGTCAGAGCCTTCAGAGAAATGCACACACATAGAAGAGGAGATAGTGGAGCGAACCAGAAAGAGGAGGCAGTGCAGGGAGTGAGAGGCCCAGAGGAAAGACATCCTCTTTGACTACGAGCAGTATGAATATTATGGGACATCGTCAGCCATGGTGATGTTTGACCTGGCTTGGATGATGTCCAAGAACCTGAATGACATGCTATGGTGGGTCATTGTAGGACTAACAGACCAGTGGGGGGGGTGCATGACAAAGTCACTCCAATGAAGTATGTGACTGATGTTGGCATCCTGCAGTGACATGTGTCCCAGCATAACCACCGAAATGAGGCAGAGGAGAACATGGTCTCTGTAGACTGCATCAGGATCTCCTTTGAGTACGACCTCTGCCTGGTACTGTAACAGCACTGGTCCCTCCATGAAAGCCTGCACAACACCAGCTACACTGCAGCCAGGTTCAAGCTCTGGTCTGTGCATGGGCAGAAGCGGTCCAGGAGATCCTTGCAGACATGGGGATTACTCTGAAGCAAGTGAAACAGAAATTCCAGTCCATGGATGTTGCCTTGAAGGAGAATTTTCAAGAAATGATTGAAGAATCTGCAAATAAATTTGGGATGAAGGATATTTGTGTACAGACTTTCAGCATTCAGTTTGGGTTCAAGCATAAATTCTTGGCCAGCGATGTTGTCTTTGCTACCATGTCTCTAATGGAGAATCCCGAGAAGGATGGCTCAGGGACAGATCACTTCATCCAGGCTCTCGATAGCCTCTCCAGTAGTAACCAGGACAAGCTGTACATTGGGCTAGAGCTCGCCAAGAAGCACCTCCAAGCCACCCAGCAGACCATCGCCAGCTGTCTCTGTACTAACCTTGTCACTTCCCAGGGCCCTTTTCACTACTGCTCACTCATGGAGGGCACTCCAGATGTCACACTGTTCTCCAAGCCAGCATCCTTGAGTCTGCTGAGCAGACATCTGCTCAAGTCCTTTGTGTACTCGACAAAGAATCGACACTACAAGCTGCTGCCCATGGTGATGGCTGCCTCACTGAGCATGGAGCAGGGCACAGTGACAGTGGTAGGAATTCCACCAGAGACTGACAGCTCAGATAGAAAGAACTTTTTTGGTCGGGCATTTGAGAAAGCAGCAGAAAGCACCAGATCTCGAACTCTACACAACTACTTTGACCTCTCAGTAATTGGGCTGAAAGCTGAGGACTGAAGCAAGTTCCTGGATGCTCTTGTGTCGCTGGTCTCCTGAAGAATTCAGTTTCTCCAGAAGTGACCTCCTTTTCCTTATTTATATCAACTGGCCACTATTCAACTGTAAGATAACATTTGAAATGTGAGACTGTGGTTTTAAATAAAGTGTTTGATGTTCCAAAAAATTATATGAGAGAATATTGGAAATTTTGGTATACCATAAATAGACCAATCCAATTTTCATATTATGTTTGTATTCAAAAAATGAAAAAAAAATATTTCAGAAAGTCTAAGGACATATTCTCAGTAGAAACAGAAAAAAAATTTCAAATCTGTAGGAAGAGATGCCCATCTAGATAAAAGAGTAGTAAAAATAGCACTATAAATTTGCATAGAATAGAAGTTTACCATAACATATTGTAACTACTACACAGTAAAAAGAAGTACTGAAAACAGGATTTTAAAATGTATAAGAGAGAAAAATTCACTTACAAATGCAGTTCCATCATATGTATACCTGCATGTTTGTCAAAATAACACAAGCAATTGTATATAATGAAATAATTTGTCAAAATTAGAGAAAATATTAAAACTGTTCACCATAACAATGGTTAAAGATACATATCATTCCTAACACATATCCAGAAACAATAAAGGCACATATATCATGAAGAAAAAATTATACCCAATGTTTTAGAGAATAAGATCCAGACTCTAAAAAATAAAGTCCACTTTTCATGAAAACTACAAATAAAAAAATGACAAGAATTATCATACTCCTTCTAATATCAACTATTTGTACTGATGATCTCAATTTCTCAATGAGAAATTTAGACAAGATTAGAAAGATTAAGAAATAAGATCATTCTTGCTGCTGCCTTGGGAAAAAACCTCAACACCACAGTACTCAAGATCTGAGGTTAAATGTTGGAAAAATTCATTGCAATTGGGAAAACCCTACTCAGGTACAACTCCATGCTGGATAAAATTTTGCAAACTGAATCCAAGAGCACATCAAAACAATCATCCACCATGACCAAGTAGGCTTTATCTCAGGGATGCAGTGATGCAGGGATGGTTCAACACACAGAAATCCATCAATATAATACACCTTTTAAACAAACTGAAAGAGAAAAATAAAAACATGATTCTCTCACTAGATACTGAGAAAGCATTTGACAAAATTCAACGACACTGCATAATAAACGTCTTGGAGAGTTTAGGTATCCAAGGCCCATACCCAAACATAGTAAGTTCATTGTACAGCAAACCAGTTGTCAACATCAAAATAAATGGAGAGAAACTTGAAGCAATCTCATTAAAATCACCGACTAAACAATGTTGACCACTGTCCCCCAACATAGACATTACAGGATTGGAAGTTCTGGGCAGAAAAATTAGACAAGAAGAAACTAAAATGATGCACATTGGAAAGGAAGTAGACAAAATATCACTATTTGCAGATTATATAATAATATAATTAAATGAATCCAAAAATTTCACCATAGAAATTTTACAACTAATAAACATCATTAGAAAAATTGCTAGTTATTAAATTAACCCAAACAAATCAGAAGCCTTCTACTAGTCAAAGGATAAAAAGGTTGAAATGAGAAACTAAAGAATCAATACTCTTCAATATACTCACAAAGACTATAAAAAAACTTAGGGCATCCCTATCTATGAAGTGATGTATCAGAATGACAAGAACGTTAAAACTCTTAAAAAGGAAATTTAAGAAGGTCTCAGAAAATGAAAATATACCCTGTTCTCATAGATTAGCAGGGTCAATATTGTAAAAAATGGCCATCTTGCCAAAACTGATTCACAATTTCATTACAATCCTCATCAAAATTCCAACTCAATTCTTCATAAAGTTCAAAAAAGCAATCTGTGAATTCATCTGAAATAACAAAGACCTACAATAGCAAAATATATTCTCAGGCATAAAAAAAAAATTGTGGGGGAATCACCATCCCTGAACTAAGGCTTTATGAAAGAAATTGAGATAAAAACTTTATTGTACTGGTACAGAGAAAGATAGGTAGATAAATGGAACAAAATTGAGGACCCAGAAATTAACTCGCACACTTATGGTCAATTCATCTTTGACAAAGGAGCTAAAAACATTCAGTGGACAAAGAACAGCCTCAAAGACAAATGGTGTTGTTTCAACAGGCAGTCTGAATGCAGAAAAATGCAAATTGGTCCTTTCATATCCACTTGTACAAAGCTCATGACCAAGTGGGTCAAAGATCTCCACATCAAACCAGGTGAACTGAACCGACTATAAGAGAAAGTGGGGTAGAGTTTAGAACATAAAGGCACAGGGAAATTTTCCTGAAGAGAACACCATTGGCTTAGGCTCTAAAATCAAATAATGACAAATGGGATCGCATAATATTGCAAAGCACCTGTAAGATTATGGACTTTTTTCCATTGAATGTTTACAGCTCCTTTGTCAAAAATCAAGTGACCTTGAGGTCGGGGACAGTGATTCCCGCAGTTTTCTTGTTATTGAGGATGGATTTTGCTATTCTAGGTCTATATTTATTCCAGATGAAATTACACATTGCTCTTTCCAACTCTATGAAAAATTGGGTTGGAATTTGGAAGGAGATTGCATTGAATCTGTAGATTGCTTTTGGTAAGATGGTAATTTTTAAAATGTTGATCATTCCAATCCATGAGCTTAGAAGAACATTCCATTTTCTGAAATCTTCCTCAATTTCCTTCTTTAGAGATTTGTAGTTCTTGTCCTACAGGTCCTTCACTTCCTTAGTTAGAGTCACACCAAGGTATTTCATATTTTTTGTGACTATTATGAAGGGTATCTTATCCCTAATTTCTTTCTTCACATGTTTGTCTTTGGAGTTGAGGAAGGCTACTGATTTGTTTGAGTTAATTTTATATCCAGCCACAATGAGGAACTTGTTTATCAACAGTAAATGTTCTCTGGTGGAATTTTTGGGGTCACTTACTTACACTATCATGTTATCTGCAAACAGTGATGTTTTTACTTCTTCCTTTCAAATTTTTATCCCTTTGATTCCTTTTGCTGTCTATTTGCCCTGGCCAGAACTATGTTGAATAAGTGGGTGGAGAGTGGACAGCATTGTCTAGGCCCTGATTTTAGTGGGATTGTTTCAATTTCCCACCATTAAGTTTGATGTTGACTGTTGGTTTGCTGTATATTGCTTTTATTATGTTTAGGTATGGGCCTTGGATTCCCGTTCTTTCCAAGGCTTTTGAGATAAAGGGGTGTTGAATTTTGTCAAATGCTTTCTCAGCATCTAGTGAGATTACCATGTTTTTTTTTTTTTTTCCTGTGAGTTTGTTTAACAGCCTCTTCAACAAATGTTGTTGGTCCAACTGGCAAGCAGCATGCAGAAGAATGAAAACACACCCTTTCTTAGCCCTTTGTTCTAAGCTCAAGTGCAAGTGAATCAAAGATATCCACATTAAACCTGGTACAATGAAATTATTAGAAGAGAAAGTAGGAAAAAACTTAGTACACATAGAAACAGGAAAAATAAAAATCTAAAAGGAACACCAATGACTCATGCTCTAAGGTCAAATATTGACGAATGGGATCAAAGAGGTTGCAAAGCTTCTGTAAGGCTAAGGATACTGTCAAGAAAACAAAATTGCAGCCAACAGATGGGAAAAAGTTCTTTACCATCCCCAAATTTTAATAACCAAGGTAAACAAAGAACTTAAGAATTAGACACCAGAGAATCAAACAACCCTATTAAAAATCACGTACACAGCTAAAGTTCTCAATTGAAAAATATTGAATGGCTGAGAAACATGTAAGGAAGTGCAAATCAAAACAACCATGAGATTCCACCTAACACCAACCAGAATTGCTAAGGTCAAAAATTCAGATGAGAGCAGATACTGGCAAGGATGCAGAAAAAGAGCAACACTTCTCCACTGTTCTTGAGATTTTAAACTGGTACCACCACGCTGGAAAACATTCTGGTTATTTCTCATAAAATTGGACATGATACTACCTGAAGATCCAGTTATTTCACTTCTGGGTATTTACCCAAGAGAAACTCCAACATAAAACAAAGACACATACAACACAATGTTCATAGCAGCCCAATTTATAATAGCCAGAAGCTGGAAAGAACCCAGATGTCCTTCAGTAGATGAATGGATACAATTATTGTGGTATATTTATAAAATGAAGTACTACTCAGCTATCAGAAACAATGACTTAATGAAATTCTTAAGAAAATGGATGCATTGAGAGAATGTCATCCTGAGTGAGATAACCCAGTCACAACAGAACAGACATAATATTTAGTCACTGATATTGGATACTAACCACAGAAAGCTCTGACCTTGCTAGAAAAAACTCACAGTCTATATGAAGATCAAGAATAAAAAAAGGCCAAAAAAAAAAATAAATAAATAAATAAAAGTAAAGGAAAAATCATTATTTTTAATCTCTATACACCAAGAAAAGATTGACTATTTCCAGGTTACATCTTGTTTTACATGTACTTTATGCTCATTGTAACTAGTAAGAGTTTAATGCATACTATCAAAACTTTAAAAAAAAATCAAGTACTGACAAAATGTTTTCACATACTTTTATGCATACATGCTTAAAATCTGTACATTTTAATTGGGATCTTTCCCAATTCCACATCTGAAAGAGGTCTAGTTTCCAATATAAACAAAGAACTCAGAAAGCTAATCCATAGAGAATTAAATAATCTTGTTAAAAATGTGGTACAGAGCTAAGCAAAGTATCTCAACGGAAGAACACCCAAATAATCAAAGAAATGCAAAAAAAAAAAAAAAAAAAAAAACCATACAAACAAACAAAACAACAACAACAACAACAAAAAACAAAAACACGAAAAAGACAAAAAAAAAAACCTGAGGTTTGACCTCAGACTAGTCAAAATAGCTAAGGCTGAGCAACTGGTGGGTGGGAGACCTGGGCTACCAGGGAGCAGAGAGATCTCTGCAGAGTGCACACGGAAAGTGCAAACCCTGCCTTGCCCTGTCCTGCCCTGCCTGATCCAGCGACCAGGAACAGAACTTAGGAACTTATATTTTCACCAGGCGGTGACTTCAGGACGCAGAGCAGAGCCTGGCCCATCTGCCACGCGGAATGGCAGCTCCTAAAGGCTGAACAACTGGTGAGTGGGAGACCTAGGCTGCTGGAGAGCGGAGGGATCTCTGTGGAGTGCACACGGAAAGTGCACCCCTTGCCTTACACTGCCCTGCCCTGCCTGATCCAGTGACCAGGAACAGAACTTTGGAACTTCGGTTCCCAACCTGGCGACTCTGAGGCATAGAACAGGGCTAGACCCATCTGCCACCTGGACCAGTGGAGATCCAGGGACACAGACCAGATACAAGGGAAATGCAAGAACATATCACTGAAAACAAAATGGCAAGAGGAAAGCGAAAGAGTATATCCCAAGGAAACCAAGACAACTTGGCAATACCAGAACCCAGCTCTCCCATAACAGCAAACATTGGAATTCCAAACACTCCAGAAAAGGAAGACACAGACCTGAAATCATACTTCAAGATTCTGATAGAGATAATTAAACAAGAACGGGAGGAAAAGCAAAAAGATTCAGAAGCTTTTAAAGAGGAAACAAAAAAAAACTCAAAAAATACAGGAAAACGAAACCAAAGAGATGAAGGAATGGAAGAGAGAACTAAAAAAAGAAATTGACACAATAAAGAATACACTAAAAGAGATAACCCTAGAGGAAGAACACCTAAAAAAGAAATCAGGAGTCACGGAAGCAAGCATTTCCAATAGTTTACAAGAGATGGAAGAGAGAATCTCGGGGGCAGAAGACAACATTGTAAACATAGACAAAACAGCCAGAGAAGACACAAAAAAAAAAAGCTCCTAACCCAAAATGGCCACGAAATCCAGGACACAATGAGAAGACCGAACCTAAGGATAATAGGAATAGAAGAGGGAGAAGAGTATCAACTAAGAGGCATAGTAAATATTTTAACAAAATCTTAGAAGAAAACGCCCCTACCCTCATGAATGAGATGACCACGAGCATAAAAGAAGCCTTCGGAACTCCAAATAGGTGGGACTAGAAAAGAAATACCTCCCGACACATAATAGTCAAAACACCAAGTGCCCAAAGTAAAGAAAGAATACTAAAAGCAGTAAGGGAGAAAGGTCAGGTAACATATAAAGGCAGGCCAATCAGACAAACACCCGATTTCTCAAAAGAGACTATGAAAGCTAGAAAAGCCTGGACAGACATCATGGACACTCTAGGAGAGCACAAGTGCCAGCCCAAACTGCTATACCCAGCAAAACTATCAATCACCATCGATGGAGAGATGAAGATATTTCAAGACAAATCAAAATTTACACAATATCTGACCACAAAACCAGCACTACAACAAATTATAGGTGGAAAACCCAATACAATGAGGGAAAATACAGCCTAGTAAAAACAAGAGAACAAAAAGAAGAAAAAGACACAGACACAACTCAACCCACAAAAGAAATAATGGCAGGAAACAGAAACAACTATTCGTTGATATCTATTAACATAAATGGACTCAACTCCCCAATAAAGAGACATAGGCTATCAGACTAAATACATAAACAAAATCCAGCCTTTTGCTCCATACAGGAAACTCATCTCAGAGACAAAGACAGACACTATCTCAGAGTAAAAGGGTGGGAAAAAAAAAAAAAAAAAGCAAGCTGGAGTGGCTATTCTAATATCGAATAAAGTAAATTTCCAACCAAAAGTTATCAGAAAAGATAAGGAAGGACACTTTTTACTCATTACCGGGGAAATCTGTCAGGAGAAACTCTCAATCCTTAACATATATGCTCCAACATAAAAAAGCACCCACATTCATAAAAAACCCTACTAAAGCTCAAAAAATACATTTCACCCCACACAATAATAGTGGGAGACTTTAATTCCCCACTCTCAGCAATGGACAGATCATGGAAACAGAAACTAAATAAGAACACTGCAAAACTAGCCGAGACTTTGAAGCAACTAGAATTAATAGATATATACAGAACATATTATCCTAAAATAACAGAATACACCTTCTTCTCATTACCCCATGGCACCTTCTCAAAAATTGACCACATAATTGGACACAGAGCGAGCCTCAATCGATATAAAATGATTGAAATACTCCCATGCATCCTCTCAGATCACCATGGTCTACGGCTGGTCTTTAACAACAACAAAGACAACAAAAAGCCCACATACACATGGAAACTAAACAATGCTCTGTGAAAGGATAGCAGGGTCAAAGAAGAAATAAAAAATGGAATTAAGGATTTTCTAGAATTCAACGAAAACGAAAACACAACATACCCAAACCTATGGGATGCAATGAAAGCAGTATTGAGAGGAAAACTCATAGCCCTAAGTGCTTCCAAAAAGAAACTGGAGAGAGCTTACATCAGCAACATGATAGCACAGCTAAAAGCCCTAGAACAAAAGGAAGCAGATATACCCAAAAACAGTACACAGCAAGATATAATCAAAATTAGGGCAGAAATAGAACAAATAGAATAAAAAAGAACCATTGAAAAAATCAACAAAACCAAGAGTTGGTTCTTTGAGAAAATCAACAAGATTGATAAACCCCTAGCCAGACTAACTAGAGGGCAAAGAGAGAGTATACAAATTAACAAAATCAGAAAGGAAAGTGGGGACATAACAACTGAAACTGAGGAAATTTAAGAAATCATCAGGTCCTACTACAAAAACTTATACTCCACAAAATTGGAAAATCTGGAGAAAATGAACAAATTCCTCGACAGATACAAGAACCAAAAGTTAAACCAGGACCAAGTAAACCATCTAAATAACCCTATAACACCTAAAGAAATAAAAGAAGTCATCAAAAGCCTCCCAACAAAAAAGAGCCCATGTCCAGACTGGTTCAGTGCAGAATTTTATCAGACATTTATTGAGGATATAACACCAATACTCTCCAAACTATTCCAAAAGATAGAATCAGATGGAATACCACCCAACTCATTTTTTAGGCTACAATAACCCTAGTACCTAAATCACACAAAGACCCTACAAGGAAAGAGAACTTCAGAACAATCTCACTTATAAACATTGATGCAAATATACTCAACAACATCCTTGCAAACCGAATCCAAGAACACATCAAAATGATCATTCATCATGACCAAGTAGGCTTCATCCCTGGGATGCAGGGCTGGTTTAATATAAGGACATCCATCAACGTAATCCACCATATAAACAAACTCAAAAATCAAAATCACATGGTCATCTCACTAGATGCTGAGAAAGCATTTGACAAAATCCAACACCCCATAATGTTAAAAGTCCTGGAAAGAACAGGAATCCAAGGTCCATACTTAAACATAATAAAAGCAATATACAGCAAACCAACAGCCAACATCAAACTTAATGGCAAGAATCTTGTAGCAATCCCACTAAAATCAGGGACTGGACAAGGCTGCCCACTCTCCCCCTACCTATTCAACATAGTACTGGAAGTCCTGGCTGGAGCAATTAGATAGAAAAAGGAAATCAAGAGGATACAAATTGGAAAGAAAGAGATAAAAACATCACTCTTTGCCAATGACATGATAGTGTACTTGAGTGACCCTAAAAATTCAACCAAAGAACTCTTACAGCTGATAAACAAGTTCAGCAATGTGGCTGGATAGAAAATTAAATAGAACAAATCAGTAGACTTCCTATACTCAAAGGACAAACATGTGGAGAAAGAAATTAGGGAAAAGGTACCCTTCACAATCGTCACAAAAACTATGAAATACCTTGGTGTGACTCTAACTAAGCAAGTGAAGGACTTGTATGACAGGAACTTCAAACCTCTAGAGAAAATAATTGAGGAGGATATGAGAAAATGGAAAGATCTCCCATGCTCATGGATTGGAAAAATCAACATCTTAAAAATGGCCATTCTACGAAAAGCAATTTACAGATTCAATACAATCCCCATCAAAATTCCAACCCAGTTCTTCAAGAAATAGGAAAGATCAATGTGCAATTTCATTTGGAACAACAAAATACCTAGAATAGCGAAATCCATCCTCAACAACAAAAAAGCGTCTGTGGGAATCACTATCCCTGACCTCAAGCTATATTACAAGGCAATTGTGCTGAAAAGTGCATGGTACTGGTACAGAAAAAGGCATGTGGATCCATGGAATAGAATAGAAGATCCAGAAATGAGCCCTCATATATATGGTCACCTGATTTTTGACAAAGGTGCCGTAAAAATTCAATGGAAAAAGGACAGCTTATTCAACAAATGGTGCTGGTCCAACTGGCACTCAACATGCAAAAGAATGAAAATAAACCCTTTCTTATCTACTTGTAGAACACTCAAGTGTAAGTGGATCAAAGATCTCCACATTAAACCAGATACACTGAAACTATTAGATGAGAAAGTAGGGAAACCCCCTGAACACATAGGCACAGGAGAAAATTTCCTGAATAAAACATCAGTGGCTTAAGATCTAAGGTCAAAGATTAACAAATGAGACTTAATCAGATTGCAAAGTTTCTGTAAGACTAAGGACATTGTCAAGAAAACAAAACGGCAACCAACAGAATGGGAAAAGATCTTTACCAACACCATATCAAATAGAGGCCTAATATCCAAGGTATACAAGGAACTCAAAAAGCTAGACACCAGAGAATCTAATAACCCTATTAAAAAATGGGGTACAGTGCTAAATAAAAAGTTATCAGTTGAGGAACACCGAATGGCCGAGAAACTTCTGAGGAAGTGCTCGACATCCTTAGCCATCAGGAAAGTGCAAATCAAAACAACACTGAGATTCCACCTCACACCAGTTGGATTTGCCAAGTTCCAAAAATCAGATGACAGCAGATGCTGGTGAGGCTGCAGAGAAAGAGGAAAACTTCTCCACTGTTGGTGGGGTTGCAAACTAATACAACCACTCTGGAAATCAGTCTATTGATACCTCAGAAAATCGGATACAGTAATACCTGAAGACCCAGCTATTCCACTTCTGGGCATATACCCCAGAGATGCTTTAATACACAACAAAGATATATGCACCACAATGTTCATAGCAGCTCTATTTATAAGAGCCAGAAGCTGGAAGGAACCCAGATGTCCTTCAGAAGAAGAATGGATACAAAAATTGTGGTACATTTACACAATGGAATACTACTCAGCCACCAGAAACAATGACTTAACCAAATTCTTAAGAAAATGGCTGCATCTAGAGAATATCATCCTGAGTTTGATAACCCAGTCACAAAAGAACAGACATAACATGCAGTCACTGATATTGGGATGCTAACCCCAGAGGCTTGTACTCCCCCAGAAACAACTCACAGACTGTATGAAGTAAAAAAATAAAGAAAACAAAACAAAAAGAACTTACAAAACAAGAAGACTTTGACTATTTCCATGTTGCGTTTTGTTTTGCATGTACTTTACGCTCATTGTAACTATTAGATTTTCAATTCATACTGTCAATCCTTTGAAAAAAATCAAGTACTGACTAAAAATATATATTCATATAGTTTTATGTAAAAATTATTTTAAAATCTGAAAAAACAGTACTGACAAATATGTATAATTTTAAGCAAAAAACTGTTTAAAATCTGTACATTTATCTTTGATTTGTAAAATAAAGTTGTTTTAAAAAAATCAAGGGAACAGCAGATGCTGTAACAATGACAAGAAAGAGAAACACTCCTCCACTGTTGGTGGGGTTGTAAACTAGAACTACCACACTCAAAATCATTCTGGCAGTTTCTCAGAAAATTAAACATAGTACTACCTGAAAACCCAGCCATTCCACTCCTGGGTATATACTCCAATAATGCCCAAGCATATAACAAGAACATATGCTCCACCATGTTTATTGCAGCCTGATTTATAATAGCCTGAATCGGAAAATAACCCAGATTTCTATTACCAGATGAATGGATAATGAAACTGGTATATTTTCACATTGGAGTACTACTGAGCTATTAGAAACAATGACTTCATATAATTCATAGGCAAATGAATGGAACTAGAGACAATCATCCTGAGTAAGGTAACCCAGTCACAATACAATGCATGGATTGCACTCACTGATAAGGAGATATTAGCCCTTGAAATCTTTTGATATCAAACATCCAAGAAATAATTCAGAAAGACTATAAAGCCCCTAATTATATGCACACTATGAGAGACTTATTGATCCAATTGTGTATGTAGCTGAAGATAACGGTGTTTGGCATTATTATGAGAAGAGGCTTTAAGCCCATTGAAGGAATATTTCCCCAATGTAGGAGAATAGCAAGACAATGGGTTGGAGAGGCTGACCAGAAATGAGTGCACCACTGTGAAGGCAACTGTAGAGGGAGGAGGAAGGGGAGTAGGGATGGGAAAAATGATAACACCTCAAATGTAATACAGAATATTCGATGGAAAAAGAAGAAAGAGATCTTCAGATCAATTTTCCTCATGAAAATTTTTTAACAACTTTATTTTACAAAACAAAGATAAATGTACAGATTTTAAGCATTTTTTGCATAAAATTATACAATACAGTTTTGTCAGTACCTTTTTATTTTTCCTTTTAAAGGTTTGATAGTGTGATAAAGATCCCACCAGTAACAATGAGCATAAAGTACATGTAAAACAAGATGCAACCTGGAAATAGTCAAAGTTTTCTTGGTGTATAAAGATTATTTTATTTATTTATTTATTTATTTATTTATTTATTTATTTATTTATTTATTTATTTATTTACAATGAGCAGACAGTACATGCAATACAGGGTACAACCAGGAATTTGTCAATGTGTTCTTGGTGGTTAAGGATTGAGCATGACTATTTTTCTTTGTTTTGTTTTGTTTTCTTTTTTTCTTGGACTTTATAAAGTCTGTGAGGTGTTTCTGGGGCAGTGCGAGCCTCTGGGGTTAGCATCCCACTATCAGTGACTGCATATTATGTCTGTTCTTTTGTTACTGGGTTATCTCACTCAGGATGATATTCTCTAGATGCAGCCATTTTCTTAAGAATTTGGTAAAGTCATTGTTTCTGGTGGCTGAGTAGTATTCCATTGTGTATATGTACCACAATTTTTGTATCCATTCATCTTCTGAAGGACATCTGGGTTCCTTCCAGCTTCTGGAAATTATAAATAGAGCCGCTATGAACATTGTGGTGCATATATCTTTGTTGTGTATTAAAGTGTCTCTGGGGTATATGCCCAGAAGTGGAATAGCTGGGTCTTCAGGTAGTACTATGTCTAATTTTCTGAGGTATCGCCAAACTGATTTCCAAAGTGGTTGTATTAGTTTTCAACCCCACCAACAGTGGAGAAGTGTTCCTCTTTCTTCAAGGATGTTTCAATATGAGGAAATTCCTCAGTGTTATCCACTATATAAACAAAATCCATGACAACACAGGAATATCTCATGAGATGCAGAAAAAGAATTTGACTTAATCTTCAGCAACTTCAAATTAAATGTCTTAGAAAGACAAGGAAACTTAGTCCGATGCATGAACACAGTAAAAGTAATATATAGCAAATCAGTAGCCTACATCAAATAAATGTTGAAAAACTTGAAGCAGTTCCAGGAAAATCAGTGACTATACAAAGCTTCCAAATCCTCCACTCACATATTTAATATAGTACTGCAAATTGTAGCCTGATCAATTAGATATCTAAATGAAGTCAAAGGAATAAAAATTGGAAAATAAGAAGTCATAATACTACTATTTACAAATGATATGATAATATACTTAAGTGACACCAAATGACAAAGAAGGTTTTTATATATGAAACCACTTAGAAAATGGCTTTAAGAAGACACAATTTCAATGACAGAGAGGTAATTATCAAAACAATGATCTGCCTGTCTAACAGAGCCTTGGAACCTGTAACTCCAGCTAGCTGCTCAAAAGGAAACTCATCTATCACTCTTCCAAAGGTGACAAACGATGGTGTAACTGAACTGGTTTAGTAATAAATCCATAGAATAATAATATTTAGCTTTAGCAGTCAAGAATTTAGTTTATCAATATTTTCAGACATTGCATTAATGTCCAAATCAGGAGACAAAAGAATTCCAGAAAACCTATACTGGTCATTTCCAAACAAACTTCTCCAATTTTTTATAGGGCATGTCTCAGGTGAATTTACAGATCAAGGTGGCTCTTGACAGAGTGAAGAACCCAGGATTCATGGATTCTGGAGCAATAAAAGTCTTACATATGTGAACATATACATATATATAAATTGAAGGAGTCAGCTAAAAGTACAAATGAGGCAGATGTGATACAGAGTTCTTAGAAAAACAAGTGATGTGTAAAGCTCTTGAGTTGTTCAAATAACAGAGTGCATCACCAATTACATTTTATAGTTTGAAAACCACTGAGACTTTGCCCTAAATGCCCTGGGGGAGAACCCTCAGCAACACAGCATTTGACCCTGAAGATTTCAGTATATTCATTTTGAAAATTAGAGAATTTTTTACCTTGTTTAGTTTTAAAGCCAAGAGTGTAATACATAGGATCACAAAAAGTAATATGGCAGGAACCAGACAGAGATGCCCCCTCAGGGACTATGCTAGAGTCATATAGATGCAGCTGAGCATACTTGCAGCTGATCATTGGTCTGAATTCCTGGATCCCAATGAAGTTACTAAAGAAAGGACCTAAGGAGATGAAAGGGGTTGCAACCTCATGGGAAGATGACATTATAAACCAACCAAAACCCTCCAAAGCTCCCCTGGAGTAAAACATTAACCTTTGTGCACACTTTGAAGGATGTATAGATCCAGTTGCATATGTAGGTGAAGACAGCAATGTCTGGCAACAATGTGAGAAGAAGCTTTCATTCCAGAAAGGGCAAGTATTCCCAATGTAGTGGGATGACAAATCAATATAATGGAGAGGGGGATCAGAATGGAGTGCACTTTGTTGAGGCTACTGGAGGGGGACGGTTTATGGTAGTAGAGCTGAGTAAATGGAGAACATCTCAAATGTGTTTGCTTATGTGTGTGCTTGTGCCTGAGTGTGTTAAGTTGAGAAAAAAATTTCCACAGGAGTTATAAAATGCCCCAACCACAAGTACGTAGAACATTCTCTGGACTCATTAGATGGTAAAGAAATGAACCTTAGAAAGAGCACTCAATTATTTCTGCACCTTACTCTGCACTGACTCAGATATGCATGTGAGCTCTACGCTCTCTACAGGTACTGAGCGTTCCTGCAGGAAGGTTTTTGTCTGGGTTTACACTGATGGTCCCTCACTGTGCCTAGTACAGTATTAAATAGCAGAGTCCTCCTCTTTTAAATTGTTCATCTGCAGGTAAACGCTGCATTTGGAATCATCTCTTGAGATGGTAAATCTGCCTTTCACAGACTCTGAATAGTCTGTGGCATAATTTTTAGATTTGTCTTTAATTCTAGCAACCCACTGGAACCTCTTCTCTGGAAACTGGTGAAAGCAGTTCATACAGGCTGTACTGAAAGTGAATCCCGAGGTGGTACAGGAGAGTTTTAGAGAATTCCCAGGCTGCACCAAGCCTCCCCGTCTTCACCAGCTGCACCTCACACAGGACCCCTGCAAACACAGAGAGTCCAGTCAGTAAACTGTTACAACTTTCAATTAACCTTCTCATTCAAATCCATTTACACAGTCGGTATATCTACTTACGTATCAATTACCTTTCAAAAGTGCAACAAGGAAAACCCAACTCAGACCCAGCTCCATGCCGGATATTATGTGATCAAGACTGACCACTGAAGGAGAAGACCTGTGAATACAGAGATGGGCGACTCTTTTAAAAGGTGATGGTCAGGAGTGATTTTCATGAACAGAGAGGAACAATATTTGCATATCTTTCTTCTGTATTATAACCTTAGATGTGTGAGCCTTATAGGAATCCTGAATCTTTTCAATGTCTAAGAAGAAATAAGAGCAGAAGTAGCATTTGTAGCATCAAAGTATAACTAAGATTCCCGGGACACAACTAACTTTTACAGACTTTTTTTTTTTTTAATACATGCCTAGGGTATTGTTGTCCTTTCCTGCAAAGCAATGTACTAGATAATGATGCATTTGAATAACATTTGTAATTTATAATATATTTTCTCCAAATGAAAACTGAATAAGTAAGAAACAGAACACATTTACCATGAATTTATATTTATTAACAAATAGGTTTTGTCAGCTTACTCTATTGTACATGTGAAATTCTATTGCTCTCTTTGCAGAAATCATATGATAAATTAATATTATTTATGGCAGAATATAATTCAATAAAGCTTTGTGTAAGTTTAAGAAAATTATAAATTTTACATTAAATTTAATTAACTTATTGTAGTTGAACCTTCAGATCAGGAATATAATCTATTATGTATGAATCACAAAGATCAGCCCTCAATAGAAGCTAACTGCATTATATAAATATAAATATCATCTTATTATGCATTGATCAATAAATAAAACACACTGAAGTTCTGTGTTTACCATTTGGCCTCTCTAATCATGACCTCCTTCCTCTTCCTGTCATGATGTCTTTGATTTGTCCCACAGCTTCTACTTTACTATTCATGAAAATTCAGAAACATCATAATTATCTTAATCTTTGCTGAAATTTCATCTTAATACATTTCATGGTCTCTTATTAACAAAAGCTTTCTTTTTTAGGAATAAAAATAATGTAAACAATATATTAGATTTTATATAAAAGACATCATTGACAAAATTATGTTAAGTGATTACAAGCAGAATTTCTTATAATTTCAGTAAAAACACAAACATGTGCACCCTCTCCTCTTTTATTCTCTCTAGTGCTTCTAGTAGTTTTTAAAGTACTTTTACATAAAAAAGACACAAAAATGTTCTAGAATAGATTGGAAGAAGACAAACTATCCTGACTTAAAGGTAACCTGATGCTTTACTTAAAATAAGATACATAATTTAATATAAAATTATTGGACATAAAAGACCCACAACAAATCTTGCACAAAAAATAGTATCATAAATGACCAAGTAAGCAAAACCCCATTGCAATGTTAGTACTCCCAGAGAAGTGATCTATAGTATTATTTATATTCATGGATTTCTAGTGAATGGATTTCAAAGAATAGTTAAAACTGATTCAAACAATTATAGAATATAAGAATATTGTCTAAGCCTACAATATTTTCATTAACAACAATAATTCCAATGGTGGCAAATGAAGTGTGAAAAAATCAATGATAGGACAAGTTTCATAACAAAAAGAATGCTGGAATATAGCAAACTGATCAAATTCGAAAAAAGTAATCTCAATATCTATAAAAGACTGCCTCCATGGAAGTTGAAAATAATAACATGAACCATTTAAAAGTAACAGCATTAATGCTAAAAAACACATAACTTAGAGCTACAGAGTCACATATTAAACCCCAATTAATTTTTAAGTTATTTATAGTAAAAATATTTGAATGTTTTGGAACACCATTAAGAGACCTAGACATGTTTGTATACTGTTGGCATTTAATAAATGAAGACTATTCCAGTATAGCATAGGGAATATTCTCACTACAATTATAGAAAATAAATTTTCTAAACCTAGAGCAAGAGAAGTCTTTCTAGATAGACTGAGGCTCCAAGTACAACTCTTCATTGGAGCAAACCAGCAGCTCCTGTAACATATTAAAATTAAAACATTTTTAAAACAAACATTTAAGACAGGATTTTAAAACGTACAATAGAGGGAAAATCACTTATGAAGCATGTTCGTCGTAGCAACACCAGTTTATTTTAAAACTAACAGAGACAATAATAAGTGATAAAAATAGCTATGAAAATTGGAGGAAAAAATATAAAGTTTCATAGTAAAGATGTGTCAGGATACATATTATCTCTAACCCCACTCCATGAAGAATAAAGAAAGATTTAAATAAGGAGACTAAACACACTAAATGACTCATAGATTAAGTAACAATCTCTAGAAGAGTTAAGCCTAAATTCTAAGAAATCTCCCGATATAACAAAATGACAAGAATTATTTATTCCTCTTGGTAACAACATTTTGTTTTAATGGTCTACATTCTACAGTAAGGTATTCAGACAAAATTAGATTAGGAATTGAGATCATTCATATTGCTCATTTGGAAACACACCTCATAATCACAGTACATGTCATCTTTGTTTAAAGGCTGGGAAAGGTACTGAAGCTAATAGAACTAAATAATAGGCACTTGAGCTATTCTAATATATAATACAATTGATGTAAACCAGTAATCAGAATATCTCAAGGCTTCTACATCAATTTCCACCTACAATTTCCTGTCCTGACATAACGTAGGGACAGAATGCGACCAGAAATTTGCTTTGGCCATGTTGTATTATCACAAAAGTTGAAACCTACTTAGTAAGATCTCTGTGTTAGGACATTGACCAAGACTCACTGTACTTCTTGCTAATGTTACTGTTCAGTGCTGACCCCTGAATGAGAAGACCTATGGTACTAGGGCAGAATTCTCTGCCTCAAGTGTCATGTATTTTATGAGCACTGAAGATGTCTCGTGTGTCCTTTTTCCATAAGAGTCTAAGTGGAAACACTAAAAACAAAGACAACCAAAAAAGAACGTTTATTTCCCTTCATAAACAATATTTTATTTAAGAAAATAAATAAATCATTTTAACCAAGAAGTAGGCAAATTCCTACATGGTTACAAAATATAAAAGGCATTACTAATCAGCAATTAAATTTAATACATGAAAGTTGCAAGGATGTTTTGAAAGCTCTAAATTGATAATTATATAACCAAGCTATATGTCCTATTAGCACATAAATAAAAGACTTACTATTGAGCTATTTACAGAATTATGTAGACATTCATAACACATGTTTATATACAATTTCCATCAATTTTAAATATGACAGGTACTTTTATTAATAAATAAATCATAATAATATGTAAATATACAACATACAATTATATATTCACCACTTAAAATTTTGTAATAAAATTTGTAATAGAATAAGTTGAATTTTTAAACATTGTACTGAATGTGAGAATCCTGATGTAGAAATAATTCATCTAATATTATTTATTACTGCTTAATTCCATATATAAATCTTTAGATTTCAATAAATAACCTTTATCAACCAAGAGAGGTTAAAGTTCAGAAAGGGACTGTGACATTCATTGCCCTCCAGAATTTAAACTTTTTTTTTTTTTTTTTGGCAAAAATGACAGGCTTTGGCCAACAACCTGAGGGACACAATTGAAACAGACCTGCATGTGTTTTTCTTTAAAAATAGACTCTCTTAACACTAGAAGGTTCCTTTCAAATGAGTGGTTGTTAAAACAGGTCAATAGACCCATCACACCATGAAGCCTTTGAAGTACAACAAGAGCTGTTCCTGCAAGATAATCTCAAGGTGTAGTACTGGCTCTTTACCTTTGGAAGAGCAGTTATCTGATGTGAATTATAAACTGTTTACTAGCATGAACATATTACCTGTTATTGTAAGCCTAACCAAATACTTGTGACAGGAAAGGTATAGAACATACTGTTTCAATTATGCTAGATGCATACAATTTTCTTTTCCCATTTTTATTCAAAATAGGGCTTTACATTCAATATGTTCTGAGCATTGTTCAGCAAAACCTTTGCAGTTCTTTTCTATAGCATCTTCAAAGTAAGTCTATGTCGCTTCTTTCTCTCAGCTGGAAAACAAAACAAAACAAAAAAAACAGGCCTTTATAAATAATAAAATAAAAAACACCAACATCCTCACTAAGACAATAGAAAAAATGGAATAATAATGGCCATGGAAGGAGGAAAAGAAACACACATAGACATATAAACATAAACATTTTCACACAAAGATATAAGAAAAATCAGAAAACTTGAAGTCATAATCAAAGTCTGATAGGAAAAAATAAATATTAAGACAAATTATTAAGAAAAGATCTCCTAAATCTCCATGCTGGGCATGGGGCCTTCTAATAAAAATGTTTTTTATAACCAGTGAGAGTCTTGTCAATTAGAGATAGTAACTCTGGCTGAGGGACAGTGGCTTGTGAACACCTCCACTCACAGCATTGAGACTATATCTGGCTTGTGCACGCTGTCACAGTCTATGAGTTCATTTATGGCTCTGTCCTTATTTGTTTAGAAGTCCTGCTTCCCTTGATATTCTCCAGGATTTGTGACACTTAAGTTAATTTTTTCTCAATTTCTGCAGGATTATCTGAGCCCTGAGAGGAGAATAGTAAAGTAGATATATTTATAAATGACCTTTCCAGCCTCTCTTAGGTTCTGCATATTTTTACAAAAGTTGTAAATTTTGTCCAGTTACTGTCAGCTTCAGGTGGGAATTGGGCTGGCAAAGAAATATAATATTCACATCAATATATGAATTTAGCAGAAAGAGATAAAGAGTCATTTTATTGCTATGCCCATTTAGAAAAAGAGTACGAGTGCTAGGGTAGGTAACTGAGATATCTAGAATTAGTTTCTTGGGTACCTGAAAACTATTTGTAATGGGATAAATCATTTTGTATCAGACTAAAGAATACCACATACTGTTTGGTTACTTATATTTTAAAAAAAAAGCTGTTGTGCATACTATCAAAGCAGAAAACTATGTGGCAGCCCAGCAAAAACAAAATACAAAATTAAAAAAAGGCAAAACAAAGAACCACTGTGAACTATGATGATATCATTTCTGCAAGACACAAATATAATCTATTATTATATTCTAAAATCTGCCTAATAACTTTTGGATAAAACTCCCATGCACTCATCAAAGAACCTTTTGTTCTTTAATTGCAGATGAACACTGTCACCTAGATCCTCATCACAGAAACATGTTCAGAACATGTGATGCAGGGATGTCAAACTAGTGCTGATTTTGCTTCAATGCAATTCATAATTTAAAAGCTCACAAAATATTCTTAAAGACGTATTAAAAAATTCCAAGATAGAGAGAACCACTTGGAGATGACATCTACTTAGGACAGAACAAGGAAACCCAGAAATCTCTTATTTGTCCCTAAAATAGATGTCCAAATTGTAGGGGTAATCCTATAAGAATCCCTACTATTAAGTGAAGAGATACATGGAATCACTGTCTACTAAAGATGGAAGAATGAGCTTCTTTAAGTTTGAGAACACTGAGAAATTAATCAATCATAACTGGGCTGATTTGTCAAAGCACATAGACAAAATAACACACAGACTCACAGACATACACAGAAACACACATACACACACACACACACAGCAAAAACTGGGCTGAAACACACACAGAAACACACACACAAAGCAAAAATTGAACTGAAACACATACAGAAACACACACACAGCAAAACTGGGCTGAAATACACAGACACACACACACACACACACACACACACACACGGCAAAAACTGGGCTCTAAACACATATACATACATATGGCTGGTCTCAATAGTTAGTGAAGGACTGGGAAAACTTTTAAGAATTACTTGATATTTATTGCCTATATTTGGTAAAATATAGATGTTTATTGTGTTTTAAACCACAGAATACACTCTGCCCAATATGCCCACAAAGAACTTTATAATGCAGCGATGATAATTATAGAAGTAATAACAATGTTTATAAATATTGATGACAGATATTAAAGAAATTAATCCTAACAATGAAACCTAGTACCCTTTAATACAAAATGAGGGGTGTGTGATACTAAGTTTGAAGAATAAAGCTATCTAAGTTTACATTGTGTTTGTATCTCTTCTTCTCAATTTTAAGTCCCTGTCCTGATTTTCCCCATCTTTCTGGTCCTGCCTCATCCCAGGAAGTATACTCCAGACTCATTGTGGATGAGCCTCAGCATGAAGATACTTGAAACTCTCTCTCCATGAGAAAACATTATCAAGTCCTAGTTTTCTAGTTGAGAAATGGATTCCACTGAAAAACATGACTTCTTCGAGGGGGCTTAAAAGGCTTTTTGGATTGTGTCATTTCTGTGTATTTTGCCAGAAGCTCAAACGGATTTCAGGAGCCAACTGCAGTGATCTCTGTTAAACATGTGTTCTTTGAGTCACATGGGACATGGTCTCATGGGCTTGCATGTGGCTAACTGTTAGGAAAAATTCTGTGCAAACTCCAGACACATGCTTACCCTCACCTCTCAGCACCTGCTTTTTGACTCTGCACCATGATTTTTTTTTTCCTTTTCTCTGGTTCATCACAATACTAGAGATTGTGTGAACTTGGTGTCATTTGCTAAATACTAAATGAAAATCTGGCAGCACCTAATCCAAGATTAAGAAACATAAAGGTAGAATAGGTGGAGACTTTGTGAGTCACAAAATGGAGAAAAGTAATATGACAATATGCCTTATTCACTGAATGGCAGTGACAAGCTGTGCAAAGGAAAGATATGAGAATAAGAAGGGTACAGGTTGAATATGAGAATGGGCTCAGCAGGAATGGTAGGTGGAGAAAGGATGCAGTGGAGATGAATCTAAGAGCAGGAATGGCAGTGGTTGAAACGGAGTAACCAGTCAGCAGGAATGTTAGGTTGATGGTAATGCCCTCAATTCTTTCTATTTCCACCCACAATAGTGAAAAAATAAATTATATGATTTCTCACACTATGATCTCTTTCTGAATTCTGCCGTGTGTGTGTGTGTGTGTGTGTGTGTGTGTGTGTGTGTATTATGTGTGTGTGTGAGTGAGTGAGTATGTGTGTGTGTGTGTGTTTGTGTGTGTGTGGTGTGAGTGAGTATGTGTGTGTGTGTGTGTGTGTGTGTGTGTGTGTGTTTGTGTGTGTGTGTGTGTATGTGTGTTCCTGGACATGCAATGTGTAATTGTTATAATGTTACAGAACTTTACCTGTGGTGTTTTGTTATATTTGTGTTTTGTTTAAATAATAGTTGTTTTCAGATAAGATAATTTTCATTATAAATATTTATAATTAACAAATTTTTCCATAGCTCTAAAACCATTAAATACTATCGCAAATGTTCAGTTGTCTGGCTGCAGAAAAACTGTCTGCTGGGGTTTTACACACAAAAAGATTCAATTCAATTATATCCAGTGGTGTCCTACTGTATATGAGGACAGAACTGTCTTTGCATGCCATACCAGCTGTTACTTTGTAACTGATGTGTACATTAGGGGTTTTCAAGGTTTACAGAAGAATCATGCATGAAGAAATATAGAAGTTACATACATTTTGTGATATCAATATGTTAATATTCAAATAATTGTTCAATAAACATGCCTATTTTCTACCAATACTGTAATAATGAAATAAAAAACAAGAACTAATTTATTTTTGTTATGAGGATTATATTAATGTCAGAGAAGGCTTTCATATAGAGGGCCACCAAGGGAATGACTTTACAGAGACAAGGATTCAGGGACAGATAGGTTATTATCCAAAGAGATTCAAATATCTTGCTGATATTGGACACTGAACACTCCAGTTGGCTGCTCAGATGGAAAATCATCTATCAGTTTTCCCAACGTGGCACAAGATGGTGTGAGTTAACTCAGTCCTTAATCCATAAAATATTAATATTTAGATTTATCAGACCAGTACGTAGCTTTATCGTGTATTTTTACTGTTTATAATAATGTGAATATCAGGAGAGATAAATACAGAAATCAGGGACAGAACACCTTCCAACAAAATGACTCAATTTGCTATAGAATACAGGCTGGGTCTCAGGTGAATTTACAGTACTTGGCTCTTGTCAGAAAACAGCGTGCATGCTTTCTGTAACAACAACAAAGTCATGTCAATGAGGAACTATACATAGGTTAAGTAACATATTCAGCTAAAAATAATATGAGGCAGATGTGATACGGATCTACAGAGTTCTTAGGAAAACAAGAGACGTTTAAAAGCTCTTATGTTGTTCAAATAACAGTGTGCATCCCCAGTTACTAATCTCAAAAGCCTAATGTGAAAACCACCGAGACTTTGCCCTAAATGTCCTGATTGAGATGCCCCAGCAACACAGCAGATCTTACTAAGCTTTGACTTTGGAAATCTCAGGATATACATTTTTTAAATTAGAGGAGAGTTTTAGAGATTCTCTAGTTTTAAATCTGTGTGTGTAATACATGTGTGTGCCTCTTTATGTGTGTGTGCCTGTGTGCGTTTAATTTGAGAAAAAAAATAACTGTTTCAATAGAAGATTAAAAAAATGACACAAGCACACAAAACATAGTGTGGAATTATTAGATGACAAGACCTTAGAAAAGGGCCTGGATTACATCTGCACCTGACACTACACTTACTCAGATATTCATGTGAGTTCTGCGCCCTCTACAGGTACTGAGCGTTCCTGCAGGAAGGTTTTTGTCTGGGTTTACACTGATGGCCCCTCACTGTGCCTAGTACAGTAATAAATGGCAGTGTCTTCCTCTTTTAAATTGTTCATCTGCAGGTAAACGCTGCTTTTGGAATCATCTCTTGAGATGGTGAATCTGCCTTTCACAGACTCTGAATAGTCTGTGGCATAATTTTTAGATTTGTCTTTAATTATAGCAACCCACTCGAACCTCTTCTCTGGAAACTGGCGAACCCAGTTCATCCAAGCTGTACTGAAAGTGAATCCCGAGGTGGCACAGGAGAGTCTTAGAGAATTCCCAGGCTGCACCAAGCCTCCCCCTGTCTCCACCAGCTGCACTTCACACAGGACATCTGCAAACACAGAGACTCCAGTCAGTAAACTGTCACAACTATCAATTAACCGTCTCATTCAAATCCATTCACACATTTGGTATATCTACTTATGTATCAATTACCTTTCAAAAGTGTAACAAGGAAAACCCAACTCAGGACAAACTCCATGTTGGATATTCTGTGTTCAAGACTGATCACGGAAGGAGAAGACCTGTGAATACAGAGATTGGCGTCTCTTTTAAAAGGTGAGAGTTAGGGGTGATTTTCATGAAAAGAGTGGAACAATATTTGCATGTCTTTCTTCTGTATTATAACCTCAGTTGTGTGAGCCTTGGAAGAAACGTAAATATTTTCAATGCCTAAGAAGAAATATGTAATGAAGTAGCATTTGTACCATCAAAATATAACTAAATTACCTAGGGCACAGGTCATTTTTAGAGACATTTTTCATTATATACCAACAGTATTCTGCTCATTTCAAGTAACGCAATATATTAGAAGACTGATGCATTTGATTAACACTTGTAGTTTATGATATTATGTATCCAAATGAAAACAGAAAAGTAAGAAAAGAAACAAAATTTATTATGAATTTATATTTATTAACAAAGTTGTTTGGCCACCTAACTCTATTTAACATGTAAAAATCTACTGTTGTATTTCCATAAATTATAAAATAAATTAATAGAAAATACTTACAAAAGTATAAAATATGATAATTCAAGGGTACATTGTATAAGGTTCAGAAAATCATGAATGCATATAATAAATTTAAGTAACTCGGATTGGTTGAAGCCTCACCTCTGGTGTATAGTATTTTATGTATGAATCCCAAATATAAGTCTTCAAAAAGAATCTAACTTCATTATATATATATATATATATATATATATATATATATATATATATATATATATATATATATATAATCTGATATTAGTCTTTGGTCAATAACAACCACACTGAAGTTCTGTGTTTACCATTTGGCTCCTCTAATCATGACCTCCTTCCTCCTCCTGTCATGATGTCTTTGATTGTTCCCATAGCTTCTATGTTATTGTTCATGGAAATTCAGAAAAATCACAATTATTCTCATCTACACTGAAATGTCATCTTAGCACATTTCAACATGCCTTTTTGACAATAAAAAAAGACTTTTTTTTCTGAAATGGATTCCATGATAGCAAATATGTTAGCATGTATAGAAACATTTTGTTGACAAAATTATACTAAACGGAAACAAACAGAAATCATTCTAATGAGTAAAAAGACAAACATGTGCACCCTCTCCTCTGTTATTCTCTGTAGAGCTTCTCCTAATTGTTATATCACTCAGACATGTAAAAGACACAAAAATTGATTGGAAATAAGACAAAGTATCCATAGTATTGTGATTTGAGGATAACCTGATGCTTTACTTAAAGTAAGATATGTAATCTAATAGAAAACTCTTGGACCTAAAACAGCTACAACTACTCATGCACTAAAAATGTAACCTAATTGCCCAAGTACACAATGCTTTCCTATTGCAAAGTTACTATTCCCACAGAAGTGGTGTATAATGCTGTTTATATGCATGAAATTCTAGAGAAAGAATTTCAAAGAATTGTTATAACTAGTTCAATCAATTCAAATAATATATGAATATTGTTTAAGACAACAATATTTTCATTAACAGCAACAATTCCAAGGAGATGAATGAAATCTGATCGTAATCAAAGATATGTATGAACAGTCTCATAAAAAATATGCTGAAGTGTAACAAACTGATCAAATGACTGAAGCCATGTGTTAATTCCTACAATTGCACAATAGGCAAGATTTTGGTACAGAGAAACATTGGTTTTAATTGTTCTTGTTCTATATAGATAACTGTGTGGCAAAAATTTGAGAGGAAGAAATAAATTGAAAGAAAGAAAATTTATTTGGAAAAATTTACAGGCATACATATAAATTCAGGATTTCAACTTGGATTACTTCTTATACTTGTAATATAAAATTAACTCAAACAAATCAGTAGAACCCCTCTACTCAAAGAATAAACATGCTAAGAAAGAAATTAGGGGTAAGATAACCTTCATAATAGTCACAAGCAATATGAAATACCTTGGTGTGACCCTAATCAAGCAAGTGAAAGATCAGTATGACAAGAACTTTAAACCTCTGAAGAAGGAAATTTAAGAAGACCTCAGAAGATGGAAAGGTCTTCCATGCTCATGGATTAGAAAGATCAAAAGTGAAAATAGCCATCTTACCAAATCATTCTACAGGTTCTATGCAATCCCATCAAAATTTCAATTCAGTTCTTTATACAGTTGGAATTAGCAATTTGCAAATTCATCTGGAATAACAAGAAAGTTAGAATAGCTTAATTTATTGTCAACAAGAAAATTTCTGCAAATATTACCATACCTGACTTCAAGCTATATTACAAAATAATTAAAAACTGCATGATATCGGTACAGAAATAGGCATAAAGATCAACGGAACAGAATAGAAGATCCAGAAATGAACTTTTACACATATGGTCACTTGAACTTTGAAAAAGGAGCTGAACATCACCAATGGAAAAATGACAGCTTCTTCAACAAATGGTGTTGGTTCCACTGGCATTCAACATGCAGAAGAAGGCAAATCAATCAATTTTCATCTTTTTGTACAAAGCTTAAGTGCAAGTGGATCAAAGATCCCCACATAAAACCAAATACACTGAAACTTTTGGAAAAGAAAGTGGGAAAAAGCTTAGAACACATAGGAACCAAAAAAAATTTGCTGAATTAACACCAATGGCTTATGCACTAAGATCAAAAATCAATAAATGGGACTTCATGGGATTGTGAAGTTTCTGGAAGGCTAAAGATACTGTCAAGTAAACACAACAGCAGCCAACAGGCTTGGAAAAAAAATCTTTACCAATATCACATCTGATAGAAGTCTAATATCCAGTATATACAAAGAACTCAAGAAGTTAGATTCCACAGAATCAAGCAGTATTATTAAGAATGTGGTACAGAGCTAAACAAACAAGCAAAAAAAAAAAAAAAAAAAAAAAAAAAAAAAAAAAAACTCAACTGAAGAAAATTGAATGTCTGAGAAGGACCTAAGGAAATACTCAACATCCATATTCATCAGGAAAATGCAAGTCCAAACAACCCTAAATATCCACCTCACTCCAGTCAGAATGGTTAAGATCAAAAATTCAGATGAGAGCAGATGCTTTCCAGGGTGCAGAGAAAGAGGAACACTCCTCCACTGTTGTGGGGTTGTAAGGTGATACAACTGCTCTGGATATCAATCTGGTGGTTCATCTGAAAATTGGCATAGTGTCCCGCGCAACCTTCTCGCCTGCAAGAACGACGCGGCACATGAAATAGGATTCTTCTGCGGTAAACTTTAATGCTTTCGAGAGGCAGAGCATAAGCATACATCAAGTAGAAGTGAAGACCATGAACTATCTAGCCCGTCCCCTTATAAAGGGATCAGTCCTTGCCTTGGACGTGGAGCCCCCCTGATTGGTTGAAACTCATCAGGCCCTATGACGTCACGGGAGAGGCAGAGCTCAAGGAGTGGAAAGTTACCCAGCACGTGTGCACATGACTTGTTTACTGCTAACTCCAGCCGGATGTCAGCGCCATCTTGTAATGGAGAATGTGCAGGCGGCGCCCCACATCGTCCCCTTTCTTTTATTCTTTAAGCAAAGTAGGACCCCCATATTAGGAGGGCAGAGATAGAAGTCAAATCCTCATTAAGGTGTATAAAGACCATGTACAGGAGTAACCGCTAGGCTTTTTGTAGCCCGTAGTACTCTTGACCTGTCACTCTGCCGTTTTTATGAGGGAGGGACACTGGGGAAGGCAACCCTCATGCCAGATGACATATCTCCCAGAGATACCCCGAGACAAGGGGCTCTCAGTGCGATGCTTTGCTCTGCATCCCTCATGGGCTGCTCAAACCAGACACTCTAATCCTGTGCAATGAACCAAAGTTCTAGGAGTGCAAGTGCTGACTGGCCGGCGACCTACTGCTTAAGCATAGACAACCAGATATCGGCTGATGCTGCATGTTCTAGAGTGACAGGCGCTTGGGCTGTAACCACCTTGTCTCTCTTTTTGTTTGGGCCTTGAGCTTACAAACCAGCCAGAGAAGCAACGCAAGTCCGCAGCAAAGGATTGCTCCAAAGAGTCCACCCCCATCCAAGTTAATATCGGTGGTGAAAAGCTTAGGGAAGACTGTAGCATCATGTTCCACTGGAATTGGTTTCGGGAATGCCGACAGAATCGCCCATCTCGTCTCTCCTCTGACTCTCTGGTTCCAAAGCATCAGGAGCAGGGCTGTCATCGGGAGTCTCCACCATTTTTCGAGTGAGCCTCTCGGGGACCCAGAAGGGATTATTTTCATCCTGAGGGAAAACACAAACAGCTCCCCTGGATCTTATCAACACAAGATCCGGTCCTTTCCATTTATTAGTTATGTCATCTTTCCATTTCACCATCTCTCTTGGTTTGTCCATAGGTAGGCAATGCCTTTCAGCCGCTGTATGGCTGTGGTCATCAAGATTTAAAAAATTTAAGGTGAATAGTGCCATGGATACTGTGGTCCTAGGCACAGGGGGCAAAGCCTGCATAATTTCCCTGTTTTTGTTTTATTAGATATGATTTAAGGGTGCGGTGAGCACGTTCCACAATACCTTGTCCTTGTGGATTATATGGCAAGCCTGTAAGATGAGTCACAGCCATCTGGCTAAAAAATTGTTGAAATTTTTGTGAGGTATAGGCCACGTTGTATAGGGCCAAGCAAATGCATTTGTTCATTGATGGCTCTCAATTCATGCAACAATCACCATTTTCCTGATTTCTTTTTAATCACAAAAATGGGGGTATTCCAAGGTGAAGTAGAGGGTTCTACATGACCCAATTATAGTTGTTCTCTAACTAATTGGGTAACAGCTTCTAATTTTTCGGAGGTAAGGGGCCATTGAGGAACCCATACCGGATCCTCCGTTTTCTATGGTATGGGCCGTACTGCCTCAATGGCGCTTAGGAAAAGCCCAGACCCTGCCTTTCTTTGTTGGGGTTAGGCGAGACAGGCTCTAGGGGTCCTTGTTCATAGTGTCCCAAGCCTTTTCCCTCTTTAAAACAGATCTGTCTATCAGGGGCTTGTGGAGGGCCCCTCTGGGACTGCAAAATGGCTGCCATGAGACCTGCATTAGTGAGTGGCTCTCCCAGTTCTCTACAGACTCGAAGCCAATCTTGAAGACCTTTGCCCTTTCTAGGGGCGATAGCGGCTCAACATTCTTTGGTGGCCTGCTCAAAAATAAGCTGTTCAATAAGAGAAGCAGCCTGTTCGGGATCCCCGAAGATCCGACCTGCCGCCTCGGTCATGCGGGCTACAAAATCTGAAAAAGGCTCTTGAGGTCCATGAATGATTTTTGTAAGCTGATTATCAGCCCCTCCCTTTTTTGAAAGTGCCTTCCAGGCCTTAATGGCTGTGCTTGATACTTGGGCGTAGGCACCCCAATGATAAGCTGTCTGATCTGCTGCATAGCGACCTTGGCCAGTCAGCAGATCAAATGTCCATTCTTGTTGTTCAGGAGTCAAAGCCATAGCATTGGCTCTTGCTTGGATTTGGGCAGCCTCATACCAAAGAGCCTTCCACTTCATATACTGTCCCATGCTCGGTAGAGCAGCCTTGGCAATTGTCTGCCAATCAGAGGGAGTTAAGGCAGAGATAGCCAGTCTGTCAAGATGAGCGATAGTAAAGTTGGCAGTTACCCCGTATTTTCTGACTGACTCTGCCAATTCTTTTATTTGATTATATTCTACGGGGGCATGAACGCGGCCACCCTCGGCTGTCTCAAACACAGGGAAAGCAAGACACATCTGCCTTCTCACCCTTTCCGGGAGGAACGAGAAAGATTTTACAGGTGTGTGTGCTGCATAAGGAGGGGGGGGCATGGGTAAAGGAGGCGCTGTCTGGACAATTGGGGACAAGCGCATGGGCCTGCACTGCTCATCAGGATAATATCTTTTTTCCTCATATCTAGCTGCTTCTTCATCTATCTCTGCTTCTTCTTCTGGGTCTAAGCCTTCTCGCTCATCATCATCTGAAGTCTCAGGGCGATCAATGTTAAGAGCCTCAAAGTCTTCTATAGGGTACAAGCTGACTCCCCTTTTCTTAATATTAGAGGGCATAAGGGAATGAAAATCTGAAGGTTTGTGGGTAACAACTCTCCCGCTGTACAACGTACCTGGAGGTCCTTTTTCCTTGGGGGGGGGATATTTTTTCTGGCGCGCGCCCACCCTCTCACTCTGTTCGGCTTCTGATATTCTATCCTGGACTTCACTCAATACCTCTTGCCCCGCAGTGACAGTGGGCCTACAACTCTTATCTTTTAAACAATTTTGTACCATCCTCCAAATGGCCATGGTCCTGGGCCCGAGGTCTCCGGCAGTCTGCGCACAGTCTAATTCTCTACCCAATTTTTACCATGAGGCTGGTGAGAGAGACCCAGAGACCGCAAACCAAGGGGCAGCACGCTCTACCTCTTTTACAAAAGGCTGCAAGATGCGGGTGGGCAATTCTAAATCTCTCTGCTTAAGAATTGACTGCAGGGCTGTAACGGTCGAGTGTGAAGAGCCCATCACAGCGATGTAATGCCCGCAGCTTATTTGCGTGGCGGCACAAAGTGAAACTGAAAGGCAAGTCTCAGCGTGTTCCGCTTTTTTTTATCTACAAAGACTTAAGGAACGCAAGTGTGCCCTGGCTTATCTACGTCCGACTTAAGCACAAAATTAACACCAGCCCCGTTGGACACAAGAGGAAATTAAGAGGAAGAGAATAAAAACTGCACTGACAAAGACCAGAGCCTCTACGGACCCTTCCCAGGCTGTGGAAGATTTAAACCAAATTTAAAGAAAGATCCAGGGTCAGACATACCTTGCCGAACTTATCTCCCCACAGTTCTGTATCCTCCCTGCCCGGAGACAGGGGGCCTTCGCTGGTGCAGACGATGGAGTGGTCGAGTTCCCGGGTTCAGGCACCAGATGTCCCGCGCAACCGTCTCGCCTGCAAGAACGACGCGGCACACGAAATAGGATTTTTCTGTGGTAAACTTTAATGCTCTCGAGAGGCAGAGCATAAGCATACATCAAGTAGAAGCAAAGACCATGAACTATCTAGCCCGTCCCCTTATAAAGGGATCAGTCCTTGCCTTGGACGTGGAGCCCCCCTGATTGGTTGAAACTCATCAGGCCCTATGACGCCACGGGAGAGGCAGAGCTCAAGGAGTGGAAAGTTACCCAGCACGGGCGCACATGACTTGTTTACTGCTAACTCCAGCCGGATGTCAGCGCCATCTTGTAATGGAGAATGTGCAGGCGGCGCCCCACAGCATAGTACTACGTGAAGACCCAGTTATTCTCAAGAGCTAAGATGGCAACCTTGTGGCAATCCTTGGTATTTATAATTTATCATGGTTAATCTTTATACATGAATAAAAATTTACTATTTCCATGATATGTTTTGTTTTACATGTACATCGTGCTCATTATAACTAGTAAGTTTCCATTGCGTACTATCAAACCTTTAAAAAAATCAAGTAGCATCTAAAATTATATTTATATAGTTTTATATATTTTTAAAATATCTATACACTTATCTCTTTTTTAAATAAATTTGTTTAATTTTTAAAAAGAACATAATTAAGTAAAATACAAAGAATAACTTTATCCTTTACTGTGTACATAGTCTTAATATAAGAAGATGTTTTTAGCAAGAGAAGCACCTAATCAATGGTGTTCAAGAGGACAAAATTCAGTATCTGACAGGTAATTTTAGATTGAGAGTCCACATATCTGACAAAGACATGGACACTGAACTCTCCTGCTCACAGCTCAGTGGAAGACTCACCTGTCAGTCTTCCGAAAATGATACAAAATGGTGGAACAGAACATATTAATTCATTCATCTATAGAATACTAATATTTAGATTTATCAGACAGATTCATACTTTCAGCATATATATTCAGTTTATAATGGTGTTTGCGTCAGGAAACAGAAGAAAAGGTCAGGAAAACTTGGAAAAAATATTTTCAACAAACTTCCTCAAATCTCCACAGGAGATAAAACATGAGCCTCAGCTGAATTAACTAATGTTTCTCTTATCAGTTTTGATAATACAGGTTACATGCTTTTCTAGAAAAAAAAATGTCATATATATATATATATATAGATAGATAGATAGATAGATAGATAGATAGGTAGATAGATAGATAGATAGATAGATAGATATATGAATGATGCAGACAAAGATTATGGCAGAGACTCATAGTCTTTCACATATAGTTGAGGATGCTTGAAGCTAACCTTCAGACTGAACACAGGGTTCCCAATTAAGGTGCTAGAAAAAGGAATGAAGGGGCTGAAAGGGTTTGCAACCTTATGGGAAGACTATCCAAGCAAACCCTCCAAAACTCCCAGAGACTAAAAGAGCAACCCATGAGCATACTTGTGGAGAACCATTGATCCAGTTACATGTGTACCAAAAAAATAGCATTGTCTAGAATCAATGGGAAAAGAGACATTTGTTCCAGTGAAGCGAAATTTTCCCAATGTAAGGGAAAGTCAAGACACCAAGGTGAATCAGCTAAAATAAAATTGAGGCATATTTGATACCTCTCTCTCTCTCTCTCTCTCTCTCTCTCTCTCTCTCTCTCTCTCTCTCTCTGTATCTCTGTCTGTGTCTGTGTTCTATGTGTGTCTATATATACTATGTGTGTGCATGTGTATATGTCTGTGTATGTGTTTACATTAAGGAAAAAAAATCAACTGTTTCACAGAAGCTACAATATGTCATCTTCCCCTCATTATTAGAACAATTTAGTCTCAGGTTCTAGGTCACCTGGGCAGTGGCAGAAATGGCACAAATCTCATTGAATAATCCTGGTATAGAGTCAGTTATTGGTTGTTTACTTTAATAAAATGCACACTGCATGGTACCAAAGAAGAAAAGTAAAAACCAATATTGATAGATAATATGCACATTCTATAAAGTATATTCTATAAAATACTCCTAGCAATTTTAAACTTTTTGTGTGTATTTATTATTAGTGTGGTGTAGGTTGTATTTTATGTAGTACTCCTGTACATAGGATCACTATTTTTTAAACATTTCCAAGCCGTAAAATACAAGTCTGCGCATTACCAAAAGTGGAGAAAAATAAAGAGCCTCTACACTAGGGCACTGTTAGGATGTCCTTTCTTTTTTTCAGTCCTGTCCCCTCTTCAGAATATGAAACTTCAATGCAGACAGGTGATGTAACTCAGCATGAAGAAAATGAATTTTTTTCATGAGTTAAGATAATCAGATTCTAGTTTTCTAGTTTTCCAATACTAAAATTTATTACACTGTGAGATAAATTGTGTTCATGGTGATTGAAAGTGTATTTGAATTGTGATTTCTGTTTCTGTAATTTTCGCAGGAGAATTACAGATTCTACAAGCAAACGTCTCTTTCTCATCTTGAAACTTGTGTCCTTCTATGTGAGTGTTCTAACTTCCATAGGGAATGGCCTTCTGAGTCTGATATGTGACAAGATGTATACAAAATTTCTGACTAAAGTAATGAAACACATTTGAGAAATCCTCTTCACTTGCACTGCAGGGTCTGCAGAACTAATATATTTTCTTTTCTTTTTCTTTTTCTATTTCATGGTAAATATATTTGTCAGTGCCATTGATTGCATGAACTTCATGTAATTTGAAAATCAGAATATACCAGAATCCTAGACTCTTTTCCACCTGAAGCAACAGAGAATCTGGGGCATAGGACTAGTAAACTTGCACCATTAGTATCCAGAGCACAGAGAGTGCTTGGCGGTGCTTGTAGAAATGGATCCTTTCAGGTCCACAGTAAGGGCCAGGCCTCTGTCAGAGAGAATCAGGATCTGCCTTAAAAGGCTGTGCTTGAAGATCAGCACTACAGGCATATTTGCACCTGGACCAGAGGTGAGCCTTACACACAGGATAAGGGAGGGCACTCTGGGAGTTCTCAGAGAGCAGAGAGTGTTGTGCTCTCTGAAAAAGATCCCTTTGACCTAAAGGAAGAGCTAGGTCCCTGTCAGTAGTACTTAAGACCTGTGAGCAGAAGGCAGAACTCCCAGAACAGCCTCAAAAAGGCTCCCACACATGAAACCACAAAGATAAAGCTGAGTTAATGCCACCAGAACTCACTGCTTGCCAATAAAAAGCCTACCACTCAGAATCATTTTTTTTTTCTGAGCCTATGAGTCCTCAGATCTATAGGAGAGACAGGTGCCAGTTGTTGACAACAAGACTACATATAATCACAGATAACAAGATGGCAAGAAGAAAGTGAAAGAACTTAAGAAATGGAAACCAAGACACCTTGCAACATCAAAATCCATCTCTCCAAACACAGCAAGTAATGGATTGCCAAACACTCCAGAAAAATAAGAATCAGACTTGAAATCATACTGCACCATGAAGTTGGAGTTCTTTGAGAAGCATCTGAATAACTATAGTAAGCAAGTACAGGAAAACACAGGTAAACAAATAGAAGCTCTTAAAGAGGAAACACAAAAATCACTCAAAGAATTACAGGAAAACACAACCAAACAGGAGAAGGAATTGAACATTGAAATAGAAACAATAGAGATAATACAAAATGAGACAACCCTGGAGATACAAAACACAAAAAAGAAGTCAGGAGTTCCAAATGCAAGCAATACCAACAGACTACAAGAGATGAAGAAAAGAATCTCAGGGGCCAAAGATAACAGAGAAAGCATACACAAAACAGTCAGAGAAGATGCAAAATCCAAAAAAAAAAAAAAATCTTAATCCAATATGTCCAGGAGATCCAAGACATATTAGAAGACCAAACCTAAGGATAATAGGAATAGAAGAAGGCAAAAAATATAAACTAAAAGACACAGTCAATATATTCAAGCAAATTATAGAATAAAACTTACCTACCCTTGACAATGAGATAAACATGAGCATAAAAGGAGCCTACAGAAGTCCAAATAGATTGGATCTGAAAAGAAGTTCTTCCCAACACATTATAGTCAAAACACCAAGTGTTCAGAACAAAGAAGAAATACTAAAAGCAGTAAGGGAAAAATACATGTAACATATAAAGGCAGATCAATCAGAATTACACCTGACTTCTCAACAGAGACTATGAAAGCTAGAAGATACTAGACAGATATCATACAGACTCTAAGAGAACAGAAATGTCAGCCCAGGTTACTAAATTCAATAAATAAATAAATAAATTAAATAGATAGATAGATAAATTAATTAAATAAAACTTGAGATTAGCATACATGGAGAGAACAATATATAGAAGGATAGCAATATTTTATACAATATCTGAACAGAAATACAGTATAATAGATTACAAATCCAATACAAGAAAGGAAAATACACCCTAGAAAAAGCAAGAAAATAACTAAGCAAGTAAACCAAAAGAAGAAAGTCCCACATACATATTTTTACCTCTAAAAAGCAAAAATAACAAGAAACAACAATCATTATTCTTTAATATCTGTTAAAATTAATGGACTCAATGCCCCAATAAAGAGACTTAGACTATCAGACTGGATACATAAACAGAATCTAGCATTTTGATTCAAACAGGAAACTCATCTCAGAGAGAAATACAGACACTATCTTAGAGTAAACGGCTGGAAAATATACCTTCCAAGCTAATGACCCAAAGAAACAAGATGAAGTAGCTATTCCAATATCAAATACAGTAGATTTTTAACCAAAAGTTATCACAGAAGATAAGGAAGGACAATTTTTCTCATTACAGAGAAAATTTATCAGGATGAATGCTCAATCATAAACATATACGCTCCAAATAGAAGAGCACCCGTATTCATAAAAGAAATCCTACTAAAGCACAAAACATACCTTGCCTCACACACAATAATAATGTGACACTTCAACACCCCACTCTTATGAATGGACATATCATGGAAGCAGAAACTGAACAAGGACACAGTGAAACTAGCATATGTTATGAACCAAGTGGAAATAATTGACATCTACAGACCATATCACCCTAAAAAAAAAAAAAAGACTACACCTTCTTCTCAGCACCTCAAGGCACCTTCTACAAAAATGACCATATAGGTGGTCACAAAACAATCTTCAATAGATATAAGAAGAGTGAAATACTTCCATGCATCCTATCAGATCTCCGTGGACTAAGGCTGATGTTTAATAACAACAAAGGCAAAAAAAAAATCTCATATACACATGGAAGCTGAACAATGGGCTACTCAACAATAGCATGGTCAAAGAAGAATAAAGAAATTAAGGTTTTTCTATAATTCAGTGATAATTAAAGCAAAACATACCCAAACATATGGGATGCAAGTAAAGCAGTAATAAGAAGAAAATCCATAACTCTGTGCTACTCCAAAAGGAAACTGGAAAGAGCATATACTAGCAACTTGACAAGATAGCTGAAAGTTCTAGAAAAAAGAGAAGCAGATACACCCTAGAGAAGTAGACTGTAGAAAGTAATCAATCTCTGCACAGAAATCAACCAAGTAGAAACAAGATGACCACACAAATTAACAATAAAAACAGGAGCTTTTTTTGAGGATATAACAATATTAATAAACCCTTAGCCAGATTAAATAGAAGGCAAAGAGAGAGTATCCAAATTAACAAAATCAAAGAGGAGACATAACAACAGAAACCAAGGAAACTGAAGAAATATTTATATCCTACTATAAATGTCTATACAAAAAAAATCTGGAAAATCTGAAGGAAATGGATAAATTTATAGACAGGTACTACATACCAAAGTTAAATTAGGACTAGATAACAGATCTAAATAATCCCATAATGCGTAAAGTTATAGAAGAAGTCATAAATTAAGTAAGTACATTTTTTTACACTTTAAAGGGAAAATTTGTAAGGGGAAACTCTCAATCCTTAACATATATGCTCCAAATAGAAAAGAACCCATATTCATAAAAGAGACCCTACTAAATCTCGAAAAATACATTGCACCCTACTCAATAATTGTGGGAGACCTCAGTACACTATTCTCATCAATGGACAGTTCAGGGAAACAAAAACTGAACAAGGACAATTTAAAACTAGCAGAGGTTATGAACCAACAAGAATTAATAGATATCAACAGAACATATCATCCTTATACAAAAGAATATACCTTCTCATCATTTCACGGAACCTTCTCAAACATTGACCACATCATTGGTCACAGAATGAGCCTCAATAGATATAAGAAGATTAAAATACTACCATGCATCCTTTCAGATCAAAATGGTCTAAGGCTGGTCTTTAATGACAACAAAGACAACAAAAAGCACATATACATATGGAAACTAAACAATGCTCTATTAAAGGATAGCAGGGTCAAAGAAGAAATAAAGAAAGAAATTAAGGATTTTCTAGAATTTAATGAAAATGAAAATGCAACATAACCAAACCTATGGGACGCAATGAAATCAGTACTGAGAGGAAAACTCATAGCACTGACTGCTTCTAAAGAGGAACCGGAGAGAGCATACATCAGCAATGTAACAGCACAGCTGAAAGCTCTACAACAAAAGGAAACAGATACACCCAAGAAGAGTAGAAGGCAAGAAATAATCAAACTTAAGGCAGAAATAGACAAAATAAAAACAAAAAGAACCATTCAAAGAATCAACAAAACAAAGATGGTTCTTTGAGAAAACTAACAAGATTGATAAACCCTTAGCCAGAGTAACGAGAGGGCAAAGAAAGAGAATCCAAATTAACAAAATAAGAAAGGAAATTGGAGAAATAACAACTGAAACTGTGGAAATTCAAGAAATCATCAGATCCTACTACAAAAGCTTATACTCAACAAATCTGGAAAATCTGGAGAAAAGGGATGATTTCCTAGACAGATACCAGATACTAAAGTTAAACCAGGACAAGGTAAACCATCTAAATAATTCCACAACACCTAAAGATATAGAAGCAGTCATCAAAAACCTCCCAACTAAAAAAATCTCAGGTTCTGATGGCTTCAGTGCAGAGTTTTATCAGATATTTATGGACAACATAATACCAATACTCTCCAAACTATTCCACAAAATAGAATCAGATGGAACACTACCTAATTCATTTTTGAGGATACACAAACCCTCTTTCCTAAAACACACAAAGACCCTACAAGAAAAGCAAACATTAGACAAATCTCACTTATGAACATTTATGCAAAAATACTGAACTGAACCCTTGCAAACAGAATCCAAGAGCTCATCAAAAGTATAAAACACCAGGATCAAGTAGGCTTCATCCCTGGAACACAGGGATGGTAAAATATACAGAAATCAATCAGTGCAATCCACCATATAAACAAACTCAAAGAAAAAAGCCACATGGTGATCTCACTAGATACTGAAAAAGCATTTGAAAAAAAATAACACCCCTTCATGTTAAAAGTCTTGGAAAAAACAGGAATTCAAGTCCCATACCTAAACATAATAAAAGCAATATACAGCAAACCAACAGTCAACATTAAACTTAATGGTGGTAAAGTTGAAGCAATCCCACTAAAATCAGGGACTCGACAAGGCTGCCCACTCTCCCCCTACTTATTCAACATAGTACTGCAAGTCCTGGCTGGGGAAATTAGACAGCAAAAGGAAATCAAAGGGATACAAATTGGAAAGGAAGAAGTAAAAACATCACTATTTGCAGATGACATGATAGTGTACTTAAGTGACCCCACAAATTCTACCAGAGTATTCCTACAGCTGATAAACAACTTCAACAAAGTGGTTTGATATAAAATTAATTCACACAAATCAGTAGCCTTTCCCCACTCAACAAACAAACATGAGGAGAAAGAAATTGGCGAAAAGATACCCTTCACAATAGTCCCATAAACTATGAAATACCTTGGTGTGACTCTAACTAAGCAAGTAAAGGACCTGTATGACAAAAACTTCAAACCTCTAAAGAAAAAAATTGAGGAAGATTTCAGAAAATGGAAAGATCTCCCATGCTCAAAGATAGGAAGGATCAACATTGTAAAAGTGGCCATTTTACCAAAAGCAATCTACTGATTCAATGCAATCCCCATCAAAATTATTTATTGTGTTGGAAAGAGCAATGTTTAATTTTATCTGGAATAACAAAAGACCTAGAATAGTGAAATCCATCCTCAACAACAAGAAAATATCTGTGGGAATCACTATCCCTGACCTCCAGCTATATTACAAGGCAATTGTGCTGAAAACTTCATGGTACTGGAAAAGAAATAGGCACAGGGATCAAGGGAATAGAATAGAAGATCCAGAAATGAACCCTCACATATATGGCCACCTGAATTTTGATAAAAAAGCTGTAAACATTCAATAGAAAAAGGATAGCCTATTCATCAAATGGTGTTGGTACAACTGGCACACAGCATGCAGAAGAATGAAAATAGACCCTTTCTTATCTCCTTGTACAAAGCTCATGTGCAATTGGATCAAAGATCTCCACAGTAAATCAAGTACACTGAAACTATTAGATGAGAAATTAGGGAAAACCTTAGAACACATAGGCACAGGAGAAAATTTCCTGAACTGAACACCAATGGCTCATGCTCTTAGGCCAAGATTGGCAAATGGGACTTAATGAAATTACAAACTTTCTGTAAGGCTAAAGACACAGTCAAAAAAACAAAAACAAAATGGCATCCAACAGAGTGGGAGAAGTTCTTTACCACCCCCATATCACATAGAGGCCTAATATTCAATGTTAGAACTCAAGAAGCTAGACTCCAGAGCATCAAACATCCCTATTAAAAATGTGGTACAGAGCAAAACAAAAACTTCTCAATTGAGGAATATTGAATGGTTGAGAAGCATCTAAGGAAGTCCTTGACATCATTAGCCATCAGGAAAATGCAAATCAAAACAACCCTGAGATTCCACCTCACACCTGTCAGATTGGCCAAGATCAAAAATTCAGATGACAACAAATGCTGGCAAGGATGTGGAGAAAGAGGAACACTTCTCTACTGCTGGTGAGGTTGTAAATTGGTATAACCACTCTGGAAATCAGTCTGGTGATACATCAGAAAACTGGATATAGTACTATCTGAAGATCCAGTTATTCCATTTGTGGGCATTTACTCCAGAGATGCTCCAACATACAGCAAAGACACAAGAACCACAATGTTCATAGCAGCTCTATTTATAATAGCCAGAAGCTGGTAAGAACCTAGATGTCCTTGAGCAGATGACTGGATACCAAAATTGCTGTGCATTTACACAGTGGAGTACTACTCAGCTATCAGAAAAAAAAGGCCCTTTGAAATTCTCAAGAAAATGGATGCATCTAGAGAGTATCATCCTGAGGAAGATAACCCAGTCACAAAAGAACAGACATAATATGCTGTCACTGGTGATTGAATACTAACCCCAGAAAGCTCTGAACACCCCAGAAATAACTCACAGACTGTATGAAGTAAAAAAAAAAAAAGAAAGAAAGAAAAGAAAAAGCCATTGTGTTCACTCCTTATACACCAAGAAAACCTTGACTAATTCCCAGTTACATCCTGTTTTATATGTACTTTATGCTCATTGTAACTAGTAGGATCTTAATGCACACTATCAAACCTTATAAAATAAAAGAAAAGAAATGACAAAATTGTATTAATATACTTATATGCATAAATGCCTAAAATCTGTATATTTATCTTTGTTTATTTTTAAATTAAGTTCTTCAATTAAAAATAAATTTAAATAAATGGGGAAAAAACTAAACAAATAATTCTCAATTGAGGAATATTCAATGGCTGAGAAGCACCTAAAGAAATGCTAAACATCTCTAGCCATCATGGAAATGCAAATTAAAACAACCCTGAGATTCCACCTCAGAACAGTCAGAATAGCTAAGACCAAAATCTCAGATAACACCAGATTCTGGTGAGAAAAAGGAGAAAATTTTACACTCCTCGACTGTTGGTGTGATTGTAATCTGGTACAACCATTCTGGAAATCAGTCTGCAACTTTCTTAGAAAATTGGACATAGTACTATCTGAAGACAGAGGTATTCCACTTCTTGGCCTATACCCCAAAATGTTCCAACATGTATTAGGGACACATGCTCCGCCATATTCATAGCATCCTTATTTATAATAACCAGAAGCTGGTAAGAACCCAGATGTCCTTCAGTAGATGAATGGATACAGAAATTGTTGTATATCTACACAATGGAATATTGTTCAGCTATTAGAAACAATGAATATATGAAATTCCTAGGAAAATGGATGTATCTAGAAAACATCATTCTGAGTGATGTAACCCAACCATAAAAGAACAGACATAATATGCAGTCAGTGATAATTGGATACTTGACCCTGAAACCTCTGAATACCCAAGAAATAATGCACAGTTGATGTGAAGCTCAAAAAAATGTCAAAATGTGGAAGCCTCAGTCTTTCTTGAAAAACAAAACTGTAACTGCATAGCAAGCACACAGAGTGGGGTACTGTTAGACGTTAAATCATTAGTAATTAAAGAACTAAGAAGATAACCTTGTGACTATTTTGATATTTAAGAATCATTATGTTTAATCTTTACAACCCATGATTACTTTAACAATTTCCATGGTATGTTTTGTTTTACATGTTCTTTATGCTCATTGTACCTAGTAATATTTCAATGCATAATATCAAACCTTTAAAAATGAAGTACTGACAAAATATATTCATATAATTTTATGCCAAAATGCTTAAAAACCTGTACATATATCTCTATTTTTTAAAATATAGTTGTAAGAGAATCAGGTGTACAATAAAAGGCTGTTTCCATCTATATTTATATTGATAAGAAGTTGATTTATGTTATTCTCATGTAGATATTGCTGTGAACCATTTGTAGACATTTTCAGAATCTTTCATCAACTGGGGACAGGTAAAAAAGATTGTCCTAGGAATACTGTGTCACTATGATACATAAGGGAAGCCATAAGATGGAGGACTTTGAAGGGTGAAAACTGTGATTCTCCAGAAAATATCTAGCATCTTTCTCTTGAAGACATCTCATGACAATTGTGTTAAAAATCTATCAGCAACCATTCATACAACTCTTACTTAGGCTTTATGTAGATTGTTTCCCAAAATTGACATATGAGAAAACAATTATTTCTTTTCCACATTAATATAGCAGTATATAGTTGCAAATGAGAGTTCATGATAATCTAGATAGTCTACATTGTCCAGAGGAGAGGAGAGGAGGGGCCAAAGGGCCATGTAATACAGAAATTTTATTTTCATCCTTACCTGGGGCAGATGAAAGATGCTGACCCTTTCTCAGTATCATGTGGTCTCCTGAGAAAGGAGCAAAGGATAACAAAGGATAATGATAACCTGAGAATAAAATCCAGGAGAAAAATAAATGAACTGGCTGAAGAATGTACATTCTAATCTGCTCTTAACCTGTAGGCAATCACAGATGTAAAAAAAAAAAAATCCAGAATAAATGGTATATAAATTGGGTTTTCTAGTCACTGTGTGTTCTGTCTACAACTTGCTGCATTTTATCTGAGGAAAAGGTATGTTTAAATTAGAGAATTATGCTGCATTTTGTTGTTGTTGTTGTATTGTGTTTTGTGTTCTAATTCACATAGATTGTACCCATGCTTATAATGGCAGAATCAATTCTGTCCCTGGCATTGAACATTTTTATAGGTCTAATGTGTTTCCTTAATTAGAACAAAAGAAAACAATAACAAAAACATGAATAACATGCATTTACATAAAGGATTGGGTTCATACACCTCCTATTATAAGAAAGCCAAAAATCAATAAAGGTCCGAAGTGGGCCTGTTGCCTCTTAGAACAAGAACGAAAATATGTCTGTCTGTGTGTGTGTGTGTGTGTGTGTGTGTGTGTGTGTGTGTGAGGTCATATGTCAGAAACTGCTTTCAATTTATACCAATCTATGTTGACATGGAACTTGTGAGAAACAAAATAGAATTTTAGTAAGTAGAGGAATGAGTACCAGGGCTCCTGATGACCTTGACAGGTCTCAAATTTCCATCAGGAATCACACTGCTTCATCCCCAATGCTATGTGGACAAAAGCAGAGCTTATTGCAAAAATATTAGCATCTGCACATTCAAAGAACTGCACTGCATGCCATTCAACTCTTATCATTAATTGTAAAACCATATAAATATGTTTACTATTATCAAAAGCAATTCTAGATTATACTTAACAATAAGTACAGGTATAAAATTGTATCTGTTAGGAGAGCTAAAATGACTCCCTAATAATTTGTGAGAAAACTTCCAAAAAATGTATTTTGTTTTGGTGTTATGTACATTAAATTTAATATTAATTTTTTTAAATATTTGTAGTTTATTCTACTAGTAACAATTTTATGATAATTCTCAACTGGTGCAATAACAGTTCCATTTTCTAAGATGTAGGAGCTACTTTTGATTTCAAGGTTATTTCACAGTTTGTCCTATTTTGTTTTATTACAGAAGAATCATATCAATGATGGTGGTTACTGGTACAGATCTGGTCAAGTTATGGTGCACCCCAGTGAAATCCTGAATGTAATCACCTTATTCCCAGTAATATATTTAAAGAGTTGACTAAGACACTGTATGAGACTATGGATTGTTAGATGATGGAACACTCAAAATTGTTATTTCTGAGCAGGTCTCCAGGGTAAGCTTCTCTGTCATCTCTTGCCACAGATGCTTCCTGCTCCTCCAGAGATTCTAGCAAACTCTCAATGTGGTTGCAACCCTGGGTCTCTCAAAGTAATACATCACAGATTCCTTACATAGTATGTCTCTGAGCTCCATGTGGACTATACAGAAGAAAATTTATGTAGTCATTGTGGCATTGATTTGAACTTCTGAACATACTTTAGATTACCACTTTTAGAATTAAAATTGTATTGACAATTTTAATTCTAAAAGTCAATGCCCCTCTGTATCACCAAGTGAAAATAATATTTGGAAAATGTATAGCCAGACACCTAGAAGGACTTTTTCACTGATGCCACATGCCTCTGCTATTCAACCTCAGACTGTTGAATATCAACCTGGGGGTGGACACCTGTGGAAACAAAAGCAGAATGCATGTTATTGTCAACTGAGTGTATGCCCCTTCTTCAAGTCTGGAACTTTAAGGACTTAATTCTATTGGGGACACAATGAAAACAATGATTCAGTTTCATTTTATGGTAAAGACCTTGTGTGCTCAGTAACTGAAGAGGTTAGTGATCATATGTTGTTTGGTGGATAATCATGCATTTATAATAATAGACTCATGTGAGTTGCATAGTCAAATGGTGGGCTCTGATAAAGGCTGAGAAACTGGTAGGAAAGAGACCTGGGCTGCCGGGGAGCAGAGAGATCTCTGCGGAGTGCACACGGAAAGTGCACACCCTAACTTGACCTGCCCTGCCTTGCCCGATCCAGCGATTGGGAACAGAAAAATAGAAAGAAATTGAGGAGGATCTCAGAAAATGGAAAGATCTCCCATGCTCATGGATTGGAAAGATCAACATCTTAAAAATGGCCATCCTACCAAAAGCAATCTACAGATTCAATGCAATCCCCATCAAAATTCCAACCCAGTTCTTCATGGAATTGGAAAGATCAATGTGCAATTTCATATGGAATAACAAAAGACCTAGAATAGCGAAATCCATCCTCAACAACAAAAAAACATCTGCGGGAATCACTATCCCTGACCTCAAGCTATATTACAAGGCATTTGTGCTGAAAACTGCATGGTACTGGTACAGAAATAGGCAAGTGGATCAATAGAATAGAATAGAAGATCCAGAAATGAGCCCTCATGTATATGGTCACCTGATATTTGACAAAGGAGCAGTAAACATTCAATGGAAAAAGGACAGCCTATTCAACAAATGGTGCTGGTCCAACTGGCACTCAACATGCAAAAGAATGAAAATAGACCCGTTCTTATCTCCTTGTACAAAGCTCAAGTGTAAGTGGATTAAAGATCTCCACATTAAACCAGATACACTGGAACTATTAGATGAGAAAGTAGGGAAAACCTTAGAACACATAGGCACAGGAGAAAATTTCCTGAACAAAACACCAATGGCTCAAGCTCTAAGGTCAAAGATTAACAAATGGAACTTAATGAGATTGCAAAGTTTCTGTAAGGCTAAAGACATCGTCAAGAAAACAAAACGGCAACCAACAGAATGGGAAAAGATCTTTACCAACACCACATCAGATAGAGGCCTAATATCCAAGGTGTACAAGGAACTCAAAAAGCTAGACACCAGAGAATCAAATAACCCTATTAAAAAATGGGGTACAGAGCTAAACAAATCATTTTCAGTTGAGGAACACCGAATGGCCGAGAAACATCTGAGGAAGTGCTCAACATCCTTAGCCATCAGGGAAATGCAAATCAAAACAACCCTAAGATTCCACCTCACACCAGTCAGATTGGCCAAGATCCAAAACTCAGATGACAGCAGATGCTGGCGAGGCTGCGGAGAAATAGGAACACTTCTTCACTGTTGGTGGGGTTGCAAGCTAATACAACCACTCTGGAAATCTGTCTGGCGATACCTCAGAAAATTGGATATAGTACTACCTGAAGACCCAGCTATTCCACTTCTGGGCATATACCCCAGAGACACTTTAATACACAACAAAGATATATGCACCACAATGTTCATAGCGGCTCTATTTATAATAGCCAGATGCTGGAAGGAACCCAGATGTCCTTCAGAAGACGAATGGATACAAAAATTGTGGTATATATACACAATGGAATACTACTCAGCCACCAGAAACAATGACTTAACCAAATACTTAAGAAAATGGCTGCATCTAGAGAAGATCATCCTGAGTGAGATAACCCAGTCACAAAAGAACAGACATAATATGCAGTCACTGATAGTGGGATGCTAACCCCAGAGGCTTGCACTCCCCCAGAAACAACTCACAGACTGTATGAAGTCCAAGAAATAAAGAAAACAAAAAATATACATATATTCACAAAACAAGAAGACTTTGACTATTTCCATGTTGCGTATTGTTTTGCATGTACTTTACACTTATTGCAACTAGTACGTTTTCAATGCATACTGTCAAGCCCTTGAAAAAAATCAAGTACTGACTAAAAAACATATTCACATGGTTTTATGTAAAATTTATTTTAATGTCTGAAAAAACAGTACTGACAAAAATGTATAATTTTAAGCAAAAAATGTTTAAAATCTTTAAAAAAAATAATAAGCTGTTAGTCTTTTGTGTAGATGGAAATATCTCAAGAAACACTTCTTGTTATGATTAATAATTGAGTCTTATTTGTAACAGATAAGAGACCAATGTATTTTCCATGTATTTTCTTGTTAAAAAAAAATAAATCTTGTTTTGAAGACAAAAAAAAAAAAAAAAGAAATTGTCTACAAGGACAATGGAAAAAAAAAAAAAAAAAAAAAAGAAATTCTGTTTTCACACAGAGGCGACTTCAGGACGCTGAATAGAGCCTGGCCCATCTGCCACCCAGAACGGCTGCTCATAGAGGCTGAGCAACTGGTGGGTGGGAGACCTGGGCTGCCGGGGAGCAGAATGATCTCTGTGGAGTGCACTCGGACAGAGCACCTCCTGCCTTGTCCTGCCCTGCCTTGCCTGATCCAGCAACCAGAAACAGAACGTTGGAACTCATGCTCACACCCGACCACTCTGAGGCTTAAAACAGGGCTCGGACCATCTGACACCTGGACCAGTGGAGATCCAGGGACACAGACCAGATACAAGGGAAAGGCAAGAACATATCACTGACAATAAAATGGCAAGAGGAAAGAAAAAGAGTATATCCCAAGGAAACCAAGACAATCTAGCAACACCAGAACCCAGCTCTCCCATAACAGCAAACATCGGAATTATAAACACTCCAGAAAAATAAGACACAGACCTGAAATCATACCTCAAGACGCTGATAGAGATACTTAAACAAGAAAGGGAATAAAAGCAAAAAGATTCAGAAGCATTTAAAGAAGAAATGAGAAAAGCACTCAAAGAACTCAAAGAACTAGAGGAAAACAGAACCAAAGAAATAAAGGAATGGAAGAGAAAAATTAAAACAGAAATTGACACAATAAAGAAAACGCTAAAAGAGATAACCCTAGAGTCAGAACACCAAAAAAAGAAATCAGGAGTCACAGAAGCAAGCATTTCCAATAGATTATGAGAGATCGAAGAGAGAATCTCGGGGCAGAAGACAACATTGCAAACATAGACAAAACAGCCAGAGAAGATGCAAAAAACAAAAAGCTTCTAACCCAAAATGTCCAAGAAATCCAAGACACAATGAGAAGACCGAACCTAAGGATAATAGGAATAGAAGAGGGAGAAGAGTATCAACTAAGAGGCACAGTAAATATCTTCAACAAAATCGTGGAAGAAAACTTCCCTACCCTCAAGAATGAGATGACCACGAGCATAAAAGAAGCCTTCAGAACTCCAAATAGGTTGGACCAGAAAAGAAATACCTCCCAACACATAATAGTAAAAACATCAAGTGCCCAAAGTAAAGAAAGAATACTAAAAGCAGTAAGGGAAAAAGGTCAGGTAACATATAAAGGCAGACCAATCAGACTCACACCAGATTTCTCAACAGAGACTATGAAAGCTAGAAGAGCCTGGACAGACATCATGCACTCCTTAAGAGAGCACAAGTGCCACCCCAAGCTGCTATACCCAGAAAAACTATCAATCACCATCGATGGAGAGACGAAGATATTTCAAGCCAAATCAAAATTCACAAAATATCTGACAACAAACCCAGCACTACAACAAATTATAGGTGGAAAACCCAATACAATGAGGGAAAATACAGCCTAGTAAGAACAAGAAAACTCCTAAACAAGAAAACTAAAAGAAGAAAAAAACACAGACACAACTCAACCCAAAAAAGCAATAATGGCAGGAAACAGAAACAACTATTCCTTGATATCTATTAACATAAATGGTCTCAACTCCCCAATAAAGAGACATAGACTATAAGACTAGATACATAAACAAAATCCAGCCTTTTGCTGCATACAGGAAACTCATCTCAGAGACAAACACAGACACTATCTCAGAGTAAAAGGGTGGGAAAAAAACTTCCAAGCAAACAGCTCCAAGAAGCAAGCTGGAGTGGCTATTCTAATATCGAATAAAGTAAATATTCAACCAAAAGTTATCAAAAAAGATAAGGGAGGACACTTTTTACCATTACCGGGGAAATCTGTCAGGAGGAACTCTCAATCCTTAACATATATGCTCCAAATAAAAAAGCACCCACATTCATAAAAAAAAAACCCTACTAAAGCTCAAAAAATACATTTCACCCCACACAATAATAGTGGGAGACTTTAATACCCCACTCTTACCAATAAACAGATCAGGGAAACAGAAACTGAACAAGGACACTGCAAAACCAGCAGAGACTTGAAGCAACTAGAATTAATAGATATATACAGAACATACTATGCTAAAGTAAAAGAATAAACCTTCTTCTCACCACCCCATGGAACTTCTCAAAAATTGACCACATAATTGGACACAGAACAAGCCTCCATCGATATAAGAAGATTGAAATACTCCCAGTCATACTCTCAGATCACCATAGTCTACGGCTGGTATTTAACAACAACAAAAAGCCACATACACATGGAAACTAAACAACACTCTGTTAAAGGATATCAGGGTCAAAAAAGAAATAAAGAAAGAAATTAAGGATTTTCTAGAATTCAACGAAAATGAAAACACAACATACCCAAACCTATGGGATGCAATGAAAGCAATATTGAGAGCAAAACTCATAGCCCTAAGTGCTTCCAAAAGGAAACTGGTGAGAGCTCACATCAGCAACCGGACAGCACAGCTAAAAGGTCTAGAACAAAAGGAAGCAGATATACCCAGAAATAGAAGAAGGCAAGAAATAAACAAAATTGGGGCAGAAATAGAACAAATAGAAACAAAAAGAACCATTGAAAAAATCAACAAAACAAAGAGTTGGTTCCATGAGAAAATCAACAAGATTGATAAACCTATAAGCAGACTAACTAGAGAGCAAAGAGAGAGTATTCAAATTAACAAACTCAGAAAGGAAAGTTGCGACATAACAACTGAAACAGAGGAAATTCAAGAAATCATCAGATCCTACTACAAAAACTTATACTCCACAAAATTGGAAATTCTGGAGGAAATAGACGAATTCCTAGACAGATACAAGGTCCCAAAGTTAAACCAGGACCAAGTAAACCATCTAAATAACCCTATAACACCTAAAGAAATAGAAGAACTCATCTAAAGCCTCTCAACCAAAAAAAGCCAAGGTCCAGACGAGTACAGTGCAGAATTTTATCAGACATTTATTGGGGATATAACACCAATATTCGCCAAACTATTCCAAAAGATAGAATCAGATGGAATATTACCCAACTCATTTTTTTTTTTTGAGGCTACAATAACCCTCTTACCTAAACCACACAAAGACCCTACAAGGAAAGAAAACTTCAGACCAATCTCACTTATGAACATTGATGCAAAAATACTCAAGAAATTCCTTTTAAACTGAATCCAAGAACACATGAAAACGATCATTCATCATGACCACGTAGGCTTCATCCCTGGGATTCAGGGATTGTTTAACATAAGGAAATCCATCAACGTAATCCACCATATAAACAAACTCATAGACCAAAATCATATGGTCATCTCACTAGACGCTGAGAAAGCATTCGAAAAAAATCCAACACCCCTTCATGTTAAAAGTCCTGGAGAGAACAGGAATCCAGTCCCATACTTAAACATAATAAAAGCAATATACAGCAAACCAACAGCCACCATCAAACTTAACAGCGAGAAATTTGAAGCAATCCCACTAAAATCAGGGACTCGACAAGGTTTCCCACTCTTCCCCTACCTATTCAACATAGTACTTGAAGTCCTGGCTGGAGCAATTAGACAGAAAAAGGAGATCAAGGGGATACAAATCGGAAAGGAAGAGATAAAAACATCACTCTTTGCCGATGACATGATAGTGTACTTGAGTGACCCCAAAAATTCCACCAGAGAACTCCTACAGCTGATAAACAAGTTCAGCAAAGTGGCTGGATACAAAATTAACTCAAACAAATCAGTAGCCTTCCTGTACATAAAGAACAAACATGTGGAGAAAGAAATTAGGGAAAAGGTACCCTTCACAATTGTCACAAAAACTATGAAATACCTTGGTGTGACTCTAACTAAGCAAGTGAAGGACCCGTATGACAAGAACTTCAAACATCTAAAGAAAGAAATTGAGGAGGATCTCAGAAAATGGAAAGATCTCCCATGCTCATGGATTGGAAAAATCAACATCTTAAAAATGGCCATCTTACCAAAAGCAATCTATAGATTCAATGCAATCCCCATCAAAATTCCAACCCAGTTCTTCATGGAATTGGAAAGATTAATGTGCAATTTCATATGGAATAACAAAAGACCTAGAATAGCGAAATCCATCCTCAACAACAAAAAAACATCTGTGGGAATCACTATCCCTGACCTCAAGCTATATTACAAAGCAAATGTGCTGAAAACTGCATGGTACTGGTACAGAAATAGGTATGTGGATAAATGGAATAGAATAGAAGATCCAGAAATGATCCTTCATGTATATGGTCACCTGATTTTTGACAAAGGTGCTGTAAACATTCAATGGAAAAAGGACAGCCTATTCAACAAATGGTGCTGGTCCAACTGGCACTCAGCATGCCAAAGAATGAAAATAGACCCTTTCTTATCTCCTTGTACAATGCTCAAGTGTAAGTGGATCAAAGATCTCCACATTAAACCAGATACACTGAAACTATTAGATGAGAAAGTAGGGAAAACCTTTAAACACATAGGCACAGGATAAAATTTCCTGAACAAAACACCAATGGCTCAAGCTCTAAGGACAAAGATTAACAAATGGGACTTAATGAGATTGCAAAGTTTCTGTAAAGCTAAGGTTATCGTCAAGAAAACAAAACGGCAACCAACAGAATGGGAAAAGATCTTTACCAACACCACATCAGATAGAGGCCTAATATCCAAGGTGTACAAGGAACTCAAAAAGTTAGATACCAGAGAATCAAATAACCCAATTAAAAATGGGGTACAGAGCTAAACAAAATGTTTTCAGTTGAGGAACAACGAATAGCCAAGAAAAATCTGAGGAAGTGCTCGACATCCTTAGCCATCAGGAAAATGCAAATCAAAACAACCCTGAGATTCCACCTCACACCAGTCAGATTGGCCAAGATCTAAAACCCAGATGACATCAAATGCTGGCGAGGCTGTGGAGAAAGAGAAACACTGTTGGTGGGGTTGCAAGCTAATACATCCACTCTGGAAATCTGTCTGGCAATACCTCAGAAAATTGGATATAGTACTACCTGAAGACCCAGCTATTCCACTTCTGGGCATATACCCCAGAGATACTTCAATACACAACAAAGATATATGCACCACAATGTTCATAGCGGCTCTATTTATAATAGCCAGAAGCTGGATGGAACCCAGATGTCCTTCAGAAGACGAATGGATACAAAAATTGTGGTACATATACACAATGGAATACTACTCAGCCACCAGAAACAATGACTTAACCAAATTCTTAAGAAAATGGCTGCATCTAGAGAATATCATCCTGAGTGATATAACCCAGTCACAAAAGAACAGACATAATATGCAGTCATTGATAGTTGGATGCTAACCCCAGAGGCTTGCATTCCCACAGAAACAACTCACAGACTGTATGAAATCCAAGAAATAAAGAAAACAAAACAAAACAATAAATATTTACAAAACAAGAAATCTTTAACTATTTCCATGTTACATTTTGTTTTACATGTACTTTAGCTCATTGTAACTGTTAAATTTTCAAGGCATACAATCAAACCTTGAAAAAAATCAAGTACTGACTAAAAAATATATTCATATAATTTTATGTAAAAATTATGTTAAAATCTGAAAAAAGTACTGACAAAAATGTATAATTTTAAGCAAAAAATGTTTAAAATTTGTACATTTATCTTTGTTTTGTAAAATAAAGTTGTTTAAAAAAAATTTTAATCCGGTTAAAAAAAAAAGCAAACCAAAAAAAAAAAAAAAAAAAAAAAAAAAAAGGATGGGCTCTTTCTTGGTTAATTGGCTAGTAGCTGTAGGAAAATGGTAATAACTGTTTCACGCATCAGGCTGCTGAAATTCAAGTACTAATTCTGTCTGAGAAAGTATCCCTCAAAGAATCCTGTGCAGACTCTGTGGATATATCTTCAAGATTTAAGCAATCAATTCAAAAACAGAAGCCCTATCACAGAACGTTGCTTCTCGTTGTAACCAGATTCATTTGAATATGGAGGTATTGCTGAGAATACTGGTAACTGAAAACCTAAAAATCTCCGATTTTAATGACCACCACACACAAACAGATTGCGCCCCTGGAATCCTCATAAATAATCCAACTCAATTCTTCACAGAGTTAGAAAGAACAATTTTCAAATTTATTTGAAATAAAAAAAAAATACCAGAATAGCAAAAACCTTTCTCAACAATTAAAAAAAAAACTTCCATGGAAAATCATTATCCCTGACTTCAAGCCATATTAATTTTGATAAAAAGATGCCTGATATTTGTATAGAGACAGGCAGGTAGACAAATGAAATAGAACCTAAGTCCCAAAAATGAAACCACACATATGATCACATAAACACAATGGAGTAATAATCAGCTATTAAAAATGAGTTCATGAAATTCTTGGCTAATGGATGGAACTTAAAGTTATCATCCTGAGTCATTTAACCCAGTCACAAAAGAGTACTCATGGTATGTACTTGCTTATAAGCAGATACTAGTCCCCTCACCCCCCTCCAAAAAAAAAAAAAAAAAAAAAAAAAAAAAAAAAAAAAAAAAAAGCTCAGAATGCCCAAGAAACCATCTACAGAACTTAAGAAGCTCAAAAAGTAAAAAGACTAGAATGACTAGTCTTTTCAGAATGGAGAACAAAACAGGTAAAGAGATAGAAAGTCAAATAGAGATGCAGGGATTAAAGAAAAGATTTACAGAGACTGTTTCACCTGGAGAACTACCACATATGCAGCCACCAAACCAACCAAACTATTGGTGATGCCAAAAGTTTTTACTGGCAGGAACCAGACATGTATGTCATGTCAGAGGCTCTCCCAGAGTCAAACAGATACAGAGGAGGATACTTGCAGCTAAACATCAGACTGAACATAGGAACCCCAATGAACGAACAAGAGAAAGGACTGAAATAGCAGAAAGATTACAACCTCATGGGAAGAAAAATGTCATCAACCAGCCAAGGCACTGAGGTGGAGCGGGTGACTGGGAGAGGGAGCATCTTTATGGAAGCAAGATGAGGGACAGGAGGAAGGGGAGTGGGTGGAAATTCTATAACATCAAAATGTAAATACAGAGAATATCCAATTAAATTGGGAAAAATGTAAAATTCTCCTAAGTTATACGCATTTAAAATCTTCTTTTATGTACATGAAATTAATATTTGCTTTTCCAGAATGGTATTTGTTACAAAACTTACCCAAATGACCAGAAGTTAAAATACTTGAGAAATATTTGAGATCAAATGCACATTTATACAGCATATATTTTCAACAATGTCTAAATTAGATAAACAAGATACAAGTCTGTCATCAAATGACTGAATGATTGCAATATATTATTATCATATCCACTCCTAGCTCTTTCCTCTTGCTCCCCTTTGGACATTGAAAAGAAAATCTGCCAAGATTTTTAACTCGTTTGCTTATTAGCAAGTAAATAATTTATTCCAATTAAGCCTATCCATATTCATGTGGATGGAATCTATCCACTAAGTCATAGACAACTTTATTTATTTTTAATTAACCATAATTTGACTAGAGACCTGTCTGCACCTGACAGCACCCCTTCTTAGATTCTAAGAAGCTATTGAGCATCAGTAGAGTTGCTTCAGTTGTGGTGAGACAGCCTCTAGGCAAGTGTTGCCTAATTCATATACAGACAACACTGACGAGAAAGGAGCACTTTTGTGGAATAGTGGACTGATAATCTTTGCCAAGACAAAATTATCAGACCTTAATATTTCTGCATTAAAAAGGTCTGTCAGATATGACCCTGGGCCAGAAGTCTGAAGAGTGATGCTCCATCGTTTTGAGAGAGGTGTTACTGTCCAAGTGATCAGCAGCAGTCTCTATATATTGGCTGTTTTTCGAAGCTGTGCTTTGTGCTTCTCATTATCAGGCAATATTAGTCATTCTGTGATTTCTGACAGTGTTGACGATTGGTAGCCTCATAGCCAAACCATCTGATTGACATTAAGAAAATTAATATAGATCTCAAAAGTTGATTTTCAGATGATATACAATCTAAAGCCTAGATATAAGACAGATATAGAATTATAGTCTTTCAAGATAGATAAAAAATGCTTTATTTACTAAACAAAATTGATAGGTTTGATGTTGAGGCTGTCTTATACTTTATAAATTGTAAAATGACAACAGTTATACTCATCTTATAGTAGGGAAAAAACTTTTTAACTGGTAAAAAGTAGAAAATGTAGATTGTCATGAAGCTGTTCTTATTTTAATGTTAATTACACTTCCCCAAGAAGGGCTGCCTAGTCATGTAACTCCAACTAAACTTTCCAATTTTAATTAGAAAAAAAAGAAAATCCAGTGATAGGGTGGGGTGAGGGAGGTAGAGAGAGAAAGAGGTCTGAGGAGATCAGAGGATAGAGAAGGAAGGTTGTGGCAACATGGAGTTTCCCAAGGATCAGCTAGACTCAGGTGATATTGATTGGTGTTAAAGAGCAATGAACATTAAAGATGTTACAGGTCTAATCTCATATAGAAGGGCAGTTTGTATCTATGTCTATTCATGGCAATATTGTTGTGTAGAGGATTTGTGGATTGAGAGTTGAATATATAAGCCTGTATGAAAAGCTATCAGGCTGTAGGGTTGTGTTTTTGCTGAGTTTTCGGGTAAACCAACACTCAAATGGAAGGCAGGCAGAGGAAGACTGCCAAGAAAAGGAAGTTGCAAGAACAAGATGGACCTTGGTTTCTCAGAACATGTGGCTGGGATTGAGCATGAGGTGTGCACAGCTCTGTATCAGGGTCGAGACTAAGTAGTGAGACCTCAGAACATAAAGTAATAAACCTTTGTTAATGATTTTTTTTTTTAAGAATTTACTGCAACATCTATCACTTACACATCTGTAATTAAACAATGTGAAAAAACAAGACCTTGGTTTATGTATTTTGCTCTGTCTAGCATTCAATCTGGAGTATCAAATCTTTAGTTATTAATATTTTCCCTAATATATATCTGTATATACTCTTTGTTACACAGATATCTATCAATGATAAACCTTTGACCTACAAAACTCACCACTCTCTCCCTTCAAGTCAGTGACTAATTTTCTTTTTCTAATTTTGAACCAACATTTTATACATTTATTAGACAATTCTGTAAATCTAGTTCCTTACTCCAAAGTATTTTAATTTGTCTTCTCTCTCAGTCTGGAGAACCAGATCTTAATATTAATATCTAACTTAATATCCATTTCTATTCACTCTTTTGGTATACAGACTTATCTCAGTTCTGAACCACTGGTGAAAATTCTCATATTTTTCGGGTAAATTCTATACTCTGTTCTTCTAACTAGAAATACAAACTTGACTTGTATCTCAATTCTTTATACCACTTTAAAGCAAATACCCATTTTTATTTTTTGAAAACATTTTTAAAGAATCAAATAGTTACTAATCTCTCTGTCTTTTTCTCTCCTTCTATCTATCACTTTCTTTATCACTCTCTCACTTTTTTTTCTTTTTCTCTATGTCTGTGTGTATCTGAGTCACCTGCCTTTTTAGCCACAGGAAACTACAGCCTGTCAGCAAAGTCTGCCTCTTTAATATTCCCAAGCTGAAACACACTGTGACTCAAAATGACACTGTCCCACTCTTACTAAGAAAATGAACACATTTTATCATACTCTTAGCCTGAGAGCCATAAACTTTTTAGTGGATTCTTGTCTAACACATTGGTGTGGCACCTGTTGCAGTAAATATTTAAGAATAATAATATTAAAAAATGGTTTATTTCTTTACTGGCACTGAGGACTCACTCCTCAAGTCCAACCTTGATATTGTCCTGACACCTCTGACACTAAGTCTAAGCTGCCACCACAGCTCAATTTGTCCCTGAAACTTCCTTTTTATGGTAGTTTACTACTGTTTGTTCCCTGACTCTGTTCCAAGGTGTTTCTGTACCCCAAAATCCCAAACACTCAACTCTACATCCCGAGAGCTTTTCATACAAGTTTGTATATTCAAATCTCAGTCATAAAACACTCTACACAACAAGATTGCATTAAATAGACAAAAATACAAACTGCCTTCTATATGAAATATTCGACATGTACAACCCTTAATGTTCATAGCTTTTTAACACCAATCAATATAACCTGGGTTTAACTGGTACTTGAAAAATTTGATGTTGCCACAACCTGCTCCCTCCATTCTCTGACCTCATCAGACCTCTCAGCCTTCTCTACCTCCCTCACCCCACCCAGTCACTGGCTTTTCTTTATTTTACTTATTAAAATGGAAAGGTTCAGTTTGAGTCATGTGATTAGGCAGCCCTTACTAGGGAAGTGGGAATTAATATTAAAATACAAACAACTTCAGGACAACATACATTCCACTGCCTTGACAGCATCTGTTGTCACCTAAGATTTTTATTTAAGATTCTGACTGGTGTGAGGTGGAATCTTGGGGTTCCAAGATTTCCCCAATGACTAGGGAAGTTGAGCATTTCTTTGGGTACTTCTCAGTCATTTGCTATTTCTCAGCTGAGAATCTTTTGTTTAGCTCTGTACCCCATTTTTAGTAACATTATTTGATTATCTAGAGTCTAACTTTTTGAGGTTTTTTGTATATATTAGATACTGGCCCTCTCTCAAATGTAGGATTGGTAAAGATTTGTTTCCAATATCTTGGTTGCAGTTTTGTCTTCCTGACAATATCATTTTTCTTCCAGAAGCTTTGAAAAAGGCTCAGAATATCAAACAACCAACTCACAGAACTTATGAAGCTCAAAGAGTAGCAAGGCCAGAAGGTAGATGCTCCAGTCCATAGAAGAAAGAATAAAACACTTATGGGAGCAAATAAAGTGTCAAAGAGAGGATCAGGAGTATGCTTTCAGCTAACCATCAGACATGGGACATAAGACAGGGACCCCAATGAAGGATCTAGAGAAAATACTGAAGGACTTGAATGAGTTTGTATCTCCATAGAAGGAACAAAATTTTCAACTAACGTAACCACACACAGTTCCCAGGGACTAAAACATCACGCAATGAGTTCTTATGGAGAGACCCATGGCTTTAGGTGCATATGCAGCAGAGGATAGCATTCTCTGACATTAATGAGAGGAGAGAATTTTGATTCAGTGAAGGATCATTTTCCCTATGAGGAGAAATGCCTAGGTGCTGAGGCAGGAGAGGTAGGTTGGGAGAGAGAGCACCTTTATGGAGGCAATGGGTAGAGGGAGGATGGTATTGGTGGAAAATGGATAACACCTGAAATGTAATAGTATAGAATATCCAATTAAAAATAAAGAAAAGAAATAGAGAAAAACAAAACAAGCAAAAAGAAAATCAAACCAACATCACCACCTGCTGGTTTAAAGCTTTTCTGCAGGGGGTTTTGTGTCTGGGTTGGCATTAAAGTCTTCTCACTGTGTCTCCTGCACAGTAATATGTGGCCTTGTCCTCTCTGGTCACAGAGTTCAACTGCAGGAAGAACTGGTTCTTGGATGTTTCTCTAGTAATGGAGATGGGGCTCTTAACGGATGGGTTGTAGACAGTTTCTCCACTGTAAGTCAGGTACCCCATCCATTCTAGGGTCTTTCCAGGTGACTGTCGGATCCAGATCCAGTAGTAACCACTGGTGATAGGGAAGCCAGTGACAGAGCAGGTGAGGAAGAGTGACTGAGAAGGTTTCACAAGGCCAGGTCCTGATTCCTGAAGCTGTACCTGGGACAGAATTCCTTCAGAAAAGAGAGAAAATTCTGTCAATCACACATTGTCATAAGCCCTCATGGAAATGTGTATGAAATGGTAGAACTCACCTGGAAGTACTGTCACCAGATACAGAATGTCCAGCACTCTCATCTTTAGGTGACACCCCTTCTCTTCAGAGGTTTACCTTCTGTGTGAGAGAAATGTGAGCTGCCTTAGTCTAGGGGGGGAATTTAACTTAGAGCCAGAACTTGCATTTGCATGTGGGGAGCCAACTTTCTTGTAGTAAATGGGGAGACTAAATAGTGATGCTCTTTGGTTATTAAAATGTGGGCAACATTGCCTTTGGCTTCCTGTAATAAACAACAGAATTAAGAGAACATAAGGACTGTGGAAATTGTAGGAAACAGCTTTTCATAATCCCATCTTCAATTCCTAACAAATCTCTCCACTTATATTTTTATGCTCCAGTAATTTAAATTCTCAGATGAGTGAAATCCTTTTTTCACAACTGGGTGTTGAAGTTCTGCAGAACAGAGGCATATGACCTCTGGCCATTCACTTTCCCTTACTGTTCTAGGGCCCAGAAGCAGATGGCTTTGGCAAATTGACTCCTGCTCTTACCAGTATGGGATTAGAAAAAGAAACATTACTTGTCCTCTTTATTCAACTCAGTAGCCTCCCACTCTTATAAGTTTAAAGCAACAATTTAACATGGCCTTGTTTCATCATAGTACACCCCTGTGACCTGATCCTTAGACCTGTCTTAGAATGAATATTTTGTCTTAATCGCAAATCTGTCCAAAGATATTTTTTCTTCTTCATGCAAATTATGAAGGCTCACTGTATTCATTACCTTGCAGTCCTTACTTACTAATCTATGAGGAGTAAGTAATTCTATTCTTGATTCTAATTTTATTTTGTCTTCCTAGAAAATAAAAAAAAAAAAAAAACTAAACCCATCTTCTAAAAGTTTCTTCCTATAATCATTTCATTTGCATCACAGCAGGAATTCTATAATGTCATTAACACATTTGAACAGCATTATTCTATGAATGTACATCTTCATGTTGATCTGTAGGAAAATTACTGCCTAGGGTTGGCTGATGCCTGGGAATTACTAGACTATATAACAGCAGGAAAGATTTATCAGTGGTGAGAAGCAATCCTGAGATGAATCCTCTGGAGCACATGCCTCTGTGAGCTCCCATCTAGTCATGCAGAAATGGAGGGCCTCTTCTGAAAAACTTAATTGCTTGTCATGAACTTTCTTACATGGCTTCTGCCAGTTTATTTCTTAAGTTTTATCTTTCTAATTAGGAAGCCCATGCTGCTCCTGATTTTATCTGTGCTCTCCCCAAATTAGACTTCCTTTCACCTTTCCTAAAATTTGCATGCTTTCATAGATTAGTTGTCTTGGATGCTTTATCTATTTACATTTCAAAGATTATCCCATTTCCCAGTTCATCCATCCTCTAAGCCCCTGCTTCTGTGAGGATGTTCCTGCTCCCACACACACACTCTTGCCTCACTGGCATTCACCTACATTGAAGAACCAAGCCTTCATAGAACTAAGAGCTTCTCTTCTTATTGACACCAGACACTGCCCTCCACTTCTATATATGCAGCTGTAGCCATGGGCCCCTTCATGGTACACTTTAATTGAGGATTTCGTCTCTGGGAGCTCAGGGGGAGGATGGGAATGGTTGGTTCATATTATTGTTCTTTATATGGGGTTGCAAACCCCTTCAGCTCCTTCACTAATTTTTGTAACCCCTCCATTGTGGTTTCCATGCTCAGTCTGATGATTAGTCACAAGCATTTTGATCTGTATCAGTATGGCTCTGTCATAGCTTCTCAGGAGCTACCCATATCAAGCTCCTGTCAGCAATCATTTATTGGCATCAACAATAATGAGTGGGTTTCGTAGATGCATATGGATAAATCTTCAGGTGGTGCAATCTCTGGTGAGTCTACCCTTTACTCTCTGATCTAATCTGTGTCTAAGTATATGGGGTGGCAGTCTATGAAAGATATCCTGGTTTCTGGTCAAGATAAGGTTGAAGCCCTGGTGATCCTAATGGAAAGTATGTGCTTTCTTAAATTCTCAGGAGGCCAGACCCCTCTCATGTAACTACAGTTCTCATACAGCCCCCTCTAGAGAGGTTTGTAGCCTTCAGTCACTTGGAAATTGGACTATGCCCTCCCATGTATAGATGAGGTATTCCCAAGCTCTCATGCCAAGCCAATAGGAAGTACCTGCTGACAGACCCTGGGCCATGCTAAAACTATATATAAGAATCCTATTGAGAAGGAATAAATTGTGCAGAAATCACTTCATTTTCTGAGAGCTTTTGTCATAAGAGCAGTAACAATAACCCTTGGGGAAAAGATCTGCTCTCCTGAACTAGCAACCAGAAGCTTACCTGCACACCTCTCCAACTACTCAGCCTCATGGTGCCTCAGCCCAGTCCAAACTATTGGAGAAACTGAAGCAGCAGAACCCGAAACAGAGGTGGAGCCGCACCAGTACTGGAGACTACAGAGGCAGTTCTACCTCCTTGTCAATGTTCTCTCCCCTTTTCTGGACAAACACAACTGGCTGGACAAGAGATCTCCATAGAAAGCCGCTAGTATGTATGTAGGCCCACACCTCTATTTCCTTTAGACAGTAGTAAATCTGAGTAAAATATTTGAGAAGGGTAGATGGCCCAATCCCCCAAATGTGAACCTTGTTTAACCTCAGGATAAAGTCTCTAGAGGTTCTTGCACACCTTTTTTGGGTATTTTAGCTAATCTCAGGCTTGATAGGCAATAGGAGACTTAATTTCCTGGCTTCTGGAACTTACAAGTGCTTATCCCAAATTCCCCACCTACCACTGCTACACAACTCTACTCAAATTTTTGATATTCCTGACCCCTTTTCCTCTCATACCTGATCCTGCCCCTCTTTTACCCCTCCTTTTTCTCTCTGCCTTCAACGTCCTTTCCTTCCTCTACCTCCTATAGTATTCTGTTCTCTTTTCTAAAAAAAAAAGAAAAAAGAAAAAAATGAACTATCCACATTTTGGTCTTTCTTCTTCTTAAGCTTCATATGATCTGTGAATTGCATCATGGGTATTCTGATCTTTTTGGCTAATATACACTTATAAATGAGTGCATACCATGTGAGTATACACAGGGTTCTCACATGCCTGTTACTTGATTTTCTGTCTGTAGAATGTAGAGGAGGAACAAACTGAGAGAACCAGCTGAGCCTTCAACATCCTGTGCCATCTTATTCAAGGACCCCATTCATTATTCTCACACTGGCCTGACTCACAGTTCAACCAAGTTAGACATATGACAGTATCATGACAACAGTTATGTGGCTGACAAATTGGAAGCATATGGTGGTTTGAATAGGTATGGCCCCCATTAACTCATGTGCTTGAATCTTTGACCTATAGTGTCTGTCGGTATTTTGGGGTATTGGCTTGATGGAGTAGGTGTTGCCTCTTTGGAAGAAGTGTGGAAGCAGGTTTTGAGATTCTATATTCAAGCTACACCTGGAATGGCAAGCACTCTTTTTACAGTGCATGTAGATAACATTATAGAAATCTCAGACTACTCCAACACCATGTATCTACACTGTCATGATTCCAACCATGGTGATAATGGATGAATACTCTGAACAGTAAATGAGTCCCAATTAAATAATATCTGTATAATTGTTGGCATAGTCATAGTGTTTCTTCATATTCATAAACTGTAATTAAGACAGAAGTTGATAGCAGATATGGAGCATTACTCTGATAGGTCTGACCATATTTTTATTTGGAGAAATGTGAATTCTGGAACATTGAATTAGAAAAGCGATTGAATGCTCTAAGTGAAGCTTAGTGGACCTGTCTGGTAAAACCATGGGAGACAATGCTGCAGAGAATGATTTGTACTATAGATGCTCAAATGGTTTCATAGGAGAAGAATTTCACTATGTGATCTACAGACTCTTCATTTTATATTTTGGCTGAGAAAGTGGCTGCTTTATGCTTTTATGCAGAATGTTTGTCTGCCCATAACATGAAGAATTTTGAATTTCTTGCTTTCACAAATGCAACCTCAAAACAACCTATTATAGATGCTGTCATGTGATTACTAATGTTCACTTTATGAGGAATATTTTCATGAAAAGGTAAAGTGGAAAAGGAAATGTACATTATGTATGATTCAACAGAAATGGGGCAATAAGAAGTGAAATAGAGCTAAATCATGTATTTATGGAAATAAACAGATTAAAGATATTAAATGGAATAAAGTGTGGATTGACCTCAAGACAGGTTCCCACCCAACTGAGTTTTCATTTTATGAAAAAAAGCTAAGGAATAGTTTAGGCCCAGGAATAGCAGTACATGTCTTTAATCTCTGGGACTCAGGAGACTAAGGTATGTAGTTCTCGGATGTCAAGGTTGACCTGGTCTACAGAGCAAGTGGAAGAATAGTGAATTCAAGGAGTGAATAAAAACATTCAAAGTAGAAAGATAGTGAAGACTTAATTGGACAAATGGGCCATATAATGACTTCTGCAGAAGTTGATTTTAGCCACATAGTTCTGTCATTAAAGTGAAGGATAGAATAAACAGGTTATGGAATTCCCCTTTACAAATAAGGAAAGTTGCTGAGGTCAGATAAGCAGTATGTCCCTGCATGAAGGTCCAGACTGGATATTGTATAAAGCTCTGAAGGTGAAGCCTGGATTGCCTTAGAGACATTGAAATGTTAAAGATGATGCAGCGATGAAAAACCTGAAAAGAAAGAACTATAAACAGCTAGTGAAACAAGTCCAAAAGAAAGAAGTGTTTTGCAATCAACCAATAACACACAAACATTAACCTAATATGATTTGGAGATCAGAAGAGTGTAATTCACACCTGACAGGGAAATGAAGCATTAGTCCAGCTAGTGTTTGGTGTTGCTTTGGTTTAGTATTACCTTTCCATACTCAATTTATTCTATTTGGGGCTGCTAATATATATCCTGTGTTATTTTATGTTGGAAATATGCAATCTTCTCTTTTACTTTGGTTTTATAATATATTACAGTTAAGCCACTGTGTGAATTTCAAAAGAGACATTAGATTTAATAACCTTAACAGTTGTTCAGACTGTGATAGAATCTATCAACTTGGAAATTGCAGCAAATAAATTTTCCATCATTATATGTCAACAAGCCTTAGGAAAAAATATGGTGGCTTGAATAGGTATGACCCCTATATACTCATGTGCTTGAGTGCTTGGCTCATAGAAAGTGGCACTATTATGTGGTGTGGTATTGTTGGAGAATAAGTGTCATTGTGGTGGCAAGATTTGAATTCCTCTATGCACAATAAACACCCATTTTAGTACAAATGTAACTTCTGCGGCCTGTATATCAAGATATAGTACTCTGGCCTCCTTCTCTAGAATCAAGCATGCACGCACACTACCATGCTTTATTGCCATGACAATAATGAATGAAAATTTTGAATTGTAACCCATCTCCAAATAAATGTTTTCCTTTTAGAATCTATCCATGGTCATGATGCATCTTCTAAGCAATAATACTGTGACTAGAACAAAGGGTTAAGTATAAAGTTCGTAAAAACCATGTTTCTCTGTTTAACCTCTGCACTGACTGGGGCTCATCTTGGACTGTGTGAATGTGGATTGTTCTGGGGTACACTGTGAGTCCCTCCCCCATTTCTCATCTTCTAAATAGTTTTACTAAAATTCAAGTTATAAAGATCTCACGTATAATTCCACAATTTATCTCTGATTTGTGGCAATTCAGTTATCAAAGGAATCTAGAGGATGAGAATGGGGAGTTGGCAAGAACTCTATAAATCTACACTGAAGCTCAGATTCATCAGGGGTTTTGTACACAACTTGAAAAATTAAAACAACAGCTCTGTCTGAAATATATTTGGGTGTTCTAGGTTTTAGAGTAATCTGCCATGATAGCTCTAACAAATTCAGTGGAAAGGACTATGTTTTAGTGAAGTGCTGTGATAAAACAGCATGGCCAAAAGGTAATCAGAAATGAAAGTGTTTATTAATTTAGGATTCTATGAATCACCATTTATAAGCAAAAGAAGATAGGAAAGAAAAACACGCAGAGAAAAATATCTGGAGCCTGGAACCAATGTAGAGGCGAAATAGAGGTGCTGCTTACTGGCCTGCTTTAACTTAAATCTGGAATTCCCAGCCATCTGAACTCTCCAAACAGCATAGGTAATTTTTCTCACTACCTATTTGTAACATGAAGAACTTGCATTTTAGATTCCAACTAAAAGAAGTTGTCAAAAAAATTAGATGAAAACTATGAAAGGGCAAACACATAATTTATAAAAAATAATTTTCTATAAGTATAAATAAAAAAGAAAAAAATTTAAAGATAATAATGTATAATGAAAATACAGATCAAACATATATTGGGAACCATAATGATTACAGTTATAGATGAAAAAATCAAAGAAAACTATTATCACATGGTATGGATTATTACTTAGCAAATAAAACTTTGATATCTCAAAAAATAAATAATAGTTGTTGCACAGGAAATATGATAACCACCATAAAACCTGGAAGCATTTGCACTACAGTGTAATGGTCAGGTTTCTTACAGTAAGCCACAGTTAGTATATGGGTTCAGAAACCAAGTCTTGCTATGAGTACAACCCACACTAATGCAGTAGAACACTAGCAGTAGGCTCACTCTCTAAAGAGCCAGCAGCTCTGTTGGGACTTGTCCAAAGAACAATTTATCATGGACCTGGTAACTTTCAATAAAGCCTGGAGTAAAATAAAAACAGAGACATGACATTATGCATATGTATATGTGTATGTGTATATGTGTGCATGTGCATGTGTGTATGAGTATGTAAATGGTTGTGCATGTATAAGTATATGTATATGATGTATATGTTTATGATGTATATATGCATATGTATATTATGTCTATGCACATGAATCATGTGTCTAGCTAGAATATATGTATGTGTGTGTATGTGTGTATGTATTTCTGTGTATATATGTATATGTGTAAGTCTAAATATTTATATGTATATGTATAAGTGTATGTGTATGTGTATGTGTATATAATGTATATATAAGATGTATATGTATATATGCATGTGTAGGACAGTATATAATGAATATATAATATATAATAAATATATAACATATGATATATGATATATGGTATGTGATATATGATATATAACACATAACATATAACACATAACAACATATAACAATTAACAACATATAACCTATAATATATGATATATAACACATAATATATAATATATAATTTTAATATATAATATGTAATATAACATGCAACATGTAACATATAGCATATTTTATACATATATGTTTGTATACATGCATATATATATATATATATATATATATATATATATATATATATATATATATATATATTATACTCCCCAAGACTTTATTGAGATGAGAGCACAAGGGTCCCATGGAGATGTGGGGGTGTATGGGTGTGTATGTGAGGTGGAGGTGATGGGTGTGTGTGGGTATGTGGATGTGTGTGGCTCTGTGAATGAAAAGATGTTTCACTTACATGTTTGCATAATAAAAGTATTCAAGGTAAATATTTTGTCAAAATGTAGACCAATAATAAATTGATAATGTATGAAAGAGAGATCTAGATGTTATTTAAATTATAAATAGAAATACTTATATTAGGAGATGGCAGAAATACCTATTTATATTTTAAAGCCCTATCTTCAGGTTTCATCCCAATGACCAAGAAAAACAAATTTGATTCCTAATAGATGTGAATAGCTTATCTTATTCTTTTTGGTCTGAGGTAAATTGCCAAATTTAAACACAAATGCAAACACATAAGTGTCTTGTATGTTCATTCACAATAGAGATCATAAAGACTAAAAAAGAGGAAGGAAATCTCTGGGGATTCTCCAAGTGAGTGTCTAGCCCACAATTCAAAGTGGGGAACTCAAAGATTTATGTGCCAGCTCTTTGGGCTACCTCTGTAATCTGAATGTGATGAATACATCCTGAATATCCTGAGCACACATCAGGGTAGTTTGGTCAAACTCACATTCAAGTCTCCGCACCATATGTCTTGCAGCATAGAATCTTCCACAAAACTACAGTCTACCGGAGGGTATTGGACTTCCACGTTGCTTGTGGGTAAAATTTCAGGATTAATGCAGTTATATTTCTGTTTAACCATTCATAAAAAATATTGTTGCTTATTACTTTTGCAGCTGTGCAATTTATTGCACCATGGAAGCAACTGTATTCATGGTTAATTATAGATTCACCCTTGTGGATTATCACATTTTTCTTTTGTTTCTGTAATATTCTCCAAGGAGTGACTTAGGTTCAAGGAAATAACCGCAGTGATCTCTACTTCAGAGAAAATATTACATTTTTTCACTGTTTTTCTTTTTTGTTTTTGTTTTTAATATAGAAAAATAAGCAGAGGAAACCCAAATGGAATCAGGAAACCCCTTTGTGGGAATTTCTCTGCACCTGTTCTTCAAGTCCATGCCTGTTGTGTGCTATCAGCCCCACCCGCTGACCAGCACTCACCTTGCAGAAAGGTTGCACTTGTCTGGGCCTCTGCTTTGAATATGTGACTCGAGAGGCTGGTTTCTAAATGGTGCTTCCCAAAATAAATATATATATATATATATATATATATATATATATATATATATATATATATATATATAATCATATATATATATACTGACCTACTTTTGTGTAGTTTGGATTGAGTTCTAAACCCCTGAACACATGGTCATGGGGCATTACAGTGTCTTTTATCTCATCTCTATTTTTGAATACATAGGATAATTTTATATACTATGATCATATTACCTAATATTCATTTACTTGGGCATGTATTGGACAGGCATGATCATATGATTGCAGAAAATATACATATATATATATATATATATATACACACACACATATACATACACATATACATATACATACATGTACACGTACAGGTATATGTATCCGTATACATATACATATACATACATATGCATATACATACATATACAAAGTTTCAGACATATTTCTTAGAAATGAGATGTCCTAAATTTTACACAATTTATTAATCTTGAGAAAATATTTATGGGAGAAAATAAATTATCTGCCTTTCCATTAAATTAAACAAAAGGTGACAACAGCAGACAATCAACATTTGCAGAACTGATGTTCACCTCTATTTATTTCAGTGTCAGTGATAGAATGAGAACATTTAACACTGTATTTATAAAACTCCAATAACCCTTTCCAATATAATATAATATAATATAATATAATAAATATAATATAATATAATAACATAACATAATATAATATATATCAACCTGCATCTTAAATATACTTTTATTTCTTCCTGAATATTCCTGTCATTAAAATTCCTTCTCATCATAGCAAGATGACCTACAACATCATTAGTGATGGAGTCTGAGGTATGCAGTGTCTGTGTTCCTGGTCAAACTATACATCGCTATACCCTAGTAATTTAATGAAAAGACAAGTAATTTTCCTGCTGTCAATCAGGACACCAGAGAGGTAGTTCTATTGTTGAGAACTGTAATTTTCTGGGAGATCACAGGAAAGACATGTCCTCTAGTCACTTCTAGTCCCTAGACCTTTGTCCTGAGAAGTGCTACTAGAACTTTTCCTACTGTTGGAATACCTAACTGGAATATGCCCATAAATGAATTTCTATGCACCTTTTACAATGAGCTCCAGATTTCTTTTTCAGCCTTCAGACCAGGTTACTCCTCATCTCTATTCTATCTGACTGGCCTGATCATGCAGATTTTAATGCTAAATTCCAGAGTTGAACCAACAAATACCCCTTCTGATTTCTAAAGTTACATGTTACCTATAGGCTGTAGGATATGATTATGCATTAACACAGGTAGATTTTGTGTGGTCTGCTCTAAAATAACGAAGTGACAAATGGAACTACCGGAAAGAAAATGTAGTTTATAATTCCAAGGAACAGCACATGAGTGTGTGGAATACAAGGCAGTGACTTCAAGCTACCAGTCTCATCTGCAGTTTTTGGTTATTAAAGTTGGAGTTAACTCTTTGTGGAGTTAGCTCACCTAAGATAAGTGTAAAACACAGTACACCCTTTTCCATCTGGGCTTCCTCTTCTCTGCCTTATTTGTGGAGCCTGACTCCCCACATCTTCTTTGTGATGAATGTTACATAATCATTGGCAAAATTATAGCTTCAACTTCCTTTCTCAACATAAAACTTTCTTGTCAAACACCTGGGATTAAAACACTTGAGATTCCCAATGCATGCAAATGGGGCATCTCTGTTATACTAACTCCCAGCCAATGATTTACATCACCCTGAAAACATCTTCCCACTCTCCCAGGTTCATATGTCACCCTATTCACCCCAAATGAAGTGTATGTCCACTACCTCTTTCACTTAGTATTGCCTAAAAAAACTGTAGCAGTGAAATCACTAGAGAAGATTTTCTCCTGTAGATTCAATCCTGTACTGAGACCCAGCCAACCAACTTGTTACAAACTCCATGTTATCTTCTGCCTTCCTTGTGTGATGTGTTATCTGGACATCCTGAGGTGTGAAACAGGACTCAAGAGCACAGCCAACACCCAGCATGAGGCCAGTGGGAACTCAGGTTCAAGCAGAAAACTGCAAGTAACTTCCATCACAAATGGCCCTGCCCCAGCCACTGACACTCTAAGCATGTGAAAGTCCAGGCCTTTACACTCTAAGCAAACATAGACTTTTCTTTTTCTTATTTTGCTTTTCTTTGTTCTTTTCTAGATCTAGAGTTTTCTTTTCATTGTCATTATGGGGAAAGTTTAATCACATAAAAAATAGGAAAAATACACTAACATCAGAAGAATTTGAGTCATTTAAATTTCCTATAACAAAACTCACTTGAAATCCACAGGGGCCCTGAAATCCACCCAATCCCCATAGCCCAGTCCTTTGCCTACATGCTGTAGTACATCATACAAAGGTAGGCAGACTTACAGGTTAACTCATGGCTTTTTCTATTGACACTTCTTAATCAAAAGCAAAGTGAGATCACACCCTGCTCCTACTTCTCTTTCAAATGACTGACAAAGTTTTACACTTCAGAACTTTCCAACAAAATAGAGGAAATAAATAACACTTGCGTCCTGCCCATAGCCTAAAGTAGATAAAATGCTGAAAATTCTTCATCAAGTCCACTCCTGAGTTTTCCAGGAGTCCAGATTATCAGGCATTCCCAATTGATGTCCATCCCTCTTGGGATAGATTCCCTGAAGGGCAAATCAGTATTTTCAACAAATGTTATTCCATAGACCCATTTGTAAGGTGCTGCAGCCAAGCACTTTCAAAAGTTAAAAACTGAAACAGAGTTTGCAAATCAAAATAACTCTGAGCTTCCACCATATACCCATCAGATAATTAAAGTTAAAAGCTCAATAGGCAGCACATGCTGGTGAGGAATTGGAAAAATAAGAACACTCCTTCATTGCTCATGGGAAGATAAACTTTAACAATCTTTCTGAAGATACATGTCTGGTTTGTCAGAAAACTGGAAATGGTTCTATCTCACGATCCAGCTATACTGGGCATGAAACCTGCACTATAACATAGGGACACATAATTAACTATGTTGATCATGGCTTTATTTGTAATAGAAACTGGAACCAACCTAGATGTCCCTTAACAAAAGAGTAGATTAAAAAAAAAACTGTACTCCACATACAAAATGGTATGCTACTCAGCTAACAAAAATAAAAACATTGTAAATTTTGAAGGCAAATAGATGGGACCAGGAAATACTATTCTAGTGAGGTTCCCCAGACACAAAAAGGCATGAATGGGTATGTACTCACTTATACATAAATGTTAGCCATAATGTACCAGATAAACACATTACAATCCACAGAACTAAAGCAGTCAAATAATAAAAAGGGTCCAATGGGGGATTATTTAGTCCTTCTCAGAAGGAAAAATAAAGAATATCAAACACATATGGAGGGAGAAAACTAGGTAGAGGAGGGGAAGGCAACAGGAGTGTGCAGGGAGGATCGTGTGCAGGAAGAACACGAGAGAGAAAACTGCAATTTGTGTTGGGTGGAGGATGGTCACCTCTAGGATGTAACAGACACCTGGGACATGTACAGAATTTCCCAGAATGCTCTGAGATAACTATAGCTGATACTCCTAGAATTTGGTGATATGGATACTGATATTACCACTTCCTGTAGCCAGGCATGACATCTGAGAGCTAAGGTAGGCAACGAACCAACAGAACATTCAGTCCAATATGTGTTCTGCCTACAAGATGTGCAGGGACAAAGGTAGAATAACATAGGAATGAATGACCAACCAATGAGTGACCCAAACAGAGACGCAAGTATAAAAACCAATCCCTGACACTATCAATAATACTCTGTTACACTTACAGACAGAAGTCTACCATAACAGACAGTTTGCAATCAACAGCCAATAAAAACAGATGCATAGATTCCAAGCCAAACATTAGATGAAGCTCTGAGAGTCCGGTGGAAGAGTGGGAGAAGGACCAAGGGATCCAAAGAGGACAGGGACTCCATAGAAAGACCAATTAAATCAAATAACCTAGACCCTTGGGAGCTCCCAGAAAATAGCACACCAACCAAAGAGAAAGCATGGGCTGAACCTAGGCCTCATGCACATATGTTCCTAGACCACAGCTTGGTCTTTGTGTGGTACCCCCAAAAACTGAAGGAGGAACTGTCCCTGAATCTGTTGCCTGACTGTGTACCCTTTTCCACTGGCAAGGCTACCTTGTCTGGTCTCAGTAGGAGATGTGCCTAGTGCAGCAGTGATATAATATGCCAGGTAGGGGAGGACATTGTACCCAAAGGTGCTCGCCAGTTTCAGAGGAAAATGGAAGGGGGAATAAGGAAAAACTGTGTGAGTGGGTACTAGGGGGAAAAAAGGTGCTAATATAGTGTTGTAGAGTTAACAAACTATTAAGGAACTAATGATCAAAGTATCCCACCATTAACTAATTAAGAAATTATTAGATTAACTATTATTAATTGTTAAGCTAATTATAATTCATTTAAAAATTAACTAATAATGCATATATATATATATATGTGTGTGTGTGTGTGTGTGTGTGTGTGTGTGTGTGTGTGTGTGTGTGTTTATATGTATACACACAAACAAACATAAATAGTTTTCATTACATTTCTTTTTCATTTCCCATGAAGCCGAACACCTCAGCATCATGTATTTACAATACTTAGCCGATATTCATCATACTTGTCTATGGACAATGATCCACTGGTCAACAAAACTACAAAGCTCTGATTTAACACTCTGACGTTACATCCATTCAAGTAAGTCATATCAAGACCAGAGATGTGCAACACAATTGTAAGTTCAGGTCTCTATTGATATTTTGACCACTATGATTAAGGAACAAACTTTGGTCTCCTACCTTGTAGGTCCAAGATACCCAGATGTATTCATATGCATATTTGCACATATACATGTATTCATCACACACCTACACAAAGACAGCCAGAGAGATAGATGGATAGATATATAGTCAGGTAGGCAAACAGACAGGTAGACAGAAATAGTAAAATTTAAAAGGAGGTGAAAAAAATGTCATACTTGTGCAATTTTGGTGGAAGTGTACTTTAGTGACATTCATGAGAAAAATGTATTTTTTATCTAAACTAAATAATAAAAGCATATATAATTTTTTTCCCAGCCATCCTATTTCTGGGTACAAGTATGAAAAAGTAAAATTTCCATGTTAAATAAATACCTGCAACTCACAACACATAATTCTGAAAGATTGTGAAATACAATTCATCACCAACAAATTCATCATCATAAATGAACCAAAGTAACTCTGATTTGCTAGAAGAGAAGAAGTAATAAGAGCGATACCCATGCTTTAGAAATGCTTGGATTCGACGGATCCCAGAGTATGTTGGTGTTCCAACTATCCCTAGGCCTGTGCCTGGAAGTTCCTAGGTGCTTTACAAAATATACTTCTGTAATCAAGGACCTTGAAGGCTTCAGATTCCAACCTTTGTCTGCTAACAAAGGCCTAGACTATTGCTGCTTCTAAGACACTGCAGAATAAGCCCACCCTTTCTGGTTCTTTCTGAGCTGGTTCAGCTCTAGTGTTCTGGCTCATACTTCTCTCCAAGCTAACTGATTCAATGTGGCCTCTCCCAGCTTCTTATTGAATTTCTTTGCTTGGCTTCTGTTAAAGTATGATCCCTACATGTCCCCAGTGTAGCTGCAGCTATTTTGTTCCATACCTGTCCATTATTTCATTTATTTGCCTCTGAGATCAGCCATAGTTGTTTTTCTACTGCTACCTGTGTGTAGGGTAGGGACTTTTGGAATGCCTGATCTGGCTAGAGTCTACCCCACTCTCTCCTGTGGTGGTGGGGTTTGAAGCTTGCCTAAAGCCTTGCACATCTGCCCAGTTGTGGTGCACCCAGGCAAAGTGGATTTACAATCAAGAGTTCAGAAAGCAACTACTGTTTGACAGTTATTTGAATAACTGTCTTAGGGGTTTCAACTGACATCTAACTTTTGTATTTCCAACTTTTTATTCTTCTGACCCACAGTCAATTGTTGTTTTATTAAAGGATCATGTTAATGGAAGGGATCCCTGATAAAAGTTGCAGACTGAGGGATCCTTAATCAACCTCCATTCTTTCTCAAATAGCCTTTGAGAATGTTTGAAAAGACCTTATAAGGTTGAGAAGTGAAAGCCAATGCTATTACATTTTCTGAGTAAGTCCTCAAGCTAATCTTCTCTGTCCTCTCATTCAGAGGGGAGCTTCTGCTTCTCCAGGGTTTCTGACACACTCAGAATGTGGTCCAAACACTGTGTCTCTCTCAAACAGTAATAGACCACAGAGTCTTCAGAAGCCAGGCTTCTGAGTTCCATGCTGGCTAAGCTATAGGATTTGTCTGCAGTCAGTTTGGCTTTGCCCCTGAACTTCTGTGCATAGTCTGTAGCACCACTTCCAGGAAAAATCCTTCCAATTAACTCCAGGTCATGTCCAGTTTTTAGCTTTAACCACCCCACATAGTAACTAGTAAAAGTGTAGCCAGAGCCCTGAAAGACACCTTCACTGAGGCCCAAGACCTCATTAGCTCAGCCCCTGAGTGCTGCAGCTGGACCTGGGAGTTGACACCTGTGGAGATAAGAGCAGGGTGGATGTCAGTGCTATCCAAATGAATGTCCCATTTTTGAAGGTTGAATTTGTCAGTGCTTACTGGCAAGTGCTGATTCCAGTAAGAATATGATCTATCTCCATTTCATGGTAGAACCTTGTGTTCTCAGTGCATTTTGAGAAGACAGTGATCATATGCTGTTGTTTGATGTTGTCATTCCTTTATGTACCACCATAGTCAAACATGATTTCCATACTCATGAGAGAGGATCTTTCTTATATAAGAACCTAGTCCAGTTAGAGATGAAGGAGGCAGCAGATGCTTAGGTCCAAATCCTAATTTTGACTTAGATAGGATCCTCTCCTGAGACCTTTTAAAGCCCTATAGATATAACATCAAAGCCTAGTCTCTCATTTAAAAATGTAATGCCAACCTAAAACATGTTCTTTTATTGGTGAAAAAGAATTCCTTTTCAGGTGGTGGTAGTGATGAGAATAATAGTTAATTGAAATTTCAAAACTCCTAAGTTATGAAAATTTGCAATAATCTTTCATAAAGACAAAGTAATAGGATTTTTCCAGCTCAGTGAAATACTAAAATGTTATACAAATAATTCCAAGAAGTTCATATGGATCAAAAGTTCTATGTGCACACAAATGGTTATTTATACAGATTTTTTTTTTACAAAACCTAAATTATACAAGCAAACTGCATGTCTTTCAACAAAACATTTAATAAAGAAATACAGCATATAAAATATAGTCTATATTTTTCATCTATAAGAAAGAAGAACTTATATTATTTTTAGCAAAGTGGTGCATTTAGTGAGAATTTAAGTAAATTAAGATGGTCCCAGAAACACAGGTATTGTTTGAAAATCTCATTTGTGTATCTTCTATATTACATAGGTGTTGAGAGCCATTTGTGCCGAACCCAAAGATGGCACCGGCTTCCCACCAATGATTCAGCAAATAGAGCTGTTGCCCAACCCAAGAGACATAGTGCACATGTACCACAGATATCACAGCCTGCTCTTGGGGCATGCTAATGAGCTACTGGGGGCAATCAGGTAGCAACACGAGTCTCCTGGGCATATATAAGCAGTGCGTTTTTCTTCCATGTGGTCCCCTGCTCAGAGATCTGTACAATATAGTTGTTCACAGAAGAATCCTGTTGATGCACTCCGTTCCTGTCGGTGGGATATGGGGTGTGCGACAAATGATGCCGAAAATGGGGGAGCACCAGGGGACCCTTAAGTTCACTGAAGTGGATTCAGAATTGTGAAAAGGTAAATAGGTAAGCTCCAAGAGACATGTTCCTCTTTGGATTTTACGGAGCGCCAAGAGAGCGTGCCAAAAATGGAGGCATGTTTCTCTTTGGATTCCCTCTGGCAGCAGAAGGATTATTGCTTGCATTTGTGGTAACTGTTATAACAATACTGTTGTGGAAGTTAGCTAGACAGAAAGTTATCATGAAGCACCAAGAGGGTGGGTCAGAAACAGAGCGGAATGAAATAGGGAGCTTGCAAGGAACAAAAAGTAAAACAGGTAGGCTCTGAGAGGCATGATCAAAAAAAGTCAGAAATGGAGCGAATTTCAAAATGAAAGTGAAAGAAAACTGAAAGGCAGAAGAACAGCCTGGAGAGCCCCAGGAATGATTGCCAGGAGAGGAGAGGATTGTGCCCCAGGAAATGAAGTACAAGGATACTTTGTATCCACTAAAAGAGCAACAACCTTTAGAGCTGGCAGAAGAGGAGTTAGAGGATGAATTATTTGAGTCTGAGGAGGAAGATTTAAAGGAGGAGGCAGCGGAATTTGAGGTTGAGCTGTTTTATCTGGGGCAGAGGACTTCTATAGCAAAACCGGAAGCTCTTAAAGCAGCTGCCTCTGCTTTTTCGCTTTATCCAGAGAGGAAGTGCAAGTTCTTTTGTTCGCTGGAGACACACCATGCCATCAGGCAAATGTTCAAGGATGATCAGCGCCTAGAACGTAAGCAAGTTAAAGAGTTGGCAGAGTCAGTCCAAACTTATAGAGTCACAGCTAATTATACAAAACACCTGGATAGGCTGATGCCACCTGGATTGCCGGTCACTGACCTATTTCCCAGCCAAAGGGTAATTTGTCTATTCCAGCCCAACCTAAGTGTTCACCCTTCTGTACAAGAAGAAGAGATTCAGCCCTGCCTCCTTAGACTGGCTGTCAATCTCTGGGAGTACATTGGGCAGTTAAGGGCCTCTTTGACTTTTCTCCTGATATAGGAACTGATCTTTTTCAAGACCAGATAGATATATTGTGGCAGGTTGCCCAGCTGGGCTGCCAATGAAAATTCTCAAGATTTTGTGTGACCAGTGTTCAGTATAAAAATTTTACTAAAGCTGCAAATTATTCTAAACAATTATCTCAGTATCTTTTGCATGTGTCCATTGATACCTGTTCAAGAGTCATTTTTGCTTCTCCTTTATTGGGAGAAAAGGCTTCTCATGTCTTGAAGTATGGAGTGCATGGGACATACCTAAAGTGTTAAAAACAGATAATGGTCCTGCCTATACTTCAGCAAAATTCAAGCAATTTTGCCATCACATGGGAGTTTCACTCTTGACAGGATTGCCTTATAATCCTCAGGGTCAAGGCATCATTGAATGTGCTCATCACACCCTAAAGGTTTATTTAAACAAACAAAAAGGGGAAATTGAAGAGGTACCCCCCACACCCAAAATGGCCATTTCTACTACACTTCCTACCTTATTTATTTATTTATTTATTTTAAATTTGGATGCTCATGGCCATTTAGCTGCCAAGAGCCATGGACAATGGCCTATTCCACCTAAAGAGTTAGTGAAATGGAAAGATGTCCTCACTGGTAATTGGAAAGGCCTGGATCCTATCTTAATACGCTCCAGGGAAGCTATTTGTGTGTTTCCACAGGGCAAAAAAAAAAAAAAAAAAAAAAAAAAAAAAAAAAAAAAAAAAAAAAAAACCCGATTTGGATCCCAGAACATCTAACATGTAGAGTGTTACCAGAACAAGATGCTGTTCCACCTGCTTCTGATGAGCCTGCCCTGCATGACGATTCAAGCGAAACCAAGATGGGAGATTCTGTCGGTGTTTCCAAAACCGATGCCCATTTGCCTTAATGCAAAACTATTTCCTCCTTTGTTTGACACCATTAAAACCTTTGATGTACTGTACTTGCCCTTAGACACTGAGATAGCAGGGTTAGGGGATTATAGAAATTTTGCCTTATCAAGAATTTTTTCGCATGCTTTTGTGTGGAGGGACTGTGTTTTTGCTCTGGATGGTGTGAAAACTCTGTACTCAACAACAATGTGACAAAGTGGTCATAGCGCAAGCTCTTGTAGCACTCAAAATGGGCACCTCTCCCTCTGTTTGGCTTAGTATGCTTAAGGAAAAGTGTTGGGTTTGTGTTTGGATAGCCCTTGCACCCTGAGCCTTTGAGGCATTGCACCAGGATCGGGTGTCCTACAAATAGGCAGCCTTTGCACCTTGCAGGGCTCATTCCCATTGCACGCAGGAAGGTGCCTTACCCAAAATAATTGCTGATAATGGTCTTGAACCCTAAAGGTTCAACAAGAGTCTGATGGTTGATCGGCCATGTTTTATGTTTTATTTAAGAAAGAAGGGGGAGATGTTGAGAGCTGTTTGTGCTGCACCCAAAGATGGTGCCGCCTTCCCGTCGATGACTCAGCAAATAGAGCTGTTGCCCAGCCCGAGAGAAGTAGTGCGCATGTACCACAGACATCACAGCCCACTCTTAGGGAATGCTAATGAGCTACTGGAGGGTTTACCAATCAGGTAGTAACACGAGTCTCCTGGGCATATATAAGCATTGCATTTTTCTTCCATGTGGTCCCCTGCTCAGAGAACTGTACAATAAAGGTTGTTCACAGAAGAATCCTGTTGTTCCACGCTGTTCCTGCCGGCAGGACGTGGGGAGCGTGACACATAGGTAGATGCAAATGGGTAGTGATGCAAAAAGTAATTGAAGAAAAGTGCTATATGGAGGGGGGCTGGAGAGATGGCTCATCATTTGAAAGCACCAAATGCTCTTCAAGAGGTCCTGAATTCAATTTGAGGCAACCACATGGTGGATCACAACAGTTTTTACTGGGATCTGATGCCTTCTTCTGCTCTGTTTGAAGACAGATGCAAACACACACACATACACACACATACACACACACACACACACACACACAAACACACACACACACACACACACACACACACAAACATATTGATCAAGGTTAAGATGTACTGATTTTATGGAAAACGTAAGTTCAGTGTAAAGTAATCTCTGTGTTTGCAGATGTCTACTATTGGTGCCAACTGTAGTATGCATGAAACTCTTGTGCAGCCTCCAGATTCACTTTCAGTGACTACCAGAAGGAGTGGACTGCCAATCTCCTGAGAAGAGGCTTGAGTGGATTGTTGAAATTAAAATTAAATGGCGTGATTATGCAACATATTATGAAGAATCTGTGAAAGACAGATTTGCCATAGCAAACTGTAACCTGAATATATTGTATAAAATTTACCTTACTGAGCCTTAGTGAGAGATGATGGGGCTAGTGCTGCAGTGTGGTGTGCCATGGTGTGCCTTTGCTCTATTCAATCATGGAAGTGTAACAGTTCAACAATACAGGGTTTGTTCACCTAATATTCTCTATGTAAGTAGTCTACAGAGGTGTATATATATATATACATATATATGCGTGTGTGTGTGTGTGTGTGTGTGTGTGTGTGTGTGTGTGTGAGTGAAAAGTGCAGATTGCCCAAGAACAAGCCAAAGAACTGAAAAAGATCAACAAGCTGAGTGGCCCAAATGAGAATGCCTTAGTCCGACTTAGGATGGACTAGAAAGCAATGACAAAGTAGGAGGAAAAAAACTGGCAGGGAAAAGAAGTGGGGGCCTAGAAAGGAGAACATGATCTGGTATTGATAGGAGGAAAATAACTGGAGTCCTGATTCCAAACAGAAATAGCAGAAACAGGAGACCTAATGAGGTAGAAATTTGGGACCATTCTCCAAAATACCCCAGAGACCATAAAACTGAACAGGACCCCAATGAAGGAGCTAAATAAAGGATTGAAGGAGCTTACAGTGCCTGCAATCCTATGAGAAAAACAAATTATCAACTAACCAAACCCACCAGAGCACCCAGGGTCTAAAACACCACTCAGTGAAATTGCAGGTAGAGACACATGGACCCAGGAACATATGCAGCAGAAAATAATATTCTCTGGCATCAATGGGAGGAGATACCTTGGGTCCAGAAAAGGCTCTTTTTCCCAATGTAGGGGAATGCCCATGCACTGAGTTGGGAGAGGCTGGTTGGGAGAGTAGCACCTTCGTGGAGGCAGTGGGAGGGGCATGGAGAGTGGGACTGGGGAGGGGAATACCATCTGAAATGTAAATACAGATAATATCCAATAAAATATAAATAAATAAATGTCAATATAAAAGCTATCCCATAAAATATATAGCTTTGTGATTATTACTGAAAAAGAACTGTTAGGTGATGCCTAGTTTTAACAATGCAGACAATATATATGTTCTATGCAGTATCATTTTTCTGTAAATAACTTTTTACAGTAACTGAACTATTGTGCCCCCTTACTTACCATTGGATGGCATTCATGTCTTATCTGGAGATTCATTATGGACTGCCTGTTGTTTATACACTTTCAAAGAATAAAGGATCATTTCTGTGAATACTGAAAGAAGGACAAATCTAACCTTCCACTTTGAGACATGCTATGACAACCATCCATCTTTCCAGTCATGACCTACACAGAACATTTGCACTTCTATATTGATTGTGGGTGAGATTCAGGCTGAAAATCCTAAATTTAACTCTCAATGAGTAAAGATGATCAGGTGCTAGGTTTCAATTGTTGAATTCACACAACTCTTACAAAACCTGTCTTCCTGGTAACAGAGAAACCCGTTGTATCATGTCATTTCTCTTTCTGTATTTTTAAGAGACACTCACAGGGATTTTAAATAAAATGCAGTGAACCCTGTCATGATTTGTGTATTTTAAGTCAAGGTTTCTAACTGGCATACAATATCATCTCCTGGGGCTTTTGGGTGGTTAACAACGATTAACAAACTCTAGGAAAAATAGGAAACACATGTGCTAACCCCTAAGTAAACCTGTTTTTCAGGATATACACAGTTCATGTATTTGATATTTTCTATTGATGCCTACTTTTAACAGATAGTTACTAATCTCCATTGGCATATCTCCCTAGTAGAAATTGCTCCACCATCTGTACTTAGCAAGCTGAAACATTTTCTTTAACTCATTCCTACATTGGTGTAGCATTAAAATGTTTTATGGGCAATATTAGAGTTGAACAAAATGACACCCAAACATTGCCCCAGCAATTTTGTTTTAGACTGATTCACCAGGGCTGAAATAAGATGAAATTCTCTGGACAACAAAAATATTTTTTTTATCCTTGAGAAATCAAGGATGTCTCATCTGAAATGACACCATGGAACTGGCATTTTACCAAATAACCCAAACATTATAACAACCCAACATTAATGCCAATCATAGTTTTTACAGTTCAAACAAATTCACAGGTAAAGGATTCTTTGTATTGTATTTTTTATTGATTCTGTTACTATTCGATGGTATTGACATGGTATACATTTTACAGAGGAATTTATTGGACCTTAGATATAAAAATCTGTTCAAGTTTACCTGGTAAAGAATCCCTTCCTGAGTTTAATGTGATCTGCTAGAAAAGGTCAAGAGGATAAGGAAAAATAATTATGAACTATGAGAGTATATCCCTTTGTGAAATTAAGTGCTTTGGCATGTTCAGAGACAACCCAAACATCAGCCTGAGATGCTCAAACTTGTGAGGAGATCGTGGTCCAAAGACAAAAATTGTGTTTATGTTGCAGCCCTAAAGAGAAAAAGAAAATAAGTGGAAATTTTTACAACTCTGCTACAGCAATGAAGGATGTTTCTCCAATGCAAATGTTGCAGACCAGCTCTGGCAGGTAGAGGTTTCCTGAGAAAAAGCACTAAAGCTCCACTCCTGAAAAAATGTTAGGGCAAAGATAGTTATTATTATGGCAATCATTAGCCAAAAAATACAAATGACCACTGCAAAAGAGATTTCACAGAAGATATTTTCAGTGCACTTGGTAAACAAGAGGCATTTAACTCTGCTTCAGAGAGAAGTAGCAGAGAACTGAGCATAATGGAGGGTTTATCTGGAGTTTCTTGGGGTTTTATTCCAGGAAAGCCTGGAATTAAAGTGACACTTTTATCTGATAACAAAGTTTAGGATATTTGTACTAAAATCTGATTTGAGGATAGAATCAAATGAAGGGAAGGGTATTGTTCCTTTAGCCCCTTTCTCAGGATCAAGTCTATATTAGGTTGTCATTCTCTTGGTCCCATATTCTACAAATTAGATATTCTACTCACTAGATCCTGTTTTAATGACTATTTGATTTTCTTCTGAGTAAATATTATTGCTTAAATCAGAGAATGCCATTGTGGTATTTAAGTTTCTCATTGATGTTTTTGTTGTTGTTGTTTCCTTTTTGTAGAAAGAATAGTGTAAAATATGACCATGTGTCAAAAAACCCATTATTTCTTCAACCACACAAGACATTTTGCTTTTATAGACTAGGATTATATGCTCATGGCCACACATATATAACACATCAAAAATCTTACTGTCACACGAGTCTATAAGTATTCCATACTGTAATTATTTATCTCTAGATATATTACAGGATGATGTCATTACGTGTACCCTGTACATCTTGGGAAAATTAGAAAATCTCACCTCACCTCTTGAGATCCCTATAAGCAAGTCCATGTCCTCGGGTTCCATGTACACTGCGCTCCCTCTACTGGTCGTCAGAGCTCCTGCAGGAAGGTTTCTGTCTAGGTTCATAATTATGGTTTCTCACTGTGCCTTGCACAGTAATAAATGCCTGTGTCTTCAGATTTTAAGCTGTTCATTTGCAGGTAGACATTACTTTTGGAATCATCTCTTGAGATGGTAAATCTGCCTTTCACGGAATCAGCATAATATGCTGCATAATTGTAAGCTTTGTTTCTAATTTCTGCAACCCACTGCAGCCCCTTCTCAGGAGTCTGGCGGACCCAGTTCATCCAGTAGTTACTGAAAGTGAATCCAGAGGCTGCACAAGAGAGTTTCATGGAACCTTCAGGTTTCACCAAACCTCCACCTGACTCCACCAGCTTCACCTCGCAGTGGACACCTGCAAACTCAGAGAATATTGTCAGTCAGTGGACAAAATCTTCACAGTTCTCACTCACCACCACTCACATCCACAATCTCTCATTATCTATAAATTACCTTTCAAAAGAGCAACAATAAAAACAAAGCTCAGTCGCATGTTCATGGTGAATGATTTCAGTCAGTGTTGGTCTCTGAAGGGAAAGACAGCTGAGTCCAGATCTGAGTGCCTGTGTCAGAGATTTTAGGGTCAGGGCTGTTTTCATGAGCAGAGGAGAACAATATTTGCATGTCTCTGTGCTATATCATGAGCTCACTGCTGGGAGCCTTAGAGACTCAAATGATACAGTTTTCTGAGAATAAAAGATGAAATTTCATGATATCCTCAATGTGTCAATGATGACCTGGGGCTGCGCCTCACCTGACAGAGAAAGTTTTTCATGCCTGTATCTTGTTTTTATCCCAGTTGTGCATGGATGGACAAGGGGTGGACACTGAAAATTAATCTTTGAGTTATGCCTGTGCCATATAAACTGAGTCTCACAAAGAAAAGAAGAGAGAGAAAAAGAAAAGAATGTTTTTAGAACGTATTTTCAATATACATAGTTATATAAATTTTCAACCTCACTGTGATATGTTCCTTTAATTTTTGTTTTCTTTTTAAATAGATTTTTTTTTTACTTATAATTCAAATGTTATCAACTTTTCTGCTTTTCCCTCCGGATTCCTTATCATATTCTAAATGAGGCACCTTTTAGCCCCTTTCTTTATAATCCACTACCAGTGTTTCTGTGTTTTTCTGAATTTTTCTGCCTTATTTCTCTCTTTGTTTCTTCCTTTTGTTTTTTTCTTTCATTTCCTTTCTTCTCTTCTTTTCTCTTTCTTTTTTTTTTCTTTTCCTTTTATGTTATACCTTAGGAGGTATTAAGAAACTCAAGTCACTTGCCTGGCCAGCAATGGACCCTTGAGCCAGAGGGAAAAGAACCCAAGTAAATAAGCTTTTTTCTTATTTCCTACTATATTCAGAAAGGGTTAATTTCTGGAAAACAGTGGCTGGTAGCCATAGAATATGAAAATACAGTTAAACTGCCACTGTTGCCCAGTTTCTGGCTCCCAGCATAGTAAGAGAGAGTCCAAAGCAATGTCCTGGCTTAGTACATGAGTGCCATGACAGGAAACTATCAGAAAATACTTTAACATATTGTTATAAGCAAATTTTTAGCTAAAACCATAAAATAAGGGTCAACATCAGTAAATTCATTCAAGTTGTATTATATAGGTTAAGAAAATTTTAAATGGCAATGGAGAAAAAGAGAGTAAAGAAAAAAGTTTGAAAATAAGTAAATACAATTATAACAACCATATGATAAGTTATCTCTACAATATATCAAAGAAATACCTCAGTAGCATATACCTATGAAAGTTCCAAGTAAAAATCACGATGACACATTAACTCCATAGTAAAATATATTTGTATAGTAGTACATGTATATAAATATAAATATGAATAGTATACTTTCATATATACATTACACACCTACACAAAGACAGACAGACAGACACAGACAGACAGACTGAGAGACAGACAGATAGACAGACAGACAGAAAGACAGACAGACAGACAGGTAGATAGATAGATAGATAGATAGATAGATAGATAGATAGATAGACAGACAGACAGACAGACAGACAGACAGACTGACTGACAGACAGACAGATAGGCAGGTCAGCACACAGAGAGGTAGACAGGAATAGTTAAATTTATGTAGATGTGAAAAAATGTCATACTTGTGCATGGTTGGTGAAAGTGTACTTTAGTGGCATTCATGAGGAAACATGTATTTTATTTCCTCTAAATTATAAATTAAGATACAAGTTTATTCTCAACCATCCTACATCTGGGTACAGTATTAAAAATTAAAATCTGTATGTAAAACAAATACCTGCAACTCACAACACATAATTCTGAATGATTGTGAAATAAAATTCATCACCAACAAATTCATAATCATGAATGAACAAAGAAAATGCATTTCATATATAAAATTAAGAATTGTTTATCCAAAAATTAACTTCATTATCTCATTCTTAGAAGCTTGGATTCATCTGCAAAGAGAAGCACAGGAGTTAAGACAAAGGCAGAAAATACCATAGGGACTACTCCAATTTAGGAACTATGAATACTGTTAAAACTGAAGGGGAGATTATAATGGTGCTCAGGAGTGAACAAGATGGTGGAGAGAGAGAAACAGAAGAGGAAGAAAATGGAAACCAACATTTTACAGAGCTTTTTATTATGAGGAAACAGCTCCAGTGTCTATAGGCCCACAGCATATCTAAAGACTGTAACCACACACCATGCATTTCACAATATATGGAGCAAAAGATTTAAAATGTTACCAACATAAATGATACATATTTAAGAGACAGACATGTTAGTACTTGGATTTTACAATTACTCATTTTAATAAATATTTACAAACACAAGAATTTTAGCTGTAAAATAACAGCAAAACACAATACAGTCAAGTTCTAGATCAGTCCTCAGAACAAAGCGATAAATGAACCACATTTAACCTGCAAATAATTCTTCCACAAAAATATATGGCAATTTGAGAAATGTTTATTATCAAAATCTAGATACATTTAGAAAGTTGAGCAGTTCAGCTTAGAACTGTTTCTGAAGATCAAGAATATATATTTTTATGCCAATTATTTCAGATTGAAGTGATAAATAAAATCATATTGCATTTGTAATTGCAGTTATAGATGTCATTGTCATTTAGTAAGAAAATAAACTGTGGAAGAGGGATGTCACATTGAATGGTAGGTGTGCTCAAGTGTTTATGGTGAGCAGTGATAGAGTTGGGTATATCTGCCTATAGACATCATTTTGCTGTTCTTTGTTCACCATCTGCTGCTTTTTTTGTGGTGATAAATGAGGTTCCTGACCCACAGCAGAGGTACCAGTTTTCCTCTATACAATGGTTTTTCCCTGGTGCAAGAATTCCTCTTCTTTGGTTTAAGAATTTTTGGGTTCCTCTTGTAAGGGACTCAACTACTTTCGGCCTGGACAAATAATTTAGAAACCCCTAACTTCTCAGCTGGATGAGAAACATCATTCTCCCCATCTTCCTATTCCAGACACTTACTTACACAATGCTTAGTTACTGGACTTTATCTGGTCCCATTGGCCCAGTCCCCCCTCTCTCTCTCTCTCTCTCTCTCTCTCTCTCTCTCTCTCTCTCTGTGTGTGTGTGTGTGTGTGTGTGTGTGAGGGGGTGAGAAGGCTTCATAATAGTGTGCCCCAAAGAGAGTAAGTTCTATTCCCTGATCTGAACAACCTTTGCTTCCTTAAAGTCCTGATCTAAGAATATGGTTGCTATAGGGTAAGGAGAAAGTTCTTCCAATCACACCAGAAGAAAAGAAATTCAACTTCTTCCCTTTCCAAAGTGTATATCTCTTTCTCAATAATTGGAAGACTCAACCCACTCCATAATTTTGACAATCCACAGGCCTTTAGACTTTTGAAAACTGATTTAAGGCAAGACTGTGTAAAATATACTTTTCAACAATCATTATTGCAAGCATGAAAAATGGCAGCCAAAAAACCTACCAACCTATCTTACGATAGGTCAGGTAATGCAAGGGTCTGATGAATCATCTGCAGGGTTTCTACAAAATCTCCAAGGCACATATCACATATTTGATCTCACAGATCTGGATGCTCTGAAAACCAAGTGACTTGAAGAGATGGATGGTCTTACACTTTGGGAATATCTCAGAATATTAGCAAAAGCTCCAGTGCATGCTGAGCAAGGGAAAATGAAATGTACAGTTTGAGGAAAAAATGAGCAGTAGAGTGTATAATGAAGCTAAATCCAGTGATCAAGGAGATATTGATTATAGAAATTGCAGATGTTACAAGAATAAAAGTAGTAGTTACCTCATGGCAAGACTCCTCCCTGCTAAGCTTTCAACTTGTAAAATTAATAATAAAGAACATATATGTATATACAGAAATCTCCAAAAACCAAAAAACAAATGTGAAGGGGACCATGTTACAATATCAGAAGCTCATAGAACTTGTCAGCTTTGGCCATGTAGCTTGGCATTAAAATCAAGGATGCCATCACATGGTTGTGGAATTTTCCTTTACAGGTAGGGAAGCCTGCTCAGGCTAGGCATGTGTTGATGCTGTTTTTGAACTGGAACCCTGTGGCTATTGCATGATGCTGTGAAAGTGAAACCTGGATTTATTTTGAGATCTCAAGATGTTGATGAATAATGTAGTAGAATAATTCCTGAAGAAATTTGCCCACCTGGTATGAAGTGGAACGGGCCCCTAATACAGAAGTGTGTTGCAGTCAAAAAAACCATAAGGGAATTTGAGATTTGAGTAATACTTTGATATCAGACACAAGTTAGGGAATTTAGTTCCCAGATAAACTTAAACACAGGCCATTTGGAGGACTTTCTAGGTTGAAGATCAAGACCAGCTACTTCACAGAGTCAGTCCTAAGGAACTGGACAAGGCTGGAACTCATTTAAATGAATCAAGGGCTTTGCATAGCTTTGAAGAAACCTGCTTATTCTCTATCAGTCAATCAGTGGTAATTACAAATAACCTTGCTGTGATCAAAAAAAAAAAAAAAAAAAAAAAAAAGAATGTAGACAAAAAAAATTGATCATTGGTGGTAATCACTATTTACATGGTCCCCATGGCTGACTCCCTTATTTTAGGAATTATCAGGACGATGGATTAGGATTACAGTGGGACCTGATTGGCACCCTGACCTCAGTTATTTCTGGAACATTTTCTGCACTATTCCTGATCTTTATGTATGCGGTGCGCCCCCTGCTGGTTCATGATGCTCTTGCATGGGGTTTTGGTCTGGTAGCCTTCCACAGTGTACAGTTATAAATGCCAGTGTCTTCTGCTCTTATGGTGCTCATTTGGAGATTGACACGGCCGCTGGAATAATTTCTTGACATGGTGAATTTGCCTTTCACAGCTCCAGCGTAGTGGGTTGCGTAATTATTAGCGTTGTTTTCAAGTTCAGCAACCCAACTCCAGTCCCTTTCCTGAAGCCTGGCAGACCCAGTGCATCCAGTAGTCACTAAAATGAATCCAGAGGCTGTACAGGGGAGTATCTGGGAACGGCCAGGATGCATCAAGTTTTCCCAGACTCCACCAGTTGAACCTCACACAGGACACCTGTAAACACAAGAATCTGCTCAGCAAGCTCTCACAAATATTTTGTCTCTATTACTTAAGTCACACACAATATCTCGTTAACTTGTAAACTATCTTTTAAAAGAACAACAAGTAAAACTAAGTTCAGCTTCAACTCCATGTTGGATGCTCTGCGTTCAGTTCTGATAGCAGAATGAGAAGACCGAGAGTCAACAATGGTGTTCCTCGGCCACCCTGTAGACAAGGCCTGGGTAATTCTAATGAGCAAAGGAGAACACTATTTGCATGGATTGCTGGCTATATTATGAACTCAGGGCTGGGAAGCTTGGAGGATTTAATTAAAAGCACAGATATCTGAGATTAAATAGGTTATTAAATAGCATTTAGAGTATGAATGTTTTTCTTATTTTTCTGAGGATTTAACTAAGTTAATTGAGAATATGTTTTATGCCCAAAGTCACATGCTCATCCCAAGTACTATCATATGAAAATATTAGAATCAAGAAGTCATATATTAAAGTTATTTTTAGCTACATAAAACTGTATCAAACAGCAAAGTTATTTTAATAATTAAAACTAATTAAATGTTAAAATTAGGAAATGAAGAACTAAAAACATGATAATATAAGATATGTTCTATACAGATCAGGAAGGAATGAACGCATTAAGTTGATGGTGAATGGGGCCATTGCACAGTATTAGAGTATAGCACAAGATTTGGTCTTAAAAATTGTATAAAATTATATACATGCATTTGTATATAACTACATGTCATTTTATTGTAAATGTATGTATATACAACACATAACATATAATGTACATTATATAAATAAAATATGCACCATATAATTTTTATTACCTATGTTAATAAACAAATATTTTCAGAGATTGTTCATGATCAATAATAAAATTACACTGAAGACCTGTGCTTTTCCAAGACTGACAATTTTGGCCTGATTCTCCCTATCCAAAGGGACCCCCATGTATTCTGTGACCACACAAAACCAACGTGTAGGGGTATTTCTTAATCTTCTGTTCTCCCAATCAACAGGCAGTTGTCTGTCTCCCACCACAGCTATGTCTTTTCCTTCTCACAGAAAACATCCACCTGGCCTTTCAGAGACTTGCTTTCCCACACTGCCAGTTTATTTCCAGTGTTGGAGTGCTCTCATTTCTAAGACCTCCTTCACACTTTCATATGATGATTTTATTTTTTCCTATATCCTACATTTCATTCCCAGGGTTTGTGGTTCTAAACTTCCAGGTCAACATTTGTTTTTGTAACAGTAACACTTATTTACTAGAAGAAGAAAAGTAATTTGAGCCATACCCATTTTTTAGAAATGCTTGGATTTGACTGAGCCCAGAGTATTTCTGTGTTCTCACTATCCCTAGGTATATTCCTGGAAGCTCCTAGACTCTGTACAACATATGCTTCTATAAGCAAGGAACTTGAAGTCTTCAGATTCCAGCCTTTGTCTTCTAACATAGGCCTAGACTGTTTCAGCTTCCAATAAAATGCAAAATAAGCATGCCCTTTCTAGTTCTTTCTGAGGTGGTTCAGCTCTGGTGTTGTGGCTCACACTTCTCTCCAAGCTAACTGATTCAATCTGGGTTCTCTCAGCTTCTGATTGATTTTCTCTGCTTGGCCTCTGGTAAGGTCTGATACTTGCATGTCCCCAGAGTAGCTTCAGGACTACTATGTTCCATACCTGTCCATTATTTCATGTTGTTGCTGTAACATGCCTGCCAATCATCAACACAAAGCAGTGACTCAGCTTTGAGCAAGGACATCATGACCATATACTGTGTTTTGTATGAATGTTCTGTATGAGGTTTGCCAATCTTAATTCCAGGAAGATTTATGTAAAAACCATCAAATCAAGGATCAAGATGACTACCAGGCAGCCCTTGATGTCATCTAATAGTGGCATTTTTGGATAACACTGAAGAATGCCGCTAATGCAACTCATGCTTTGTTATCTCAATGTTCTATTGTTCTCCTGTTAAGCATATCTCTACCACATTCAGGAACAATTATCTTAAAGGTTATCTGATAATAATTTACATAGTGAGCCCACTGCTCCTCTCCTTGACCTTGAAATTTTGAACCTTGTTTTTCATATCATGAATTTATGCTGAGAACAGAATTGTTCTACATTTAGCCTTCTGGGTCCTGAGTTGAGTATGTCCTATCTCTGACTCATTCTCTCAAATCTTTGTCTGATTCATCACTGTGTTTGCCACTCAAATAAATGCTATTCTTTCGGATTAAAGGTATATACTAGGAGCCTGTCTAAATTCTATTCAGATCACACAGACCTAGAAAGACTTTAATTATGAACAAACATGTTGCTGGATATGAATTTTTCTATATATCCTCCTTTAGGTTTAAGCTAAAATTTGTACACAGTTTAACTATTATCAATCACCTAAAATTGGCTGTCTGTATGACTTTATGAAGATTGTTTGAAGCAATGATCCTTATCTAATAATAAATGTCCTGATAATCACTCCTCAGAAAATGGAGTGATTTTTTTGCATAAAGATTTTGCTTTTTAAAACATTTTGTTGATCTGTTCAGATACAGTGGAGATGTTCATCTTTCTGTATTATCTGCATTGCTGTCTTTCTGAGTCTCTTCCTTTTCTGAGTTCTGAGTCATGCCTTTTATTGTGACAGCTCTCTCTCTCTTGCTAGATATCTCTGCCTTTCTTTGTCTCTCTCTCAACATAACTCACTTTCTCTCTCTCTTTCTCTTATTTGCGTGTTTAGTTAGTTTTCTGTGCAGTTTAAAATATTTCAGATGGTCACACAATTATATTTCCCTCTTTTATAAACTAGATACAGATAACTTTGATTGATATTTTAATTGTTATTATTCTTATTTATATTTTTACAATTCAGTGACTGTACCTTCTCTATGACCACTCACCTAATGTTCTCTATAATATTCCTCATCTCCACAACTCCAATAAAATGGTTCCCGACCACCATGTTCCTCCCTCCCTGGAGCCTCAACTTTCTTGAGATTTAGGCACATCTTCTGATACTGAGGCCATACCAGGCAATACACTGCTATATACATGTCAGTGGCCTTGATAAAGCTCCTGTACACTGTAAGGGGCCACAGCCAACGCCCTGCAAAGATGGCGCCTGTTTCCGTGCCTTGAGTCAGCTAAAACTGACAAACAACCTAAAAGCCCATGTGTGAAGAGCAAGGCGAGCCAAAGTCACAGTCCATCTCGGGGCGTAATCATCAGACCACCAGCGAACAGCCAATCATGTAGAGACATGCTTCCCCTGCCTCCCTCAAGGGTATAAAACTGGGTGCTTTTCCACCCTTTGGGGTCTTCCTCCATTAAAATTTTGCTGTAGAAGGATCCTTGTGTACCACGTCTGTTCTAGCTCGCAAGAACAGTGGCGTTGGTGGCGTGGGACAGTATACTGCTTGGCTGGTTTTGCATTGTCTATAAGCTCACAGGGGCCCAGTTTAGTTGAAACTGTTGGGATATCTATGGCGTTGCCACCCTCTTCCTGTTTTTTCATCATTCCCCTAATTCAATCATTAAGATCTCCTACTTCAGTGTGTTTGTTTTGTGTATCTGTATCAATCTCAGGCAACATTTGATTGGGTCTCTCATAGAATAGTCATGCTTTAAACACAACTTTAAGCATACCATACCATCAATAATAGTGTCAAGCTTTGATGTCTCCTCATGAGATGGATCCACATTTGAGCCTTTCCCTCAGTCTCTTCTCCATTTTTTCACTCTGCAGTTCTCTCAGACAGAAACACATGGAAACTTATCTTATTATGATTATATTGTTATTAATTTGGATGAAACCCATAGTCTCTGAAAGGCAAAACCTCTTCCCCAATATAACACATTTCACAAGTTGAATTCTGCTATTAAACTATTTTTAAAGTTTATATGTTGTTGTATTTCATGAGGTTTGTTTGTTTGGTTTACAATCCATTGTTTTTATTTTAATCTTATTCTCTCAGGGTGTCAATGTGCAATTAGATATTAGAATATTCAAGATTCTAATGAGATTATAGTTACAACATATTCTGTTTTTTGCTAATCATTAAATTTAAGTACAAATGAATTTAAATTTAGGTCTCTGATCACTGAAAATTATGCCTTGTACCATTTTCTTCCAGTGTCTTCTGTTTTCTTAAGTGTAGTTTGTCTTTGTTCTTCTTCAATCACATTGTGTACACCATGTAACAGTACCCTTGAATTAACAGAATTAATTATCATTTTGGACGCTTACAAACCAAAAATTAGTCCTTCCAAACATGACTGCTTCTTTCTACAAACTAGACTTACTCTAATTGTGATGGAGTAAAAATGTATACTAAATGCTTGTCTAAATTCTAGCAAGGTCACATAGATGTGGACGGTTTTTAAATGTAACCATAAGGGCCATGTTGCTGGGTTAATATTTTAATAGCTATTGTTTATCCAATAGGTCATGTATTCTCTCAAATTCTTGCTTTGAAATGCCACCTCATTTCCTAGCTTTATGAGTACGTTTGAGCTTCATGCCTCTATGTTTGTACCTTCCCATGCTATAAGATTCCTTCCATACATCATATGACTTCATAGGTCTTATGCCTCCTGATAAGCCTCCTGACTACACACAGCAGAACTTACACAAAATATTGTATCCAAACTTGGAATGTCATAGAGGAATACAGGGTAGGAGAAGACTACTGATAGTTGTGTTCACCCTTGCATACCTTATGCTCAGGAAACAATTCGACTTAAAAACCAGATCCACAAAAGAAAATAATGTCTCAACCATCTCAGGATTGAATTATATTTAAAATTTTGTTCACCCATACACTCAATAATGTTTGAATTAAATGAAAGTGTCAGCAAACAATTGAAAAATGTTTAATTCTCCTACACAGTTGCATCTGGCTCAGAGGACACAATCTCTAACAAAAAACACAGGTGAAATAGCACCCTATCCATACACAAAAATTCCCCAACCTGCAGATATCCCAGCATATTAAGCAACCAGGAACTCTTCCCTGCAAATTTGGAGCTCCATCATCCTTCTGACCCACATCAAGATGTGGAACTATCAAAGGTCAACATACCTTGCCCCCTCAACACATCTGCCAGGAATGCAGATTTAACTCAAACACAGACACACACACATACACACACAGACACATACACTCATATAGACACACATAGGGAGGGAGGGAGGGAATGAGAGACAGGGAGAGAGAGAGACAGAGAGAGAGAGAGAGAGAGAGAGAGAGAGAGAGAGAGAGAGAGAGAGAGAGAGAGGGAGGGAGAGAAAGGGAAGATCAGTCTTCATTCTGTAAAGCCTGCTCCACTCAGAAACTCCAGGAGAGCCAATAGCAGAAACAGCCTGATAGTAAAAGGCAAGTGCAAAAACATAGTCCACAGAAGCAGATACAATATGTCACCATAAAAAAAAACAACCTCTCTTATTAAAGGAAATCCTGGGTATCCTGACACACCAGTAAAACAAGACTGTGAAAAAACAGAAAAACAAAGGCTAACTCTTGTAGAAGAGTTGCCAAATCAATAGCCTTCTTCAACTCAGAGAACAAACATTTGGAGAAAAAAATTAGGGAAAAGATACCCTTCACAATATTCACAAACAATATGAAATACCTTAGTGTGACTCTACATAAGCAATGAAGGACCTGTAAAACAAGAACTTCAAATCTCTGAAGAAGAAAATTGAGGAAGATCTCAGAAGATAGAAAGATTTACCATACTCCTGGATTGGAAAGATCAACATTGTAAAAATGGCAATCTTACCACAAGCAATATACAGAATCAAGGCAATTCCCATGAAAATTCCAACCCAATTTTTCAGAGAGTTGGAAAAATCAATGTGCAATTTTATCTGGAATAATAAAAAATCTAGAATACTGAAATCCATCCTCAACAATAAAACATCTACAGACATCACCATCCCTGGCCTCAAGCTATATTACAAGAAAATTGTGTTAAAAAACCACATGGTACTGGTAAAAAGATAGGCACAGGGATCAATGGATGAGAATAGAAGATCCAGAAATGAATCCTTGCATAAATGGTCATTTGATTTTTGACAAAGGAGCTGCAACATTCAATGGAAACAGGACAGCCTCTTTAACAAATGATGTTGGTTCAATTGGCACTCAGCATAAGAAGAATGAAAATAGACCCTTTCTTATTGTCTGTACACAGCTCAAGTGCAAGCAGGTCAAAGACTTACACATTAAACCAGGTACACTGAAATTATTAGAAGAAAAAGTAGGGAAAACCTTAGAACACATAGGCACAGGGGAAAATTTCCTGAAAAGAACACCAATGGCTTGTGCTCTAAGGTCAAATATCAACAAATGAGATTACAAATTTTCTGTAAGGCTAATGACATTTTAAGTAAACACAACGGCAGCCAACAAATTATGAAAAGATCTTTACCAATCCCACATCTTATAGAGGCCTAACATCCAACATACACAAAGAACTCAAGAAGTTAGACACCAGAGAATCAAACAATCCTACTAAAAATGGAGTACAGAGGTATGCAAAAAGTTCTCTATTGAGCTATATTGGATGGCTGAGAAGCATCTAAAGTAGAGATCATCACCTTTAGTCATCAGAGAAATGCAAATCTAAACAACCCTGAGAATCTAACTCACAACTGTTAGAAAAGCTACAAATGAAAACTCAGATGACAGCAGATGCTGGTGAGGATGCAGAGAAAGGAACACTTCTCCACAGTTGGGATTGTAAACTGGTACAACCACTCTGGAAATCATTCTGGTGATTCCTCAGAAAAATGGACATAGTACTACCCAAAGATCCAGTTATTCCACTTCTGGGCATATACCCCAGAGAAGCTCCAACATACAACAAAGACACATGCACCACAATGTTCATAGCAGTTCTACTTATAATAGCCAGAAGCTGGAAAGAACCCAGATGCCCTTCAGTAGATCAATGGATGCAAAAATTGTGGTATATTTACACAATGGATTACTACTCAGCTATCAGAAAACATGATTTTATGAAATTGCTAAGAAAATGGATGCATCTAGAGAATAGCATCCTGTGTGTGGTAACCCAGTCACAAAATAACAGACATTATATGAAGTTACTGATGATTGGATACTAATCCCAGAGAGCTCTGAACACCCTAGAAACAAGTCACAGGCTGCATAAAGCTCAAGAAAAAAAGGCCAAAAAAAAAAAAAAAAAAAAAAAAAAAAACAAAAATAAAAAAATAAAAAATGAAAGCCCTAATCCTTCTGAGGGAAAAAAATCATAGCACCCTCTCAGAGTTTGGTACACCTGGACATTAAATCATTAATAATCCAAGAGTTAAGATAATAGCCTTGTGGCAAATTTTGGTAATCACAGATCATTATGCTTAATCTATACTCATCAAGAAAGTTGTTTTCATAATACATTCTGTCCTACATGTACTTCATGCTTATGGTAACTAGTGGTATTGCAATGCATGCTATCAATCCTCTAAATGAATTAAGTACTGACAAAAATATTCACATGATGTTATGCCAAAATTTCTTTAAAAATCTATATATGTATCCCTATTTTTTTAAAAAAATAAAGTGGTAAAAAAAAAGAAGAGTTGAAGATTAAATAAATAAAAATCTTCAAGAAATAAAAGAATATACAGTCAAGACCATGAGCTAGACTAAAAAAAAAAAAAAAAAAAAACTGCCTAAGACATAAAATGTTGAGAGCATTTTGTGCCGCACCCAAAGATGGTGCCGGCTTCCCACTGATTACTCAGCAAACAGAGCTGTTGTCCAGTCCGATGGACATAGTACACATGTACCACCGATGTCATAGCCTGCTCTCGGGGCATGCTAATGAGATACTGGAGGAAGCACCAATCAGGTAGCAACACAAGTCTCCTGGGCATATATAAGCAGTGCATTTTTCTTCCACGTACAAATAAAGTACTTCTCAGAGTACTGTACAATAAAGGTTGTTCGCAGAAGAATCCTGTTGTCGCATGTCATTCCTGACGGCCTGTTGTGGGGCACGTGACAATAAAAGGAAAAATAGAAGCAAGAAAACACAAGTGGAGGTAACACTAAAGATGGAAATCCTAGGAAACAGAATAAGAACCAAAGATGTGACATCACCAGCAGAATACAGAAGACTGAAAAAAGAATGTTAGGCATAGAGTACATGGATATATGTATCAATGAAAATGCCAAACATAAAAAGTTTCTAACTAAAAACAGCCAGCATATTTGGAACACAATTGACACATCATATCTAGGAAAAAATATGAAGAAAAGTGGGACAAGATTCACCATTCAAAGTGTCAGAAATCTTTTTTTAAGAAAATTTCTTTTACCTAAGTAAAATAATGGCTATAATCATAAATAATCTTACAAAATAACAAATAGATTGACCAAGAAAAGAAAATATTTGCACTAAATAATAATCAAAAACAACTTTTACAGAACAAAGAAAGATATTAAAAGATGTAAAGTAAAAAGGCCAAATAACATATAAAGGATAGCCTATCAGAATTATACACATTTCTCAAAAGAGACTCTAAAGGCCAGATCTTCGTCAGATATCTCATAGTCCTTAAGAGATTACAGCTGTGATCTCAGAATTCTATATCAAGTCTCAATTGTCATAGATGAGAAAAACAATATAGTCCATGAAAATACCAAATTTAAATTATATCTTTCAACTAATACAGACCTATCAAAGATACTAGAAGAAAAACAACACTATAAGGAGGGTAAACATACCTACAGAAACAAAAAAAAAAATCCCCTCACAGCAAAAGCCAAGAAGGGACTGACATAAGCACTAACACCCCCAAGGTCATAATAAGAAACTAATAATTACTGATATTAAATACCTCACAAACTCAATGAAATCAATTAACTAAGAAACACATATTAAGAACAAAGATTTAGAATATTACAGAGAAAAAGGCTGGAAAATTTAATAAGCAGAACCAAAAGACAAGAAGGCATAGCATTCTAATATCTAATAAATTACACTTTCAACTAAAAGCTATCCTAAGAGATCGAAAAGAACACATCAAAGGAAAAATTCAAGAAGATGATATCTCAAATCTGAATAGCTATGTTGTAAATGCAAGGGCATACACATTCATAAAAGAAGTGTTATTAAGGCTCCAATCATACATGTAACATCATAGTGGGCTACCAAAACTCTTCTTCTAACTAATGGATAGGTCTTTGAAAAATACATAACAGAGAAACAATGAAATGAACAGATGTTATGACCAAAGAATCTTTCAGTAAAAATGAAAAAATATATATTTTCTCACCACCTTTTCTAAAATTGGCCATATAATCAGGGACAAAGTAAGCCTCATCAGGCACAAAAAAATTAAATATACCACTTGTTTTTTTTTTTTTAAACTGAATTGCATCTTTTAATTGAAGAACGTTATTTTAAAAAACAAAGTTGAATGTGCAAATTGTAAACATTTTTGCATAAAAGCATATGAATACATTTTTGTCATTGCTTAGCATTTTTTATGAAGGGTTGATAATGGGCATTAAGATCTTACAAGTTACAATGAGCATAACGTACATGTAAAACAAGATGTAATCTGGAATTAGTCAAATTTCCTTGGTGTGTAAAAATTAAACATAGCGGTTTTCCTTTTCTTTTCTTTTCTTTTCTTTTCTTTTCTTTTTTCTATTCTTAAACGTCACACACAGTCTGTGAGTTGTTTCTGAAGTGTTCAGAACTTTCAGGGGTTAGTATTCCATTATCAGTGACTGCATATTATGTTTGTTCTTTTGTGACTGGGTTATCTCACTCAGGATGATATTCTCTAGATGCATCCATTTTCTTAAGAATTTCACAGTCATTGTTTCTGATAGCTGAGTAGTAATCCATTGTGTAAACTTACCACAATTTTTGTATCCATTCATCCACTGAAGGGCATCTGGGTTCTTTCCAGCTTCTGGCTATTATAAATAGAGCTACTATGAACATTGTGGTGTATGTGTCTGTTCAAAATACCAAGACGACTTTTTACAGAGCATGAAATAAATTATCTTCAGTTGGTCTATGTTTAGAGTCTGGGATATACTGAATTATTGGACTAATATTCAATTAATAGCTAGTAAATCCTATGTGTGGTATTTTTTTTTTTTTTTTTTTTTTTTGTTATTGGGTTACCTCACCCAAGATGATGTTTTATAGTTCCATCTTATTGGCTAAGAATTTAGTAAAGCCATTGTTTTTAAAAGCCATGCAGTAATCCACGGTGTAAATGTACCCATTTTCTATTTCCATTCCTCTGTTGAAAAACATCTGATTCTTACCAACTTCTGGCTATTATAAATAAGGCTGTCATGAACAGAGTGAAACATGTATGCTGAATAGTTAACTGATAATTCCCATGAACCAGAATGATCAGACCTTCAAATTCTGTATTTCAAAAGTCTGTCAGTTAATTTCAGACTACAAGGTTAAAGATATCATCTTATGTGTTAATGGCAGGGTCTGTGCAAGTATTTAATTGTCTCTACAACCTGTCTCAGTTCTGGAAGCCATGCTAGGCTTCTAAATTAATCAGATGTGAATATCACACAGTATCCTGATATACCGCCAGGTCTGTAAAATGATGCAACAATGTTTCTTGAATACAAGCACATTTTGATTTCCAACATTGTTTCAGACAACTTCTACTTTGCTTATTGTGTATCCTACTCCTTTGGATGTTTACTGTTTTTATTGATCATAAATATCTCAGAAGATCTATCCATAACTGTGCAGTATTTGTTGATATTTGAGCATCACCTAAGGGCCTGAATACTATTTGTACTATTAATAGTTTTTCTGCAGGGAGGACTAATTTCCACATGTTTATTTTTTAACAGATTGATACACCACAGTTTCCTCAGCGGGTAGGTATCTCAACTGCATGAAGGAACTTATGGATATATCTCTGAAGGTATCTTTGTTTTTGTTCATATTTTTTCAGTGAATTACTACTAGAGGAAATTAAAGACAAACCCTAGATTCCATTCCTCTGTGACAATGTCATCTGTCCCTGTATGAAATTATTATTCATGGAAGTGTAATAGTGCCAGAATGTCTGTGGTGTTTGACTAAATGTAGGCCTGTATCTTTTTCTTCAAATCAATGGGAAACCTATAACAAACTTAAAGCAATGATAAACATTTGAAAATAAATTAAAACCACTCAAGAAGCTGACCACCAAAATAAACAAACACCAAAAAAACCAACAAAACAACAAAAGCCAAAAGAAAAACAACAACAACAACAAAAAAACCAAAAACAAAACAAAAAAAAAAAAAAAAAAAAAAAAAAAAAAAAAAAAAAAACAGACAAAGAATCGGGTATAGAGCAAACCTAAAATTCACAACTGGGGAATCTCAAATTGCTAAGAAACACCTAAAGAAAAGTACCAAGTCCTTAGTTATCAGAGAAATGCAAATCAAAATGACACTAAGTTTCCACTTCACACCAATCAGAATGACTAATATCAACATCTCAAACAACCACATATGTTGGCAAATATGTTAAGAAGGAAGGACACTCCTTTATAGTTGGTGGAGATGCAAACTGGTACGACCACACTGAAAATTGATTTGGAGCTTCTTAAGAAAATTGGAAATAGATATATGTAAAGACCCAGAATGACACTCTTGGGACTATATCCCCAAAATGCCAAAAATTCCACTATGTTCAAAGTGCCCTTATTTGTGATAGGCAGGAGCTGAAAACAACCCAGATGTCCCACGGCTGATGAATGAATACAGAAAATGTGATTCATTTGCACTATGGACTACTATACCACCATTAAGATTGAGGATAAGGTAAGCTTTGTAGGAAAATGAATAGAACTAGAAAATATAAGTCTTAGTGTGCTAATTCAGACCCAAAAGAACATGTGTGCTGTGTGCTTACTAATATGTGGATATATGCCAAAGAAGTGCAGAATGCCCAAAATACTGTCCAAAAAACTCAAAAAGATCAACAAGCTAAGGGGCCCAAATGAGGATGCATTATTCAGACTTGGGATGGAGTTGAAAGCAACCACAAAGTGGAAGGGAGATACCAGGCAGAGAAAAGTTGTGGAGGCCTGGAAAGAGGAACATGTTCTAGTATTGGTTGGGGAAAAGGACTGAAGTCCTAAGAGCTTACAGAAAGAATAGAATAGAATAGAAACAGAGACCTAAGGAGGTAGAAATTTGGGACTATCCTCCAGAATATACCAGAGACCATCAAACTGAACAGGAGGACCCCAATGAAGGAGCTTAAGAAAGGATTGAAGGAGCTGACAGTTCCTGCAACCCCATTGAAAGAACAAAATTATCAACTAATTAAACCCACCACAGCTCCCAGAGACTAAAACATCACGCAATGATATTGCAGGGAGAGATACTTGAAGACAGGTGCATATGAATCAGAATACATCATCTGGCATCAATGTGAGGAGAGGCCTTTGTTCTAGTAAATGTACCTTTTTTCCAGTGTAGTGGAATGACAATGTGCTGTGGTGGGAAAGGGTTATTTGGAGAGGAGTACCTTCATGGATGTAATGAGAGGGTCATAGGGAGTGGTATTGAGGAGGGAAAAGCATCTTATATGTAAATAGAGATGATATCCAATAAAATATAAATAAATGTTTATATAGAAACTATCCTATAAAATATATAGCTTAATGATTGTTTCTACAAAATAACTGTTAGGTGATACAAAGTTTTCAAAATACAGACAATATGTATGTTCTAAGCAGTATCATTTTTCTGTAATTAACTTTTGACAATAACTAAAGAATTGTGCCCAGTAATTATCATTGGGTGTTCATTCATGTCCTATATGGAAGTTCATTATGGACTGCCTGTTGCTTATACACTTTCAAAATAAAGGATCACTTCTGTGAATACTGAAAGACTGTGATAAATATATCCTTCCACTCTGAGACATGCTAGGACAACCATCATCTCTCCAATCTTGACCTACACAGGACTTTGGCACCTCCACATTGGTTGTTGGTGAGATTCAGCCTGAAGATGCTAAATTTTACTCTCAGTGAGTAAAGATGTTCAGATCCTAGATTTCAATTGATGAATTCACACAACTCTTAGAAATACTGTCTTCCTGGTAACCAAGAGACTCATGTCATTTCTCTTTCTGTGTCTTTTAGAGTCATTCACTGGTATCTTAAAAAATGCAGTAAACCCTGTCATGATTTATGTCTGTCTATATAAGGTTCCTAACTGACATAGAATATCATCTTCTGGGGTGTTTGTGTGGTTAACTAAGATTAACAAAGTCTAGAAAATGTAGGAAACTCATGTGTTGGCCCTTAAGTAAACCAGTTTTTTTCAAGATATGCACAGTTCATGTACTTGATAGTTTCTTTTGATGCCTACTTTCAACAGACAGTTACCAATCTCTATTGACATATGTCCCCAGTAGAAATTGATCTGCCATCTGTATTTATCAAGGTGAAAAATTCTCTTTAACTCATTCCTACATAGATATAGGATTAAAATGCTGCATGGGCAATATAAGAGTTTCACAAAAATAGGTCCAATGATTGTCCTGACAATATTGTGTAATACTGATTCACCAGGGCATACATAAGATGAAATTCTCAGGAGGAATTTTCTTCTTTAGAAATCAAACCTGTCCCATCTGAAATGATGCCATGAAACTGGCATTTGTCTAGACAATTCAAACATAGTGACAACTCAACATTCGTGCCAACAATAGTTTTTGACATTTCAACAAATTCACAGGTAAATGATTCCCTCCTAATTTTTTATTCCACAACTATTCGGATTATATTTGAAAGGAAAAATTTTTGATGGTTTTGACATGCAATAAATTTTACAGGGTAATGTATTGGACCTTGGATGTTAAAAAAATATCATCTTCGCTGAACTTGTTTATCAGCTGTAGGAGTTCTCTGGTGGAATTATTGGGGTCACTTAAGTACACTATCATGTCATGTCGCGCGCCCCACATCCCGCCGGCAAAACTAGGCATGCAACAACAAGATTCTATTGCGAACAACCTTTATTGTACAGCACTCTGAGCAGGGGATCTCCCTGAGCAGGGGACTTCTCTCTGAGCAGGGAACTCCCTGAGCAGAGGATCTCTCTTGGTCAGGGCATCTCCCTACCGGGGTCTTCTGAATAGGCGATCTCCCACGTGTGATCTCCCCTACAGGGTCTTCTCGCTCACGTGCGATCTCCCACGTGGGAGAGAAATGCACTGCTTATATATGCCTAAGAGACTTGTGTTGCTACCTGATTGGTGCATCCTCCAGTAGCTCATTAGTGGCTATGACTTGGTGTTAAGCACTGAGGGGCAAGGTTATTGTAGGCTGAACAATGGGCGGGAAGCTGTCGCCATCTATTGGCGCCAACGGCTTCCTACATTTCTCCCTTTTCTCTCTTTTTTTTTTAATGACTTTATTTTACAAAACAAAGATAAATGTACAGATTTTAAACATTTTTTTGCTTAAAATTATACATTTTTGTCAGTACTGTTTTTTCAGATATTAAAACAATTTTTACATAAAACTCTGTGAATATATTTTTTAGTCAGTACTTGATTTTTTCAAGGGCTTGACAGTATGCATTGAAAACCTAATAGTTACAATGAGCATAAAGTACATGCAAAACAAAACACAACATGGAAATGGTCAAAGTTTTCTTGTTTTGTAAATATTTTTTTTGTTTTCTTTATTTCTTGGACTTCATACAGTCTGTGAGTTGTTTCTGGGAGAGTGAAAGCCTCTGGGGTTATCATCCCAATATCAGTGACTACATATTATGTCTGTTCTTTTGTGACTGGGTTATCTCACTCAGGATCATATTCTGTAGATGCAGCCATTTTCTTCAGAATTTGGTTAAGTCATTGTTTCTGGTGGCTGAGTAGTATTCCATTGTGTAAATGTACCAAAATTTTTGTATCCATTCATCTTCTGAAGGACATTTGGGTTCTTTCCAGCTTCTGGCTATTATAGATAGAGCTGCTACGAACATTGTGGTGCATATATCTTTGTTGTGTATTAAAGTGTCTCTGGGGTATATGCCCAGAAGTGGAATAGCTGGGTCTTCAGGTAGTACTAGACCCAATTTTCTGAGGTATCGCCAGACTGATTTCCAGAGTGGTTGTATTAGTTTGCAACCCCACCAACAGTGGAGAAGTGTTCAAAATCACATGGTAATCTCACTAGATGCTGAGAAAGCGTTTGACAAAATCCAACACCCCTTTATGTTAAAAGTGCTAGAAAGAACAGGAATCCAAGGTGCATACCTAAACATAATAAAAGCAATATACAGCAAACCAAAAGCCAACATCAAACTTAATGGCGAGAAACTTGAAGCAATCCCACTAAAATCAGGGACTCGACAAGGCTGCCCACTCTCTCCCTACCTATTCAACATAGTACTGGAAGTCCTGGCTGGAGCAATTAGATAGCAAAAGGAGATCAAGGGGATAAAAATCAGAAAGGAAGAGATAAAAACATCAGTCTTTGCCGATGACATGATAGTGTACTTTAGTGACCCCAAAATTTCCACCAGAGAACACCTACAGCTGATAAACAAGTTCAGCAATGTGGCTGGATACAAAATTTACTCGAACAAATCAGTAGCCTTCCTATAGTCAAAGGACAAACATGTGGAGAAAGAAATTAGGGAAAAGGAACCCTTCACAATCGTCACAAAAACTATGAAATACCTTGGTGTGACTCTAACTAAGCAAGTGAAGGACCTGTATGACAAGAACTTCAAACCTCTAAAGTAAGAAATTGAGGAGGATCTCAGAAAATGGAAATATCTCTCATCCTCATGGATTGGAAATATCAACATCTTAAAAATGGCCATCCTACCAAAAGCAATCTACAGATTCAATGCTATCCCCATCAAAATTCCAACCCAGTTCTTTAAGGAATTGGAAAGATCAATGTGCAATTTCATATGGAATAACAAAAGACCTAGAATAGCGAAATCCATCCTCAACAACAAGAAAACATCTGCGGGAATCACTATCCCTGACCTCAAGCTATATTACAAGGCAATTGTGTTGAAAACTGCCTGGTACTGGTACAGAAATAGGCATGTGGATCAATGGAATAGAATAGAAGATCCAGAAATGAGCCCTCATGTATATGGTCACCTGATTTTTGACAAAGGAGCCGTAAACATTCAATGGAAAAAGGACAGCCTATTCAACAAATGGTGCTGGTCCAACTGGCACTCAGCATGCAAAAGAATGAAAATAGACCCTTTCTTATCTCCTTCTACGAAGCTCAAGTGTAAGTGGATCAAAGATCTCCACATTAAACCAGATACACTGAAATTATTAGATAAGAAAGTAGGGAAAACCTTAAAACACATAGGTACAGGAGAAAATTACTGAACAAAATGCTAATGGCTCAAGCTCTAAGGTCAAAGATTAACAAATGGGACTTAATGAGATTGCAAAATTTCTGTAAGACTAAGGAAATTGTCAAGAAAACAAAAAGGCAACCAACAGAATGGGAAAAGATCTTTACCAACACCACATCAGATAGAGGCCTAATATCCAAGGTATACAAGGTACTCAAAAAGCTAGACACCAGAGAATCAAATAACCCTATTAAAAAATGGGGTACAGAGCTAAACAAAACGTTCTCAGTTGAGGAACACCAAATGGCTGAGAAACATCTGAGGAAGTGCTCGACATCCTTAGCCATCAAGGAAATGCAAATCAAAACAACCCTGAGATTCCACCTCACACCAGTCAGATTGGCCAAGATCCAAAACTCAGATGAGAGCAGATGCTGGCGAGGCTGCGGAGAAAGAGGAACACCTCTCCATTTTCTCTTAAATAAAAAACATAAAATATGGCCGATCAACCATCAGGCTCTTGTTGGACCTTTAGTGTTCAGACCATGATCAGTAATAATTTTGGGTAAGGCACCTTCTTGCGTGCAATGGGAACAAGTCCAGCAGGGTGCAAAGGCTACCTAAGTGTAGGATACCCAATCCTGGTGCAATGCCTCAAATGCTCAGGGTGCAAGGGCTATCCAAACACAGACCCAACATTTTTCCTAAAGCATATCTTATAATTTTGGGTGAGGCACCTTCCTGCCTGCAATGGGAACATGCCCTGCAGGGTGCAAAGGCTGCCTTAGTGTAGGACACCCGATCCTGGTGCAATGCCTCGAAGGCTCAGGGTGCAGGAGCTATCCATACACAGACCAAATATTTTTCCTTAAGCATACCAAGCCAAACAGAGGGAGAGGTGCCCATTTTGAGTACAGCAAGAGCTAGTGCTATAACCACTTTGTCACGATACTGTTGAGTATGGAGTTTGCACACCAGCTAGATCAGAAACACAGTCTCTCTGCACAAAAGCATGCCAAAAATTACTTGATAAGGAAAGAGTTCTATAATCCCCATAACCCTGCTATCTATGTGTCTAAGGGTAAGTACAGTACATCAAAGGTTTCAATGGTATCAAACAAACAAGAAAATAAATATGCATTAAGGCATATGGGCATCGGTTTTGGGGACACCGACAGAATCTTCTAACTCGGTTCCGCTTGAATCGTCATGCAGAACAGGCTCATCAGAAGCAGGTGGAACAGCTTCTTGTTCTGGTAGCACTCGACGTGTTAGACGTTCTGGGATCCAAATTGGACTTTCTTCTCTCTGTGGAAAAACACAAATAGCTCCCCTGGATCGTATTAAATAGGATCTGGGCCTTTCCAATTACCAGTGAGGACATCTTTCCATTTCACTAGCTCTTTAGGTGGCACAGGCCATTGTCCATGGCGCTCGGCAGCTGAATGGCCATGAGCATCCAAATTTAAAAAATTTAAAGTAAGTAGCATAGTAGAAATGGCCATTTTATGCGTAGGGGGTACCTCTTCTATTCCCCCTTTTTGTTTGCTTCAATAAACCTTTAGGGTTCGATGAGCATGCTCAATGATGCCTTGACCCTGAGGATTATAAGGCAATCCTGTCAGGAGTGAAACTCCCATGTGATGGCAAAATTGCTTGAATTTTGCTGAGGTATATGCAGGACCATTATCTGTTTTTAACACTTTAGGAATGCCCCATGCACTCCACGCTTCAAGACAATGAGTAATAACATGAGAAGCCTTTTCTCCTGATAAAGGAGAAGCAAAAATAACTCCTGAGCAAGTGTCAATGGACACATGTACATATTTTAATTTTCCGAAGGAGGGAACATGGGTGACATCCATTTGCCATATTTGGAGAGGCTGAATGCCTCATGGGTTTACCCCTATATGTGGGGTGGTGACAAAGACGCTGCAGCATCCACAGCAGAGAACTATGTCTCTGGCGTCTTTCCTGGAGATGGAGAAATGCCTATGTAAGTTTTCAGCTATCACATGAAACAGAGAATGGAACCGGGTGGCGACCTCCACAGGGGTCAAGACTGCAAAAGCAGTAGCTCGGGTGGCAAGATCTGCTAAATTATTACCTTGTGACATTGGGCCAGGTAGGCCTGAGTGGGCACGAATGTGCGTGATGTAGCAAGGTGAACGTCTGGATAACAGCTCTTGCTGAATTTGCATAAATATGGAAGCAACCGGGCTCTCAGATTTAATTAGACCAGCTACCTCTATGGAATTAACTGCATTAACTACATAAGAGGAGTCTGAAACTATATTAACAGGACCAGGGAAAGCATGTAAAACTTCTAGAACAATTTGACATTCAACCAGCTGAGGGGAATTTTGGGCAAACTGTTTGGTTATTACTTTGCCCTCATGCACATATGCACTTAGTCCTGTGTTAGAGCCATCAGTATATACTATGTTACCTTTTTTAAGAGAAACTGTGCTTGTCACACGGGGAAACACGAGAGGTTGACAGCGTGCAAATGTAAAAATTGGGTTTTTAGGGTAATGGTTGTCAAATGCCCCAGAAAAGGCACATACAAGTATGGCCCAATCATCATTAACAGCAGTCAAAGTCTGTAACTGTTCGGCAGTATATGGAATAACTATTTTTTCTGGATAGGTACCAAAATGAGTAACAGCAGCCTTTACTCCTCGCAAGGCAAGTTTGGCTACAGCTGAGGGATACCATTTAATAGTTTTGGTTGGAGAAGCCTGTGGATGAATCCACAGCAAAGGACCTTTTTGCCATAATACTGCAGTAGGCAGCTTCTCAGTCTGTAAGAGACATAGCTCAAAAGGTTCATCAGGATGTATTTTGACTAGCTGGGCTTTAGTCAAGGCTTTTTCTACCTCTTGTAAGGCTGCCACAGCCTCTGGGGTCAGAGACCGTGGGGATGTTAACTGTGGATCTCCTTCAAGAATATCAAACAAAGGTTTTAGTTCAGCAGTAGAAATCTTTAGGAAAGGCCTTAGCCACTTAATATCTCCTAGGAGCTTTTAGAAATTATTTAATGTCTGTAAATGATCTCTCCTGATTTATATTTTTTGAGGTACAACAAATTCTGGGTGAATGACAGCTCCTAAGAACGTTCCCACTTGTGATCGCTGAACTTTTTCTGAAGCTATCGTTAACCCAAAGTGCTGTAAGGACTTAACTAAATCATCAAAGGCTATTTCTAAGTTTTGAACATTAGGGTCACATAAAATGACATCATCAATAAAGTGAAAAATAGATAATGATGAATATTGCCTTCTAATAGGGGTTAAAGCTTGTTGTACATACAGCTGACATATAGTAGGACTGTTTGCCATTTCTTGTGGGAGAACTTTCCATTGGTATCTATTATCAGGTTCTACATGGTTTATGGCAGGCAGAGTAAAGGCAAACCTCTCTTTATCTCTGGGATGTAATGGTATAAAGAAAAAACAGTCTTTAATATCTATAATAATTACCTCCCAAAGCATGGGTAAAGCTGATAGAAGTGGGAGACCATGATGAACATATCCAAACAGTTGCATTTGTGCATTAATAGCTCTGAGGTCATGTAAGAGTCTCCATTTGCCTGATTTCTTTTTTATGACAAAAATTGGAGTATTCCAAGGGGAGCTAGAAGGCTCTAAATGTCCTAACTGTAATTGCTCTTACCAATTGATGAGCAGCCTCTAATTTTTCAGAGGAATGAGGCCATTGAGGAACCCACACTGCCTCCTCTGAAAGCCAATGTATGGGCATAGTCTTTTCAACCGCCCCTATGAAAAACACAAACCATTTCGATCAGATTTTATGGTGGGCTGTATGGGGTCTGTACGACCTTGATGATATTTGCAAATGCCTCTTCCAGGGATATCGGCAAAGAGTGATGTTTTTATCTCTTCCTTTCCGATTTTTATCCCCTTGATCTCCTTTTGCTGGCTAATTGGTCCATCCAGGACTTCCAGTACTAGTTCAATATGTAGAGGGAAAGTGGACATCCTTGTCGAGTCCCTGATTTTAGTGGGATTTCTTCAAGTTTCAAACCATTAAGTTTGATGTTGGCTATTCGTTTGATGTATATTGCTTTTATTATGTTTAAGTATGGACTTGGATTTCTGTTCTTTCCAGGACTTTTAACTTGAAGGGGTGTTGGATTTTGTCAAATGCTTTCTCAGCATCTAGTGAGATGACCATGTGATTTTGTTCTTTGAGTTTGTTTATATGGTGGATTACATTGATGGATTTCCTCATATTGAACAATCCCTGCACCCCAGGGATGAAGCCTACTTGGTCATGATGAATGATCGTTTTGATGTGTTCTTGGATTCAGTTTGCAAGGATTTTTTTCAGTATTTTTGCATCAATGTTCATAAGTGAGATTGGTCTGAAGTTCTCTTTCCAAAGTGGCTGGATACAAAATTAACTCAAACAAATCAGTAGCCTTCCTATACTCAAAGGTCAAACATGTGGAGAAAGAAATTAGGGAAAACATACCCTTCACAATCGCCACAATAACTATGAAATACCATGAAGTGACTCTAACTAAGAAAGTGAAGTACCTGTACGACAAGAACTTTAAACCTCTGAAGAAGGAAATTGAGGAGGATCTCAGAAAATGGAAAGATCACCCTTGCTCATGGATTGGAAAGATCAACAATTTAGAAATGGCCATCCTACCACAAGCAATTTACAGATGCAATGCAATCCCTATCAAAATTTCAACACAGTTCTTCATAGAATTGGAAAGATCAATGTGCAATTTCATTTGGAACAACAAAAGACCAAGAATAGCGAAATCCATCCTCAACCACAAGAAAACATCTGCGGGAATCACTATCCCTTACCTCAAGCTATATTACAAGGCAATTGTGTTGAAAACTGCATGGTACTGGTACAGAAATAGGCATGTGGATCAATGGAATAGAATAGAAGATCCAGAAATGAGCCCTCATGCATATGGTCACCTGATATTTGACAAAGGAGCCGTAAACATTCAATGGAAAAAGGACAGCCTATTCAACAAATGGTGCTGGTCCAACTGGCACTCAGCATGCAAAAGAATGAAAATCGACTCTTTCTTATATCCTTGTACAAAGCTCAAGTGTAAGTGGAACAAAGATCTCCCCATTAAAACAGATACACTGAATCTATTAGGTGAGAAAGTAGGGAAAACCTTAGAACATATAGGCACAGGAGAATATTTTCTGAACAAAACACCAATGGCTCAAGCTCTAAGGTAAAAGATTAATAAATGGGACACAATGAGATTGCAAAGTTTCTGTAAGGCTAAGGACATTGTCAAGAAATCAAAACGGCAGCCAACCGAATGGGAAAAGATCTTTACCAACTACATATCAGATAGAGGCCTAATATCTAATGTATACAAAGAAGTCAAAAAGCTAGACACCAGAGAATCAAATAACCCTATTAAAAATGGGGTACAGAGCTAAACAAAATGTTCTCAGTTGAGGAATATCGAATTGCTGAGAAATATCTGAGGAAGTGATGGACATCCTTAGCCATCAGGGAAATGCAAATCAAAACAACCCTGAGATTCCACCTCACACCAGTCAGATTGGCCAAGATCCAAAACTCAGATGACAACAGATGCTGGGGAGGTTGCAGAGAAAGAGCAACACTTCTCCACTGTTGGTGGGGTTGCAAACTAATACAACCACTCTGGAAATCAGTCTGGCGATACCTCAGAAAATTGGACATAATACTACCTGAAGACCCAGCTATTCCACTTCTGGGCATATACCCCAGAGACACCTTAGTACACAACAAAGATATATGCACCACAATGTTCATAACAGCTCTATTTATAATAGCCAGAAGATGGAAAGAACTCAGATGTCCTTCAGAAGATGAATGGATACAAAAATTGTGGTACATTTACACAATGGAATACTACTCAGCCACCAGAAAAAATGACTTGACCAAATTCTTAAGAAAATGGCTGCATCTAGAGAATATCATTCTGAGTGAGATAACCCAGTCACAAAAGAACAGACATAATATGCTGTCACTGATAGTGGGATGCTAACCCCAAGGCTCGCACTGCCCCAGAAACAACTCACAGACTGTATGAAGTCCAAGAAATAAAAAAAAACAAAACAAAATAAAACAAAAAAATCTTTACACAACAAGAAAACTTTCACTATTTCCATGTTACATTTTGTTTCACAAGTACTTTATGCTCAGTGTAACTCTTAAGTTTTCAATGCATACTATCAAACCTTTAAAAAAATCAAGTACTGACTAAAAAATATATTCATATAGTTTTATGTAAAAACTTTTTAAAATCTGAAAAAAAAGTACTGACAATAATATATTGTATAATTTTATCCAAAAAATGCTTAAAATCTGTACATTTATCTTTGTTTTGTAAAATAAAATTGTTTTAAAAAAAGATTAAAAAAAAGAAAAATATTAGTCACCTTCTTCCAGCATCTATCAAAATCTCATTGCTCCTAGCTACGGATGGGACTTCGTGCCTACCTTCCTTCTATGTGCTGGAATTTCATCCACCTTCAACTTGTAAATATATTATTTTTATGCAGTACATTTTAAAATGTTATGTTACACAATGAATTTCTTGAAATAAAAAAAATCATTTTCAATATTTTCTGGTGTAGTCTCCTTTCCTGAAGTTCATATGATATGCTGTAAATTATCCAGAGGAAAAGGAAGAATATTTAAGGACTCTGAAAATATATCCTTCAGGGAATGTCAATCTAATGTTATGTTCAGAGACAACCCAATCAGTAGCCTGAGATGCTCACACTTGTGAGGTGACTGTGGTCCAGAGACATAAATTGTATATATGTTGCAGCTCTAGAGAGAAAAAAAAATAATAGTGAATTTTTACAGCTCTGATCCAGCAATGAAGGAAGTTATTTCAATGTAAATGTTACAGCCAGGCTCTGGCAGGTAGAGGTTTCCTCAGAAAAAGCACTACAGCTCCACTCCTGCAAAAGTGTTAAGGTATCAATAGGTATTATCATGAAAATTATTAGCCAAGATATAGTTTTCTTTTTGCAAAAAAGATTTCACAGAAGGTATGTTCAGGGGAATGGGCAAACTAGAGGCATCTGACTCTGTTTCAGAGAAAAGCAGCAGGGAACTGAGCTTAAGGAAGGATTTATCTGGCATTCCATGTGGTTTATTCCAGGAAAGCCTGGAATAAGATGGACTCTGATCTAATATCAAAGTTGAGAAAATCTGTTGGAAATTCTGATTCAGGGATGAATTCAAATAAAGGGAAGGGTGTTCTTCCTTTAGCCCTTTTCTTAGAATAAAGTCTATATTAGGGTGTTATTTCTTCAGTCCCATTATCTTACAAATTAGGTATTCACCTCACTAGATCCTGTTTAAGCAACTATTTGATTTTCTTCTGAGTAAAATTATTGATTAAATAATTCTAGAATTTTAGTTTTTCATTGTTGCCTTTGTTGTTATTGTTGATTCCTTTTAGTATAAAGAATATTATGAAATATGACTGTGTGTCAAAAAAAAGAATAATTTTGTCAGCTATGCAAAACATTTGCTTTTCAGATTAGGAACATATGCTCATGGCCACACATATATAACCCCTCACAATATCTTATAGCTACACAAGACGGTGAGTATTTGTACTGTACTTATTTATCTGATGATGCATTTAAGAACTCTGTCATAATGTGTAACCTGTACGTCTTAGGGTCGTGGTGTAGAAAATCTCACCTCATCTTCTGAGATCCTTTTAAGCTAAAGTCCCTGTCCCTGGGTTCCGTGTCCACTGAGCTCCCTCTGCTGGTCGCCAGAATTCCTGCAGAAAGGTTTCTGTCTGGATTCACAACTATGGTTTCTCACTGTGCCTTGCACAGTAATAAATCCCCGTGTCTTCAGATTTTAAGTTGTTCATTTGCAGGTAGGCACTATTACTAGAATCATCTCTTGAGATGGTGAATCTGCCGTTCACGGAATCAGCATAATATGCTGCATAATTGTAAGCTTTGAATCTAATTTCTGCAACCCACTGCAGCCCCTTCTCAGGAGATTGGCGGACCCAGTTCATCCAGTAGTTACTGAAAGTGAATCCAGAGGCAGCACAGGAAAGTTTCATGGACCCTCCAGGTTGCATCAAACCACCCCCAGATTCCACCAGCTTCACCTCACACTGGACACCTGCAAACACAGAGACTATTGTCAGTAAGCTGTCAAAACCTTCAATATCCTCACTCACTTCCACTCACATTCAGAATCTCCCATTATCTATAAATTACCTTTTAAAAGAGCAACAATAAAAACAAAGCTCAGTTGAAAGCCCATCGTGAATGTTTCTCAGTCAGTGTTGGTCTCTGAAGGGAAAGACTGTTGAGTCCAGAGCTGAGTGCCCGTGTCAGAACTTTTAGAGTCATGTCTATTTTTATGAGCAGAGGAGAACAATATTTGCATGTATCTGTTCTATATCATGAGCCCAGGGCTGGGAGCTTTAAATGACTCAAATGAGGCATTTGTCTGAGAATAAACGACGAAATGGCATGATATCATCTGTATATCACTGATGTGCTGGGGCTGTACCACACCTGACAGAGAAAGTTTTTCATACCTGTGTCCTGTGTTTATTCCCAGCACTGCTCGGATAGACATGTGTTGGACAAAGAATAATAATGTTTGAGTTATGCATGTAACATAAATACTGAGTCTCAAAAAGAAAAGCAGAGAGAGAAAAAGAAAAGAAATTTCATTTATATAGTATTTCCAATATACCCAATTATATAAACTTTCAGCCTCACTATATTGTTTCTTTAATTATTTTTGCTTTTTACCTATATTTCAAATGTTATCCTTTTTTTTTTTTGCTTTTCCATACTGAATCCTTCCCTCAGTTCTACTCTTCCTGACTCTATGAGAGTGATCCCCCATCCATCTTTTCTCACCCTCCCAACTCCCTTTCTCTACACTGAGGAATAAAGTTTTGAGAGAACCAAAAAAAGTCGGTGTCCTATAAGACCACTCTGTGCTACATTTGTGGCTTGACACACTTGTCCCTCCATGTGTATTCTTTGCTTGGTAGTTTAGGCCCTAGGAGGTCTGGGAATCTGATTTTTTGATCTTCCTTAATTATCATTCAGAGAATGGAAGTTTTTGTCTTACAGACATTTCAGTTCCTTGGTTAGAGTCACACATGGTATTTTATATTGTTTGTGACTATTGTGAAGGTTATTTCCCCAATTCTTTCTCAGCCTATGTTTTTTCTTTCAGTAGAAGAAGGCTACAGATTTCCTTGAGGTGTTTTTATATATAGCCACTTTGATGATGTTGCTTCTCAGGTTTAGTTTCTAGTGAATATTTTTCTATTGTACTTATACTAACATTTTATCTGCAAATAGTAATATTTTACTTCTTCCTTTCTACTTTTGATCTCTTTACCTCCTTTCCTTGTCTAATTGCTTTGGTTATGACTTCTAGTACTATGTTTAATAGGAAGGGAGAGCGTTTGAAATATTGTCTAGTCTCTGATTTTAGTGGGATTGTTTCACTTTCTTTCAATTTAGTTTGATGTTGGCTACTGGTTAGCTATATATGGCTCTTACTATATTTATGTATTTTCCTTGAATTCTTTTCCAATACATGTATCATGAAGAAGTGTGTTGAATTTTGTCAAATGTTTTTGCAACATCTAATGAGATAATAATTTGGGGCTTTCCTTTGTGTTTGTTTGCACAGTGGATTATATTGATGGATTTATGTATATTGAATCATCCTTGCATCCTAAGATGAAGCTTACATGATCATGATTGATCATCATTTTGAGGTTTTCTTTGATTTGGTTTGTGAGCATTTCATTTAGCACTTTTGCATTATTTTTCATTGGAGTTATTGTTTTAATATTTTCTTTCATTGTTGGGTCTTTGTGTTGCTTAGTTGTAAATGTAATTATGACTTCATAAATCAAATTGGGAAGTGTTTTTTTTTTAATTTCCATTTTGTGGAATAGATTGAAGAGAATTTCTACTAGGTTTTCTTGAAGGTCTGATAGAATTCTGTGCAGGATAATGTTAAGGTGATAGAAGATTGGACATGAGTCAGGTTGCAGACTTGGGTGGGAACACAGTTTTATAAGGCAGTATAGAAAAGAAAGGGAGAGAATCAACATGGAAGACAAAGATGACCCATCTCCATCTGCAGTGCTCTGACTAGCCATAGGGAGTTATGTGTACTTCCTAATGGATGGATTTATATAGGTCAATGTGTCTTATCTAGGTGAACAGTTTAAATCTTTGTCAATTGTTGGTAAGATATTTTTGGGGGTGAATGAATTATGAATTGAGAATTTACCACATAAATTTGATTCATAAATTATTCTTTATTGAGTCATGATGTCACATGGCTGTGGGAAATGGGAGCTAAGTTGTTAGCTGGTAGAGAAGCACGAGGGCCAAAGATTTTTAGTATATTGGAAGCTTAAAGACTCCCCTTTTCTGCACAACCAGATAGATTGGCTCCTCGTTTTCTACATCCTACTCTCTTGCTGAAACATTCTTTATATTCCTTTCATGTTGTCTTTGCTCCTCCCTACCTCCTGGGCACTCTTCTTCATGTTTCTGCTTTTCTGAACTATTGAATAAACTTTGTTCTCACTTACACCATAGGAAAGCCACTCCTTTAGATTCTTGCCTTCAGATATTGGTAAAATTTCTGACATGGATAGATCTTTTACCCTCATACAATTAAATGTGTTTGCCCTTTCTTTCAAAAAGTACTGAACCCACAGGCCTTGTGCCTCCTGAATTGGAGGAGTCCCCCAAGTACAATCTGTCGAGATGTCTTCAAAGTAAGGCTCTCACATTTGAAAAGACACACAAGACAACAAGACATAACATGAAAAACAATTGATGTTCTGATCATTGGATGGTGTCTTTTCATGTAAACATTTATTCTGGAGAATGGTTTCACAAAAGAAAATTATAGTCACCTTTGTTTACTTATTTTCCATCTTAACTTTATACATACACTGTGCATTAAAATTGTAAATTAATATGAAGGCTTATATCCTGAAAAGCTAGATAACTTCAACAAAAGAGAACTTCTAATATTATAGTATCTAGAAAAATTAAATCCACAAAATGTAAACAATGGGAAGAGAAGAGTTTTAAATAAAATTGCTACTGTGTTCTTAAAAGAATCACCTTAATTAAAATCTCAGGTACAGAGTATTTGATTGTTGAATTGTCAGACTTCCAAGATATATACTGTATCAATACTTTCAAACTGGTCCTATATCATAGGAAATGACAAAATTCTTCAAAATTCATTTTAAAATTCATGTGTATCTCGATACAAAAGATAGTAAAAGACAAGACTGGTAGAAATGTCATTCAGTGACTAAACCATTTAGGGATCCATGCCATTCACAGACACACAATTTTGTAATCCTTTTTAATGAGGAAAGTATTTGCTCACATGAGACTGTTATAGCTCTCTCTTGAGAGGTTCTCCCAACAAATGATGAATTAAAAAATGTTGATGCTGACAACCAACTGTCAGAATGGACCTAGTGATGTCAGTAGAAATTTTGTGAGAACTACTTAAAGAGCTAAAGGAGATTCTAACCCAATAAGAATAAAATAAGTTTCAGTTGAGAAATTCATTAACATGTGAGACAAAGCATCTTCCTGGTAACTGACATGGCCTTTCTATTGTCATTTATCTTCAAGGGATATTGTAGTTTTAAGGGAAAATGACATGAGCTTTCACAAAACCTTTGTCATATCTTGTGTATTTCAATGCAAGGGTTATAACTGATATAATTGTGTGGTTAAGTTAGATGAACAAACTCTGTTGAAGTTATAAAACAAATTTTCTTGCCCTTAACTGAACACATTTCTCAAGATATACACAGCTCATTTAGTCAGATATTTAGTGGATTTCTCATGTCAATAGATAGTTACTGACTTCCACACTAATAATGTATCTTCTTAGGAGAAATTGTTCCACCCTCTGTGTTTACTGAGCTTACATATTTTAAATCACTCTTACATGGATGTAGCACTAAAATATATTGTGTGCAATATTATACTCACACATAAATTGGCCAAGAATATTCTTCTAGCAATTTTGAGTTATATTGATTCACCAGGATAGACATAAGATGGACTTCTGTGGAGGATAGAAGCTTCCGATCTTCTTGAGAAATCAAGGAGGTCTCATCTAATATGACACCATGAAACTCGCATTTGTCCAGACAATTCAAAGCCTAATAACAATTCAACATTCAGGCTAATCAGAGGCTTCATGACAGTACACCCAAATTCACAGGAAAACAACTTCTCTTTATACCCACACTCAGTGTTTTATATATGAAAAGAAGAATCTTTATGGTGTTGACATGCTGTGAATTTCACAGAGAAATGTATTGCATGTTGAAGGACCAAAACATTCTGTACAACCTTATCAGGTGAAGAAGCCCTTCATGAGTGTCATGTGATCTTCTGGAAAATGTCCACAGGAAAAGAATGGAAAATTATGGATGATGTGAATACACCTCCTGTGGGAAATGAATGCACTCATATTTTCAGAGACAACCCATTCAATGGTCAACCTGAGGTTCACACACTTGTAAGAAGATATAGGTACATAGTGAAACAATTTGTGTATAAGTCGTAGTACTGATGAGAAAATGTGTCAATAGGAAATTATTACAGCTTTGCTTCAGCAATGGAGGAAGATTTCCAAATGTAAGTGTTATACCCAGGCTATGGCAAAAGGAGGTTACCTTATCAAAAGCACCACAGTGCTACTCTTCTCAATAGTAGTAGGACAACAATAGCTGTTATCCTGGTAATCACTACCCAACAAATACCATAAATTACCACTGCACAGAGGTTGACAAGGGGCATAGAGAATCAAACTCATGACCTCTGCAAAATGTGCAGTCATTCTTACCTGAGAAAACATTGTCTCGGTCCTATTGACAATTTGTCTCTATGCAATTGAGCTGTTTTCAATTGTTCCTACTAGATTTTGTGAGCACTGATGTGTGGGGGGGGTCTGTGTCTATTTTGTGATTGGCATTTGTGCCTATTCCTGAAGCCTCAGAGTTTGATTACAGTGCCCACTGTAGTTTTTATATCATGTAATAATAATCAGAGTTTCAGTATATGATTTCTCTGGTAACAACAGCAATGATGCCATGCATATGATAACCTAAGCTCTTCTCCTTTCCTCTCCGATTATAGAATCAAAGAACTCAGTCAGACCCTGACAAGTATTCAGGGCACTCAAAGTAACCATGTATGAATCTGCAATAAGTGAAGGCTCACTCTGTTCTCAGAGTTGACTATCAACAGATAAAAGAAGCACATTATAATTGACCCAGATGTTTGTATTAAACTGGATGAGATAAACAAGCAGAGAGAGAATTATCCATTTTGGGTGTGAAGTGCTGACTGACTCAGTAATATGGATCCCAATCTTCTAGATGCTAGAGGAAAGAAACCTACTCTGAAGAAAGTGATCTCACCTCCCAAGATCCCTCTAAACAATAGCCACTGTTATTGGGACCTTGTCCAATGACATCTGTTGGTACTGAGAGCTTCTTCAGGAATGTTTGTGTCTAGGTTCACAATTAAGTCTTCTCACTGTGCCTTACATGGTAACAAATGCCCATATCTTCAGATCTTAAGCAGTTCATATGCAAGTAGACATTACTTTTGGTATTATCTCTTGAGGTCTTTTACAGACTCTTCATAACATGGTGCATAAATATAATTTCTGCTTGTACTATCAGCAACCCACTCCAGCCTCTTCTCAGGATACTGGGGAACTAGTGCATCCAGTAGTTACTTAAAGTGAATCCAGAGGTTTCACGAGAAAGTTTCATGGATGCTCCAGGTTGCACCAAGTCTCCACCAGACTCTTCAAGCTTCACCTCACACTGCACACCTGCAAACACAGAGAATCTCATCAACAAACAACCAAAATATTCAGTGTTTCTATCGCCCACATGAACTCACGGAATCAAAGTTCTTACCACCTATGAATTACCTTTTAAAAGAACAACAATAAAAACACAGCTCAGGTCTATGGTGAATGTTCTGTTTCTATGTTGGTCACTGAACTTAAGACTGGTAAGTCCAGATTTGTGTGTCTCTGTCAAGGCCTTAGGGTCATAGATTGTCTTCACAAGCAGAGGGAAATGCAACTTGCGTGTGTTTGTGGTATATTGTGATCTGTGGCCTGGGTGTCTTCCAGGACTCAAACAGTTAAAATGTTTGAGACATTGTAAAGGATGAAGTAGCATTAAAGCATGAAATTAATATTTACTACCTGGGATTACACCTCATTTGACAGCAAAATTATGCATGGCTGAGCCCTGTGTTTATTCCAAGAACTAAATGGATAGGCTAGTGGTGTACACAGTAGAATCATGTTTGAATTGTGCATTTGCCATATAAACTGTGCCTAAAAAACAAAAGAAGTAGATTAAAAAAATCTGATGGTTAACTCCAAGCATCCTCATCTATATCAGTTTGATTCTGGAAGAGCTTCTTAAGAGACATCCATCACAAGCTCCTGTCAGTAAGCCCTTTTTGGCATCAGTAGTAGTGAGTGAGATTGTTGAGAATAAGGACACCAGTGAATGAGCTAGAACAAGAACTTAAGGAGCTGAAAGGGTTTGCAACCCCAAGGGAAGAACTATAATATAAATCATGCAACCTCCCCCAGATCTCTCAGGCACTACAACACCAAAAAAAAAAAAAAAAAAAAATGAGTACACATAGAGAGACCAAAGGCTCCAGTTGTATATGTATCAGAGGATGGCATTGTTTGACATCAACAGGATGAGAAGGATTTGGCCTTGTAAAGGCTTGTTTACTTAGTGAAAGGGAATGCCATGATGATGATGTGGGAGCAGATTTTTAAGAGAGCAGCATTTCCATGGAAAAACAGGGTAGTCAGAGGGGTTTGGGGCAAGGGAAAAATAGGGTAAATATTTGCAATATAAATAGATAAAATACCAAATAAAAGGAGTTTAAAAAGGTAAATCCTTTTAGAGTGTATTACAAGTTATAAATGATAATATAATTTTAGCCCCAATTTACTATCATTAATACATGCAAACTCTATTGCTATGTTGGCAGAAACATAAAACAAATTTATGAGTAATAATAAAAGGGATATCTTCAGTGCTACAGTCTAGGGTGAGCTTTTAAAACTTCAGTGAATCACAACTACCTACAATAAACTGAAGTAACACAATGAGGCTAGAGCCGTAGTTCAATGGTTCAATGGTAGAGCACAACCTGCATAAAGTTTTAAATTTAATCATAGATCTTCATAATACAAATGTGAACTTTACTTGAAAGTATTTTATCATTCAACAGCTCCCCAGGTACTAAAGGTCTGTGTGCAATGCATAGTTCCTCCAGTGCTGAACTTCCAGTTCACCACAGAGGCCACTTCCTCTCTCTTCCAAAGGCATGCCTTGCTCATCTGTGGTCTCTTTAAGACAAAAAGTAAGGCTAATTTTGCAAGCTATATACTTCTGTTATGATGATCCCCAAAGACTTGACTTCTTCTCATCAACAGTGTAAACTATTCTTTATCACAGAAAGGACCCACCTGCCCCTTCATGACTTGCCTTTTCTCCAGTACCAGATAGTACAGTCCCATGCCCTCCTACATCCTAGCCAATTCCCATGACACCCTTCACATTCCTCTCATATTGTCTTTACTCCTCCCAACACCTTAAGCACTCTTCGCCATTTCCTTGACCCTATTGGTTACACATTGCAAACTATTGATTACACATTGCTCTCACTTAATTCATAGAACAGCAACTCTAGATTCTTGTGTCCAAGGGCCGACAGACTTCCTGGCACTGCAAACTTAATTCACCCTCTTACATTTAAATGTACGTGTACCTTCTACGTGGTAAGATGCCTTCTCTACCTCTTATCTCATAGGTCTTCTACCTACTGATTCTGATAAGTCCCCAAGGATGTCCATTGGATCTGACCCCAAAGTAATTCTATGAAGCTTGAAGAGACACTCAAGAGAGCACGAGCACGGCATTTAAAAAAAAAAAAAAAAAAAAAAAAAACCAAATGGTGCTCTGACCATTGGATGGTGTCATATCTTGTAAAAAATAATCCTAGGTAATAGTTCCAGGAAAGCAAATTTAGTCACCTTTGCACAACTTTATCTTCATCTGAATAGTTTATACACACTGTAAACTAAAATTGTTAGTCATAAAATCTAGGACTCTGAAATGCTAGATAAAAGTGACTTAACAGATCCATCTAATATTATATTATCTACCAATATTCAGACATCATGTTTATACCTTGCAAAGATATATTTTAAGTGAAATTGAGGCTGTTCTTAAATAAGTCACCTTAAAGGAAAAAGCCCAGGAACAGAGAATGTCACTGTTGAATCTCTCAGACTACCAATAGAAATTCCTTATCAGTTCTTCTTAACTTGTTCTATATCAAATAAAATGACAGATAACTTTTCAGTTTATTCAGTGACTCCTGTATTATCTTGATAATAAGATAGTAAAACATACTAAAAATACAATTAAATTTACTTGATATATATTGGCACAACTATTCCTAAAAATCTGCATTCACATCAACTTTAGAAACACATTAGAGTGATGGCACCTAATATCCAATTACAACTTTTGTAGAGAGGCAGGTTTGGTTCAATAAATGAATGTATATACTCACACACATGTGTATGTATATATATATATATATATATATATATATATATATATATATACATAACTGAATTATCACAAAAATATAAATTATAATTACTTCCATCTATACTAAAGGAGCACTTGGAAAACTTCATCATGCCTTCATAAAAATGATTCAGAGTCTTCAGAAATGGGTGTAAAGAATATGAATATAGGCAAGCCTATGTAGTAAAAAATTAAAGCCAAAATATTTTCAGGCAAGGCAATCTGAAAGCATTTAATTTAAAATTAGCAAGAAATCAAAGACATACATTTCTATTTTTTATTCAATATAGTGCCATTGTTCTTAGATGCAGCAGTTAGACTAGAAAAAAACGTAACATTGCAAGAATAATGTTGGAATAAGTCAAACTACTCCTATTTCCAGATAATATGATGCTTTTTTTTTTAAAGAACACTACTGAATATAAAAAAAAAAAAAACATTGTAGACATACTAAATACTGTAAAGCTTAAAAGAAAAGTCCAAGTTCACACCTAAGTGTAAAATAAATATCCAGTACAAAAAGTATTCCCTGCTCCAAAATGACTGAACAAATATTAATGGGATTCAATGATTATTAATATTGATTGTATGTTTCAGAGCTTACTTACCAACCCAGTGTATCTTGATTATGGTCAGAGAGAAGGAACAACACTATGCATATATATGTGCACGCATGCGTACACGCACACACACACACACACACACACACACACACACACACACACACATACACATATGCATGTATACCTGCACGTGTGCATTGCATAATGTATTTATGTGTGTATTATTTATATGTATATAGGTATATATGTGCATATAACTATACATATGACTGAAATTTTTTCTCCCTTCTCTCCTTCACGACTCTCCTTACCACTTCAACTCTGTGACCTTGTACACATTTAATCTTTCTTCAATTTTTATCAGATAAGTCAGGCTTTCTTTCAAGATGAAGCATCCATGACATACCAACTTGCAGTGAATTGAAAACTTCCTCTCTTTGTTAGGAAAGACAAAGCAATTCCGTATAAAGAAAGGGGCTCAAGACAGACAACACAGTCAGAAACAGCGCCTGGTCCCATTGTTCAGAGTCACACAAAAAATCAAGTTGTAAAAATATAAAATATGTTGAGATAAAATATGTGCAAAAGGCCTACATCAGACTTATGAATGCTCCATGATTGTTATTTCCATCTCTGTAACCCCCTATGAGCAGACAGTGTTTCATTTTCATGATTTTTATGATGTTATTGATACTTTAGGATCCTACATTTATTCCTCCCCTTCTTTCCCTTTATTCCTGACACACCTTTTAAGGTTTGACTATGGGTTTCTGCATCTGATTCCATCAATTATTTTGTGAGTCATCTCTGGTGACATTGGACTTGTCAGCAATTTAATAGGATTTAGTAGCATTGGAAATAATTTTGTACTCCAGGTCTCAGGGATCTTCAGACTCTGGGCCCTGGATCAAGAGGAAGTGTTAAGGTGATGGGTGTCTCTCTTGTTACATGCATCTAATCTTGAACCAGACATTGGGTGATCACTTCTTCCTTTCTTTCTTCCTCTCTTTCTCTTATTCTTTCTTTCTGTCTTTCTTTCTTTCTTTCTCATTTTTTTAAATTTCACTTTATAATCCAATAGATGACAGCTGCTCCTCAGACCTTTCCTCCTATTTCCACTAATATGAGTTCCTCTTCATATTGACAATTTTTCCTTTCCTAAGAATAGGGGAAGCCCCACCACCACTTTGATATCACCTCCCTGTGTCACATGCTGTTGTAGCACTTCCAGTAATACTGAGGCAAAATAAGACTCTCCAGTTAGAGCAAGGGAATCAAATGGCAGAGAACCCTAAGTCAGGATCCACTCCAATGAATAGGGCATCCACAGGAAGAAAAATATGCATCCCTGCTAGAAATATTTAGAGGGCCATGATCTACCACCTTCATGGATTTTGGTTGGTGGTATCATCTCTGTGAGTCAACAAAGGAGAGGAAAATTGATTCTGTAGTTCTAAGTTGGTGGATGTCCTCTATCCTTCACTGTAAATTCTTCCTGGCTGCAGGAAGGTGATATGTCATTCTCTATATCAACAACTGCTAGGGTCACCCCATGGACATGTATTTGCTTCTCTGTCCTAAGTTTCCAGCTAACTTCAGAGATGAACACCAATGAATTTTGTTCTTATTCCAAGCTCTGTTTTTTTCATATATACACATGACCCCTCTCCTGGTTCACATTTCCACTCTTTCTCCCAATTCACCTCCATAGACTATTTTGATTTCACATCTGAATGGTAACCACACATCCTCTCTTAGGTTCTCCTCATTACTTGGTCTCTTTGGTTTTCTGAATTATAGCATGTTTGTCCTGTACTTCATGGCTAATGTGCTCTTCTAAGTGAGTACATATTATGAATGTCTCTCTGGTCTTAGTTACTTCACTTTAGACCCAGCTATACATTTCCTGGGCTTATACACAAAGTATGCTTCATTATACTACATTGAAACTTGCTCAACTAAATTCATGGAACTTTATAATTAATAGTGAGAAACTGGGTACAAACTTTTTGTCTCTCAACTGAAGAATGGAAAATGGAAAATGCAATGCATCTTCACAATTGACTATCATTCCACTCTTACACAGACCTAATGAAAATTTTAGGTAAGTGGATGGAAATATAATGCATTTCTAATTGGAGTATTTGATTTGTTAACATTGAGTTTCCTGAATTCTTTATGTATTTTGCATATAATTCTTCTGTCAGATGTAGAAATGTGAAACCCTTATTTTTTTTTTTTTTCATTTTAGGCTCTTTTGTTTTTGTCATTTTGACAGTGTTCTTTGCCTTACAAAAATTTGCAGTTTCATAAGGTTCCATTTATTAATTGACAATCTCATTTCCTGAGCAACTTATTTATCTGTTTATAAAATTGCCTCATTTTCAGATGCAATTAAAAATATTCTCTACTCCCTCTTCCATTTTTTATTAGATACTCTGTATTTATATTTGAGATATTATTTCACCCCACCTCATTCCCATCACCCTCTCCTTCCATTTGCCTTCACAAAGGTGCTATTTTCCGTATCAGCCTTTCCATCTCATTACCTTGGAATTCCCCTACATTGGGAAAACATGCCCTCCCTGGATCAAAAGCACCTTTTCACATTGATGTAAGACACTTGGATCTTCAGATACATATGCAACTGGATCAATAGGTCTCAAAATGTGTGCTCAATGGTTGGTGTTTTAGTCCACGGAAGTTTTGAAGGGTTTGGTTGGTTGATAATGTTGTTCTTCCCATGAGGTTTCAACCCCTGTCAACTCCTTCAGTCCTTTCTTAAGGACCTTCACTGGGGTCGAGGTGATCAGTCTGATGGTTAGCTGCCAACATGCTCAGCTATATCTATATTGCTCTCACATAGTTTCTTATAAGGCATCTCTATCTGGATCTTGACAGTAAGTACTTCTTGGGATCAACTATTCTGCTAATATTTGGTGGTTGCATATGTGGTGGATCCCCAGGTGGGGTGGCTTCTAAGTGATATTTCTTCAATCCCTGTTCCTCTATTCGACCTTACATTTCTTCCTGTGACTGTTTTTTTTTTCTCCTTTCTAAGTAGAACTGAGGCATCCATGTTATGACCTTCCATATTTTAAGCTTCATAATGTCTGTGAATTGTTTCTTGGGTATTCAGAGCTTTCTGGGGCTAGTGTATGTTCACCAGTGAGTACATACCATGTGTGATCTTTTCTGTCTGGGTTACCTCACTCAGGATGATAGTTCCTAATTTCATTGATTTGCCTACAAATTTCATAAAGTCATTTTTTCTAATAGCTGAGTAGTTCTCCATTGTGTAAATGTACCACACTTGTATTTATTTCTCTGTGGAAAGACATCTGGATTCTTTCCAGCTTGAGTATTATAAATAAGGCTACTATAAACATGGTAGATCATGTGTCCTTGTTATATGTTGGGGCAACTTTCGGGTATATATGTCCAGGACTAAACTAGGGTTTTTTTTTTTTTTGTTTGTTTTTTTGCCAGAAAATTAGTTTTCTTTATTAGCATTAAAGGTTTTGGAAAGTTATGACTTTTCCAGGGCTTTTGGCCTTAAAACTAGGGTTTTAAGGTAGTACTCTGTCCAATTTTCTGAGTAACTGCCTGACTTATTTCAACAGTGGTTGTACAAATGTAATAAAGAAAAAAAAAAAAAAAGGAAACAAAAGTCCAAAATTTGGCCCATCTGGTCCTTTGGCTTTTTTGATTGTGAGGCTCTGGTAACTGATTCTATTCCTTTAGTTATTATGGGACTGTTTAGATGGTTTATCTGGTTCTAATTTTACTTTGTTATCTGGTAACTGTCTAGAAATTTGTCTATTTCCTACAAATTTCCCAGGTTTGTTAAATATAGGCTTTAGAAGTAGAATTTGATGATTTTTGGAATTTCCTCAGTTTCTGTTGTCTCCTCTTTCATTTCTGATTTTTGTTAATTTGGATACTCTCTCTGTGCCCTCTTGTTAGTCTGGTTAAGTGCTTGATTATCTTGTTGAATTTTTTCAAAGAACCTGCTCGTGGTTTTGTTGATTCTTTGTATGATTCTTTTTGTCTCTATTTAGCTGATTTCTGCTCTGAGTTTGATTATTTCCTGCTGTCTATCCATCTTGGGTGTAAATGCTGTTTTTGTTCTAGAGCTTTCAGATGTCCTGTAAAGCTGTTTGTTTAATCTCTCATGTTTCTTTTTTGATGGCTCTCAGAGCTATGAGTTTTCCTTTTAGGCCTACTTTTATTGCATTTCATAAGTTTGGGTATGATATCTTTTAATTTTTGTTTAATTCAAAGAAATCTTTATTTATTTCTTTATTTCTTCTTTGACCATGTTATCATTGAGTAGAACATAAGGCTTCCATGTTTATATGGGCTTTAGTTATTTTTTTTTTTTTTTTTTTTTTTTTTTTTTTTTTTTTTTTTTTGTTATTTAAGACAAGCCTTTGTCCATGTTGATCTGAAACAATCAGTGGCATTATTTCAATTGAGGCCAGTTTTGTGACTGTATTATATGTTCAATTTTGGATAATATACCAGGAAGTGCTGAGAATAATGTATATTCTTTTGTTTTTGGAGTAAATGTACTTTAGATGTCTGTTAATCCCAGTTCGTTCATAACCTCTGCTAGTTTCATTGTGTCTCTTTCACTTTCTGCTTCTAAGATCTGTCCTTTGGTGAGAGTGTGGTGTTGAAATTTCCCACTATTATTGCTTGTGGTGCAATATATACTTTCAACTTTAGTAAGATTTCTTTTAAAATATTGGTGGGCTTGTATTTGGAGCATAGATATTTAAGATTAAGAGTTAATCTTGATAGTTTTTTTTCCTGTGATGATTATAAAGTGTCTTTCTTTATCTTTTTTTATTGCTTTTAGTTGAAATTCTACAATATTCAATATTAGAATAGGTACTCCAGATTGTTTAGTGGGAACATTTGCTTGGAAGTTTTTTTTCCCAGCCTTTTACACTGAGGAAGTGTCTGTCTTTGTCTCTGATATGAGGTTCCCATATGCATAAAATGCTGGATTCTGATTATGTATCCAGTCTAATAGTGTGTCTTTTGGGGGGGGGGTGAGTCCATTGATGTTGACAGATATTAAGTGATAGTGATTGTTGTTTCCTTCAATTTTTAGTGTTAGTGGTTGACTTATATTATGGTGTCTCTCTTGTTTTGGTTTTCTGCACAGTTATTTCCATTATTTTCCTAGTGTGTAGTTTCACTCCTTGTGTTAGATTTTCCATCTATTATCCTTAGTTGGGCTGCATTTGTGGTCAGATACTGTGTAAATTTGGTTTTGTCCTGGGATATTTTGGTCTCTCCATCTGAGGTAATAGGGAGTTGTGCTGAATATAGTAATCTTGGCTCGCATTTATGTTCTCTTAGAGTTTGGATGATACCTCTCCAGGAACTTCTAGCTTTCATTCTCTCTGCTGAAAAGTCTGACTTTATATGTTACATGCCTTTCTTCTTTTCCTGTGTTTAGTGTTCTTTCTATGTTTTGAAGTTTTGGTGTTTTTGGTATTATGTGTCAGTAAAAATTTATTTTCCTGTCCAATTTATTTGGAGCTCTGTTGGCTTATTCTATGTTTATGGTCAACTCATTCTTAAGGGTAATGTTTTCTTCTATGATTTTGTTGAAGATATTTACTATGCATTTTAGATGTTATTTTTTGCCATCTTCTATATCTATTATCCTTAGGTTTGGTCTTCTTACTATATCCTGGGTGTCCAGAACATTTTGTGTTAGAAACTTTTGGTTTATGAATTTTCTCTGAATGTTGTGTCCATATTTTCTTTGTTGTCTTCTGCCCCTGAAATGTACTTCCATCTCTTTTATTTTGTTGGTGACCCTTACATATATGTGTCCTGATTTATTTCTTAGGTTTTCTAACTCCATGACTGTCTCTTTATGTGATTCATTTATTGTTGCTATTTCCATTTTTAGATCTTTCTCTTGCTTGTTTGTATTTTCCTGCAGTTCTTTCAGTGATTGTTTGTCTTTCCTCTTTAAGTGCTTCTATTTCTTTTTTTTTGTTTTTTTTTTCTTTTCTTTTTTTAACGACTTTATTTTGCAAGACAAAGATAAATGTACATATGTTAAACATTTTTTGCTTAAAATTATACATTTTTGTCAGTACTGTTTTTTCAGACATTAAAATAAATTTTACATAAAACCATGTAAATATATTTTTTAGTCAGTACTTGATTTTTTTCAAGGGCTTGACAGTATGCATTGAAAACCTACTAGTTACAATAAGCGTAAAGTACATGCAAAACAAAACGCAACATGGAAATAGTCAAAGTCTTCTTTTGTGAATATATGTATATTTTTTGTTTTCTTTATTTCTTGGACTTCATACAGTCTGTGAGTTGTTTCTGGGGGAGTGCAAGCCTCTGGGGTTAGCATCCCACTATCAGTGACTGCATATTATGTCTGTTCTTTTGTGACTGGGTTATCTCACTCAGGATAATCTTCTCTAGATGCAGCCATTTTCTTAAGAATTTGGTTAAGTCATTGTTTCTGGTGGCTGAGTAGTATTCCATTGTGTATATGTACCACAATTTTTGTATCCATTCGTCTTCTGAAGGACATCTGGGATCCTTCCAGCTTCTGGCTATTATAAATAGAGCCGCTATGAACATTGTGATGCATATATCTTTGTTGTGTATTAAAGTGTCTCTGGGGTATATGCCCAGAAGTGGGATAGCTGGGTCTTCAGGTAGTACTATATCCAATTTTCTGAGGTATCGCCAGATAGATTTCCAGAGTGGTTGTATTAGCTTGCAACCCCACCAACAGTGGAGAAGTGTTCCTCTTTCTCCTCAGCCTTGCCAGCATCTACTGTCATCTGAGTTTTGGATCTTGGCCAATCTGACTGGTGTGAGGTGGAATCTTAGAGTTGTTTTGATTTGCATTTCCTTGATGGCTAAGGATGTCCAGCACTTCCTCAGATGTTTCTTGGCCATTTGGTGTTCCTCAACTGAAAATGATTTGTTTAGCTCTGTACCCCATTTTTTAAAAGGGTTATTTGATTCTCTGGTGTCTAGCTTTTTGAGTTCCTTGTACACCTTGGATATTAGGCCTCTATCTGATGTGGTGTTGGTAAAGATCTTTTCCCATTCTTTGGTTGCCGTTTTGTTTTCTTGACAATGTCCTTAGCCTTACAGAAACTTTGCAATCTCATTAAGTCCCATTTGTTAATCTTTGACCTTAGAGCTTGAGCCATTGTTGTTTTGTTCAGGAAATTTTCTCCTGTGCCTATGTGTTCTAAAGTTTTCCCTAATTTCTTATCTAATAGTTTCAGTGTATCTGGTTTAATGTGGAGATCTTTAATCCACTTACACTTGAGCTTTGTACAAGGAGATAAGAACGGGTCTATTTTCATTCTTTTGCATGTTGAGTGCCAGTTGGAGCAGCACCATTTGTTGAATAGGCTGTCCTTTTTCCATTGAATGTTTACTGCTCCTTTGTCAAAAATCAGGTGACCATATACATGAGGGCTCATTTCTGGATCTTGTATTCTATTCCATTGATCCACCTGCCTATTTCTGTACCAGTACCATGCAGTTTTCAGCACAATTGCCTTGTAATATAGCGTGAGGTCAGGGATAGTGATTTCCGCAGATGTTTTTTTGTTGTTGAGGATGGATTTCGCTATTCTAGGTCTTTTGTTATTCCATATGAAATTGCACATTGATCTTTCCAATTCCATGAAGAACTGGGTTGGAATTTTGATGGGGATTCCATTGAATCTGTAGATTGCTTTTGGTAGGATGGCCATTTTTAAGATGTTGATCTTTCCAGTCCATGAGCATGGGAGATCTTTCCATTTTCTGAGATCCTCCTCAATTTCTTTCTTTAGAGGTTTGAAGTTCTTGTCATACAGGTCCTTCACTTGCTTAGTTAGAGTCACTCCAAGGTATTTCATAGTTTTTGTAAGGATTGTGAAGGGTACCTTTTCCCTAATTTCTTTTTCCACATGTTTGTTTTTTGAGTATAGGAAGACTACTGATTTGTTTGAGTTAATTTTGTATACGGCCATTTTGCTGAACTTGTTTATGAGCTGTAGGAGTTCTCTGGTGGAATTTTTGTGGTCACTCAAGTACACTATCATGTCATCGGCAAAGACTGATATCTTTATCTCTTCCTTTCCGATTTGCATCCCCTTGATCTCCTTTTGCTGTCTAATTGCTCCAGCCAGGACTTCCAGTACTATGTTGAATAGGTAGGGAGAGAGTGGGCAGCTTTGTCGTGGGATTTAAGTGGGATATAAGTGGGATTGCTTCAAGTTTCTCGCCATTAAGTTTGATGTTGGCTGTTTGTTTGCTGTATATTGCTTTTATTATGTTTAAATATGGGCCTTGGATTCCTGTTCTTTCCAGGACTTTTAACATGAAGGGGTGTAGGATTTTGTTGAATGCTTTTTCAGCGTCTAGTGAGATGACCATGTGATTTTGGTCTTTAAGTTTGTTTATATGGTGGATTACATTGATGAATTTCCTTATGTTAATCCATCAATGCATCCCAGGGATGAAGCCTACTCGGTCATGATGAATGATGGTTTTGATGTGTTCTTAGATTCGGTTAGCAAGGATTTTGTTGAGTATTTTTGCATCAATGTTCATAAGTGAGATTGGTCTGAAGTCCTTTTTCCTTGTAGGGTCTTTGTGTGGTTTAGGTACGAGGGTTATTGTAGCCTCAAAAAATGAGTTGGGTAATATTCCATCTAATTCTATCTTTTGGAATAGTTTGGTGAATATTGGTGTTATATCCCAAATAAATGTCTGATAAAATTCTGCACTGAACCCGTCTGGACCTTTCCTTTTTTTGGTTGGGAGGCTTTTGATGACTTCTTCTATTTTTTTAGGTGTTATAGGGTTATTTAGATGGTTTACTTGGTCCTGGTTAAACTTTGGGACCTTGTATCTGTCTAGGAATTCGTCCATTTCCTCCAGATTTTTTAATTTTGTGGAGTATAAGTTTTTGTAGTAGGATCTGATGATTTCTTGCATTTCCTTAGTTTCAGTTGTTATGTCACCACTTTCCTTTCTGATTTTGTTAATTTGGATACTCTCTCTTTGCCCTTTAGTTAGTCTGGCTAGGGGTTTATCAATCTTGTTGATTTTCTCAAAGAACCAACTCTTTGTTTTGTTGATTTTTTCAATGGTTCTTTTTGTTTCTATTTGGTCTATTTCTGCCATAATTTTGATTATTTCTTGCCCTCTACTCTTTTTGGGTATATCTGCTTCCTTTTGTTCTAGGGCTTTTAGCTGTGCTGTCAGGTTGCTGATGTGAGCTCTCTCCAGTTTCTTTTTGGAAGCACTTAGGGCTATGGGTTTTCCTCTCAATACTGCTTTCATTGCATCCCATAGGATTGAATATGTTGTGTTATCATTTTCGTTGAATTCTAGAAAGTCCTTAATTTCTTTCTTTATTTCTTCTTTAACCCTGCTATCCTTTAACAGAGCATTGTTTAGTGTCCATGTGTATGTGGGCTTTTTGTTGTCTTTGTTGTTGTTAAAGACCAGCCATAGACCATGGTGATCTGAGAGGATGCATGGGAGTATTTCAACCTTCTTATATCGATGAAGGCTCGTTCTGTGTCCAATTATGTGGTCAATTTTCGAGAAGGTGCCATGGGGTGGTGAGAAGAAGGTGTATTCTTTTACTTTAGGATAGTATGTTCTGTATATATCTATTAATTCTAGTTGGTTCAAAGTCTCTGCTAGTTTTGCCGTGTCCTTGTACAGTTTTTGTTTCCCTTATCTGTCTATTGGTGAGAGTTGGGTATTAAAGTCTCCCACTATTATTGTGTGGGGTGAAATGTATTTTTTTAGGTTTAGTAGAGTTTCTTTTATGAATGTGGGTGATTTTTTATTTGGAGCATATATGTTAAGGATTGAGAGTTCCTTCTGACAAATTTCCCCGGTAATGACTAAAAAGTGTCCTTCTTTATCTTTTTTCATAACTTTTGGTTGGAAATTTACTTTATTCGATATTAGAATAGCCACTCCAGCTTGCTTCTTGGAGCTGTTTGCTTGGAAGTTTTTTTCCCACCCTTTTACTCTGAGATAGTGTTTGTCTCTTTCTCTGAGATGAGTTTCCTGTATGCAGCAAAAGGCTGGATTTTGTTTATGTATCCAGTCTGATAGTCTATGTCTCTTTATTGGGGAGTTGAGTCCATTTATGTTAATAGATATCAAGGAATAATTGTTTCTGTTTCCTGCCATTTTTGCTTTTTTGGGTTGAGTTGTTTCTGTGTTTTTTTCTTCTTTTAGTTTTCTTGTTTAGGAGTTTTCTTGTTTTTACTAGGCTGTATTTTCCCTCATTGTATTGGGTTTTCCACCTATAATTCGTTGTAGTGCTGGGTTTGTGGTCAGATATTGTTTGAATTTTGATTTGTCTTGAAATATCTTTGTCTCTCCATCGATGGTGATTGATAGTTTTGCTGGGTATTGCAGCTTGGGCTGGCAGTTGTGCTCTCTTAAGGAGTGCATGATGTCTGTCCAGGCTCTTCTAGCTTTCATAGTCTCTGTTGAGAAATTGGGTGTGAGTCTGATTGGCCTGCCTTTATATGTTACCTGACCTTTATCCCTTACTGCTTTTAGTATTCTTTCTTTACTTTGGGCACTTGATGTTTTTACTATTATGTGTCAGGAGGCATTTCTTTTCTGGTCCAACCTATTTGGAGTTCTGAAGGCTTCTTTTATGCTCGTGGTCATCTCATTCTTGAGGGTAGGGAAGTTTTCTTCTATGATTTTTTTGAAGATATTTATTGTACCTCTTAGTTGATACTCTTCTCCCTCTTCTATTCCTATTATCCTTAGGTTCGGTCTTCTCATCGTGTCTTGGATTTCCTGGACATTTTGGGTTAGGAGCTTTTTTGTTTTTTGCATCTTCTCTGGCTGTTTTGTCTATGTTTGCAATGTTGTCTTCTGCCCCCGAGATTCTCTCCTCGATATCTTGTAATCTGTTGGAAATGCTTGCTTCTGTGACTCCTGATTTCTTTTTTTGGTGTTCTGACTCTAGTGTTATCTCTTTTAGTGTTTTCTTTATTGTGTCAATTTCTGTTTTAATTTCCCTCTTCCATTCCTTTATTTCTTTTGTTCTGTTTTCGTCTCGTTCTTTGAGTTCTTTGAGTGTTTTTCTTGTTTCTTCTTTAAAAGCTTCTGAATCTTTTTGCTTTTCCTCCCTTTCTTGTTTAAGTAACTCTATCAGCGTCTTGAGGTATGATTTCAGGTCTGTGTCTTCTTTTTCTGGAGTGTTTGGAATTCCGATGTTTGCTACTATGGGAGAGCTGGGTTCTGGTGTTGCTAGATTGTCTTGGTTTCCTTGGGATATACCATTTCTCTTTACTCTCGCCATTTTGTTGTCAGTGATATGTTCTTGCCTTTCCCTTGTATCTGGTCTGTGTCCCTGGTACACTTTCCGTGTGCACTCCGCAGAGATCTCTCTACTCCCCGGCAGCCCAGGTTCTGGGTGGCAGCTGGGCCAGGCTCTGCTCTGCGTCCTGAAGTCGCCTCCGGGTGGAAACAGACGTTCCTAAGATCTGTTCCTGGTCACAGATGCTCAGCCTCTACGAGCTGCCTTTCCGGCTGGCAGGTGGGCCAGGCTCCGCTCTGCGTCCTGAAGTCATCTCCAGGTAGGAACAGAAGTTCCTAAGACCTGTTCCCGGTCACTGGATCAGGGAGGACAGGGCAGGTCAGGGCAGGGGGTGCCCTTTCCGTGTGCACTTTGCAGAGATCCCTCTGCTCCCCAGCAGCCTAGGTCTCCTGCTCACCATTTGCTCAGCCTGTACGAGCCGCCTTTCCGGCTGGCAGTTGGGCCAGGCTCCGCTCTGTGTCCTGAAGTCGTCTCCGGTTGGGAACAGAAGTTCCTAAGATCTGTTCCGGGTCACTGGTTCGGGGTGGACAGGGCAGGTCAGGGCAGGGGGTGCCCTTTCCGTGTGCACTCCGCAGAGATCCCTCTGCTCCCCAGCAGCCTAGGTCTCCCATTCACCAGTTTCTCAGCCTGTAAGAGCCGCCTTTCCGGCTGGCAGTTGGGCCAGGCTCCTCTCTGCGTCCTTAAGTGGTTCCTAAGATCTGTTCCCAGTCACAGTTGCTCAGCCTGTAAGAGCCGCCTTTCCGGCTGGCAGTTGGGCCAGGCTCAGCTCTGTGTCCTGAAGTCGTCTCCGGGTGGGAACAGTAGTTCCTAAGATCTGTTCCTGGTCACTGGATCGGGGAGGACAGGGCAGGTCAGGGCAGGGGGTGCCCTTTCTCTGTGCACTCTGCAGAGATCCCTCTGCTCCCCAGCAGCCTAGGTCTCCTGCTCACCAGTTGCTCAGCCTGTACGAGCCGCCTTTCCGGCTGGCAGTTGGGCCAGGCTCCGCTCTGTGTCCTGAAGTCATCTCTGGGTGGGAACAGAAGTTCCTAAGATCTGTTCCCGGTCACAGTTGCTCAGCCTGTAAGAGCCGCCTTTCCGGCTGGCAGTTGGGCCAGGCCCTGCTCTGCATCCTGAAGTCCTTCTATTTCTTTATCTGTGTTCTTCTGTGATTTTCTAAGCAAGTTCTCCACATGCTTCTCAAAAATATTCAACATTATCATGAAGTATGATTTCAAGTCTATGTCTTATTTTTCTGGTGTATTGGGAAATCCACTACTTATTTTGGAAGGAGAGCAGGGTGTTGTTCTTGCCAGGTTTTCTTGGTTTCCAATGCTTAGGTTCTTTCCCTTTCTTCTTTCAACCTTGTTATCTGTCATTATAGGTGATCCTGTTGTCTCAGACAGGAGCCTACCTCTCCTGTGGGTCTGATAGCCCATGTGCTCAGGTATGAAATTGCTTCTGGGGGTTTGGCTCCTTGTGGGAAGGCAGTGAGTTCTGTTTGAGGTGACTTTGTTATGTCTTCATGGGTACAGGTGGGAGAGCACTTGAGATGATGTCTGGGAGCTCATCGGTCTGGGTACAGATTTTGATTCCTGATGGTGGTCACCAGGCCCTTTCTCTGAGATGGAAAAAGACTTGATCCCAGTGTGTACCATGCTATCTGCGCTCTGAGAACTCCAAGTGATCCATCCAGTGACAGCCAGTAGGATGTCTGGCAGGTTCCCTGTAGGCTTGGAAACTAGAGCCATTTGAGGCTGTTTTTGGAGCACAGCTGTATACTGGCAGGTTCTGAGGCCTGTGGGTGGTCATAAGGCTCTTTGCACATGGTCTCTTTTCAAGGTAGATGTCCCAGAAATGGCTTATGATAGAGGTGACTAGGAGAGAAAATCTTGAACAACGGTTTGTATCTTGCCTCTGAGTTTTTCTCATTGTCTAATTTGTATAGTTATATATGAGTTTTTTTCACACTTCTCACTTTCAGATGAGGCTATTTTGTGATTTATCTATGTGCATGTTTGATGGGTGTTTTTTGCATGGCTTATAGTTTGCTACATTACTTGTGGTGATATCATCTATTCACATCAGTCTTGGTCCTAAATACACACACACACACACACACACACACACACACACACACACATCACACACATCATTCAGTTCATATAGAATGTTAAGCCAAAGGCTGCATAGCAGACCTCAGAGGCCTTACTGATTTTACTAAAGCTCTTCCAAAGATAAATAGCTGTATACCTGCAAACAAGTATAATCTGTATTAGAATGGTAACATACATATATAACACATCTCAACTAACATACTTAGTAGCTCATGAGCCAAAAATTACCTTTTACAACAGTAATATCAATAATTCAACTCAGTTTCAACTCTTAGATGTTTTTTTTTAATTGCAAATAATCAATTTGCTCAAAAAACTCAGTAACTGGATGTTGTAGTGAAAGCCTGCTAGTTTAGAAACAGAAAATACACAACTCACCCTTCTCTGCAGCCCACATCCTTAAAGGATCTTAACCTCCATGACCCCCAAAATTCTTCAATCTTAATGTACCTCTCTTCTACTTTCTGCATGCAATCTCTATCATTCCTCCATTGATTCCTCATGATTTACCCTACATTAACTCTATTACATCATTGTGTGCTCCACCTCTTGACCTATGGTTGACATTATTTAATCTTGGATATAATAACTTGAAAGCCCACTAGATTAAAGATCTTTGCTATGGCTTAATTACACCAAAACAGAAAAAGTATTTTTTCAATAAATACCACACTCATGGGATCACTGTGCAATAAACCATACTGAAACAAACTGTGTTAAGCTCTGATGAGAAAATATTTAGACCTGGAAATCTATAGATGGGCTCCCTTGCCATAGCTACTGAAAGTTGGTCTTCTGGAGCTTTTGCATTGTAAGCTAAGATGAACTAATTTTTGAAGAATTAGGAGACTCTCTAGCAAGACACTAATTCAACACATTCCTCAGGATATGCACAGTTCATTTATTAAGATATTTCTTTCTTGATATCTCATATCAGCAGACAGTTACCAATTTTCACAAGAATAGTATATCTCACCAGTAAAAATTGATCCACCCTTTTTTTATCATGCTAATACATTTTATTTAAATATCTTCTACATAGGTGTAGCACTAAAGCGCTTCTAGGCATTAATAGAGTTTCACAGAAATAGGCCAAAAAGATTGACCAAAAAATCTTGTGTTATACTGATTCTCCAGATATGATGTAAAATTATGTGTAGAAAGACTCTTTTGCTATCCTTGAGAATTCCAGAGAGTCCCATTTGAAATGATACCATGAAATTGGCATCTGTTCAGACAATTCAAACCTAATAACAACTTAACATCCATGTCAATCATAGTTACTGAAAGTTCACCCAAATTCATAGGTGAATGAATCCCTCTTTGTTTCCATTTTTATTTTAATATCACAACTCTTTGGTTAATATTTGTGGGGCAGATAGGCCATGTTTGGAGCCCAGATTCCTGATTAAGATTTGTCAAAGGCCCCAGGAATAAAAACAAGAAAGAAGGAGTTCCTGGTCTCTAGGGAATTAAGAAACCCTAACACTACCATAAACAGTACATGATTTTTATGCTGCCACCACTAGGCATTAGTCACTCCCCAAGTCCCCTCCCCTGCAGGCAGATATGACTGCCGGTAAGCCCTAGGCAGAAGCAGGATCACCCAAAACTATGTAGACAAGTTCTCTCGAAGTCCTGCGTCCAAGCCAATAAAAAGCTGGTGGTCAGACACTTAACCATTTCAAAACTGTACTTATACAAACGTTGAGCAAAAAAGTAAGGTAACACATGTAGAAATTATTCCTCTGCCTGAGTTCCCCTGTTTTAACAGAGCTGCTTTCACTTTTCATTGGGAAGATATATTTTTTCTCCTGAAATGTCTTACATACTGTACCAAGGTTTCTCTCAGGCTCCATTTACCCTGCCACATACAGCCAGGATCAATAGCAGGGCACTCAGGCCTGGATTTTTATGCCCAGCCTGGATGGTGGGCATAAAATCTTTCATGGTGTTGAAATGTTATACAATTCACCATATATATGTAGTGAATGTCAAAATAGTTCTGTCCAACAGTACCTGGCTAAGGCTCACTTCCTAAATATCATGTGATCTATTGGGAAAAGGTCCAGTAGATACAGAATGAAAATTATAAACTATGAGAATATATCTATAGGGAGAAGTAAATGAACTTACATGTTCAGAGATAACCCTCCCAGTTCTCAAGCTGAGATGCCCACACTTATGAAGTGATCTAGGTCCAACGAGACAGAAATTGTATGTATGCTGAAGCTCTAAAATATATTTTATCAATAGGAAAGGCTTAAAACTTTGATCCAGTAATGGATATATATATATATATATCCGCCCTCACAAAACCTTACTGTTACACAAGTGTGTGTTTTCTACTGTAATTATTTATCTGAAAATGAATTTAAGGACACTGTCATTACATGTACCCTGTACATCTTGGAAGTGTTAGAAAATCTCAGCTTATCTCCTCAGATACCTATAAGCAAAAGTCCCTGTCCCTGGGTTCTAGTCTACTGAGCTTCCCTGCTGGTCCTCAAAGCTCCTTCGGGAACGCTTGTGTCTAGGTTCACCATGAGGTCTTCTCACTTGTGTGCGTGTGTGTGTGTGTGTGTGAGTGTGTGTGTGTGTGTGTGTGTGTGTGTGTGTGTCAGTGTCTGTGTTTCTGTTTGTGCAGAGTCTAAATGGGGACTTTGTTCCTCTCATGTTAAACGCACATGTGAGCTGTGGAACATGTGTATACAGAATCACACCAAATCCTCTGTAAGAGATGGAGTCATTCTTAGCTGCTGAGACATCATCTTAATCCTTTTGACATTATCTCACTCTGCAAGTGGCTGTGTTCAGTTGTTTTCTACAAAGTTTTCTAAGCATTGTTTTGGAGGAAGATTTGGTGTCTATTACCTTTTTGCTATTTGTGTCATTTTATGATGTCCCAGAGTTTATCTATTATGGGCACTTCACATTTTTATACCATGGAATAAAAAATAGAACATTTACTTGAAATGACTTCTCTGGTAACTAGTTAAAAAGGTAATGTATTTTTGACACCCTTAGTTATTCTTCCCCTTTTGATTTCCCTGTGATAAAATCAGATGGATAACCCCTCTACCAAAAATAGTTTTCAAAACACCGCAATAAACAAGTATGAGTCTGAAATAAAACTTTGTTGACATTGGACTCAGAGACCAGTATCAACACGTAAAAGTAGCACACAAGAGTCAGTCACAATATGTTGTATTAGAATGGAGGTGATGAATCAGCTTGAGACAGAAACAGCCATTTCTGTCTTCAGGTGATAATCTTCTCAGTTACCTTGAGCCCAGTCAGGATGTTAGAGGAAGTTACGCTATTCCTGAGAGAGTGTTCTCACCTCCTGAGATCCCTATAAGCAGAAGTCCCTGTACCTGGTTTTCATATCCATGGAGCTCCCCCTGCTGGTCCTAAGAGCTTCTGCTAGGTGGTTTCTGTCTAGGCTCACAATGAAGGGTTCTCACTGTGCCATGCACAGTAGTACATTCCTCTGTCTTCAGATCTTAAGCTGTTCATTTGCAGGTAGACACTATTTTTCGAATCACTCTTGAGAAGGTAAATCTGCCTTTCACAGACTCTGAATAAGATGTTGCATAATTTATCCTTTGTTTTTAATTTCAGCAACCCACTTCAGCCCCTTCTCAGGAGACTGGCGAACCCAGTTCATCCAGGCATTAATAAAAGTGAATCCAGAGGCTGCACAAGAGAGTTTCATGGACCCTCCGAGTTTTTCGAAACCTCCCCCAGACTCTACCAAGTTCACCTCACATTGGACACCTGCAAACAAAAAGAATATTTTCAATAAGTGGTAAAAATATCCACTATCCTTCTCAGTCACCTCCAGTCACATTCAATATATCTTACTATCTATGAATTACCTTTAAAAAAATATATATATAAACAAAGCTTAGTCGCCAGTCCATGGTGAATGTTCTCTATTAGTGCTGGTCACGGAAGAGGCAGACTTGTGAGTTCAGTGCTGAGTGCCTCTGTCAGAACTTTTAGGGTCAGGGCTGTTTTCATACACAGATAGGAACATCATTTGCATGTCTCTGAGGTATATCATGAGCTCAGGGCTGGGAGCATTAGAGAACTAAATTCATACAGAAGTTTGAGAAAAAAAAATAAAGTGTTATTATGTCTTTGGCATGTCATTAATGTTACGGTATTGCACCTCAGTTGAATGAAAGATTTTATTTTATTCCCAGTACTGCATGGATAGGTAAGTGGTGGACACAGAAGTATCATGTTTAAGTGATGTATGGACTATATGATCTGTGTGTCAAAAAGAAAAAAAAAGTATAGATAGAAAAAGAAATCTCTTTTAGAATTTATTTTAGTTACATATAGTGATATAAATATTTACCCTCACTCTATTATGCTTCTTATGTGCAAACACTCTTGACATTCTAGCAGAGCAATCAAACAAAACTCATAAGGAAATTAGACAGGAAGGAACACAAACAGTAAGATTTAGGAAGAGTTTTTACGCACCCATGAATCAGGGCTGCCTACTTTAAAATAAAGTAGCCAAAGGTGGCTGATCATTTGCTCAATGTAACAGCACAGCATGAATAAAGCTCAAAATTAGTCAGAGAAATTCATAAAAGTAATATGAATTTTACTTGAGATTATTTTTGATCCAAAAACTGCCCAAACACTGACAGTCTGTGTGTGTCACATAGTTCCTCCAGATCTGAGTTTCCAATCCAACATGGAAGCTCTCTATTTCAAAGCAATGACTAACTCATTCTGACCTCCCTGATGCATTAGGTAAGGCTAACTTTGCATTCTGTAAACTTCTGTTATGATGGTCCCCAAGGAATGACCTTTTTCTCATCAACAGCTAGGTTTGTTTTTTCTCACAGAAAAACCCACCTGACCCATTAAAAGTGCCCCTTTCCTGCACCACCAGGTACTTTAGCACCTTCCTCTCCCACAGTCTCCTAATTTCCCATGACCTCTTTCACCTTTCTCTCATGTGGTTTTTCATCTTCCATGTATTCGGAACTCTTCTCCATGATCCTGACTCTCTGAACTACTGAGTACACATTGCTATCACTTACCTCATAGGAAACCAGTGTTCTAGATACTTGCCTGCAAGTGCTGACATACTTCCTGGCATTGCCAGCTTTATTCACCCTCATACCTTTAAATATGTGTGTACCTTCCATGTGGTGCAAGAGGCTCCTTTTGAAGGCAAATGGAAGGGGAGCAGGGATGGGAGCAGGGCAGGGGTAAGAGATAACATCTCAAATGTAAATACATAGTATCTAATAAAAAAGAGGTCATCTCCATGTCTCTTGTATTACCTATATAGCAAAAATTGTAAAAGACACTACAAAAAAAAAAAACTTCAGCTAAATTTATTTGATGAATACAGATAGCTTGCAATTCTACTTTAGGGACACATTGAAGTGATGGGACATAATACCAAATTTGTCTTTGTGGAGAAGGCAATTTTGGTTCAATATCCATATATCAATCATTATAATACATTGAATAAATACAAAGACATAAAGTATAATTATTTTCATTTATGCTGAAATGGTACTTGAAAAATTTCAACCTGCCTTCATGAAAATTATATGGAGTCTTCTGGAATCAGTGTAATGAACCTCAGCCTAGTCAAGCCTATGTAGTACAAAATTAAAGCCAAAAGTATATTAAATGAGGACAAACTGAAAGCATTTACTCTAAAACTAGAACAAAACCTGCCCTTTCTATTACCCTATTCAGGGGAGTGTTATTGGGCTTAGATACAGCACTTAAAATAGAAAATGTCATAATGTGTCAATAATAGGGATGAGAGGAACAAAACTCCTCCTAATTCCAGAGAACATCATGCTTTACTTGGAATACACTACTGAATGTAACAAATTCTTTCAGACATAATAAATATAGTAAAGCTCAGAATACAACTCCCAGTGCACAAACAAATGTAACAAAAATAACCTGCAAAATGAGCTTTTACTGCTCCATAATAAGTAATCCAATGATAATGGGATCCAATGATACACACACACACACACACACACACACACACACACACACACACACACACACAACGTGAGTATTATATATGTGTAAATAAATATACGTGTGCATATACATAAACATATGACCAGAATTTATCCTTCCTCCTTTACTCCAAGACTCTCCTCACAACCTCAGCTCATTCTCTCCTCCTGCATATCTTTTCAGAAAAATTAGTCTTCCTTTCAAGATCAACCATTCTAAATCAGGTCTCTGGGCCTTCCAGGCTCTGTGCTCTGTATCACCAGGCAGTGTTAAATTGATGGATCTCCCTCTTATTGCATAAATCTCAAGCTGTGCAAGTGATTCATTATCTATTTATGCAAGTTTTGTGCAATGTAGCTGAGGATCATCTAGGTTATGTCCAGTTTATATCACAAATGAAATTGCTATAAAGATAGGTGAGCAAATGTCCCATAGTATGATGGAAAACCTGTTTGGTATATGACTAGGTTTGATATAGATTTATCTTAAGTAGTCACACTTTTCTTAGAAAGTACCCTATTGGTTTCCATAGTGACTGAATTGTACAGTTTTACAGTGCAACCTGCAACAGAGTAATGATACCTTCGCAAGCATAGCTGCAACTTGTGTTTTTTGATCTTAACATTTCTAGTAGATTTAATATGAAATAAAATCCCAGAGTAGTTTTGATTTGCATTTTTCTGAAGAGTGATGAACCTTTTTACCTCATTCATATTACCACAATGTTGAAAACTGTATGTTTGGTCTGTACCTGATTTTCTTCATTAATTGATTATTCATTCATTTTACATTCCAAGAGATCATAGCCACAGATCCATCTTTTTTCTTCCAATCACACCATTATGAATACCTTTTCCCAATGTGACCTTCCTCTTCCTCAGAGAAGGGAAGGACCACCTTTGGTATCACCCCACCCTGGAACATCCAATTGCAGTGCAAACTCTCATACAGAAGCTAAATAAGGCTGTTCAGTTAAGGCAGGACAATCCACTCACAGGAAACACAGTCATAAGATAGGCTTTACTCCAATTCTTAAGAGACCCAATTGAAGACCAAGTTGCATGTCAGCTAATAATTTCTAAGGTCATAGATCCTGCTGTTGCATATATTTGGTTGATGGGAGAGGCTCTATACCTGCACCAGGTTAGTTGATTCTGTAGTTGTTCTTCTAGTTTCCTTCCCCCCTCTGGCTTACTCAATTCTCTCCCGAAACTCTTCACCAAGACTCCCTTAATATTTTCTGGTGTTTGGATATGATTCTGCATCTGTTCCCATCAACCCCTTGATAAAGTCTCACAGAAGAACAGATATGCTAGGCTTCTGTCTGCAATATTATCAGTCTCATTAATAGTGGCAGGAGTTTTCTCTCTTGAAAGTGAGGTGTTTCAAGTTAGACAAATCATTGGTTGTCTAATTCCCTAAACTTATGCTGTGTCTTTACACTTGCACATTTTGTTGGTGGGAAAGTTTTGTGAGTTGATTGGTGCCCTCTTTCCTCCATGGGAAACTCCAACTGGCTGGAGGAGGTGGCCATTTCCATCTCTATATCCCCAGGTGCAAGGAGTCTCAGCTAAGGCCACCGTGTAGACTCATGCTAGTTTACATATCTTAGCTGAGTGTCCAGGTAATCCCAGAGAGTAACCTCACTTACTTCTGTTCTCCCTCCAAGCACTCTGCCTGATACACACCTAATCCCTAGTCCTGCATCTCTTTTCATCCATTATCCTACCCACTCCCTCTCTTAACTCAGCTCCAATGACTATTTTGTTCTTGATTCTGAATGATATTCAAGCATCCTCCCTTAGATTCTCTACAGTACTTGTTTTATAGGGTCTGAGGATTGTAGCATGGTGTGTGCTGTGCTTCATAGCTAATGTCCTTTAATAAGTGACTATGTACCATGTGTGTTTTCTGGGTCTAAGTCAATTCACGTAGGACCTAGTTGTAGAAGTCCATGGCACATATCCAAACAATTCTCCTCTAAACTACAAGGGCATTTGCTCAACTAAATTCAAAGCATATTTACATGTAAAATAAGACAATGGAAACAACCTATATTTCCTTCAACTTAGAAATGGAAAAGAAAAATGGGGTACACCTACACATTGGAATACTACTCAGCTATTAATAGTAAAAAAAATGAACTTTTCAGGAAAAATAGATGGAATGGTACATTATTCTTAACTAAATTATTTTGTTCGTGAATGTATATTTTTTTTAATTTTTAAAATATATTTTGGATATAAGCCCTCAGTCATATGTGGAGATGTAAAAATATTTTCTCATTTTGGAGACTGTATTTTTTTCCTTCTGACAGTATTTTTTTTACAGAAACTTTGTAATTTCATTAAGTCCCATTTATTAATTACCTATATTAGTGACAGCACAAACGGATATATTGTTCATAAAATTGTTCCTTGTATAAATGTAATCTGACCTATTCCCTACTTTTTCTTCCGTCTTGTTTAGTGTATCTGGTTTTATATGAATGTTTTCATCTAACTGGACTTGAGGGTTTTGCAGGGTAATATATATGGATTATATACATATAATTTTCACTTTTTAATATATCCAGTTATACTTGGACCATTATTAAACATGTTTCTTTTTCAATTGTATAATTATGGATCCTTTGTCCATAGTGTCTTGGATTACTTCTGGTTCCTTAATTTTATTTCACTGTTCATTCTTTCTTATTGTGACAAAACCATATAGTTTGATTACTATTTCTCTGTAGTACAACTTGAAATAAATAATAATTATATTGCTTTAATGAACATGACAGTTCAGATATGATTTTTTGTTTGTTTTGTTTTCTGAAGGAATTTGAATATTCTCTTTACAGGTCTGTAAAAATTTTCTTATAATTTTGTAGGAAATGCATTATATCTATAGATTGCATTTGGAAGATGGCCACCTTTACTATACAAACCCTATTCGTCCTTGAGCTTGGGAGACATTCCATTACACAATATCTTCTCCAATATCTTCCTTCAAAGCCTTGAAGTTTTTTTTTGTTTTCTTACAAGTCTTTCCCTTCCTTTTTTGTTTATATTATCTTTTATATTAGTTATGACTATGATGAAGGGTGCAGTTTTTCTAATTTCATTTTAGGCCCATTAGGCCTTTCTACTTCATGTGGCTATTGAATAATTTCACTCCTGTTTTTTCTTATATTAAGCTATTATATCATAAAAGGTTTCTGGATCCAAGTGTAAGACCTACATAACATGGTGGAACACTTGAAACCAGCAAAATAAAATAGAAAAAATTTCCACTGTAGATTAATTGGGAATAACCGAGAAGGGAAAAGCATAGCATAGTTATCTGATTGGAGACTTGATAAGGAGGACAGTTTCCAACTAAGAAGTGGGTAGAATAGCAGTAAGAAATCTAAAAATATTGTGCAAAATCATATTAACAATTTACCTTAAAATTGTATAAATAATGTAAGTGTGAAGATTACTGAATTAGTTTAAGTGGATGTATTTCATCTAAAATGGCAGTGCTAACTTTAAGAGTCAAATACCAGTTGAATCTCTGACATTGGCCTTGAAATAGCTTCTGTTAAGTTCTTAGTCATGGTTGTCTAAAATACTTCCAAAAATATCCTGATTTTGTTCTAATTGTATAGCAGATAGAGCTTCATATGTTATATCATGTACAGAATACTTTTGGATCATTTATGAGAAATTTGGGTATCTGAATCTCAGAGAATCTTTAATTTTGGAAATTACACAGATTTTGATAGTGGTTTCAACAACTTCTCTTAACACAAGCACTTGTTAAGAATTCTTCTTCGCGATAGAGGAACACTTCTCCACTGTTGTTAGGGTTGTAAAGTGATACAACCACTCTGGAAATCAGTCTGGCGATTTCTCAGAAAATTGGACATAGTACTACCTGAAGATCCAGCTATTCCACTTCTTGGCATATACCACAGAGACACTCCAATATGCAACAAAGATACATGCACCACTGTCACGCGCCCCACTTCCTGCCTGCAGAAATAATGTGCAACAACAGGATTATTCTACGAACAACCTTTATTGTACAGCACTCTGAGCAGGGGACCACATGGGAAGAAAATGCACTGCTTATATATGCCCAGGAGACTCATGTCGCTACCTGATTGGTGTGCCCTCCAGTAACTCATTAGTATGCCCCGAGAGCGGGCAGTGACGTCTGTGGTACATGCGCACTATGTTTCTCGGGCTGGGCAACAGCTCTGTTTGCTGAGTCATCAGCGGGAAGCCGACGCCATCTTTGGGTGCGGAACAAACAGCTCCCAATATTTCCCCCTTTACTCTTAAATAAAAACATGGCCGATCAACCATCAGGCTCTTGTTAGATCTTTAGGATTCAAGACCATGATCAGCAATAGTTTTGGGTAAGGCACCTTCCTGCGTGCAATGGGAATGAGCCCTGCATGGTGCAAAGGCTGCCTATGTGTAGGATACCCATTCCTGGTGCAATGCCTCAAAGGCTCAGGGTGCAAGAGCTATCCAGACATAGACCCAGCACTATTCCTAAAGCATATCTTATAATTTTGGGTAAGGCACCTAACTGCGTGCAATGGGAATTAGTCCTGCAGTGTACAAAGTCTGCCTATGTGTAGGATACCCATTCCTGGTGCAATGCATCAAAGGCTCAGGGTGCAAGGGCTATCCAAACACAGACCCATAAGTTTTAATAAGCCAAACAGAGGGAGAGGTGGCCATTTTGAGTGCAGCAAGAGCTTGTGCTATGACCACTTTGTCACGTTGTTGTTGAGTACAGAGTTTGCACACTATCTAGAGCAGAAACACAGTCTCTCCCCACAAAAGCATGCCAAAAATTACTTGTTACAGCAAGAAATCTATTTTCTCTTAACCCTGCTATCTCAGTGTCTAAGGGAAAGTATGGTATATGAAAGGTTTTATAGGTGCCAAAGAAAGGAGGAAATAGTTTTACATTAAGGCAAATGGACATCGGTTTTGGAAACACCGACAAAATCTCCCATCTCGGTTCCACTTGAATTGTCATGCAGGACAGGCTCATCAGAAGCTGGTGGAACAGCATCTTGTTCTGGTAGCACTCGACGTGTTAGACATTCTGGGATCCAAATCAGGCTTTTGTCTCACTGTGGAAACACACAAATAGCTCCTCTGGAGCATATTAAGATAGGATCCGGGCCTTTCCAATTATCAGTGAGGACATCTTTCCATTTTGCTAACTCTTGAGGTGGAACGGGCCATTGTCCATGGCACTTGGCAGCTGAATGGGCATGATTATCCAAATTAAAAATATTTAAGGTAAGAAGTATAGTAGAAATGGCAACTTTGGGTGTGGGGGCACCTCTTCAATTTCCCCTTTTGGTTTGTTTAAATAAACCTTTAGGGTGTGATGATTGTATTCAATGATGCCTTGACCCTGAGGATTATAAGGCAATCCTGTCAGAAGTGAAACTCCCATGTGATGGCAAAATTGCTTGAAATTTGCTGAAGTATAGGCAGGACCATTATCTGTTTTTAACACTTTAGGTATGCCCCATGCACTCTAAGCTTCAAGACAATGAGTAATAACATGAGAAGCCTTTTCTCCCGATAAAGGAGAAGCAAAAATGACTCTTGAACAGGTATCAATGGACAAATGTAGAACATACTGAGATAATTGTTTAGAATAATTTGCAGCTTTAGTAAAATTTGCATACTGAATACTGGTCACACATAATCTTGAGAAGTTCCATTGGCAGCCCAGATGGGCAACCTGCCACAATATATCTATCTGTTTTTTAACCAGATCAATTTTCTAAGGTATTATTATAAACAGTTCTTAGATTAGAAGAAAAGGTAAAGAGGCCCTTAACTGCCCAACGTACTCCCCGAGATTGACAGCTAATCCAAGGATGCAGGGATGAATCTCTTCTTCCTGTATAGAAGAGTGACCACTTAGGTTGGGCTGGAATAGACAAATTACCCTTTGGCTGGTAAACAGGCCAGCAACTGGCAATCCAGGTGGCATCAGCCTATCTAGGTTTTTTTGTATAATTAGCAGTGACTCTATAAGTTTGGACTGACTTTGTCAACTCTTTAACTTGCTTATGATCGAGGCGGTGATCATCCTCCAACAAGGGAAATATTTGCCTGAAGGCATGGTGTGTCTCTGGTGAGCAAAAGAACTCACACTTCCTCTCTGGGTAGAGCAGAAGAGCAGAGATGGCAGCTGCTTTACGAGTTTTCAGTTTCGATATAGAAGTTCTCTGTCTTTGCTGAAACTGTTCTTCCTCAAATTCCCCTGCCTCCTCCTCTAGATCTTCCTCCTCAGATTCAAATAATTTAACCTCTAATTCCTCTTCTGCCTTTCTGAAGCTATTTGCTCTTTTTGTGGATACAAAGTATCCTTTCCAGGAAACTTGTACTTCGTTTCCCGGGGCACAATCATCTCTTCTCCCAGCGGTCATTCCACCTTTTGGTTTTCATTTAGTTTTATTTTGAAATTTGCTCCGTTTCTGACTTGTTTTGAACATGCTTCTTGTAACCTACCTCTTTTACCTTTTGTTCCTTGTGCGCTCCCTATTTTATTTCGCTCTGTTTATGACCCACTCTCTTGGTGCTGCATGATAACTTTTTATCTAGCTAACTTCCACAACAGTATTGTTACAACAGTTACCATGAACAAAAATAATATTCTTTCTACTGCCAGAGGGAATCCAAATAGGGACATGCCTCTGTTTTTAGCACACTCTCTTGGTGCCCCGTAAATCCAAAGAGGGACAGATCTCTCAGAGCTTACCTATTTACCTTTTCGCAGTTCTGAGTCCACTTCAGCGGACTGAAGGGTCCCCTTGGCGCCAGTGGTCTTCAAGGCTTTCCGGGTTTTGGCACCACTTGTCACACACCCCATGTCCCGCCGGCAGGAACGACGTGCGACAACAGGATTCTTCTGCGAACAACCTTTATTGTACAGTACAAGAAAAATGCACTGCTTATATATGCCCCGAGACTTGTGTTGTTATCTGATTGGTGCATCCTCCAGTAGCTCATTAGTATGCCCTGAGAGCGGGCTGTGACATCTGTGGTATATGAGCACTATGTCTCTTGGGCCAGGCAACAGCTCTGTTAGCTGAATCATAGGCGGGACATGGCGCCATCTATTGGTGAGGCACCAATGGCTCCCAACACACCACACTGTTCATAGCAGCTCTATTTATAGTAGCGAGAAGCTGGAAAGAACCCAGATGTTCTTCAGATGAATGAATACAAAAATTGTGGTACATTTACACAATGGAGTACTACTCACCCATAAAAATAATGACTTAACCAAATTTTTAAGAAAATGGTTGCATCTAGAGAATATCATCCTGAGTGAGATAACCCAGTCACAAAAGAACAGACATAATATGCAGTCACTGATAGTGGGATGCTAACCCCAGAGGCTCAGACTGCCCCAGAAACAACTCACAGACCGTGTGAAGTTCAAGAAAAAAAGAAAAGAAAACAAAACAAAACAAAAAGTCATGCTCAATCCTTACACACCAAGAAAACGTTGACTAATTCCGGATTACATCCTGTTTACATCCAGATTACATGTACTTTTTGCTCACTGTAACTAGTAAGATTTAATGCAGAGTATCAAACCTTAAAAAAAGAAAAAAAAAAAAAAGCCAAGCACTGACACAATTGTATTTGTATATATTTATGCAAAAATGTTTATTTTTTTTCTTTTATCTTTGTTTTTTTTAAATAAAGTTAAAAAAAAAAAGACTTGTTAGAGCTTGTCCACCTAATAAACTAAAATCAAGAGGATCAAACAAAATAAAAAACAAGAAGAATTCTATTTCCCACACATTATTACAAGCATATGTTGGTGCTTTTATTCATTGTATGTGTTCTTACTGGTTGGAAATTAATTGTAAATAATAGTTTCATTTTGCCCTAATTCCATAAAAAAATTTAATAAATATATTAAACCATTCAGTAAATAGTATTATCAATGGCCAACATGTTTTTTGATGGACATTGATATCTAGAACTTATAATAGACTAAAATATGAATTATAGACCCTAACTAATATATTCAGTATATTTAAAATTTGCCTGAACCTATAATTCCCCAAAGAGGAAATATTAATTGATAATACATGTATAATTATATATTCAATGTTTTTAGGCACTCAGGTTTTTTGTCTAGGTTGGCCCCTACTTGCATACACTTTTTCCCCATTACTCCCCCTTCAAACCTTTTATCTGGTATAATCTATTTTAATTTAATGTAATATAAGTTTTGAAGACCATCCTATGAGGGAGGGGGCACTTACTGACTCGTTTTTTATAGTATGATAAACATATCTTACAAATACCAATGTCACAAGAGTCTAAAGAATGCACCATTCATAATGGATGTGTGCCTTCGCTATCAGTCCTGTGATTTTTTTTTTTGGCCCTAGTCCTGGAATGCTTACCAATGGGTATGTTAAAACTCCTTCCAAGTATTTCCATTTCTACTTAGGTTGTTGTTCTCACCTTGGGTCAGAAATCCATCATTTTCCCCTAAGTTTGAAACATATAATCACAGTTGTTGAGAGTATTTACAGTATGACCTCTGAGTACTCATCTCTAAATGAAACATTTGCTTCATGTCTTTATTGGATGACAGAGTACCATGTAACATGGAATAAAAAGAATGTTATCCCTGTGATGGGAAGGCTAATGCTATGTGACAATGTACTGTGGACATGCCATGGCCATCATAACTGTGAAGAAACAGAGGCCACTGCAACCTTCACAAAATAAATATGTGTGTGAGCATCAGACTGTGTTCATGTGTGTGTGTGTGTGTGTGTGTGTGTGTGTGTGTGTGTGCGCGTGCGCGTGTGTGTGTGTGGTGTGTGTCTATATGTGAAAACTTGGGAATATGAAAAAAGTCAGCAAGATGATTATAGGTATCACTGAATGAACCTGCAGATGAATAAAGATGTAATACATTCTACACATATATGGAACTGTAAAACAAGTTAAGGGATTTTTGCCCTAATTGTTCTATGGCTTTAGTCTGCTGAATATTTCCTTTGATGAATCATATATATATATATATATATTGCAGGTCATTAGGTGAGGTTTTTAATTGTTATCAACATAGAACCTTTATGCATTGTTTATATTGTGAGTTTTATACAAATGGCACAAGTTGTCATCTTGCTAGTAAATTATACTATAAAATTCTGAAATGAACAAATTAAAGAGGGTCTCATGAGGAACAAGGCTCATGACTGCAGGGCAGGTATTCTCCCTTATACCATAAGCAGTGGTTCACAGTGCAGCTGCACCATCTTTGAATACATGTCTCTGATATACACAGAATGAAACTCACACAAATCTAGTGTAGCACTATTGTAAATCATCAGAGATACGTTTTATGCAACCAAGAAGTTACATTACAATAAGATTTTACCTTAAGGTGAATAGTTAACATCATTGTTTACACAAACCATTCATATAGAGTATGTGAGTCAAGGGATTCTCACAGAAAAAAAAATGCTTCAAATCTGTCTTGCACAGTGATTCCTGGGAGTCTCTTCTGCTTTTAAGCTGATCATTTCAAGTTTTATGCCCATTGAAAGCAGAGTATTAGAGACATGTTGATAAGAATCAAAAACAAAAAATCTTACTCTGGAGACTCATAGAAGGCAGGCCTCACATGGAATATTTTGACAAAATACCTTTTGTGACACTTAATTTCTCACTCACTGGTCTGGAACACATGGCACAACACAAAACTTGTTATTGAATAATAATTGCACATTGTTATGGAAGGAAAGGAAAACACAGAGGACTCTAATAAATAACTCTAAATGTCGGAAGCAGACAAGCACCTTTCGAATTTAGGAAGATTTCAGAGACACATTATCCCACCGTATTGCTATGGAGGATTCTTACTCATGGTGGGACTCAGCTCAGTTCCCACTCTGAGGGTATGAAGCTTCACACAGCCCTTCTGAGGGAGCCCAGCTTCTGCCACTTTCTGTAAGGCACCCAGTTCATCCTGGGAAGCATGGGAACAAATACCAGCTGGGTACTGAGATTAGTCCTGGGCAAGTGAACTCTGGCTGGCACTTGTAACATAATGCCTAACAGGGTGCTGAGGTTAGAGCCGGGCCTGTGGGGCTGTTAGCCCACACCTGAACTATCAGGAACAGTGCCCAGTTGGTGAAAGGCATTTAAGCACGGTTCTCCTAAACTTCCATTAGAACAAAGGATCTCAGATGTAGAAGAATATTTTAACACATGTGCTTTATTTTCTGTGTGCTTCTCCCTTAGTTCTATTTCTTTTAAAATCAGCTCCGGATCTAACTACCTGCTTTCCCATTAATTTGTCTCCAAGGTTGGGAAGAGCTTGTTTACATATTTTAGGTGGTCCTCTTTTGTTTAGGGCTTACTTGCATTCATGTCTACTTACAGGGGAGGGACTTAAGTTGTGGCTGATCTGAGTAAAGTTTACTTCACCTACTCCTGTGGAGCTGAGACTTGGAGCATGGCTAGAGCTTGGTAATAATGTGTTAAGGTACCATTGTTTTCCAAATCCAAGAGTTCAGAAAGAAAGCATCTTCCATTTCTTTTTCTAACAACTTTATTTAAAAAACAGAGACACATGTACAGATTTTTAAAATCATTTTTGCATGAAACTATATGAATGAATGTGTTTGTGTGTGTGTGTGTGTGTGTGTGTGTGTGTGTGTGTATGTATGTATAGTAGAGGGAGAACCTTCATGGACGCAATGGAAAGGGGAGAGAGAATGGGATTATGGGAAAGGTATAACAGCTGAAATGTAAAAGCAGAGGAATTCCAATAAAATATTTGGGGGGGGATTTAATGATAATGAAGGCACAACATACCGAAACATATGAGAAACAAAGAAAACAGTGCAAAAATGAAAAATCATAGATCTGAGAGCCTCCAAAAAGAAACTAGAAAGAGCATACACAAGCTGCTTTGCAGTACATTTGAAAGCTCTAGAAACAAAATAAGAATCAAATACAACCAAGAAAAATAGGGAAAAGGAAAGAGTCAAAATCAGGGATGAAAGCAACCAAGTAGAATCAAAAAGAACTACACAAAAAATCAGCAGATCCAGGAGCCGTTTCTTTGAGAAAATCAAAAAGATAGTTAAGCTCTTAGCCAGACAAACCAGAAGGTACAGAGGTAGTGTCTAAATTAACATAATCAGAAATGAAAAAGAGGCATAAGAAAAGAAACAGAGAAAATTAAATAAAAAAATCATATCCTACTACAAAAGCCTATAGAAAACAAAACAAAATATCTAGATTAAATGAACAAATTTCTAGACATGTATCATTTAACAAAGTTAAATCAGGAACTGATAAACCATCTAAACAGCCCCATAAACTCTCAAGAAATAGAAGCAGTCATTAAAAGTCTCCCAACAACAAAAAGAACAGGACTAGATGTGTAAGTTACTAAAAGAAGAGAAAATATGTATGTTTTTGAAACTATTCCATAAAATTGAAACAGAAGAAACAATGTCCATATGTTTGTTGAGGCTACAATTATCAGTATACCAAAACCACACAACAAAGACTAGAATCTTAAGATCAATTTAGCTTATGCATATCTGTGTAAAAATATTCAATAAAATTTTCACAAATAGAATCCAAGGACACACCAAAATGAGCATTTACCAATCAAGTAGCCTTCATCCCAAGAATGTAGGGATCATTCAATATATGGAAATCAATCAACATAATCCTCTATATTGACAAATTCAAAGGAAAAACTCACAACCTTCACATTAGATGGTGAGAAATCATTTGAAAAAATTCAACACACTTTCATAATAAAGTCTTGGAAAGATCAGTAATTGACAGCCCATACATAAACATAGGAAAAGCAATATACAGAAGAACCTTTAGCCAGTATCCAACTTCATGGAGAGAGACTTGAAGCAATCACAATTAAATCAGGGCTCAGACAAGGCTGTCGACTCTCTCACTACCTATTCAGTATATTAATTAAATTTGTAACCAAAACAATTAATAAAATGGTGTCTTATGGATACAAATTGGGAAGGAAGAAGCCAAATCATTACTATTTCCAAATGATATGATAGTATAATTAAGTGACATCAAAAATTCAACTGGAGAACTCCTAAAACTAATAAATTACTTGAGCAAAGTGGCTGAGTTTAAAATTAACTAAAACAATCATCAGCCTTCCTCAACTCAAAAGATAAACAGGTTGTGAAAGAAATTATGGAAATGATACACCAGAATAGTAACAAATGATGTGAAATACTTTGGTATGACTCTAATTAAGTAAGTGAAATATCAGTATAACAAGAACTTCAAATCTCTGAAGAAAGAAATCAAATAAATCAGAACATGAAACTATCTCCATGCTCATGTTTTGAAGATTAATATAGTAAAATGGCCATGTAGCTGCAAGCCATCTACAGATTCAATGCAATCCCCATTAAAATTTCAACTCAGTTCTTCTACAGTTAGAATTGGCAAATTTATTTGTTATAACAAATAATTCAGGATAGTGAAAAGAATACTCAACAGTAAAAGGACTTCTGGGGAAACCACCATCCATGACCTCAATCTGTAATACAGAGCATTCATGGTAAAAATTCCATGGTGTTTGGACAGAGAGAGGAAGGTAGATCAATGGAATAAAACTGAAGACCCAGAAATTAACCCACACACTTGTGGTTACTTGCTCTTTGCAAAAAAAAAAACTGAAACCATTGAGGGGAGGGGAAGACAGCATTTTCCAAAATGGTGCTAGTTCAACTTGAAGCCACCTTGTAGAAGAATGCAAATTGATTCATTCTTATCTCCTTATATAAAGCTCCAGTCTAAGGACATACACATAAAACCAGATACACTAAAACTAATAGAACAGAAAGTGGGGAAGAGTCTCAAACATAGAGCACACGAATAAACAAATGGGGCCCCATAAAATTAAAAAAGATTCAGTAACACAAAGGACACTGTCAACAAGAAATTCAGCAACGAATATACTGGGACAATATTGTTAACCACCCTCCATTTGATAGGGAGATAATATATAATTTATACAAAGAACTGAAGAAGTTAGACTCCTGGAGACCAAATAACCCTAATAAAAAGGGAATATAGATGTAAAAAATAATTCTGACTTGAGGAATATTGAATGGCTGTGAAGCAGCTAAAATTGTCGAAAATTCTTAGTCATTAGAGAAATGTAAATCAAACAACCCTGAGATTTCACCAATCAGAAGGACTAAAATCAAATTCTCAAATGACAGCAGATGCTGGTGTGGATATGGAGAAAGAAGAATCTATTCCATTGTTGGCAAGATTGCAAACTGGTACAACCACTCTGGAAATCAGTCTGGCAGTTCCTCAGAAAAGTGGGCATACTACCTGAGGACCCAGCTATACCACTCCTGGGAATATATACAAAGGCTGCTCAAACATATAATGAGGACGCATTTTCCACTGTTTACATAGCCATAAAATGCAAATAACCCAGATGTATTTTAACATGGATATATATATAATATGGTATATTAAGAACAACGATACCATGGGCTTCTTGGGCAAATGGATGGACCTGGAAAATATCATCTTTTGTGAGGCACAAAAGAACTCACATGACATGCACTTGCTGATAAGTGGATATTAGCACTAAATTTTAGAATACACAAGATACAATTCACGGCGAACATAGCACTTAAAAATAAAGAATGCCAATATGTGGATGCTTCAGTCGTTCTTAGAAGAGGACATAAAATACTCACCAAAAGAAATACAGGGACAAAGAGTGGCACAGAGATTGAAGGAAAGGCCATCAGAGTCAGTCTCTGTAAAAATCCATCCTTTTTTTCAGACACCAAGTCCAGTCACCATTGCTGATTCCAAGAAGTGCTTGATGACAGGAGCTTGGTATGGTTGTCTCGTGAATGACTCTGCCAGAGCCAAACTGTTACAGATTAAGATGATTACAGCTAATTGTAATACTGAGTCAAGGCATCTAATGGAGGAGATAGGAAAGATCTGAAGGAGGGGGAAGAATTTTGAACCTCTTAGAAAGAACACTAATATCAACTAATGAGACTTCTCATAGATCTCAGGGACTAAACCTCCAATCAAAGAGTACATATTTGGGTAACCTTGACTCAAGTTGCATATGTTGTAGAGGATGGGGATATCTGCCATCAATAGGAGGAGAAGCTTTTGTTCCTGTGGTGGCTCATTTCTCCATTGTAGGGAAATGTTTGAATGTAGAGGAGGGAGTGGGTTTGGGGGAGGGGAAACATCCTCACAGAAGAACTGGTAATGGTTGTGGGAAATGTCAGAAATATTAAAGGGGATAATATTAGAAATGTCAATATATAAACTTCCAATAAAAATGAAAAATGTAGCTTAATGATTATTTATGCAAAATAACTGTTAGTTGATACCCAGTTTTGAAAACTACAGGTGTGTATTATCTATATAGTATTATTTTTCTGTAAATAACTAGTGAAAATAATTCAACTATTGTGTCTGTTTTATTTATTCATTGGGTGTCATTCATGTTTTATATAGAGGTTCTTTATGGCAGGTCAGAATTTTATCAACTGTCAAAACTAAAGGATCATATCAGGGAATAGCAAAAGATTGAGATATACCAGTGCTTCAACTCTGAGACATGCTCTGACATCCACCTATGGTTCCAATCCTCATTTACACAGAACATTGACATTCTATACTGATTGTGGGTGAGATTCAGCCTAATAAGCCTTAACTTTATCTCTGAATGAGTAAACATGGTGAGGTCCTAGGTTTGAATTGAGGAATTCACTCAACTCTGAGACACACTGTTTTCCTGGTAACTGGAGACACTTGTATTTTGCCATTTCTGTTTCTGTAGCTTTAAGAGGCACTGACTTGGAATTTAGCAAAATAACTGCAGGAAACTATGTCAGGCCTTGTGTATTTCAAGGCAATATTTTTAACTGACATGGGAGATGGTCTCCTGGGGCTTTCTTGTGGTTAATTGAGATGAATAAACTGTGGTAGAGGTAGGAAACACATGTGTTATCCCCTAACTGAACCTGTTTTTCAGAAGATGCACATTTCATTTAATTAATTATTTCCTTGTTGGGTAACATGTCAATAGACAGTCATACATTTCTATATGGATAATATATCTTCCCAGTAGAAATTGCTCCACCCTTTTTGTTTACCAAGCTGATATTTTTAATTCATTCTTGCAGAGATGTAGAATTATACTGTTTCATACTGAATAATAGATTCTTGCAGAAATAGACCAGAAAGAATGTATTAGCAATTGTGTGTTACTCAGATTCACCAGGAAAGTTGCAAGGTGGAATTCTGTGGAGGACAGAAGATATATTTCTCCTTGAAAAATACAGACATCCCCACCTAAAATGATGCCATGAAACAGGCATTAGTCCCAAAAATTTAAACCTAATAACAACTCAACCTGCATGATAATCATAGTCTTTTGGTGGTTCTCACAAATTAACAAGTAAAGTAATACCTCGTTTTTTGATAGTATAACTCTGTGGTTTATTTTTGAAAAGGAGATTCCTTGATGGTGTTAACATGCTATATATTTCACAGAAGAATTTATTAAACTTTGGATGCAAAAAATGTTTGTCCAAATTTACTTGGTGAAGACTCCCTTTCAGAGTGTCTGTGATCTGCTGGAAACGGTCCAGAGAATAAGGACAGATAACTATGTTCTATGAGAATGCATCCTTTGAGTATTTTTGAGAATTGAGAAATTCACTGGCATGTTCATACACAACGCAACTAGTTCTTAGCATAAGAGACTCACACTTCTGAGGAAATCTGGCTCCAATGAGAAACAAGACACACACACAAACACACATGCACACACACACATACAACACAGACCGACTAATCAAATTTTTCATGCTAGTACATCAATGACTGTGTCTAGAATGAAAAACCAATAATAGAGCATCTGCTTGATCCATTAAAAGATGTATTAGTCTATAGTATATTTCTGAATACTGAATAACTAGGCTATAATACCACCTAAGGAATAGTTCAGAAGTGGACATATGGACATCCCATGGGTAATGAGAGCAAGCAGGCAAAATGAAAAATTTCCTTTATCCATGTACTTTATAAAGGCAGTGCTCAGAGTATCGGCACCATCCCACTGGTGTGGCCCAGATGTAGGGTGAATACTTATTTCTTTGGTATGTTTTGTTATTTGGGATTTTGGGTTGTTCAAGATATATTTCAGTTAAAATATGCATATAGACTCTCACCCATAGCACTGAAACAACAGCAACAATACATTCCCAGTTGGGGGAAGTCTACTATCTTCCAAATCTACAAAGAACTACAAGGAAGTACCAGGAAAAAGAAATTATGAGTGCGATAGAAATACCTCGTCCCATGAAAAAATACATTTGATTATCTAACATATAATGGTCAGCCCTAAAAGCATTCACAAAAGTAACATTATACAGACTGAAAGACTGACCAGATCCTTTTTAAGTATGCAGGAACTGTGGTATTTTGCATATGCTTGGCTCACATAAAGTGGCACTATTAGAAACCATTGTCTTGTTGAATAAGTTTGACCTTTTTGGAGGAAGTGTGTCACTGTGTAGACAGGCTTTGAGGGCTCCTAATGGTCAAGTTTCTATCAGTGTAGGAAAAACAGTTGCATTCAGATCATGATAGACAACTCTAAGCTTCTTGGAGAGCACCATGACTGCCTGGATGCTGTCATGCTTTCCTCCATGATGATAGCTGACTGAAATTCTGAAACTGTAAAACAGCTCCATTCAAATGTTGGCAATTTATAAAAGTAATCTTCATATGGTGTCTCTCCATAGGAGAAAAAATATTAATTAAGGCAGAAGTTTATATGTAACAGCAATTATAGGATAAGAAGTCATAAATTTGATCAGAACTAGCAGAGTTATTTTAGATGGTTTGAGGGAATAAAGAAAAAAGAGCAATGACATGCTATATGTTTAATATTATAATCTCATAACATAAAATATAAAAAAATATTATATCTATTGATTATTAAGTGAAAATGGTTTCTCTTGACAAGGTTTCTTTGTGTAGGTATGATGGATCCAGAACTCACTCTGTAGACTAAGGTGGTCTAAAGCTCTCAAATATCTGTGTTTCCCACTCACTAGTTCTTGTGTTAAATTCTCTGCCACCTGGTCCCTATAGATATTTTCTGACTCTACAATTATGGTGCTTTTAGTTTTTTTCTTTCTTTTTTTCTACAAGAGATTGTAAGCACTGAATTGGGAAAAGCTTTGGTGTCTCTTTTCTCCTTGCTATTTGGATAAAAATATGCTACAATATTCAAATTTGTCAACAATAAGAAAAATGCAGCATGATGTATGAAAATGATCTATACTGTCTGTTAAACCTTTCTATAATCATAAAACAACTCAAAAATAAAATCTTTGCCACAACAAACCATTTATAAATATGTTCTTTATTTCACATGGTGAAGTGATTACTCTATTTAGTCCAGAAATTTTTCAGTCCTAAATTCTACTATGTCTGTTTCAACAGGGTTTCTCATTTTCTCTGTTGGATATTGCAAACACCTAACTTGGAATATAACAATATAATAAAAATTCTCACTATTCTTGATATATTTGCAAACATATGTATTTAAAATTATATATATATATATATATATATATATATATACATGTATGTATATACATATATTGAATTTTTCATTCATCTATTTGTCTATATACATGATTGTGTGTTTGTGTGTGTGTGTCTGTGTTCATGTATGTATGCAATCTAGAAGAGTGCTTTGTTCCTCTTAATTGAAGGCAAATGTGTGCTGTTGAATGTAGACATAGAGAATCAAACTCAGAGCCTGTGCAACAGATGAAGTCATTCTTAATAGTTGAGACACTATTTGAGGCCTATAAACAATTTATTACTCTGCAAATAAGGTGCTTTCAGTTTTTTTTTTTTTTTTTTTTGTATAAAAAATGTAAGCACTGAATTGGGAAAAGCTTTGGTGTCTATGTTCTCCTTGCTATTTGGGCCATTTCCTGATTCATTAAAGTTTGATCATTGTTCCCACTTCACATTTTTATATCATGGAATAATCAATAGAACCTTTATTTGAAATGAGCTCTCTGGTGACTAATTACAAAGATGCTATATTTATGTCACCTTTAATTGTTCTCCCATTTTCCTTTTCCTATTTTAGAGTCAGACAGCTAAGCCATCCTCAAACAAAAGTGGTCATCAGGACACTAGAAATAAGAACAATGAGTCTGGAATTGTTGACTTTGGACTTTTTGACTTTCAATATCCACTATCAACCTCTGAAAGCATCACATTATAACCAAGCAAATAATTTGTATTAGAATGGAAGAGATGAATTTGCTTAAGACAAACAGTTATTTCTGTTATCAGGTGCTGACAGATTCAGTTACAAGGAGCTCAGTCTGGATGGTAGAGTAAGGTAAATTACTCCAGAGAGAGTGGCTTTGTCTCCTGAGAAAGCTCTATGCAAAAGCCCCTGTCCCTATGTTTCATGACAATTGAGCTCCCCCTGCTGGTTCTGAGAGCTCCTGCAGGAAGGTTTGTGTCTATGTTCACAATGAAGGGTCCTCACTGTGGCTTGCACAGTAATAAATGCCTGTGTCTTCAGACCTTAAGCTGTTCATTTGCAGGTAGACACTAGTTTTTGAATCATCTCTTGAGATGGTGAATCTGCTTTTCACAGAATCAGCATAATATGTTGCATAATTATTAGCTTTGTTTCTAATTTGAGCCACCCACTGCAGCCCCTTTTCAGGAGACTGGAGGAACCAGTTCATCCATGCATCACTGAAAGTAAATCCAGAGGCTGCACAAGAGAGTTTCAGGGAATCTCCAGGTTGTGCCAAGCTTCCCCCAGACTCCACCAGCTTCACCTCACACTGGACACCTGCAAACACAGAGAATATTGTCAGTAAGCAGTTAAAACATTCAATATCCTTCTCACTCACCTCCACTCACATTCAGAATCTCTCATTACCTATAAATTACCTTTCAAAAGAGCAACAATAAAAAGAAAGCTTGGTCTCAATTCCATGGTGAATGTCCTCTATCAGTGATGGTGAGTCCAGAGTTAGGTGTCTCTGTCAGAACTTTTAGAAAGGGGGCTGTATTTTATGAACCAAGGGGACCATGATTTGCATGTCTCTGACCTGTATTATCAGCTCATGGCTGGAAGCCATTGAAGATTCAAATAATGCAGATGTCTGAGAAAAAAGGATGAAGTAGGATGATATCTTTAACATATCAATAAAGTCTTGGGGCTGCCCCTCAGGTGACAGAGGATTTTTTCATGCCTGTGACCTGCATTTATTCCCAGCATTGCAAGGATGGGTGAGAGGTGCTAGTAATTACCTCATAGGACAAGTATTCCTCTAGATATTGCTTCCAAGTGCTGATGGAATTCCTGGTTTTGTCACCATCTTTCAGTCTCTTACCTATAAATGGGCATGCTGAGTAAGAATTTAAGAAAACAACACATTTTACAATGGCCAAAAATAAAATAAAATGTCTTGTAATAGGCAAGCAAGTGAAAGATCTCTAAAACAAGAAGTTCAAGTCCCTGATTAACAATATCAAGGAAGACATCAGTAGGTAGTTAGATCTCCTATACTCTTAGACTGGTAGGATTAACATAGTGAAAAAATCTTTCCTACCTAAAGCAACCTACAAGTTCAATGATATTGACTTCAAAATATCAAGACGACTTTTTACAAAGCAAAAGAGAAAACCTCTTCATATGATCTGTGGATAATATCTTGGGTGCTCTGAATTATTAGTCTAATATGTAGTTACCAATGTGTAAATACAATATGTGTTCTTTTGTGACTTGGGTTTCTCACTCAAGATATTTTCTAGTTCCATCATTTGCCTAAGAATTCCATAAAGTCATTGTTTTTAATAGCTGTGCAGTAATTCATTCTGCTAATGTACCACATTTTCTGTACCCATTGCTCTGTTTAGGAATATCTGGGTTCTCACAACTTTTAGCCATTATAAATAAGGAGGCCATGAACATAGAGGAACGTGTATGTTGAACAGCTAACTGAAAGTTTCTGTGAGCCAGAATAATCAGCCTTTCAGATTCTGCATTTCAAAAGTCTTTCACGTAATTCAAAACTAGAAGGCTGAAAATGTGCTTTCATGTGGGAATAATAGGGGTCTGTGCAAGTAGATAATTGTCTCTACAACCTGCCTCAGTTCTGGAAGCCATGTTAGGCTTCCTATATCTAGTGATAATATTGTTCATTCTTAGATTTCTGTTGGAGTTGAAGACAAATTATAGTCCCATAAACTGTGCAGGGTATTTAACTGAGAGAAGATACTTAATTAGATAGTTTTCAGATGATATACAAACTAGACCTTATATAGCATATAGATTTTTAGCCTTTCTTGAGCTAGAGAGAACAGTTCCCTTTTTAATCAGACAGAAATGATGAAGTGAAAGATGACATGTTTATGCTTGAAGGTAGTACAAGATAAAATGAGGCTTGTCACTGGACAAGAAGGAAGGATTTGCAAAAACAAAGTTTTAAAAGGAGAGGGAGGAGGAAAAGGAGAATTTGCTAGGGGCAACAAGTAGGCAAACACAAACATTCTTTTTGTGCATAGAAACAGATTATGGATGTCACCAGTCAGAATAGCTAAGGTCAAAAATTCAGATGAAAGAAGACACAGGCCAGGATGTGGGGAAAAAAAAAAGGTGTGCTCCTCCATTGTTGTTGGAATTGCAAGCTGATACAACTCCTCTCAAAGTCAATCTAGTGTTTCCTCAGAAAATTGGATATTGTAGTACCTGGGGACCACCTGTGTCACTTCTAGTCATATATCAAAAATATGCTCCAACATATACCAAGAACACATGCTCCACTATGTTCATATCAGTCTCATTTAGCTGGAAAGAACATAGATGCCCTTCCACAGAGGAAGGGATACAGAAAATGTGCGGCATATACATGACAAAATACTTCTCAGCTCCTAAAAACAGTGACTACATTAAATTTGTAGGCAAATGGCTGGAACTAGAAAATGTCATCCTGAGGGAAGTAACCCAGGCAAAAAAGAATATACATGGAAGCCACTCACTGGTAAGTGGATATTAGCCCAAAAACTCAGAATACCCATAAAACAATTTACAGATAATATGACTGCATCACCTGGAGATTTATCCAATATGCAACCACCAAACTCAATAAATGTTGCTTATGTCAAGGCTTGCATAATGATAGGAACCTTATATTGATGTCTCCTGAGAGAGTTTGCTAGAGTCTGATACAGATGTGGATGGTTTGTATCTAACTCTAGGACTGAAAATATGGATCCCAATTCAGGAGCTAGAGAAATGAAGGAGCAGATGGGTTTTGCAACTCTATAGAAAGAACAACAAATTCAAACACCACACCCCTAAAAGCTCCCAGTGACCAAACCACCAATCAAAGAGTACACATATAGGGACTCATGGCTCCAGCTGTATACGTAGCAGAAGATGTCATTGTCTGGCATCTGGAGGAGAAGCTTTTGGTCCCGTGAAGGCTCAATTCCCTAGTGTATGGAAATGCCAGTGCTAATGCATAGAAGTAGTTGTGTAGGTGGGATTTGTTGAGAGCATATTCATGGTGGGATGGGGAGAGGGATGAGAGGAGAAAAAGAAGATAACATTTGCAATGTAAATACATAAAATAGGAAATAAAACCTAGGGCTGGTGATGAAAGGATGAGGCTTCTCATATCTCCAGCTCAGAATACCACTAATCTTGCCCACATAATATCTGAACCGGGGCCCAACATGTTACTAAAGTAACAGAGTCCATATTCTGAGGAATCTATAGGGCATGTCAAGCAGCGCCATCTTTAACCCTAGAAAAATAATAAGTTAAATTAGTACTATTGATATCAGTTAATGACCAGAGATATAGAAAAAAGATACTAAATTAGATTTAATCAAAGAAGTAATCTGCCTTCCTATGGACATGTGGAGATCCTTTTAGACAATCTGTCTTTATTTGCTGTAGATAAGTAAAACTAGACTATGAGTTTTTGTTTACTTAAGTGTTTTCAATTTGAAATAACTGGCCAAATTCATAGTATACTTTGCTCAGAGGTATCTATCACTTATTTAAAAATCTTTGTAACAAAATGCACTGACACACTTTATCAATTGTTGTTTTATTAAAGTATCACGTTAATGGAGGGATCCGTGATAAAGGATAGAGATACGGGGATCTTGAATCAGCCACCATTCTTTCTCAAATAGCCTTGAGAAAGTTTACAAAGACCATATAAGGTTGTGAAGTGACAGCCAATGCTATTGCTTTTTCTGAGTAAGTCCTCAAGCTATACTTCTCTGTCTTCTCATTCAGAGGGAAGTTTCTGGTTCCCTAGTATTTCTGACATACTCAGGATGTCGGTGCAACACTGTGTCTCTCTCACACAGTAATAGACCTCAGAGTCCTCAGAATCCAGGCTGCTGGGCTCCATGCAAGCTGAGCTATAGGATTTGTCTGCAGTCTGTGTGGCTTTGCCCTTAAACGTCTGTGCATATTCAGTAGCACTAATTCCAGGAATAATCTTTCCAATACACTACAGGTCACATCCAGTTTTCTTCTTCAACCATACTACATAGTAACTAGTAAATGTTCATCCAGAAGCCATGCAAGACAGCTTCACTGAGGCCCCAGGCCTCACCAGCTCTGCCCCTGACTGCTGCAGCTGAACATAGGAGTGGACACCTGTGGAGAGAAGAGCAGAGTGGATGCTGGTGCCACCCCCAATGACTGTCCTATTTAGAAGGTTGAATTTGTCAGTTCTTATTGGCAAGTGCTGCTTCCAGTAAGACTATGATCCATCTCCGTTCCATGGTAGGAATTTGTGTGCTCAGGGACTATTGAGAAGAAAGTGATCATATGCTGTTTTTTCGTGTGGTCATTCCTGTATTTATCACCATAATCTTTCATAATTTGCATACTCAAGAGCCAGCATCATTCTTATATAAGGACCTGGTCTAGTTAGAGATGAAGGAGGCAGCAGGATGCTTAGGTCCAAATCCTAATCCTGACTGAGAAAAGATCCTCTCCTGAGACCCATGCAAACCCTGTAGATACAATGTCAAAGTCTAATCATTCATTTAAAAGTATATTGCCAACCTGAGATATGGTCTCTTATTGGTGAAAAGAGAATTCATTTCCAGGTGGTAGTAGTGATGCAAGTAATAGTTAATGGAAATTTTAAAACTCCTAAGTTATGAGAATTTACAATCTTCTTTCATACAGATGAAATGATAGTGAATTTTTGCAGCTGTAAAATGTTGTACAAATGACCCCAAGAAGTTCCTATTGATCAGAAGTTATATGTGCACACAAATAATTATATACACAGAATTTTCTACACAACCTAAATTATCGAAGAAATTTACATGTCTTTCAGCATACCATTTAATAAAGAAAATGCAGTATATAAAATATAGTCGATGTTCTTCTATAAAAAATAAGGAACATATATTACATTTAGAAAAATGATGCATTTGGTGGTAACTTAAATAAATTAAGACTGCCTCAGAAACAGATGCTCTGTGAGAATCTCATCTGTAGATTTTTCTATATCACATAGCTATATGCAAATGGGTCGTGATGTAGAGATGAAAGTAATTGAATAAAAGTGCTAAATAGGGGGGAGCGGTGACTGAAGAGATGGCCCAGCATTTGAAAGCACTAAATGCTCTTCCAGAGGTCCTGTGTTCAATTTTCAGCATCCACATTGTGGCCCTCTGCTGTGTTTGAAGACAGCTCCAGTTTACACCCAAACACACACACACACACACAGACAGACAGACTGACAGACAGATTTTGACTAAAAATAGGATGCACTGATTTTAAGGGAAACATAACTGCAGTGTAGAATAATGTCTGTGTTTGCAGATGTCTAATCTTGTTACCACCTGGAGCATCCATGAAACTCTTGTGCAGCCTCCAGATTCACTTTCAGTGACTATCGGATGGAGTGGTGCTGCCAATCTCCTGAGAAGTGGCTTGAGTGGATTGTTGAAATTAAAATTAAATGGAGTGATTATGCAACATATTATGAGGAATCCATGAAAGGGAGATTGTGCCAAAGCAAACTGTGACCTGACTATAGTGTATAAAAATTTGCCGTATCTGGCCTCAGGGAGAGATAATGTGCCTAATGCTGCAGTGTGTTGTGCCATGGTGTGCTGATACTCCGGGATGATACTCCCTCTCTTTAGAACAGAAGGATAGGATGCTTGCAGTAAGGGGAATGTGACAAAAAAAAAAGGACAAGAGTGTTGTAATTACACTCTAAAGTGAATTTTAAAAAAGTAAAAGAAAGGTTAACAGGTTTTATTCAGAAAACAAATAAATGAAAAAATGAATAAAATAAAGGTATACTAAAAATCTGTTACATATTTAACAAATCTCTGTGGCTCTATTTGATTATGGAAGTGTGACAGTTCAACACTGCAGGTGTTGTTCACATACATTTTTTAAGAAAGGGGTCCACAGAGGTCACAGAGAACATCTGCACTCAGCTTATTCCTGTGCTGTTCACTGTAGCTCAGTTTTACTCTCTGCTCTTCCTGAGCTCTTCTTCCTTTAGATTTATGCTAGCTTTCCCTGAAGTTCCACTGTCTGCCTTGACCAGTTTCATTTTCCTTCTCTTTCAGTACTCACAGAGTTCAGCTGTCAGAATAAATGGCTCTAGTTTTTGTGTGTTTTTGGGGTAGTTGGCACTATTAGTGTCTGGATGTTTCAGAGATTTATATTAAATTGTTTATGGATTATTATTAATTTTAAGACTTATCTGATAGCAATCAGATCCAGAACCATCAGTGCCCACAAGTACTGCATAGACAAGAGAAGACAGAGACTGTGATAGCTTCTTCAGGCTATTCATGGGGCATAACACCTGAGATCAGAACAGCAAAATGTGACTTGGGCTCAGATGCAGCATGTCACAAAAGCATTGATGAATTCCTGAGTCAACAGAAATAGGAAGAACCATTGTCAAATTAATGGATCACCTAGCAAATCCACAAAAGTTACATTTACATTGAGAACGTATTACACTTTGAGAAAAATATGCACTGTGATACAATGTGTTTCCTGTATTGTGAGTTTGAATGGATTTAAAGAAATGAGGGAAGAGGAATGAGGGAAGTAGGGGTCTATTTGGGAAGAATCCTCATGGGTTGAGATCATGTCTATAGACAGCTTCACCTTTCCCTGACTACATTTTAAGTCTAGCATTTTCTTTGTTATGGATAGAATATGGGTTAATAAAGATTTTTAGGAGCTCAGTGTATTTAACAGATAAAATATAGATTTAGACTGTGTTTCAGGAATGGGAAAATCCAATATCAATAGTTAAGACATTGTGTTCATGTGTATTTCAATTTCTAAAAAAATATTTTTATATTAACACAAAATATTTGCTACACAAAATCTGTCTGTACAGGTATGTTTTCTCCAACTTCAGGATCATGCATCTAATGGACAGTAAATAGCAAAAGAAAAGTAATTGGAACCTACATGAAGCATCACTTCTCCATAGTCTTTGGTCATAAATGACATGATGTTCTATGGACTAATCATTTGAAGGATAAAACCCTGTATTAATTAAAAAAAAACATTTACCATTACAATTCCTGGTTCTATATAGATCTATATTGTTATTCCAGCATTATTTCTAATTTAGATGATATCTCAAATGGTGTACTTCATAATACACTGTGGAAAAATGCTCATAAGTTATCATGGGAAGCAAAGAGCAGCATCGATTTCTGGCTTAAGAAGTATGGGTTTACATAGAGATCATCCTATGATCAAATATCTGTTCACTAAAGTCTGAGCATTGTTTGATCATGGAGTGATGATGTGACCAGCATCTATATTAACCTAATGGGGACATCATACAGTTAGCTGATCTGGTGCCATGTTTGTAAAAGTGTGCAACAATGTTACTTAAGTACAAGTATATTTTGATTTCCAACAGTGTTTGATAAAATTTCTACTGTGCTTATTGTGTATCCTACTCCTTTAGATATTTACTGTTTTTATTGGTCATAGATATCTTAAAATATTCATCTATAACTGTGCTGTATTTGTTAAATTTGAGCATCACCTAAGGTCCTGAATACTATTTTCATGTTAATAGTCTTTCTGCAGGGATGACCACTTCCTACATGTTTATTCTCTAACAGATTGATATACCATAGTTTCCTTAGCGGGCAGGTATCTCAACTGCATGAAGGAACTTATGGATGCATCTCTGAATACATCTTAGGTATTTTCTCTGCAATTTACTTTGAGAGACAAACCCTAGAGTTCATTCCTCTGGAGCAATGCCATCCATCCCTGTGTGAAATTATTATTCATGGAAGTGCCATACTGCCAGTAAGTCTGTGATACTTTACTAAACTTAGGCCCATATCTTTTTCCTCAAGTGAATGTAAACCTAGTAACAAACTTAAATCAATGACGCACATTTGATAATGAACCAAAGCTACATAGGAAGCTGAGCACCAAAACAAAAACAAACACACAAACAAAAACAGACAAAAATTGTGGTATAGAACTAAATCTAGAGTTCACAACCGAGGAATATCAAATGGCTGAGAAGCACCTAAAGAAATGTGACATGTCCTTAGTGATCAGAAAAATGTAATTGAAAATGTCACTGAGATTCAGTTCATATCAATCAGAATGATTAAGATCAAAACCTGAGGTGACATCACATGTTGGCAAGGATGTGGAGAAAGAGGAACACCCCTCTATTTTGATGAGGTTGAAAACTTGTAAAACCACACTGAAAATCAATTTGGAGGTTCCTATTTAAATTGGAGATAGACCTACCCAAAGATCCAAAAAAATGACACTCTTGGGAATATACTCCATGAATTTCAAACATGCCTTTATGTTCATAGCGCCCATATTTGTGATAGGCAGGAGCTTGGAACAACCCAGATGTCACATGGCAGAAAAAATGGATACAGAAAATGTGGTTCATTGACACAATGGACTACTATACCACCATTAAGAACAAGGACTTGATAAGCTTTGCAGGCATAGGAATAAACTAGAAAATATCAACCTGAGTGAGGTAATTCAGACCCAAATGGACATGTGTGCTGTGTACACACTAAAATGTAGATATGTGTCAAAAAGTGCAGAATGCCCAAGAACCGGCCAAAGAACTGAAAAAGATCAACAAGCTGAGGGGCCCAAATGAAGATGCCTTAGTCTGACAGGAGATGGGGTAGAAAGCAACCACAAAGTAGGAGGGAATAAACTGGCAGGGAAAGGAAGTGTGGCCTAGAAAGGAGAACTTCATCTGGTATTGGTGGGAGGAAAAGAACTGAAGTCCTGAGGGCAAGCAGAAATAGTAGAAACAGGAAACCTAAGGCGGTAGACATTTGGGACCATCCTCCAGAATACACCAGAGACCATCAAACTGAGCAGGACCCCAATGAAGGAGCTAGAGAAGAGACTGAAGTAGCTGACAGTGCCTGCAACCCTATGAGTAGAACAAAATGATCCACTAACCAAACCTACTACTACTCCCAGGGACTAAAACACCTCTCAATGAGTTTTCAGGGGGAGACAAATTGCCCCAGGTGCATATGCAGCAGAGGATAACATTCTCTAACATCAATGTGAGGAGAGGCCTTTGGTCCAGTAAAAACACCTTTTCCCAGTGTAGGGGAATGTCAATGTGCTGAGGTGGGAGAGGGTGGTTGGGAGTGAGAGCACCTTCATGGAAGCAATGGGTGGGGTACAGGGAGTGGTATTGGGGGAAGGGCATTATATATGATATGTAAATGTAGATGATATTGAATAAAAATATAAATAAACAAATGTAAATATAAACTGTTCTATAAAGATATATAACAGAGTGATTGTTTCGGCAAAAATCTGTTAGTTGATACCCAGTTTTGAAAAATACAGATATGTATGTTCTATGCAGTATCATTTTTCTATAACTAACTTAACAGTAACTGAGCTACTGTGTCTCTTTACTTCTCCATTGGGTGTCATTCATGTCTTATAAGGAGTTTCATTAGGAATGCCATGTGTTTATACTCTTAAAGAGAATAAAAAATCATATCTGTGAATACTGAGAGACTGGGAAAAATCTAATCTTCCACTCTGAGACATGCTATGACAATCATCCATCTCTCCAATCCTGATCTACAGAGGACATTGGCACTTCCATTCTGATATTGGGTGAGATTCAGCCTGAAGATCCTAAATTTAACTCTCAGTGAGTAAAGATGTTCAGGTCCTAGGTTTCAATTGTTGAATTCACGCAACTCTTACAGAACCTGCCTTCCTGGTAACCGAGAAATCCATTTTATTATATCATTTCTCTTTTTGTATCTTTAAGACACACTCACTGGGATTTTAAATAAAATGCAGTGAACCCTGTCATGATTTGTGTCTTTCAAGTCAAGGGTTCTAACTGGCATACAATTTCATCTCCTGGGACTTTTGTGTGGTTAACTAACATTAACAAACTCTAGGAAATTAAGAAACACATGTGCTGACCCCTAAGTAAACCTGTTTTTCAGAATATACACAGTTTATGTATTTGATATTTTCTTTTTATGCCTACTTTTAACATATATTTACTAATCTCCATCGGCATATCTCCCCAGTAGAAATTGCTCCAACATCTGTATTTAGCAAGCTCAAACATTTTCTTTTACTCATTCCTACATTGGTATAGCATTAAAATGTTTTATGGGCAATATTAGAGTTTAACAAAATGACACCCAAAGATTGCCCCAACAATTTTGTGATAAACTGATTCACCAGGTAAGAAATAAGGTGAAATTCTCTGGAGGAAAAAGCTATTTTTTCTTCTTGAGAAATTGAGGCTGTCCCATCTGAAATTATACCATGAAACTGGCATTTGTGGAGAAAACTCAAACATAGTAACAACTCAACATTCATTCCAATCATAGTTCTTGACAGTTTAACAAATTCACAGGTAAAGGATTCCTCTTTTTTTTTTTTTTTTTTTTTTTTTTTTTTTTTTTTTTTTTTGATAAAGTAACTATTTGGTTTATATTTAGAAAAGGAGTATGTGTAATGGTGCTGACATGCTATACATTTTGCAGAGGAATGTATTGGACCTTGAATGTCAAGAAATTCTGTTCAATTTTACCTGGTGAAGACACCCTACCTGAGTTTTATCTGATCTGCTGGAATAGGTACAGAGGATAAGGAAAAATAACTATTAACCACAAAAATATATACCTTGGGGGAAGTAAATGCACTGGCATGTTCAGAGAGAACCCAACCAGTTCTCAGACTGAGATGCTCACACTTGTGTGGATATAGTGGTCCACAGACAAAGATTGTGTGTATATGTTGCACCTCTGAGAAAGAAAAAAAAATAATAAGGAATTCTTAGAGCTCTGCTCCAGCAATTGTGGAAGTTTTTCTAATGCAAATGTTACAGCCAGGCTCTGCCAGGTAGAGGTTTCCTCAGTAAAAGCACTACAGCTCCACTCCTGCAAAGTGTCGGGGCATGGAAAGGTATTATAATGGCAATCATTAGTAAAGAAATACCACAAATAACCACTGCAAGTGGATTTATCAGAAGATATTTTCAAGAGAATTGGGCAAAAAGAGGCGTCTGACTCTGCTTCAGAGAGAAGCAGCAGAGAACTGAGCATAAGGCAGGATTTATCTGGAGTTTCTTAGGTTTTATTCCAGGAAAGCCTGGAATTAGAGGGACATTCTGACTAATATCAAAGTTTAGGAAATTTGTTCCAAATTCTAATTCGTGGCTGGATTCAAATCAAGGGAAGGATATTGATACTTTAGCCCTTTTCTCGAGATCAAGTCTATATAAGGGTGTCTAAGATAATTGGTCCCATTATCTTAGAAATTAGGTATTCTACTCAGTAGATCCTGTTTAATTGATTATTTGATTTTTTTCTGAGTCAAAATTATGGCTTAAATCAGAAAATCTCTTTGTGGGATTTAGGGGTTTTGTTGTTGTTGCTGTCTTGTTGTTGTTCTCCCAGTTTTGTTTTGTAAAACAAAGTACTGTGGAATATGACCATGTGTCAAAAAAATTTTTTTTTCAGCCATATAAGACATTTGTCTTTGTAGACTAGAATTATATGCTCATGGCTACACATACATAACCTCTCACAAAATCTTACTGTTACTCAAGTCTGTAAGTATTTGTAGTGTAATTATTTATCTGAAGGTGTATTTAAGGACTCTGTCATTAAGTATACCCTGTAATTCTTGGGAGAGTTAGAAAATCTCACCTCCTGAGTGAGATCCCTATAAGCAAAAGTTCCTGTCCCCGGATTCTATATCAACTGCACTCCCTCTGCTGGTCACCAAAGCTCCCACAGAAAGTTTTCTGACTAGATTCACAACTATGGTTTCTCACTGTGGTGCCTTGCACAGTAATAATTGCCTGTGTCTTCGGATTTTACGCTGTTAATTTGCAGGTAGATACTACTTTTTGAATCATCTCTTGAGATGGTGAATCTTCCTTTCACAAAATCAGCATAATATACTTCATAATTGTTATCTTTGGTTTTAACTTGAGCAACCCACTGCAGCCCCTTCCCAGGAGACTGGTAGACCCAGTTCATCCACACATTAGTGAAAGTGAATCCAGATGTTACACAAGAGAGTTTCATGGATTCTCCAGGTTGCACAAAACCTCCCCCAGACTCCAGCAGCTTCACCTCACACTGGACACCTGCAAACACAGAGAATATTTTCAGTAAGTGGTAAAAACATTCAATATCCTTTTCACTCACCTCCTCTCACATTCAGAATCTCTCATTATCTATAAATTACCTCTAAAAAAAGCAACAATAAAAACTAATCTCAGCCACATGTCCGTGGTGAATGATTTCAGTCAGTGTTGATCTCTGAAGGGAAAGACTGCTGAGTCCAGAGCTTAGTGCCTGTGTCAGAGATTTTAGGGTCAGGGCTGTTTTCATGAGCAGAGGAGAACAATATTTGCATGACTCTGTGCTATATCATGAGCCCAGGGCTGGGAGCCTTAGAGGACTCAAATGATGCATGTGTCTGAGAATAAAAGATGAAATGGCATGACATTATCAGTAAATCAGTGATGTGCTGGGGTTGCACCTCACCTGACAGAGACAGATTTTGTGCCTGTGTCCTGTGTTTATTCCCAGCACTGCATGCATGCACAAGTGGTGGACACAGAAGAATAATGTTTGAGTTATGCATGTACCATATGAACTGAGTCTCACAAAGTAAATAAGAGAGAGAAGAAGAAATGTCTTTTAGAATGTATTTCCAATATACACAATCATATAAAATTTCAGCCTTACTATGTTATGTTTCTTTAATTTTTGTTTTGTTCTTTAATTGGATTTTTGTTTACTTATATTGTAAATTGTATCTCCTTTTCTGATTTTCCCTCCTGAATTCTTATTTCATTCTCAAAGAGGCACGGTTTCCATTTTCTTCTTCATTTAGTATGTGTGTCTCTGTTTTTTTTTTTTTTTTTTTTTGTTTTGTTTTGTTTTGTTGTTTTTTCTGAATTTTTCTCCCTTATTTCTTTGTTTCTTTTATTTTTCTCTAATTATTTTCCTTACTTTTATTCTTTGCTCTTACCTTTCTTTACTTTTCTTTATGCTGTGACTTAGCAGGTATTAAGGAACTCTAAGTCTCTTGCCAGGCCAGCAATGGACCCTTGATCCAGAGGGAAAAGAACCCAAGTAAATAAGACTTTTTTTTTTTTTTAATTTCCTACTATTTTCAGAAGGGGTCAATTTTCAGAAAACAGTGGCTTTTAGCCATACAATAGCAAAGTACAGTTAAATTGCCAGTGCTGCCCAGTTTCTGGCTTCCGATATAGTAAGAGAGAGTCCAAAACAATGTCCTGGCTCAGTACATGAGTGCCATGACAGGAAACTATCAGAAAATATTTTAGCATATTTATATAAGCAGATTTTTAGCTAAATTCATAAAATCAGAATCAACAACAGTAAATTCATGCAAAGTATGTTATATAGGTTAAGAAAGTTTTAAATGGTAATGGAAAAAAAGAGTAAAGAAAAATTTAGAGAATAAAAAAATCTAATTATAACAACCACATGATAAGTTATCTCCACATTATATCAAAGAAATAACTCAGTAGCATATACCTATGAAAGTTCCAAGTAAAAATCACTATGACACATTAACTCAATATGAAATGTATATGTATAGTAGTACATGTATACAAATATAAATATGAGTATGTATATTTTCTCATATACATCACACACCTACAAAGAGACAGACAGACAGATACACAGATAGATATTTAGGAAGGTCAGCACACAGACAGGTAGACAGGAATAGTTAAATTTGTGAGGACATGAAAAGTAAAAGCATACTGTGCACTGTTTGTGGAAGTGTACTTTAGTGGCATTCATGAGAAAAATGTATTTTGTTTTCTCTAAATAATAAAATCAGATATAAATTTGTTCCCAACCATCCAACTTCTGGAGACAATATGAAAAAGGAAAGTCTATATGATAAAGAAATACCTGCAACTCACAAAACATAATGATTATGAAATACAATTTATCACCAACAAATTTATAATCATAAATGAACAAAGAAAATACATTTCATGTATAAAATTAAACATTGTTTATCTAAAAATTAACATTATTCTTCCATTTTTAGAAGCTTAGATTCATTTGCAAAGAGAAGCACAGGAGATAAGACAGAGGAAGAAAATGCCATAGGGACCCCTCCATTTTAGGAACTACCAATACTGGTATAACAAAAGGAGTGACTATAATGGTGTTCTCGTGTGAAAAGGATGGCGGAAAGAGAGAGACAGAAGAGTAGAAAATGGAAAACAACTTACACAGCATTTTTTAAGAGGAAACAGCTCCAGTGTCTATAGGCCTACAGCATATCTAAAGACAGTAAGCATACACCATGCATTTCAAAATATATGAAGCAAAAGATTTAAAAAGTTTCCAACATGAATGATACATATTTAAGAGACAGAAGTGTTAGTACTTGGATATTGGCATTGCTCATTTTAATAAATATTTACAAACACAAGAATCTTTGCTTTGAAATAATAGCAAAACACAATATAGTCAAGTTCTAGAGCAGTCCTCAGAACAAAGATATAAATGAATCACATTTAAGCTGTAATTAATTCTTCCACAAAAATATATCATGGCAATTTGAGAAATGTTTTATTATGTAACTCTAGATATATTTAGAAAGCCCGGAAGTTCAGCTTAGAACTCTTTCTGAAGATCAAGAACATGTATTTTATATGCCAATTATTTCAGATTGAGGTGATAAATAAAATCATTTTCGAACCACCAGCCGGAAAGGCGGCTCGTACAGGCTGAGCAACTGGTGAGTGGGAGACCTAGGCTGCGGGGGAGCAGAGGGATCTCTGCGGAGTGCACACGGAAAGGGCACCCCCTGCCCTGACCTGCCCTGTCCTCCCCGATCCAGTGACCGGGAACAGATCTTAGGAACTTCTGTTCCCACCCGGAGACGACTTCAGGACCCAGAGCAGAGCCTGGCCCAACCACCAGCCGGAAAGGCAGCTCGTACAGGCTGAGCTACTGTGACCTGGAACAGATCTTAGGAACTTCTGTTCCCACCCGGAGAGGACTTCAGGACACAGAGCGGAGCCTGGCCCAACCACCAGCCGGAAAGACGGCTTGCACAGGCTGAGCAACTGGTGAGTGGGAGACCTAGGCTGCGGGGGAGCAGAGGGATCTCTGCGGAGTGCACACAGAAAGGGCACCCCCTGCCCTGACCTGCCCTGTCCTCCCCAATCCAGTGACTGGGAACAGATCTTAGGAACTTCTGTTCCCACCCAGAGACGACTTCAGGACACAGAGCAGGGCCTGGCCCAACAGCCAGCCTGAAAGGTGGCTCAGAGAGGCTGAGCATCTGTGACCAGGAACAGATCTTAGGAACGTCTGTTCCCACCCGGGGGCGACTTCAGGACGCAGAGCAGAGCCTGGCCCAGCTGCCACCCGGAACCTGGGCTGCTGGGGAGTAGAGAGATCTCTGAGGAGTGCACACGGAAAGTGTCCCAGGGACACAGACCAGATACAAGGGAAAGGCAAGAACATATCACTGACAACAAAATGGCAAGAGAAAAAAGAAAGAGTATATCCCAAGGAAACCAAGACAATCTGGCAACACCAGAACCCAGCTCTCCGATAGTAGCAAACATAGGAATTCCAAACACTCCAGAGAAAGAAGACACAGACCTGAAAACATGCCTCAAGACGCTGATAGAGTTACTTAAACAAGAAAGGGAGGAAAAGCAAAAAGATTCAGAAGCTTTTAAAGAAGAAACAAGAAAAACACTCAAAGAACTCAAAGAACGAGACGAAAACAGAACCAAAGAAATAAAGGAATGGAAGAGGGAAATTAAAACAGAAATTGACACAATAAAGAAAGCAATAAAGAGATAACCCTAGAGTCAGAACACCAAAAAAAGAAATCAGGAATCACAGAAGCAAGCATTTCCAACAGATTACAAGAGATCGAGGGGAGAATCTCGGGGGCAGAAGACAACATTGCAAACATAGACAAAACAGCCAGAGAAGATGCAAAAAACAAAAAGCTCCTAACGCAAAATGTCCAGGAAATACAAGACACAATGAAAAGACCGAACCCAAGGATAATAGGAATAGAAGAGGGAGAAGAGTATCAACTAAGAGGCACAGTAAATATCTTCAACAAAATCATAGAAGAAAACTTCCCTACCCTCAAGAATGAGATGACCACGAGCATAAAAGAAGCCTTCAGAACTCCAAATAGGTTGGACCAGAAAAGAAATACCTCCCGACACATAATAGTAAAAACATCAAGTGCCCAAAGTAAAGAAAGAATACTAAAAGCAGTAAGGGAAAAAGGTCAGGTAACATATAAAGGCAGACCAATCAGGCTCACACTCGATTTCTCAACAGAGACTATGAAAGCTAGAAGAGCCTGGACAGATATCATGCACTCCTTAAGAGAGAACAAGTGCCAGCCCAAGCTGCTATACCCAGCAAAACTATCAATCACCATCGATGGAGAGACAAAGATATTTCAAGACAAATCAAAATTCACACAATATCTGACCACAAACCCAGCACTACAACGAATTATAGGTGGAAAACCCAATACAAGGAGGGAAAATACACCCTAGTAAAAACAAGAAAACTCCTAAACAAGAAAACTAAAGAAGAAAACACAGAGACAACTCAACCCAAAAAAGCAAAAATGGCAGGAAACAGAAACAATTATTCCTTGATATCTATTAACATAAATGGTCTCAACTCCCCAATAAAGAGACATAGACTATCAGACTGGATACATAAACAAAATCCAGCCTTTTGCTGCATACAGGAAACTCATCTCAGAGACAGAGACAGACACTATCTCAGAGTAAAAGGGTGGGAAAAAAAACTTCCAAGCAAACAGCTCCAAGAAGCAAGCTGGAGTGGCTATTCTAATATCGAATAAAGTAAATTTCCAACCAAAAGTTATCAAAAAAGATAAAGAAGGACACTTTTTACTCATTACCAGGGAAATCTGTCAGGAGGAACTCTCAATCCTTAACATATATGCTCCAAATAAAAAATCACCCACATTCATAAAAGAAACTCTATTAAAGCTCAGAAACTACATTTCACCCCACACAATACTAGTGGGAGACTTTAACACCCCACTCTCACCAATGGACAGATCAGGGAAACAGAAACTGAACAAGGACACTGCAAAACTATCAGAGACTTTGAACCAACTAGAATTAATAGATATATACAGAACATAATATCCTAAAGTAAACAAATACACCTTCTTCTCACCACCCCATGGCACCTTCTCGAAAATTGACCACATAATTGGACACAGAACGAGCCTTCATCGATATAAGAAGATTGAAATACTCCCATGCATCCTCTCAGATCACCATGGTCTACGGCTGGTCTTTAACAACAACAAAGACAACAAAATGCCCACATACACATGGAAACTAAACAACACTCTGTTAAAGGATAGCAGGGTCAAAGAAGAAATAAAGAAAGAAATTAAGGATTTTCTAGAATTCAACGAAAACGAAAACACAACATACCCAAACCTATGGGATGCAATGAAAGCAGTATTGAGAGGAAAACTCATTGCCCTAAGTGCTTCCAAGAAGAAACTGGAGAGAGCTCACATCAGCAACCTGACAGCACAGCTAAAAGCACTAGAACAAAAGGAAGCAGATATACCCAAAAAGAGTAGATGGCAAGAAATAATCAAAATTAGGGCAGAAATAGACCAAATAGAAACAAAAAATACCATTGAAAAAATCAACAAAACAAAGAGTTGGTTCTTTGAGAAAATCAACAAGATTGATAAACCCCTAGCCAGACTAACTAAAGGGCAAAGAGAGAGTATCCAAATTAACAAAATCAGAAAGGAAAGTGGTGACATAACAACTGAAACTAAGGAAATTCAAGAAATCATCAGATCCTACTACAAAAACTTATACTCCACAAAATTGGAAAATCTGGAGGAAATGGACGAATTCCTAGACAGATACAAGGTCCCAAAGTTGAACCAGGACCAAGTAAACCATCTAAATAACCCTATAACACCTAAAGAAATAGAAGAAGTCATCAAAAGCCTCCCAACCAAAAAAAGCCCAGGTCCAGACGGGTTCAGTGCAGAATTTTATCAGACATTTATTGGGGATATAACACCAATATTCGCCAAGCTATTCCAAAAGATAGAATCAGATGGAATATTACCCAACTCATTTTTTGAGGCTACAATAACCCTCGTACCTAAGCCACACAAAGAACTTCAGACCAATCTCACTTATGAACATTGATGCAAAAATACTCAACAAAATCCTTGCAAACTGAATCCAAGAACACATCAAAACCATCATTCATCATGACCAAGTAGGCTTCATCCCTGGGATGCAGGGATGGTTTAACATAAGGAAATCCATCAATGTAATCCACCATATAAACAAACTTAAAGACCAAAATCACATGGTCATCTCACTAGATGCTGAGAAAGCATTCGACAAAATCCAACATCCCTTCATGTTAAAAGTCCTGGAAAGAACAGGAATCCAAGGCCCATATTTAAACATAATAAAAGCAATATACAGTAAACCAACAGCCAACATCAAACTTAATGGCGAGAAACTTGACGAAATCCCACTAAAATCAGGGACTCGACAAGGCTGCCCACTCTCTCCCTACCTATTCAACATAGTACTGGAAGTCCTGGCTGGAGCAATTAGACAGCAAAAGGAGATCAAGGGGATACAAATCGGAAAGGAAGAGATAAAAACATCACTCTTTGCCGATGACATGATAGTGTACTTGAGTGACCCGAAAAATTACACCAGAGAACCCCTACAGCTGATAAACAAGTTCAGCAAAGTGGCCGGATACAAAATTAACTCAAACAAATCAGTAGCCTTCCTATACTCAAAGGACAAACATGTGGAGAAAGAAATTAGGGAAAAGGTACCCTTCACAATAGTTACAAAAACTATGAAATACCTTGGTGTGACTCTAACTAAGGAAGTAAAGGACCTGTATGACAAGAACTTCAAACCTCTAAAGAAAGAAATTGAGGAGGATCTCAGAAAATGGAAAGATCTACCATGCTCATGGATTGGAAAGATCAACATCTTAAAAATGGCCATCCTACCAAAAGCAATCTACAGATTCAATGCAATCCCCTTCAAAATTCCAACCCAGTTCTTCATGGAATTGGAAAGATCAATGTGCAATTTCATATGGAATAACAAAAGACCTAGAATAGCGAAATCCATCCTCAACAACAAAAAAACATCTGCGGGAATCACTATCCCTGACCTCAAGCTATATATACAAGGCAATTGTGCTGAAAACTGCATGGTACTGGTACAGAAATAGGCAATTGGATCAATGGAATAGAATAGAAGATCCAGAAATGAGCCCTCATGTATATTGTCACCTGATTTTTGACAAAGGAGCAGTAAACATTCAATAAAAAAAGGACAGCCTATTCAACAAATGGTGCTGGTCCAACTGGCACTCAACATGCAAAGGAATGAAAATAGACCCGTTCTTATCTCCTTGTACAAAGCTCAAGAGTAAGTGGATTAAAGATCTCCACATTAAACCAGATACACTGGAACTATTAGATGAGAAAGTAGGGAAAACCTTAGAACACATAGGCACAGGAGAAAATTTCCTGAACAAAACACCAATGGCTCAAGCTCTAAGGTCAAAGATTAACAAATGGGACTTAATGAGATTGCAAAGTTTCTGTAAGGCTAAGGACATCGTCAAAAAAAACAAAAGGGCAACCAACAGAATGGGAAAAGATCTTTACCAACACCACATCAGATAGAGGCCTAATATCCAAGGTGTACAAGGAACTCAAAAAGCTAGACACCAGAGAATCAAATAACCCTATTAAAAAATGGGGTACAGAGCTAAACAAATCATTTTCAGTTGAGGAACACCGAATGGCCGAGAAACATCTGAGGAAGTGCTCGACATCCTTAGCCATCAGGGAAATGCAAATCAAAACATCCCTAAGATTCCACCTCACACCAGTCAGATTGGCCAAGATCCAAAACTCAGATGACAGCAGATGCTGGTGAGGCTGCGGAGAAATAGGAACACTTCTTCACTGTTGGTGGGTTTGCAAGCTAATACAACCACTCTGGAAATCTGTCTGGCGATACCTCAGAAAATTGGATATAGTACTACCTGAAGACCTAGCTATTCCACTTCTGGGCATATACCCCAGAGACACTTTAATACACAACAAAGATATATGCACCACAATGTTCATAGCGGCTCTATTTATAATAGCCAGAAGCTGGAAAGAACCCAGATGTCCTTCAGAAGACAAATGGATACAAAAATTGTGGTACATATACACAATGGAATACTACTCAGCCACCAGAAACAATGACTTAACCAAATTCTTAAGAAAATGGCTTCATCTAGAGAAGATCATCCTGAGTGAGATAACCCAGTCACAAAAGAACAGACATAATATGCAGTCACTGATAGTGGGATACTAACCCCAGAGGCTTGCACTCCCCCAGAAACAACTCACAGACTGTATGAAGTCCAAGAAATAAAGATAACAAAAAATATACATATATTCACAAAACAAGAGGACTTTGACTATTTCCATGTTGCGTTTTGTTTTGCATGTACTTTACGCTTATTGCAACTAGTACATTTTCAATGCATACTGTCAAGCCCTTGAAAAAAATCAGGTACTGACTAAAAAACATATTCACATGGTTTTATGTAAAATTTATTTTAATGTCTGAAAAAAGCAGTACTGACAAAAATGTATAATTTTAAGCAAAAAAATTTTTAAAATCTTTAAAAAATTAATAAGCTGTTAGTCTTTTGTGTAGATGGAAATATCTCAAGAAACACTTCTTGTTATGATTAATAATTTGAGTCTTATTTGTAACAGATAAGAGACCAATGTATTTTCCATGTATTTTCATGTTAAAAAAAATAAATCTTGTTTTGAAGACAGAAAAAAATCATTTTCATTTATAATTGAAGTTTTAAATGGCATTGTCATTTAGTAAGAAAATAAACTGTCTGCGGAAGAGGGATGCCACATTTACTGGTAAGTTTGCTCAAGTGTCTATGGTGAGCAGTGATAGAGTTGGGTACATCTGCCTTTAGACATCATTTTTCTGTTCTATGGTCACCATCTTCTGGTTTTCTCTGGTGATAAAAGAGGCTCCTGAGCCACAAGGGGTACCAGTTTTCTTTTAAAACAAAAGTTTTTCTCTGGTGCAATATATTTTCTGATTTGGTTTCAAAATTTTTGAATTTCTCTTGTAAAGGACTCAACTGCTTCTGGCCTGGAAAAATAACTTAGAAACCCCTAACTTCTCAGCCAGAAGAGAAACCTCATTCTCTCCAACTTCCCTTTCCAGACACTTCCTTACACATTGCTTAGTTACTGGACTTTATCTGGTACTGTTGGCGCAGTCATCTTCTCTCTCCTCTCTCTCTCTCTCTCTCTCTCTCTCTCTCTCTCTCTCTCTCTCTCTCTCTCTCTCTCTCTGTCTCTGTCTCTCTCTCTCTGTCTCTCTCTCTCTCTCTCTCTCTCTCTCTCTCTCTCTCTCTGTGTGTGTGTGTGTGTCTGTGTGTATGTGTGCATGTGTGTGTGAGGGGGTGATCATGCTTCAGATTGCACCTAAGAGGAGAATATATTTTCATTTCCTGAACGGAACAATCTTTGCTTCCTTAAAAACCTGATCTAAGCATATGGTTGTGATTGGGGAAGGAGAAAGTACTTCCTCCAATTATACCAGGGGAAAGAAAGTCCAACTTCTTCCCTGGCCAAAGTTTGTGTCTCTTTCTCTACCAGTGACTTGTATAATTAAAAGACTCAATACCCTCTATAATTTTCAGAAGCCCCAGGACATTAGACTTTTGAAAACTGAATTAAGCCTACTGCATAAAATATGCTTTTTTAACAATCATTATTGCATGCATGAAAAATGGCAGCCAAAAATCCTACCCACCTAAATTAAGATAGGTCAGATAACTCAATGATCTGATGAATCATCTGCAGGGTTTTTACAAAATCTCCAAGGCACATATCACATATTTGATCCCACAGATCTGGATGCTCTGAAAACCAAGTGACTTGAAGAGATGGATGGTCTTACACTTTAGGAATATCTCAGAATATTAGCAAAAGCTCCAGTGCATGCTGAGCAAGGAAAAATGAAATGTACAGTTTGAGGAGAATATGAACAGCAGAGTGTATAATGGAGCTAAGTACAGTGATCATGGTGATAATGATTATAGAAAATGCAGATGTTACAAAAATAAAAGGAGTAGTTACCTCATGGCAAGACCCCTCCCTGATAAACTTTTAACTTGTAAAAATTAACAAAAGAAAAACATATATGTATATATGGAAATAATATAAAAATCAGAAATCAAATGTGAAGTTGACCATGTTACAATATCAGAAGCCCATAAAACTTGTCAGATTTGGCCATGTAGCTTGGCATTATAATCAAGGATATCGTCACATAGTTGTGGAATTTTCCTTTTCATCTATGGAAACCTGCTCAGGCCACACATGTGTTGATGCTGTTTTTTAACTGGGACCCTGTGGTCTAGGGTTGCATGATGCTGTGAAAGTGAAACCTGGATTTAATTTGAGATCACAAGATGTTGATGACAATGTAATAAAATAATCGCTGAAAAAAGCTGCCCACCTGGCATGGAGTGGAATAGCACCAAATACAGAAGTGTGTTGCAATCAATAAACCATAAGGGGTTTTGAGATTTAAGTAATACTTTGATATCAGACACAAGTTAGGGCACTTAATTCCCAGATAAACTTACACACAGGCCATTTGGAGAACTTTCTAGGTTGAAGATCAAGGCTAACTGCTTCACACAGTCAGTCCTAAGGAACTGGACAAGGCTGGAACTCATTTTAATGAAACAAGGCTTTGCATAGCTTTGGAGAAACCTGCTTATTCTCTATCAGTCAATCAGTGGTAATTACAGATCACCTTGCTGTGGTCAAAGAAAGAAAAGAACGTAGACATAGAATTGATCATTGGTGGTAATCACTATCTACATGGTCCCCATGGCTGACTCCCTTATTTTAAGAATTATCGGGATGATGGATTAGGATTACAGTGGGACCTGATTGGCACCCTGACCTCAGTTATGTCTGTTAAATTTCCTGCACTATTCCTGATCTTTATGTATGCGGTGCGCCCCTGCTGGTTTATGATGCTCTTGCATGGGGTTTTGATATGGGATCACACTGGTAGCCTTCCACCATGTACAGTAATAAATACCAGTGTCTTCTGCTTTTATGGTGCTCATTTGGAGATTGACACGGCAGTTGAATGTCAGTGTCACCCAGATGACTGTCCCATTTTTGAAGGTTGAATTTGTCAGTGCTTACTGACAAGTGCTGCTTCCAGTAAGAATATGATCCATCTCCATTTCATGGTAGGACCTTGTGTGCTCAGTGACTTTTGAGAAGACAGTGATCATATGCTGTTGTTTGATGTGGTCATTCCTGTATGCACCACCATAGTCAAACATGATTTCCATACTGATGAGATAGGCTCATTCTTATATAAGAACCTAGTCCAGTTAGAGATGAAGGAGGCAGCAGATGCTTAGGTCCAAATTCTAATTCTGACTTAGATAGGATCCTCTCTTGAGACCCTTTTAAGCCCTGTAGATATAACATCAAAGCCTAGTCTCTCATTTAAAAATGTAATGCCAACCTAAAACATAATCTTTTAGTGGTGAAAAATAATTCCTTTTCAGGTGGTGATAGTGATGAAAATAATAGTTAATAGAAATTTCAAAACTCCTATGTTATGAGAATTTACAATCTTCTCTCATACAGATGAAATGATAGTGAATTTTTGCAGCTGGGTAACTACTAAAATGTTGTACAAATAACCCCAAGAATTTCATATGGCTCAGAAGTTCTATGTGCACACAATGGTTAATTATGCAAACAGTTGACTAGGCTTCTGAGAGAAGCAGGAGGGAACTGAGCATAAGGGAGGATTAATCTGGAGTTTCTTGGGGTTTATTCCAGGATAGCCTAGTATTAGACAGACTATCTGACCTAATATCAAAGTTTAGGCAATTTGTTGCAAATTCTGATTTGGGGGTGGGTTCAAATCAAGGGAAGGGCTTTTTCCTTTAGCCCTCTTTTAAGGATCAAGTCTATATTAGTTTGTCAGTCTCTTGTACCCAGTATCCTACAAATTAGGTATTCAACTCACTAGATCCTGTTTAAAAACCTTGTGATTTTCTTCTGAGTAAAAATTATTGCTTAAATCAAAAATCTCATTGTGGGATTTTAGTTTTTTGATGTTGTTTTTGTTGTTGTTGTTTCTTTTTTGTAGAAAGGATATTGTGAAATGTGACCATTTGTTAAAACACCATCATTTTGTCAGCCATACAAGACATGTGCCTTTGTAGACTAAGATTATATTCTCATGGCCACAGATAAATAACCCCTCAGAAAAATGTGATTGTTACACAAGCCTGTAAGTATTTTGTAGTGTAGTTATTTATTTGAAGATGTATTTAAGGACCCTGTTATTATGTGTACCCTTTAATTCTTGGGAGAGTAAAATAATCTCACCTAACCTCCTGTAATCCCTATAAGCAAAAGTCCCTGTCCCCAGGTACCATGTCCACTGTGCTCCCTCTGCTGGTTGTCAGAGCTCTTGCAAGAACATTTCTGTCTAGATTTTACAATTATGGTTTCTCACTGTGGTGCCTTGCACAGTAATAAATGCCTGTGTCTTCAGATTTTAAGCTGTTCATTTGCAGGTAGACACTACTTTTGGAATCATCTCTTGAGATGGTGAATCTACCTGTCACTGAATCATCATAATATTCTTCATAATTGTAAGCTTTGGCTCTAATTTGAGCAACCCACTGCAGCCCCTTTTCAGGAGAACGACGGACCCAGTTCATCCAGTAGTTACTGAAAGTGAACCCAGAGGTTGTACAAGAGAGTTTCATAGAACCTCCAGGTTGCACAAAACCTCCACTAGACTCAACCAGACTGACATCACACTGGACACCTGAAACACAAAGAATAATTTCTTTAAGCTGTCAAAATATTCACTGTTTCTCTCACTTACCTCAACGTACATTCGGTATCTCTTATTATCTATAAATTACCTTTTTTTTCTTTTTAACTTTATTTTAAAACACAAAGATAAATGTACAGATTTTTAAGCATTTTTGCGTAAAAGTATACAAATACATTTTTATAAGGTTGTAATTAAGTATTTGTGGGTACCTATACATACACATATGTATATATGTAACAATAATATTATGAATTACCTTTTAAAAGAGCAACAATCAAAACAAAGCTCAGTTGAAAGCCCATTGTGAATGTTTCTCAGTCAGTGTTGGTGTCTGAAGGGAAAGACTAGTGAGTCCAGAGCTGAGTGCCTGTGTCAGAGATTTTAGGGTCAGGGCTGTTTTCATGAGCAGAGGAGAACAATATTTGCATGTCTCTGTGCTATATAGTAAGCTCAGTGCTGGGAACCTTAGAGGACTCAAATGGTGCATTTGACTGAGAATAAAAGCTAAAGTGGCATGACTTTATCAATGTATCAATGATGTGCTGGGATTGCACCTCACCTGACAGAGAAAGTTTTTCATGCCTCTGTTCTGTGTTTATTCTCAGGCTTATATGTGAAAAGGAGAATTGTTATGTTAAATAGAAGACAAAAACATCCTGTCTAAAATTATCATGTGAGAAAGCCTTTTCTGAGTGTCATGTGATCTTCTCGAAAATGTCTACAGGATAGGAATGGAAAATTATGGACGAATAGAATACACCTTCTGTGGGAAATGAATGCACTAGCATGTTCAGAGACAACACATTCTGTTGTCAACCTGAGGTTCATACACTTGTAAGAAGATGTAGGACCACAGTGAAACAATTTGTGTACAAGTTGTTATAATGGTGAGAAAACCTGTCAATAGTAAGTATTACAGCTCTGCTCCAGCAATGGAGGAAGCTTCCTTAATATAAGTGTTATACCCAGTCTATGACAAAAGAAGGTTGCCTTATCAAAAGTACCCCAGCTCCAGTCTTCATAAAAGTAGTAGGGCAAGAATAGGTTTTATCCTGGTAATTACTACCCAACAAATACCATAAATTACCACTGCACATGTGTTGACCAGGGGCACACAGAATCATACTCACAACCTCTGAATAATGTGCAGTCATTCTTAACTGAGAAAACATTGTCTCGGTTCTATTGACAATTTTTCACTATGCAATTAAGCTGCCTTCATTTGTTCCTACTAGATTTTGTGAGCACTGATGTGGAGGGGGGTGTCTGTGTCTATTTTTTGCATGACATTTGTACCTATTCTCGAAGCCTCAGAGTTTGATTACTGTGCCCACTGTAGTTTTTTTTATATCATGTAATAATCAACAGAGCCTCAGTTAGAAACGATTTTTCTGGTAACTAAAGCAAAGATGTCATGTATATGATAACCTTAGCTCTTCTCCTTTCTTCTTCTCCTATAATTGAATCAGACAATTCAGCCAGTCCCTGACAAATATTCAGAGCACTCAAAGTAACCATGTATGAGTCTGCAATAAGAGGAGGCTCACTCTGTTCTCAGAGTTGACTATCAACAGCTAAAAGAAGCACATTATAGTTGACCTAGATATTCGTGTTAGAATGGATGACATGATCAAGCCAAGACAGAATCACCCATTTTGTTCCTCAGGTGCTGAATCACTCAGTAACATGGATCTCGGTCTTCTAGATGGTAGAGGAAATAAACTACTCTGAAGAGTGTGATCCCACCTCCCATATAGTATATCATTTCTATATACTATAGCCACCTTTGTTGGGACCCTGTCCACTGCTGGTATTGAGAGTTCCTTCAGCAAGATTTGTTTCTAGGTTCACAATTAAGGCTTCTCACTGTGCCTTACACAGTGATAAATGCCTATGGCTTCAGATCTTAAGCTGTGCAAATGTAAGGACTGAAGGAACTGAAAGGGTTTGCAACCCAATGGGAAGAATTATAATATGAATCAACAAAATCCCCCAGATCTCCCAGGGACTAAACACCAACCAATGAATACATATGAAAAGAACAAAGTCTCCAGATACATATGTATCACAGGATGACATTGTTTGTCATCAACAGGAGGAGAAACCTTTGGCCCTGTCAAAGCTTGTTTACTTAGTGTAGGGGAAATGATGTGGGAGAGGATTGTTGGGAGTGGTAGCATCTTAATGGAAGAAAAGGGTAGTTAGAGGGGTTTGAGGAAAGGGGAAGATGGGGTTAATATTTGAAATATAAATAGATAAAATATCGAACAAAATGAGTTTAAAAATATATAAAGGATACTATAAATTTTTAGCCTCAATTAACTATGGTTTATATATACAGACACTTTTGCTGTGTTGGGAGAAACACAAAACAAATTTATGAGTTAATCAGAAACGAAATATCTTCAGTGCTACAGTTAACGGTCAGTTTTTAAAACTTCAGCGAATTACAACTACCTACAATAAACTGAAGTAACACAATGAGACTGGAGCCGTAGTTGAATGATAGAGCATAACCTGCATAAAGTTTTAAATTCAATAATAGATCTTCATAATACAAATGTGAACTTTACTTGAAAGTATTTTATCATTCAAAAGATCCACAGCTACTGAAGATCTGTGTGCACTGCATAGTTTCTCCAGTGCTGAGCTTCCAGTTCATCACCGAGGCCACCTCCTCTCTTTTCCAAATAAATGCCTAGCTTATCTGTGATCTCTTTAAGACAAAAAGTAAGGCTAATTTTGCATGCCATATAATTCTGTTATGATCACCCACAAATACTTGACTTCTTCTCATCAACAGTGTGGACTGTTCTTTCTCACAGAAAAGACCCACCTGCCCCTTAAAGACCTGCCTTTTCTGCAGTGCTGAATAGTACAGCCCTGTGCTCTTCTACATACTAGTCAATTCCTGTGACACATCTCATGTTCCTCTCATATTGTCTTTACTCCTCCCAACACCTTAGGCAGTCTTCACCATTTCCTTGCCCCTCTGAACTATTGATTGCACATTGCTCTCACTTAACTCATAGAACAGCAGTTCTATATTCTTGTGTCCAAGGGCCGACAGACTTCCTGGCATCGCCAGCTTGTTCATCCTCTTATATTTAAATGTGCGTGCACATTCCATGTGGTAAGATGCCATCTGCACCTCTTATCTCATAGGTTTTCTACCTACTGATTCTGATAAGTCCCCAAGGACGTCCATTGGATCTGTCCCCAAAGTAATTCTACCAAGCTTGAAGAGATACTCAAGAGAACACGGCATAAAGGGACAACCGAATGGTGTTCTGACCATTGGATGGTGTCAACTCTTATAAAAAATAATTCTGGAGAATATTTCTACAAAAGAAAATTTTGTCACCTTTGCCCAAGTTTGTCTCCATCTGAACAGTTTACCCATACAATATTCTAAATTGTAAATTATTATGAAAATTAGGACTCTGAAATGCTAGATAAACATGACAGAATAGATCTATCTAATACATTATCTGCCAAAATTCATTCATCATGTTTATACCTTGAAAAGAGATAAATTTTAAGTGGAATTGAGGTTGCTTTTAAATGAGTCACCTTAAAGAAAAAGCCCAGGAACAGAAAATGACAATGCTGAATCTCTCAGAGTACCAATGTAAATTTTTTATCAAATATTCTTTTTTTTTATTTTTTAAACGACTTTATTTTGCAAAACAAAGATAAATGTAAAGATTTTAAAAATTTTTTGCTTAAAATTATACATTTTTGTCAGTACTGTTTTTTCAGACATTAAAATAAATTTTACATAAAACCATGTGAATATGATTTTTAGTCAGAACTTGATTTTTTTCAAGGGCTTGACAGTATGCATTGAAAACGTACTAGTTGCAATAAGCGTAAAGTACATGCAAAACAAAACGCAACATGGAAATAGTCAAAGTCTTCTTGTTTTGTGAATATATGTATATTTTTTGTTATGTTTATTTCTTGGACTTCATACAGTCTGTGAGTTGTTTCTGGGGGAGTGCAAGCCTCTGGGGTTAGCATCCCACTATCAGTGACTGCATATTATGTCTGTTCTTTTGTGACTGGGTTATCTCACTCAGGATGATCTTCTCTAGATGCAGCCATTTTCTTAAGAATTTAGTTAAGTCATTGTTTCTGGTGGCTGAGTATTATTCCATTGTGTATATGTACCACAATTTTTGTATCCATTCGTCTTCTGAAGGACATCTGGGTTCCTTCCAGCTTCTGGCTATTATAAATAGAGCCGCTATGAACATTGTGGTGCATATATCTTTGTTGTGTATTAAAGTGTCTCTGGGGTATATGCCCAGAAGTGGAATAGCTGGGTCTTCAGGTAGTACTATATCCAATTTTCTGAGGTATCGCCAGACAGATTTCCAGAGTGGTTGTATTAGCTTGCAACCCCACCAACAGTGGAGAAGTGTTCCTCTTTCTCCGCAGCCTCGCCAGCATCTGCTGTCATCTGAGTTTTGAATCTTGGCCAATCTGACTGGTGTGAGGTGGAATCTTAGGGTTGTTTTGATTTGCATTTCCCTGATCGCTAAGGATGTGGAGCACTTCCTCAGATGTTTTTCGGCCATTCGGTGTTCCTCAACTGAAAATGATTTGTTTAGCTCTGTACCCCATTTTTTAAAAGGGTTATTTGATTCTCTGGTGTCTAGCTTTTTGAGTTCCTTGTACACCTTGGATATTAGGCCTCTATCTGATGTGGTGTTGGTAAAGATCTTTTCCCATTCTGTTGGTTGCCGTTTTCTTTTCTTGACTATGTCCTTAGACTTACAGAAACTTTACAATCTCATTAAGTCCCATTTGTTAATCTTTAACCTTAGAGCTTGAGCCATTGGTGTTTTGTTCAGGAAATTTTCTCTTGTGCCTACGTGTTCTAAGGATTTTCTACTATCTAATCTAATAGTTCCAGTGCATCTGGTTTAATGTGGAGATCTTTAATCCACTTACACTTGAGCTTTGTACAAGGAGATAAGAAAGGGTCTATTTTCATTCTTTTACATGTTGAGTGCCAGTTGGACCAGCACCATTTGTTGAATACGCTGTCCTTTTTCTATTGTATGTTTACTGCTCCTTTGTCAAAAATCAGGTGACCATATACATGAGGGCTCATTTCTGGATCTTCTATTCTATTCCATTGATCCACTTGCCTATTTCTGTACCAGTACCATGCAGTTTTCAGCACAATTGCCTTGTAATATAGCTTGAGGTCAGGGATAGTGATTCCCGCAGATGTTTTTTTGTTGTTGAGGATGGATTTCGCTATTCTAGGTCTTTTGTTATTCCATATGAAATTGCACATTGATCTTTCTAATTCCATGAAGAACTGCGTTGGAATTTTGATGGGGATTGCATTGAATCTGTAGATTGCTTTTGGTAGGATGGCCATTTTTAAGATGTTGATCTTTCCAATCCATGAGCATGGGAGATCTTTCCATTTTCTGAGATCCTCCTCAATTTCTTTCTTTAGAGGTTTGAAGTTCTTGTCATACAGGTCCTTCACTTCCTTAGTTAGAGTCACACCAAGGTATTTCATAGTTTTTGTAATTATTGTGAAGGGTTCCTTTTCCCTAATTTCTTTCTCCACATGATTGTCCTTTGAGTATAGGAAGGCTACTGATTTGTTTGAGTTAATTTTGTATCCGGCCACTTTGCTGAACTTGTTTATCAGCTGTAGGGGTTCTCTGGTGTAATTTTTCGGGTCACTCAAGTACACTATCATGTCATCAGCAAAGAGTGATATTTTTATCTCTTCCTTTCCGATTTGTATTCTCTTGATCTCCTTTTGCTTTCTAATTGCTCCAGCCAGGACTTCCAGTACTATGTTGAATAGATACGGAGAGAGTGGGGCAGCCTTGTCCAGTCCCTGATTTTAGTGGGATTGCTTCAAGTTTCTCGTCATTAAGTTTGATGTTGGCTGTTGGTTTGCTGTATATTGCTTTTATTATGTTTAAATATGGGCCTTGGATTCCTGTTCTTTCCAGGACTTTTAACATAAAGGGGTATTGGATTTTGTCTAATGCTTTCTCAGTGTCTAGTGAGATGACCATGTGATTTTGGTCTTTAAGTTTGTTTATATGGGGGATTACATTGATGGATTTCCTTATGTTAAACCATCCCTGCATCCCAGGGATGAAGCCTACTTGGTCATGATGAATGATGGTTTTGATGTGTTCTTGGATTCAGTTTGCAAGGATTTTGTTGAGTATTTTTGCATCAATGTTCATAAGTGAGATTGGTCTGAAGTTCTCTTTCCTTGTAGGGTCTTTGTGTGGCTTAGGTACGAGGGTTATTGTAGCCTCAAAAAATGAGTTGGGTAATATTCCATCTGATTCTATCTTCTGGAATAGTTTGGCAAATATTGGTGTTATATCTCCAATAAATGTCTGATAAAATTCTGCACTGAACCCGTCTGGACCTGGGCTTTTTTTGGTTGGGAGGCTTTTGATGACTTCTTCTATTTCTTTAGGTGTTATAGGGTTATTTAGATGGTTTACTTGGTCCTGGTTCAACTTTGGGACCTTGTATCTGTCTAGGAATTTGTCCATTTCCTCCAGATTTTTCAATTTTGTGGAGTATAAGTTTTTGTAGTAGGATCTGATGATTTCTTGAATTTCCTTAGTTTCAGTTGTTATGTCACCACTTTCCTTTCTGATTTTTTTAATTTGGATACTCTCTCTTTGCCCTTTAGTTTGTCTGGCTAGGGGTTTATCAATTTTGTTGATTTTCTCAAAGAACCAACTCTTTGTTGTGTTGATTTTTTCAATGTTTTTTTTTTTTTTGTTTCTATTTGGTCTATTTCTGCCCTAATTTTGATTATTTCTTGCCGTCTACTCTTTTTGGGTATATCTGCTTCCTTTTGTTCTAGGGCTTTTAGCTGTGCTGTCAGGTTGCTGATGTGAGCTCTCTCCAGTTTCTTCTTGGAAGCACTTAGGGCAATGAGTTTTCCTCTCAATACTGCTTTCATTGCATCCCATAGGTTTGGGTATGTTGTGTTATTATTTTCGTTGAATTCTTAACTTGATCTATATCAAATAAAATAACAGGTTACTTCTCAAAATGAGATGCAAGATTAAGTGCCCTATCATTAATTGTGTCCTGTGTATTTTGGCATGGTTAGACTTAGTGCAGGATCTCCTGAGGGTTTCATCAATTCTGTTGGAAATTTCTCCTTAAATTTAGATTAATTAACACAATCAATGGGGTATATACTTTCTCAATGATATATGAAATAGTTTTATGTAGTCAGAGTTTTTCAAAAGAACAGAAGTGAGACAAATATTCTATATGTTTGCATACATATTCATAAAATATATTCATAGGAATATACATATATCTGTTTACCCACACATACAGACAAATAACACACACAAATTTAAACACACACACACACACACACACGCACACACACACACACACACACACACACACACATAAAACAGATTGTGGTCAATCTTTTCCATAAATGCTTGTTTCTAGAAAAAATAAATAAACAATAATCTAATAGTTGTTTGATCTATTATCAAGATGTTTCAGCTGTTCTTCAATATACATCTGAATACTGAATAACCAGGCTTTAATGTTACCTAAGGGATAGTTCAAAAGTAGATATATGAACGTCCCATGAATAATGAAAGCAAGCAGGCAAAACCTCTGTTTCCTTCATCTATGTTCTTTATAAAACAGCACTCAGCAGTTATGGACCAGATGTCGGATGAATCTTCCCATCACAATTGATGTTACTAAGAAAAGTTCTTCCCAAGCTGTGCCCTGCTGTTTTGAATTTAGTAAATGTAAGATGTAGTTCAGTTATTTTGTGCCATGAAATAAAACCAACACAACCTTATTTTAAGTGCCCTAATAGCACTATAAACATAGTTTCACAAATAAGGGGCTCAAAGAAAGAGATATTTTATAATTTACAGAAAAAAAATTACTCCCTGTAAGCACTTGGGAACAGAGACATTATTAGTCCTTCCTTGAATTTTTACCATAAAATATTTTCCTTATATTTTCATGAAATGCTGTGGTCTACAAATCACCTATGAGTGGAAAGATTATGCTATGTTTGCTCTCACAGCCTTTCTATAAGTGGGAAAATAATTATTTGGCTTTATTAGTCAGGTGGGATGGAATAACCTTAGATTTGAAAACAAAATTCAGCAGTGTATCTTAGTCTCTGGAATTCCTTTCTGAATTACTTAGAAAATGAGAGCATATGTCACGTACTTTCTTGTATACATTGTGGTTTGTTTAAGCACTTCAAAATGGCTTCTCCATCAGGGATCAGATGATTAATTGAATCACATTCTCACAGTCTTTCCAGTGTATTACAGTATCCCATCCAATGCAAAATCCAGAAGTAGAGCCTCCTCTGCCTTCTGACTAATCCCAATTTCCCAGTTGGACGGGGATGGTGGGTGGTTTACAAAGCCATTGGTATTTCAAATAGTAATTTAAATTAAAATAATTTTTTGGCTCATTTCTGAGACAGAAGTGAACAAGGGTATTTATGCCCGCCACAATGCATTCCTTATAAGGTTGCACCTCTATAAAGCATAAGACATTAATTTTTATGGGGACAGGATTTCTGATATAGGAACATGCTATACTAATGTTCTGACCTTAAGAGACTTCTTTTTGAATTAAACCCATGTACTATACAGCTTTTCATACTGTAAATTGGACTGTCTTGATTATTCAGGTATTTGCTGGTAACTGTATGTGATGTGAATTCAAGTGTGCAATGGCCATGAGAAATCTTGAGATAGCATTTCATGACTATCCATCCCACTGTCTGGATCTTATATTTCAGGGTCACCTTTCCTCTAGATGTAGGCTATCCAGATCACTGGGCTAATAAATCTTTTGCTTTTGCATGGATTGCTGCTTTCATGTATCTTTGAGAAGAGATCTCCCAGATACAAAGGCTCCCTGAGTTGTTCATTTTGTGCATGGGCCAGGAATCACTCCCTCTTAGAGTTGGACCCCAACAGTCAGAGGAGCTACTGAACAGGTATTTTGTCAGTATTGTTATGTGCACTGTTGATTTGTTTGCAAACATATGTGAATCCTGTGAACAGTCTTTTTGTGGCCAGTAAGCAGCAGACTGTTGCAGACTCACAGAGACTTTGACCGCATGAACAGAGCCTGACATTGTCAAGACATGTGTAGTCCCATTGCTGAGCTAGAAACATGGGTACTGGCTTTCGTAACCATAAACATGAAGTTTCTAAAATTTCACTTACTGGAAAAGATAAGTTATTTTTCTCCAAGAAAATCTATTTGGGAATATTAACCATATTTCATGGTGGACACATGTCCAGATGTAGATGGCCAACACAAAAGGAATATAATAATTTTTGTAGATATATTGATGGTTTTCACATTGTTTGTGATTTATTTTCTATTCTTCTTGGTCTTTTATCTATATATGATAGTTCCATAGTTTAATTATCAACTATGATTTGGGTTGATATTATGTATTTTTTGTGTTTCTTGTTTTTACTTCTTTGTTCTTATTAAAGTCTAGTATGTTGTTTCTCTTTTTGTCTATTAGCTTTCATTCTGCAGACAAAAATCAAGAGTGTTTAGGTGATTGGGAGGAGGTAGGAAGGAGCTAGAGAAATAAGGAGAGAACATTCAATGGTCAAATGTTTATTTTCCCTGCCCCCAAAAAATTGTAAAAGTAAAATACCTAAGGAAAGGGCCCAGGAAAATAATTCTATGATCAGTTTAACAAATTATCTTCACTGATTTTGAGAATGAAAAGGTTGCAAGTCAATCACAGTAGGGGCAGGACAGCTAATGCACTTCAGAACAGAGAACTAGGGAAGACAGACAGTAGCCTCCACACTTTAACTGTCTGTATGGCGATAACTGGCTCAACTGTGCCTCCAGCTGACCCTGAGCTCACCTGCAGTTTGGTTTGTCTTGGCTTACACTGAACATGCAACATCTGGCTTAAACTGTAACATGTCCCTGCAACATTATTGATTACAGTGTTTAGCTGAATAGATAAACAGCTGCTGATAAAGCTGCAGATGCTGAATGGATGTTTCAGAGATTTGATTTAAGATTTGTGTCTATGTTATTATCAATAGTCCTTCAGCTCTAAGCTCCTAGTTGGGAGCATATAGATCCCAACTTGAAGTACCCATTGTTAATAAGGTAATAACAGAGAGGATAGGGTCTGTGCTACATTCATCAAACTGTATCTGGGAAGGAGCATATACGCTTAGAGAACTACAGTGAGTATTGTGAGCATATGGAGCTCACCATGGATATTCATGTATCCACCAGGTATCTATATATAAATTAGTAAGACAGTCAGAATCAAGAGTTAACAGGAAGTAGGAACCTCCAGAAAAGTATATTCACATTGGAAAAGAAGTAGAAATCAAATTAATGTATACCATGACTCATTTTGATTCCCACACTGTGTTTGTTGTGCATTTAAAGGAATGAAGCAAGGGAGATCTCTTTTAAAGGGTCCTAATAAGTTGAGTATCTGTTTGCTTAGGCAACTTTATCTCTCCCTTTCTACCTTTGCAAGTTCAGGTCCTTTTATTCTTGGAAAGAGCAAATGTGAGTATACCTTTTCAGGATCTGAACATTTTCACTAATGATATTTCTGGATGTGCTTTCAATATTGAGATGTGCCAACAGGATTTTGCGTGCACAAATGGTTAATTTTTATGAAGTATAACTACATATATTAAAAGAAAAGTGTGTGCTACAGAAATTCAGGCTCCTCATGCACATTTTGCTTTAATAGCAAGATCGCAAATCAGATGCATTCAATATTGCAGGAGAGGAATGGCTGGTACCAATTGAATATGTGGCTTCTCTTATATCACTTGTCAGTATGGACAAGGTGTGATTTGTGTTGTAAGTACACAAGAAAAAAACATCTGGACTACAGTGTCTTATTACTGAGAATCTTTTTTCCCTTTAATTTAGGTTCTGGAGGTGCCTCTTTTGTCTTCCCTTCTGCAGCGGTGTAACATGGATGATGCTGCACTTGAGACTCCCACATTGGGGCAGGGTAGTGATGGCTATCCTGGGTAGAAATGAACAAAATTTTTGTATGATTAAGCAATAAGAATTTACAAAGATATCATCATATAATTCTTAATATAGTCCACCATATAATTATTTCAAGGAAAGAGTTGATCAAATGAAATTATAAAAGGATGATAAGAGCTGTACTTCCATTTTAATTAATGTAAGAATCACAAAATTTGCTGATCTTGTACAACAGATGTGAAACTGTGGAAGAGTTATTGTGGGTAGATGCAGACATTGTTTTGTAGCAGTTTTCCATTTACTATTTACTCTGTGGATTATTGTGTCCTTCTCCTCTGCCTGGAGTCTGTTTGACTGATTAAAAGTTCCAAAAGTTACTTCTATACCTGTGCTATGACTGAGTTTTCTGAATATCACTCAAAACCTTACATAACATTTGCACTATTCCTTAGCCCATCTGTAGGAAATATCCTCTCTTGAACCTGGTTGCAATATCCAAATTCTGATTCACTCACAGACTTACAACAGATTTTCCTATTGGTCAAGTTTGTCAGCTCCAGAAAAAAAATCTGTGTGGATCTATCTGTAAAGATCTCCAGGGGAAGTTAATAGAGACCCTCAGACTATTCTTTTTCAAAAATCTCATGAATCTACAAGAGTGATAACTGAGTAGTTTCTAGAAAGCACTTACGATGACTGTAAATCCCATTATTTCCAATGCTAAAGTAGATCATCATATGTCACTGTGGTCAGTGTTCTGCAATAAGTTTGTGATTGCATGGAAAAGTATTGGGACTGGTAGAAACTATGAATGCACAGTCAAAAATAAATGGACGTCTTTTTAACCTACCCTAATTTCAACAATGTTGATCACATTCTAGAAATTAGTCATTTATGAAGTATATGATCAAACATTTTTAACCCAAGAGATTGACTCAATTGTGGTAGATGTGTGTAGACATTGGCATTAACATGAGAATATGTTGAACAGTTCTCCTAATTCCTGTCCTCAGGACCTTGCATGCAATAACTAGAAACATTCCTTATGTCAATTCTTTGTCATCTGTTCCTCTTCCCAATACTTGCCCACAAGTGTTTTCAGGCTCCACTTCCTGGTATTCTCATTACCAAGAAGGCTTTTTGCTCCTTCAGAGTTTCTAATAAACCACAGACTTGGGCTGTGATGTTGTGTCTCACAGAGTGATAGATCACCTAGTGCCCAGATGTCAGAATAATTAGCTCTGATTGATGCTGTGGAGGAGACTGTGTCTGCATTCAGCGTGGCTCTCTTCTCAAACTCCTGTCCATTTGTTTACCTAACAATACTTGGGACAATCCATCCAATCCATTCAAGCCCATATCTAGCCATACTACCCTTACTCTTCACATGGGAAACAGGGAAGCTATCTCAGTGGAAAATCCTTTCAAAAGTACTTTACATTACAAAGATTTTCAGTTTTATAACGTTCCATTTATTAATTGTTGGTCTTTATGCCTGAGCAGGTAATGTTCAGTTCAGCAACTTGTCTCCTGTTCCACTGTGTTTGAGGTTATGAGCAACATTTTCTTCTCCCCACATTCTATTAGGTTTAGTGTATCTGATTTTATTTTGAAGAAATCATAGAAAAAGAGGCTGAAATTTTGAAATGAATTTCTCCCAAATTTCTACTCACTTACTACATGGACCACACCTATCTTTAATGTAAGTATTTTGTGTCTGTGTTTAGAAAAAAAAATAGAAGTTTTTATCGATGGGCAAGAAAAAAACATAAAAAAAAACATAACGATGGAAGATTAAGTGACTGAATCATGAAAAGTACAAATTTTCTTATCTGAGCCTGTAATGCACAGTTCTCAGGAAAATCAGAAAAATCTGAGACTCATTGGGGTATATTGGTCAGTGATAGCAACATCATCTCTCTCATGGTTCCTGCAACCCCAAGCAATTTCTCAAATGAAGTACCACTGAGGTTTTGCCATGAATCTAATGATACAGAAAATTATGATGAGATGCGCTACCAACCCTACCTCCCAACCCTGTCCTCCCTTTTTAACAATAATTCCTGGTATTTTCAGAGCACTTATTTCTGCAGGAAGAGGTGATATTCTGCATGTAATTTATGTTAGTCTGTGTGATAGATATTACATATTGTGACAGAACAGAACTCTCTTATCACAGATATCACCATACATATACATTCTGAGGAGTCATTATTTAAAATGACTCCCTTGGAAGGAAGCAACCAGACCTCAATAATATCTGTTCCTGCAATATCCTTGTCCCCCATGTGTTCTCTGTGCCCCCTCCTGGTTGAGAGCACTCCTGCAGGGAGGTTTGTGTCTGAGATACACAAGAGACCCTTCACTGTGTGTCTTGCACAGTAATAATTTGCAGTGTCTTTGGCTTCTAAAGTGTTCATCTGCAGGTACACGCTGCTTTTGGAACCATCTCTTGAGATGGTGAACCTGCCTTTCACAGACTCTGCATAATATGTTTCATAACTAAAAGCTTTGCTTCTAATTTCAGCAGCCCATTCTAGCCCCTTCCCTGGAGCCTGGCGGAACCATTCCATCCAGTAGTCAGTGAAAGTGAATCCAGAGGCAGCACAGGAGAGTTTTAAGGATCCTCGAGGCTGTACCAAGCCTCCTCCAGACTCCACAAGCAGCACCTCACACTGGGCACCTGAAAACATGGAAAATCTTATCATCAAACTGTCACAAATATCCACTATCTCTTTCAATTAAATTCACCCACAAACACATTAGCTCTTTATATATATTACTCACATTTTAAAAGACCAAGCAGAAATACCCAGATCACTGTAAGATTCATGTTGAATATTTTGTGTTCAGTGATGATCACTGAATGGAAAGACATGTGCATTCACAACTGGGTGTTTATATCAGAGCTGTAGGGTTAGATCTGTGTTTTCATGAACAGAGGGGAACATTATTTGCATGTCTTCCTGCTATATTATGATGACAAAAGGGACAGGTGGCTCAGATGAGTCATCTTATTGCAAATGTTTAAAATTTCACAAGGACTGAAGAGGCATTTACAACATCAAAGATCATTTATTTTTTTGGACATAACTTAGGTGGTAGAAAACCTTTTGTATGCCTAATCCCTGTGTTCATTATTAGCACTGCATAAACAGGCGAGAGCTTGGGTGTCTAATCCTTGTGTTAATTCTTAGCACTGCATAAACAGGCAAGAGCTTGGGTCTGGAGAGATATAGGTTTGAATAATTATTGGCTGCATTACCTGTGTCTCCAAAAAAAGAAGGAAAGAAAGATTTCTTCATTACTTTGTATGCATTCATAACTATACGTAGTAATGATATAACATCACAGACTTTCTTTATATACAATGTATAGGTAAACTCCTTTGCTGTCTTTAGCAGAAGCTATTAAGTAAAGTGACAGGAAATTAAGAGAAGAGAAACTAAAACGTGTTAATTTCTGAAATGTTGAATAGTACAACCATTCTGGACATAAATTTTGTGGCTTCTCAGAAAACTGGGGTTAGGTCTATCTCAAGACCCAGCCAAATGACTTCTGGGAATATACACAAAAGATGATCCTGAAACCATAAAACACTGCTTACCTATGTTCACAGCAGATTTATGTATAATAGCTAGAAACTGTAAACAACCTACTTATCCTTCAACCAAAGAAAGGATAAAGGAAATTTAGTGTATCTGCTCAGTGGAACACTATTTAGCTATGAGAATCAAAGACATGATGAAATTAGGAAGCAAATAAATAAAATGAGATTGTTGTCCTGAGTAAGGTAACCCAGAGCCAGAAGGAAGCATATGATATGTACTCTCTTGTCAGTGGACATTTGCCATAAAATACAGATTGAACATACTACATTCCACAGACACAAGGAGGCTGGACAGGAAAAAAGTAATAAGTGGGAATACTTTATGCTCATTTGGAGGGGGAAATTAAATGGACAAAGAAAACAGATTGAGAGAGGGAACCAGGTGGGAGAGAAGATAGAGAAAAAAATCGGTGATTTCAAGAACTGGTGTGGGGAGGGACAGAGGGCTGTATGGATAGCCAGGAGAATAAATAGAAATTTGTAACAAACAGGGCTCCAGGGGGGTAGAGGGTATCTTCAGGAAGAATTCGTACCTAGTATACTGGAGGTGCCCAAGAATCAGTGGGGGCATTTTTAGCTGGGACTCACAATATTGGGGATATGGAACTTAGGGAGGCTGCCTCTGGTGTCCAGGCAGGAACGCTAGTAGAGAGATAAGGACACAAACACCTACAAAACTCTCAAGCCCAAATTTATTTTTTATACAAGAAATGCAGGGATTGGAAATGAGGCAGCGACTGAGGCAACAGTCAATCAATAACTGACACATGGGCAAACACCAATTCATGACACTATTGATGATACTTTGTTATGCTTGCAGAAGAATCTACTATGGCTGTCCTCTGAGAGCCTCTACCCAGCAGATGAATAACACAGATAAAGATTCACACAACCAAATAGTATTTTAGTTTTGAGACTATTATGGAACAAAAGGAGGAAGGATTGCAGACCCTAAGGGTAGAGGAACCCCAAAGAAAAACTAACAAAATTAACTGACTTGGAATCTTGTTACTCTCAGAGACTGATCCACCAACCAACAAACATATGTAGGCTGGATGTAGGCTTTCACACACATACGTAGCAAATGTGCAGTTTGGTCTTCATGTGGGTTCTTAACAACTAGACTATCCCCCAAGTTGTTCCTGTATGTGGGATATGTTCAAACTATAATATCTTATTCAGGTTTAGTGGGAGAGTACATGCCCAGCTTCATGGAGCCTTTTTATGCCAAGGTAGGGGGATCCTCAGGGTGGCCCAACCTACTCAGAAGAGAAGGCATGAGGAAATGGGGGAATGCATTGTGGAAGGGAGTGATTAGATGGGAACAGTGAGTAGAATGTAAAGTAAATAAGTAAAATATATTAATAATAATATTTTACATGAACAAAAGTAATGGTGAATAATGTTAAGTGAATAGTAATCACTTACATAAAATTAAATTGGGAAAATTACGCTTGGGTTCTCCGTTCATTAGTAGAGAATTACAGCCAAAGACTCAAAAATGTATCCTCAAAAATGAAAAGAACTATTTTATAAATATAAATGCTGTAGGAGATCAGTCTTTGACCAATAATAATTATTGAATATCTGAGTTTGCCACACAGATCCTTCAGGCCTGAATTTCCGTCACCATCCAAGCCTACTTCTGTGCCTTTCAGGCACACTGCCAGCTCTTCTGTGATTTGGTAGGTCAAATGTCCCCCATATCTTATCCCTTTGTCCCACAGACCCTAGGCACTTGCATTTCTCTCAACAATACCTAGGTCTACACTCTCTCACATTTAAGACCCACCTGGGCATTCAGAGACTTTCTTCTCCTCTAACGAAAGGGAGTCCAGGTCTTTGCCTCTCCTCCTGTGACCTCCCTCCCCTTCCCACATCTTGTCAGTCTTCTCCATAGTCTTGCTTCTCTGATCTGCTGAGTAGACACTCTTCTTGCAATGTACGCTACTATTCCCTAAGAGTATTTTCTCTAAAGGCTACCAGGTTGCCAGTATTTTTGCAGGCCTTGTAATCACCATGCATTCTTTGGCAGAGCCACAGTATTGTGTTTTCCCTAGGCTATCTAGTCCCTAGTTTTTACCTGAGCAGTGTTGAAAATGTTTTCCATGTTATGCTATTAGCATGAAAACAATCTTAATTTGGTTAAAATAGTCTCAAAACATTTTGATAAAAAATAGAAGAAACCACAAGGAATAATTCTCCTACTTACAACTCCTTTGTAAGTGGTCCATGTTAAGTGCTATCAATGAAGGGGATAGCCTGATAATCCAAAATTAGGCACTTCTGCCAGAGCCCTAGTACCAGTCTTGAACTGCTTTTAATGAACACAGGGAGGCCTTTTTTACATTACCAAGCACTGTAAAATGAGATCTCCATTGGAAACATTAGGCATTACAATTCCTAGAGAAGATGAAAGAAAGAAAACTAAGTAATAGGGAAGGAATTAAATCATTAACTATTATTTAATTACTATGTATACATGATATAATTCAGTCTTATTTTATTATATTTCTGGCCACAGACACCCCTCTGCCCTATCTGGCCATAGAGAACAACATAATGCAATGTTGATAATTATAGGAGTAATAAAGTTTATAGATATTAATTTTAGATATTAAATTGAAGCAATCACTTTCAGTGATGTAGCTTGGTGTTGATTAATTCAAAACAAATTTAATGTAAAATACAATATTGAAATTTTAAGTAAATAAGTTTTAGGTAGTATAATTCTGGATAAGTAACCTTTTTAAGTTTAAAACTTTTGTGTTTTTACCGACTTGTTTTAGACAGGTGTGAGCTCTATTTCATAAAGTTTTTGTTTACATCATGTCACTACAGTAACTTATGCATACGGAAATAAGGGAACATGTTTGAGAACATGCAGAAAAATCTAGGTCCTCAACTCTAGGTCCCTGGTTTTATGTCCGTTGAAATCCCCAGTTCTGCACCAGAGCGTGACACTATACTGATTACAAATAAGACTCAGTCTGAAAAGCCTTGAAATTTCATCTCCATGAGAGAAAAGAGATTTCCAGGTTTAGTTTTTTATCTAGAAATGGTACTGTTATGAGATCAACTGTATTCACAATTGTGAGGACTTTTGAATTGTGTCATTTCTGTTTCTGGAGCTTTCCAGGAAAATGGCATAGATTTAAGGAACTACGTGTAGCAATTTTTTGTGAGACATTATGTCCTTCAAGACAAGGGTTCTAACTAACACAGAATATAGTCTCCTGGGGTTTAAATGTGATTAACTGAGAAGAAAAACCTCTGGGAAGAATCAAGAAACACTCTGAATTATGTCTCTTTTAAAATGCACTTCAGGATCTCTACAAATGCTTTCTCTGGTTAAGTTTGTCTTTCCATTTTCACTGTCTCTTCAAAGCACATATTTAATGATGCTATCAATTATATAATCAATTATATTATCAATTATTTAAACTTGTAAATTATAATGTAATGACATGGACTGTGTCTTTCTGTGATTCCCTTGGTCAAACAAGACCTCCATTAGGTTAAACTCACTCCATGAGTTTATAATAGAAGATATGAATACTTGGTGAGTGAAAAATTGAGAAAAAAAGATTATAGCACAACCAGTGATTTATTATGCATTTGTGATAAAAGCAAAAAATCTAATTTCATTTTGTTTTTGCCAATATATATCCCTCTGTCTTACTTGAATTAGATAAAGATTTATTTGATATTTTAAAAAGTTTTAAAGGTTATGAATGTTCAATCTATCTATTAAATTGTAGACAGTTGTTTCAAAATGTAGATAATTTTAAAGGTCTATATATCACTTAAATTTTGTACATAGCTCTGGAAAAATTTTGCCTTTTGTGTGTGTTTCTTCTTTTTCATCAGGAGTCAGCCATGTTTCATGTGTAACTTCTGTATAGAAGATTAATATTTGTAAGCATTTAGAAAGGAATAAAGGCACATGTCTGAGAAGACAAAAAGATGAAGAAAAATCAAAAGTTCCCATTATGAGGCCTGCTCTGCCATCCATTCATCTCTTCAGTCCTGATCCTTACCCAAGAAATGATACTCCATGGTAAGTGAAGATTGTCGGGTCCTAGTTTTCAAAAAAGGAATTCATTATTCCCATGAGATAAAATGCCTTCATGCTGACTGTTAAAGCCCTTGAATTGTATTATTTTGGCTTCTGTATGTTTCCAGAACACTGTTATGGATTTTAAGAAATAACTGCAATGCTCTCTACCAGCTCTTGTGTATGTCAAAGCAAAAGTTCTAACTGACGCAGGCAATGGTCTGATAGGGCTTCTTTTTGGTTAACTAACAGGAATCAACACTTGTAGAGTCAGAAAACACATTTGTTGGTTCCCATCTGAACCTTCTTCTCAGGATGTGCAAAACTCATTTATTTAGATATTTTAGTTTTGATTATTAAATGTCAAAAAATATTTACCAATTGTCACATGGATGTTATATCTTCCCTATAGAAATCACTTCCCTATAGAAAAACATACTTTATTTTATTTATCTTACAAATGTAAAACATGGCTTTATTTTATTTATCTTACTCAACCATAGATCTAGGCCTGAAAATATTTTATAGGTAGTAGGATAGTCTCTCTATAACTTATAGGTCAGGAAAGTTGTCTTAGCAACTCTGTGTTATTGTCATAAATATAGGCAGACAGGAGATGGAATTCAGTGGAAGAGAGAAGCTTTGGCACTCCTTGAGAAATCCAAGGTGCCCCAATGAAATGACCATATAAGTTATGAATTTGACCATACAATTCAAATCTAATAACTTAACATTTATACTAATCTTAGTCCTTCTGTTGATGGTTCCTTGAATTCACAGGTAAAGGAATTCTTGTTGTTGCTGCTGCTGTTGATGTTGTTTTGTTCTGTTTTGTTTTGTTTTAATCCTGACTTTTTGGTTTCTATTTAAAAACAGAAAGTTTTCAGTGATGGGGCTAACTTAAGATACATTTTACAGAGATCACTAAGAAGACACCAGGCATTGAAGGAGAAAAAATTTTCTGTCCTATTTTTTGTGTTGAGGAGACCCTTTTTAAGGATCATGTGATCTTCTATAAAAAGCCCTGGGGATAAGGAATGATAAGCAATGGACTGTGAAAATTTATTCCAGGGGAGAAGTAAATGTCCTGACATGAGACACCCCTATCCATTCTCAGGTAGACGTGCTTACAGATCTTCTTCCTTTTGAGATCTCTTCAAATGGGAAACAAAGTGTATGCGTCTCCTGGCTCAAAAGAGAAATGCCTTCCCTATAGAAGTGTTACAGCTCTGCTTTGCCTGTGGCAAAAGATTTCCCTAATTCAAGTGTTAAAGCTAGGCTCTGTCAGGAGGAGGTTCACCCAGCACAAATCAGCACAAATATTTCAATTCTGTTCCTACAAATGTGTTACAACTCAGATGAGATAGATCCTGGCAATCAGAAGCACTGACTGACAAAGTCACAACACACAACATATTTCACCTAAGATTTGTTGGCAGGAGTCTGGGGTAAGGTGTCTGCTTCTGCTTGAGAAGCAAAACAGAACTGAGTAGATAGCAGGGAGAATTTCAAGGAAGTGGAGCATTGTGGTGTGGCAGTGGATTGGACAACTTTATGATATAATTTTGAAGCCCAGGTATTGGAATATTCTGTAACAAACTTTGGTTTGGGGCTTGGGATCAACACATGGTCAGGGCACTCCTTCCTTTGGCCGTGGTCTTAGGATCAAATCATGGTCAAAGATTTTTCCTTCAGCTTTGGTTTTGGATATGGTCTAGGGATAAATTCTGCATCAGGATGTTCTTTTCTTGAACTGTTTACCCTAAAAGTGGGTTTTCTAATTAGTAGCCCATGTTTATACAACTGATTGGCTTTGGGTTGTATCAAAATGACTATTTAAACTAAAAAAAAATTTAAAAAAACCCTGCTGTCCTGAGAGGCCTTTGCTGCCTGTAAGCTCAGAGAAAGCTGTGAAGCCTGAGAAATACACCCATATACCCTTATTATTTCTCCTACTGTTACAAAGATCTATCCTGTCCTACCAAAGTTGTAAGCCAGACAGCTGCTCCTAAAGTGTTCCTGGAAGTAGACCTGATGGTAATGGATTGTTTGTGTTCTCTAAATTCAGAACATTTTTACGGTCATGGAAGTAAAGTCTATTTATTGAGATCTTAGAAAACTGAAGACTAATAGTTATCAACTTATAATAGAGCAATCAGAGACAGTTTATGAAAGGGCAGAGTCAGTTGATATGTTACTAGACCACATGCAGATGGCTACATCCCTGACTGGAAACTTATGTTACATTGATTGACATATTGGCCAAATGACCTTGGAAAGTTGAACCAGAAACACAAGAAAATCCAGTTATTTTATTTTCTAGAATAGTCTCTTGCCCAGGTACGTCAGCCATATATGGGCAGAGTATGAGGAGCTCCCAGAGAGTGAGTCTGAATATATTTATCTGATGATAAGAAGCAGATTTGAATATTAATTACTGTATATTCCCACTAAGGATGAATAGAACTCAGGTTCTTCTGATTCTTCCATGAAATCTGATGGAAATTTCCTCTTAAACTCCCACAGGATGTCAGGCTGCAATGGTATACACCATTTGTTAAAGAGGCTACCCTTTTTCCATTAAGTGTTTTCAGATACTTTGTCAAAAATCAAGTGACCATATGTGTGAGGATTCATTTCTGAATCTTCTTTAATTCTGTTCCATTGATCAATATGCCTATCTTTGTACCATTACCATGCTGTTGATAACACAATTAAATCAAAATAATCCTGAGATTCCACCTCACACCAGTCTGAATGGCTAAGATCAAAAAGTTGGAAGAGAGCAGATGCTGGCCCGAATGGAGAGAAAGAAGTACACTCCTCCACTGTTTATTGGACTGTAATCTGGTACAACCACTCTGGAAATCAGTCTGATGGTTCCTCAGAAAACTGAACATAGTACTACCTGCAAACCCAGTTATTATAACCCTGTAGACACTTACCTATTGACATGGTACACACTTAGGAACACTTTGCTCTACCAGGTGTTTCAATCCCAGAATATGATTCTTAGTCTTTAAGTCAGTTTGAATTAGCTTTCTCAACCTCAAGTGGATCCATTGATGCATTTGCTTAATCATGGCTTTGGCTGCTTTGGGGGACAAGATTTTCTTTTTCTCAGGTGTATACCTGTATAGGAAAGTCCTGGACCTTAAGTTCTACATGTACTGGGGCTGAGACTTAGCCTTGTTCATGCCTGTTGTCTTTGCCCAGGCCCCTGGGAACTGGTGAATCCACTTATTTATTTCTTCATCTTTGGGTTGCATTTGTTTAAAACATCTATAATCATCTTTTAGTTTAAAAGTCAGGACTTGTATCTCCTCTCTTTTTTGTCTTTTAACTACAGACCCTTCAGAAGGGAAGTGAATGTGAACCCCCAAATTGGTGAGCAGATCTCGTCCTAACAGTGGATAGGGGCATTTGGGTACCACAAGAAACCAATGGGATATCCGGTCCTTGCCTAGTCCACTGTTCTTTGGGTAGTCCATGAACACTGTTTGCTCCCAGTAGCTCCTTGAACACATGATTTTATTTTGAGGGACAAGTGTCCATCAGTTTGTAATAAGTCTGAGTGTTGTGCTCCTGTGTCTTCCAAGAAGCAGGAGGGCTCCCCTTCCACTTGAAGAGTTACCTTGTGTTTTAGGAGGGGATCTGAGCCCCATCTCCACTAATCACTATCTCCTGCATGCACCTCCAAAAGTCTGGAGTGAGGTGTTCCCTTCTCTATTTGCTTCTTGGGGCTTTCTCTTACCCAATGCCCTATTTCCCTGAAGTTTGCACACTGAACCCTAGCCAGGAGTTCTCTGTAAGTTCTTTAGTAAGTTGCTAGGTACTCTCTTACTAGACCCTTGAGGCTCCATAGCTTATTCTACTATGGTAGCCAGTATTCTATGAAGAATTTTTTCTTGTCTTTTGTCTCTCTTTAGCTCTCTAGCCTTAACTCTTTCTGTCTCCACTCTTCTTTTTAATCCTCTGTTTCTCTGTTATAAAACACTTTCTTGGCTACTTGCAGAAGCTCCCTCAATGACTTATCTTTTAACCTTTCTAACTTCTGCAATTTTCTCTTTATATCTCTGGCTGGCTGGTCTATGAAGGCCATAATAATGGTGCCTTGTGTGCTTCTGCTCTAGGGTAAACAACAACTGACAGAAAGTCTCCATCAGACATTCCAAGAATGCTGAGGGGGATTCTGACTGTCTTCGAACCATTTCCTTTACCTTGGCCAAATTGGTGGGGCATTGTGCTACCTCTCTGTGACACACCATTAGAGTCTTATGGTAGACCCCCAGGTGCTCCCTACCTTCAGGAGAGTTGTAATCCCACAATGTCTTAGTAAGAGGAAACCCAGCATCTAAATCATTAGGTAGAAGGGAGGGTCTTCCATCTTCTCCAGGTACATTCTTTCTAGCTTCAAGGAGGATCCACCACCTCTTTTTCATCGTGAAGAGGATCTGCAGTAACTGTTGGCAGTTATCTCAGTTTGGTTGGTAAGAAAAGAGAATAGACTCCAGAAGATTAGTCAAAGCCTGGGGGTTTTCAGAGAAGGAGGGATTATGGGCTTTCTAGTTATAAAGATCAGCCACGGAAAATGGCCAATATTGGATAGGTTGGTTGTCTCAATGATCTGGGGGACCAAATGCCCGGAGGGGTAAAATAGTAGGGTCAAGGATGGAATGAGGAGTCCCAATTGCCTACTCTGTGTCTTAGCTGCTGGGCCCTCTCTGGCTGTGCTTGACCCAGGCACTTGTAGCGCCTGTGTTGGCAGGGCCAGAGGAGTCATGGGCTCTGGAGCTGCTGCCTCTTCCTCTCCTGGGTGTAGGGTGAAGAGATAGGGAAGAGAAGGGAGTTCTGAAAGTAGTAGGTCTGCATTTCCAGGGGACAGAGTAGTCTTCTTCCTTTCTGTGTCAGTTTTCGCAGCACAAACTCTCGACAGACCTACATCTGAAAATGAGGCAAAATGATAAACCCATGAAGAGGGCAACTGAACCAAGTTCTCCCAGACAATGATATAAGGGACCTGGTAGGTTGCTCCCTGCCGCACCGCCATAATCCCAGGAAAATCTTGTCTTTAACACCCTCTGTCTTGTGTAAGCAGAAGGAGCCCTCTGATGGCCATCCGGTTTGAAAGGACAGCCACTCTGAGGCACACAGAGTCAGCCACTTTTCCTTTTTAATTTCCACAGATTAATTGTGTGCCCTACCTTTGACATCTGTCCACTGGTCAAGCATAATAGTTAAGGGGGTAGAAATTGTCTGTCCCATCATCTCATCCAATAAAATATCACAATGACACCACATAAAACAAACGAGACCAAAACAAGTCATCCTACAAGTCGTTTCCACAGAAGCCTGGTACTTCCTGTACCTGGGGGCAGCTCAACCCAAACTGCCGCTGTGTTAAGGAGGACCCGCTAGATCCTAATATCCAGCAAGATTCCTCAAGCTTCCATTGGCCTGTGATGTTCCGACATATCTGCGCCTCAAAGTGACCACCCAGTGTCTCTTTGAGTCCCCAATACCTAAGAACTCTCATGAAGGAACTCAAAACCCTTGGACCTTGGTCTCACAGTCAAATAGCAGACACAGACAACAGAAAACAGATATGACAGACAACAGAAAATATACAGACCTGCTTATGAGCGTACTTCCAATCTCTTTGCCAATTGTGGGTCTGGGGTGGGGGCAACACTGTTCCCGGCCAATACACCAAAACTGAAACCCCGGAAGTCTTAGCTTAGGGGCACCACCGCACAGAACAGAACTTGATAATACATCTCTGCAATGGTAAGAAATTTATTTTTGACCCGATGCATGTGGGGTTGCTCAGCCACACAGGGAGAGTCAACCCCGAACTCAAAAACCATACATCTTTTATACCTTCTATTTGAGGAGGATGAAGTACTATTTTACCATTAGTCAGCAAAGCAGCAGTAAAATTTTTCAGAAAGAGGAGAGGACGAGAGGGAGAAATTTTTGGCAATAAGGTTATTGACAATTCTTGTAATCCAGTACAGGGGTGTGTGGAAGAACTGTTTCTAAAGGAGATATTTTTGTTTTATCTTAACTCAGCTTGGTTAGACTGATCATTCTGAACTGTCCACTAAAACTTTGTTTTTACTTTGTTAGAACAATGTTTATACATTCTCAAAAACTTTGAGGGGTAGGCTGATGATGATGTATATTTGAACTTTTCTCATGAGACTTTGTGGCTGTCAGCCAGTAAATTCTGTCTTCAAAAATAGGTGTTTTGGAAAAATCTCAGAGCTCAAAAAACTTGGTTTTCTACAATCTCTCATGAAGTTAATGATCCCCCCACCTTTTTGATCATTCCTTCACTTCACAGATCTAACATTCATCCTTTCCAAGGTTGGTCCCTGGAAATCTGTGCATTATGCTTTAACCACAGTTCTTTCAACAACAGTTTTAGTCTGTCAGAATCCAGAGATAATTTTAGAGTGGACCATCATGTTTTTTTTTTCACTTTAATTATTTTGCTAAAAAATAAACATGTTAATTAAAATTGTCAAAAATTGAGAAGGTACATTGATCCTAAATCAGCACCCTGTTCTAGATGTAGATTTACATAGCTGAAAAGGCACGTTATAAGAGTGAAGGGAGGAGGCCGAAAAATGGAGGCCCAAAATGATTATTTTTTATCAAGTCTACAGGTTAATTTTTTTCTGCCCTTCCAGGGTTTCTGGCACATTTGGGATGTGATTACAACATTTTGTCTTGCATATTAATAGACCACAGAGTCCTCAGATGTTAGGCTGCTCAGTTGCATGTAGGCTGTGCTGGAGGATTTGTCTGCAGTCAATGTGGCTTTGTCTTTGAACTTCTGATTGTAGCTAATACCGCCACTTCCTGGAATAATAACTCCAATCTATTCCTGACCCTGTAGAGGACTCTGCTTAACCCAATGCATATAATAGCTGGCATAGTTGTAGCTAGAAGCCTTTCAGGACACCTTCACTGGAGCCCCAGGTCTCACTAGCTCAGACACACACTGTTGCAGCTGGACATGGGATTGGACACCTGTGAATTAACAGGAGAGTGGATGTCATTGTCACCTCAGGCCCTGTCTTCTCTTCAAATCTGGAACTTCTGGGCCTCTTACCTGCAGTTACTGGCAGGAGGAAAATAAATATCCAGCACCATTTTATAGTTAGAGACTAACTATAACTGTGTTTTCAGTGATTGTAGAGAGAACACTGATCAGTTGTTTTCAGGATGTGGACATCCTGTATTTACTGTCATAGACTCGAGTTATTTTCATATTAATGAGCATGGTGCTAAGATAAGGAACTAGTCCAACTAGAGATGAAGGAAGGACAAGGTTCAAGTGACAGGGAGCAGGATGTTGAGATCCACATTCTAAAACTTTCTGAACATGTGTGCCATAAACCCCTCCCTTGATCCCTGTGCATATAACCCCAGGAAGTCAACTCCATAAATTTATAACCTGACGTTGTTCCTTCTCTTTGGAAAATGTTAGCAGATTGACTTAGAGAATGTGTTTGTGATTATTATGATATTGATGTGAATTTAGAGACTTCTTTTAGATATGTATTATTATCTTTGTCTTTCCAACAGATTATATACTGTAAAACTCACTCAAATAACCATATGATTACATACTTCTGAAATACTTACTCAGTAATTGTTACTGCAGAACTATCTTCAATAAATTAATTATGGGAAAAAACTATGCATGTGTACATTAATATATATACATATATATATATAAGCATATGTATATGTACACACATATATATAAACATATGTATGTATATATATATATATATATATATATATATATATATATATATATATATATATATATATATATATATATATATATTTGCACACACACATGCACACACACAAATAAATGTGTGTATGGGCAAATACATATATATTTTTTTTTCTTCACATGGGTCAGTCCATATATTCAATTAGGAAGCACTTGGTCACTATATAAATGCCAGACACTAGGGAATGTATCTTGCCTGAAGACTGATCTTGCAAATTGCATGCTCTGCTACTGAATGATTTCACTGATGTCTTTGTTCTTCCATCAAGCTCTATAGCTCCTGCCTGTGCTAGGAATCCATATAGGCAGGAAAAATTTACTAGTTATTTGAAGGTTGGTTTCTATAATTACTGTAACCAAAGTCCTTAGCTAAAGGTTGAAATCTAAATTCAAAGCTTAATTTTCCAATTTGACCTCAGCCACATGACAAGAAATATACTCATCATCCTCAAGAATTTAAATGAATAAAACAAATGAGGGCATGGATGTGCTGAAATAGTTACCCTCTCTTACCACTGATGGAAATATAATATAGTGTTAGTGACCTTGAAAATCAGTTCACAAAATCTACCAAACAATAATAAATAAAATTTTGCTGAGTTCCTACTATATTCCTCCAAAGCATGAACTTAAATGATGGTACATCTTATTATAGAGACACTTTCATATTCATAATTATTCCCAATATGATGTTCATTCTCAATTCCCAGACTATGGAAAAGAATGGTTCTATATTTCCAACAAAGCACAAAGATATAATGACAGTGTGTAATGTGGTAAAATAAACAAAAATGTACTCAGTGGAAATACATAAACTGTGAAGATTATAGGTATGTCGATGGATCTGAAATACATATACTGCATGAAGCCACACATGTACTTAAGGCAAGTGCTTCATGTTCTTACCCATATGTGTTAGAAACTTTAGATATTTTGCTTTGTGCACCTAATTTGTAGAAGACAAGAGGCTATAAATGTGTCATTAGTGTATACGGAAATTGGGGAAATGATATAGTAAAACAGAGATCAAATGCAAGCAGAAGTAATAGATAGGAAAGGCAAATGCTTAAATGAATGATATTGGGTAATTGAGAAGTTATTGATTGGTGTAGTATACATTTAATTTAATTCTTATACAAAAGTATGACAAAAATCTAGGTTATTTATGTATAACCTATAGAAAATAAAATGTTCTATTACAAACCAAAGCAGGGTTACTGAACATAAAGGGATGTGAGTTATTGAGTAATAAAAAAAAACAAAATTACGTTTTATAGTGATGTGAATACTAAAGCCTTTGTGTTTGGCTTTGAGTGAAATGTTTACAAAGAGGTTTTCCTATTTTGGGTCAATCAATAGAAGTTGGAAAATTTTTTTGAGATTGTTTGAACCTTAAAGAAATGCCTCTCTGTCTGGTTTGCACTTTTTGGTACTTTAGAGCTTGTACTTTCACTGACCTTGGCCCTAACACACTCCTGACAAACCTGAAGTTCTTACTTTTGATTATGGGTAGCCATGGTGAAAACATGCTGGAATATTTGTGAGTTGTTGACTCTCAGGAGAAGTAAGTGGAAGATAGCTTTGGTAGTTTGAACTTTTTTTCCAGCTCAAATTAACCTTTTATAATGTTTGTATAAAGTAACTGGGGTGACCTAGCCAGGTGTCAATCTCTTCCAACCAAGCCGAATTCCTCTTATGCTTCATGAAATAAAGGTGGAACTTCTTCGTGAGCCTTTCTCTCTACTTTAGCACCTACAACTAACTTCAGTCAATATAGTTTTATATGATTAATGAAAAATACAGAAATAATTAAAAGTTTATGGTTGACTAGTTTATGTTTGGGAAGGTCTTTGTTGCTGAAATGATTTTGTGTTCAAATTACTATGTGGGTATACGAATCTGCTGATAAAATATTTAAATATTAAGTTTGAAAAATGTATATAAAACATGTTGATATTTACATACAACTTTTTGTTTATCTATTAGTTTCGTCACAATAATATAATTTTTCTCATCTTCTATGGCTATTGAAAACATATGTCTGCAGAGAACTCAGTAGAAAGCACATCAATGATCTTTTTGTTTTACATTTAGCTTGTGAGTTTCTTAATAAGTTATCTCACAATGCATGAGTTATTAATTCTACATATGAGTGCCAGGTATAGGAAAAGTTCCTATGGGTTTATTACCAGATAGTTCCCTGAGTAGACAAACAAGTATGAGGCAGTGCATTGCTCTTGGTGCCCATAATAACTTCATAGCTAGGCCTTATTTCTAAGAAAAGGTTTATAAACTGAGCAGATTATAAGAGTGAGAGAAGATGGAGGAGTCCAAGAGAAAAGTGGATTACAGGCACCATTGGACTTATGCAGATATGGAGTCACAGGGACTGTGCCTGCAGGCACAAAGCATGAACCAAGTCAATTCAGATAAAACCTCTGTGTTGGGAGAGTGACCAGTCCACAGCTCTCACACTTAACAAAGAAGTTTCTGCAAGTGACAATCACTTACAATAGAACAAAATCTGAGTTATTTCTTCTCTAGTTCTGTAGGATATATTAACCACAATTAATCATGTTAGACATGCTTAGCAGTCAATAATCAACAAAAAGTGACTGAAAAAAGTGTTTTTATAAATATTTTGTCACATATTTCTTTTTGCATTTCTTTTTGTCTTCATTCCAATTTGCCATTATATCATGACTAAATCCATGGGATTTTATTGGTGGTTGAGTGTGTGTGTGCATGTGTGTGTGTGTGTGTGTGTGTGAGAGAGAGAGAGAGAGAGAGAGAGAGAGAGAGAGAGAGAGAGAGAGAGAGAGAGAGAGAGAGAGAGAGATTGTTGTTATTTGCTTATTTGATGTTGTTGGTTGTTTTAATGCCTTTTCAAATTACTTTTTTTTTTTTGTTTTTGCCCTCTACAGATAGCAAAAGGGTATGCATTTAAATTAGTGAGGAGTTAGTAGGGATACAGAATAAATTGAAGGAATGAGCTTTCATTATCAGAATACATTCTATGACTTTCATTCAATTTTTAAATATAAGAAAAGAACAAAAATATATATCTATAAATTGTTTAACAAAGAATCATTATTGTGTTGAGCATGAAGACATCAGCTGTCAATCAAACAGGGGAAGATCAGTTAATAGACTTAGGAAAAAATACCATAAAGTCAACTCAACCTCCACCTCAACTCTCTCCTGGGGATTTTTGGCTCTAATGTGCCCCCTGATGGTTATGAATCCCCTGCAGGGAGTTTCATTGTGGGTTACACTGAAATTGAGTGATCTGCTTAAAGCAATAAAACATCCCTGTAAATTCAGGGTTCATGGAAATAAGCAGCCAGGACAAATGTCTCTTGCTGACCTTGGGGATAATGACCGATAAAGCAGAGGTTAATTGTGAATTATGTCAATATTAACATCAAGGTGTTTTCTAATATAGCTTCCTAATTGATGCTAGTTGGATAAAGCTCTAGAAGTTCAAGTTTCTGAAGAATAATGAAAGGAGGTAACACAACCTTTCCTGACTTCATCAGGCTACACCTGGGGCAGAACACCTGTATGCAGAAGAACCACAACCAGTCAAGAGCACAGATGCAGACACACATGAATGAATTCCTGTGACAATCAGATATAGTTGTCAACAGAAAAATAAAAAATGAAACATTGTGGTGCCAAGACAACAGTTAACAATTCTTGGAACTTATATATACATTTAAAAGGAACTAAAATATTTTGTTTCCCCTTCTAAGAATGATTAGAACATCCACAGTTTAGTTTTTCTTCTTCTTGAGCTTCATATGGTCTATAAATTTCATCTTGTGTATTCTGAGCTTTTGGGCTAATTAATACTTATCAGTGAGTAAATAACATAAGTGTTCTTTAGTGTCCCTGTTACCTCATTCAGGAAGATATTTTCTAATTTCATTCATTTGCCTAAGAATTTTATGAAATATTTGTTTTTAATAGCTGAATAGTACTCCATTGTGTAAATATACCACATTTTATGTATCCATTCATCTGTTTCAGGACTTTTGGTTCTTTCAAGCTTCTGGCTATTATAAATAAGTCTGCTATGACCATAGCAAAGCATGTGTCCTCGTCAATTGTTTGATCATCATTTTGGCATATGCTCAGACGTGTTATTGCTTGGTCTACAAGAAGTAATGTGTTCAGTTTATTGAGGAACCCACAGACCAATTTTTAGAGTGGTTGTTCCTTCTTGCAATGCCACCATCAATGGAGAAGTATTATTCTTTCTCCATATCCTCTCCAGCAGCAGCTGTCACCAGAGTTTTTGATCTTAGTCATTCTGAATGGTGGGAATTCAGAAGAATCTCAGGATTGTTTTGCTTTGTACTTTCCTGATAACTGAGGATGTTGAATGTTAGTTTCCTTGTGTGCTTCTCAGCCATTTGATATTTCTCAGTTGAAACTTCTTTTTTAGCTCTGTACTCCATTTTAATAGGGTTATTTGATTCTCTGCAGACTAACTTATTGAGAATTTTGTATACATTGTATATTAGCCCTCTATCAGAAGTAGGATTGATAAATATATTTTCCCAATCTGGTTCTTGCTATTTTGTTCTGTTGATAGTGTCTTTTGCCCTACAGAAGCTTTGCAATTTTAAGAAATCCTATTTGTCCATTCTTGATATTAGAGCATTAGCCATTGGTTTTCTACTCAGGAAAATTTCCCCTGTCATTATGTGTTTGAGGATTTTGCACTCTCTTTTCTATTAGTTTCAGTGTATTTAATTTTATGTAGAGATTCTTGGTCATTTTGGGCTTGAGACCTTCATAACTGTATAAGTTCCTATGCCAAAATCTCACTTTGACCCTTAATATCCTCTTTGTAATGTACATAGTGATGTTCTGACTCCATTCAAAAGACGGATGAATGGTAAACTGTGTCTCAAGTAATGTCTGAATGACCACAATCTTTTGTCTAGGACCTATAAGTAGCTATAGCAGTGCTCACTGATGTAACTGAGATACCAGAGACAGCACAGGAGATTAACAGGATCTACAAGAACCTTACAAGGCAATTTTCTGTTACTTAAGCTATTCTTGAGACAGAAAACTCACAGAATCACGAAGAAAAACAAATGTACTTACACATCTGTTCGTACCCACAGAAAATATTTCAAATTTGAGAAGTAACCACAATTAAAAAAAAAATTAGACAGTGATTCACTGTTTGCAAGTTCACATTTTTATCATTTGTAAGCTCTAGATTTTTATGTACAGACATAGTAAATGAGATTGTTTGTTCCTTTGCAATGAAGTCCTTGGAAGTAAAGTGCTGGTTGTTTCCTCAGGCAGCTCTTGTCTCTATTTGGGAAGTCATACTAAAAATTTTTCAGTGACTATGTTATATTTGCTACAAGCTTAATGAATGAAAGATTTGGAGATGTATAACCAATATCTGCACCAAGGAGTTATTGGAGCCAATACCAATATGGTATATGGGAGTGTCTATGCAAAAGAATAAATGTGACTTGTAGACATATCTGTTATCTCCTAAAAGTATACAGCATGTCAGAATGGAGATGCATTTTTTGACAGAATTAGCATGGTCATGATTCCTGTGTATTTTTTTTCCATTAGATTGGTTTGGTTTGCAAAGTATAAAATGTCACATGGTACATAGTTTTACCTTCCTCTATGTGAAGTTATATGACTACCTTATATTCAAGACTTGCCACAGAAGAGAATGTTGGAGTTCTGTAGGCTTCTTGTTTGTTCATGCACATCCCTTTCTTTAGGCTATTGATTTTTTTTCTTTAATTCTGTTGAAGATATGTACTGGCCCTTTAAGCTGGAAATCTTCCCTATCTTCTATACCTATTATCCTTAGGTTTGATGTTCTCATTGTGTCATGGATTTCTAAGATATTTTAGGTTGGGAGCTCTTAGCATATGCATTTTCTTTAACTGTTGTGTCAATGTTTTTTATGGTATCTTTTGCACTTGAGACTCTCTTTTCTATCTTTATAATTATGTTGGTAATGCTTTCAACTATGACTCCTGATCTATTTCCTAGGTTTTATGTTTCCAGGATTGTCTCCCATTTTGATTTTATTTTTGTTTCTATTTCCACTTTTAGATCCTTTATGGTTTTTCTTAAGTCCTTCACATGATTCATTATGTTTTTTTTTTCTGAAATGTTTAAAGGGATTTTTGTGTTTCCTCTTTAAATGCTTATACATGTTTACCTGTATTTTTTAATGGAATTTATCAATGTCCTTTATAAGTCCTCTATCATCTTCATATGATATGATTTTAAATCCTAATCTTGCTTTTCAGGTGTGATGGTATATCCAGGAATAGCTGTAATGGAAGAACTGTGTTTTGATAATGACATGTGGCCTTGCTTCCTGTTGCTTATGTTTTTGTGCATGCTCTTGCCATCTTGATATCTGTAGTGCTACCTGCCTTGCATTTTCTTACTAGGTCCTGTCCCTACTGTGGTATTTTTTTGTGTCAGAACACCTCCAATTTCAGCTGTTTCTGTGATCCTGTGATTCTGGGCTCCAGTGATTCTAAGGACCTGGTTGTGTCAGAGTTCCTCAGAGATAAGATGTCTCTGAGCTTCTGAAATACTGGATCAAGCTCTTGAGATTCTGTTATCTCAGAGCTCCTGGGTGTCAAGATTTCTCTGGGTTTTACAGGAGTGGATGGGGAGCCAGTGCCATCTGTTCCCTCCAAACACAGGTCCAAGTTGGAAAGAATCAATGAATGCCTCTGGCCTGGTGGGAGTTTTAGCTATGCTGGGTGTTGGAAAAATCATTTTGTCCTAAACTGTGATCTTGAGTGTGCCAGAGCTTCAGTGCTCCTGTGTGTATCTCCTGGGAGTTGAGCTTTCTCTGTAATCCTGGATGTTTCAGAACACCTGGGAGTTGGGCTTCTTTGGGGTGTTATAGGAGTGGGTACAGAGCCATCACCCAGGTCTATTATGGGTGCAGGTTAAGACAGGAAGGAACTTGTGCCACTGACTGGGTGGTTGTTTCTGTGTCTCTGCTTTCTGGGGACACAGTTACTTCAAGTATGGGGACAGATGATTCAGCCTCTCCAGTGATTCTGGGTTTGTTAGAGTAGCTGGGAGTACAGCTTCCTCTCTTTTGGAAATGGGTGTGGAGCCAGTGTCCAAGGTCACTTAGGTCACATGTTCCGATGATTGTATTTTTCTTAGCTGAATAAAATTCCATAGTAAACATAAACCACATTTTATTTTTCCATTCACTCTGACTTTTATACTCTTCCCACAATCTGGCATGCAGAGATTAGTGAACATTTAGATAACAGATTTATAGCAGGCAGTTATTAATTATAATGTATAACCTAAGCAAAATATCAAATCAATTAAAGGAAAAAAGATAACAAAATTAAAAAAAAAACAAACAAAAACAAACCTGAAATTGAAACAGCAAAAAACAAACAAAACACTTAGAGCAATCAAATATCTAACCAAAAACCAACAAAATAACTAAGCTAAGCAGCATTGTCTTGCAGCTGATTTAGCTGCACAGACCTACCACCTGTGGCTGCCCTTGCAAGCAAAAGGAAATGGGTGTCATTGATGGCAAGAATCTTTTCTTTTTTTTTTTTTTTTTTTTTTTTTTTTTTTGATACTCTCTGTTTTTGTATTTGAAATGTTTTCACCTTCCCCTAACCTGCTCCCATCATCACTCACTTGTCTTCAGGAAGGTGAACTCCCTTCCAAATCACCTTCTCCATGCATTGTCTAGGTATTCTTCTATGCTGGGAAAAGGTGCCCTCTCTGTACCAAAGGGTTCTTCTCACAGTGATGTCACACACTGCTATCTTCAGCTACATATGCAACTGGAGATATATGTCTCTAAATCTGTGCTCAGTGGTTGGTGATTTAGTCCATAGGGGTTGTGGAGGGTTGGGTTGCTTGATAATATTGTTCTTCCCATGAGATTGCAACCCCTTTCAGCTCTTCAGTACTTTCTTTAGCACCTTCATTGCGGTCACCATGTTCAGTCCAAAGGTTAGCTGCAAGCCTACTCAGCTCTATCTGTATGACACTGCAAAGCTTCTGTCTGGTTGCTGACAGTAAGCACTTCCTGGCATCAGCAATAGTGCTTGGGTTTAGTGGCTTCATATTGGGTGGATCCCCAGGGGAGGCTGCCTCAGTCCCTGTTTCTCTCTTTGACCTTGTTTTTCCTCCTGTGAGTGTTTTGATTTTTCTTCTGAGAAGGTCTGAGAAATCCCAATTTTGGCCTTCATTTTCTTTGTGTTTCATAAGGTCTGTGAATTGTTTCTTGGGTATTCAGAGATTTTGAGGAATAGTACCCCCTTATCAGTGACTGCATTCTATGTTTTTTATTTTGTGACTGAGTTATCTAACTCAGGATGATAGTCTCTAAGTCCCTATTGAATAGAATTAGTTTATTTTTTCTTGTAATTATTACTTTTTCTTAAAAAATACCAATTGGGTGCATAGTAGCAAATTTTTCATACTAATATTATGTATAGATAGTTTATGATTACTTGCTATAAAATTTAAATTTAGGTTTGCTAGAAAGATCATTTTATATATACATAAAAGCATTTCAGGAAACCTCATTTCTTTCAATATACTATTTATATAATTATAATCAACATTTGTGATCCATTTAAAAAATATTTTTGTAAATTTTACCTACTAACTAATATTGTATTGTGATAGACAGATTATAACTTGTCTGTTATTACATAATAAATATTTGTATAAAAAATTGGCTATAAAATTAAAGAAATTCATGTGATGCCAAAATTCAGTCACTGAGTATTCTTGTATATTTTATCTTTCATCTTGGACATGTCTTATGAGATGACTTTGTTTATAAAATTTTACCCAAAACCACACCAGAAGTTTTGAGGCCTGATTTGTGTTTATTATACACAAATGAATGCAGTGAGGTATCTCCTAGATAAATTCCTCAAATTTTATATTTCTGTAGTTAGATCTCAGATGGTTAATCATCAGTATCCTCTAAACAGAGTTTGATACATGATACAATTTTAGCTTGATAGTGTCTTAGATTCTTCTTCTGAAGTGTATAATATTCACGATTCACAGTACACGGGCAAGGCTGTCTCCTGTTTTTGTACTGGACCACAGTGTTGTCCCCACTGGACCCAAGTTTTATTCTGTATTATACTTGAGCTGCTGGTGATTCTAGGCTGATTTCCACATGAAATAAGATAGGTCAAGTCCCAAATACTGTGTATACTTTTACCATATAGAGAAGAGTAATTTTATCTTCCTGGGATAATATTGAATTCAGTGAGAAACACAGACCTCTCTCGAAGAGGATGGATCCTACACTCTCCGGATGTTTTCTGCCAGTTTGATACCCAGATGCACAGGAGGCAAATGCCACAATCAGTGCAGTAACAATTTCTTATTCAGACCATCCACAAAGTAAGACCCAACCAACAGGCTGAGTTCCAGCACATACTCATGAGACCATGCCTGCCTTAGTGAAATATGAATTTCCTGAAAAATAAGATCATTTTAGTATTGGTCGCACAACATGTATTCATATTTACAATATAATTATATAATTATAATTGATTTACAGTTGTTGAATAACTATGATAAGCATAAATTATTTCTTCTATCATCAATCTTTAGTAATATTCAGTGGGTTTTTTGGACTTTAGTTAATGATAATAACATAGACTACTAGATAGCACCTCATTTACCTATATAGATACCAAATACCCACATAAGGCTTACCAGATTCCATGCATCTATGTATACTTCATGTAGTAAATTTGTTTATCTTCAAATAAGGAGTGATAAAATGGAGCTTTTCTGTTTCTGTAGAGTCATATTGTCTTGCAGATCTGTGAGGGGTGACAAAAAAATAGGAAAACGTTTTATGAATAATATGTGTATATACCCATCCCCAATTTCATTTCCATATATTTACTTTAATTTTTGTAGATTAATGTTTTAAATTTTTAATGCAGAACTAAAAATATTAATTCATTGTGGACAGAGGCAGAAAGTATGAAACTTCAGCTGTCTCTAGAAGATTACTGAGAAATAATGATTGTTGGAGAATTGAGTGCCATTTTTTCTCAGTGGTATAGTTAATGGTAAGTTGTCAACACTTTCATCCACTCAGTCATGGAAATCACAGCAAATAAACTGGGTTGCAAAATGAATGAAGGCAAATTATTGCAGTGTTGACTTGGCACAAACAAAATTAATCTGAAAAGAAGAAGTTTCGCTTGAGAAAATACCTTCATGAGATCCAACTATAACGCATTTTCTCATTTAGTGATCAGTGAAAGGAGGACCTAAGCCATTGTGGGTGGTATCATTGCTGAGCTTGTAGTCCTTTTTTCTATTAAAAAGTATTCTGAACAAGCCAAATATTCAATACTGTCTCTGACCAGCAGAATAGGAGTTACAAAACAGTATTCTTTTCAATGTGATTTATTCAGGAACCTTACAGCATGCCAGTGAAAATCTTTCTGTCCCTTTCTGTCTTTCTGTTTCCCTTTTCCTTTTCCTTTCCCCAAAGCGCAGTCCCTTTTATCTTCTCTCAACTCCACCACCTCAGTCTATGTTGCAAGGCTGCAGTTCATAGGTCCACATCATCTGGCCTCATCCCTAATCATGTGTGCAACTGTGCAGCTCGCATGGTGGGAGTTGCTAATATTGTGGGCAGGAAGAAGTCGGTGCTAGTCACAAAACTAGACCGAACTCCCAAGCGTCATCTTGGGACTGCCACCACACCTGCTCTCCACACCATATGGAGCAAGTCAGTAAGCAACACCCTCAAATAGGACTGCATCAATTCATGTCTACAGGATCCCGGTCCTGCTTGATATCCTGTGCTGATTTCCTCCAAGGACTCACGATGATCTGAAAGTGTAAGCCAAATGTGCCTTTTGGTTCTTCTGTTTTATCACAGCAATATAAACTTTCTGTACATATGTCACATTAGAAGACCAACTCATACCCCCAACCTTTCTGGACAAAGAATATTCTAGATTATTGTACTGCCCATTCATAGATAGTAATTGTTTCAATAGCTGGACTGTGACCTGCAATGGAGCAGTGTTTTGTTTCCCTGTTAAGAATTTATTTAAATACAATGTAATGTTTTCAAGTGTCTCTTAGAATTTAACATGATCAAAAACATCTTTGCAAAATGTTGTCCCAGTTGTAAAACTATGTGCTTGCATTACGGACCACACGAGGAAGTCTTGGTCATTACTGTCAATTAAGTCAAAGGCAGATTAATGAGAAAACTGTAAAATATATTGAGAATGAATTCCATAGACAGGGCAGCCAGATCAGGGAGTGGGGAACCCACAATAGAAACAGACAGGAAGGACATCGTCCTGGACACAACTTAAGTTATTTAGTTCTCAAACGCCTGGACTCTGAGCTTACTGCACAGCTGTCGGAACTTGAATTTTCAAATTGCACAGAAAAACCAAAGACAACATGAGGAAAAGCATTAATGGATATAATTTGATGATTTTTTAGTTATATTACGTCTGAGGCTCACATGTACACTCCTCAAGAAAAAAAGCGAGTGGACACCTCACAGTGCTTTATACTCTGAGTAAGGCTGATTTCTTCTTCCTCTTTTTACCTCTAATTAAGTCAGTATAACCTGATGCTTAGTATAAGGAAAATGTCTATCTGGAGTCCTGAGCTTTCCCACAAACTGAACCCGGTGAACACAGAAAATCTCTTTGGCACACAGATTTATCTTCTGACTTTTTCAAATAAAAATATTAGGAGAAATATTTGTTTTAAATATGTCATTCATAACAGTGAACTCAACTTTATTTTTGACACATGCTCTTCTCAAGTCTACAGTAATAAAGTTAAACATCCCACCCCACGCACACTAAAACACATCATATATGTATATGTATATATTAGAGCCCAGGTACAACAAATAGAAGCCCTATATATAATAGCCAAAAGCTGGAAAGGACCCAGATGTCCTTCAGTAGATGAATGGATACAATACGTGTGGTATATTTACACAATGGAGTACTACTCAACAATCAGAAAAAATGACTATATGAAATTCGTAATAAAATTGATGCATTTACAGAATATCATCCTGAGTGAGATAACACAGTCACAAAAGAACAGACCTAATACACAGTCAGTGATAATGGGATACTAACCCCAGAAAGCTCTGAAAACACTAGAAACAACTCACAGACTGTGTGAAGTTCAAGAAAAGACAAAGGCCAAAAAAAGAAAGAAAATGAAAAACCATTATGCATAATCTTTATGTACAAAAAAAACTTTGACTATTTCCAGGTTACATCTTGATTTACATGTATTTTATGCTCATTGTAACTAGTAAGATTTTAATGCATACTATCAAACCTTTAAATAATCAAGTACTGACAAAATGTATTAGAATACATTTATGCATAAATACTTAAAATTTGTACATTTATCTTTGTTTTTTAAAATAAAGTTGAAAAAATAAAATAAAATATAAATTATTTTACATCTACATCAGCACTGACATGCTGTTGTGTGTACTGCGCGTCCCCTGCTGGTCATTGGTATTTGAACTGGAGGTTTTTATTGAGGTTCCCAATGAAGATATCTCACTGTGTTTGTTGTACAGTAATACATGCCGGGTGTCCTCAGTTTTTAGGTTGTTCATTTGCAGGTAGAGCATGCTTTGCGAATCTTCTCTGGAGATGGTGAATCTGTCTTTCACGGAATCAGCATAATATGTTGCATAATTATTACTTTTACTTCGAATACCAGCAATCAATTCCAGACCCTTTCCTGGAGCCTGGCGGACCCAGTACATAGCATATGTATTGAATGTGAATCCAGAGGCAGCACATGAGAGTTTCAATGACCCTTTAGGCTGCACTAATCCTCCACCGGACTCCACAAGCTGCACCTCACAATGCACACCTGCAAACAAATAGGATCTGGATAAGAGACTGTCACACAAGCTGATTGTCACTTACTCCTATGACTACTCATGAACACAATGTTGTTTCTTATCCATAATTACCATGAAGAAAACCAATAACGAAAACCCACTTCAGCCCCAACATCATGTTCAATGATGTATTGTGAGTGCTCAACACTGAATAGGAAGGCAGGGCTTCAGTTCTCTGCCTGAACCTCAGGGTCAGGGCTGGACTGTTTTTAATGATAGGGGAAGGACCAATTTGCATATCTTTCTGCTATATCTTTGCTCTGCTGTGTGAGCCTTAAGGACAGCAATAAATGGTGCAAATGTCTGAGGAGAAATGAGGATAAATTACCTTGATTTCATTCATTATTATTCATCATGTGTTTGGAATAATATTTTGACAGCCTTAATTTGTATTTGTCATTTTTAAACCTTAATTTATTTCTTGGCATTTTAAAAGCATTGTTATTTATTCTATATGTGTGAGAGTTTCAGATTTGTTACACCTTGAGTGACAGAGTTTCGAAAACAATGATGTAGATGCATGGAAATAAACATGGGTCCTCCTGAAGTTCATCCATGACTCTACCCACTTAACCATCTTCCCAATCACCATTTTTATGAATTTTTATATGTACAGTTTTCTGTCTATATTACTAGATATTATACAATAAAATCAATGAAGTAAATAAAATAAAAATTATAATTTTATAATTTGATGTAAACTAAGGTAAGGACTAATGAATAATAAAATACATATTAAATTAAAGTAACAACTCTGAGCTGCATATTTATGATGGTGGGAGGGGGTAACATGAATAAGACCTCAATTTTTGTCTTCATTAATGAAAAAGTAAAATGTTAAAATATATGCAATAAAATTTAATACTATCAGAGCTTATTATTAGAGATAAAATGAGCCAGTCTATCTCACTTACTGAGTTCTATTCTTCTAGAAGTATACCCTGAATGAAATCATATTTTTATATTACATTTTCAGATTATATTAAGCCTAGAAGAAAAGCTGACCTTGAATCTATGACCAATCTTTCTGGCCACTCAGAGTCAGTTGTCTCTGTTTACCCTGCATCACTCATGTTGTTTGAGTTAGCTCAAGGACAGACTCCCAAAAGACATACCTAGAACAATGGCCTCATCCAGCTACATGCTTTTCTTTGCCTAATGATCTCTAGGGCAAAAGGAAGATGTCTACATAGTGACCAGAAAAATGTTCATTATATAATATTTCTAAAGAGGAACAGACGTACTTTTTCTCAGGTAAAGACAGAAATTAAATAACAGTGTAGGAAGTTTCCCATATGCAAAACAACAAAACCCAAACATTAGAGATAGAAGGTCAGTGAGTGTAGCAATCAATTCAGTTTCACTGAACCTCTGTCAATCTGCTGTGCTGCCTTCAGGACTCTCAGTCTTTCCAATAGATAACACAGAATTTGTTCTAACACGCAAATTTAACCACAAAAAACCTCATGAAACACAAGACAAATCATTGTAATACAAAAAAAGTTTACATATAAAAAGGGTGTAGAGCCCAAACAAAAAATATGAGAGAATGAGGTGGAATAGTTTGATGATCCTTGTATTATAATTACTAAATACTGGTTTATAATGATGCGGTTGCCCTAAGGAGCAGATTGTCACACACTCAAAGTGATGCCATGTGAATCCTCTCCATAATTGAATTTACAAACGGGATTGCTGTCACATTCTATTCAGCATGAGATCTATTTGATAATAAGCCCAAGACAGACATCATTTCAGGGAAATCCCTGCAGAAAGAGCATGAAAAATTAATGTTATGTCTACTGATAAATATAAAGCAAATCATGATATTGCCAAGCTTCACAGGTCTTTATGTGCTGCTTAATAGTCACTCATTATTATTAATTTTAATAATAAAGTCACACTTTATTTTTAAAAGGCAAAGGCTCTAAAGAACAAGGTGACCTCCAAGTATCCTGTGTGAGACTGGGAAAGAACATCCTGTGTTTATATATTGGGACATGGAAGGGAGTAAATATGGAATGAAGGATTTATGTATAATATCTGACCTGACCTCAATTAACATGTACAGATATTGAGATTATTAATGAATTTTGTCTGATGTGATTTGATAATTATTTGATCATTTTACAGATATTATACTATTGAAACTATTATTTATTAAATTATTTTACTGTGTATTTTCTGTATTTACATTTGAAATGTTATCCTTTCTCCCTCCACTCTCATCCCTTTCTCCCCTAGACTTTTTTCCATGAATGTGCTCTCTCTTCCAATCACCTTCTCCACCTCAGTGCCTTGACATTTAAATACACTGGAAGACATACCTTCACTGGAACAAAGGCCTGTTCTCCTAACGATGCCAGATAATGCTATCCTCTACTATATGTGCAACTGGAGTCATGGTCTCTTTGTGTGTGCTAGATGGTTAATGATTTACTACATGGGAGTTTTGGAGGTTTTAATTGTTTGATAATGTTTTTTTCCCATTAGGGTTCAAAACCTTTCAACTCCTTCAGTTTGTTCTCTAGCAGCTTCACAGGAGTCCCTGTCTTCAATCCATTAGAAAGCTGCAAGCATCCCCAACTGTATCAGTAATTTTTGTTAGATAGTTTTTTTATTTACATTTCAAATGTTATTTTCATTCCTGTTTTCCACCTCCCCCAACCCTCCTCCCCACTGTTTCTTTGGGATGATTCCCTTCTTAACACATTACCCTGGCATTCCCTTACAATTTTGAAACAATCAATCATAGGACCAATGGCTTCTCCTCCTATTGATACCAAGAAGTGCCATCCATCTACATGTGTAGTGGGGTCAATGTGTCCCTTCATTGGTTTTTGGTTTAGTATGTAGAATTTCTGGGGTTCTGGATTGTAATATTTTTGTTATTCCAGTGGAATTGCAAACCCTTTCATCTCCTTCTGTCTTTTCTCTAAGTTGTCCATTAGAGTCCCTGTGATCATTCTGATGGTTAGGTACAAGAAATGTAATCTGTTTCAGTAAGGCTCTGACAAAGCCTCTCATGCTCCTCTCAACAAAAAACATCCTCAACATTAAAAGAACTACTGGGGAATCAACATCTGTGACATCAAAGAATATTACAAAGCTATCATGATAAATTCTGCATGGTACTGGTACAGAGGAAGGCAGTTAGATAAATGGAAAAGAACTGAAGACACAGAAATAAACCCATACACCTATGATCACTTGACCTTTGAAAAAGGAGCTAAAAACATCCCTTAGAAATTAGGCTGCATGTTCAACAAATGGTTCCAGTTCAACTGGGTGTCAGCATGTATAAGATTGCAAATCAATTTTTTCATATATCCTTGTACATTACTCAAGTCCAAGTGTTTGGTGGAATTGCATGCTGGGACTACCACTCAGGAAATCATTCGGGAAATTCACCAAAATGCTTCAACTGATATTCTGGCAGTGTTGTGTGAGTTCTCATACTAAGGCCGGTAGGTGGAGCCTCATGATTTCTGCTGAATTGAAATGCCATTGTTTGTTCATGGACAGTGTTTGTCAGTATGTTAAGATAAACAGGTCTACTCTATTAACCTTTTCTTACTTCACTACATCTGCTGGTTGGTGGGCTAGAAGGAATGTTAAACTATCTAAGAACTCCCATTAAATCTGGTTTTGAAAAGTCTATGCCATGAAACCTAATCATTAATTGTGTGGTTCAGTGGCATGCAAGGCTGTCTCCTTGTTTAGTTGAAGCTAAAATTTGTTGTGAACCTGAGTGGAAGATAGGCATTGGATCCCTGGAAACAAGGCTCCTGTAACTTGCCACAGACCACCATATATTTGTGGCCATCAGTCACATGAGGGAACTGCCTCAAGCCCATTTACAGGTTGAGGAAGTGACCACAGGCCACATAGGCTCAAGACTGATTTACATTTTAGTAAGATACCTAACTAAAGGCCTTGGAGACTTAGCCAATGACCTTTTCTTTCTAGACCCTCCTCCCTGCAAAATGGATTTGATTCCAGGCTAAACCATAGAAGTTGGATATCGTTTTACTCATCTAATTTCTATCATGACAATAAATTCCTAAAAACTTGGATTGTCCCTTTTCAACGGAATCAACTGTGGAGATCCATTCAGAGGGCCTCACCTACAGAGTACCTATCTAATCTTCTGAAGAAGGCCACTCTGTGTTCATAAAACTGTGGCCATCACCAGGTCAAGCTAAAGCCCACTGTAGGTGAAACAAGAATTGGCCCTAAGGAAGAGCTGGAGCTCCCTCTCTATTTCCCGTCAGTCCCAGACTAGATCTACCCAAAAGGACTGAACTACATACTCAGGTCTTCTGCATGATCCAGCAGTACTGTTCTTTTGTTTCTACTTGGTTAATTTCCGCTCTGAATTTGATTATTTCTTGCCATTTACTTCTCTTTGGTGTATCTGCTTCTTTTTGTTCTAGAGATTTCAACTGTGATGTCAAGTTGCTAGTGCATGCTCTCTCCATTTTTTTTGAGACACTCAGAGCTATGAATTTTCCTCTTACTACAGCTTTACCTGCATCCCATTGGCTTGGGTTTTTGTTTAGTCATTTTAATTATTTTTTCTAGAAAATCATTAATTTCTTTCTTTATTTCTTCTTTAACCCTGCTATCGTTGTGTAGAACATTGTAAATCATCTAAGTGTATATGGGTTTTTTTTGTTTTATTCATATTAAAGACCAACATTAGTTCATGGTGATCTTATAGGATGCATGGAAGTATTTTAATCATTTTATATCTATTGAGGCTTGTTTTTTGACCAACTATATGGCCAATTTTGGAGAAGGTGCCTTTAGGTGCTGAGAAGAAAGTGTATTCTTTTGTTTTAAGGTGAAATGTTCTTTAGATGTCTATTAATAGCAATTGGTTCATAACCTCTGCTGGTTTTACTGCATCCTTGTTCAGTTTCTGCTTCCATGATCTGTCCTTTTATGAGAGTTGGGTGTTGAAGTCTCCCACTATTATTGTGTGTGATGCAATGTATGTTTTCAGCTTTAGTAAGATTTCTTTTATCAATATGGGATCACTTATATTTGGAACATATATATTAAGGATTGAGAATCATCCTAATAAATGTTCCTTGTGATGAGTAAAAAGTGTCCTTCCTTATCTTTTTTGGTAACTTTTGGTTGAAAATCTACATTATTCGATATTAGAATGGCTCCTCAGCTTCTTTCTTGGGGCTCTTTAATTGAAACATTTTATCCTAGCCTTTTACACTGAGATAGTGTCTCTCTGCCTCTGAGATGTGTTTCATGTATGCATCAAAATGCTAGATACTGTTTATGTTTCCAGTATGATAGTCTATGTCTTTTTAGTGGAGAATTGAGTCCATTCATGTTAACAGACATTAAGGAATACTTATTGGCATTTCCTGCTATTTTATTTTAGAGGTAGAATTAAGTCCATGTGTCTTTCTTCTTTTAGTTTTCTTGTTTGTTATTTTCTGGCTTTTTATAGAATCTAGTTTCCCTCCTCGTATTTGGTTTTCCATCAATGATCTCTGTCTTTCTTTCTTTTTTTTTTTTTTTTTTTTTTTTTTTTTTTTTTTTTTCCTTTTTTGTCAGTGCTTGGCTTTTTCTTTTTTTTTTTTTTTTTTTTTTTTTCCTTTTCCTTTTTTTTTTAAAGGTTTAATACTCTGCATTAAGGTCTTACTACTTACTATGAGCAAAAAGTACATGTAAAACAGGATGTAACCCAGAGTTATTCAACGTTTTCTTGGTGTGTAATGATTGAGCATAATGCTTTTTTTTGTTTGTTGGTTTGTTTTGTTTTGTTTTCTTTTTTTTCTTGAGCTTCACACAGTCTGTGAGTTGTTTCTGGAGCAGTCCAAGACTCTGGGTTTAGCATCCCAATATCAGTGACTGAATATTATGTCTGTTTTTTTGTGACAGGGTTGTCTCACTCAGGATGATATTCTCTAGATGCAACCATTTTCATAAGAATTTGGTTAAGTCACTGTTTCTGATAGGTAAGTAGTTCTCCATTGTGTAAATGTAGCACAAATTTTCCATCCATTCATCTCCAGAAGGACATCTGGGTTCTTCGAGCTTCTGGATATTATAAATAGAGCTGCTATGAACATTGTGGTGCATGTAACTTTGTTGTATATTGGAGTGTCTTTGGGGTATATGTCCAGAAGTGGAATAGCTGGATCTTAGGTAGTACTATGTCCAATTTTCTGAGGAATCGCCAGACTGATTTCCAGAGTGATTGTATCAGCTTACAACCCCACCAACAGTGGAGAAGTGTTCCTCTTTCTCCCCAACCTAGCCAGCATCTGCTGTCATCTGAGATTTGGATTTTGGCCAGTCTGACTGGTATGAGCTAGAATCCCAGGTTTGTTTTGATTTGCATTTCCTTGATGGCTCAGGATGTAGAGCACTTCCTTAGATGTTTCTCAGCAGTTCCATTTTCCTCAATTGAGAATGTTTTGTTTAGCTCTGTATCCCATTTTATAATAGGGTTGTTTGATTCTCGTTTGACTAGCTTTTTGAGTTATTTGTATACCTTGGATATTAGGCCTCTATCTGATGTGGAGTTGGTAAAGATCTTTTCTCATTCTGGTGGCTGCCGTTTTGCTTGACAATGTCCTTAGTCTTACAGAAACTTTACAATCTCATTAAGTCCATTTGTTAATCTTTGACTTTAGAGCTTGAGTCATTAGTGTTTTGTTCAGAATATTTTCTCCTGTGCCTATGTGTTCTAAGGTTTTCCCTAATTTCTCTTCTAATAGTTTCAGTGTTTTGTTTAATGTGAAGATCTTTGATCCACTTACACTTGAGTTTTGTACAAGGAGATAAGACAGGGTCTATTTTCATTCTTCTGCAGGCTGAGTGCCAATTGGACCAACACCATTTGTTGAATAGGCTGTCCTTTTTCCATTGAATGTTTACAGCTCCTTTCTCAAAAATCAGGTGACCATATACTTGATAGCTCATTTCTGGATCTTCTATGCTATTCCATTAATCCACGTGTCTATTTCTGTACCAGTACCATGCAGTTTTTAGCACAATTTCCTTGTAATATAGTTTGACATCAGGGATAGTAAGTGATTCCCACAGATGTTTTCTTGTTGTTGAGGAAGAATTTTACTATTCTAGGTCTTTTGTTATCCCTGATGGAATTGTGCATTGATCTTTCCAACTCGTTGAAAAACTGGGTTGGAAATTTGATGGGAATTGCATTGAATCTGTAGATTGCTTTTGGTTAGATGACCATTTTTAAAATGTTGATACTCGCATTCCATGAGCATGGGGGATCTTTCCATTTTCTGAGTCTTTCTAGATTTCCTTCATTAGAGGTTTGAAGTTCTTGTCATATAGGTCCTTCACTTGCTTAGTTAGAGTCGCGCCAATGTATTTCATTGTTTTTGTGACTATTGTGAAGGGTATCTTTTCACTAATTTCTTTTTCCACATGTTTATCGTTTGAATATAGGAAGGCTACTGATTTGTTTGAGTTAATTTTATATCCAGCCACTTTCCTGAACTTGTTTATCAACTGTAGGAGTATTCTGGTGGAATTTGTCTGGTCATTTAAGTACACTATCATGTCATCTACAAAAAGTGATCTTTTTACTTTTTCCTTTCTGATTTGTATCCCTTTGATTTCCTTTTGCTGTCTAATTGCTTCAGCCAGGACTTCCAGTACTATGTTGAAAATGTAGGAGGAGAGTGGGCAGTCTTGTTGAGTTCTGTCTTTTTTTTCTTCTTCTCCCTATTTTTTAGGAACAAGGTATAATAAGAAGTGAACATTATCTACAAAATGTAATATCATTTTGCTTAAAACTTGTTTCACCATTTGTACATTTAAATTTATTTAAATATTTGGAGCAGAGCCATATAAGAAGGAACTAAATGATTATTAGCAATATTCTTGAATATTGAATTCAGTGATATAGAAAGTTGTTTTTTCCAAGCAATGATATTGTTGGTTTACATATAAAATTATATACATGATATACATAGATATCTATGAATATATTTATAGATACTTGAAAAATTGAATGTACAAATGCTGTGAAATTTGCTAATGTGTGTATGTAATCCAGAAATGTCTCAGATATATTTCAAAGGCCTTTAAAATTAAAAATGGTGTCATCTGATTGTAATACAATTTTTATTGTTAGTGTTTTAACATTAATCTGCTCACAGAATTTCTAATTGGAGGTTATTAAAACAAATGCTGTACTAAGTTTTCTATTTAAAATGAAGTCAGGAATTTGAGGGATAGTTTAAAGTAAACTTTTGACATTTATTTCATGTCCCAACTCTTCATGTATGAACTGTTTGTTTACTTCAATGTTCATTCTCCTCTTCAACTTAAACTACTTGTGAACTTAAAAAATCTGAAATATTTGGATACTTTGGAAGAATTTTTAGTTGTAAGATTAATGTCGCTGTATCAGAGTCTATCTAGAACAAGTGTAACTGTTCTGATAATTACATGTAGCTTTGATTCCTGTTGCTAATGTGCTTGTAAATACATTTAGCCATCTGGCTATCTGCTGTTTCAGACTGGATCTTGTCCCTCCTGTGCTATTGTTTGTGTCAGAACTCATCTGAGTTGAGCTGTTTGTATAATCCTGTGATTCCAGGAACCTGTGATTCTAAGTATTGCTACATTCATTTAGTAGAACAACCCATTTTGGTTTTACACAAAGTATCTTGGGTGTTTAGTCTTAGTTCCCTTGTCACTCAAATAGCATTATATATGAAAATTATCTCAGACGGTGGGCATTAAGTCAAATCAGAGGTTGTGCCATCACTTCTACAAGCTATAATGCAATTTTTACATCATAAGAAGATATGTTTTTTTTAAGTTTTACACACAGTACAAATTCAGACAGAGATATGCGCCTAATTGGCCTTGTTACAATAAGAAAGGCTGGACATGTCCTATTAAATGTCTCTGTTTATATAATTTTACCAAAAACCACACCAACAGCTGTGAGGCCTGATTTGTCTTTCTTGAAAATCAAAATAGGCAGTGAGGTATCTCCCTGATAAAGTCCTTGCATTTCCTTTTTCTGTATTTAAATCCTAGATGTTTACTCATCATTATCATTTAGAAGCTTGATACAAGGTGCACTTTTACCTTCGTACTGTCTTTGATTTTTATTCTGAAGTGCATAATGTTCAATGTTCATAGAACTTGGGCACAGCTGTCTCCTGTTCATTATTGAACCACAGTGTTGTTCCCAATCAACCCAAGTGTATTCTGTATTATACTTGAGCTGCTGGTGATTCTAGGCTGATTTCCACATGAAACAAAATGGGTCAAGTCCCCATTCTTTTGTATACTTTTTCTATATAGAATAGAGTAATTTTAGCTTCCTGGCATAATTCTGAATACAGCGAGAAATACAGACCTCTCTCAGAGAAGCTGGATCCTACATATTCAGAATGTTTTCTGTGTGTTTGATACCTAGATGCACAGGAGAGAAATGCCACAATCAGTGCAGTAACAATTTATTATTCAGACCATCCACAAAGTAAGGCCCAAACAACAGACTGAGTTCCAGCTCATATTCATGAGACTCACCTGCACCACTGAAATATGCATTCCTTGAAAAATAAGATCATTTCAGTGTTGGTAACATAACATGTGTTCATATTTACAGGCTATAGAACTATATTTGGTTTACAAATTTTTAAATAACTATGTTAAGCACAAATTCTTTCTTCTATCTTTGGTTCTTTAGTAATATACAGTTGGTTTTTCTGGAATTTAGCTACTGACAATAACCTAGACTACTAGATATAGCACCTCAATTTACCTATGTAGATGCCACATACCCACACTTGCCTTACAACTTTTTATGCATCTATATAAACTTCATGTAGTTATCGTGTTTTCCTTGGAATAAGGAGTGAAAGATTGGAGCTTTTCTGTTTGTGTAGACTCCTATTGTCTTGGAGAGCTGTAAGATATGACAAAAATTTCGAAACCTCTATTGTGAATATAATGTGTGTACATCCTTCCTCGATTTTGTTTCCATATATTTACTTAAATTTTGTAATTGAACATTTTAAATTGTTTAATAAATAACTAAATGTATTGCTTCATAATGGGCAGAGGCAGAACATACAGGGCTTCAGCTCTCTAGAGTATTACTGGCAAATAATGGTTGTTGGAGAATGGAGTGCTGTTTTTCCTCAGTCGTATAGTTAATGGTATGTTGTCAATATTTTCATCCAGTCATTCATGAAATTCTAATTAAATCTTTTGGGTTACAAATAAAAGAACACAAAGTAATGTACTGTTGACTTGGCATGAGCTAAAGTCATCAGGAAAGAAAGAACATCACTTGAGAAAAATGGCTTCATGAGATCCAACTACAATGTATTTTCTTATTTAGTGATCAGTACAGGGAAGACTTAAACCATTCGAAGTGGTACCAATGCTGAGCTGGCAGGCCTGTGTTCTGTTAAAAACTATGGTGACCAAGCCATATTGAGTAAGTCAGTAAGCAGCACCCTTAAATGTCACTGTATCAGCTCCTGTTTACAGTATCTCCGGACTTGCTTGATATCCTGTGCTGATTTCCTCCAATGACTGACGATGATCTGAAAGTGTAGGTAAAACTGCCTTTTGGTCCTTGTGTTTTATCACAGAACTAGAAACCTTGTGTATATATGTCACAAATCGAAGACCAACTCATACATCTAGCCTTGTTGGACATATAATCTGATAGATTCTTGTACTGTTCATTCATAGATAGCAATTTTTGCAGGACCTGGACTGTGAGGTGAAATGGGGCTATCTTAAAGAGTGGTTTGTTTCCCTGTTGAAAATTCATTTAAATACAAAGAAACATTTTATTTTCAAGTGCCTCTTAGAATTTAACATGGTCAAAAACATCTTTGCAAAAAATTGTTTCAGTTGTGGTAACAGGATATGGTGGCATCATGATCCACAGGAAGAAGTGTGTAACTTTATTGGAAATGAAAATCAAAGGCAGATTAACTAGTAAACTTAAATATATTGAAAATGAATTCCCTACAGAGGCAGTCAGAGCAGGGAGCTGGAAATTCACAACAGAAACACACAGGAAGGAAATCGTCCTGGACACATGGTAAGTTTTCTTAGCTCTTGAATGCCTGGACTCTGAGTTTAGTGCACAGCTGTCAGAACTTGAATTTTCAAATTGAACAGAGAAACCAAAGACATAACCAGGAAATACATTAATGGAAAGAATCTGATGATTTTTTAAAATTGTATGGCTTCTTAGGCCCATATTTGCAGTCGTCAAGAAGAGAAGGGAGTGGACACCTCACAGTGCTTTACTCTGACTGTGGCTGATTTCTCCTGCCTATTGATTACCTTTCAATTTCTAATGCTCATGAATTAGGCCTGACCTGATGGTTAGTATAAGAAAAAAGCCCATCTGGGGTCCTAAATTTCCCAGAAAGTAAACCAGGTGACCACAGAAAATCTTTCTGGCATTCAGATTTACTTTTTGTCTTTTTTACAAATAAAAATATTAGGTGATATGTTTGTTATAAAATATGTCACTAAGAACAGTAAACTCTAAACTTTATTTTTGAAACATAATCAACTTCTAGAGTGTATAGTTTTAAAGTTATACATCTCCCACTTACTAAAGCACATCAGATAGAGAGAGAATGAGCCTAGATACAACATTCAATTATCAAGTATATGACATCTACATCAACTCTGAGAGGCAATCTGTGTGTACTGTGCGCCCCCTGCTGGTGATTGGTATTTGAACTGGAGGTTTGTGTAGAGGTTCACAATGAAGATACCTCACTGTGTTTCTTGTACAGTAATACATGGCAGTGTCCTCAGTTTTCAGGTTGTTCATTTGCAGGTAGACCATTCTTTGCGAATCATCTCTAGAGATGGTGAATCTGTCTTTCACGGAATCACCATAATACGTTGCATAATTATTACTTTTACTTCGTACATGAGCAATCCATTCCAGACCCTTTCCTGGAGCCTGCCTGACCCAGCATATAGCATATGTATTGAATGTGAATCCAGAAGCAGCACATGAGAGTTTCAATGACCCTTTAGGCTGCACTAATCCTCCACCGGACTCCACAAGCTGCTCCTCACAATGCACACCTGCAAACAAATAGGATCTAGATAAGAGGCTGTCACACAAGCTGATTGTCACTTACTCCTATGACTACTCATGAACACAATGTTGTTTCTAATCCATAATTACCTTGAAGAAAACCAATAACGAAAACCCACTTCAGCCCCAACATCATGTTCAATGTTGTATTGTAAGTGCTGAACACTGGATAGGAAGGCAGGGCTTGAGTTCTCAGCCTAAACCTCAGGGTCAGGCTGGACTGTTTTATTGATAGAGGAAGGAGTTATTTGCATATATTTCTGCTATATCTTTGCTCTGCTGTATGAGCCTTAAGGACAGCAATAAATGGTGCAAATGTCTGAGGAGAAATGAGGATAAATTACAATGATTTCATTCACTATTATTTATTATGTGTTTGTAATAATATTTCTATAGCCTTAATTTATATTTTTCATTTTTTACCTTAATTCATTTTTTGAAATTTTATGAGCATTGTTATTTATTCTATATGTGTGAAAGTTTCAGATTTGTTAGACTTAGAGTGACAGAGTGTTGAAAGCAATGATATAGATGCAGGGAAATAAAAATGGGTCCTCTAGAAGACCATCCAGGACTCTACCCATCAAACCATCTTCCCCAGCAATATTTTCATCCATTTTACATGTACAGGTTTCTGTCTATATAACTAGATATTATACAACAAAATCATTGAAGTAAATAGAATAAAAAGTACAACTTGATAATTTGATGTAAATTAATGTAAAGACCAATGAATAATGAAATACCCATCAAATTAATGTAGCAATACTGAGCTACACATTTATGATGGTTGGAAAGGGTAACATGTATAAGGCCTCAATTTTTATCTTAATCAATGAAAAAGTAAAATGTTAAAATATATGGAATAAACATTAATACTATCAGAGCTTATTATTAGAGATGTAATGAGCCAGTCTATCTCGCTTGCTGAGTTCTATTCTTCTAGAAGTATACCCTGAATGAAATCATATTTTTATATTACATTTTCAGATTATTCTAAGCCTAGAAGTAAAGGAGACCTTGAATCTGTGACCAATCTTTCTGGCCACTCAGAGTCTGCCAGTTGTCTCTGTTTACCCTGAATCACTCATGTTGTTTGAGTTAGCTCAAGGGCAGAATCCCAAAAGACATATCTAGAGTGATGGCCTCATCCAGCAACATGCTTTTCTATGCCTAATGATCTCTAGGGCAAAAGGAAGATGTCTAAATAGTGAACAAATAAAGTTCATTATATAATATTTCTAAAAAGAGCAGACATATTTTTCTCAGATAAAGACATAAATTAAATAACAATGCAGAAAGATTCCAATAATATAAAACACCAAAATCCAAACATTAGTAATAGAGGGTCAGTGAGTGTAGCAATCTATTCAACTTTACTAAACCTGTGTCAACCAGCTGTGCTGCCTTCAGGACTCTCACTCTTCCAATGGATAAGGCTGTGATAACAGAGAATTTGTGCCATCACACAAATTTGACCACAGAAACCTCATAAAAACACAAACCAAATCATTGTAATACAAATGAAATTGACATGTAAAGATGGAGTAGAGCCCAAACAAAGCAATATTAGAGAGTGTAGTGGAATAGATTGATGTTTCTTGTATTCTAATTACTAAATACTGGTTTCTAAAAATGTGGTTGCCCCAAAAAGCAGATTGTCACACACTCAAAGTGATGCCATGGGAACCATCTCTTAGAATTTACCAATGGGATTCCTGTCACATTGTATTCAGAGTGAGATCTATTTGATATTTAGCACATGACATTCATCATTTTAGGGGAATGCCTGCAGAAACAACATGGAAAATTAATATTATGTCTAGAGAAAAATATTGCTAAATCAAATCATGAGAATACCAAGTGCCACAGGTCTCTATGTGTTTGTTAATAGTCACCCATTTATTATTTAAGTCAAGTGCTCTATAGAATGAGTTGTCCTCTGAGTACCCTGTGTGTGTCTGACTGTGAAAGAGGATGCTGTGTTTATACATTGGGACACAGAATTTAGTAAATATGGAATGAAAGATTTATATATAATTTCATACCCTACCACAATTAACATGCACATATATTAAGATTATTAATGAATTGTGTCAGATTGATTAATCACTATTTGATCAACTTACAGGTATTATACTAATGAAACTAGGATTTTTTTTTAATTATTTTATTGGATGATCTCTATATTTACATTTGAAATGTTATATGCTCCCCTCACCCACACCTTCATTGGGGTTGTCATATTAAGACCAATGTGTAGCTGCAAGCATTTCCAACTGTATCAGTATTTTTATTAGTTTATTTATTTACATTTCAAATGTTATCTTCTTTCCTGGTTATGCTCTCTCCCATCCTCCTTCCCCCTTTATCTATGAGCATGCTCTCCTTCCAACTACAACACTTTGCATACCCTTACACTGTGGAAAAAATCCCTCATAGGACCAAGGTTTTTTCCTACTATTGATTCCAAGCCGACATTTACATATGTAGTGGGATCAATGTTTCCCTTCTTTGGTTGCTCACTAATTATGTGGGAATTATGGGCTTCTGGATTGTATTTTTTTTTTATTCCAGTAGGTTTGCAAACTGATTCAGCTCCTTCAGTCTTTTCTCTGACTTTTCCATTAGACTGCCTGTGATCAATCTGATGATAAGTTACAAGACTCTTACTCTTTTTTAGTAAGGCTCTGACAAAGCCTCTCAGGGGACAACTGTATCAGGCTTCTGTCAACAAAAACTATCCTCATCATTAAAGAATTTATGGGGAATCACCATCCCTGACATCCAACCATATTACAAAACTATCATGATAAATTCTGCATGGTACTGGTGCAGAGGAAGGCAGTTAGATCATTGGAAGAGAATTGAAGACACAAAATGAACCTATACACCTATGATCACTTGACCTTTGATGAAGGAGCTAAAAGCATACAATGAAAATTATGCCACACTTTCAACAAATGGTGCCAGTTCAACTAGATATCAGCATGTATAAGATTGCAAATCAATCCTTTAATATCTCCTTGTACAATTCTCAAATCTAAGTGTTTCAAGAAATTCCACATAAAACCAGATGACTGTATACCATTATATGTGTATCCATTCATCTACTGAACAACATCTGGGTTCTTTCGAGCTTCTGGCTATTATAAATATGGCTGCACTGAAAATTGTGGTGCATGTGTCTTTGTTGTATGTTGGAGATCTCTGGGGTATATGGAATGACTGGGTCTTCAAGTAGTACTATGTCCAATATTCTGAGGAATTGCCAGACTGAATTCGAGAGTGGTTGTAACAGTTTACAACCCCACCAACAGTGGAGAATGTTCCTCTTTCTCTGCCTCCTTGCCATCATCTGCTGCCATCTGTATTTTTGATCTTAGCTACTCTGGTTGGTGTGAGATGGAATCTCAAGGTTATTTTGATTTGCATTTCCATGATAGTTAATGATGTCAAGAACTTCCTTAGATGCTTCTCAGCCATTCGATATTCCTCAATTGAGAACTTTTTGTTTAGCTCTGTACCCCACTTTTTAATAGGTTTTTTGACAACCTGGTGTCTAACTTCTTGAGTTCTTTGTATACCTTGGATATTAGGCATTTATCTGATGTGGGTTTGGTAAAGACCTTTTCCCAATCTGTTGGCTGCCATTTTGTTTTCTTGACAATTTCCTTAGCCTTACAGAAATTTTGCAGTCTCATTATGTCCCATTTATTGATATTTAACTTTAGTTCACAAGCAATTGTTGTTCCATTCAGGAAATTTTCTCATGTGCCTATGTGTTCTAAGGTTTACTCTACTTTCTCTTCTAATAATTTCAGTGTGCCTGATTCAATATGGAGATCTTTGATCCACTTGCACTTGAGCTTTTTATAAGAAGATAAGAAAGGGACCATTTTTATTCTTCTGCATGCTGAATGCCAGTTGGACAAACACTATTGGTTGAAGAGATTGTCCTTTTTCCATTGAATGTTTTCAGCTCCTTTGTCAAATATAAAGTGACCATATATGTGAGGGCTTATTTCTGGATCTTCTATGCTATTCCATTGATCCACGTACCTATCTCTGTACCAGTACCAATCAGTTTTTAGGACAATTGCTTTGTAATATAACTTGAGGTAAGGGTTGGTACTTCCCACAAATGTTTTCTTGTTGTTGACGATGTATTTTGGTATTCTGTGTCTTTTTTATTACAGATGAAATTGCACATTGGTATTTCTTACTCTATGAAGAATTGGGTTGGAATTTTGATGGGGATTGCATTGAATCTCTAGAATCCTTTTGGTAAGATGGCCATTTTTACGATGTTGATCCTTCCAATCCATGTGCATGGGAGATCTTTCCATTTTCTGATATCTTCCTTGATTTACTTCTCTAGAGATCTGAAGCTTTGTCATACATGTCCTTAACTTGCTAAGTTAGAGTCATACCAAGGTATTTCATATTGTTTGTGACTATTGTGTGTGCTATATTTTCATTAATTTCTTTCTCTTCATGTTTGTTCTTTTAGTAGAGGAGGGCTACTGACTTTTTTCGTTAATTTTATATTCACCCACTTTGCTGAACTTGTTTATCAGCTCTAAAAGTTCTCTTGTGGAACTTTTGGGGTCATTTACATACACTATCATGTCATTTGCACACAGTGATGTTGTTACTTCTTCCTTTCCAATTTTTATCATTTGATTTCCTTTTGCTGTCTAGTTGTTCTGTCTAGGACTTCCAGTATTATGTCGAATATTTAGCGTGAGAGTGGGCAGCTTTGCTAGTCCCTGGTTTTAGTAAGATTGATTCAAGTTCCTCACTGTTAAGTTTGAGTGGGCATGTTTGTCTAGCACCTGATTTTAGTTGGAGTGCTTCAAGTTTCTCACTGTTAAATATGATGTTGACTATTGCTTTCCTATATATTGTTTTTATTATCTTTAGATATGGTCTTTGGATTCCTGTTCTTTCCAAGGCTTTTAACATGAAGGGTTTTGAATTTTGTCAAATGCTTCCTCAGCATCTAGTGAGATGATCATGTGGTTTTACTTTTCCTTTGAGTTTGTTTATACGGTTGATTATGTTGATGGATTTCCATATGTTTAACCATCCCTGCATCCCAGAGATGAAGCCTACTTGATCATGCTGAATGATCATTTTGATATGTTCCTGGATTCTGTTTGCAAGTATTTTTTTTGAGTATCTTTGCTTCATGGTTCATAAGTGAGTTTGGTCTGAAGTTCTCTTTCCTTGTAGGGTCTTTGTGTGGTTTAGAAATGAGGGTCATTGTGGCCTTAAAAATGAGTTAGTTAATGCTCCATCTGACTCTATTTTGTGGAATAGTTTGGAGAGTATTGGTATTAGGTCTTCAATAAATGTCTGATAAAATTCTGCACTGAACCCATATGGAGAAAAACTTTTTTGGTTGGGAGGGTTTTGATGACTGTTTCTATTTCTTTAGGTGTTATGGGATTATTTAGATGGTTTACTTGGTCCTGGTGTAAATTTAGTATCTTGTATCTTTCTAGGAATTTATCAATTACCTCCAGATTTTCCAGCTTTTTTGAATATAGGCTTTTGTAGTAGTATCTGATGATTTCTTGATTTCCTCAGTTTCAGTTGTTATGTCTCCACTTTCATTTCTGATTTTGTTAATTTGGATACTCTCCACTTTGCCCTCTAGTTAGTCTGGCTAAGGGTTTATTAATCTTGTTAATTTTCTCAAAGAACCATCCCTTTGTTTTGTTGATTCTTTGAATGGTTCTTTTTGTTTCTATTTGGTCAATTTTTGTTCTGAGTTCAATTATTTCTTGCCATATACTGTCTTTGGTGTATCTGCTTCCTTTTATTCTAGAGATTTCAACTGTGCTCTCAAGTTGCTAGTGCATGCTCTGTCCAGTTTCTTTTTTAGAGCACTCAGAGCTATTTGTTTTCTTCTCAGTACTGCTTTCAGTAGTAGATTTCCTCCTTGTGTTGGAGTTTTCCATCAATTATCCTTTGTAGGGCAGGAAGTGTGGACAGATATTTTGTATGTTTCATCTTGTTCTGGAATATCTTGCTTGCTCCATCTATAGGAATTGAGAGTCTTGCTGGATATAGTAACCTTGGCTAGCATTTTTGTTCTCTTAGGGTCTGTATGACGTTGGTTGAGTGTCTTCTGGCTTTAATAGTTTGTGTTCAGAAGGCTGGTGTAATTCCAATCACTCTGCCTTTATATGTTACTTGTTCTTTTTCCCTTACAGCTTTTAGGATTCTTTCTTTGTTTTGAACATTTTGTATTTTGACTATTATGTGTCTTAAGGAATTTGTTTTCTGTTCCAATCTATGTGGAGATTTGTAGGCTTCTTGTATATTTATGGTTATCTCTTTCTTTAGGTTACAAAGCTTTCATATATATATATATATATATATATATATATATATAATTTTTGCAGATATTTACTGGATCTTTTAGTTGGGAGACTTTATTCTTGTCTACATCTATTACTCTTAGGTATGTTCTTCTCATTTTGCCCTAGATTTTCTGGATGTTTTGTGGTAAGATATTTTTAATTTTTAATTTTTACATTTTCTCTGACTGATGTGTGAATGGTTTCTATGTTATTCTCTGTCCCTGAGATTCTATTTTATATCTTTTCTATTCTGTTGGTTGAAGGTCTGAATACTTTTCTGGGTTTTCTATCTCCATGTTTGTCATGCCTGTGTTTTCTTCATTGTTTCCATTTTTGTTTTTAGATCCTGGATGGTTTTGTTCAATCCCTTTATTGGTTTGCTTATGTTTTCCTGTGCTTTTACTTGTTTTTCTGTATTTTCCTGTATTTCTTTAAGGGAGTTATGTATGTGCTTCTTGAGTCCCTCTATCATCAGCATGGAGTAAGATTAAATCCAAATCTTGCTTTTCTGGTGTGTTAGGGGTATACACTGCTTGCTGTTGTGTGAGAGCTGGGTTCTGATTCTGCCAGGTTGTCTTTTCTTCTGTCACTTAGATTCTTGCATGTGTTTCTTTCTATTTTATCTTTGATGTTAGTTTATCATGTGTTCTTTTAATGGAGCTTGACTTTCTTGTGAGTCTGTGGGACATGGGTACCAAAGAGAGATTGGTTCTGGATGTGGGCAGGTTATGCATTTAGATTGCAGTGGGCCCGTTCTAGCTCTGGGTGCAGATGGAGGCCTGAAGGGCACAGAACCAAGAGGTAGGGTGATACTTGCACTTTGAGAGATCCTGGAGAACTCTCCTCAGAAAATCGCTGGAGAGAGAATGCTTATTCACCTGTGGGCTCAGTAGTCTAGCACTCTTGAATTTCCCCATGATGCTAAATTATCTGCAGACTGTCTGCAAGTCCTGATATCAGAATGCTTGGTTTAGCTTTTGCACTGGGCTGAGCAGGAGGCCAGAAAATTCCAATCCCAGACTGCAGTGTGATCCCTGCACACTGATAGTTCCTGGAGGCCTCTCCCTAGGTAATCAGTGGAAAGAGAGTGTGGGCTCACATGTGGGCCCAGTAGTCAGAGAAATTTTACGTCTCCCCTAGGCATGCAGTTCACTGCGGCAGGCTGATAGTACCCTTTATTTTATAGGATCTCATTTTTCATGCAGAATGAGTGAGTTCTTTCTGCACCTGTGCTTGGTCTTTTGTCCCATATACATATTTATGTATGGACATGTGTGTGTATAGGTATGCAATTGTGAGTGTGTGTGCGTGTGTGTGTGTGTGTGTGTGTTTTTGTGTGTGAGTGCGAGTAAGAATATAATTGTGAGAAGTTGAGCAATCTCGGCACAACTTGTCTATGTGGAAATGTACAAATATTCTTTTGTGAATCTTATGAACTTATATGAGTTTATGCATATTTGCACATGTAAATTTTTTTTCTTCTGCAAGCATTATTCTCATCTCTTGGTTTAATAGAAGTTTACTGCTCCAAACTTCCCCCTTGCCAGAAAGCAAGAAGCATAAAATCTACCAGTTCTTGCTGAAATAGTTAAAAGGCTATTTGATTAATCTTTTGCTGTTTTCAGATGATGTACTCAGTGGGAGAGACTGCACTTTCTGGCCTCAGAGGATCACAGAAGGCAGCTCAGATACAGCAGCACTGTAAATTAAACTTAGAGAGTAAAGTTTGTATTATTCAGCAACCCTAAGTATCTCATAAGACATAGTCTTACCCCCATATCTTGGGAGACCAAGTCTTAACCTCCCAAGATGCTCTTTTCCTCAGCAGCCTCAAGGAGAATGGGCAAGTAATAGGGAACCTCACACTGGATCTGGCCCCCAGCAGCTTGTTCCCCATGAATTTATTCATTAGTTTAATATCCCATCTTATAGTCCTCCCTGCATACAGTACCTCCTTTTTTCCCTCTGACATGGTGAGGGTCCCATTGGATATCACTCAACGTGGTCATCAAGTCTCCTCCGGGTTTGGAGCATCCTCTCCCACTGTACCAGACTCAGAATTCCAGTTAGGAAAATACATTCTACGGAGAACAGCTTTAATAACAATACCTGCTCCAGTGGTTGGGGGACTCATATGAAGACAGCTACACATCTGAATAAATATGAAATAAAGGATTTGGTTCAGCCCATGCATTCTCTTTGGTCGGTGGCTCAATCTCCAAGAGTCCCTGTAATTATGGAGTGATTCTCATGACAGATCTCTCATATACAGACCTTTCAACTGCTTTGTCCTTTTAATTTTCCCGAATCAGAGTTGTCATTAATTATGCATTTTTATTAATACAGACCTATGTGAGCACTAAGCTCTTTTTTTTTTTCAGTTCTTATGATTCAGCCAGGTCCTGATCTGCTGCAGCATTTCAGTTACTTATCTGATCTTTTTCAGTGCTGTGAATAGTTACTGTGTAAATATTTATACACTGTGTGTTATACAATGTAGGGTGAGTGATTTACCTTCTGAACATTGTTTCTCTGTTCCAAGTATAGCCTGATGAAGACAGGAAATAACCTATGGTTTCTTGTCATTACCTTTTTAAAAATAGGAACTCCTGGATCTAACTGACACCAAGGAGGAATCTAGCTTTGAGAGGAACATCACCATAATATTGGCACAACTTTAATTTGCTGAAGCATAAATCATTATTTGCAGGTAAACTAGAGCCATTTCTATCTTCAGTGGAACTCTGTTAACAATGAAATTACAGAGATGTTATTTCTAAAGGCAAATGTTGAAACTTCAGTGTAAGCCATGCCAAATCTATTATCAGGGGGAGCTCAGGATCAGTAGAGGGCACAGTGAGGACAATAATCACCACTAAGTGATGTATGGGTGTGGAGTGGATTCTGTATCCTATGTGGTTTTCTTTCTTCAGTGTATTAACTGATCTACCGTGCTATGATTGGCATTTGATGTCTCCCTGATCAAACCCGGTAAAGGTTCTTTGCTGGCCAGTTCTCATTTTTAGGTTTACTTGTTTTTATTTGTATTTTATAATTTTTTAATACAAGTGATACAATTTATTCAGGTAATTGATTTACCCACCAGAACTATTTCCAGATTTTTCCAACTTCTGAATGCATGCAACTACTCACCTTTTTTCCTTTCTTAAAAAGCAAAGAAAAAAAAATAAAAAATAAAAAAAAAAACAAACAAAAAATAGGGAAAAGGTGAATGAGACAAAAGGAATTGAATAAGAAAATATTAGAAAAAAATGTCTGTGAAAATACAATTGAGGTCATCTTTTTGTCTATCAACTGCCAAGCATGTCTTCCATGATGAATTGTGCTTAAGAGTCCCTGTGAGACTCCAATGGATAATACTAATTACTCATTTAGATGCAAATGTCAATCAGGATTCCTGTTGGTTATTGCTGAGAGCCTGTGTCAATTTTCTTCTCCCAACTTGGGATTTATCTGTTTTGAGTTGGTTAGGGCTCTGTGCCCACAGCCACAGTATCTGTGACTCTGTATGTGCATCAGTCCAATTGTGTCTGAAATATGCTCTTTCCTTAGAGTCATGCAACTGCTCTGACTCTTATAATTGATCAATTTTAAAATGTTTAACTCTCAAATTTTAATCTCTACATTACTATGTTATCAGTGTAAATGCCTTATACTTTAATGACCAAATTCTAATTCCTAGGTTTCTATGATTAAATATACCAAACAAAATATTCAAATCTTGGAAAAGTTATGAATGAGAACATGAAGCACATTTCAATACAGACACTTGTAGATCAAATAATTAATGCTTTTTCCCTGAGTAACAGCCATATACATTCATATACATATACATATACATACACATACACATACACATACACATACACATACACACACACACACACACACACACACACACACACACACATATATATATATATATATATATATATATGACTATATTTTTATTTGTGGTATATTGGAAATCTGGTCTGATTCCTCCCTTTATATGCTGAAGAAAGACCATAAATTAAATGCCATTAATAAATATGAATATACAAGTATTTCTATAGTGAAACATAGAATCATTTGAGTACATGTTTGAGATGGTTATTATTTGGAAACCACATAATATTACCTATTGTTTTTGGTCAGTTTTCATAGAAAAGTCTTCAACCCATTTAAGTTAGGTTACAGACCAACTTTAGAACTGGTATAAGCCTTAGTAAACCTCAATCATACTGCTGTCAAGCTGCTTCATATATATGCATATACCCTGTCTATTGTTTGAATCTTGAGCACAGGAGCTCATAGTGCAATATGGTATGATTGATGCAGGCATTCATGAATGGTCAGAGTGTTGAATATGATTCAAAATGTACTCAGACACAGACGAGTCAATGATACCAATCTCTCACCTAAATATCAAGCCCATCACAAAACAGGGAAAAGTAAATAAAATGGGGTCAAAGAACATGAAATTTTATCTCCAGGAATTCAACTGTTTTAGTGTACATATGAAACTTAGTAGCTAACCTTTCCAGAAGCAGACACACTCAAATCACACCAGTGAACATTAACACATTAGATACCTCAAAATTACTGAGCAGGTAAAGATGTCTACTGGCAAGCTTATCAAGATCAGGTAAATATTTAGATTTGAATGACATAAGTCATCAGTTGATGTTAATACATACACATTGGTGTATACTTATTTGAACTCACCAATAAATAATATAGCACTTAGAAAAAACATTACAACATTTATGAGAAGGAATACTTGAGGTTCCACACCAAGCTGAATGATGTTGTGACATTTGTGACTGATTGGCAAAATATATTCAATTTTGGGAGATTTCTGGAAGTTTATTCCTTACAAGTAATAATTCTATCAATGTGTATATGGGTATCACTGGTCAAACTCACAGTGTTATTAGGTAATGAAATAGAGGTAGTAATATGTTGGAACGAGACATATTAAAAGATCCCAAGGGGAACCACATGAACCTAGTGATAGTAGATTACAGTTGATGTCCTGAGAGTGGTTGTAGATTAAAGCATATTTCATTTATGATAGAAAATTTCAAAGAATAAAAATTATTATAAAATATAGAAATAACAATTTTATTTATGTGCAGATTTTTCATATGTGTATTTTTACACTGTATATTTTTCCTGTCAGCACTTATCCCTGTTTTCCTTTTATTCTCCTAGAGAATTTTACTGATACAATATCATGTGTTTACATAAATATTTATGTGTAACTCTGAAATATATAAGAATTGCTAATGAGAATCTCATGTGATGTCTATAGTTTTGATATTGTCTTCATGAATAGAGTTATCTCTAGTTACGTTCCTTTTTCCAAAAGCAATATAAATTTCTAATTTATTTCTGTTCAAATGTTCATATATATATACATACATACATACATACATACATACATACATACACACCCACATATATATACAACCACCATTATCACCATCACCTTCATCACCATCATCTCATCATTATCATAATCATCAGTATCTGTAGGTAAGCATCTCACCATTTTCACATCTGAAGAGGAGACAGAGCATGAGGTGACAATGACATCCACTCTGCCTTTCTCTCCATAGGAGTCCATGACCAGGTTCTGCATCAACAGCCTGGGGCTGTTCTTCAGAGTCCTGGAGCTTCAATGAAGTTGTCCTGCAAGGCTTCTGGCTACACTTTCACCAGCTACTGGATAATCTGGGTAAAGCAGAGGCCTGGACAGGGCATGGAGTAGATTGGTCATATTTATCCTGGACATGGTTTTGCTCACTACAATGAGAAGTTCAGGAAGAAGGCTGCACTGGCTGAAGACATATACTCCAGCAAAGCCTACATGCAACTAAGCAGCCTGGCATCTGAGGATTCTACAGTCTATTACTGTGCCTGAGTGTGTCAGAAAACATGGAGGGGCAGAAAGCTGCCCTGGGACTGAGATGACAGAAATACTAAACTTTAGTCTTACTCAGAAATAGTAATTTTAAATGTCCATTGTTGGCCTCTTCCTCACAATCCTATAGAGCTTTTGTCAAGTTTGTAAAATGGACATATATGGATAAAGTGAAGGTATTTGTATAAACCTAAAGTTCTTCATACCTTGTGAATCCCTTTACCAACGGAAAACCTCCCTTTACATGGTTCTTATTCAACAAAACAGTAAAAAGAAAAACATATGGTTATATATGATTAAAATATCACTGGATCCTCAGTGATCAGAGACTTTTTTTTAAATTGTTGAGAATAATGTATAATTTGAATTTGACGTATAAATTGCAAATCACCAACATCCTGGCAAACAAACACTCCTTCTGCTTCTAAGTTAGTGACCTGTAGTGTGTTGTTCCCTATTGTTGCATATTGTGTGAAAAATTACAGACTATCATAATGTGAGAAGAAATAGATTTAGGCTGGGATAAGATTAAGGTGCTGATTGTGAGGTGACATTTATAATCAGAATATATTGCAGAAATAAATGTACTTTATTATAAGTAGAAAAGAGAACATTAAACATTTAATAAGTAAACATATTTTGTGTACACATGTTCAAGTGCCCATATCTTTGGTCCTGTATCTTAGTTTAAATTCTTCAATGTGTAATCAGAAGCCATTCCTAGAATCATTTGAAGATAATGAACATATCATATGCATTAATATAAGGTATAGTAATATACATAAGTAAAACCTTTGGGTTTTAATATCTCTCAGTCCCTCTTTTTCTCTTCTTATTTCTCCCTATCTCCTGACTTTTTTACAGTGAAAGTTTCCATGGTTATCTCTTATTTAACAGAGTAGTTTCTACTAGGATGCCTTTAGTTTTTTGAGTGCCTCTCTGCAGGTGTCATATATTGAAACACACAATGTCAAGATGTAATAATGAGGATGTGCTGCAGATTGAGTTTATTAGTCTGGATTGGACATTGGAAAGTCTAAGCATTGGAAGCTTATTTTATGGATATTTCAACACCATCAATTTTGGGAAAGGGTCTCCAGGCAACAGCAATTACAATAATCATTTCTGATCACATTGAACAATATAGCTTACGGTATGACTATATAGAACCAATTTTGTGAATTTGTGTGGCAATGAGATCAGGGCTGTTCCTTTGTTTTGTTTTTGCTAAAGTCAAGATTCTAATGTGTTCTCCAACCAACCATACACATGTCAGCAGGACATATAATTTATGTGACACTTCCAATAAGGATGGATTATATTCTAATGATGGGAGAGTTTGAGGTCATCATTCAGGATAATTAGGGTGTGTTTTGCCCATAATTCCCCAGATTATTCTGCAGATCACTAGGTTATTAAGAACCTCTACTCACAGCTTTCTGCACAGAGTGCAGGTATTTGGTTTTATCTTCTTCCCCAAGGAGCCATCCCTGTGTGACTAATTTCTGGTTCTCTTAGTGCTTCTCTGTGAATACAAGGCCTTTATGTCCTTTACGATCTTTATGTCAATGACATCAATAATATTTATAATATGTGTTGCCATGTTTCAGTGAAAGAAAAACATCTTAATAAATTAGTTCTATAGGACCTGAGGGACAGTGCAGAGAGTGGATTTTTCCTGACTATCTCTGTAGAACTTGTGTTTTTTTCAGTTACCACATTTAAAGATTAGAAACCATCTTATATATTAGTTAGGCCTTATTTGAAGTATTTAAAATCTGAAGCATAATATTTATGTTAGTTTTCAAAAATTTACATCATTCTCCTGGAGCTGCAACAGAAACAAAAATTAAAAAAAAAAATATTTGAAGGTCATCTTAGTCATCATGAAGACAGTTAATATTGGAAAATTAGAACTTTCTTCTAATTCCAGCCAAGTAAGTGTAAGAACTCTAGGACAAAATTATCTAGAAAAAAAAAAAAAAAGAAGTTATCACAAGATGTAAATATCTGCCATACTTCTGGTCTCCTAAGGTTAACATAGTAAAAATGATCATCCGATAAAAGGAAAAAAAGAAGAAATGCATCTTAAACAAATGTACTGGTCTAAGTAAATATATATATATATATATATATATATATATACATATATATATATATATATATATATGCAAATGATTCAGTGTATGTTCCCTTTTTAATCTTGAAGACCAACTGAATCAAAAACTCAATATGAAGCCCAATATCTTGAGCCTAAAGGAGTGAATGCATGGAATAATTTAGAACTCACTGTCACAAGAGACTACATCTTGAACAGATTACCAATAGCACAGGGCCCAAGAGCCACAATCAATAAATGAAACTTAGTGAAGCTAAGAATGTTCTGTAAAGCAAAGAGCACCATCAATAGGATAAACCTGTACCTTAGGGAATAGTAGCGCATATTTTACAACTCTACATGTAACAGAAGGATGATATCCAAAATACGTACTGAAGAAAATAGATAAACAAAAAAATCCATGTAAAATTGGGTTGTAGGTCTAAATGCAATTCATATTTTTAAATGCTGCTAATCCTGGATCCAATTTATTTATGATTTTCACACATTTGAAATGTACCTTTTACCCTTAATGCCTGTGAACATATTTGATAGGGATACTGAATCAAATGGAAGACAGAACATTCTGAAAAACCTGTCAGATTTCAACTGGCAACAAGCAGAATAAAAGACTTTTCCCTCAGTAACATACTGGCTTAGATCCAAAGACACACACAAGTCAAACACTCCCCAATCCTAGCAAACCTTCTGCAGGGTCGAAACTCATGATAATATGTTTTCTATGCTATAAAGATAACAGTGACAATAATAAGTTAGAATACATTGTGATTTAATATCTCTGAAGCGATGAAGAAAATCCCAAATGCTACCAGTATCTTCTGTGAACTGTGCCTTTTTCAATGATGTACAGTTTCTGACAGAACTGATTAAACAAACAATATTTCTCCACTCTTATACTTGTCACAAATAGAGGGCAGTATAGGATGAAAGCACTGGGTATTAACTAAGCAGTAACCAGAAAAATGTGAGCCAAGAAACTGACAGATGTGTAAAAACAATGAAAGATCACTTTCTTCTGTATAACTATAGTTTTTGCAGCGGACAGCATTCAGAAGACTCTGTTACACTCATATGACACTGCTACACTCTACAAGAAATCTACAGTATCTGAACATATTCGTTTGTGTGTGTCTATGTGTATAAAAGAAAACAAGTTTGACCAGGCTCACATAGGAGGCAATCTCTGGGATCATGCACAGAGCAAGACTAAGACAGAAACATCAAAACTTTGGGCATTTTATGTGTCCTACACCCAAACACCCAAGGTAATGATACTTGGATAAAGGAGCAGAGTCAATAAATTTCATGTTAGACAAATGACCTTTCTCAGTCTTGGTCCTTTTATACAGCATTCATTATAAATAATTTTGTGGACACTGGTCTTTAGTTAGCTACTCTTTATGGGGATGAGAGCTGTATTCCTTTGTTGGCACAGTGCATCCTAACAAAAATTGGTTCTTCTTGATTTTAAAACATAAGTACACCATCAAAGTAGCACCCAGTGAGAGAATGCAAATATCCTCTGGTTGCACAATACCTCCATTAAAATGACAAATGGTTGTAAACTGGTACAACCACTCTGAAAATGAGTCTGGCAGTTCTTCAGAATATTGGACTTAGAACTACCAGAAGACACAATTATATCTCTTCTCAGCATATACCCAAATGTAGGTCAAACATCTAACAAGGACACATGCTCAAACATGTTTCTAGCAGCCTTATTTATAATAGCCATAAGCTGGAAAATGCCAGATGTCCTTCAGCAAAGAAATGGGTACAAAAATTGTGGTACATATCCACAATGGAGTACTACTCGTCTAATAAAAACAACAAGTTCATGAAATTCAAAGGCAAATGGATGGAAATTGAAGCTATAATCCTGAGTGATGTAACCCAATCACAAAATAAAACTCATAGTATATACTAACTTATAAACAGATACTCTGCCCCCACAAGCTAAAATTACCCAAAAAGCCATCAACAGATTTTATGAAGTTCAAAAAGTTGGAAGACCAGAATGTTGATGCCTCAGTCTGTTGTAGAAGGGAGAACAAAATGGGGGGGATACAAAGACAAATAGAAGATTGGGATTGAAAAACCATTTACAGATACAGCCTTACCTAAAACACAACTGAATATAGAGCCACCAAACCCTAGCACTATTGCTGACACTAAGAAGTGTTCACTGGCAGGAACCAGACACAAATGTCACCTCAGAGGTTCTCCCTGCATCATATAGAGATAGATGAGAATTCATGTAGCTAAACATCAGACTGAACATGGGGACCCCAATGAAAGAGCTAGAGAAAGTACTGAAAGAGCTGAAAGGTCTGCAACCTCCTGTGATGAACAACATCATCAAACATCCGAGGAACTGAATGGAGAAGGGGATTGAGAGAGGCACCATCTTCGTGGAAGCAAGTTCAGGGGGAGTAGGGAGGCTATGGGTGAAGGGTTTCAAATGTAAATACAGAGAATATCCAATAAAATTGGAAAAAATATAGAAATGACAAAGGTGAGCCTAGGTACTCACTGCTCTGCAGCCATGAACACTTCTCTGTCTTAATTTCTACTGCTGATAGTCCCTTCCTGTGAGTGCCAAAAATTCCCAATAGATGAAATTTCCTATTTTAACCCCATTCAAATATTACCATCAGCTTAATTTTCTTCACAGATATCCTGTCCCAGGTTACTTTGAAAGAGTGTGGCCCTAGAATATTGCAGTTCTCCCAGACTCCCAGTCTCGCCTGACCTTTCTCTGGGTTTTCACTGAACACTTATGGTATAAGTGTGGCTGGATCTGTCAACCCTCAGGAAAGGGTCTGGAGTGGCTGGAAAACATCTATCAGGATAACTGTAAGTACTACAAGTCATCCCTTAAGATCCTGCTCAGCCCAAGGATACCTCCAACAACTGAGCATTCCTCAAGACCAGCAGTATGGACACTGCAAGTACTACCACATAATACTGTACTTAAGAGAGTACACTGACATAGGCTCAACTTTTAGCTGTACAGTAATTCAGGCTGGTTCTCAATTCTGTTCCTTCCTATTGTATCCTAAGAGGGTATGGCCACAGATTTCCTGCTGGCCTCTGTGATTTACTTTTCTCTTAGGTTAAGCACTCTCATGGATTGGCAGAATTAATATAGTAAAAATGGTCATCTTGCCAAGTCTAGAGATTTTATGTGATCTCTATCAGAATTCCAACTCAATTCTTCGTAGAGATAGAAAGAACAATTTGTAAATTCATTTTAATTAACAAAAAACTCAGGATACCAAAAATTGTTCACAACAATGAAAGGATTTCTGGGGAAATTATAATCCCCAAAATCAATCTGTATCACAGAGCAACTGTGATAAAAACTGTATGGTTCATAGGTCAAAGGAATATAATTTAAGACCCAGAAATAAACTCACATACTTTTTGCCACTTGATCTTTGACAAGTGAGCTAAAAACATCCAGTGAAGAAATATTATTTTAACCATTGGTGCTGTTTCAACTGGAGTTCAGCATGTAGAAGAATGCAAATCAATCTTATCACTTTTAGAAAGCGCAACTCCAAGTGGATCAAGGACCTCCACATAAAACTTGATACACTTAAACTAATAGAACAGTAAGTGGGGAGGAGCTTAGAACATATAGGCACAGTGAAACATTTCCTGAACAAAACAGCACTGGCTTATGCACTAAGATCAAGACTGGACAAATGGGAGCTCATTAAATTGCAAAGCAAATTTTGTAAGGCAAAGACCATTGTTAATAGGACAGAATGACAACCAAGAGATTTGGAAAATATCTTTACGAATTCTATATCTGATAGAGGGCTTATGTCCAATACATACAAAGAACTCAAAAAATTAGTCTCCAGAAAATCAAATAACTCTATTAAATATGGAGTACAGATCTAAAGAACAAATTCTAACTGATGAATACTGAATGGTTGTGAATCAACTAAAAATGTTTAACATCCTTAGACATCAGAAAAATTGAAAGCAAAACAACCATAAGATTCTACCTCACACCAGTCAGACTGGACAAGATCAAAAACTCAGTTGACAGCAAGTATTGGTGAGGCTGTGGAGGAAGAGAACCACTCCTCCACTATTGGGATAGCAAGATGATACAGCCACTCAGGAAATCAGTCTGGTAGTTTCTCAGAAAATTGGACATTGTACTACCTGAGGACCAAACAGTATCACCCCTGAGAATATAACCAAAAGATGTTCCAATATTTAACAGGGGCATATTCTCCCCTATCTTCATAGCACCCTTTTTTGGTAAAAGCCCAAAGCTGGAAAGAACCTAGAAGTCCTTCAACAGAGTAATGGATACAGAAAAGGTGGTCCATTTACACAATGCAGTGCCACTTAGCTATTAAAAACAATGGCCTTATGAAATTCTTCAACAAATGTGTGGAAATAGAAAAGATCATCCCAAGTGAGGAAACCCAACAACAACAACAGCAACAACAACACAACAACAACAAAAACAAAAAAGAAACCACACAAGGCATGCACTCACTGATAAATAGTTATTAGCACAGAAGCTCAGAATACCCAAGATACAATCCACAGACCACATGAATCACAACCAGTTGGAAGACAAAACAGTGGATACTTTAATCCTTCTTAAAAGAGAGAACAATATTTTCACAATAGGAAATACAGAGACAAAGTATGGAGCAGAGACTGAAAGAAAGGCCATCTCCTGATGACTCTACCAGGGGATCTATTCCATATAGAGTCACAAAACCCAGATAGTATTGTTGATCCTGAGAAGTGTTTTTTGAAAAGTGCCTGATATAGCTGTCTCCTGAGAGGCTTTGCCAGACTCTGAGAAATACCAAATTGGATGCTTTCAACCAATCATTTGACTGAGAATGTGGTCCCCAATGGAGGAGTTAGAAAAAGTACTGAAGGCACTGAAGAGGTTGTCATCTCCACAGTAAGAAGAGTATGAGCCCACCAGATCTTCTAGAGCTCCCATAGATTAAACGACCAACCAAACAGTACACATAAAGGGACCCATGGCTCCAGATACATATGTAGCAAAGAATGACTTTATTTGGCATCAAAGAGAGGAGAGGTTCTCAACCTTGTGAAGACTCAATACTTGAGTGCATGGAAATACCAGGCTTGGGAGATAAAATAAAGTGAGTGGGTGGGGAAACACTCATATATAGGCAGTGTGAGGGGTAATTGGATTGAGAGATTTCAGAGGGGAAACCAAGAAAAAGGATAGGATTTTAAAGATGTCAGAAAATGAGTCTTGTGTTTAGTTTTATAAAATTGTAAGATGTTTGATGTCTCTACCAGGGATCTCAGAGCTATTGTTTCATTGCTATGTAGGCCTCAGCTTCTACATTAGAAAATTAAAAATAATTGCAATGATTACTTTCAGTGCAAAGATGCTCTTGTGGAAGCTGCCAATTACTGAACCAGCACTCTCAATTGGAGGATTTTTTAAGAAGTACACATGGATAATCTCAAAAATTTTAGGCTATTTGTGAGAACATTGGATGCTCTCCACAAACTTATTGCAAGAATATATCTTTTTAATTTAACTGGATATATTATTTACTACATTTAAATTTTGTCCCCATTTCCAGTTTCCCCAATCCCAGAATCACCCCATCCACGCTGACACTGTGAGAATACTCCCATCTACCCCTACTCCCTCCTACCTTCCCGCCCTGTCATTCCCTGTACACAACATTGAGCCTGCACAGGACCAATGACCTCTCCTCCTGTCAATGCCAAATATTAACATCCTCTGCTGCATTTGTAGCTGCAACTAAGGGTACATCCATGGTCACACAACATTGTTAAATAAAATGCCTCTCCATATTTCAGTGAATGCTAGAAGTTGATTGTGGAGAGCAGGTGTGCAGGCAGTCTCAAAATAATGCTTGGGACTCCAGCCTGGTATTGTAACTACCAGCTGACTTCCTCCTACCCCTGAGATTAGCCACTCCCACCATGAGAGCTGTGCAGATGCACCCATGACTTGAGATCAGGACAATAGGACCATGCTTAGAGGGAGGGAAAATGAAAAAGAGAAACAGAAAGGCGAACAAAAAGAGAAACAGAAAGAGAAACTAGAGAGAGACAGAAAGAGAGACAGAGAGGGGACAAAAAGATTTGCATGAGCATGCTGTAAGGTTCCTGAATAAACTGTTTTGAGAAGAACACAGTATTGTCCCTACTTTTCTGCTGGTCAGAGACAGTGGTGACATTTGATACTTTTGTCCAAATACAAGCTGAAATACTGCTACTGGTGTTCATAGAACACTATGTATATTGTATGTTATCAAAGGTGTAAATTAGTAATCACTGAGCTGTAACCTGGGTACATACAGTTCTAACTTGCCTATGGGTTATGTTGGTGCAGCAGAGAGAAAAATGATATTGTGTTAGTCATTGATTTGTTGATGAAATTTAAGACCTATGACACAGAAGTCATGGCTGAAGGATGGAGATCCATTCCCTAGGGAATAAAGATTTCAAGAGACCAATCACTGGATGAATAGGCAAGACTTCTGGGTCAGGAAGAGGGGAGGCAAGCAAAATGAGCATTCTTTTGGGGTAGCATAGAGCATGTAGGTACAATGTAGGTAGCCAGAGGCTGTTGGTTTATGTGGTGGATCCACCAGGATCTGCCACTGGAGAATTTTTAACATAGATTAGTTGATTAGTTTATAAAATTAGGATGCTTGATTCTGTGCCCAGCAATTACCTGTTGACTCTAAACTAAGATTTTAAGGTTTTTTTTTTTTTTTTTTTTTTTTTTTTTTACACATAATAACTTAACTGGGTTCCAGAAAAAAGGAAAGGTTGCAGAGTGTGGTGAGCAAAGTACACCTCAGCCAGCCATGGTAATTGGGAAGCACAGGGCTGGTGTGGCAGCTGCCAGCACTTGAATTTATGCGGATGGGTGGAGAGAGCAACTTCAGACCTTCAGACCTCTGGGGAGATAAAGCTAGCTAGAGATGCATTTGTTTTTAAGTTGCCAAGAATCTAAAATTGGATAGAGTATATTTTTATTGGAAAAACAAATGTTAGTGCTCTTTTTTTATCAGATTTATTTATTCATTATATACACTGTAGCTGTCTTCAGACACAGCAGAAGAGGGCATCAGATCTCAATACAGATGGTCTTGAATTACAATGTGGTTTCTGGAATTTGAACTCAGGACCTCTGGAGGAGCAGTCAGTGCTCTTAACCACTGATCCAACTCTACAGACCAGGCTATGATTCTTATGAAGCATTATATTAAATATATAATTTTATTACATAGACATAAACACATCAATGTCTATGTCAATCCACCATTATTGGAACTATTTCTAGCAGCAGATTGGAAGCAAGAGGGAAAAGTGAACAATTTATGGAGAGTGTGAGATATTAGCACATTAGGTTTGTCATCATCAAGGCTTCCCCTCAGGACTGAGAAATCATTGGTCAAATGGAAATATTGTAAGAACCATTTTATATGTATGACTCCAAATAAACAGCCCCATCCAGAAACAATAGTGCTGATACACTTAAGAACTCACATAGACTGTGGGAACAAGCACAGGTATTATATAGATTCAAGCAACTGAGACTCTCTGCAGAGAGGGGGAAGTGGACATGTGTTCCCATCATTAGCCAATAATATATCTGCAACTCATATTCATTTGCAAAAATCATTGAGTCATTTTCAATGCAGGCTGATTCTCTTCATGCACACTTGAATGTTGGCCTTATGTCCAGGAGGTGGATAAACAAAACTAACATGATGGTGTATTTTTAGAGTGTTTGTCTTATATGATTTTTTTAGACAGTTTCCTCTTATGAGTATTTCTTTGAATGTTTGGTGTTCTTTTGAGAGAGAGAGAGGGAGAGACAGAGAAGGAGGGTGAGGGAAAGGGGAAGGGGGAATAAAGGGAGGGAGGGAGGTAGGGAGGGAGAGAGAGAGAGAGAGAGAGAGAGAGAGAGAGAGAGAGAGAGAGAGAGAGAGAGAGAGAGAACTGATAATAAGTTGGATTGGTAGTAAAGGAAAGAAAACCTAGAAGAAGCTGGGAGAGAGAAAAGGTGTTATTTGAACCTATTGTTTAAAACATATTTTTCAATATTAATGGTAAATTAAATAAACCAACTTCGAAAATTTCTCCAAATTATGTGTATTTATTACTATTCCATAAATTAGAACATCTTAGAGAAAAACATGTTTGTTTGTTTGTGTCTTGTTCATGTAGAACCTGGTTGTAAAATTTCCAGTAATATTTAGCCTATGGACAATTCCTCTATTGACTCATCCTTTAGTGTACAGAGAAGAATCAGGTAAGAATCTCTTGAGGGCATTAAATGTTCTCAGTGCTGAGACATTTTCTCAGAACATGTACAGAGTCATCTTATACCAATGCTCCCTTCTACTCATAATTATATTTTGTCAATCCAGACAAATTTCTGTAACTAGAAACAAAGATGACACTTTAATTTTCCATCAACTTATTGTTTCTTAAACTTCAAGAAATCATCAGGAAAATCTTTATTTTTGTTCTTGTTTTGTTTTTATTGGATATTCTCTGTATATACATTTCAAATGTTATTCCCTTCTCCCTCACTCTCAACACACTTCCCCATCCTCGTTTCCATAAATGTGTTTCCTCTCCCAACAACACCCTACACCGCAGCACTTGAAATTCCCTTACATCAGGAAAATGCACTTTCACTGTACAAAAGACCTCTTATTTTATTGCTATCAGACAATGATGTACTCTGTTACTTATGCAACTTGAGCCACAGGTCTCTTTATGTGGTCTCATGGGTCTTTTTATGTAGTCTCATGGGTTGGTGTTTTAGTCCCTGGGAATTCTGGAGGATTTGGTTGGTTGTTAAAGTTGTTCTTCTCATAGGGTTACAGACTCTTTTACCTTCTTAAATTTTCCTCAGGCTCCTTCATTCATTGCCTTGGCTAGCTGCAGGCATCCTCAACTGTATCTTTATGACTTGGGCATAGCCTCTGAGGAGGCAACATATGTGGCCCCTGCCAGTAAGCCCTTATTAGCATTAGCAATAGTGCTTGTGTTTGGAGCCTGCAAATGGGGTGAATCACCAGATGAGACTGTCTCTGAATGATCTTTCCTTTAATCCCTGCTCCTCTATTTTACCATGTGTACATGGAAATAAGAATGGATCACTTTAAATTCTTCAGCATGCCAGTTGAATCAGCACCATTTATAGAATAACCTATCCTTTTTTCATTGAGTGTTTTTAACTCCTTTGTCAATGATCAAATGACCATAGGTTTGTGTGTTTATTTCTGGGTCTTCCACTGGTCTACCTTCCTGTTCCTGTACCAATATAATTCGTTACAATTTTTCTGTAATACAGCTTCAGGTCAAGAATGATTTTCCTGGAAGTTTTATTTAATTATTTATTAATGTTGAGAATGGTTTTTGCTATTCTGGGATCTATTTTTATTATTATTCCAAATGGACTTGCAAATAGCTCTTTCTAACTCTATAAAGAACTGAGTTGAAATTTTGATGGGGATTGCGTTGGATCTGTAGATTGCTTTTCACAAGATGTCCATTGTGACTATATTAATCCTTCCAAACCATGAGCTTACAAGAATTTTCTACCTTCTGAGATCTTCCTTAATTTGTTTCTTCATAAACTTTAAGTTTGTTTTATACAGATATTTCACTTGCTTGTTTAGAGTAACACCAAGATATTTTATATTATTTGGGGTTATTGTGAAGGGAATAATGTTTCAAATTTCTTTTTCATTCTGTTTATATGAGTAGATAAAGACTACTGCTTTGTTTGAGTTAATTTTATATCCAGATACTTTGTTGAAGTTGTTTATCAGATTTAAGAGCTCTCTGGTAGAATTTATGGAGTCACTTAAGTATACTGTCTTTGGGCCCATTGACACATGGAACAGCGGAGATCAAGGGACACAGGCATAGTGACAATGAAGTCACAAAGCACAGAGAGGGCTAGGCAGAACACGCAGATAATGCAGTTCTCTGGTTCAGCAAAGCTGAACCTCCGGAATACAATATCAGAATACCCCCAAAATGCCCTGGCTCAAAGTCTAGACACACAGGAACCCAGTAAGGCACAGACCCTTGTCAGTGTGCGTCAGAGTTTGCCCAGGTAAAGCAGTGTTTCAAGTTCAACTCTATAGACCCTCTTACACCTGGACTAGAGGGGAGCCTGACACATAGGCCCAGAGAGAGCACATCAGGAGTCCTGAGAGAGCAGAAAGTAACATGTTATCAGAAAAATGGTCTGTTCTGGCCTAGAAAAAGAGCCATGTCCCTACCAGTATTACTCAGGACCTGGGGGCACAGGGCTGAGCTATCAGAACAGCCTTGCAAGAGCTCCCACATCTGAGCCCACAAAGAGAGAGCTGAGTCACTGCTACCAGAATGTACTGCTTGTCCACCAACAGCTGAACACTCAGAAGCGGTTTTCTTCCTGAACCCACGAGCCCTCATGACCACAGGTGAAATGAGTACCAATCACCAACAACAAAACCACATATAGGTACAGTCACAGACAGCAAGATGGCAAGAGGAAAATAAAAAGAACATAATCAGTGGAAACCAAGACCACTTGGGAGCACCAGAACCCAGCTCTCCCATCACAGCAAACAGCAGAATTTCAAATACTCCAGAAAAAGAAGTCTCAGACCTAAAATCATACCTCAAGATGATGATAGAAATCTTGGAGAACAGCTTGAATAACTCACTTCAACAAGTACCACAATAAACAAATAGAAGCTTTTAAAGTAAATACATGAAAAATACTCAAATAAATCAAAGAACTTACACCATGGAGTACTATTCAGCTATCAGAAACAATGACTTTATAAAATTCTTAAGAAAATGGATGCATCTAGAGAATATCATCCTGAGTGAAATAACTCAGTCACAAAAGAAAAGACATAATATGCAGTTACTGATAATTGGATACTAACCCCAGAAAATTCTTTACACCCCAGAAACAACATGCATATTATATGACATTCAAGAAAAAAAAAAAAGAAAAGAAAGTGAAAAATCATTATGCTTAATATTTACACACCAAAAAACCTTTGACTAATTCCAGGTTTCATCTTGCTTTACATGTACTTTGTGCTCATTGTAACTAGTAAGATCTTAGTACATACTATTAAATCTTTAAAAAAAAAGTACTGACAAAAACGTATTCCTATACTTTTATGCACAAATGCTTAAAATCTGTATATTTATCTTAGTTTTCTAAAATAAATTTGTTCAATTAACAAAAATAAAATAAATAGGTCTGCTAAAAAATAAAAATAAAATAAAATGAATTCATACAGAGGACCAATAGATTTCAGAAAAGCCTGAATTATTTGGAACTATCTATGCACACACTTTAAATAATGATTTAATTAGAACATAGTTATCCAGTAATTCCCATCTTCGCCTTCAACCGTTTAATAAAAGTGAACATTACAATAGTTTGGAACATTCTGCCTGTTGGAATTTGAAGCCTAGACCAGAATAGAAACATAGCTCTAAACTACTTGGTATAGGCACCAAACATCTTGCAGCTGTGTCAAACAAATCACAACAAAAGCATTTATGAACATCTAGGATAAATAACAGGAATAAAAAAAGATCTTAACCTAAGAACAAACAGGAAACCACAGAGGCCAGCAGGAAAGATGTGGCCATTCTCTCTTATAATAGGAACAGAGCTGAGAACCAGCCTGAAATTCTGTACAGCTTAAAACTGGGGCTGTGTCAATGTGCTCTCCTAGCACAGTAGTATGTGGCAGTATCTGCAGTGTCCACACTGGTGATCTGGAGGAATGCTTGGTTGTTGGAGGTGTCCTTGGAGATTGTGAGCCTGTTCTTCAGGGATGGGTTGTAGTATTTATCATCATCCCACCAAATGTTTGCCAGCCACTCCAGACCCTTTCCTGAAGGCTGACGGATCCATCCCACACCCACACCAGAAGTGCTCAGTGAAAATCCAGAGAAAGAGCAAGTCAGACTGAGGGTCTGAGAAGGCTGCAATATCCCAGGGCCAGACTCTTTCAGAGTAACCTGGGACAGGACATCTGTGAAGAGAAAGAAGAAGTAGGTAACGTTGGAACAGGTGAAGATTGAAAATTTCACCTTTTAGGAAGCCTTTGCACTTACATGCAGGGACAATCAGCAGCAGGAATGAGCAAGAAAGCCTGTCCATGGCTGCACACCAGTGAGTACACAGGCCGAGCTATCTCTTTTTAACTCAAGGTTGGGTGGATCTATGAGATATTTGCATAACTTAACGAGGTGCTGACTATAGTGGTGTATTTAAGTTTTAGGACTCAAGAGGTATCAGTCTATGATGGAAGATTCAGTAACCCTCATGTGAGTTCATTTTTGCTTTTCATACAAAGTAGGTAACACCCAAGACCAGGTTCCTCAGTACACAAAATTTCTGCTGAGTTATGTTAAGATGCAGTAGGGTTGAGAGTGACCCTATCTCTGATATGAAAGGTCCTGATAGTGTTCTCTAATCTAGGAATCATTTCTCTGATTATATATATTGCCTTGAGGAAAGACCAAGATCTCAAAGGGGAGATTTTACTCCTACCTTGATGACACTGTTTCTAGGGACTATGTGAGTCTTACCACTATATATTTTCTACACACTGGTACAGTAATTGCAGACTTCTTGCATAGTATAACAGTGTATGAAATCAGTTCATTGGTTGGGTGCAAATATCTTCATCTGACTCTTTCAGGTGTTTATTGGGTCTTTTCTGACCCCTGTCGTTGAATTATGGAAAAGATGAAGAGATGGGAGAACCTGTAAGAGGACCAGCAGTTTCAATTAACCTGAACCCGCGAGCTCTCTCAGAAACTATATAATCAACCATGCAGCATACACCAGCTGATTAGAGTTCCCTGATCCATATACTGCAGAGGACTACCTGGTCAGGATTCAGTCAGAAAAGATGTTCTTAACCTAAAAAATACCAGGCCCTAGGAAGTTTAGAGGTTAGTGGTTTGGTGAATTGGGGGAAGGCAGGATATATGGGATGTTGAACAGTCAAAAGTTGGACAGGAGAGAAATGAAATCTGAAGTATAAATTAATCAATTAATAAAATGAGTACATAAATCTCAAGGCTGGCAATTATGAAACCTTAATTCCTTAAATACAGTGATTTCTTTGCTTTTACTTAGGTGTCAAGTTCCTGACTGACATATTTTAGATTGCTATTCACTCAACAATCAGTAGCTTCATATTTATACTGGCCTGTATTTGTGACAACTTTAAAATCAACAGCAGAAAACATAAACTCTAATGTTTACTCAATTCTCTCAGATGCTGGTGATCTTAGAAGAAGGCACTGTAAACAGAGGGTGCTTAAACGCACAGCTCACAAGATTATTGCATTTTTTTTACTGCCATCAAAAATGTTAAAACACGGTGTATTCTTTGTTGTTATCCCTGTTGATGGCTTAGAACTTAGTGAGTATAGATTTGACCAAGTTGGTCAATATGTGCAGTGGCTTCTTGGTATGAACATGATAAGGGAAAAAAAAAAAAAAAAACCTTGAGTATATGACAGATTTCATTAAAGAAATTGACACCCAAAACAATCAAGTCACATTTTTGAGTAACATATCTTTACATTTTCAAATGATTTAAACATAGAAATATCAAGGTATATCCCAAATTATAAAATAAGATTTTAGCACAAAGTTATATCAACAGGAAAACAAGCAAACAATCCCAGAATGCTTGGTACCATATGAGGCCCATAAGCTCATAATAGAATCAGCAATAAGACCTGCACTTATACTTTGGTGTTTTTCCCAGGCAGTTGTCTATGTTAAAATGACTTTTTATCTAAGAGTACATAATATATATTGAAAGAGAATAATTTCTGACAATGTCACCATGAGACTCAAAGGTCATCACTTACATCCTGGTGTGGCTGGAGGAAGGGTCCACAAGAAGACAAAGATCCAGGGATGAGTAACACAGAGGATAAGTTGTCAGGTTTGGATGAAGGAGCCAGAGGGCCAGGGATACAAATACTGATTTGTGTATATTGAAAACTCAGACCACAGACTCTTCAGAAGACAGAATATCATATCTAACCAGGAACAAAGATGTTGCAATCCAGATGCTTTGTTCATGGAGGACATAAAATTGTGATGTGAACTGCAATGGAGAAAGAGAGTTTTTCTGAATTTTCAGATTCACTTAAATTCCTGGTCCAAGTTCATAATTATACAGTCAGAGCTGTGAACAACATGGAACAAAAATTAGAAAACACAAATATGATCAATAAAACTTTATACAAATTTAAAATACAAAGCAGCCTGTGAATTGGGCTCAAATATTAGAAGATATTACTATAAATGTGGATCACATGTATTTATTTACCTAGATTACTTTACTGATGTACTTTACAGCTTTCACAATTCCTGTATTCACTTATACTTGGTAGGTGATTCTATTTCCATCTAAACTAGAGTGGTTACATATTTCTAATTGGTGCCATAAGCATTGCTGGTTCTCCATGTTCATCACAAGGACATTTGAGGAGAAAATCACTGCAGACTGAACATGTATTAGCTAATGTGGAACAACCAATGCATCCTTCATAAACTCTCAAGGACTTTGATTGCAAAGGAGAGTACTATCATGGTATTCATTTGAGAAGTGAGGTTGTATGTTGATGGTGTGTGTAATAGGATTCCAGATATGCACAGAGTAGAGAACCAACCAGACATTTTTTTTTTTTTTTAGATAACATATAAAGTCTGCTAAAAGAGACAGGATATAATCTTATGAGGGGCTATTGGCATCTAGCAAGGGGAAAGAAAGTGAAAATCTTAACAAAAATTATTAGGAATCTTAGGTATATCCCAATAGGCTGAGATTCTAAAAGACTAACAGTGGACATCTGGTTCTTGACAAGCTAATAAAACATTCGAAGAGCAATTCTGAAAAGTGGAATCGATACAGTACACACACCCTGGACATGAAATCAAACCGAAAGATTCACATTTCTTAAACACAAAACAAGAGAGTGAAGAAGCTGGTGCCATAGGGCTGTGAACAGGTAAAGATGGCTGCGGCATCCAGATGTTATAAGGAACATTGTCTATATTTGTGTGTAATTGTTATTAATGTGTATAGATGTCACCTCCTTAATACCTTCAGAGTCTTTTTTCGCCAAGTCTCCACACAATAAAAACTTATATTAGGGCTTAATATTACTGGTTTAATAATATTTTAGGGGAAAATATGCAGAAAAGTGAGTGATGAAAATAAATACATAAAAAAGAACATACTTTGAAATTACACACAGATACTCCCTCTCTCCTCACCTGAGCTGTGGTGAAACATGGCAATGGGACCAGGTCTCCTACTCTTTTCCAGCAGATATACATTGGATAAACATTGTGGATGGAAAATCAAAAGCCATGTTTCCAAGTCATGATCAATCATATTTTCTGGCTGAGAACATTGCTCCTGCCATGGGAAAGAAGTTACACACAGATTTACAGATGAAGCAGACAGTGATGGTGATGACTGAATATTGCACATATCATGTTTGAAATTTTCTATCAATTTTACATTTGCATATGCATTTTGTCTTTCTCATCTCTTAAAGATTAATATGTAATGAATAGAACATATATGCAATTAATTAACAAAGAATTTTTACTGTCCTATATTTTTACTCTTGTCCCAGTTTTTTCTCTGAAGTTGTGTGATGTTAGGAGAGGAAGCCTCTGAATCTACTGGGACTGCCTCACTCTCCACATATTTTTTTTTTTTTTGCTCCTGTTACTCTTTCTATCCTGGGGAAAGTTGGATTTACATCGCCCCCTGCTGGTCCTGAGTAGCCTCAAATAAATTATTTCTGAGCTCACTGCATCTCCTGCACAGTACAAAGTTGTGTATTAGGAAAAGATCTTTACCCACCCCACATCAGATAGAGGACTAATATCCAAGAGAGCTAAACAAAAAGTTCTCAACTGAGAAATATCGAATGGCTGAGAAGCATCTAAGGGTGTGTTTGATATCATTAGCCATCAGGGAAATGCAAATCAAAATAACCCTGTGATTCCACCTCACACCAGTCAGAATAGCTAAGATAAAAATACAGATGACAGCAGATGCTGGCGAGGATGCAGAGAAAGAGGAGCACTTCTCCACTGTTGGTGGGTTGTAAACTGGTACAACCATTCTGGAAATCAGTCTGGCAATTCCTCAGAAGAATGGACATAATACTACTTGAAGAACCAGTTATTCCACTTCTGGGCATATACCCCAGAGACACTCAAATATACAACAAAGATACATGCACCACAATGTTCATAGTAGCTCTATTTATAATAGCCAGAAGCTGGAAAGGACCCAGATGTCCTTAAGTAGATGAATGGATACAAAAATTGTGATACATTTACACAGTGGAATCCTACTCAGCTATCAGAAACAATGGCCTAACAAAATTGTTAAGAAAAAGGATGCATCTGGAGAATATGATCCTGAGTGATATAACCCAGTCACAAAAGAAGAGACATAATATGCAGTCACTGATAATGGGATACTAACCCCAGAAATCTCAGAACACCCCAGAAACAACTCACAGACTATATGAAGTTGAAGAAAATAAAAGAAAATGAAAAACCATTATGCTTAATCTTTAAACACCAAGAAAACTTTGACTAATTCCAGGTCACACCTTATTTTACATGTACTTTGTGCTCAGTGTAACTAGTAAGATCTTAATGCAGATTATCAAACCTTTAAAAAATAAGTCCTGAGACAAAAAAAAAATATTCATATACTTTTATTGAAAATGCTTAAAATCTGTACATTTATCTTTGTTTTTTTAAATAAAGTTGTTCAATTAAAAAAAACAGAACTCTGTTTCAGGGTGAAGTAGTTTTTGAATGGGTAAACTGATAATCTCATGGATTTCTCCATGACAGCTCCACACTTTATAGAGACATTACCCTCTTTTCTTTCAGGGCACAGGTTCTTCCTTAAGGTGAACAGCCTTGAGGAGGATCTCACCTCCCAACTGTCATGAGCCATCTTCACACAGTGTGGAGGACCAGCCTTTGTGTGGGGAGGGTCTGGAATCAGCTCAGGGATGGGAGTGGAACTAATTTAACATGGACTCCAGGTCAGTAGTGGATGCAAACTGTCAGGTCAAGTGTTCTGTGTTTACACAAGGATTCTCCTCATTCTTCTGTCCTCTCCTCTCATGCTTTTCCTCCCCCATTTGTCATTCTTTTTCTTTCTCTAGTTTTATTCATTCTTTCTTCTGACCACCGAGTCTGATAAAAGCTCAGAGTTTTATTTACTAAAGTAATGTCATCAAGGCTTTTATCATTATTATTAATTATTCCTAAAATTCTTAATTTTACATAAAATCTATGAATTCCAGATAAATAACCCCAACTCCTGTTTTTTTAAAACAGAAGATAAATACAAAGGAAAAATAGATATTTTTATAGGATTTACACAGCCTATTCCTCACAGGTTCCTGGACACAGCCCGTATGGTTTCCTAGAAGAGCAGACAGATGACCTTAGTAACATATTTCATGAAAGAACATGTACCTTAACTTCAAATCCTTTCAGGACTGGATTCTATTATACTCTGAACATTTAAACAAAGTCATGAGACTTAAGGTATGGGTACTCAAGCATATAGGGTATATATATATATATATATATATATATATATATATATATATATATATAAAACAACAATATCAAATTAATTTATTTCTCAAATTTTTAATGTTCTCTTTTTCTATTTCCATTGAAAGAACATTTATTCCTGCAATATATTCTGATTATGGATTTCCACCTCAAAAACCATCTCAATCTTCTCAGGGTTAAATCTGTTACATTATCTAACATACCTGTGGATTATATAAATATCTCTCACCTTAGAAGAGACTAAAATTTTTAGCTGGAACCTGCAACAAGAGCTGAAAACACTCCTGAGATCATTAATTACTTAAGATTCTGAATAAGTCTTTGATTATACAGGTGATGGTGATTTTCATTTTGTAGTTCAAATTTTTGTTATACATTATTCCCAAAATTTCAAAAGATTTCTGGTCACTCACCTAGTTGTATTTTTTATCATACATAGCCATATGTCTCTCATTTTAATGTTTTATTAAATAAGAAACATGTCAAGTGAGGTGGTCACTGGTGAAGAGATTCACAATGTATGGGGTCTTTAGTTTTATAAAAATACCACCACTTTATTCATACATGTCCATTTACAAAGTTGACCATGGCAGTTTAGGTCTGTGTGGATGAAATTGAAAATTACTATTTCTGAGCAAGTCAAAAGATTGGTCTTTCTATCATCTCAGACTCACAACAGCTTTCTGCTCCTCCAGGTTTTCTGACACACTTAGGATGTGGTTACATCACTGTGTATCTTGCACAGTAATAGACCACAGAGTCCTCAGATGTCAGGCGGCTGAGTTCCATGTAGGCTGTGCTGTAGGATATGTCTGCAGTCAGTGTGGCCCTGCCCTTGAACTTCTTATTGTATTCAGCATCACCATCTCCAGGATAAATCCATCCAATCCATTCCAGGCCCTCTCCAGGGCTCTGTTTTAACCAGCTTAACCAGTAGCTGGTGAAGCTGTAGCCAGAAGCCTTGCAGGACACTTTCACTGAAGCCCCAGGTTCAGCCAACTCAGTTCCAGACTGCTGCAACTGAACCTGGCAGTGGACACCTGTGGAGAAAAGTCAGAGTGGAGGTCATTGTCACCTCAGCCCCTGTCTCTTCTTCAGAGGTGAAAAAGTCAAGTATCTTACCTGCAGTTACTGACAGGAGGAAAAGAAAGTTCCAGCTCCATCCCATGGTTACAGTCAGTGTGTTCAGTACTGTGGAGAAGACACTGAACACATATTGTTTTCAAGGTGTGGACATCCTGTATTTACTGACAGGGACTCAAGTCATTTGCATATTCATGAGCAGGGGACTTGTTAGATAAGAACCTAGTCCAGTTACAGAACAACTGGAAAAAAAGGACTGAAAAGGTTCATGGATTAGGCAGCAGGATGTTCAAGTCCAAATACTATTTCTCTCTGAGGAAATGCATTCTAGACTGGTGTGAATCTCTCAGTCAATTTTTGGCCTGAATCTGTTGTTCCACTCTGAGAGAGGTTAAAATGTGTGTTTACATATAATGTTTTATGATGATGAGGATGAGAATGATGATGATGATGATGATGATGATGATGATGATGAGAAATTGAAGATGATGGTGATAATGATGGAAAATTCCGAATCAGCTAATATTTATTTTAATATTGTATTTTTAATATATGCAATTAATGTTTTCCTTTCCAAAAGCTTAAATGCTTCAAAACTCAGTAAAATAACTAAAAGTTCTATTTACATATCAATGATTATTTCAGGAGCAACAGCAATAAAAAAATTATAGCAATATGTTATAATGTTTAAAGAAATGATTTTATAAGTAAGGCATGATTATAAATATATATATATACATATATATATATAATACACATATCACACACATATATGTATACTTGCATATATATAATATGTATATGTTTATACATATATACATATATACTTATATATGCATATATATGTGTATATTACCAATTTTTTAGACATGAAATAAATAAGACATTTGCATTGCTTTTGGAAAAATGAATGTAATTAGAGATATATGTATGAATAAAGACAATCTCAAAATCACAGACATTAAATAAGACTCTCATGAGCAGCTCTTATATATGTCAAAGTTACATACATCTGTTTATGAAAATACATTGTATTGTTTCAGTAAAAGTCTCTAGTAAGATAAATGAAAAATAACATGGACAAGAGTTGAAAGGAAAAATATATGCAGTGTACAAAATACACATGTGAAATATCTGTACATAACATTATTATTTCTATATTTTATAAGGAATTTTGTCTTTGAAATACAAATAATATATGAAATGTACTACAATCTACCACCACAAGGTCTCTGTGATTCCTGGACCAAAAATTATAGTCACACACTGATGGCACCTTAAAGGAGATAAAATCAAATACCATCACTCCATGCAGAAAGCTGTGAGTAGAGGTTCTTACAACCTAGAGATTTGAAGAATAATCTGGGGAAATAGGGACAGAACACACCCTAATTACCTAAAATGATGATCCCAGAGCCTTCCATCATTGAATATTACACATCCTTAGTCGAACTTTCACATATACTATATAGCCTGTGACATGTATGCTATTGGTCATAGAGGTACACAAGAATCTGTACTTATCAAAAGAACCCACCCTCATTGTTACAGGAGCTCATAAAATGGGTGATATAGGCACACCTCAAGATTTATTATGCAATGTGATTTGGGATGATTATGCACACTATTTTTCCTAGAGTCCCTTTACTAAAATCTATGGTTTGATTTGAGTACTGGTAAATATAGCTACTGAGAGTTTATATGTGCACTATGAACAGTTAAATCCATGAAGATATTATTTCATGTCCTTAGACCCCATTCTCTGTATCTTTAAATCCTCTGTTTTATGATGATCTTTGATTCCTGGGTAAGAGATTGGTGTCACTGAACCACCTGTTGCTGAATACTCTTACAATCATTCTCTGCAGACTCTCCAACCATGAATGAGCACATCAATTTTTACACACAGTACATATGAGCCTCTGTGATAAAGGCTCAGACAGTAAAATCATAAATATTTATAAGGCAGTTGGACTACATAAACATTAACAATACAACTGAGATCACTAGGGCCTATAAGATTTCTAAACATGGGATTTAACCACACTTATCTGGGATGCAGACTATTCTATTAAAATTGGCCAAAAATAATAAATGTAATTATCTTCCTAGCAATAATGCTCTCAAACATGTACTTGGAAGAATCTTAATCTTATTGTAGAGATGCTCTTGCATTTGCCTTTATTCACAGCATGTTATTCATGATCTTCTAACAGCATATGGAGGAAGCCATTATCATAGATTCATCATATAACATAAATTGAAATGATAAATTTGGACATATAGAAAGTCAATGTTACTCAGTGATAAAATGTGGATCATCTGATCTATAAAAATATGGAGTTGGAAAAATATACAGAATATGTTACCAATGCCCACTAGTCAAGTGCTTCGTGTAATCATTCATAAGTGTTCCAAGATTTCAATATTGTGTTTGGTGTATTTAATTGTAGGAGCTGAGTGACTCTAATTGGGCCATTAGAGTATGAGAAATTTACAAAGATGTTACAGTAAAAGATAAAAGAGTTTACTTAATAAAGAAAACCACAGAGGATACACAGCTCCCTCTATACCCACCTCATCTCTATATGGGGATTTATGGCCCCATTTTACCATTTCCTGGTCGTAAGATCCCCTGAAAATAGGTCTGTCATGGCTAACACTGAAGTTGCAGTATTTGACTTAAGAAAAAAAAAATTCAATGGAACTTCAGCATTTTCAAAGCTCACCTTAAGAGATTAATGGTTCCATTTTACCTTTGGATAATGATTTATGCATTGGATATTTTGAGTGGTGACAGTATTAATATAATATCATTCTCAAAGCCAGGTTTCTCATTAGTGGAAATTGGGGTACTCTAGGAGCATCGAAAATCAACATCACATAATTTATATCCTTTGCAAAGTTGACAAAGGTTTATTGGTCTCTAATGAAGAGACACAAAAATGGAAAGTCAAAATGATTGTGAGTTAGGAAGAATTTAGGCTAACATTCGCTGAGTCATCTAAATTCTAGGGCAGCTTTCTGCTCCTCTAGTGTTTCTGACACACTCAGGATTTGGCAGCAACACTCTGCCTTGCACAGTAGTATACCAGATAATACACAGATGTCAATCTGTGAAGCTCCATGTAGGCTGTGTTGGAATATTTGTCTACAGTGACTGTGGCCTTATTTTTGAACTCCTGATTGTCTTTAGTATCACATTGTAAGGATGAATCGTTTCAATTCACCCAAGGCACTTTCCATGACTCTGCTTCATCTGGTGCATAGTGAAAGCAGAGTCAGTGATAGTGTAGCCAGAAGCCTTGCAGGACATCTTCACAGAGCAGGAATCACCAGCTTAGCACCAGACTGCTGCAGCTGGACCTGGGAGAGGACACCTGTAGAGAGAAAGAGAAAAATGATGTCATGGTCACCTTAGTGTTTAGCCTGTTCTAAATTATGAAACTGTGAGCACCTTACCTATAACGGTCCCACCAGAAAGAGGAGTAAACATCTCTATCCCATGGTGAGTTCCTAAGTATTCAGTGACTATAGAGAGCACAGTGATCTCATGTTGCTTTTGGATGTAGCCATCAAAGACTCACTTGATTTGAATATTCATAAGCAGTATACATCTTAGGTAAGGATCTTCTCCTCCTGAAGAAGAGAAGGAGGGAAATCTGGATTGAGTATTCAGCAGATGAGTTTCAAGTTCTATTCTTATCTGAGGAAATTCATCCCATACTACATCTCTGGGCTTTGTACAGAGGCTGTGGATGTGACATCATTGCCTACACATTAAATAGATGTGCAGCATGTGACAAAGGATGCACTTGTGACATGGTTAACAGATTGATTTTAGGTAGTTACAAGGATGACAAAAGTAATAGGAAATTCCAAAAGCTGCCAAATTATTATAATTTACATCTTCTTCAATACTTACAAATAACATTTGCAATTCAAACATGTTATATACTAAAAAGCTCAAACAAATGATCAAAAGTTATTATGTTTCAGAAGTATTAAAGATAATTGCAACAACATTACTAAAAATTATAAAGAAAACTATGTAACTATTCAAAAGAAGATTGCATCAAGAAGACATGGATACATATATATGGGCACACACACACACATGTATATATAAACAGTTTTCACAAAAAGGAATAAAACACGTATGTTGATTTCAGTAAAATGGATGCAAGTGGAGATGACTGTATTAATGGAAGCCATATTATAGTCACATACATTGAATGAGGCTCTTAGTAGTTCTTACATTCTGCACAGTTATATAAACCTTTGTATAGAAATACATTGTGATGTTTAAATAACGGTCTAGTAAATTTATGTGAGAAAGTAAGAGGGAAAGAAAAAGAAAGAAAGCAGTTATTGCAGAAATATTCACTGTGCACATAAAGTACATGTATAAAATCATAAACATATAAAATTGATATATATACTCTACAGTATTATTTTTGTTCTTTGCAATTTTTATGCATAAATGAAATGTACTATGATCATATCAACCTACAGCATGTTCTTTTGGTTTACCTTTGGACATTTTATGGTGTAGGTGAGTGTACCTGTGTGTGGGGTGGGGTGGGTCTTTCTTCTTTATCAATTATTTTAACCATTTTATGTCATTTTTTATCCCTATTTAAAAAATCTAAAGGTATGTATTTGCTGGGTGAATGGTGGAGGTTCTGGCTAAAACTTAGAAAGAATATGAGTGATTATAATACATGTATAAATTTAATATTAATTTTACTTAACTATTATTTTTGACAGTAAAGTCATTACCCTCCTACTTGTCCACCCTCTACAGTTCCTTGTCCAATTTCTTCTCCCTGTTGTCTCCAAGAGTATGCCCCTACTCCACCAGGCCTCCCCCCACCCTGGGGCATCAAGCATCTTAGAGGTTATGAGCATCTTGTAGCACTGAGACAAGACCAGGCAGTCCTATTTTGCAATTGTGTGTATTGTCTGGTTATGCATCAATGCATGAGAAATCTCGGGTTTATGTATAAAGTTTTAAAAAGAAATTATAAATATGTGAGGTACTTAACATAGAATCTTCAGTGTTTGAACATAGAAACGTTAAATGTCCATCACAGTAGGTGCACAGAAGTTATGAAAGGAAACCACACAGGATACTGAGTCCATGCACAACTACCACTTCTCTCTGCTGAGGATAATTGGACTCACTCTGCCCCCTGCTGGTCATGAACTCATTTTAGATTTTCCACTCTTTACACTGGAGTTGCCTGTTCTGACTTGAGTAGTAACATATCTCTTCAACTAGGGTGCTTGCAGGGCTCAGATGCAGGGAAAAATGGTTCTTGTGTATCTGGAGAAGATGACTGATGTCTTAGATTCTGAATTTAAGTTTTTTCTACGTTATCTTCAATGACATTCTCAACATCATCTGCTGTTCTAGTGGCAGTTGGATTCAGCTCTAACAGATCCTATTTGTAAACAGTGGAAATAGGAGAAATCAGGCCCTTAGTTGCCTTCATCAGGCTGTACCTGTGTAAGAGCATCTGAGCAGAGAAGGACAGCAATGGGTGTTGAGCTCAGATGCATTGCTCTTTGTATCCACGGCTGAATTCCTGGACCATTCATATACCACAAAAAGTGGAAGAAGTACAGAGGTTTTCACAGAAAAGCTATCAATACAAAAGAAATCACATTGATAATGAGTGAGAAATCAGGTAAATGAATCCTGAAACACCATTTGTTTCCCAACAGGCAGGTGCATCTATTTAATGGGATGAGGGTGAAGAGGAAACCCCTATGACAATGATGCTGATGGGTGGAGAACGGGTGCACTTAGAAAGCCTTATTGTCTCTTTCTGGGCAGGGCTTGAGTTAGTAGAAATGTTCAGGAGTAGCATTTCATTAATTAAGTATGGATTTGGAATATTCTCCAAGGGATGAGATAAGCAATAGCACTGTGTAGGAATATGTGTACACATGTGCTTGACTATCTTAAGTCTGGGAGTTGGGGTAGAAAGTACTGAATGTGGAACAGTAAGGGGGTGGACCAGGAAGGGAATAGAGTCTGGACTGTAAAAATTATTCAAGGATTATATATAATATATAAACACATTTTGTGCTGGATAAAGTCTAAAATCTGTGCAATTTATGCTTTAGTATAAGGGATGCTGATGGCTCTCATAGGTTACAATACACAGAATATTGCTGCAACTCCCATGCCCCCAAATCTCATGAAATGACCAGGAATGATTAAAAATATTTATTGAGAGTACTTCTCCATAACCATATGGTGCTTCCAATACCTTTACTCCCTGGATTTGGGAAATAGGGACCCATGGCTCTCAAACCCATGAGTTTGAGGCAAACATTACCTATAGAAAAAAATTTCCAAAGCATCCATGTCTACACAGTGAAACCCTTCCTAGAAAAATCAAATAAAAAAGTAGTTTAACAGCAATGATCTTCATACCCTAGGAATTAAACATTGATGTATTGTCTGATCACACACTTCTGCTCTAAGGTTATTGACTCGCTTGAGGTAGATACATTAGCACCAACATGGGTATAAAAATATAAACTTATTATGCATAGATTTACTTTGAAATGAACACCAAGACTCGTGTTTATTGATCATAGACTAAAACATTATCTTATTTTGTTCCCAATTAGCTCTTATAACTTAAATTGATCGATGTATATTAATCTCTGTTCTGTGACATGGCTTGTTGTTGACCCTGATCAGCCCTGGCCTCATGCTTCCAGTGCATCTGGCTCACCAAATCTCCTCATGACTCTTTCCCAGAGTACCTGTCTCCCCACAGAAGTAATACCTTTTCTCTCCTCCTGTGATACAGGCTATCAGTTTTATATTAAACCAGTCAAGAACCAGGAGAGGAAATGCTCATAAAATATGGTTATATATATATATTTTATCATATATATATATGATTATAGATATATGCTCATAAAATATGATTCTAAATATATATATTAAAACAATACCCAATATTTGTCTGTATTTAATTTTCTGCTGCCCCCAAGTCTAGAAATAGATAATCCAAGAATATCTTTACACAATGAACAAAAATATCAGTGAAGCACTGGAATATGTGGAGGAAATTCACTAATTTAATACTCCTTCTCTCTGAATCTTACTTTCAAGTTCACTACAAATTAATATTTAATCTCCTTTTTCTCTTCTTCAATATTTAACCACAGTTTAGTCAAACCTACAGCTATCCTTCCCTGTCTTCTAGGCTCTATGATATTTTGCTACAACTTTAGATTTTATGACCTAACATAGCGGTAGGCTGTGATACTTTGCCTGACACCTTAATGAATATCAAATCTTCAGATGTCAAGCTGCTGAGCTACATCAAGCTGTGTTGAGCATTGTGGCTGTATCAAATATGTTTTTTTGTGAAAACTCTCTATGTATCCCTCTGTCTCTGTCTGCCCCTCTGTTTCTATCTATCTATCTATCTATCTATCTATCTATCTATCTATCTATCTATCTATCTATCTCCCTATCTATCTATGTATCTATGTATCTATGTATCTATCTATCTATCTATCTATCTATCTATCTATCTATCATCTATCTATCTGTGTAGATCTCTTTTTAATCGATGACCCATTCTCTATGTTGTGCCTAGGCTCATTGGTCTGAGAAAGATTCATGAGCAGATTTTGCCAGCCAAATGTAAAAGAAGAAGCAGGCCAGCACTGAAGGAGAAGTAAATAACATGCCATTTGGCAGAACATGATGAGCCATTTCACTTCTGAATATAATCAATTACTCATTCCACATTGTTTGATAGAGGATAGAGGACAAGAAAATAATTTTGCAGAACAGTTTGGTTATTGATGTAAATGATAAACATATGGAAGCATCTCAGAACATACATGAACCTTAGAAGCAAAAACTATTTAGAACTGAATGCTGAAACAAGCCTGTATTATTGATAGATCAACAACAACGAATGTACATGGACACATTGTAGGAAGAGTTCTGAATTTCAGAAGACTACCATGAGAACAATATAGTAGTCATAACAGGACTGCAATTGAAGATTGTCTTGACCACATGATGAAGTGTAAGGATCAATAATCTGATGGAACCAAAAACATCACCTGTTGTTTTATTCACAGAGATTTTTGTCTGGCGACATCTATGCCACTTATGTGTTGAAGGGAGGATTGCTATAAGAAGACTTTGTACATGTTAAGAGAAAAAGTCTGAGCACAGAAATATTTAAGGTTCTTCATAGATTCTTATTTCATTACTGTCAGTGCAGGTAGAATACAAAAGATGGATTAATAAAGCAATAGGTTACTGACCAGAAATTATTGGAAACTCTACATCCAGATTTCACATGAACATGCCGAAAGTAAATGTTTTGTCCTTCCAGAATGACCTAATTCTTTGAATAGTAATAAATACACAAGATTTGGGGCCTCTTTAGCTGTTGTTTTAACTTAAATTTCCATTATATATTGAAAATGAGTTTTATCAATGTCAGATCATACTTTCCACCTTTCCTGACTTCTTGTTGTTCCTCATTCCATTACTACCAACCCAACTTTACAGCCTTTCTTCTCTTGTTGTTTTATCCTAACACAAACAAAAGCATAACAACAAAATTATTGTTTCTCTTCTCTCCTCCCTTCCACCCTCTCTCCCTCTCTTCCTTCTTCTCTGTCTCTGTCTGTCTCTGTCTCTGTCTGTCTCTGTCTCTCTGTCTCTCTCTGTGTCTCTGTCTCTGTCTCTGTCTCTCTCTCTCTCTCTCTCTCTCACACACACACACACACACATACACACACACACACACTGTTTCTTTGTCACTGGAAAGAACACCAAGCATGAAAGGAAATAATAAAAAAGAAAGAAAAAGAAGAGAAAACTGACTAAACAAAGATGTACAAGCAAACAATCAACAAATATGCCACTGTGGTGTTATTGTTTGGTCATCCCCTATACATTGTGCCTAACATCAGGTGTGGTTAACAGAGCCAGGAGGCCTCCACTGAAGAAGACTAAGTATTTTGCAAGTAAATACACATTGCAGAAAGATTGATTCTTCAGGAGAGCAAAGGGCTCAATTGTCTTTAATCTTTGTCACCCGGGTGCTGGTTCCAACAGTCCTGTAAGTTAAATATTATATAGTACTGTTGTTTATGGATGAGACGGTTTCTTTGGAAATATCCATCATCTCTGGCTCTTATAATATTTCTGTCTCTTCCTTTTCAATGGTGTCTCTGTCCCAAGGGGAAGATGTGTTGATGACAAATGGAATGTTTCAATTTCTCATACTCACTACAAATTGTTGTTTTCTTGTCTTCCCTTGCTTCCTATCTGATGCAAGAAATATCACCAATGACAGTAAATTGACAAACAGATTTAAGTGTATACATGGTGATGTATTTAAACATAATCTTGTTAGAATAATGTTTTGTTATAACAATATAACATTTAATTTTCCACTCGACTATAGTCTATCCAATATCACATTCTTGGAGACCTTAACAGTGTAATCCATGACTCTCATCTCACAGGCCTTAAATTCTATCAAAGAATCAATGATTAAAACAAGAATATTTATGCCACAGTCACATCAACATGATCCATAGGAAGGCAAATCATGTATGTGAGTAGATTTACAGCTGGGTGGTTACTACTCTTCATCTCTGACATGACATAGAGTTCTATGAACAGCATTTGAATTGTTGAAGTTTGTACTTGGACTAAAGCTCAAATTTTGTATGTTAACTGAAATATATAATTATTTTCTATAACAACATGGTATTACAATCAGTTTGTGGAGAACATCATATAGCTTCAGGAATAGCCTGAAAATTTGGAAGTATCCCTGAGAAATTTTTTACATTGACCGGGTAGTGAGTTTTCATTCATTATTTGCCACCATCCACATATAAATCTGTAAACTGAAGGTAAAAAATAAAATTATTTTGAATTTTCCAATGCTGGCCCCATCGGCTATGTGAGTGCTACCCTTTCCATCCACATACTTCCTCCCACTTCCACTTCCTGAAATTCCCATACACTGGGGCATCCAACCTTCAAAGGACCTAGGCTCTTTCCTCTCCTTTATGCTTGATAAGGTCAATCTCTGCTACATATGCTCCTAGAGCTATGCGTCTCTTCATGTGTACTCTTTGGCTGCTGGTTTAGTCTGTGGGAGATGTAGGGAGTCTGGTTGGTTTACACTGTTATTCTTCCTATAGGGTTAAAAACCACTTCAGCTCTTTCAGTCCCTTTTCAAACTCCTTTATTGGGGACCGCTTCTCAGTCCAATGGTATGTTGAGAATAGCTAGAGCCTCTCAGAAGACAGCTATATCAAGCTCTTTCCAGCATGAACTTCTTGCCATTCACAATATTGTCTGGGTTCGGTTACTGTATATGGGATAGATAATCAGGTGGGGTAGTCTCGAGATGGCCTTTCCTTCAGTCTTTGCTAAATACTTTGTCTCTATATTTCCTCCTGTGAATATTTTGGTTCCTCTTCTAAGAAAGACTGAAGCTTCCATTCTTTGGTTTTCCACCTTCTTGAGCTCCATGTAGTCTGGCGATTGTATCTTGGATATACCGAGTTTTTGGATTAATATCAACTTTTAAGTGAAGGAATTCCATGTGTTTCCTTTCATGGTTGGGTCACCTATTTAAGGATATTTTCTAGCTCCTTTCATTTGCCTAAAATTTTTATGAAGTCATTATTTTTAATATCTGAGTGGAACTTCATTCAATATCTATTTTTCTGTTGAAGGACATCTGAGTTTTTTTTTTTCCAGCTTCTGGCTATTATAAATAAGGCAGTTATTAACAGAGAGGATCAAGTGTCCTTGTTATATGTTGGATCATCTTTTGGATATATGCCCATCAGTGGTATAGGTAGGTCCTCAGGTGGTACTATGTATAATTTTTGGAGGAACTTCCAGACTAATTTCCAGAGTGGTTTTAATAGCTTGCAATTTCACCAACAAGAGAGGAGTGTTCATTCTTCTTCATATCCTCATCAGAACTGGCAGTAATATTTTTAATGTGTCACCATATGTTATTATTTTATTGATTTGGAAACATGTCAATAATGGTTATCATTGGTGAAGAGATTGACAAGGTATGGTGTACTATTGAGGCATCCTAAACCAGCATCAAAATTTTCAAAGAAATCTTTTAACAAAAATGACAGATTCACTAAAGGATTGTGAGGATGAGGCAGTAAATGGACATTCAAAATTTCTGTTTCTGAGCAAGTCTAAAAGTTAGTGTTTTCTGTCATCTCAATCACAGGGCAGCAGCATTCTGCTGCTCCAGGATTTTTGACACACTCAGGATGTGGTTATAACACTGTGTTTAGCACAGTAATAGACCACAGATTCCTCAGATGTCAGGTTTCTCCCTTCCATGTAGGCTGTGCTCAGGGAGTTGTCTGCAGTCAATATGGCCTTGCCTTTGAATTTTTCATTGTATTCAGTATTACCATTTCCAGGATAAAAGTATCCAATACATTCCAGGCTGTGTCCAGGCCTCTGCTTCACCCAATCCATAGCATAGCTGGTGAAGGTGTAACCAGAAGCCTTGGAGGACTCTTTCACTGAAGTCCCAGGCCTCAGGAGCTGAGCTCCAGACTGCTGCAGCAGGACCTGGGAGTAGACACCTGTGGAGAAAATGGCAGAGTGCATGTCATTGTCACCTCAGTCTCTGTCTCCTTTTCAGATTTGGAAATGGTTAGACTCTGACCAGCAATCACTACCAGGAGGAAGAGAAATATCCAGCTCCATTCCATGGTTAGATTCTGCTTGTTCAGGGACTGTGGAGAGGAGAGTGATCATACGTTGTTTTCAGGGTCTGACAATCCCTGTATTTACTACCACAGACTCAGGTAATTTGCATATTTATGAGCAGGGACTTATTACATCAGGATCTGGTTAATCTGGAGCAGAACTGGTGGGGAAAGACTGGAATGGCACATGGGTCAGTTAGAGGGAAACTCAGGTCTAAGTCCTAATTCTCTCTGAGGAAATGTATCCTATACACTTTTCCTGAGTCCTCAGCAGATGCCTGGGGTAACTTCAGGAACTAAACTTTCAATACAATTTTGACATTGTCAGTTGTTCCAACTTGGGGCAAAGTTATGACATTAATTTAAGCATGGGGCTTTGTGATTATGATAATGATGATGATAATGATGATAATGATGGTGATTTTTATGATCAATTCCACAAATGACTAACTTTTGGGAATTATAACCATCTTTCAGTGTCTCTAACTCCTACATCTTGGTCTCTGTGCTCAATCTGATGGTTAGCTCCAATCATACACATCTTCATTAATAAGGTTCCAGAAGACCTGTCAGGTGCACTTAAATTCCTGATCCAAGTCCATAATTATACAGGCAGAGATGTGGACAACATGGAACAAAATTTAAATACACAAATATGATCAATAAAACTTTATACAAATTGAAAATACAAAGCACCCTGCAAATTGGGCTCAAATATTAGAAGATATTACTATAAATGTGGATCACATATATTCATTCACTTAGATTACTTCACTGATGTACTTTACAGCTTTCAAAATTCCCAAATTCACATATACTTGGTGAGTAATTCTATTTCAATTTAAACTAGAGTGGTTACATATTTCTAATCAGTGCCATAAGCATTACTGGGTCTCCATGTTCATCACAAGGACATGTGAGGAGAAAATCACTGCAGACTGAACATGTATTAGCTAAGATGGAATAACCAATGTGTCCTTCAGAAACCCGCAAGCACTTTGATTGCAAAGGAGGGTACTATCATGGTATTCATTTGAGAAGGGAGGTTGTATGTTGATGGTGTGTGTAATAGGGTTCAAGATATGCACAGAGTAGAGCAGCAACCTGACTTTTTTTTTTTTTTTTAAAGATGGCATATAAAGTCTGCTACAGGAGATCGGATATAATCTTATGAGGGAATATTGGCATCTAGAAGGGGAAGAAAGTCAAAATCTTAACATAAATTTCTAGGAATCTCAGGTATATCCCCAGTAGTCTGAGATTCTAAAAGACTAACAGTAGACAACTGGTTCTTAACAAGCTAATAAAACATTCGAAGAGCAAGTCTGAAAAGTGGGATGGATACAATACACACAGCTAAGACATGAAATCAAACTGAATAACTCACATTTCTTAAACACAAGACAGGAGAGTGAAGAAGCTGTTGCCAGGAGTGTTGCGAACAGGTAAAGGTTCCCGTGGCATCCAGGTGGTGTAAGGAACATTTTCTATATTTGTGTGTAATTGTTATTAGTTTGTATAGATGTCACCTCCTCACTACATTCAGAGTCTTTTTTTTTCCAAGTCTCCATGCAATAAAAACATATATTAGGGCTTGATATTACTGACTTAATAATATTTTAGAGGAAAATATGCAGAAAAGTGAGTAATGAAAATAAATATATAAAAAAACCATACTTTGAAATTACAACCAGCTCCTCCCTCACACCTCACCTGAGCTGTGGCATCACATATCAGTGTGACAAGGTCTCCTACTCTTTCTCAGTAGAGCTACATTGGATATACATTGTGGATGAAAAATCGAAAGCCATGTTTCCAAGTTATGATCAATTATATTTTCCAGCTGAGAAAATCCCTCCAGCCAGGGGAAAGACATTACATACCAATTTACAGATGAAGCAGACAGTGATGATGATGATGACTTAACATTGCACACGTCATGTTTGAAATTTTCTATCAATTTTTACTTCCCACATGCAATTTGTTTTTCTCCTCCCTTTAAGATTGATATGTAATGAATAGAACATATATGCAATTAATTAAAAAAGAACTTTTACTATCCTATATATTTATTCTTGTTATAGTTTGTTATTTGAAGTAGTGTGATGTTAGGAGAGGAAGCCTCTGAATGTACTGGGACTACCTCACTCTTCAGATGATTTTCTGCTCCTGTTACTGTTTCTCTTCTGGTGAAAGTTGGATTCACATTGCCCCCTGCTGGTCCTGAGTATCCTCAAAGGAATTATTTCTGAGCTCATGCATCTCTTGCACAGTAAAAAGTTCTGTATTAGGAAAAGATCTTTACCCACCCCATATCAGATAGAGGCCCAATATCCAAGATATACAAAGAAATCAAGAAGCTAGACAAGAGAGAATCAAACAACCCTATTAAAAAATGGTGTACAGAGCTAAACAAAAAGTACTCAATTGAGGAATATCAAATGGCTGTGAAGCATTTAAGTAAGTGCTTGACATCATTAGCCATCAGGGAAATGCAAATCAAAATAAACCTGACATTCCACCTCACACCAGTCAGAATGGCTAAGATAAAAAACACAGATGACAGCAGATGCTGGCAAGGACGCAGAGAAAGAGGAACACTTCCCCACTGTTGGTGGGTTTGTAAACTGGAACAACCACTCTGGAAATCATTCTGGAGATTCCTCAGAGGATTGGACATAGTACTACCTGAAGACCCAGTTATTTCACTTCTGGGCATATACCCAAGAAAATCTCCCACATTCAGCAAAGACACACTAACCACAATGTTCAGAGCAGCCCTATTTGTAATAACCAGAATCTAGAAAGAACCCAGATGTCCTTCAATATATGAATGGATACAAAAACCGTGGTACATTTAAACAATGGAGTACTATTCAGCTATCAGAAACAAAGATTGTATGAAATTTTTAAGAAAATAGATGCATCTAGAGAACATCCTAAGTGAGATATCTCAGTCCCTAAAGAACAGACTTAATATGAAGTCACTGATAATAGTATACTAACTCCAGAAAGATCAGAACACACCAGAAACAACTCACAGACTATATGAAATTGAAGAAAAAACAGAAAATGAAAAATCATTATGCTTAATCTTTACACAGCAGGAAAACTTTGACTAATTCCAGGTTACATTTTTTTTTTTACATGTACTTTGTGCTCATTGTAACTAGTAAGATCTTAATGCACATTATCAAATCTTTAAAAAAACAAGTACTGACAAAAATGTATTTGTATATTTTTATGCATAAAAGCTTAAAATTTATACATTTATCTTCCCCAATTTTTCTTTTCTTTTAATTTTTAGGGAGAGGCAAAAGTTTTTTTTTTTTTTATCTTTATTTTGAAAAATAAAGATAAAGGAAAAAATTAAACATTTTTGCATAAATGTATACAAATACAGTTGTGTCAGTGCTTGGCTTTTTTCTTTTTCTTTTTTTTTTTTTTTTTTTTTTTTGGATTGATACTCTGCACTAAGGTCTTACTATTTACAATGAACAAAAAGTCCATATAAAACAGGGTGTAACCCGGAATTAGTCAATGCGTTCTTGGTGTGTAAGGATTGAGCATGACTTTTTTTGTTTTCTTTTCTTTTCTTATCTTTTTTTTTTTTTGAACTTCACACTGTCTGTGAGTTGTTTCTGGGGCAGTCCTAGACTCTGGGGTTAGCATCCCACTATCAATGACTGCAAATTGTGTCTGTTCTTTTGTGACTGTGTTATCTCACTCAAAATGATATTCTCTAGATGCAGCCATTTTCTTACGAATTTAGTTAAGTCATTGTTTCTGATGGCTGAGTAGTATTCCATTGTGTAAATGTACCACAATTTTGTATCCATTCATCTACTGAAGGACATCTGGGTTCTTTCCAGTTTCTGGCTATTATAAATAGAGCTGCTATGAACATTGTGGTGCGTGTATCTTTGTTGTATATTGGAGTTTCTCTGGGGTATATGCCCAGAAGAGGAATAGCTGGATCTTCAGGTAGTACTATGTTCAATTTACTGAGGATCACCTCACTGATTTCCGAAGTGGTTGTATAAGTTTACTACCCCACTAACACTGGAGAAGTGTTCCTCTTTCTCTGCAACCTCCCCAGCATCTGCTGTCATCTGAGTATTGGATCTTGGGTAATCTGACTTGTGTGAGGTGGAATCTCAGGGTTGTTTTGATTTGTGTTTCCCTGATGGCTAAGGATGTCGAGCACTTCCTTAGATGTTTCTCAGCTATTCGATATTCCTCAATTGAGAACGTTTTGTTTAGTTCTGTACCCCATTTTAATAAGGTTGTTTGATTCTCTGGTGTCTAACTTTTTGAGTTCTTTGTATACATTGGATATTAGGCCTCTATCTGATGTGGAGTTGGTAAAGAACTTTTCCCATTCTGTTGATTGTCGTTTTGCTTTCTTGAAAATATCTTTAGCCTTACAGAAGCTTGGCAATCTCATTAAGTCCCATTTGTTAATCTTTGACCTTAGAGCTTGAGCCATTGGTGTTTTGTTCAGAAAAATTTCTCCTGTGCCTATGTGTTCTAAGTTGTTCCCTACTTTCTAATCTAATAGTTTCAGGGTATCTGATTTAATGTGGAGATCTTTGATCCACTTACACTTGAGCTTTGTACAAGGAGATAAGAAAGGGTCTATTTTCACTCTTTTGCATGCTGAGTGCCAGTTGGATCAGCACCATTTGTTTAATAGACTGTCCTTTTTTCATTGAATGTTTATGGATCCTTTTTCAAAAATCAGGTGATCATATACGAGAGGGCTCATTTCTTGATCTTCGAATCTATTCCATTGACCCACATGCCTATTTCAGTACCAGTACCATTCAGTTTTCAGCATAATTGTCTTATAATATAGCTTGAGGTCAGGGAGAGTGATTCCAGAAAATGTTTTCTTGTTGCTGAGTATGAATTTCGCTATTCTTTTTTTTTTTTTAAATTCCAGATGAAATTGCACATTGATCTTTCCAACTCAATGAAGTACTCGGTTGGAATTTTGATGAGGATTGCATTGAATTTGTAGATTGCTTTTGGTAGAATGGTTATTTTTTAAAATGTTGATCCTTCCAATCCATGAGCATGGGAGATCTTTCTATTTTCTGAGCTCTTCCTCGATTTTCTTCTTTAGAGGTTTGAACTTCTTGTCATACAGGTACTTCACTTGCTTAGTTAGAGATACACCAAGGTATTTGATAGTTTTTGTGACTATTTTGAAGTGAATCTTTTCCCAAATTACTTTCTCCACGTTTGTCCTTTGAATATAGGAGGGCTAATGATTTGTTTTAGTTAATTTTGTATCTAGCCACTTTGCAGAACTTGTTTATCAACTGTGGGAGTTTTCTGGTGGAATTTTTGGGGTCACTTAAGTACACTATCATGTCATCTGCAAAGAGTGATGTTTTTACCTCTTCGTTTCAGACTTGTATCCTATTGATATCGTTTTGCTGTCTAATTGCTCCAGCCAGGACTTTAGGTACAATGCTGAACAGGTAGGGGTAGAGTGGGCAGCCTTGTTGAGTCCCTGATTTTAGTGAGATTGCTTCAAGTTTTCCACTGTTAAGTTTGATGTTGGCTGTTGATTTGCTGTATATTGCTTTTATTATGTTTAGGTATGGTCCTTGAATTCCTGTTCTTTCCAAAATTTTTAACATGAAGGCATGATGAATTTTGTCAAATACTTCCTCAGCATCTAGTGAGATGACCACGTGTTTTTATTCTTTGAGTTTGTTTATATGGTGGATTACATTGATGGATTTCCATATATTAAACCATCCCTGCATTCCAGGGATGAAGCCTACTTGGTCATGGTGAATGATTGTTTAGATGTGTTCCTGGATTCAGTTTGCAAGGATTTTGTTGAGTATTTTTGCATCAATATTTATAAATAGATTGGTCTGAAGTTCTCTTTCCTTGTAGGGTCTTTGTGTGGTTTAGGAACAAGGGTAACTGTAGCCTCAAAAAATGAGTTAGGTAGTATTCCATCTGATTCAACCTTGTGGAATAGTTTGGAGAGTATTGGTGTTATGTCCACAATAAATGTCTGATAAAATTCTGCACAAAACCTGTCTGGACCTGGGTTTTTTTTAGTTGATAGGCTTTTTATGACTTCTATTTCTTTAGGTGTTATAGGATTATTTGGATGGTTTACCTGGTCCTGGTTTAACTTTAGGATCTTGTATCTGTCTAGGAATTCATCCATTTCCTCCAGATTTTCCAGCTTTGTGGAGTATAGGTTTTTGGAGTAGTATCTGATGATTTCTTGAATTTTCTCAGTTTCAGTTGTTATGTCTTCACTTTCCTTTCTGATTTTGTTACTTTGTATACTCCCTCTTTGCCCTCTAGTTAGTCTGGCTTAAGGTTTATCAATCTTGTTGATATTCACAAAGAAACAGCTCTTGGTTTTGTTGATTCTTTCAATTGTTCTTTTTGTTTCTATTTGGTTAATTTCTGCCCTAATTTTGATTATTTCTTGCCTTCTACTCTTCTTGGATGTATCTGCTTCATTTTGTTCTAGAGCTTTTAGGTGTGCTGTCAAGTTGTTGATGTATGCTCTCTCCAGTTTCTATTTGGAAGCACTTAGGGCTATGAGTTTTCCTCTCAGTACTGCTTTCATTGAATCCCATAGGTTTGGGTATGTTGTGTTTTCATTTTCTTTGAATTCTAGAAAGTCCTTAATTTCTTTCTTTATTTCTTCTTTGACCCTGCTATCCTTTAACAGAGCGTTATTTAGTTTCCATGTGTATGTGGGCTTTTTGTTGTCTTTGTTGTTTTTAAAGACCAGCCATAGACCCTGGTGATCTGAAAGGGTGTATGGGAGTATTTCAATCTTCTTATATAAATTGAGGCTTTTTCTCAGTCCAATTATGTGGTCAGTTTTTAAGAAGGTCCCATGGGGTGCTGAGAAGAAGGAGTATTCTTTTACTTTAGGATGATGATGATATGTTCTATAGATATCTAATAATTCCATTTGTTTCATAGTCTCTGCTAGTTTTACCATGCCCTTGTTCAGTTTCTGTTTCCATGATCTGTCCATTGGTGAGAGTGGGGTATTAAAATCTCCTACTATTATTGTGTGGGGTGAAATGTATTTTTTGAGCTTTAGTAGGGTTTCTTTTATGAATGTGGGTGCTTTTGTATATGGAGCGTATAAGCGAAGGATTGAGAGTTTTTTCTAACAGATTTCCCAAGTAATAAGTAAAAAGTTTCCTTCCTCATCTTTTTTGATAACTTTTGGTTGTAAATTTACTTTATTCGATATTAGAATAACCACTCCAGCTTGCTTCTTGGGGCTGTTTGCTTGGATGTTTTTTACCCACCCTTTTACTCTGAGATAGTGTCTGTCTTTTTATCTGAGATGAATTTCCTGTATGCAGCAAAAGGCTGGATTTTGTTTATTTATTCAGTCTGATAGCCTATGTCTTTTTATTGGGGAGGTGAGACCATTTAACAGATATCAAGGAATAGTCATTTCTTTTTCCTGCCATTATTGCTTTTGTAGGTTAAGTTGTGTCTGTGTCTTTTCCTTCTTTTGGTTTTCTTGCTTAGGAGATTTTTTTCTTTACTAGGATGTAGTTCCCCTCATTGTATTGGGTTTTCCACCTATAATTTGTTGTAGTGCTGGGTTTGTGGTCAGATATTTTGTAAATTTAGATTTGTCTTGAAATATCTTCATCTATTTATCTATGGTGATTGATAGTTTTGCTGGGTTTAGCAGCTTGGGCTGACCCTTGTGCTCTCTTAGGGTCTGTATTATGTCTGTCCAGGCTCTTCTAGCTTTCATAGTCTGTTGAGAAATCGGGTATGATTCTGATTGGTCTGCCATCATATGTTACCTGACATTTTTCCCTTACTGCTTTTAGTATTCTTTCTTTTCTTTGGGCATTTGGTGTTTTGACTATTATGTGTCGGGAGGAATGTCTTTTCTGGTCCAGCCTATTTGGAGTTCTTAGGGTTTCTTTTATGCTCACGGTCATCTCATTCTTGAGGGTAGAGAAGTTTACTACTATAATTTTGTTGTAGATATTTACTGTGCCTCTTAGTTGATATTCTTCTCTCTCTTCTATTCCAATTATCCTTAGGTTTGGTCTTGTTTTTGTGTCCTGGATCTACTGGACATTTTGGGTTAGGAGCTTTTTGGTTTTTGCATCTTGTCTGGCTCTTTTGTCTATTGTTACAATGTTGTCTTCTGCCCCTGAGATTCTCTCTTCCATCTCTTGTTGTATATTGGAAATGCTTGCTTCAGTAACTCCTGACTTCTTTTTTAGGTGTTCTAACTCTAGGGTTGTCTGTTTTAGTGCTTTCTTTATTGTGTGTATTTCCATTTTAAATTCCTTCTTCCATTCCTTCATGTCTTTGGTTCTGTTTTCCTCTTGTTCTTTGAGTTCTTCGAGTGTTCTTTGTGTTTTCTTTTAAAAATCTTTGATTCTTTTTTCTTTTACTACCATTCTTGTTTAAGGATCTCTGTCAGCGTCTTGAGGTATAATTTTAGGTCTGAGTCTTATTTTTCTGGAGTGTTTTCCATTCCAATGTTTGCTGTTATGGTAGAGCTGGGTACTGGTGTTTCTAGGTTGTCTTGGTTTCCTTGGGATATACTCTTTCGCTTTCCTCTTGCCATCTTGTTTGTCAGTAATATGTTCTTGCCTTTCCCTTGTATCTGTTCATTGTCCCTGGATCTCTACTGGTCCAGGTGGCAGATGGTCCGAGCCCTGTTCTGCACCCCAAAAACGCCTGGTGGGAAGAGTGGTCCCAATGTTGGGTTCTTGGTCCCTGGATCAGGCAGGACAGGGGTGTGCTTTCTGTGCACAATTTGCAGAGGTCTCTCTGCTCCCTGGCTGCCCAGATCCCCTACTCACCACTCTTTAAACCTTTGCGAACTGCTGGTCCTGGTGGCATATGGGCCGAGATATGTTCCGAGCCCCAAGGTCGCCTGATGGGAACAGAGGTCCCAATGCTGGGTAACTGGTCCCTGGATCAGGCAGTGCAGTGGCGCCCTTTCATGCACACTTGTCAGAGATCTCTCTGCTTCCTGGCTGCCCAGATCTAATTCTCACCAGTCATTAAACCTTTGGGAACTGCTGGACCAGGTGGCAGATGGGCCAAGCCCTATTCTGTGCCCCAAAGTCACTGGGTAAGAACAAAGGTCCCAATGCTATGTTCCTGGTCCCTGGATCAGGCAGGGCAGGGGCGCGCTTTTTGTGCACACTCCGCAGAGATCCTTTTGCTCCCTGGCTGCACAGCTCCCCTACTCATCAGTCTTTAAACCTTTGAGAACTGCTGGTCCAGGTGTCAGATGGGCTGAGCCCTGTGTGGCACCCCAAAGTCGCTGGGTGGTTATAGAGGTCCCAATGCTGTGTTCCTGGTCCCTGATTCAGGAAGGGAGGGGCACACTTTCTGTGCGCACTCAGCAGAGATCTCTCTGCTCCCTGGCTGGCCAGATCTCCTTCTCACCAGTCTTTAAACCTTTGGGAACTGCTGGTCCAGGTGGCGGATGGGCAGAGCCCTGTTCTGTGCCCCAAAGTCACCAGGTGGGAACAGAGGTCCCAATGCTGGGTTCCTGGTCCCTGGATCAGGCAAAGTAGGGGGACGCTTTCCTTGCGCACTCAGCAGAGATTTCTCTGCTCCCTGGCTGCCCACATCCCCTCCTTTCCAGTCTTTAAACCTTTGGGAAATGCTGGTCCAGGTGGCAGATGAGCAGAGCCCTGATCTGTGCCCCATAGCCTCAGGTGGGAACAGAGGTCCCAATGCTGTATTCCTGGTTCCTTGATCAGGTAGGATAGGGGCACACTTTCCTTGCACTCTAGGCCAAAATCTCTCTGCTCCCTGGATGCCCAGATCCCCTACTCACCAGTCTTTAAATCTTTGGTAACTGCTAGTCTTGGTGGTAGATGGGCCAAGGCCTGTTCTGCGCCCAAAATCGCTGGGTGGGAACTGAGGTCCCAATGCTGTGTTCCTGGTCTCTGGATCAGGCAGGGAACATGTGTGCTTTCTGTGAGCACTCGGCAGATATCTCTCTGCTCCCTGGCTGACCAGATCTTCTTCTCATTAGTCTTTAAACCTTTGGAAACTGCTGGTTCAGGTGTTGAATGGGCTTCCCCCACTTTTCATTATTTTTCTTTCTCTAGTTTTATTCATTCTTTCTCTTGGATCACAGAGCCTGATAAAAGCTCAGTGTTTATTTACTAATGTTATTTTACCAAGGCTTTTATCATTCTTGTTAATTATTCTGATAATCCTTAAATTTATATAAAAATGTATGAACTCCAGATAATTAGCACCAACCCTTGTTTTCTTAAAACAGAAGATAAATACAAAGGAAAAGTAGATATTTTTAATAGAATTTACACAGCCTATAACTCACAGGTTCCTGGACTAAGTCCTTATGGTTTACTAGAACAGCAGACAGCTATCTTTAGTAACATATTTCATGTAAGAACATGTGCCTTAATTTCAAATCCTTTCAGGACAGGCTTCTGATTATAATCTGAACAATTTAAACAAAGACATGAGACTTAAGGTATGGGTACTCAAGCATATTGTATATATATATATATATATATATATATATATATATAACAAAATATCAAAAGTATTTATTTATTAAATATTTAATGTTCTCTTTTGTCTATTTCTATAGAAAGTACATTTATTCCTGCAATATATCTGATTATGGATTTCCATCTCAAACACCACCTCAATCTTCTCAGGTTTAAATCTGTTACATTATCTAATAAAAATGACAAAAAAATTAAGATGAAGTAAACAACAACTAAATGAGAATAAGAAAAACAAACAAGCAGAAGAACATTTACCAAAAATAAATCAAAAGAAACAAGAATTTCAAAAGATTTCTGGTAACTTGGGACCTAGTGGTATTTTTATCATACATATCCACATGTTTCACTTTTTATTGTTTTATTGAATAAGAAACATGCCAAGTGAGGTGGTCACTGGTGAGGGGATTCACAAGATATGGAGACCTTTAGGTTTATACAAATACCACCATGTTATTCATAGATGTCCATTTACAAAGGTGACAATGGCACTATAGATCTGTGGGAGAAAATTAAAAATTATTATTTCTGATCAAGTCAAAAGATTGGTCTTTCTGTCATCTCAGACTCACAACAGCTTCTGCTTCTTCAGGTTTTCTGACACACTCAGGATGTGGTTACAGCACTGTGTATCTTGCACAGTAATAGACCGCAGAGTCCTCAGATGTCAGGCGGCTGAGTTGCAAGTACGCTGTGCTGGAGGATATGTCTGCAGTCAATGTGGCCCTGCCCTTAAACTTCTCATTGTATTTAGTATCACCATCTCCAGGATAAATCCATCCAATCCATTCAAGACCCTGCCCAGGCCTCTGCTTTACCCAGCTTAACCAGTAGCTGGTAAAGCTGTAGCCAGAAGCCTTGCAGGACACTTTCACTGAAGCCCCAGGTTTAGACAACTCAGTTCCAAACTGTTGCAACTGAACCTGGCAGTGGACACCTGTGGAGAAAAGTCAGAGTGGAGGTCATTGTCACCTCATCCCCTGTCTCCTCTTCAGATGTGGAAAAGTTGAGTCTCTTACCTGCAGTTACTGATAGGAGGAAAAGAAAGTTCCTGCTCCATTCCATGGTTACAGTCAGTGTGTTCAGTACTGTGGAGAAGACACTGAACACATATTGTTTTCAAGGTGTGGACATTCTGTATTTACTGACAGAGACTCGGGTCATTTGCATATTCATAATCAGGGGACTTGTTAGATAAGAACATAGTTCAGTTACAGAAGAACTAAAGAGGAAGGACTGAAAAGGTTCATGGTTTAGGCAGCAAGATGTTCTGGTCCAAAAACTAGTTCTCTCTGAGAAAATGCATTCTAGACTGCGGTGAATCTCTCAGTCAATTTTTGGTCTGAATCTGCTGTTCCACTCTGAGATATGTTAACATGTTTGTTTACATATAATATTTTATAATGATGATGACAATGATGATGATGATGAGAAAATGAAGATGATGGTGATAGTGGTGGAAAATTCCAAATCAGCTAATTTTTATTGTAATGTTGTATTTCTCATATATGTAATTAATCTTTTCCTTTCCAAAACCTTAAATGCTTCAAAACTCAGTAAAATAACTAAAAGTACTATTTACCTGTCAATGATTATTACAGGAACATAATCAATAAATAAATTATAGCAATATGCTATAATGCTTCAAGAATTGATTTTATAAGTAAGGCATGATTACATATATATATATATATACAATGAATAACACACATAACATACATATATGTATACATGTATATATATATACATATATATATACAATATGCACATGTGTATACATATATACACATATATGTATATATATGGATATATCAGAACTATTTGACATGAAATATTTAAGACATTTACATTGTTTGGAAAATGAATGTAATTAGTGATAACTGTATGAATAAAGACAATCTCAAAATCACAGACATTAAATGAGACTCTCATGAGCAGTTCTTATATATTTCATAGTTACATACATTTATTTATGAAAATACATCACATTGTTTCAGTAAAATTCTCTAGTAAGATAAATGAAAAATAGCATGGACAAGAGGTGAAAAAATATATGCAGTGTACAAAATACATATGTGAATTATCTGTACATAAACTTGTTATTTCTATATTTTATAAGGAATTTTATCTTTGAAATTTTAAATAATATATGAAATATGATACAATCTACTACCACTAGGTCCCAGTGGTTCCTGGACCAAAAATTACAGTCACACACTGATTGCTTCTCAATGGAGATAAAATCAAGTACCTTCCCTCCATGCAGAAAGCTATGAATAGAGGTTCTTAATAACTAAGTGATTTGAATTATAGTCTGGGGAACTAGGGACAGAACACACCCTAATTACCCAGAACGATGATCCCAGAGCCTTCTATCATTAGAATATTATGCATCCTTAGTGGACGTGTCACATATACTTTATAGCCTGATGACTTGTATGTTATTGGTCATAAAGCACACAGGAATCTGGACTTATCAAAAGAGCCAACCCTCATAGTTACAGGAGCTCATAGAATGGGTAATATAGTCATACCTTAAGCTTTATTGTTCAATGTGATTTGATATGATTATGGACACTATTTTTACTGGAGTCGCTTTACTACAATCTATGGTTTGATTTGAGAGCTGGTAAATATATCTACAGAGAGTTTATATGTGCACTGAGAACAGTTAAATCCCTGGAGATATTTCATGTCCTTAGACCCCATTCTCTGTATCTTAAATCCTCTGTTTTATGATGGTTTTTGAATCCTGGGTAAGTGATTGGTGTCATTGAACCACCTGTTGCTGAATACTCTGTCAATCATCCTCTGCAGACTCTCTAACCATGAATATGTCAATTTTTACACACAGTACATATGAGCCTCTGTGATCAAGGCTCAGATACTATATTGGGTAAAATCATAAATATTTATAAGGCAGTTTGACTACATAATCATGAGCAATGCAACTGAGATCACTAGGGCCTACAAGATCTCTAAACATGAGATTTAACCACACTTACCTGGGATTCAGATTGTTCTTTAAAGATTGGCCAAAAATCAATAAATGTAATTCTCTTCCCAGCAATAACACTTGCAATCATGTAGTTGGACAAATCTTAATCTTATTGTAAACATGCTCTTGCATTTGCCTTTATTCACAGCATGTTATTCATGATCTTCTAACAGCATATGGAGAAAGGAATTATCACAGATTTATAATATAACATAAATTGAAATGATAATTTGGAAATATAGAAAGTCAATTTTATTCAGTGATAAACTAGGAATTATCTGATCTATAAAAAATGTAACTGGAAAAATATAATTAATATGCTACCAATGTCCATTAGTCAAGTGTATCATGTAATCATTCATTTTTAATTGAACAACATTATTTTAAAAAACAAAGATAAATGTACAAATTTTAATCATTTTTGCATAAAAGTATACAAACACATTTTGTCAGTTCTTGATTATTTTAAAGGTTTGATAGTATGCATTAAAATATTACTCGTTTAAATGAGCATTAAGTATATGTAAAAGAAGATGTAAACTGGAATTAGTCAAAGTCTTCTTGGTGTGTATAGATTAAACATAATGGTTATTCATTTCCTTTTTCTTTTCTTTTTTTTTTTTTTTGGTCTTTGTTTTTTCACAAACTTCATATGCATTGTGAGTTGTTTCTGGGTCGTTCAGAACTTTCTGAGGTTATTATACAATTATCAGTGACTTCATAGTATGTCTGTTCTTTTGTGACTGTGTTATCTCACTCAGGATGATATTCTCTAGATGCAACCATTTACTTAAGAATTTCATAATGTCATTGTTTCTGATAGCTGAGTAGTACTCCATTGTGTAAATATACCACAATTTTTGTATCCATTCATCTACAGAAGGACATCTGGGTTCTTTCCCGCTTCTGGCTATTATAAATCTGGATGCTATGAACATTGTGGTGCATATGTCTTTGTCGAGTGTTGAGCTTCTCTGGGGTATATGGCCAGAAGTGGAATAACTGGGTCTTCAGATAGTACTATGTTCAAATTTTTGAGGAATTGTCAGACTGATTTGCAGAGTGGTTGTACGAGTTTACAACCCCACCAACACTGGAGAAGTGTTCCTCTTTCTAAACATCCTCGCCAGCATCTGATGTCATCTGAATATTTGATATTAGCCATTCTGACAGGTGTGTGGTGGAATCTCAGGGTTGTTTTGACTTGCATTTCCTTGATGGCTAATGATGTGGAGCACTTCCTTAGATGCTTCTCAGCCATTCAATATTCCTCAATTGAGAACTTTCTGTTTAGCTCTGTACAGTATTTTAAATAGGGTTGTTTGATTCTATGGCGTCTAGCTTCTTGAGTTTTCTCTATACCTTGGATATTAGGCCTCTATCTAATGTGGGGTGGGTAAAGACCTTTTCCAAATATTTGGCTGCCATTTTGTTTTCTTGACAGTGTCATTAGCCTTACAGATACTTTGCAATCTCATTAAGTCCCATTTGTCAATATTTGACCTTAGAGCATGAAGTGTTTTGTTCAGGAATTTTTTTTTTCTTGTGCACATATGCTCTAATATTTTCCCTACTTTTTCTTCTAATAATTTCTGTGTACCTGGTTTAATGTGGAGATCTTATCTCCTTGTACAACACTCAAGTACAAGTGGAAAATAGATCTCCAAGTTCTATTCTTATCTGAGGAAATTCATCCCATACCATATCTCTGGGCTTTGTCCAGAGACCGTAGATGTGACATAATTGGCTATGCATTAAAAAGATATGCAGCTTGTGACAAAAGTCACACTTGTGACATGGTTTTACATATTGATTTATAGGTAGTTACAAGGATTAGAAAAGTAATAAGTAATTTCAAAAGCAGCTAAATTAATATAATTTATAGCCTCTTCAATATGTATAATTAACATTTGTATTTAAAACATGTTATATACTAAAAAGCTCACAGAAATGTGCCAAAGTTATTATATTTCAGAAGTATTTGTACATTAAGGATTATTGCAACAATATCAGTAAAAGTAAATTATGAAAACAAACTATGTAATTTTTCAGAAGAGGATTGTATTAAAAAGACATGGATACATACACACACAGGCATATACATACATAAATACTTTCCATCAGAGGGCAATAAAATACTTATGTCGATTTTAGTAAAATAGATGCAAATTGAGAAGACTGCATTAAAGGAAATCATGTTAGAATCACAGACATTGAATGAAACTCTCAGTAGTTCTTACGTCCTGCACAGTTATATAAACTTATGGATAGAAATACATAGTGATGTTTAAATAAAACTGTCTAGTAATGTACTGTGAAAAATAAGAGGAAGAAGAAGAAAGATAGCAGTTATTGGGAAATATTCACAGTTCACATAAAATACATATATGAACATATATGAAATGGATATATCTACTTTACAGAATTATTTTATTCTTTGCAATTTTTATTCATAAATGAAATGTACTATTATTATTTCTACATCTACTATGTCCCTCTGTTTTACCTTGAGACATTTTATGGTGTATGTTGTGTGTGTGTGTGTGTGTGTGTGTGTGTGTGTGTGTGTGTGTGCTTTTATGTGTGTTTCTTCTTTATTTAATATTAGTTTAATCATTCTATGTTCTTTTCCCTCCCTATATAAAAAATGTAAAGGTATGTAGTTGTTGAATGAATGGTGGAGGTTCTGGCAAAAGTTTGAAGAGAATATCAGTGATCACAATACACTGTATACAGTTTAATATTTATTTTTTACTATTCTTTTTTATAGTACAGTCATTACACTCCTCCCTGTCCACCCTCAATAGTTCCTCATCCAATTTCTCCTCCCTGCTGTCTTCAAGAGTATGCCCCAACTCCACCAGGTCTCCCCACTCCCTGGGGCATCAAGTATCTTATACAATATGTGCATCTTTTAGCACTTAGACCAGACCAGGCAGTCCTATTCTGCATTTGTGTATATTGTCTGGTTGGTGCCTGGATGCATGAGAAATCTCAGGTTTATATATAATTTTTAAAATAAAATATGAATATGTGAGGTGTTTAACATAGAATCTACAGTTTTTGAGCTTGGAAACATTAAATGTCCATCACAGGAGGTGCACTGAGTTTAAAAAAGGAAACCTCGGAGTATACAGCATCCACCCATACAAACCACTTCTCTCTGCTGGGGATTCTTGGACTCACTGTGCCCTCTGCTGGTCATTTTAGATTTTTCACTGTTTATACTGCATTTGACAAGTCTGACTTGAGCAGTAACATATCCCTTCCACTAGTGTGCTTGCAGGAACAGATGCAGGGAGAAATGGTTCTTGTGTATCTGGAGAAGATGACTGATCTCAGACTCTGAATTTAAGTTTTATCTAGGTTATCTTTAATGACATTCTCAAAGTCATCTGCTGTTCTAGTGACAGTTGGATTCAGCTCCAAGAGATCCTATTTGTAAATGGTGGAAACAAGAGAAATCAGGGCCTTATTTGCCTTCATCAGGCTGCACCTTTGTAAGAGCATCTGAGGAGAGAATGACAAAAATAAGTCTTGAGCTCAGATGCATTGCTCTTTGTATCCATGCCTGAATTCCTGGAACATTCATATACCACAAAAAGTGGAAGAACCACAGAGGTTTTCACAGAAAAACTAACAGTCCAAAAAAAAAAATCACATTGATAAGGAATTGAAAATCAGGTAAATGCATCCTGAAACTCCATTTGTTTCCCAACAGGCAGGTGCATCCATTTAATTGGATCAGGGTGGAAAGGAAATTCCCATGACAAAGATGCTGATGGTTGCAGAACAGGTACACATAGAAAGCCTTATCTTTGTTTCTGGGCAGGGCATGTGTTAGTAGAAATTTTCAGGAGTAGCATTTCATTAATGAAGTATAGATTTGGTATACTGTCCAAGGGGTGAGATACATAATAGCACTGTGCAGGAATATGTAAACATATGTGCTTAACTACCTGAATTCTGGGAAATGGGGTACAAGGTACTGCATGTGGAACAGTCAGTAGATGGACCAGGAAGAGAATAGAGTCTGGACTGTAAAAACGATTCAAGGATTATATATAATATATTAACACCTTTTGTGCAGGATAAAGTCTAAAATGCTGTGGACTTCATGCTCTAGTATATGGGATGCTGATGGCTATTGTAGGTTACAATATACAGGACTACATGCCTACATCTATAGTATGGATGAGTCTAAACAATCTCTTAAAATATAATTCATAAAGAAATGTCAAGGCACCATAAGGTTAAAAATAAATTGAACTAACACCCTTTGTTGAATAGGCTGTCCTTTTTCCATTGAATGTTTACAGCTCCTTTGTCAAAAATTTGGTGACCATATACATCAATGAGGGATCATTTCTGGATATTCTACCCTATTCCATTGATACACATCCCTATTTCTGCACCAGTACCATGCAGTTTTCAGCACAATAACCTTGTAATATAGCTTGAGGTCAGGGATAGTGATTCCCTCATATGTTTTCTTGTTTCTGAGTATGAATTTCTCAATTCTAGGTCTTTTGTTATTCAAGATGAAATTGCACATTGCTCTTTCCAGCTCAATGAAGAACTGAATTGGAATTTTGATGGGGATTGCATTGAATCTGTACATTGCTTTTGGTAAAACAACCATTTTAAAATTGTGATTCTTGCAATCCATGAGAATGGGAGATCTTTCCATTTTCTGAGATCTTCCTCGATTTCCTTCTTTAGAGGTTTGAAGTTCTTGTCATACAGGTCCTTTACTTGCTTCGTTAGAGTCACACCAAAGTATTTTATAGTTCTTGTGACTAATGTGAAGAGTATCTTTTCCCTAATTTCTTTCTCCACATGATTGTCCTTTGAATATAGGAAGGCTACTGATATCTTTAAGTTAATTTTAAATCCAGCCACTTTGCTGAACTTGTTTATCAGGTTTAGGTGTGCACTGGTGGAAGTTGTGGGGTTGCTTAAGTACACTATTATGTCATCTGCAAATACTGAAGTTTTTACTTCTTCCTTTCCAATATTTTTATCCCTTTGCTTTCCTTTTGCTATTTAATTGCTGCGGCCAGAACTTCGAGTACTATCTTGAGTAGGTAGAGGGAGACTGGGCATCCTTGTTGAGTCCTGATTTTAGTGGAATTTATTCAAGTTTCCCACCTTTAAGTTTGAAATTGGTTGTTGGCTTGCTGTATATTGCTATTATTATGTTTATGTATGAGCCTTGGATTCCTGTTCTTTCCAAGACTTTTAACATGAAGTGGTGTTCGGTTTAGTCAAATAATTTCACAGCATCTAGTGAGATAACCATGTACTTTTTTTTTCCTTTGATTTTGTTTATATGGAAGATTACATTGATAGATTTTCTTATATTAAACCATCCCTGCATCCCAGGGATAAAGCCTACATGATCATGGTGAATCATCCTTTTGATGTGTTCCTGGAATCGGTTTGCAAGGATAATGTTTAGTATTTTTGCATCAAAGTTCAAAAGTGATATAGGTTTGAAGTTCTCTATCCTTGTTGGGTTTTTGTGTTGTTCAGGAACAAGGGTTATTGTAGCCTCAAAAAATGAGTTAGTTAGTGTTCCATCTGATACTATTTTGTGGAATAGTTTGGAGAGTATTGGTATTATGTCATCAATAAATGTCTGATAAAACTCTGCACTGAACCCATCTGGACCTGGGCTTTTTTTGATTGGGAGGCTTTTGATGACTGCTTCTATTTCTTTAGGTGTTATGGGATTATTTAGATGGTTTACCTTGTCCTGGTTTAACTTTGGTATCTTGTGTCTGTCTAGGAATTCATCCATTTCCTCCAGATTTTTCAGCTTAGTTGAATAAAGGCTTTTGTAGTAAGATCTGATGATTTCTTGAATTTCCTCAGTTTCAGTCGTTTTTTCTCCACTTTTCTTTCTGATTTTGTTAATTTGGATGCTCTCTCTTTGCCCTTTAGTTAGACTGGGTAAGGGTTTATCAATCTTGGTATTTTTCTAAAAGAATTAGCTCTTGGTTTTGTTGATTCTTTCAATGGTTATTTTTCTTTCTATTTGGTCTTTCTGCCCTAAGTTTGATTATTTTTTTGTCCTCTACTCCTCTTGGGTATATCTGCATCCTTTTGTTCTAGAGCTTTCATTTGTGGTGTAAGGGTACTAGTGTATGCACTCTCAAGTTTCTTTTTGGAAGCACTCATAGCTATAAGTTTTCTTCTCGGTACTGCTTTCATTGCATCCAATAGGTTTGGGTATGCCATGTTTTCATTTTCATTGAATTCTAGAAAATCCTTAATTTTATTTCTTCTTTTACCCTGCTATCATTTAATAGAGCATTGTTTAGTTTTCATGTGTATATTGGCTTTTTGTTGTCTTTGTTGTTATTAAAGACCAGCCTCAGAGCATGGTGATCTGAAAGGATACATGGGAGTATTTCGATATTTTTTTGTTGATTGAGGCTTGTTCTGTGTCCAATTTTGTGGTTAATTTTCAAGAAAGTGTCGTGAGGTGCTGAGAAGAAGGTGTATTGTTTTTTTTTTTTGTTTTTGTTTTTGTTTTGTTTTAGGCTGATATGATTTATAGATATCTATTAATTCCTGTTGTTTCATAGTCTGTGCTAGTTTTGCAGTGTCCTTGTTCATTTTCTGTTTCCATGATCTATTCATCTTTGAGAGTGGGGTATTGAGTCTCCCGCTATTATTGTGTGCAGTAAAATGTATTTTTTGAGCTTTAGTAGGGTTTCTTTTATGAATATGGGTGTTTTTGTATTTGGAGCATATGTGTTAAGGATTGAGAGTTCCTCCTGATAGATTTCTCCTGTAATGAATAAAAATTGTCTTAACTTACCATTTTTGATAACTTTTGGTTGAAAATCTACTTTATTCGATATTGCAATTGCCAGTCCTGCTTGGTTCTTGGGGTCATTTGCTCAGAAGTTTTTTTTTTTTTTTTTTTTCCCAACATTTTATTCACAGATAGTGTCTGTCTTTGTCTCTGAGATGAGTTTCCTGTATGCAGCAAAATGCTGGGTTTTGTTTATGTATCCAGTCTGACAGCGTATATCTTTTTATCGGGGAGCCGAGACCATTTATGTTAATAGATATCAAGGAATAGTGGTTGCTGTTTCCTGCTATTGTTGCTTTGGTAGGATGAATTATGTCTGTGTGTCTTTCTTCTTTTGGTTTTCTTGCTTAGAACTTTTCTTGTTTTTACGAGGAGGTGGTTCCCCTCATTGTATTGGGTTTTCCACCTATAATTTGTTGTAGTGCTGGGTTTGTGTTCATAAATTATGTGAATTTAGTTTTTGTCTTTGAATATAGTTTTGCGGTGTATAGCAGCTTAGGCTGGCACTTGTGCTCTCTTAGGGTCTGCAAGATGTTTGTACTGGGTCTTCTAGCTTTCATAGTCTCTGTTGAAAAATCGGGTGTGATTCTGATTGGCCTGCCTTTATATGTTACATGGCCGTTTTTCTTTAGTGGTTTTCTTTCTTTGCTTTGGGCACTTGGTGTTTTGTCTATTATGTGTTGGGAGGAATTTCTTTTCTGGTCCAACCTATTTGGAGTTCTGTAGGCTTCCTTTATGCTCCTGGTCATCTCATTTTTAAAGGTAGGAAAGTTTTCTTCCTGGATTTTTTGAAGATATTTACTGTATCTCATAGTTGATACTCTTCAATCTCTTCTATTCCTATTATCCTTAGGTTTGGTATTATCATTGTGTTCTGGGTTTCCTGGGCATTTTGGGTTAGATGATTTTTGGTTTTTGCATCTTCTCTGTTTTGTCTATATTTTAAATGTTGTCTTTGCCCCCTCCAGATTCTCTCTTCCATCTCTTTTAGTCTGTTGGAAATGCTTGCATCTGTGGCTCCTGATTTCTTTTTTAGGATTTCTATCTCTAGGGTTGTCTCCTTTAGTGTTTTCTTTATTGTGTCCCTTTCTGCTTTAAATTCCTTCTTCCATTCCTTCATTTTTTGGTTCTGTTTTCCTCTAGTTATTTGAGTTCTTTGAGTGTTTTTGTTCCTTATTTCTTCTTTAAAAGCGTCTAATTCTTTATGTTTTCCTCCCATTCTTGTTTAAGGATCTCTAGCATCATCTTGAGGTAGAATTTGGTGTCTGAGTCTTCGTTTTCTGGAGTGTTTGACATTCTGCTCTTTGATGTGATGGGAGAGCTTGGTTTTAGTGTTGCCATGTTGTCTTGGTTTCCCTGAGTTACATTATTTCGCTTTCCTCTTGCCATCTTGTTTTCAGTGAATGGTTAATGCCTTTCTCTTGTACCTGGCCTTTTTCCCTGGATCTCCACTGTTCCTGGTGGCAGATGTTCTGAACGTCTGTTGTGCACCCCAAAAGCCACTGGATGGAAACAGAAGGCCTAATGTTACGGGTTTTCTGGGTCTCTGGATCAAGTCGGGCAGGTACACACTTTTCTGTGTGCTCTGCTGATATCTGTCTACCCCCAGGCTAGTGGGAATCTGTTCTCACACAGTTCTCACCAATACTGTGTGTCAGCATGCGGAAAAATGAAAATAGACCCTTTTTATCTTGTTATACAAAGCTCAAGTGTAAGTGGATCAAAGATTTCCACATTAAACCAGGTACACTGAAATTATTAGTAGAAAAATTAGGGAAAACCTTAGAACTCATAGGCATAGGAGAAAATTTTCTGAACAGAGCACTAATGACTCAAGCTCTAAGGTCAAAGATTGACAAATGGGACTTAATGAGATTGTAAAGTTTCTGTAAGGCTAAAGGCCCTGTCAAGAAAACAAAATGGCAACCAACAGATTGGGAAAAGATCTTTATCAACCCCACATCAGATAGAGGCCTAATATCCAAGGTATACAAAGAACTCAAAAAGCTAGACACCAGAGAATTAAACAACCCTATTAATAAATGGGGTACAGACTTAAACAAAAAGTTCTCAATTGAGGAATATTGTATGGCTGAGAAACGTCTAAAAAAGTGCTCAACATCCTTAGCCATCAGGGAAATGCAAATCAAAACAACCCTGAGATTCTACCTCACACCAGTCAGATTGGCCAAGATCCAAAACTAAGATGAGAACAGATGCTGGCTAGGATGTGGAGAAAGAAAAACACTTCTGCTCTGCTGGTGTGGTTGTAAACTGATACAACCAATCTGGAAATCAGTCTGGCAGTTCTTCAGAAAAATAAACATAGTACTACCTGAAGACCCAGTTATTCAACTTCTGGGCATTTACCCCAGAGATGCTCCAACATACAACAAACATACATGCACCACAGTATTTATTGCAGCTCTACTTATAATAGCCAGAAGCTGGAAAGAACCCAGATGTCTTTCAGTAGATGAATGGAAAAAAAAATTGGTACATTTACACAATAGAGTACTACTCAGCTATCAGAAACAATGACTTAAAGAAATTCTTTAAGAAAATGGAGGCATCTATAGAATATCATCCTGAGTGAGATAAGCCAGTCACAAAAGAACAGACATACTATGAAGTCACTGATAATGGGTACTAACCTCAGAAAATTCTGAACACACCAGAAACAACTCACAGACTGTGTGAAGTTCAACATATATATATATATATATATATATATATATATATATATATATATATATATATATATATATATATATATATAAAACTCTATCACATCTTACTTTCCTCCATACATCCCTTCCTAGTTTCTCTCCTATCCCCTCAAATTAGTAGCCTCTGTTCCAATATTATTGTTACATATATTAATATGTGTATCTTATGCTCCCACAAATAATTACAACATTAAAAACTGTATTCTTATACTTTTAAGCAAAAATGCTGAAAATTTGCACATTTATCTATGTTTTTTTAAAATAAAGTAAAAAAAATAAAATAACAAAAATTGGTCTGTTTTGTTGACATTCTAAATGCTTCTAAGTAAATACATTGTTTTATTAAAAGAGAAACTAAAAAAGTATGCCTTATGTATTTATGTCTCCAGTGGTATGTCTGACTGAGACAACTTTATTTTAATAATTTATATATTCTAATTATTAATTATGACTACAAACTAACTATAGCAATAAAGCTTCACAACCCTTCTCAAACCTTTATTTTGTAGCAAAAATAAATTCATAGATCATAATTTTTAGTGTAACAAAAGAAAATAAATTGAGCTTATCTTCTTAAGTTAAACTGATACAATGATCTTAGTACTTGCTAATTTGGTGCTTTGTGTGTAGGAGCTTACCTTGAAGAAATGAACAAGTTTATTCATTCTTTGTCCCATTCCCCCACTTCCCTGTGTATTATTTATACCTTTATCCTATTCCTCCACTTCCCTGTGTATTATTCATAACTGTGTTCTATTCCTCCACTTCCCAGTATATTATTTTCTTTTGTCGTCTGGTCAAACCAATTTTACATTTATGACAAAACCCTAGCAGTTTTTTTTTTTTTTTTTTTTTTTTTTTTTTTTTTTTTTTTTTTTTTTTTGGTTCTTCTAAACAGGACTTACTGGACTGGGCACCATTTTACTATTCCAGGTCACTTTGCAGATAAGATTATGTTTGTAAAATGGCTCACATCTCACTCTAATTTCCTTGAACATTGATACAATATGGTGTCCTCAGGGGTGAGACATGTAAGATGCAGGAATATCCATTTTAGAGATGTCTTGGAGAATCTCTGGAATATTCGGTCTGTAACTTATATCTGAAGCCACATACTGACAAATTGTACAGCTCATATATTTGCAGCATTGTCCCAAAGCACCATGTCTAATTACTAATCATTGAGGACCATCACCACATACATTATCCCATGGTCTGTAAAACATAGTCTTGTATCATTGTAGCTTGTGTTCAGAAACAGTCATGTGATTACAGGAAATATTGGCAAAAGGGAAGCTTATGGGTATGTAATCAGTGATCAAAGCATATTGCTGAACCTCTCATCTTCTGACTCTCATGAAAGGACCAGAAATGATTAAATATACTAGTTGACAGTACTTCTACATAACAATATGGTGCTTGCAATACCTTTAATCTCTGGATTTGTGAGATAGGGTCCCATGGATCTCAAACCCATGAGTTTGAGGCTAACGTCACCTACAGAAAAAATTCTGAAACTTCCATTTCTATGCAGTGTAACCCTGCCTTGAAAAATTAAATCAAAAGTATTTTAACAGCAATAATCTTCATACCCTATGAAATAAGGATTGATGTACTGTGAGATCACACACTTCTGCTGTAAAGTTATTGACCCACTTGTGGTAGATGCATTAGCACCAACATGAGTTTAATAATATAGATTTACTGTGCATAGCCTAACTCTGAATAGAAACACCAAGACTAATATTTATTGATCATAGACTAAACATTATCTTACTTTTGTTCCCAACTAGCTCTTATAACTTAAATTGATCCATGTATATTAATCTCTGTTCTGCGACATGGTTTGTTGTTGACCCTTTTCAGCCCTGGCCTCATGCTTCCAGTGCATTTGGCTCACCAAATCTGCTCATGACTCTTTCCCAGAGTACCTATCTCTCCCCAGAAGTAATGCCTTTTCTCTCCTCCTATGAGACAGGCTATTAGTTTTTTATTAAACCAGTCAAGAACCAAGAGAGAAAATGCTTACAAAATATGATTATAAATATTTTATCATCTATAAATTACATACATATGATTATATATATTTGTTCATAAAATATGATTCAAAATATATATATTAAAACAATACCAAATACTTGTCTGTGTTGAAATTTCTCCTGCCCCCAAATCTAGAAATATATAATACAAGAGTATCTTTACACAGTGCACAAATATATCACTGAAAAACTGAAATATGCAGAGCAAATTTATTAATGTAATACTCCTTCTCTCTGAATCTTACATGCAAGGTCACTACAAAATTTCCACATGAAATACAAATTAATCTTTAATTTCCTTTTTCTCTTCTTCAATATTTAACCACAATTTTATTCAAATCTACAGCTATCTTTCCTTGTCTTTTGGGCTCTATGACACTTTGCTACTTCTTTAGATTTTCTGACCTAACATAGAGCTAGGCTGTGACACTTTGCCTGACACATTAATAGATATCAAAATCGGCAGCTTTCATGCTTCTGAACTTTATCAAGCTGTGTTGAGCATTGTGTCTGCATCAAGTATGGTTCTTTGTGAAAACTCTCTATGTATCCCTCTTTCTCTCTCTCTGCCTCTCTGTTTCTACCTACCTACCTACATACCTACCTACCTACCTATCTATCTATCTATCTATCTATCTATCTATCTATCTATCTATCTATCTATCTCTCCTTTCAATCAATTACCCATTCTCTATTTTCTGCCTAGGCTCATTGGTCTGAGAAAGATTCATGGGCAGATTTTGCCTGCCAATTGTGGAGGAACAAGCAAGACATCACTGAAATAGAAATAAATAACCAGCCATTTGGCAAAATATGATGAGCCAGTTCACTTCTGAATATAATCAATTACTCATTTCACATTGTTTGATAGAGGGTAGAGAAAATAATTTTTAGAACAGTGAGGTTATTGATGTAAAGGGTGAAAATATGGAAGCATCTCGGAACCTGCATGACCCTTAGAAGCAGAAACTATTTAGAACTGAATGCAGAAACAGGACTGTATTATTTTTTTAAACAACTTTATTTTTAAAAAAACAAAGATAAATGAGCAAAGTTTAAGCATTTTTGCATAAAAGTATACAAATACATTTTTGTCAGTGCTTGATTTTTTCTAAAAGTTTAATAGTGTACATTAAGGTCTTACTAGTTACAATGAAACTAAAGTACATGTACAACAGGATGTAACCCGCAATTAGTCAAAGTTTTCTTGGTGTGTAAGGATTAAGCATATTGGTTTTTTTCTTTCTTTTTCTTTTTTTTTTTTTTATTGACAGGTCTACATTGATGACTGAACATGGATATATTGTAGGAAGAGTCTGAATCTCAGAGGGCTACCATGAGATCAACACGGCAGTCATAACAGAATTGCAATGGAGGATTGTCTTGACCACATGATGAAGTGTAAGGATCAATAATCTGATGGAAAATAAAACATCATCTGTTGTTTTATTCACAGAGAATTTTGTCTGGCCGCATCTACATCACTTATGTGTTGAAAGGGGATTGCCATTAGAAGACTTTCTACATGTTATGAGAAAAAGTCTGAGGACAGAAACATTTAATTCTCTCCACAAATTCTTACTTCATTACCTCAGCGCAGAAAGAATACAAAAGATGGATTAATAAAGCAATAGGTGACTGACCAGATATTATTGGAATCTCTACATCCAGGTTTTACATGAACATGCCAGAAGTAAATGTTTTGTCCATCCATAATGATCTAATTCATTGAACAGTAATAAATATACAAGATTTGGGGCCTCTTTAGCTGCTTATTTGAACTTAAATTTCCATTATTTATTGAATATGAGTTTAATAAATATGTCAAATCACACTTTCCCCCTTTCCCAACTCCTCATTGTTCCTCATTCCATTACTACCAAGCCAACTTCACAGCCTTTCTTTCTCTTGTTTTTTCAACATAACACAAACAAAAGCATAAAAAATATTGTTTCTCTTCTCTCTCTCATCCCTCCCACCCTCTCTCCATCTCTCTCTCTTCCTCCTTCCTCTCTCTCCCTCTTGCATCCTCCCTCCTTTTTCCCTCCCTCCTTTTCTCTCTGTCTCTCTGTCTCTGTGTTCCTCTCTCTCTCTCTCTCTCTCTCTCTCTCTCTCTCTCTCTCTCTCTCTATCTATCTATCTATCTCTATCTATCTATCTATCTATCTATCTATCTATCTATGTCTATCTCTATCTCTCTCACACACACACACGTGCACACACACACACACACACACACACACACACACACACACACAATCATACTGTTTCTCTGTCACTGGAAAGAACACCAAGCATGAAAATAAATAATAAAAAATAAAGAAAAAAGAAGAGAAAACTAACTAAGCAATGAAGTCCAAGAAAACAATCAACAAATATGCCACTGTGTTGCTATTGTTTGGTCGTCTCCTGTACATAGTGCCTAACATCAGATGTGGTTAATATAGCCAGGAGGCTTCCACTGAAGAAGACTAAGTATTTTGCAAGTAAATACAGGTTGCAGAGAGATTGATTCTTCATTGGAGCAAAGGGTCCATTTGTCTTGAATCTTTGTCACCCTGGTGCTGGTTCCCACAGTCCTGTAAGTTTAAATATTAAACAGTACTGTTGTTTATGGATGAGACGGTTTCTTTGGAAACATTAATCATCTCTGGCTCTTACAATATTTCCATCACTTCCTTTGCAATGGTGTCTCTGACCCACGGGGAAGGTGTGTTGATGACAAATGGAATGTTCTAATTTCTCATACTCACTAAAAATTGTTGTTGTTTTGTCCTCCCTTGCTTCCTATCTGCTGCAAGAAATATCACCAATGACGGTGAATTGACAAACAGATTTATATGTATACATGGTGATGTATTTAAACATAATCTTGTTAGAATAATGTTTTTATAACAATATAACCTTTAATTTTTCACTGTACTATAGTCTATACAATGTCACATTCTTGGAGACCTCTACAGTGTAAGCCATGACTCTCATCTCACAGGCCTTAAATTCTATCAAAAAATCAAATATTAGAACAAGATCATTTATGCAACAGTCACATCAACATGATCCATAGGAAGGCAAATCATGTATGTGAATAGATTTTCAGCTGAGTGGTTACTACACTTCATCTCTGATATGACACAAAATACATAGAGTTCTATGAACAGCATTTGAATTGTTGAAGATTGTACTTGGACTAAAGCTCAAATTTTGTATGTTAACTGAAATATATAATTATTTTCTATAACAACATGGTATAGAAACATTTCTATAACAATCAGTTTGTGGAGAATATCATATAGCTTCAGGAATAGCCTGAAAATTTGGGAGTATCCCTGAGAAATTTTTTACATTGACCGGATAGTGAGTATTCATTCATTATTTGCCACCATCCACATATAAATCTGTAAACTGAAGGTAAAAAATAAAATTATTTTGAATTTTCCAATGCTGGCCCCATCGGCTATGTGAGTGCTACCCTTTCCATCCACATACTTCCTCCCACTTACACTTCCTGAAATTCCCATACACTGGAGCATCCAAAATTCAAAGGACCTAGGCTCTTTCCTCTCCTTTATGCTTGACAAGGTCAATCTCTGCTACATATGCTCCTAGAGCTATGCGTCTCTCCATGTGTACTCTTTGGCTGCTGGTTTAGTCTGTGGGAGATGTAGGGAGTCTGGTTGGTTTACACTGTTATTCTTCCTATAGAGTTAAAAACCACTTCAGCTCTTTCAGTCCCTTTTCAAACTCCTTTATTGGGGACTGCTTCTCAGTCCAATGGTATGTTGAGAATAGCTAGAGCCTCTCAGAAGACAGCTATATCAGGCTCTTTCCAGCATGAACTTCTTGCCATTCACAATATTGTCTGGGTTCGGTTACTGTATATGGGATAGATAATCAGGTGGGGTAGTCTCGAGATGGCCTTTCCTTCAGTCTTTGCTAAATACTTTGTCTCTATATTTCCTCCTGTGAATATTTTGGTTCCTCTTCTAAGAAGGACTGAAGCTTCCATTCTTTGGTTTTCCACCTTCTTGAGCTCCATGTAGTCTGGCGATTGTATCTTGGATATACCGAGTTTTTGGATTAATATCAACTTTTAAGTGAAGGAATTCCATGTGTTTCCTTTCATGGTTGGGTCACCAATTTAAGGATTTTTTCTAGCTCCTTTCATTTGCCTAAAATTTTTATGAAGTCATTATTTTTAATATCTGAGTGGAACTTCATTCAATATCTATTTTTCTGTTGAAGGACATCTGAGTTTTTTTTCCAGCTTCTGGCTATTATAAATAAGGCAGTTATTAACAGAGAGGATCAAGTGTCCTTGTTATATGTTGGATCATCTTTTGGATATATGCCCATCAGTGGTATAGATAGGTCCTCAGGTAGTACTATGTATAATTTTTGGAGGAACTTCCAGACTGATTTCCAGAGTGGTTTTAATAGCTTGCAATTTCACCAACAAGGGAGAAGTGTTCATTCTTCTCCATATCCTCATCAGAACTGGCAGTAATATTTTTAATGTGTCACCATATGTTATTATTTTATTGATTTGGAAACATGTCAATAATGGTTATCATTGGTGAAGAGATTGACAAGGTATGGTGTACTATTGAGGCATCCTAAACCAGCATCAAAATTTTCAAAGAAATCTTTTAACAAAAATGACAGATTCACTACAGGATTGTGAGGATGAGACAGTAAATGGACATTCAAAATTTCTGTTTCTGAGCAAGTCTAAAAGTTAGTGTTTTCTGTCATCTCAATCACAGGGCAGCAGCATTCTGCTGCTCCAGGATTTTTGACACACTCAGGATGTGGTTATAACACTGTGTTTAGCACAGTAATAGACCACAGAGTCCTCAGATATCAGGTTTCTCCCTTCCATGTAGGCTGTGCTCAGGGAGTTGTCTGCAGTCAATATGGCCTTATCTTTGAATTTTTCATTGTATTCAGTATTACCATTTCCAGGATAAAAGTATCCAATACATTCCAGGCTGTGTCCAGGCCTCTGCTTCACCCAATCCATAGCATAGCTGGTGAAGGTGTAGCCAGAAACCTTGGAGGACTCTTTCACTAAAGTCCCAGGCCTCAGGAGCTGAACTCCAGACTGCTGCAGCAGGACCTGGGAGTAGACTCCTGTGGAGAAAATGGCAGAGTGCATGTCATTGTCACCCCAGTCTCTGTCTCCTTTTCAGATTTGGAAATGGTTAGACCCTGACCAGCAATCACTACCAGGAGGAAGAGAAATATGGTTAGATTCTCTATGCCATGGTTAGATTCTGCTTGTTCAGGGACTGTGGAGAGGAGAGTTATCATATGTAGTTTTCAGAGTCTGACAATCCCTGTATTTACTACCACAGACTCAGGTAATTTGCATATTTATGAGCAGGGACTTATTACATAAAGATCTGGTTAAACTGGAGCAGAACTGGTGGGGAAAGACTGGAATGGCACATGGGTCAGTTTGAGGGAAACTCAGGTCTAAGTCCTAATCCTCTCTGAGGAAATATATCCTATACACTTTTCCTAAGTCCTCAGCAGATGCCTGGGTAACTTTAGGAACTAAACTTTCAATACAATTTTGATATTGTCAGTTGTTCCAACTTGGGGCAAAGTTATGCCATTGATTTAAGCATGGGGCTTTGTGATTATGATAATGATGATGATAATGGTGATGATGATGATGATGATGATGATGATGATGGTGATTTTTATGATTAATTCCACAAATGACTAACTTTTGGGAATTATAACCATCTTTCAGTGTCTCTAACTCCTACATCTTGGTCTCTGTGCTCAATCTCATGGCTAGCTGCAATCATACACTTCTGCATTAATAAGGTTTCAGTACACCTGTCAGGAGAATAGAAAGAACAACAATTTCAACCAACCAGGCCCTGCCAGAGCTCCCCAACAGAAGAATACACATCGGTGACCCATGGCACCAGTCACATAAATAGCCGAGCATGGCGTTGTCTGGCATAAGTAGGAGGAGAAGCCCTTGGTCCTGTGAAGGCTTATTTCCCCCTTATAGAGGAATTCCAGTGTGTGGGGGTAAGAGTGATTGGGTGGGAGGGGGAGCATCTTCACAGAAGCAGCAGAGAGCAGATGGAAGAGAAAACAACATGGAAAACACATGGAATTTGTAAAGTAATTGCATAAATTATCCAATAAAAAAGAACCATCTTTCAGTTATAGTCAATTAAAAGGCCAAAACGTTAAAGCCTCAGTACTTCTTAGGAAAGAAAAATGTATAGCACCTTCTCAGAGTGAGGTATACCTGGACATTATATCATTAATAATCTAAGAGCTAAGACAATTTTTGGTATTCAAAGATAATTATGCTTAATCTATACTCACCAAGAAAACTGTTTCCATGTTACATTCTATCCTACATGTACTTTATGCTTATGGTAACTAGTGGGATTTTAATGTAGGCTATCAAACCTGTAAATGAATTAAGTACTGACAACATTTTTTCTTATAGTGCTATGCCAAAATGCTTTTAAAAATCTGTATATGTATCCGTCTTTTTTAAAATAAAATTTTAAGAGAGAAAACATATTCTATACATATATAATTTTGTTATTTCTATATTTTATAAAGATTCTTATTCTTTGAACATTGCAATCATATATGAATTATACAATGATCACCAACCTCTGGATACTCACAACAATATACCACCACTAGCTTCCTGTTATTGCTTTTGGGAAATTCCAATAAATATCTTTACAAACACTCTGACATCATCTGTTTCATTAACTAATAACACAGTGAGTTTAATTAGTACTGCCTATATGCACAAAGTTCATTACTAGAAAAAGTTTAACCTCCAGAAATCTTCCCTAAAAGAGATTATATTTTCCCGATCAGTCATCAAAAGACTTCCAGGTTGCTGATGGGACTCAAGAGTACCTTCCTATCTTATGCTATACTTTGTAATTGTTATACTATCCTTAGTGATGATAACATGGTTCACCTGTATTAAGTTAAATATAATAACCTCAGAGGATGATTTATGTTATTTAATTCTAAGGCATTTACCTGATACTGCTAAGCGTGCCAGTAGACAAGCTTTACCTGCTCAGTCATTTAAGGTCTGTCCTATAATAAATTTCACTGTTTTTTTGTGTGTGTGTGTGCAGATTTATGTTGATACATGATTGGACATTGGAGAAGTAAGAAGCAAAAAGGCAGGAAAACAGAAGAGGAACTGAGATTGGAAGAAAAATCAAAATGGAGCTGAAGAATGCAGATGCAGATCCAAGTGAACTTAATTGGCGATAAGTAGATATGAATATTTTAAGTGATTCTGTAGGTAATTTTATCTCATATGGAGGGGCAGTTTGTGTCTCTGTTCATTGTAATCTTACTGTGCAGAATTTGTGGACTGAGAATTTGATACATAAACCTGTAGGAAAAGCTATCTGGCCTAAGAATCATGTTTGTGCCAGAGGGTGGCATTAAGCACACCGTGGCAGATGGACCTGGGCAGAGTGAACCTCCTGGAAAGGGAATCATGGGGACAGTGTAGCTCATGGACTGAATGACAGGGTCTTTGCACTTGGCTCCATATTAAAACAGTGCCCACAGAGTGAGTCTGTGGGGTCTGTGAGAGAGACAAATCATTTCAATTTGATATTTACTGCAACATTTGTGTGTGTGTGTGTGTGTGTGTGTGTGTGTGTTGTGTTGTTGAATATAGCTACTGAGAGATCATATGTGCACTAAGAACAGTTAAATCCCTATAGTTAGAATTTGATCCCCTTTTACCTCATTCTCTGTATCTTACATCTTTTTTCCCCATCCTTTGATGCCCCTTGACTTTTAGGTGATATGTTGGTATCATTATTTATTTGTAGCTGAGAATCTAAAATTCTGCCATTAGAGTATGAGGAATTTACAAATATGACATAGTGAAATAGTAATAAAAATTGAGAATAAAACATTTAAAAATTGATCCAATTTAAGAGCCAGAGAGTGTGGATGAGTCCAAGGAAAGCATGTCTTCCTGACACCCTGGCCTGATGCACAGATGAGCATCAGAGACTGTAGACACAGGACACACTGGCCTGACCCACAGATGAGCATCAGAGACTGTAGACACAGGACACACTGGCCTGACCCACAGATGAGCATCAGAGACTGTAGACACAGGACACACTGGCCTGACCCACAGATGAGCATCAGAGACTGTAGACACAGGACACACTGGCCTGACCCACAGATGAGCATCAGAGACTGTAGACACAGGACACACTGGCCTGACCCACAGATGAGCATCAGAGACTGTAGACACAGGACACACTGGCCTGACCCACAGATGAGCATCAGAGACTGTAGACACAGGACACACTGGCCTGACCCACAGATGAGCATCAGAGACTGTAGACACAGGACACACTGGCCTGACCCACAGATGAGCATCAGAGACTGTAGACACAGGCACAGTTGTAACCAATAAACCCTCAGGAAATCCCCAAGATGGGAGAAGGAAATGGACACAGGTGCTCATCCTTAACCAAGAAGTTCTGTAACTGATACTCAAATACAAAGGAAGAACTAGTTTTCTTCAATGAAGCCTCACAGGTTATATTATGCACAACAAATAATGGAAGACATGCTTAACTGTCCATAAGAACAAGAAAATAAAGTCCAGATTTTTTCTGCAGATTTTTTTTTCAGTGCCACCTTTTTAGACCTTTTTGTCTCAATTAATTTTGGTGTTCATATCAGGGCTGCAGAGTTGTGTTTTGCTGGTTTCCGTGTATATGTGATATCTCTTTCCCTTGCTCCCTTCTCTCCTCTATCCCTCCCTTCCTTTCTCATCCCCCCTGTGTGTGTGTGTGTGTGTGTGTGTGTGTGTGTGTGTGTGTGTGTGTGTGTGTGTGTGTGTGTGTATTCTTCAGTTTTAGGGTATTTTGGGGTATTTATTTGTTTGTTTTACTTCTAATCACCATTCCATTTTCTCTCGTTTTTTTCCTTTTTTATTGTTTTTTTTTTCTTTTTGATTTTTCTTAAAGAGAAAAATAGGTGTTTAGTTGGCTAAGTAGGAAGGTAGAATCTGAAATACGTTGCCGATGCAGAAATACATTTATTAGGATACATTATATGGCTTTCATTCAAAAGTTACAAAAAGCAAGTAAAACAAATAAATAGACATCTGTGGAGCATTTCACAGAGAATCTTTACTATATTTGATCATGGAGACATCACATGTTAATCACAGTAGGCCAGATTAGTGATAACACTTATGAAACCACAGAAGACACAGAGGCCCTCTACACCATTCTCATCACTCTACTGGGATTTTGACCTTATCACACTCCATGCTGGGCCTGAGCTTCCATGCACATCGATTTCTCTTCTTTTTTTTTTTCTTTCTTCCTTTAATTTTTTTAACATAACAAGTATTTTTCTTTTCCCTTTTTCTTTTTTCAATTTTATTAGATATTATCTGTATTTGCATTTCAGATGTTATAACAATCACCCACAATCTCTTCCCAACACTTTCTAAACATTCTTTCATGAAGGTGTCCCCTCTCCCAATCACCTTCTCCACCTCAGTGCCTTGGCTGATGACAATGTTGTTTTTCCCATGAGGGTGAAAACTTTTCCACTATTTCAGTCCTTTCTCTAGCTTTTTCATTGTGCTTCCATGTTCAGTCTGATGTTTAGCTGCAAGCATCCTCAACTGTATCTATATGGCTCTGGAAGAGACTTTGAGGTTTATCGTGAGGGTCTTCTGTCAGTAAAACCTTTCTTGGCCTCAGATAAAGTTCTTGGGTTTGGTGGCTGCCTATGTGGTAGCTATCTAGGAGAAGCTGTCTTTTTAGATCTTTTCTTCAACCCCTGCTTATCTATTTGACCTTGGATTTCCTCCCATGTTTTGTTCTCCCTTCGAAAAAGAATTAGGGCATCCACATTCTGGTCTTCCTTCTTTTTGAGCTTCATAAGTCCTATGAATAGTTTCTTGGATATTCCAGGTTTTCTTTGGGGGGGGTGGGGGTCTAGTATCTTGTTATAAGCAAATATATACCCTGCGTGACAGGGATATCTCACTCAGTATGATAGCTTCAAGTTCCATCTATTTCCCTAAGAATTTCATTAGCTCATTGTTTTTAATAGCTGAGTAGTATTCCATTGTGTGTATATATATATTACAATTTCTGTATCGATTCCTCTATTTAATTTCATATGGGTATTTTGCTGCTTCTGACTGTTATAAATAAGGCTTCTATAAACAATGTTGAACATGTATCCTTGTTATGTATTGAAGATGTATTTGTGTATATGGCCAGGAGTGGTATAGCTGTATCTCCATATAGGCATAAAGTCATTGTTTCTGATAGCTGAGTATAACTCCATTGTGTAAATATACATCAATTTTGTATCCATTCATTTACTGAAGGACATCTGGGTTCTTCCCAGCTACTGGTTATTATAAATAGGGCTGTTATGAACATAGTGGTACATATATCTTTGTTGTATGTTGGAGCTTTTCTGGGGGATATGCCCAGAAGTAGAATAACTGGGTATTCAGGTAGTATTATATTTAATTTTCTGAGGATTCTCCAGACTGTTTTCCAGAATGGTTGTACCAGTTTACAACCCCACCAACAGTGGAGAAGAGTTCCTCTTTCTCCAAATCCTTGCCAGCATTTGCTGTCATCTGAATTTTTTTATCTTAGCCATTCTGACTAGTGTGAGGTTGAATCTCAGGTTTTTTTGATTTGTATTTTCCTGATGGCTAATGATGTCAAGAACTTCCTTAGATGCTTCTTGGCCCTTAGATATTCTTTAATTCAGAACTTTTTGTTTAGCTCTGTATCTCATTTTTAATAGGGTTGTTTGATTCTCAGGTGTCTACCTTCTTGAGTTCTTTGTATACCTTAGATATTAGGCCCCTATATTAGGTGGAATGGGTAAAGGTCTTTCCCACTCTGTTGGCTGCTGTATTGTTTTCTTTACAGTGTCCTTAGCTTTACAAAAACTTTGCAATTTCATTAAGTATCATTTGTCAATATTTAACCTTAGAGTATGAGCCATTGGTGTTTTCTTCAGGAAATTATCTCCTGTTCATATGTGTTCTAAGCTTTTCCCTACTTTCTCTTCTTATAATTTCAGTGTAGCTGGTTTAATGTGGAGATCTTTGATCCACTTGCACTGGAGGTTTCAACAAGGAGATATGAAAGGGTCTATTTTCATTCTTCTGCATGCTGAGTACCAGTTGGACGAAAACCATTTGTTGAAGTGGCTGTCTTTTTTACATTGTTTGTTTACAGCTCCATTTTCAAAAATCATGTGACAATATATGTGAGGGCTCAGTTTTGGATCTTCTATTCTATTCCCTTGATACAAGTGCCTATCACTGTACCAGTACCATGCAGGTTTTAGCACATTTTCCTTGTAATATAGCTTGAGGTCAGGGATAGTAATTCCCCCATGCTTTTTCTTCTTTTTGAGGACGGATTTCACTATTCTAGGTCTTTTGTTTTTCCAGATGAAATTGCACATTCCTCTTTCCCACTCAGTGAAATATTGTGTTTGAATTTTGATGGTGATTGTATTGAATCTGTAGATTGCTTTTGGTAAGATGGTCATTTTTACAATGTTGCTCTTTCCCATTCATGAGCATGGGAGATCTTTCAATTTTCTGAGATCTTCCTCAATTTCCTTCTTTAGAGGCTTGAAGTTCTTTTCATACAGGTCCTTTGCTTGCTTAGTTAGAGACAAACCAAGGTATTTCATAATGTTTGTGACTATTGTGAAGTGTATCTTTTCCCTCATTTCTTTGTCCACATGTTTGTCTTTGGAGTTGAGGAAGGCTACTGATTTGTTTGAGTTAATTTTATATCCAACCACTTTGCTGAAATTGCTTATCAGCTGTAGATTTGCTCTGGTTGAATTTTTGGGGTTGCTTAAGTACACTATCATGTCATCTGCAAACAGTGATGTTTTTACTTCTTCCTGTCCAATTTCTATCCCTTTGATTTTTTTTTGCTGTCTAATTGTTCTGGCCAGGATTTCCAGTACTATGTTGAATATGTCGGGGGAAAGTGGTAACCCTTGTCTAGTCTCTGATTTTAGTGGGATTGCTTCAAATTTTCCACTGTCAAGTTTGATGTTGGCTATTGGTTTGCTATCTATATCTTTTATTATGTTTAGTAGGGGCCTTGAATTCCTGTTCTTTACAAGACTTTGAACATCAAGGGGTGTTGGATTTTGTCAAATGCTTTGTTAGCATCTAGTGAGATGACCATGTGTTTTTTTTTTGTTTGTTTGTTTGTTTGTTTGAGTTTATTTATATGGTGGATTACATTGATAGATTTCCATATATCAAACCATCCCTGCATCCCAGGAATGAAGCCTACTTTATCATGGTGAATGGCCATTTAGGTTTGTTCTTGGATTCGGTTTGCAAGGATTTTGTGGAGTATTTTTGCATCATAGTTCATAAGTGATATTGGTCTGAAGTTCTCTTTCCTTGTAGGGTCTTTGTGTGCTTGAGGAACAAGGTTATGTGGCCTCGAAAAATGAGTTAGGTAATGTTCCATTTGACTCTATTTTGTGGAATAGTTTGGAGAGTATTGGTATTAATTAAGTTGTCAATAAATGTCTGATAAAATTCTGCACTTAACTTCACACAGTGAAATGATAAATGAGAACTGTGAAAAGTGATTTAATATTACTTTTATCAAACGATAGGAATTACACTGATGAGATTATACATTCTCAAATAATTACCTCTTATAATTTAAAGCCAAAGAGTTTTTTTTAGAATTCACGGTGTGAGAACCTCGTCCTGGATTAATTTGCTATCTGATATATGTCTAGGAATTCATCCATTTCTTCCAGATTTTTCAGCTTAGTTGCATATAGGCTTTTTAGAAGGGTCTAATTATTTTTCAATTTTCTCATTTTCAATTGTTATGTCTCCACCTTCCTTTCTGATTTTGTTAATTTGGATACTCTCTCTTTTCCCTCTAGATAGTCTGGCTAAGTATTGTTCAATCTTGTTAATTATCTCAAAGAACCAGCTCTTGTTTTCATTGATTTTTTGAAAGGTTCTTATTATTTTTATTTGGCGAGTTTGATTATTTCTTGTTCTCTACTTGTCTTGGGTGTATCTGTTTCCTTTTGTTCTATAGCTTTCAACTGTTCTGTCAAGTTGCTGATGTATGCTCTCTCCAATTTCTTTTTGGAAGCACTCAGAGCTATGTACTCCCAGTACTGCTTTCATTGCCTCCCATAGGTTTGGGTATTCTGTGTTTTCCTTTTCATTAAATTCTAGAAAATCCTTAATTTCTTTGTTTATTTCTTCTTTGACTGTGATATCATTTAATAGAGCACTGCTTAGTTTACATGTGTATATGGGGTTTTTGTTGTCTTTCTTGTTATTAAAGCCCAGCCTGAGACCATGGTGATCTGATAGGATGCATGGGAGTATTTCAATCTTCTTATATCTATTGAGGCTTGCTTTGTGACTGATTATATGGTCAGATTTGGAGAAGGTGCTATGAGGTGTTGAGAAGAAAATGTATTCGTTTGTTTTAAAATGACATGTTTTGTAGATGTCTATTAATTCCAATTGGTTCATAATGGCTGCTACTTTCACTGTGTCCTTTTTCAGTTTCTGTTTCCATGATCTATCCATTGATGAGAGTGTGGTGTTGAGGTTTCCCACTCTTACTGTGTGGTGTGCAATATATTTTTTGAGCTTTAGTAGGTTATCTTTTGTGAATATGGTTGCTCTTGTAATTGAACTATATATGTTAAGGATTTAAGTGCCTCCTGACAAATTTCCCCTGTAATGATTAAGAAGTGTCCTTCTTTATCTATTTTAATAACATTTGGTTGAAAATCTACTTTATTCAATATTAGAATAACCACCCCAGCTTGCTTCTTGGGGCCATTTTTTGAAAGTTATTTTTTCCAACCTTTTACACTGAGAAAGGGTCTGTCTTTGTCTCTGAGATGAGTTTCCTGTATGCAGAAAATGCTGGGTTTTGTTTATATATCCAGTCTGATAGCCTATATCTTTTTATTGAGAAATTGAGTCCTTTTGTGTTAACAGATATTAAAAAATAGTGGTTGCTTTTTCCTGCTATTTTTTTGTTTTGGAGGTATTATTGTGCCTGTGTGTCTTTCTTCTTTGGTTTTCTTGCTTAGGTATTTTCTTGTTTTTACTAGGACTTAGTTTCCCTCCTTGTATTGGGTTTTCCACCTATAATTCATAGTAGTGCTGGGTTTGTGGTCAGATATTTTATAAATTTAGTTTGGTCTTGGAATATCTTGGAATCATCTCCATCTATGATGATTGGTAATTTTGCTGGGTATAGCAGCTTTGGCTAATAGTTGTGTTCTCTTAGTGTCTGCATGATGTCTGTCCAGGATCTTCTAGCTTTCATTTTCTCTGTTGAGAAATATGGTGTGATTCTGATTGGGGTGCCTTTATATGTTACATGACCTTTTATCCCTTACTGCTTTTAGTATTCCTTCTTTGTTTTGGGCTTTTGACATTTTGACTATTATGTGTCAGGAAGAATTCCTTTTCTTTCTGGTCTAATCTATTTGACTTCTTTTTGTTTTTTTGGCTCATGGTCATCTTATTCTTTTTTTTTTTAACAACTTTATTTTACAAAACAAAGATAAATGTACAGATTTTAAGCATTTTTGCATAAAATTGTCATCTTATTCTTAAGGGTTTGGAAGTTTTCTTCTACAATTTTCTTGAAGATATTTACTATGACTCTTAGTTGATATTCTTCACCCTCTTCTATTCCTATTATCCTTATGTTATGTCTTTTCATTGTTTCCTGGATATCCTGGACAATTTGAGTTAAGAGCTTCTTGGCTATTGCATCATCTCTGACTGTTTTGTCTATGTCTTCAGTGTTGTCTTCGGCCCCAGTGATTCTCTCTTCCATCTCTTGTTTTCTGTTGGAGATGCTTACATCTGTGACTCATGATTTCTTTTTTAGGTTTCTATCTCCAGGGTTGTCTCTTTTAGTGTTTTCTTTATTGTTTTCCTTTCCTTTTTAAATTCCTTCTTCAATCCCTTTTCCTCTTTGGTTCTGTTTTCCTCTAGTTCTTTGATTTCTTTGAGTGATTTTCTTTTTTCCTCTTTAAAATCTTCTATTTCTTTATGCTTTTTCTCCTGTTCTTGTTTAAGAATCTCTATCATCATCTATGATTTCGGTTCTGAGTCTTCTTTCACTGGAGTGATTGGTATTCTGCTGTTTGCTGTGATGGGGAGCTGGCTTCTGCTGTTGCCAGGATGTCTTGGTTAAAGTTCTTTTGCTTTCCTCTTGCCATCTTGATGTCTGTGATTATATGTGGTCTTGTGGTCAGTGATTTTTTTGTCTTCTCCCCCGTGTAGCTGGCCTGTGTCCCTGGATCTCCCTGTTGTTCCTGGTGGCAGATGACCTAAGGGTCTCTTCCCCATGCAAGGGCCCTCTAGGTGTAAACCAAGCCCTTTGGCAGATTCCCTGTTCCCTGAACCAAAGGAGAGGTATGCACTTTCTGGATGCTTGTCCCAGACTTCTCTGCACCATGGCTAATTGCAGTGTAGTCTCACAAGGCCTGTATCCCTGGATCTGTGCTGTTCATGGTGGCAGATGGCCTGAGCACCAGTTCTTCATGCAAGTGCCTGCTGGGTGGAAATCATGACCCAATTGCAGAGTTTTTCTTCCCCCAAACCAGTGGGGAACATGCACTTTCCGGGTGCTTGGCCCAGACCTCTCTGTGCCCCAGCTACTCAGAACACTGTCTCATCTGAACCACTTCTTTCTTCAAAGTGTAATTAGCTGAGCATTGGTGTAAAGGAAACTACATACTTCAGAGTGAAGTTCGAGATATGATATCACAGGATAAGATAGATGCAAAATTAATTAATTACTATTACCTTCACATAAAAGTTATATTCAATAGTTTTTAATTTAATCTACTTTTAAATGTTTATTTTCAAAGTGAGAACTCCATAGCTATGGTTTCTTGTGAGTTTTGGACATTTCATGTTCACTGTTCAAGACTAGGATTTTGAACATATTTGCTCAAAGTTACCTTGATCTATAGTCATTGATTACATTTTTCTGAAAATTGTAATTTTCTGTCAGAATTGCACTTTCTGGTATTTTAGAGCTTGTACTTTCACTGACCTTGGTCCTAACACACACTCCTGACAAACCTGAAATTCTTACCTTTGATTATAGCTAGCCAAGGTGAAAACGTGCAGGTATATTTGTGAGTTGTTGACTCTCAGGAGAAGTGCAGGAGAGCTGTGGTAGTTGGACCATTTATAATGTTTGAATAAAGTAACTAGAGTTACCTAGTCAGGTGTCAATCTCTTCCCCTTTTTTAAACTTTATTTTTTTAAAAAAGATAAAAGAACAAATTTTAAGCATTTCGCATAAAAGTATATGTATACATTTTTGTCAGTGCTTGGCTTGTTTTTTCATCAAAGGTTTGATAGTGTGCATTAAGGTCTTACAGTTACAATGAGCAAAAATACATGTAAAACAGGATGTAACCCGGAATTATTCAAAGTTTTCTTGGCATGTAAGGATTGAGCATAATGTTTTTATTTTTTCCTTGAACTTCACACAGTACTTGAGTTGTTTCTGGGATGTTCAGAGCTTTTGGGGTTAGTATCCCATTATCAGTGACTGCATATTATGTCTGTAATTTTGTGACTGGGCTATCTCACTGACGATGATATTATCCAGATGCAAACATTTTCTTAAGAATTTTGTTAGGTCATTGTTTCTGATACCTGAGTAGTAATCCATTGTGTAAATGTCTTTGTTGTATATTGGAGAGTCTCTGAGGTATATGCCCAGAAGTGGAATAGCTGGATCTTCAGGTAGTACTATGTCAAAATTTCTGAGGAATTGCCAGACTGATTTCCAGAATGGTTGCATCAGTTTACAACCCCACCAAAAGTGGAGAAGTATTCCTCTTTCTCCACATCCTCAGCACCATATGCTGTCATCTGAGTTTTGTATCTTTGCCAATGTGTCTGGTGTGAGGTAGAATCTCAGGGTTGTTTTGATTTGCATTTCGCAGATGGCTAAGGATGTCAAGCACTTCCTTAGATGTTTCTCAGCCATTCGATATTCCTCAATTGAGAACGTTTTGTTTAGCTCTGTACCCCATTTTTTAATAGGGTTGTTTGATTCTCTGGTTTCTAGCTTTTTGAGTTCTTTGTATACCTTGGATATTAGACCGCTATCTGATGTAGGGTGGGTAAAGATTTTTGCCTACTCTGTTGGCTGCCGTTTTGTTTTCTTGACACTGTTCTTAGCCTTACAGAAATTTGCAATCTCATTAAGTCCCATTTCTCAATATTTGACCTTAGAGCAAGAGCCACTGTTGTATTGTTTAGGATATTTTCTCCAGTGCCTATGTTTTCTACGTTTTTCCCTACTTCCTCGTCTTATACTTTTAGTGTACCTAGTTTAATGTGGAGATCTTTGATTCACTGACACTTGAGCTTTGTACAAGGAGATAGGAATGGGTCTGTTTTCATTCTACTGCATGCTGATTGCCAGTTGGTCCAACACCATTTGTTGAATAGGCTGTTTTTTTTCCATTGAATGTTTACATCTCCTTTGCCAAAAATCATGTGACAGTATATCAGAGGGCTCATTTCTGGATCTTATATTCTATTCCATTGATCCATGGTCCCATTTCTGTACCAGTACCATGTAGTGTTTAGCACAATTGCCTTGTAATATAGATTGAGGTTAATGATGGTGATTCCCCCAAATATTTTCTTGTTACTGAGGCTGGATTTCACTGTTCTAGGTCTTTTGTTATTCTAGATGCAATTATACATTGCTCTTTCCAACTCAATGAAGAATTGTGTTGGAATTTTGATGGGGATTGCATTGAATCTGTAGATTGCTTTTGGTAAGATGGCCATTTTTAAAATGTTGATCCTTCCAATCCATGAGCATGGGAGATCTTTCCATTTTCTGAGATCTTACACAGTTTCCTTTTTGGAGGTTTGAAGTTCTTTTCTTACAGGTCCTTCACTTACTTAGTTAGAGTCACACCAAGGTATTTCATATTGTTTGGGACGATTGTGAAGTGTATATTTTCCCCAATTTCTTTTTCCACATGTTTGTCCTTTGAATATAGGAAGACTACTGATTTGTTTGAGTTAATATTATATCCAGCCACTTGCTGAATTTGATTATCAGGTATAGGTGTCCCCTGGTGGAATTTGTGGGATCGCTAGAGTACACTATCATGTCATCTGCCAAAAGTGATGTTTGTACTTCTTCCTTTCTAATTTGTATGTCTTTGATTTCCTTTTTCTGTCTAATTGCTCCAGCCAGGACTTCTAGTAATATGTTGAATAGGTAGGCAGAGAGTGGGCAGCCTTGTTGAATCCCTTCTTTTAGTGCTGATTGCTTCAAGTATCCCACCATTAAATTTGATGTTGGCGATTGGTTTGATTTATATTGCTTTTATTATGTTTAGGTATGGACCTTGGATTCCTGTTATTTCCAAGACTTTTAACAAGAAGGGGTGTTGAAATTTGTCAAATGCTTTCTTAGTATCTAGTGTGATGACCATGTGTTTTTTTCGTTTGAGTTTATTTATATGGTGGATTACATTGATGGATTTCTATATATTTAACCATCCCTGCATGTCAGGGATGAAGCCTACTTGATCATGGTGAATGATTGTTTTGTTGTGTTCTTGGATTTGGTTTGCAAGGATTTTGTTGAGTATTTTTTCATCAATGTTCAAAAGTGAGATTGGTCTAAACTTACCTTTCCTTGTAGGGTCTTTGTGTGTTTTAGGAATGAGGGTTATTGTAGCCTCAAAAATATTGGTTAGGTAGTATTCCATCAGATTCGATCTTGTGGAATATTTTTGAAGAGTATTGGTATTATGTTGTCAATAAATGTCTGAAAAAACTCTGCAATGAACCCATCTTGACCTGGGCTATTTTTTTTTTTTTTTTTTTTGGGTTGGGAGCCTTTTGATGACTGCTTCTCTTTCCTTAGATGCTATGTGATTGTTTAGATGATTTACCTGGTCCTGGTTTAACTTTAGTATCTTGTATCTGTCGAGGAATTCATCCATTTCCTACAGATATTCCAGTTTTGTTGAGTATAGGCTTTTGTAGTAGGATCTGATGATTTCTTGAATTTCCTCAGTATCAGTTGTTATTTCTCTAATTTTCTTTCTGATTTTGTTAATTTGGATACTCTTTCTTTGCCCTCTAGTTAGTCTAACTAAGGGTTTTCTCAATCTTCTTAATTTTTTCAAAGTACCAGCTCTTGGTTTTGTTGATACTTTCAATGGTTCTTTGTGTTTCCATTTGGTCTATTTCTACCCTACAGTTGATTATTTCTTGAAGTCTGCTCCTCCTGGGTGTATCTGCTTAATTTTGTTCTAGAGCTTTCAGTTTTTCTCTTAGGTTGCTAGTATATGCTCTCTCCTGTTTCTTTTTGAAAGCACTTAGGGCTATGAGTTTTCCTCTCAGTACTGCTTTCATTGCATCCCATGGGTTTGGATATGCCGTGTTTTCCTTTTCTTTGAATTCTAGAAAATCCTTAATTTCTTTCTTTATTACTTCTTTGACCCTGCTAACCTTTAATAATGGATTGTTTAGTTTCCGTGTGTACATGACTTTTTGTTTCCTTTGTTGTTATTAAAGATCAGCCTTAGGCCATAGTGATCTGAAGGAATGCATGAGAGTATTTCAATCTTCTTATATTTATTGAGGCTCGTTTGTTTCCAATTATGTGATTAATTTTTCGAGAATATGCTGTGAGGCGCCTAGTAGAGCGTGTATTCCTTTGTTTTATGATGATATTTCTATAGATATCTATTAATTCCAGTTGGTACATAGTCTCTGCTAGTTTTACAGTGTTCTTGTTCAGTTTCTGTTTTCATTATATGTTTGTAGGGGTGAATGGGGTATTAAAGTCTCCCACTATTAATGTGTGAAGTGATGTGTAATTTTTGAGGTTTAGTAGGGTTTCTTTTATGAATATGGATGCTTTTGAATTTGGAGCATATATGTTAAGGATTGAGAGTCCCTCCTGACATATTTCCCCGTTAATGAGTAAAACGTGTCCTTCCTCATCTATTTTGATACCTTTTGGTTGAAAATTTACTTTATCTGATATTTGAATAGCAACTCCAGCTTGCTTCTTGGGGCCATTTGCTTGGAAGTTCTTTTCCCAACTTTTTACTCTGAGATAGTATCTGTTTTTGTCTCTGAGATGAGTTTCCTGTATGCAGCAAAATGCTGGGTTTTGTTTATGTATCCAGTCTGATAGCCAACATCTTTTTATTGGGGAGTTGATTCCATTTATGTTAATAGATATCAAGGAATAGTAGTTTGTGTTTCCTGGTATTATTGCTTTTGTAGGTTGAATTGTGCTTGTGTCTCTTTTTCCTTTGGGTTTTTTTGTTTGGGAATTTTATTGTTTTTACTATGATGTAGTTCTCCTCATTGTATTGGGTTTTCCACCTATAATTCATTGTAGTGCTGTGTTTGTGGTCAGATATTGTGTAAATTTAGTTTTGTCTTGGAATATCTTCATCTCTCCATCTATGGTGATTGATAGTTTTGCTGGCTATAGCAGCTTGGGCTGGCACTGTACTCTCTTAGTGTCTCCATGATTTTTGTCCAGGCTCTTCTAGATTTTATAGTCTCTGTTGAGAAATATGGTATGATTCTGATTGGTTTGTCTTTATATGTTACATGACCTTTTTTCCGTACTGCTTTTAGTATTCTTTCTTTGCTTTGGGCACTTAGTGTTTTGACTTTTATGTGTCCAGAGGATTTTTTTTAATTGTTCTAACCTATTTGGAGGTCTGTAGGATTCTTTCATGCTCATGGTCATCTCCTTTTTAAAAGTAGAGAAGTTTTCTTATACAAATTTCTTGAAGATATTTACTGTGCCTCTTAGTTGATATTTTTTCCCTCTTCTATTCCTATTATCCTTATGATTGATCATTGTGTCGTGGATCTCCTGGACATTTTGGGTTAGGAGCTTTTTGTATTTTGCATCGTCTCTGACTGTTTTGTGCAACCTCTTCCAACCAAGCCGAATCTCTCATATGCTTCAAGAAATAACGGTGGAAAATCTTAGTGAGCCTTTCTTTTTACTTAAGCACCTACAATTGCCTTCAATCAATACAATTTTATTTATTTAACAAAAAATAATGAAATATTAATAATTTTAAGTTGCCTATTATATGTTTGGGAATGTCTTTGTTGCTGGAATGATTTTGGTTCAAATTACTATGTGGCTATACAAATCTGCTGATAACGTATTTATATATTAAATATGAGGAAAGTGAATAAAAATGTTGTTATTTAGATATGACTTTTCATTTATCTATTAGTCTTATCATAAGAATCTATTTCTTGTCATGTCCTTATTCTATTGAAAACATATGTCTGCAGAGAACTCAATAGAAAGCACATCAATGATCATTTTGTTTTACTTTTAGCTTGTGAGTTTCTTAATAAGTTATCTCACAATGCATGAGTTATTAATTCTACATATGAGTACCAGGTACAGGAAAAGTTCCTATGGGTTTATTACCCAATAGTTCCCTGAGTAGACAAAGAAGTATGAGGCAATGCATTGCTCTTGGTGCCCATAATAACTTCATAGCTAGGCCTTATTTCTAAGAAAGGGTTTATAAACTGAGCAGATTATAAAAGTGAGAGAGGATGGATAAGACCAAGAGAAAAGTGGATTACAGACACCACTGGACTTATGCAGATATGGAGTCACAGGGACTGTGCCTGCAGGCACAAAGCCTGAACCAAGTCAATCAGATTAAACCTCTGTGTTGGGAGAGTGACCAGGCCACAGCTCTCACTCTTAACAAAGAAGTTTCTGCAATTGACAATTACTTAAAATAGAACAAATTCTGAGTTATTTCTTCTCTAGTCTTGTAGGATATAATCACGTTAGACATGCTTAGCAGTTAGTAGTCAACAAAAAGTGACAAAAAAATGTTTTTGTAAATATTTTTTACATATTTCTTTTTGCATTTCTTTGTCTCTCTCTCTCTCTGTGTGTGTGTGTGTGTGTGTGTGTGTGTGTGAGAGAGAGAGAGAGAGAGAGAGAGAGAGAGAGAGAGAGAGAGAGAGATAGAAAGTTATTTTGGGTATTTGTTTCTTTGATGTTGGTTGTTTTAATGCCTTTTCAAATTATTTTTTCTTGTTTTTGCCTTCTACAGATAGAAAAAGTAATGCATTTAAATTAGTGAGGTGTTAGTAAGGATACAGGATAAATTGAAGGAATGATCTTTCATTATCAGAATACATTCCATGATTTTTATTCAATTTTTAAAAGCAAAAAGAAAACCCAAAAATATATATCTATAAATTGTTTAACAAAGAATCATTATTGTGTTGAGCATAAAGACATCAGCTCTCAATAAAACAGGGGAAGATAAGTTAGTAGACTTAGGAAAGGATACCACAAAGTCAACTCAACCTCCACCTCAACTCTCTACTTGGGATTTTTGGCTCTAATGTTCCCCCTGATGTTGATGAATTGCCTACAGGGAGTTTTATTATGGGTTACACTGAAATTGAGTGATATGGTTTAAGCAATAAAACATCCTTGTAACTTCAGGGTTCATGGAAATAAGCTGCCAGGACAAATGTCTCTTGCTGACCTTGGGGATAATGACAAATATAATAACATAAGTTAATTGTGAATTATGTCAATATTAACATCAAGGTTTTTTTCTAAATAGGTTCCTAATTGGCAGTAGTTGGATAAAGCTCTAGAAGTTCAAGTTTCTGAAGGATAATGAAAGGAGGTAACACAATCTTTCCTGACTTTATCAGGCTACAACTGGGGCAGAACACCTGTATCCAGAAGAACCACAGTGAGTCAAGAGCACAGATGCAGACACACATGAATGGATTGCTGTGACAATCAGATATGTTTGTCAACAGAAAAATAAAAAAATGAAACATTGTGGAGCCAAAATATCAGTTAACAATTCTTGGAACTTATATACACATTTAAAAGGAAATAGAGCATTTTGTTCTCCCTTCTAAGAAAGACTGACACATTCACAGTTTAGTGTATCTTCTTCCTGAGCTTCATATGGTCTGTAAATTTTATCTTGTGTATTCTGAGCTTTTGGACTAATTTCTACTTATCAGTGAGTACCTGACATGGGTATTCTTTAGTGTCCCGGTTACCTCATTCAGAATGATATTTTCTAATTTCATTTTTTTGCCTAAAAATTTCATGAAGTATTTGTTTTTAATAGCTGAATAGTACTCCATTGTATAAATGTACCACATTTTCTGCTTCCATTCATCTGTTTGAGGACTTTGGGTTATTTCAAGATTTAGGATATTATAAATAAGTCGGCTACGACCATTGCAAAGCCTGTGTTCTTGAAATTATTTGATCATCATTTTGGCATAAGCTCAGAAGTGGTATTTCTGGAACTACAAGAAGTACTGTGTCCAGTTTCTTGAGAAACCCACAGACCAATCAATTGTTGGCCGGTTGTTCCTGTTTTCAATGCCACCAGCAATAGAGAAGTATTCCTCTTTCTCTATATCCTCTCCAGCATTACCTGTCAGCATCATCAGAGTTTTTCATATTAGTCATTCTTAATGGTGACAGATAAAATCTCAGGATTGTTTGGCTTTGCACTTTCCTGATGACTGAGGATGTTGAATGTTAGTTTCCTTGTGTGCTTCTCAGCCATTTGATATTTCTCAGTTGAAACTATTTTTTTAGCTCTGTACTCCATTTTAATAGGGTTATTTGATTCTCTGCAGTCTAACTTATTAATATCTTTGTATATATTGAATATTAGTTTTCTATCTCGTGTAGGATTGATAAATATCTTTTCCCAATCTGGTGGTTGCTATTTTGTCCTGTTGAGAGTGTCCTTTGCCTTACAGAAACTTTGCAATTTTAAGAAAACCTATTTGTCCATTCTTGATATTAGAACATAAGCCATTGGTTTTCTACTCAGGAAAATTGCCCCTGTGATTATGTGTTTGAGGATTTTGCACTCTTTCTTTTCTATTAGTTTCAGTGTATCTAATTTTATGTAGAGATTCTTCGTCCTCTTGGGCTTGAGACTTTCATTATTGTATAAGTTCAAATGCCAAAATCTCACTTTGACCCTTGATCTCCTCTTTGTAATGTACATAGTGATGTTCTGAATACATTGAAAGATGGATGAATGGTAAACTCCGTCCCAGTAATGTCTGAATGAACCACAGGCTTTTTTTTTTTTTTTTTTTTTTTTTTCTCTAGGGCCTATATCTAGCTATAGCAGTGCTCACTGATGAGGAAGTGAGTTACCAGAGACAACACAGGAGATTAACAGAATCTATAAGAGCCTTACAAGGCAATTCTCCATTACTTAAGCTATTCTTGAGACAGAAAACTCACAGAACCAGGAAGAGTAACAAATGTACTTACACATCTTTTAAACCCACAGAAAATAATCCATTGGAGAAGTAACCAGAATTTTAAAAAAAATTAGACACTGATTCTCTGTAAGTTCACATTTTTATCATTTGTAAGCTGTAGATTTTTATGTACAGACATAGTAAATGAGATTATTTGTTCCTTTGCAATGGAGTCTTCAGAAGTTAAGTGCTGGTTGTGTCCTCAGGCAGCTCTTGTCTCTATTTGGCAGGCCATACTAAAAATTTTCAGTGACTATGTTATATTTGCTACAAGCTTAATAATGAAAGATTTTGAGATGTACAACCAATATCTGCACCAAGGAGTTATTGGAGCCAATACCAATATGGTATATGGGAGTGTCTCTGCAAAAGAATAAATGTGACTTGTAGGCATATCTGTTATCTTCTAAAAGTATACAGCATGTCAGCATGGAGATGCATTTTTTGACAGAATTAACATGGTCATGATTCCCATGTACTTTTTTTCCATTAGATTGGTTTGGTTTGCAAAGTATAAAATGTCACATGGTACATAGATTTCCTTCCTATATGTGAAGTTTGTTGACTACCTTATATTCAAGGCTTACCACTGAAGAGATGTTGGAGTTCCATAGGCTTCTTGTATGTTCATGGACATCCCTTTCTTTAGGCTATTATTTTTTTTTTCTATAACTCTGTTGAAGATATGTACTGGCCCTTTAATGTGGAAATCTTCTTTCTCTTCTATACCTATTATCCTTAGGTTTGATGATCTCATTGTGTTATGGATTTCTTGGATGTTTTAGGTTGAGAGCTCTTAGCATATGCATTTTCTTTGAATGTTGTGTCAATGTTTTCTATGGTATCTTCTGCACTTGAGACTCTCTATTTTATCTTTAGAATTCTGTTCATAATGCTTTCAACTATGACTCCTGATCTCTTTCCTATGTTTTATGTCTCCAGAATTTTCTCCCATCTTGATTTCACTTTTGTTTTCTAATTCCACTTTTTGATCCTTTATGGTTTTCCTTATGTCCTTCACATGATTCATTATGTTTTTTCTGAAATGTTTAAAGGGATTTTTGTGTTTCCTCTTTAAAATCTTCTACAGGATTTCCTGTATGTTTTAGTTGAATTTATCCATGTCCTTCCCAAGTCCTCTATCATCTTCATGTGATATGATTTTAAATCCTAATCTTGCTTTGCAGGTGTGATAGTATATCCAGGAATAGCTGTAATGAAAGAACTGTGTTTTGATAATGACATGTGGACTTGCTTCCTGTTGCTTATGTTCTTGTGCATAACTCTTGTCATCTTGATATCTGTAGTGCTACCTGCCTTGCATTTTCTTACTATGTCCTGCCCCTCCTGTGCTATTTTTTGTGTCAGAAGACCTCCAATTTCAGCTGTTTCTGTGATCCTGTGATTCTGGTCTCCAGTGATCCTAAGTACCTGGTTGTGTCAGAGCCCCTTGGAGTTAAGCGCCTTCTGAGATCCTGAAATTCTGGATCAAGCTCTTGAGATTCTGTTATCTTAGAGCTTCTGGGTGTCAAGCTTTCTCTGGGTTTTACAGGAGTGGATGGGGAGCCAGTGCAATGGGTTCCCTCCAAACACAGGTACAAGTTGGAAATAATAAACTCTTGCCTCTGGCCTGGTGGGAGTTTCAGTTATGCTGGGTGTTGGAAAAAATCATTTTGTCCTAAACTGTGATCTTGAGTGTGCCAGAGCTTCAGTGCTCCTGTGTGTATCTCCTGGGAGTCGAGCTTTCTCTGTAATCCTGGATGTTTAAAAACACCTGAGAGTTGGGCTCCTTTTGGGTGTTATAGGAGTGGGTGCAGAGCCAGCACCCAGGTCTATTATGGGTGCAGATTAAGACAGGAAGGAACTTGTGCCATTGACTGGGCAATTGTTACTGTGTCTCTGTTTCCTTGGGACACAGTTACTCCAAGTATGGGGACAGATGTTGTGGCCTCTCATGTGATCCTGGGTGTGTGAGAGCAGCTGGGAGTTGGGCTTCCTCTCTGTTGTGGAAAGGGGTGTGGAACCAGTTTCCAAGTTCACTTAGGTCACATGTTCCCATGATTTTATTTTTATTAGCTGAATAATATCCCATAATAAACATAAACCACATTTTTTTTCCATTCACTCTGACTTTTATACTATTCCCATATTCTGGCATTCAGGGTTTAGTGAACATTTAGAGAACAGATTTATAGCAGGCCGTCATAAATTATAATGTATAACCTGAGCAAAATATCAAATCAATTACAGGAAATTAAAAGATAACAAAATTAAAAACAAAAAAACTAAAACAAACCTAAAATTGAAACAACAACAACAAAAACAAAACAAAACACCCAGAGCAATCAAATATCTAACCAAAACCCAACAAAATAATTAAGCTAAGCAGCATTGTCTTGCTGCTGATTTAGCTGCACAGACCTACCACCTGTGTCTGCTTTTGCAATCAAAAGGAAAAGGGTATCACTGATGGCAAGAATATTTTCTTTTTTTCTTTTTTTTTCTTTTTGATACTTTCTAGTTTTGCATTGGAAATGTTACCACCTTCCCCTAACCTGCTCCCATCATCACTCACTTGTCTTTAGGAAGGTGCACTCCCTTCCAAATCACCTTGTCCATGCTTTGTCTAGGTATACTTCTACACTGGGAAATGGTGCCCTCTCTGTACCAAAGGGTTCTTCTCACAGTGATGTCACACACTGGTATCTTCAGCTACATATGCAAGTGGAGCTATATGTCTCTAAATCTGTGCTCAATGGTTTGTGATTTGGTCCATAGGAGTTGTGGAGTGTTTGGTTGATTGATAATATTGTTCTTCCCATGAGATTGCAACCCCTTTCAGCTCTTCAGTACATTCTTTAGCACCTCCATTGGGGTCACCATGTTCAGTCCAAAGGTTAGCTGCAAGCCTGCTCAGCTCTATCTGTATGACTCTGCAAAGCTTCTGTCTGGTTCCTGACAGTAATCACTTCCTGGCATAAGCAATAGTGCTTGGGTTTGGTGTATTCATATGGGGTGGTTCCCTAAGTGAGGCTGCGTCAGTCCATGTTTCTCCCTTTGACCTTGTTTTTCCTCTTGTGAGTGTTTTGTTTTTCTTCTGAGAAGGTTTGAGAAATCCCAATTTTGGCCTTCATTCTCTTTGTGTTTCATAAGGTCTGTGAATTGTTCCTTGGGTATTCAGAGATTTCGAGGAGTAGTACCCACTTATCAGTGACTGCATACTCTGTTTGTTCTTTTGTGACTGAGTTATCTTTCTCAGGATGATAGTCTCTAAGACCCTATTGAATAGAATTAGTTTTGTTTTTCTTGTAATTATCATTTTTCTTAAAAATATCAATTAGGTACATAGTAGCAAAATTCTCTAACTAATATTATGTTTAGATAGTTTATGATTACTTGCTATAAAAATTTAAATTTAGGTTTGCTAGAAAGATCATTTTATATATACATAAAAGGTTTTCACAAAACCTCATTTCTTCCTATATAATATTTATAAAATTATAATCATTATTTGTGATCCATTTATGAAATACTTTTGAAAATTTTACCTACTAATATTGTATTAAGATAGACAGAATATAACTTGTCTGTTATTACATAATAAATATATGTATACAAAATTCAGCTATAATCTAAAGAAATTCATGTGGTTCTAACATCCAGTCACTGAGTCTTCTGTGTATATTTTATCTTTCATCTTGGACATGTCTTATGAGATGACTTTGTTTGTAAAATTTTACCCAAAACCACACCAGAAGTTATGAGGCCTGATTTGTGTTTATTATACACAAATGAAGGCAGTGAGGTATCTCTTAGTTAAAGTCCTCAAATTTTCTGTTTCTGTAGTTAGATCTCAGATGGTTAATCATCAGTATCCTCTAAACAGAGTTTGATACATGATACAATTTTAGCTTGATAATGTCTTTGATTCTTCTTCTGAAGTGCATAATGTTCACAATTCACATTACTAGGGCAAGGCTGTCTCCTGTTTGTTACTGGACCACAGTGTTGTCCCCACTGGACCCAAGTTTTATTCTGTATTATACTTGAGCTGCTGGTGATTCTAGTCTGATTTCCACATGAAATAAGATAGGTCAGGTCACCATTCCTGCGTATACTTTTTCCATATAGAATAGAGTAATTTTATCTTCCTGGCATAATATTGAATTCAGCGAGAAACACAGTCCTCTCTCAGAGAGGCTGGATCCTACATACTCAGGATGTTTTCTGCCAGTTTGATACCCAGATGCACAGGAGGCAAATGCCACAATAAGTGCAGCAACAATTTCTCAATTCAGACCATCCACAGAGTAAGATCCAGCTCAGACCAATGAGACTATGTCTGCCCCAGTAAAATATGCATTTCCTGAAAAATAAGATCATTTAGGTATTGGTCACATGACATGTGTTCATATTTACATGTTATATAATTAGAATTGATTTACAAATTTTTGAATAACTTTGATAAGCATAAATTATTTCTTCTATCATTGGTTCTTTAATAATATTCAGTTGTTTGTTTGGACTTTAGTTACTGATAATAACATAGACTACTAGATAGCGCCTTATTTACCTATATAGATACCACATACCCACATATGGCTTACCACATTCCATGCATCTATATATACTTCAGGTAGTTACTTTGTTTTTCTTCAAATTAGGAGTGATAGAATGGAGCTCTTCTGTTTCTGTAGAGTCATATTGTCTTGCAGATCTGTGGGTTGGGACAAAAATTAAGAAAACATTTTGTGAATGATATGTGTGTATACCCATCCTCAATTTTATTTCCATATATTTACTTTGATTTTTGTAGATTAATGTTTTAAATTTTTTAATGGATAACTAATAATATTAATTCGTTATCAACAGAGGCAGAAAGAATGAAATGTCAGCTGTCTCTAGAAGATTACTGGGAAATAATGATTGTTGGAGAATTGAGTGCCATTTTTTCTCAGTGGTATAGATACTGGTAAGTTGTCAACACTTCCATCCACTCAGTCATTGAATTCTTAAAAAATAAATTGGGTTAAAAATGAGAGAAGACAAATTATTGTACTGTTTACTTGGCACAAGTGAAATTAATCAGGAAAGATGAAGCTTTGCTTGAGAAAATACCTTCATGAGATCAAACTATAATGCATTTTCTCATTTAGTGATCAGTGAGGGGAGAACCTAAGCCATTGTGGGTGGTATCATTGCTGAGCTGATAGTCCTGTGTTCTTTTAAATAGTATGGTGACCAAGCCATATTGTCAATACTGTCTCTGACCAGCAGAAAAGGAGAAATGACACAACATTCTTCTCAAAGTGGTTTATTCAGGAACCTTACTGCATGCCAGTGAAAATCATGCTGTCCCTTTTAGTCTTTCTTTCTGTTTCCCTTTCCCTTTCTCTTTCCCTGTCCCCCAAGTACAGTCACTTATATCCACTGTCAACTCCACTTCATCATTACAATTCACATGGCTGCAGTTCATAGGTCCGCACCATCTGGCCTCATCCCGCATCATGTGTGAGACTGAGCAGCTCACACGGTGGGAGTGGCTAATCTCATGGGCAGGAAGAAGTCAGGTGCTAGTCACAAGACTAGGCTGGAGTCCCAAGCGTCATCTTGGGACTGCTGCCACACCTGCTCTCCACACCACATGGAGCAAGTAAGCAACACCCTCAAATATGACTGCCTCAGCTCCTGTCTACAGGATCCCACCTGCTTGATATCCTGTGCTGATTTCTGCCAATGACTTATGATGATCTGAAAGTGTAAGTCAAATGTGCCTTTTGCTTCTTGTGTTTTATCACAGAAATATAAACTTCCTGTACATATGTCACATATAGAAGACCAACTCATACCCCCAGCCTTTCTAGACAAAGAATCTTTTAGATTCTTGTACTGCCTATTCATAGATAGTAATTGTTTCAATAGCTGGACTGTGAACTGCAATGGAACTATCTTTAAGAGTGTTTTGTTTCCCTGTTGAGAAATTATTTAAATACAATGTAATATTTTCAAGTGTCTCTTGGAATTTAACATGATCAAAAACATCTTTGCAAAATGTTGTCTCAGTTGTGGTAAAAGTATATGCTTGCATTATGAACCACAAAAGGAGGTCTGGGTCTTTACTGTCAAATAAAATCAAAGGCAGATTAACCAGAAAACTTTTAAATATATTGAGAAAGAATTCCCTAGATGGGGCAGCCAGATCAGGGAGTGGGGAATCCAAAATAGAAACAGACAGGAAGGACATTGTCCTGGACACAACTTAAGTTTTCTTAGCTCTAGAACGCCTGGACTCTGAGCTTACTGCACAGCTGCCGAAACTTGAATTTTCAAATTGCACAGAAAAACCAAAGACAAGATGAGGAAAAGCATTATTGGAAATAATTTGATGATTTTTTAACTATATTTCGTCTGAGGCTCATATGTACAGTCCTCAAGAAAAGAAGCGAGTGGACACCTCACAGTGATTTATACTGACTGAGGCTGATTTCTCCTTCCTCTTTTTACCTCTCATTAAGTCAGTCTACCCTAATGCTTAGTATAAGGAAAATGTCTATCTGGTGTCCTGAGCTATCCCAGAAACTGAACCTGGTGAACACAGAAAATCCCTTTGGCACACAGATTTACTTTCTGACTTTTTCAAATAAAAATATTAGGTGAAATACTTGTTTTAAAATATTTCATTTATAACAGTGAACTCAACTTTATTTTTGACACATGCTCAACTTCTCAAGTCTACAGTAGTAAAGTTAAACATCCCACCCAACACACACTAAAACATCTCATATGTGGATATGCATATATGAGAGCCCAGGTACAACAAATAGCAGCCAAATTTATAAGAGCCAGAAGCTGGAAAGGACCCAGATGTCCTTGAGTAGATGAATGGATACAAAAAGTGTGGTGCATTTACACAATGGATACTACTCAGCTATCAGAAATAATGACATTATGAAATTCTTTAAAAAAATGATGCATCTAGAGAATATCATCCTGAGTGAGATAACACAGTCACAAAAGAACAGACAAAATATGCAGTCAGTGATAATGAGATACTAACCCTAGAAAGCTCTGAACACACCAGAAACAACTCAAAGATTATATGAAGTTCAAGAAAAAACAAAGGCCAAAAAATAAAAAAACATTATGCATAATCTTTATATACAAAGAAAAATTTGACTATTTCCAGGTTACATCTTGATTTACATGTACTTTATGCTCATTGTAACTAGTAAGATTTTAATGCACACTATCAAACCTTTAAAAAAATCAAGAACTGACAAAAATGTATTAGCATACTTTTATGCATAAATGCTTAAAATTTGTACATTTATCTTTGTTTTTTAAATAAAGTTGTAAAAATATAAAATACCAATTATTTTACTTCTAAATCAGTGTTCACATGCTGCTGTGTGTACTGCGCGCCCCCTGCTGGTCAGTGGTATTGGAACCAAGGTTTTTGTTGAGGTTCACATTGAAGATACCTCACTGTGTTTGCTGCACAGTAATACATGGCAGTGTCCTCAGTTTTTAGGTTGTTCATTTGCAGGTAGAGCATGCTTTGCGAATCATCTCTGGAGATGGTGAATCTGTCTTTCACGGAATCAGCATAATATGTTGCATAATTATTACTTTTACTTCGAATACGAGCAATCCATTCCAGACCCTTTCCTGGAGCCTGGCGGACCCAGGACATAGCATATGTATTGAATGTGAATCCAGAGGCAGCACATGAGAGTTTCAATGACCCTTTAGGCTGCACTAATCCTCCACCAGACTCCACAAGCTGCACCTCACAATGCACACCTGCAAACAGAGAGGATCGGATCAAAAGACTGTCACACAAGCCAACTGTCACTTACACCTACGACTACTCATGCACACAATGTTGTTTCTAATCCATAATTACCTTGAAGAAAACCAACAAGTAAAACCCATTTCAGCCCCAACATCATGTTCAATGATGTATTGTGAGTGCTCAACACTGAATAGGAAGGCAGGGCTTCAGTTCTCTGCCTGAACCTCAGGGTCAGGGCTGGACTGTTTTTAATGATAGGGGAAGGGCCTATTTGCATATCTTTCTGCTATATCTTTGCTCTGCTGTGTGAGCCTTAAGACATCAAAAAATGGTGCAAATGTCTGAGGAGAAATGAAGTTAAATTACCATGATTTCATTCATTATTATTCATCATGTGTTTGGAATAATATTTCTATAGCCTTAATTTATATTTGTCATTTTTAAACCTTAATTTATTTCTTAGAAGTTTACAAGCATTGTTATTTATTCTATATGTGTGTTTCAGATTTGTTAGACCTAGAGTGACAGAAGATTGAAAGCAATGTTGTAGCTGCATGGAAATAAAAATGGGTCTTCTGGAAGACCAATCAGGACACTACCCACTTAACGATCTTCCCGAGCACAATTTTTATGAATTTTTACATATACAGTCTTCTTTCTATATTACTAGATATTATACAATAAAATCAATGAAGTAAATAGAATAAAAATTACAGTTTAATAATTTGATGTAAACTAAGGTAAGGACTAATGAGTAATAAAATACACATCAAATTAAAGTAACAACAACAAGCTGTATATTTATGATGGTGGGAGGGTGTAACATGAATAAGGCCTCTAGTTTTACCATCAGTACTGAAAAAATAAAATGTTAAAATATATGGAATAAACATTAATACTATCAGAACCTATTATTAGAGATATAATGAGTCATTCTATTTCAATTACTGAGCTCTATTCTTCTAGAGGTATACCCTGAATAAAATCGTGTTTTATACTACAATTTCTGATTATTCTAAGCCTAGAAGAAATGCAGACCTTGAATCTGTAACTATTTGTTCTGGCCACTGAGAGTCTGTCAGTTTTGTCTGTTTACCCTGCATCAATCAGGTTGTTTGAGTTATTAGCTCAAGAGCAGATTACCAGTAGAGATACCTTGAGTAATAGCCTCATCCAGCTACATACTTATGTATGCCTGAACAATAGGAAGACTTTTAAATAGTGACCAGATAATGTTCATCATGTAATATTTCTCAAAAGCAGCGGACATATTTTTCTCAGGTAAAGACATAAATTAAATAACAATGCAGGAAGTTTCCCATAATGCAAAACACCAAAACCCAAACCTTAGAGATAGAGGGTCAGTGAGTGTAGCAATCAATTCAACTTTACTAAACATGTGTCAACCTGCTGTGCTGCCTTCAGGACTCTCAGCCTTTCCAATGGATAACACAGAATTTGTTCTAACACACAAATTTGACCACAGAAACATCCTAACACACAAAACAAATTATTGTAATACATAGAAAATTTACATATAAAGAGGGTGTAGAGCCCAAACAAAACAATATGAGTGAGTGTGGTGCAATAGTTTGATGTTCCTTGTATCATAATTACTAAATAGTGGTTTATAAAGATGTGGTTGCCCTGAAGAGCAGATTGTCATACACTCAAATTGATGCCATGTGAATCTTCTCCATAATTGAAATTACCAATGGGATTCCTGTCACATTGTATTCAGCATGAGATCTATTTAATGATGAGCCCAAGACAGACATCATTTCAGGTAAATCCCTGCAGAAAGAACATGAAAAATTAAGGTTATGTCTGCAGATAAGTATAAATCAAATCAGGATATTACCAAGCTCCACAGATCTTTATGTGCTGCTTAATAGTCACTCATTTACTACTAAAAGGCAAAGGCTCTAAAGAACAAGTTGACCTCCAAGTATCCTGTGTGAGACTGTGAGAAAACATGCTATGTTTATATATTGGGACATGGAAGGGAGTAAATATGGAATGAAGGATTTATGTATAATCTGAGAGTCTACCTCAATTAACATGCACAGATATTGAGATTATTAATGAATTTTGTCTGATGTGATTTAACAATTAGTTGATCAACTTACAGATATTATACTATCGAAACTGTTATATATTTAATTATTTTATTGGGTATTTTCTGTATTTACATTTGAAATGTTATCCTCTCTCCCTCCACTCTCATCCATTTTCCCCTAGACTTTTTTCCATGAATGTGCACCCTCTCCCAATCACCTTCTCCACCTCAGTACCTTGACATTTAAATACACTGGAGGAAATACCTTCACTGGAACAAAGGCTTCTTCTCCTAAAGATGCCAGATAATGCTATCCTCTACTATATGTGCAACTGGAGTCATGGTCTCTTTTTGTGTGCTAGATGGTTAATGATTTACTCCATGGGAATTTTGGAGGTTTTGATTGTTTGATAATGTTGTTTGTCCCATGAGGGTGCAAAACCTTTCATCTCCTTCAGTTTGTTCTCTAGCACCTTCATAGGAGTCCCTGTCTTCTATTCAATAGAAAGCTGCAAGCATCCCCAACTGTATCAGTAATTTTTATTAAATAGTTTTTTTTTTAATTTACATTTCAAATTTTATTTTCATTCCTGTTTTCCCACTCCCCCAATCCTCCTCCCAACTGTTTCTTTGGGATGCTTCCCTTCTTACCATATTACCCTGGCATTCCCTTACAATATTGAAACAATCCTTTATAAGACCAATGGTTTCTCCCCCTATTGATGCCAAGCAAGGCCATCCATCTACATATGTAGTGGGGTCAATGTGTCCCTACTTTGGTTTTTGGTTTAGTATGTGGAAATCCTGGTGTTCTGGATTGTAATATTTTTGTTAATCCAGTGTGATTGCAAACCCCTTCAGCTCCTTCAGTCTTTTCTCTAACTTGCCCATTGGAGTCCCTGTGATCATTCTGATGGTTAGGTACATGAAACTTAATCTGTTTTAGTAAGGCCCTGACAAAACCTCTCAGGCTTTTGTCAACAAAAACTATCCACAACATTAATAGAACTTCTGGGGAATCACCATCCCTGACATCAAACTATGTTATAAAGCTATCATGATAAATTCTGCATGGTATTGGTGCAGAGGAAGGCAGTTAGATCAATGGACGAGAATTAAAGACACAGAAATGAACCCATACACCTATGATCACTTGACCTTTGAAAAAGGAGCTAAAAGCATCCCTTGGAAATTAGGTTGCATGTTCAACAAGTGGTGCCAGTTCAACTGGGTGTCAGCAAGTATAAGATTGCAAATCAATCCTTTCATATATCCTTGTACTTTGCTCAAGTCCAAGTGTTTAAAGGGCCTCCACATAAAACCAGATGACTGAAGCTAATAAAAGAGTAAGTGGGAAAGATCCTCTATTACTTGGGCACGAGGAAAAAAAAACTTGCACAGAACACCAGTGACTAATGTTTCAAGAGCAACTATCAAAAAAATGGGACCTCATAAAATAGCAAAGCTTCTGAAAAGCAAAAGAAACTGTTAGAAAACAGCAATCAACAGATTGAGAAAAGACCTTTACCAATCCTACATCTAATGTAGGGATGATATCTAATATATACAAAGAAGTCAAAAATTTAGACTTCAGAGAATCAAATCACCCTATTAAAAATAGGGTACAGAGCTAAAAAAATTCTCAAATAGGAATACTGAGTGGTCGAAAGTAAGTACAGAAATGTTCAACATTCTTAGTCATATGGAAATGCAAATCGAACAAATCTGAGGATCCACCTTACACCACTTTACACCAATAAGACTGACTAAGATCATTGAACACTTCTTGGAATCATTTGGGATTTTATGTAGCTTGTGTTTTAATTCATGGTTTTCTTGCTTTTTCTATAAAGCCATACCATTACTTTAATAAAAGATAAAATACCAACATAAAAGAAATCAGGTGACAGCAGATTGTGGTGTGAATGTGGAGAAAGAGAAACACTCCTCCATTTTATGTGGAATTGCAAGCTGGGACTACCACTCGGGAAATCATATGGAAAATTCAACCAAATGCTTCAACTGATATTCTGGCAGTGTTGTGTGAGTTCTCATACTAAGGCCTGTAGGTGGAGCCTCATGATATCTGCTGAATTGAAATGCCATTGTTTGTTCATGGACAGTGTTTGTCAGTATATCTAGATAAACAGGTCTACTCTATTAACCTTTCCTTTCTTCACTACATCTGCTGGTTGGTGGGTTAAAAGGAATGTTAAACTATCTAAGAACTCTTATTAAAGCAGGTTTTGAAAAGTCTTTGCCAAAACCCTAATCATTAGTTGTGTGGTTCTGTGGCATGCAAGGCAGACTGTCCCCTTGTTTGAGGCTAGAATTTGTTGTGAACCTGAATGGAAGATAGGCACTGGATCCTGGGAAACAAGGCTTCTGTAACTTGCCACAAACCACCATATATTTGTGGCCATCAGTCATATGAGGAAACTGCCTCAAGCAGATTGAGGAAGTGACCACAGGCCACATAGGCTCAAGACTGATTTACATTTTAATAAGATACCTAATTAAGGCCTTGGAGACTTAGCAATGAATTTTTCTTTCCAGACCCTCCTCCCTGCAAAATGGATTTAATTCAGGGCTAACTTAGAAAAGTTGGATATGGTTTTACTCATTTACTTTCCATCATGACAATAAATTCCCAAAAAACTTGGATTGTCCCTTTGAAGATCCACGGAGAGGGCCTCTCCTACAGAGGACCCATCTAATCTTCTGAAGATTAGATGTGTTCATAAAACTCTGGTCATCACCAAGTCAAGCTAAAGCCTACTGCAGGTGAACCAAGGACTGGCCATAAGGAAGAGCTTTAGCTCCCTCTCTTATGCCCTTCAGTTCCAGCCTAGATCTATTCCAAAGACTGAACTACATAGTCAGGTCTTCTGCATCTGAATTTGATTATTTCTTGCCGTCTAATTTTCTTGGCTGTATCTGCTTTTTTTTGTTCTAGAGCTTTCAACTGTGCTGTCAAGTTGCTAGTGCATATATATATATATTGGAGACACTCAGAGCTATGAATTTTTCTCTTAGTACTGCTTTAACTGCATCCCATTGGCTTGGCTTTGTTGTTCTCTCATTTTAATTTGACTCTAGAAAATCCTTAATTTCTTTCTTTATTTCTTCTTTGACCCTGCTATCCTTGTTTAGAACATTGTAAATCTTCCAAGTGTATATGGTCTTTTTGTTGTTTTATTTATATTAAAGACCATCATTAGTCCATAATGATCTTATAGGATGCATGGAAGTATTTTAATCTTTTTATATCTATTGAGGCTTGTTTTGTGACCAACTATATGGCCAATTTTGGAGAAGGTGCCTTGAGGTGTTGAGAAGAAGGTGTATTCTATTGTTGTAGGGTGAAATGTTCTTTAGATGTCTATTAATTCCAATTGGTTCATAACCTCTGCTAATTTTACTTCATCCTTGTTCAGTTTCTGCTTCCATGATCTGTCCACTGATGAGATTTGGTGTTGAATTCTCCCAGTATTATTTTGTGTGGTGCAATGTATGTTTTGAGTTTTAGTAAGATTTCTTTTATCAATATGGGAGCTCTTATATCTGGAACATATATGTTAAGGAATGAGAATCATCCTGATAAATGTTCCCTGTGATGAGTAAAAAGTGTCCTTCCTTATCTTTTTTGATAACTTTTGGTTGAAAATCTACTTTATTTGATATTAGAATGGCTCCTCAGCTTCTTTCTTGGGGCTGTTTTATTGGAAGCTTTTATCCCAGCCTTTTACTGAGATAGTGTCTCTTTGTCTCTGAGATGAGTTTCATGTATGCATCAAAATGCTAGATTCTGTTTATGTATCCAATATCGTAGTCTATGTCTTTTTAGTGGGGAATTGAGTCCATTCATGCTAACAGATATTAAGGAATAGTTGTTGGCATTTCCCGCTATTTTATTTTTTAGAGGTAGAATTATGTCTATGTGTCTTTCTTTTTTGGTTTTCTTGTTTGTTATTTTTTGGCTTTTTCTAGATCTAGTTTAGCTCCTTGTATTAGGTTTTCCATCAATGATCTCTATTTTGTATCTTTTTGTCCCTATTGGTTTAGGAACAAGGTATAGTAAGAAGTAAACATCATCTACAAAATGTAATATCATTTTGCTTAAAACTCGTTTCACCATTTGTACATTTAAATTTATTTAAATATTTACAGCCATATAAGAAGGAACTAAATGATTATTATCAATATTGTTGAATATTGAATTCAATGATATAGAAAGGTGTTTTGTCCAAGCAATGATATTGTTGGTATACATATAATGTTATATACATGATCTACATAGATATCTATAAATATATTTATAGAAACTTGAAATATGGAATGCACAAATACTGTAAAATTTGCTAATGTGTGTACGTAAATCCAGAAATGCCTCAGATATAGTTCAATGGCCTTTGAAATTAAAAATGGTGACATCTGATTATAATATAATTTTTTAATTTTAGTGTTTTTATGTCAATCTGGTCACAGAATTTCTAATTTGTGGTTATTAAAACAAATGTTGTACCAAGTTTTCTATTTCAAATGAAGACAGGAATTTGAGAGATAGTTTAAAATAACCTTTTGACATTCATTTCATATTTCAACTCTTCATATATGAACTGTTTACCTCAATGGTCATTCTCCCCTTCAACATAATCTACCTTTGAATTGAAAAATGATCTGAAAAATTTGGATATTTTGGAAGAAATGTTAGTTGTAAGATTAATGTCGCTGTATCAGAGTCTATCTAGAACAAATGTAACTGTTCTGATAATGCCATGTAGCTTTGATTCCTGTTTAATGTGCTTGTGAATACTTTTAGCCATCTGGTTATCTGCTGTTTCAAACTGGATCTTGTCCCTCCTGTGCTATTGTTTGTGTCAGAACTCATCTGAGTTCAGCTGTTTGTGTAATCCTGTGATTCTGGGAACCTGTGATCCTAAATATTGCTACATTCATTTAGTAGAACAACCCTTTTGGTTTGACACAAAGTCTTTTGGGTGTTTAGTCTCAGTTCCTTCATCACTCAAGCAGCATTATATATGGGATTTATCTCGGAGGGTGGGCATTAAGTCAAATCAGATGTTGTGTCATCACTTCTACAGACTCTTAATGTAATTTTTACATCATAAGAACATATGTTTTTTTTTCTGTTTTTAAGTTTTACACACAGTACAAATTCAGACAGAGATATGAGCCTAATTGGCCTTGTTACAATGGGAAAAGCTGGACATGTCTTATGAGATGTCTCTGTTTACATAATTTTACCAAAAACCACACCAACAGGTGTGAGGCCTGATTTGTGTTTCTTGAACATCAAAATAGGCAGTGAGGTATCTCCCAGATAAAGTCCTCACATTTCCTTTTTCTGTATTTAAATCCTAGATGTTTACTCATTAGTGTCATTAGAAGTTTGATACAGGGTATATTTTTACCTTTGTAGTGTCTTTGATTCTTCTTCTGAAGTCCAAAATGTTCAATGTTCATAGAACTGGGGCAAAGCTGTATCCTGTTCATTACTGAACCACAGTGTTGTTCCCACTCAACCCAAGTTGTATTCTGTATTATCTTTGACCTGCTGGTTATTCTAGGTGGATTTCCACACCGAATGAGATAGGTCAAGTCCTCATTCGTGTGTATAATTTTGTCCATATAGAATAGAATATCTTTATATTTCTGGCATAGTTCTGAATTCAGTGAGAGACACAGACCTGTCACAGATGCTGGATTATACATATTCAGAATGTTTTCTGTAGGTTTGATTCCCAGATGCAGAGGAGGCAAATGCCACAATCAGTGCAGTAACAATTTCTTATTCAGACCATCGACAAAGTAAAACCCAACCCACAGGCTGAGTCACATCTCAAATTCATGAGACCATGCCTACACCACTGGATTATGCATATCATGAGAAATAATATAATTTCAGTGTTGGTCACACAACATGTGTTCATATTTACAGGCTATAGAACTATATATGGTTTACAATTTTTTGAATTACTATGTTAAGCACAAACTTTTTCTTCTATCTTTGGGTCTTTAGTAATATACAGTTGGTTTTCTGGAATTTAGCCATAGACAATAACCTAGACTACTAGACATAGCTCCTCAGTTTACCTATGTAGATCCCACATACACACATCTGCCCTTACCACATCCCATGCATCTAGATACACTTCACATAGTTACCGTGCTTTTCTTCTAATAAGGAATGATAAAATGAAGCTTTTCTGTTTCTGTAGATTCATATTGTCTTGCAGATCTGTCAGTTATGACACAAATTTTGAAACCTCTATAGTGAATAATATGTGTGTTTATCATTCCTCAATTTTATTTCCATATATTTATTTAAATTTTGTAATTGAATATTTTAAATTGTTTAATAAATAACTAAAAGTATTGCTTCATAATGGGCAGAGTCAGAATTACAAGGTCTCAGCTCTTTAAAGGATTACTGACAAATAATGGTTGTTGGAGAATGGAGTGCTGTTTTTCCTCAGTCGTATAGTTAATGGTATGTTGCCAATATTTTCATCCACTCATTCAGGAAATTCTAATTAAATCTATTGGGTTGTAAAAGAAAGAAGACAAATGACTGTACTGTTAACTTGGCACAAGCTAATGTCATCAGGAAAGAAGGAGCTTCACTTGAGGAAATTCCTTCATGAGATCCATATACAATTACTTTTCTCATTTAGTGATCAGTGCAGGGAGGACCTAACCCATTGTTGGTGGTACCATTGCAGAGCTGGCAGTCCTGTGTTATATAAAAAGTATGGTGACCAAGCCATATAGAGTTTGTCAGTAAGCCTCACCCTTAAATGTCACTGCATCAACTCTTGTTTACAGGATCTCCAGTCCTGCTTGATATTCTGTGCTGATTTCCTCCAATGATTGCAATGATCTGAAAGTGTAAGCCAAATGTGCCTTTTGGTCCTTTTGTTTTATCACAGCACTAGAAACCTTGTGTATATATGTCACAAATCGAAGACCAACTCATACATCTAGCCTTATTGAACATACAATCTGCTAGATTCTTGTATTGTTCATTCATTGATAGCAGTTTTTGCAGGATCTGAACTGTGAGCTGCAGTGGGGCTATCTTAAAGAGTGGTTTGTTTCCCTGTTGAGAATTCATTTAAATACAATGTAACATTTTATTTTCAAGTGCCTCTTAGAATTTAACATGGTCAAAAACATCTTTGCAGAAAATTGCTTCAGTTGTGGTAACAGGATATGTCTGCATCATGATCCACAGGAAGAAGTGTGTATCTTTATTGTCAATGAAAATCAAAGGCAGATTAACTTGGAAACCTAAATATATTGAAAATGAATTCCCTACAGACACAGCCAGAGCAGGAATCTGGGAATCTACAACAGAAACACACAGGAAGGACACTGTCGTGGACACATGGTAAGTTTTCTTAGCTCTAGAAAGCCTGGACTCTGAGCTTAGTGCACAGCTGTCAGAACTTGAATTTTCAAATTGAACAGAGAAACCAAAGGCACAACCAGGAAATACATTAATGGAAATAATTTGATTTTTTTTTAAATTGTATGACTTCTAAGCCTCATATGTGCAGTCCTCAAGATGAGAAAAGAGTGGACACCTCACAGTGCTTTGCTCTGACTGTGGCTGATTTCTCCTTCCTATTGTTTACCTCTCAAATGCTAATGCTCATTAATTAGGCCTGACCTGATGGTTAGTATAAGAAAAAAGTCTATCTGGGGGTCCAGAATTTCCCAGAACCTGAACCTGGTGACCACAGAAAATCTTTCTGGCATTCAGATTTACTTTCTGTCTTTTTTCAAATAAAAATATTAGGTGATATATTTGTTATAAAATATGTCACTAAAAACGGTGAACTCTAAACTTTATTTTTGAGACATAATCAACTTCTAGAGTGTATAGTTTTAAAGTTAAATATCCCCCCCGCACACTGAAACACATCAGATAGAGAGAGAAAGCCCAGATACAACAATCAAATATCAAGTATTTGACATCTACATCAGCGCTGAAATGCGATCCCTTTGTACTGCGCGCCCCCTGCTGCTCATTGGTATTTGAACTGGAGGTTTGTGTAGAGGTTCACAATGAAGATATCTCACCGTGTTTCTTATACAGTAATTCGTGGCAGTGTCCTCAGTTTTTAGGTTGTTAATTTGCAGGTAGACCATTCTTTGAGAATCATCTCTGGAGATGGTGAATCTGTCTTTCACCGAATCACTATAATATATTGCATAATTATTACTTTTACTTCGTACATGAGCAATCCATTCCAGACCCTTTCCTGGAGCCTGGCGGACCCAGCATATAGCATATGTATTGAATGTGAATCCAGAGGCAGCACATGAGAGTTTCAATGACCCTTTAGGCTGCACTAATCCTCCACCGGACTCCACAAGCTGCACCTCACAATGCACACCTGCAAACAAAGAGGGCCTGGTTAAGAGATTGTCACACAAGATGACTGTCACTCCTATGACTACTCAGGCACACAGTGTTGTTTCTTATCCATAATTACCTTGAAGAAAACCAATAACGAAAACCCACTTCACCCCCAACATCATGTGCAATGATGTATTGTGAGTGCTCAACACTGAATAGGGAAGCAGGGCTTGAGTTCTCTGCCTGAACCTCAGGGTCAGGGCTGGACTGTTTTTAACGATAGGGGAAGGGCCTATTTGCATATCTTTCTGCTATATCTTTGCTCTGCTGTGTGAGCCTTAAGGACAGCAATAAATGCTGCAAATGTCTGAGGAGAAATGAGTTTAAATTACCATGATTTCATTCATTATTATTCATCATGTGTTTGGAATAATATTTCTATAGCCTTAATTTATATTTGTCATTTTTAAACCTTAATTTATTTCTTAGAAGTTTACAAGCATTGTTATTTATTCTATATGTGTGAGTGTTTCAGATTTGTTAGACCTAGAGTGACAGAATATTGAAAGCAATGTTGTAGCTGCATGGAAATAAAAATGGGTCTTCTGGAAGACCAATCAGGACACTACCCACTTAACCATCTTCCCGAGCACAATTTTTATGAATTTTTACATATACTGTCTTCTTTCTATATTACTAGATATTATACAATAAAATCATTAAAGTACATAGAATAAAAATTACAATTTGATAATTTGATGTAAATTTAGGTGAAGATCAATGAATAATGAAATACCCATCAAATTAATGTAACAACACTGAGCTACATATTTGTGATGGTGGGAGGGAGTATCATGAATAAGGCCTCGATTTTTGTTTTCATTAATGAAAAATTAAAATGTTAAAATATATGGAATAAACATTAATACTATCAGAGTTTATTATTAGAGATATAATGAGCCAGTCTATCTCACTTATTGAGTTCCATTCTTCTAAAAGTATACCCTGAATGAAATCATATTTTTATATTACGTTTTCAGATTATTCTAAGCCTAGAATAAAAGCAGACCTTGAATCTGTGACCAATCTTTCTGGCCACTGAGTCAGTTGTCTCTGTTTACCCTGCATCATTCAGGTTGTTTTAATTAGCTCAAGGGCAGACTCCAAAATCCTAACTAGAGCAATGGCCTCATCCAGCTACATGCTTGTCTAGGCCTAGTGATCTCCAGGGCAAAAGGAAGATGTCTAAATAGTGAACCAATAATGTTCATTGTATAACATTTCTACAAAGAGCAGACATATTTTACTCAAGTTAAGACATAAACAAAATAACAATTCAGAAAGATTAAAATAATGCAAAACAACAAAACCCAAACATTAGAGATAGAGGGTCAGTGAGTATAGCAATTCATTCAACTTTACTAAACCTGTGTCAATCAGCTGTGCTGCCTTCAGGACTCTCACTCCTCCGATGGAATAGACTGTGATCACACAGAATTTGTTCTAACACACAAATTTGACCACAGAAACCTCATAAAAACACAAACCAAATCATTGTAATACATACAAAATTGGCATATAAACATGGGGTAGAGCCCAAACAAAGCAATATTAGAGAGTGTAGTGGAATAGATTGATATTTCTTGTATTCTAATTACTAAATACTGGTTTCTAAAAATGTGGTTGCCCCAAAGAGCAGATTGTCACACACTCAAAGTGATGCCATGGGAGCCTTCGCTTTCATAGAATTTACCAATGGGAATCCTGTCACAATGTAGTGAACATGAGATCTATTTGATATTTAGCTCATGACATTCATCATTTTAGGGAAATGCCTGCAGAAAGAACATGGAAAATTAATATTATGTCTAGAGAGAAATATTGCTAAATCAAATCGTGAAATTACCAAGTGCCACAGGTCTCCAATCATTTGTTAATAGTCACCCATTTATTATTTAAGTCAAGTGCTCTATAGAATGAGTTGTCCTCTGAGTACCCTGTGTGTGTCTGACTGTGAAAGAGGATGCTGTGTTCATATATTGGGACACAGAATTTAGTAAATATGGAATGAAAGATTTATATGTAATTTCGTACCCTACTACAATTAACATGCACATATATTAAGATTATTAATGAATTGTGTCAGATTGATTAATCATTATTTGATCAACTTACAGGTATTATACTAATGAAACTAGAATTTTTTAAAAATTATTTTATTGGATGATCTCTATATTTACGTTTGAAATGTTATATGCTCCCCTCACCCAATCCTTCATTGGGGTTGTCATATTAAGACCAATGTGTAGCTGCAAGCATTTCCAACTGTATCGGTATTTTTATTTGACAGTTTATTTATTTACATTTCAAATGTTATCTTCTTTCCTGGTTTTGCCCTCTCCCATCCTCCTTCCCCCTTTATCTATGAGCATGCTCTCCTTCCAACTAAAACACCCTTGCATAACCTTACACTGTGGAAACAATCCCTCATGGGAACAAGAGCTTTTCCTACTATTGATGCCAAGCAATGCCATCCATCTACATATGTAGTTGGATAAATCTGTCCCTTCTTTGGTTTTTTGGTTTAGTATGTGGGAATTATGGGCTTCTGGATTTTAATTATTTTTCCAGTGGGATTGCAAATCCCTTAAGGTCCTTCAGTCTTTTCTCTGACTTTTCCATTAGAGTGCCTGTGATCAATCTGATGGTTAGATACAAGAGTCTTACTCTTTTTTCAGTAAGGCTCTGACAAAGCCTCTCAAGGGACAAATATATCAGGCTTCTGTCAACAAAAACTATCCTCAACATTAAAAGAACTTCTGGGGAATCACCATCCCTTACATCAAACTATATTACAAAGCTATCATGATAAATTTTGCATGGTATTGGTGCAGAGGAAGGCAGTTAGATCATTGGAAGAGAATTGAAGACAAAGAAATGAACACATACACCTATGATCACTTGACCTTTGATGAAGGAGCTGAAAGCATTCATTGAAAATTATGACACACTTTCAATAAATGGTGCCAGTTCAACTAGATATCAGCATGTATAAGATTGCAAATCAATCCTTTAATATCTCCTTGTACAATTCTCAAATTTAAGTGTTTCAAGAACCTCCACATAAAACCATATGACTGTAAACCATTATTTTTGTATCCATTCATCTACTGAATGACATCAGGGTTCTTTCCAACTTCTGGCTATTATAAATATGGGTGCAATGAAAATTGTGGTGCATGTTTCTTTGTTGTATGTTGGAGCTCACTGGGGTATGTGGAATGACTGAGTTTTCCAGTAGTACTATGTCCAATATTCTGAGGAATTGCTAGACTGAATTCCAGAGTGGTTGTAACAGTTTACAACCCCACCAACAGTGGAGAAGTATTCCTCTTTCTATGCATCCTCACCATCATCTGCTTTCATTTGTATTTTTGATCTTAGCTACCTTGGTTGGTGTGAGATAGAAGCTCAAGGTTATTTTGATTTGCATTTCCATAATGGCTAATGATGTCAAGCACTTCCTTAGATACTTCTCAGCCATTCGATATTCCTCAATTGAGAACTTTTTGTTTAGCTCTGTACTCCACTTTTTATTAGGTTTTCTTGACAACCTGGTGTCTAACTTCTTGATTTCTTTGTAAACCTTGGATATTAGGCATTCATCTGATGTGGGTTTGGTAAAGACCTTTTCCCAATCTGTTGGCTGCCATTTTGTTTTCTTGACAATTTCCTTAGCCTTACAGAAATTTTGCAATATCATTAAGCCCCATTTATTGATATTTGAATTTAGTGCACACACAATTGTTTTTCCATTCAGGAAAATTTCTCCTGTGACTATGTGTTCTAAGGTTTTCTCTACTTTCTTGTCTAATATTTTCAGTGTACCTGATTTAATATGGAGAACTTTGATCCACTTGCACTTGAACTTTTTACAAGGAGATAAGAAAGGGACTATTTTTATTCATCAGCATGCTGAATGCCAGTTGGACAAACACCATTGGTTGAAGAGATTGTCCTTTTTCCATTGAATGATTTCAGCTCCTTTGTCAAATATAAAGTGACCATATATGTGAGGGCTCATTTCTGGATCTTCTATTCTATTTCATTGATCCACATGCCTATATCTGTACCAATACCATGCAGTTTTTAGGACAATTGCTTTGTAATATAACTTGAGGTCAGGAATGGTACTTCCCACAAATGTTTTCTTGTAGTTGAGGATGTATTTCAGTATTCTGGGTCTTTTTTATTACAGATAAAATTGCACATTGCTCTTTCTAACTCTATGGAGATTTGGGTTGGAATTTTGATGTAGATTGCATTGAATCTCTAGAATGCTTTTGGTCAGATGGCCATTTTTACAGTGTTGATCCTTCCAATCCATGTGCATGGGAGATCTTTCCATTTTCTGATATCTTCCTTGATTTACTTCTCTGGAGATCTGAAGCTTTTTCATACATGTCCTTCACTTGCTAAGTTAGAGTCACACCACAGTTTTTCATATTGTTTGTGACTATTGTGAATGCTATCTTTTCTTTAATTTTTTTCTCTGAACATTTAGGTTGCAAAGCTTTCATATAGATATAGATATAGATATAGATAGAGATAGATAGAGATAGAGATAGAGATAGATATAGATATAGATATAGATATAGATATAGATAGATGATATAGATATAGATATAGATAGATGATATAGATATAGATATAGATATAGATATAGATATAGATATAGATATAGATATAGATATAGATATAGATAGATATAGATCTAATTTTTTGCAGATATTTACTGGATCTTTTAGTTGGCAGTCTTCATTCACATCTACATCTATTATTCTTAGGTATGTTCTTCTCATTTTGCCCTAGATTTTCTGGATGTTTTGTGTTAAGATATTTTTTATTTTTAATTTTTACATTTTCTCTGACTGTTGTATGAATGCTTTCTATGTTATTCTCTATCCCTGAGATTCTCTCTTATATCTTTTGTATTCTATTTGTTAAAGTTTTGACTTCTTTTTTGGGTTTTCTATCTCCATGTTTGTCATGCTTGTGTTTTCTTCATTGTTTCCATTTTTGATTTTAGATCCTGGATAGTTTTGTTTAATTCTTTTTTTGGTTTGCTTATGTTTTCCTGTGCTTTTACTTGTTTTTCTGTGTTTTCCTGTATTTCTTGAAGGGAGTTATATGTGCCTTTTGAGTCCCTCTATCATCAGCATGGGGTATGATTAAATCCAAATCTTGCTTTTCTGGTGTATTGGGGGTATACACTGCTTGCTGTTTTGTGGGAGCTGGGTTCTGATGCTGCCAGGTTGTCTTTCTTTCTGTCACTTAGTTTCTTGCATGTGTTTCTTGCTATCGTATCTTTGATGTTAGTTTATCATGTGTTCTCTTAATGGAGCTTGACTTTCCTGTGAGTCTGTGAGACATGGGCACCTAAGGGAGATTGGTTCTCGATGTGGGCAGTGTATGCATTTAGATTTTACTGGGCCTGTTCTAGCTCTGGGTGCAGATGGAGGCGTGAAGGGCACAGACCCATGCATTAGGGTGATACTTGCACTTTGAGAGATCCTGGAGAACTCATCTCAGAAAATCACTCAAGAGAGAATGCTTATTCACCTGTGGGCTCAGTAGTCCAGCACTCCTGCATCTCCCGAGGATACTAAATTATCTGCAGTCTGTCTGCAAGTCCTGATGTCAGAGTGCCTGGTTTAGCTTTTGCACTGGGCTGAGCAGGAGGCCAGATAAGTCTGATCCCAGACTGCAGTGTGATCCCTGTACACTGATAGTTCCTGGAGGACTCACCCTAGGTAATCAGTGAATAGAGAGAGTGGGCTCACATGTGGGATCAGTAGTGAGAGAAATTTTAACTTCACAGCTAGGTATGCAGTTCTCTGTGGCAGGTCGATAGTTCTCTTGATTTTATAGGAGCTCATTTTTCATGCAGAATGAGTGAGTTCTTTCTGCACCTGTGCTTGGTCTTTTGTCCCATATACATATTTAAGTATGGAGATGTGTGTGTATAAGTATGTAGTTGTGATTGTGTGTCTGTATGTGTGTGTATGTGTGTGTGCGTGTGTGTGTGTGTGTGTGTGTGTGTGTGTGTGTGTGTGTGTGTCAGTGTAAGAATATAATTGTTGGAAGGTGAGCAAACTGGGCCCAACTTGTCTGTGTGGAAATGTACAAATATTCTTTTGTGAATCTTATGAACTTATATGAGTTTATGCATATTTGCACATGTAAATATTTTTTTTTCTGCAAGTGTTTTTCTCCTCTTTTGGTTTAATAGAAGTTTACTGCTCCAAACTTCCCCCTTGCCAGAAAAGCAAGAAACATAAAGTCTACCAGATCTTGCTGAAATAGTAAAAAGGCTATTTACTTAATACTTTGCTGTTTTCAGATGGTGTACTCAGTGGGAGAAACTGCACTTTCTTGCCTCAGAGGAACACAGAAGGCAGCACAGCTACAGTCGCACAGCAACTTAGACTTAGAGAGTAAACTTCTTATTATGCAGCAACCCTAAGTATCTCATAAGACATAGTCTTACCCCTATATCTTGTAAGACCAAGTCTTAACCTCCCAAGATGCTCTTTTCCTCAGCTGCCTCAAGAAGAATGGGCAAGTAATAGGAAACCTCACACTGGGTCTGACTTCCAGCAGCTTTGTCCCTATGAATTTCTTTATTAATTTAATATCCCATCTTGTATCCCCCCTCCTTGTATACAGTACCTCCTTTTTTTCCCTCTGACCTGGTGAGGGTCCCATTTGATATCACTCAACCCTGGTCATCAATTGTTTGCAGGGTTAGGAGTATCCTCTCCCACTCTACCAGACTCAGGATCCCAGTTAGAGAAATGCAGTCCACAGAGAACAAATTTAATGACAATACCAGCTCCAGTGGTTGGGCGACTCATATGAACACAGCTACACATCTGCTAAATATGCGATAAAGGATTTGGTTCAGCCCATGCATTCTCTTTGGTCGGTGGCTCAATCTCCAAGAGTCCCTGTAATTATGGAGTGATTCTCATGACAGATCTCTCATATGCAGAGCTTTCAACTGCTTTGTTCTTTTAATTTTCTCTAATCAAAGTTGTCATTAATTATGCATTTTTATTAATACAGACCTATGTGAGCACTAAGCTCATTTTTTTTTCAGTTCTTATGGTTCAGTCAGGTCCTGGATCTGCTGTAGCATTTCAGTTACTTATCTGATCTTTTTCAGTGCTGTGAATAGTTACTGTGTAAATATTTATACACTGTGTGTTATACAATGTAGGGTGAGTGATTTACCTTCTAAACATTGGTTTTCTGTCCCAAGTATAGCCTGATGAAGACAAGAAATAACCTATTGTTTCTTGTCATTACCTTTTTAGAAATAGAAACTCCTGGATCCAACTGACACCAAGGAGGAATCTAGCTTTGAGAGGAACATCACCATAATATTGGCACAACTTAATTTTGCTGAAGCATAAATCATTATGTGCAGGTAAACTAGAGCCATTTCTGTCTTGAGTGGAACTCTGTTAACAATGAAGTTACAGAGATGTTATTTCTAAAAGCAAACTGTGCAATTTCAGTTTAAACCATGACAAATCTATTTTCAGGGAGACCTCGGGAACAGTAGATGGCACAGTGAGGCCAATAATAACCACTGTGATGAGGTGGGTGTGGAGTGGATTCTGTGTCCTATGTGATTTTCTCTCTTTAGTGTATTAACTGATCTGCCCTGCTATGATTGGCATTTGATGCCTCCCTGATCAAACCCTGCAAAGATTTTTTGCTGGCCAGTCCTCAGATTTATGTTTACTTGTTTTTATTTGTATTTTATAATTTTTAATACAAGTGATACAATTTATTCAAGTAACTGATTTCCCCAACTGAACTATTTCCAGATTTTCCTACAACTATTCACGTTAATTCTTTTCTAAAAAAGAAAAGAAAAAAAAAATTGAAAACAAGGCACACACACACAAACACACACATATACACACAAACACACACACACACAACCCCCCCCACAGAGAGAGAAAGATAGGGTGAGAGAGATAGAGAGAGATAAACCAGTAAAATCACAACTCTGGAGCCATGATACATAGGGAAAAGGTGAATGAGACAAAGTGAAATTAATAAGGAAATATTAGAAAAACAGTCTGTGAAAATACAATTGAGGTCATCTTTTTGTCTATAAACTGCCAAGCATTTCTTCCATGATGAACTGTGCTTAAGAGTCCCTGTGAGATTCCAATGGAGAAAACTAATTACTCATTTATCTGCAAATGTCAATCAGGATTCCTGTTGGTTATTGCTGACAGCCTGTGTCAATTTTCTTCTCCCAACTTGGGATTTATCCGGTTTCAGTTGGTTAGGGCTCTGTGCCCACAGCCACAGTATCTGTGACTCTGTATGTGCATCAGTCCGGTTATATCTGAAATACGCTCTTTTCTTAGAGTCATGCAACTGCTCTGACTCTTATAATTGCTCAATTTTAAAATGTTTTACTCTCAAATTTTAATCTCTACATTACTATGTTATCAGTGTAAATGCCTTATACTGTAATGACCCAATTCTAGTCCCTAGGCTTCTACGATTAAATACACCAAACAAAATATTCAAATCTTGGAAAACTTATGAATGAGAACATGAAGCACAGTTCCATACAGACACTTGTAGATCAAATTAATGTTTTTTCCCCTGAGTAACAGTCATATATATATATATATGACTATATTTTTATTTGTGGCATATTGGAAATCTACTCTGATTCCTCCCTTTATATGCTGAGGAAAGACCATAAATTAAATGTCATTATTAATATGAATATACAAGTATTTCTATAGTAAAACATAGAATCATTTGTGTACATGTTTGAGAGGGTTATTTTTGGGAAACTACATAATTTTAACTGTTGTTTTTGGTCAGTTTTCATAGAAAAGTCTTCAACCCATTGAAATTAGGTTACAGACCAACTTTAGAAATGGTATAGGCCTTAGTAAACCTCATTCATATTGCTGTCAAACTGCTTCATGGAATAGGATTTGGTCCTGAACTTCCTACTCACTTACCCATGAGCCTTTTCAGGCTTTCCTCTCTAGTTCTTCTGCTTCTGGACTAGGTTCTTATCTAAGAAGTGCCCTGCTCATGAATATGCATCTTACCTGTGTCTGTGGCAATAAAAAAAGGGATGTCCACACCCTGAAAAAAAACCAATTATCACTGTCTCCTCTACAGTCCTTTACACACTGACTCTAACCACGGAATGTTGCTGGGTCTTTCTCTTCTTCCTGTCAGTAACTGCAGGTAAGCATCTCAACATTTTCACATCTGAAGAGGAGACAGGGCATGAGGTGAAAATGACATCCACCCTGCCTTTCTCTACATAGGTGTCCATGACCAGGTTCTGCTTCAACAGCCTGGAGCTGTTCTTCAGAGTCCTGGAGCTTCAGTGAAGGTATCCTGCAAGGCTTCTTGTTACACTTTAACCAGCTACTGGATAAATTGGGTAAAGCAGAGTCCTGGACAGGTCACTGAGTAGATTGGTCATATTTATCCTGGACATGGTTTTGCTCACTGTAATAAGAAGTTCAAGAGCAAGGCCACACTGACTGTAGACATATCCACCAGCACAGCCTACATGCAACCCAGCAGCTTGACATCCAAGAACTCTGCAGTCTATTACTGTGTAAGACACAGTGTTGTAATCACATCCTGAGTGTGTCAGAAAACATGGAGGAGCAGAAATCTGCCCTGAGACTGAGATGACAGAAATACTAAACTTTAGTCTTACTCAGAAATAGTAATTTTAAATGTCCATTGTTGGCCTCTTCCTCACAGTCCTATAGAGCCTTTGTCAAGTTTGTAAAATGGACATATATGGATAAAGTAAAGGTATTTGTATAAACCTAAAGTTCTTCATACCTTGTGAATCCCTTCACCAGTAAAAACCTCCGTTTACATTGTTCTTATGCAACAAAACAGTAAAAAGGAAAACATATGGTTATATATGATTAAAATATCACTGGATCATCAGTGATCAGAGATTTTTTTTTTAATTGTTGGGAATAATGTATAATTTGAATTTGACATATAAAATGCAAATCACCAACATGCTGGCAAACAAACACTCCTTCAGAGTCTTAATTAGTGATCTCTAGTGTGTTGTTGCATCTTCTTGCATGATCTGTGGGAATTTCCAGACTTTCAGCATGTGAGAAGAAACAGGTTTAGGCTGGGAGAAGATTAAGGTGCTGTTTGTGTGGTGACATTTATAATCAGAATATATTGCAGAAATAAATGTCCTTTATTAGGAGTAGAAAAGAGAACATTAAAAATTTAATAAGTAAACAAATTTTTGATAATATCTCTTTTGTGTACATATGCTCAAGTACCCATACTTTTGGTCCTGTGTCTTTGTTTAAATTCTTCAAAGTGTAATCATAAGCCCGGTCTGGAATCATTTGAAGATAAAGGATATGTCATATGCATTATTATAAGGTTTAGTAAAATACATAAGTAAAACATTTTGGTTTTAACCTCTCTCAGTCCCCTTTTTCTCTTCTTATCTCTCCCTATCTCCTGGACTTTCTTGCAGTGAAAGTTTCCATGGTTATCTCTTATTTCACAGAGTAGTTTCTACTAGGATGTCTTTAGTTTCTTGAGTGCCTCTCTGCAGGTGTCATAGAAGGAAACACACAATGTCAAGACGTAATAATGAGGATGTGCTGAAGATTGACTTTATTAGTCTGGATTGGACTTTGGGAAGTCTAAGAACAGGCAGTTTATTGTATGTATATTTCAACACCATCATTTTTGGGAAAGGGTCACCAGGCAACAGCAATTACCATAAAAATTTCAGATCACATTGAACAATATAGCTTAAGGTATGACTATATAGATCCAATTTTGTGAATTTCTGTGACAATGAGATCAGGGCTGTTTCTTTGTTTTTCTTTTTGCTAAAGTCGAGATTCTAATGTGTTCTCCTAGCAACAGTACATATGTCAGCAGGACATATAATTTATGTGACACTTCCCATAAGGATGGATAATATTCTAATGATGGAAGAGTCTGGGGCCATCATTCAGGATAATTAGGGTGTGATTTGTCCATAATTCCCCAGATTATTCTGCAGATCACTAGGTTATTAAGAATCTCGACCCATAGCTTTCTGCAGAGTGCAGGTATTTGGTTTTATCTTCTTCCCCAAGGAGCCATCCCTGTGTGACTCTAATTTCTGGTTCTTTTAGTGCTTCTCTCTGAATACAAAGCCTTTATGTATTTTACAATCTTTATGTCAATGACATCAATAATATTGATAATATTTTTTGCCATGTTTCAGTGAAAGATAGAAACATCTTAATAAATTAGTTCTGTAGGACCTGAGGGACAGTGCAGAGAGTGGATTTTTCCTGACTATCTCTGTAGAACTTGTGTTTTTTTAGTTACCGCATTTAAAGATTAGAAACCATCTTATATTTTACTAAGGCCTTATTTTGAAGTACTTAAAATTGAAGCATATTGTTTATGTTAGTTCACAAAAATTATGTCATTCTCCTGTAGTTGCAACAGAAACATAAATGACAATTATTTGAAGGTCACCTTAGTAATCATGAAGACAGTTAATATTGGAAAATTAGAAATATCTTATAATTCCAGCCAAGTAAGTGTAAGACCTTTAGGACAAAATCATCTAGAAAAAAATTAAGAAGTTATCACAAGATGTAAATATCTGCCATTCTTCTGGACTAATAAGGTTAACACAGTAAAAATAATCTTCCTATAAAAGGAAAAAAAGAAGAAATGCATCTTAAACAAATGTACTGGTCTAAGTAAATGTATATATACATCATGAACAGATTACCAATAACACCAGGGCCAAAAGCCACAATCAATAAATGGAACTTAGTGAAGCTGAGAATGTTCTGTAGAGCAAAGAACACTATCAATAGGATAAACCTGTAGCTTAGGGAATGGTAAAATATATTTAACAACTCTACATGTAACAGAAGGATGATATATTTGTTTACTAGATGTAAACAAAAAATCCATTTAAAATTGGGTTGTAGGTCTAAATACAATTCATATTTTTAAATGCTGCTAATCCTGGATCCAATTTATTTATGATTTCCACACATTTGAAATGTACCTTTTAACCCTAATGCCTATGAATGTATTTAATAGGGATTCTGAAGAGAGGAAGACAGACACTTCTGAAAAACCTGTCAGATTTTAACTAGCAACCAGCAGAATAAAAGACTTTTCCCTCAGGTAACATACTGGCCTAGGTCCCAAGACACACACATGTCACACACTCCCAAATCCCAGCAAACCTTCTGCAGGGTCCAAATTCATGATAATATGTTTTCTATGCTCTAAAGATAAGTGACAATAATTAGGTAGAATACATTGTGATTTAACATCTATGAAGTAATGAAGAAAATCCCAAATGCTACCAGTATCTTCTGTGAACTGTGCCTTTTTCAAGGATGTACAGTTTCTGACAGAACTGGTTAAACAAACAATATTTCTCCACTCTTATACTTGTCACAAATAGAGGGCAGTACAGGATGAAAGCACTGGCTATTAACTAAGCAGTAACCAGAATAATGTGAGCCAAGAAACTGACAGATGAGTAAAGACAATGAAAGATCAAGCTCTTCTGTATGACAATAGTCTTTGCAATGGACAGCATTCAGAAGACTCTGTTACACTCATATGACACTGCTACACTTTACAAGAAATCTACAGTATCTGAACATATTTGTTTGTGTGTGTTTATGTGTATAAAAGAAAATAAGTTTGACCAGGCTCACATAGGAAGTAATCTCTGGGATAATGCACAGAGCAATACAAAGACAGAAACATCAAAGCTTTGGGCTTTTTATGTGTCCTACATCCAAACACCAAAGAAAATGTTCCCTGGATAAAGGAGCAGAGTCATAAAACTTCATGTTAGACAAATGGCCTTTCTCAGTCTTGGTCCTTTTATATAGCATTATAAGTAATTTTGAGGACTCTGGTCTTTAGTTAGCTACTCTTTATGGGGATGAGAGCTGTAAGAGCTGTATTCCTTTGTGGGCACAGTGCATCCTAACATAAATTGGTTCTTCTTGATTTTAAAACATAAGTACACCATCAAAGTAGCACCCAGTGAGAGAAGGCAAATATCCTCTGGCTCCACAATACCTCCATTAAAACGACAAAGGGTTGTAAACTGGTACAACCACTCTAAAAATGAGCCTGGCAGTTCTTCAGAAAAAGTACTGAAGGCACTAAAGAGGTTGTCATCCCCACAGTAAGAAGAGTATCAGTCCACCAGATCTTCTAGAGCTCCCAGAGACTAAATGCCCAACCAAACAGTACACATGTAGGGACCCATGGTTCCAGCTACATATGTAGCAAAGAATGACCTTATTAGGCATCAAAGAGAGGAGAGGTCCTCAGCCTGGTGAAGGCTCAGTACTCGAGTGTAGGGAAATACCAGGTTTGGGAGATAAAATTAAGTGGGTGGGTGGGGAAACATTCATATATAGGCAGTGGGAGGAGTAATTGGATAGAGAGATTTCAGAGGGGAAACCAGGAAAAGGGATAAGATTTTTAAGATGTCAGAAAATGAGTTGTGTGTTTAGATCTATAAAATTGTAGGATGTTTGCTGTCTCTACCAAAGATCTCAGAGCTAAGATTTCACTGCTATGTAGGCCTCAGCTTCTACATTAGAAAATTAAAAATAATTGCAATGATCACATTCAGTACAGAGATGCTCATGTGGAAGCTGCCAATTACTAAACCAGCACTCTCAAATGGAGGATTGGTTTAGAAGTTCTCATGGATAATCTCAAAAATTTCAGGCTATTTCTGAGAACATTGGATGCTCTCCACCAACTTATTGCAACAACATATTTTTTTAATTTAACTGGATATATTATTTATTACATTTAAATGTTGTCCCCTTTTCCAGTTTTCCCAACCCCAGAATCACCCCATCCACCCTGACACTGTGAGAATACTCCCATTCACTCCTACTCCCTCCTACCTTCCCGCCCTGTCATTCCCTGTACTCAAAATTGAGCCTGCACAGGACCAATGGCCTCTCCTCCTGTAAATGCCAAATATGACCATCCTCTGCTACATTTGCAGCTGCAACTAAGGGTCCATCCATGATAACACCACATTGTTAAATAAAATGCCTCTCCATATTTCAGTGAATGCTAGAATTTGACTGTGGAGAGCAGGTGTGGTGGCAGTCTCAAGATAATGATTGGGATTCCAGCCTGGTATTATGAATAGCACCTGACATTCTCCTGCCCCTGAGATTAGCCACTCCCACCATGCAAGCTTCTCATGTGCACCCATGACTTGAGATCAAGACAATAGGACCATGCTTAGAGTCCGGAAAAATGAAAAAGAGAGTCGAAAAGGAGAACAAAAAGAGAAACCAAAAGAGAAACTAGAGAGAGACAGAAAGAGAGACAGAGAGGGGACACAAAGATTTGCATGAGCATGCTGTAAGGTTCCCGAATAAACTGTTTTGAGAAGAACACTGTACTGTCCCTCCTTTTCTGCTGGTCAGAGAAGGCAGTGACATTTGAAACTCTGTCCAAATGAAAGCTCAAATACTCCTATTGGTGTTCATAGAACTCTATGTATTTTGTATGTTATCAAAGTTGTAAATTAGTAATCACTGAGCTATAACCTGGGTACATACAATACTTACTTTCCTATGGGTTATGTTGGTGCAGCAGAGACACAAATGATATTGTGTTAATCATTAATTTGTTGATGAAATTTACGACCTGTAACACAGAAGTCATGGCTGATGGATGGAGATTTATTCCCTAAGGAATAAAGATTTCAAGAGACAAATCGCTGGATGAATAGGCAAGACTTCTGGGTCAGAATGTGGAAGAAGGGAGGCAAATGAAACGAGAATTCTTTTGGGGTAGCATAGAGCATATAGGTACAATGTAGGTAGCCTGAGGCTGTTGGTTTATGTGGTGGATCCCCCAGGATCAGCCACTGGAGGATTTTTAACATAGATTAGTTTACAAAATTAGGATGCTTGATTCTGTGCCCAGTAATCACCTGTTGATTCTAAACTAAGATTTTGAGGTATTTTTTTTTTTACACATAATAACTTAACTGGGTTCCAGAAAAAGGAAAGGCTGCAGAGTGTGGTGAGCAAGAGTGCATCTCAGCCAGCCATGGGAATTGGGAAGCATGGGGCTGGTGTGGCAGCTGCCAGCACTTGAACTTATGCGGATGGCTGGAGAGAGCAACTTCAGACCTCTGGGGAGATAAATCTAGCTAGAGATGCATTTGTTTATAAGTTGCCAAGAATCTGAAATTGGATAGAGTATATTTTTTATTGGAAAAACAAATGTTAGTGCTCTTTTTTTATCAGATTTATTTATTCATTATATACACTGTAGCTTTCTTCAGACACAGCAGAAGAGGGGATCAGATCTCAATACAGATGGTCTTGAATTACAATGTGGTTCCTGCAATTTGAACTCAGGACCTCTGGAGGAGCAGTCAGTGCTCTTCACCACTGAGCCATCTCTCCAGACGAAGCTATGATTCTAATGAAGCATTATATTAAATATATAATTTTATTACATAGCCATAAACACATTTACATGTCTATGTCAATCCACCATTATTGGAACTATTTCTAGCAACAGATTGGAAGCAAGAGGGAAAAGTGAACAATTTATGGAGAGTGTGAGATATTAGCACATTAGGTTTGTCGTCATCAAGCCATCCCATCAGGACTGAGAGATCATTGGTCAAATGGAATTATTGTAAGAACCATTTTATATGTATGACTCCAAATAAACAGCCCCATCCAGAAACAATAGTGCTGATTTATGTAAGAACTTGCATAGACTGTGGGAACAAGCTTGGGGATTATATAGACTCAAGCCAGTGAGACTCTCTGCAGAGAAGGGGAAGTGGACATGTGTTCCCATCATTAGCCAATAATCTATCTGCAACTCATATTCACTTGCAAAAATCATTTAGTCATTTTCAATGCAGGCTGATTCTCTTCACACACACTTAAATGTTGGCCTTATGTCCAGGAGATGGATAAACAAAACTAACATGATGGTGTATTTTCAGAGTGTTTGTCTTATATGATTTGTTTAGACAGTTTTTATCATATAAGTATTTCTTTGAATGTTTGGTGTTCTTTTGAGAGAGAGAGAGAGGGAGAGACAGAGAGGGAGGGTGGGGGAGAGGGAAGAGGGGAAGAAAGAGAGGGAGGGATGAATGGAGAGAGAGAGAGAGAGAGAGAGAGAGAGAGAGAGAGAGAGAGAGAGAGAGAGAGAGAGAGAGAGAGAGAGCTGATAATAAATGGGATTGGTAGTAAAAGAAAAAAAAACTTAGGAGAAGTTGGGAGAGAGAAAAGGTGTGATTTGAGCCTATTGTTTAAAACATACTTTTCAATATTAAAGATAAATTAAAGAAACCAACTGTGAAAATTGCTCCAAATTATTCATTATATTTGGTCAATGATCAAATGACCATAGGTTAATGTGTTCATTTCTGGGTCTTCCAATGGTCTACCTTCCTGTTCCTGTACCAATATAATTCATTACAATTTTTCTGTAATAGAGCTTCAGGTCAAGTATGGTGATTTTCCTGGATGTTTTATTTAATTATTTATTATTGTTGAGAATGGTTTTTGCTATCCTGGGTTTTTTTTTTTTTTATCATTATTCCAAATGGACTTACAAATTGCTCTTTCTAACTCTATAAAGAACTGAGTTGAAATTTTGATGGGGATTGCGTTGGATTTGTAGATTGCTTTTGGCAAGATGGCCATTGTGACTATATTAATCCTTCCAAATAATGAGCTTAGGAGAACTTTCTACCTTCTGAGATCTTCCTTAATTTCTTTCTTCATAGACTTTAAATTTGTTTTATACAGATATTTCACTTGCTTGTTTAGAGTAACACCAAGATATTTTATATTATTCAGGGCTATTGTGAAGGGCATAATGCTTCAAATTTCTTTTTCATTCTGCTCATATGAGTACATAGAAAGTACTGATTTGTTTGAGTTAATTTTATATCCAGATACTTTGCTGAAGTTGTTTATCACATTTAAGAGTTCTCTGGTGGAATTTATGGGGTCACTTAAGTATACTGTCATTGGGCCCCTTAACACCTGGAAAAACCAAGATCCAGGGACACAGGCATAGTGACAATGAGGTTTGAGTAAGCAAAACACAGAGAGGGCTAGGCAGAGCATGTAGATAATGCAGTTCTCTGGTTCAACAAAGCTGAACCTCTGGAGTAGGATATCAGGATCCCCACCCAAAATGTCCTGGCTGAAAGTCTAGACACACAGGAACCCAGTAAGGCACAGACCCTTGTCAGTGTGCGTCAGAGTTTGCCCAGGTAAAGCAGTGTTTCAAGTTCAACTCTATAGACCCTCTTACACCTGGACCAGAGGGGAGCCTGACACATAGGCCCAGAGAGAGCACATCAGGAGTCCTGAAAGAGCAGAAAGTAACATGTTATCAGAAAAAGGGTCTGTTCTGGCCTAGAAAAAGAGCCAAATCCCTACCAGTATTACTCAGGACCTGTGGGCATAGGGATGAGTTATCAGAACAGCCTCACAAGAGCTCCCGCATCTGAGCCCACAAAGAGAGAGCTGAGTCTTTGCTACCAGAATTCACTGCTTGCCCAACAACAACTGAACACTCAGAAGTGGTTTTGTTCCTGAACCCCCAAGCCCTCAGGACCACAGGTGAAATGGGTACCAATCACCAACAACAAAACCACGTATAGGTATAGTTACAGACAGCAAGATGGCAAGAGGAAAAAAAAAAAAAAAAAAAAAAACAATGTAAGCAGTGGAAACCAAGACAAGCTGGCAGCATCAGAACCAAGATCTCCCATCACAGCAAACAGCAGAATTTCAAATACTCCAGAAAAAGAAATCTCAGACCGAAATCATACCTCAAGATGATGATATAAATCTTGGAGAAGAGCTTGAAAAACTCACTTAAACAAGTACAACAATAAACAGAAGCTTTTAAAGAAGAAACATGAAAAATATTCAAAGAAATCGAAGAACTTACACAATGGAGTAATACTCAGCTATCAGAAACAATGATTGTATGAAATTCTTAAGAAAATGGATGCATCTAGAGAATATCTTTCTGAGTGAGATAACTCAGTCACAAAAGAAAAGACATGATATGCAGTCACTGATAATTGGATACTTACACCAGAAATCTCTGAACACCCCAGAAACAACTTACAGATTATATGAAGTTCAATAAAATGAAGAAAAGAAAATGAAAAAACTATTATGCTTAATCTTTACACACCAAAAATTTTTGACCAATTCCTGGTTACATCTTGTTTTACATTTACTTTTGCTCATTGTAACTAGTAAGATCTTAATGCATACTATCATATCTTTAAAAAAAAGAAAAAAAAAACAAGTACTGACAAAAATGTATTCATATACTTTTATAAAAAAATACTTAAAATCTGTACATTTATCTTTGTTTTCTAAAGTAAATTTGTTCAATTAAAGAAAAGAAAATAAATAGGGCTGCTAAAAATAAAAAAATATGAAATGAATTTGTGGAGAGCACCAATAGACTTCAGAAAACCCTGAATTATTTGGAAGTATCTATGCACACACTTTAATTAATGATTTAATTAGAACATAGTTTTCCTGTAATTCCCATCTTTACATTCAACCGTTTAATGAAGGTGAACATTTCAATAATTGGGAATATCTGCTTGTTGGAATTTGAAGCCTAAGACTGAAAAGAAACATAGCTCTAAACTACTTGGTATAGGCACCAAACACCTTGCAGCTTTATCAAACAAAAAACAACAGAAACATTTATGAACATCTAGGATGAATAACAGGAATAAAAAAGATCTTAACCTAAGAACAAACAGGAAACCACAGGGGCCATCAGGAAAAATGTGGCCATTACCTCATATAATATAATAGGAACAGAGCAGAGAACCAGCCTGAAGTACTGTACAGCTGAAAACTGGGGCTGTGTCAATGTGTGACCCGAGCACAGTAGTAGGTTGCAGTATCTGCAGTGTCCACATTGCTGATCTGGAGGAATGCTTGATTGTTGGAGGTGTCTTTGGAGACTTTGAGCCGGTTCTTCAGGGATGGGTTGTAGTACTTACCATGATCCCACCAAATGTTTGCCAGCCACTCCAGACTGTTTACTGAAGTCTGATGGATCCAGCAACATCTCCACCAGAAGTGCTCAGTGAAAACCCAGAGAAAGTGCAAGTCAGACTGAGGGTCTGAGAGGGCTGCAATATCCCAGGGCCAGACTCTTTCAGAGTAACCTGGGACAGGACATCTGTGGAGAAAAAAAAGAAGAAGGTAAGGTTGGAACATGTGAGGATTAAAAAATTCATCCCTTAGGAAGCCTTGGCACTCAAATGCAGGGACAATCAGCAGCAGGAATGAGCAAGAAAGGCTGTTCATGGCTGCACACCAGTGAGTACACAGGCACAGCTTCGACTTTTCAATCCAAGGTTGGGTGGATCCAGAAGACATTTGCATTTCCTCACCAAGTGCTGACTCTGATGGTTTACTTAAGTTTTAGGACTCAAGAGGTATCAGTCTATGATGGAAGATTCAGAAGTCCTCATGAGAGTTCATTTTGCTTTTCATACAAAGTAGGTAACGCACAAGACCAGGTTCCCCAGTACACAAAACTTCTGCTGAGTTAAGGTGCAGTAGGGTTTAGAGTGACCCTATCCCTAGAATGAAAGGTCCTGACACTCTTCACTCATCTGGGAATCATTTCTCTGATTTATTGAGGACAGATGAAGAGCTCAAAGGGGAGATTTTACTCTTATCTTGATGACACTGTTTCTAGGGACTATGTGAGTCTTATCACTATATATTTTCCACACAATGGTACAGTAATTGTAGACTTCTTGCATAGTGTAAGAGTATAGAACATAGGTTGGGTGCAAATATCTTCATCTGACTCTTTCAGGTTTTTGTTGGGTCTTTCCCAACCCCTATGGTTGAATTATGGAACAGCTGAATAGATGGGAGAACCTGTAAGAGGACCAGCAGTTTCAATTAACCTGAACCCGCAAGATTTCTCAGACCCTACATAATCAACCATGCGGCATACACCAGCTGATAAGAGTCTCCAAACCCATATACAGCAGAGGACTACCTGATCAGGATTCAGTCAGAGAAGATGCTCCTAACCTCAAAAATACTAGGCCCTAGGAATTTTAGAGGTTAGTGGTTGGGTGAGTTGGGGGAGGGCAGGATATATGGGATGTTCAGCAGTCGAAAGTTGGACCTGGAAAAGAATGAAATCTGAAGTGTAAACTAATTAATTAATAAAATAAGTACATGACATCCCAAGACTGGCAATTATGAAACTTTAATTCCTTTAAATACAGTGATTTCATTGCCATTACTTAAGTGTCAAGTTCCTGGCTCACATATTTTAGATTGCTATTTATTCAACAATCAGTAGCATCATATTTATACTGGCCTGTATTGGTGACAACTTTAAAATCAACAGCAGAAAACATAAACTCTAAGCAGGGAGAAGTTTACTCAATTCTCTCAGATGCTGGTGATCTTGGAAGAAGGCACAGTAGACAGAGGGTGCTGAAAGGCACAGCTCACAAGGTTAGGGCATTTTCTTCACTGCCTTCAAAAATGTTAAAACGCAGTGTATTATTTGTTGTTATCACTGTCGATGATTTAGAACTTAGAGAGTATATATTTTCCTAAGATGATCAATGTATGCAGTGGCTTCTTGGCGTTAACATTATATGGAAAAATAAACTTGAGTATATGACAGATTTCATTAAAGAAATTGACACTCAAACCAATCAAGTCACAATTTTGAATAAAATATCTTTACATTTTCAAATGTTTAAAAGATAAAAATTTCAAGGTATATCCCAAATCATAAAATAAGATTTTAGCACAAAGTTATATCAACAGGAAAACCAGCAAACAATCTCAGAATGCTTGGTACCATTTGAGGCCCTGAACCCTCATGGTAGAATCAGCAATAAGACCTGCACTTACACTTTGGTTTCATTCCCAGGCAGTTGTCTATGATAAAATGACTTTTTATCTAAGAGTAAATAATATATCTTGAAAGAGAAGAATTTCTGACATTGTCACCTTGAGACTCAAAGATTACCATGTACTTCCTCGTGTGGTAGGAGGAAGGGTCCACAAGAAGGCAAAGATCCAGGGATGAGTAACTCAGAGGATAAGTTGCCAGGTTTGGATGAAGGAGCCAGAGGGCTAGAAATACAAATGCTGATTCCTGAATATATTGAAAACTCAGACCAAAGACTATTCAGAAGAGAGGATATCATATCTAACCAGGAACACAGACATGGAATTTCAGCTGCTTTGTTCATTGAGGACATACAATTGTGATATGAGTTGCAATGGAGAAAGATATTTTTTTCTGAGTTTTCAGATACACTTAAATTCCTGGTCCATGTCCGTAATTATACAGGCAGAGAGATGTGGAGAACATGGAACAAAAATTAAAATACACAAATATGATCAATAAAACTTTATACAAATTGAAAATACAAAGCACTCTGAGAATTAGGCTCAAATGATAGAAGATATTGCTATAAATGTGTATTCATTCACTTAGATTACTTCACTGACGTACTTTACAGCTTTCAAAATTCCCATATTCACATATACTTGGTGAGTGATTCTATTTCCATCTAAACTAGAGTGGTTATGTATTTCTAATCAGAGCCATAAGCATTACTGGGTCTCCATGTTCATCACAAGGAAATTTGAGGAGAAAATCACTGCAGACTGAACATGTATTAGCTAATGTGGAACAACCAATGCATCCTTCAGAAACCCTCAAGCACTTTGATTGCTAAGGAGGGTACTATCATGGTATTCATTTGAGAAGGGACATTGTATGTTGATGGTGTGTGTAATAGGATTCCAGATAGGCACAGAGTAGAGTAACAACCAGACATTTTTTTCAAGATGGCATATAAAGTTTACTACAGGAGACAGGATACAAACTTATGAGGAGCTATTGGCATCTAGCAAGGGGAAAGAAAGTGAAAATCTTAACAGAAATTATTAGGAATCTGAGGTATATCCCCAGTAGGCTGAGATTCTAAAAGACTAACAGTGGACAACTGTTTCTTGACTAGCTAATAAAACATTCGAAGAGCAAGTCTGAAAATTGGGATGGATACATTACACAAACCTGGGACATGAAATCAAACTGAAGGACTCACATTTCTTAAACACAAGACAGAAGAGTGAAGAAGCTGTTGCCAGGAGTGCTGTGAATAGTTAAAGGTTGCCATGGCATTCAGATGTTGTAAGGAACATTATCTATATTTGTGTGTAATTGTCATTAGTGTGTATAGAACTCACTTCCTCACTACCTTCAGAGTCTTTTTTTGCCAAGTCCCCACGCAACATAAACATATATTAGGGCTTAATATTACTGGTTTAATAATATTTTAGAGGAAAATATGCAGAAAAGTGAGTGAAGAAATAAATATATAAAAAAGAACATACTTTGAAATTACAACCAGCTCCTCCCTCACTCCTCACATGAGCTGTGGTGAAACATGGCAGTGGGACCAGGTCTCCTACTCTTTTCCAGCAGATATACATTGGATAAACATTGTGTATGGAAAATCAAAAGCCATGTTTCCAAGTCATGATCAATCATATTTTCTGGCTGAGAAAATTGCTCCTGCCAGGGGAAAGAAGTTACACAGAGATTTACAGATGAAGCGGACAGTGATGGTGATGACTGAATATTGCACATATCATGTTTGAAATTTTCTATCAATTTTTCATTTGCATGTGTAATTTGTTTTTCTCCTCCCTTTAAGGTTAACATGTAATGAATAGAACATATATGAAATTAATTAACAAAGAACTTTTACTGTCCTATATTTTTATTCTTGTCACAGTTTGTTCTCTGAAGTAGTATGATGTTAGGAAAGGAAACCTCAGAAGCTACTGGGACTGCCTCACTCTCCAGATGTTTTTCTGCTCCTGTTATTGTTTCTCTTCTGGTGAAAGTTGGATTTACGTTGCCCCCTGCTGTTCCTGAGTATCCTCAAAGGAATTATTTCTGAGCTCACTGCATCTCCTGCACATTACAAAGCTCTGTCTTAGGAAAAGACATTTACCCACCCCATATCAGATAGAGGCCCAATATCCAAGATATACAAAGAACTCAAGAAGCTAAACTGGAGAAAATCAAACAACCCTATTAAAAAATGGTGTACAGAACTAAACAGAGAGTTCTAAATTGAGGAATATGGAATGGCTGAGAAGCATCTAAGGAAGTGCTTGACATAATTAGCCTTCAGGGAAATACAAATCAAAATAATCCTGAGATTCCACCTCACACTAGTCAGAATGGCTAAGATCAAAAACTCAGATGACAGCAGATACTGGCGAGGATGCAGAGAACGAGCAAGACTTCTCCACTGTTGGTGGGGTTGTAAACTGGAACAACCACTCCAGAAATCAGTCTGTCGATTCCTCAAAAAATTGGACATAGTACTACCTGAATATCCAGCTATTCCACTTCTGGGCATATACCCAAGAAAATCTCTAACATGCAGCAAAGGCACATTCACCACAATGTTCAGAACAGCCCAATTTATAATAACCAGAAGCTGGAAAGATGTCCTTCAATAGATGAATAGATACAAAACTTGTGGTATATTTATACAATGGAGTACTATTCAGCTATCAGAAACAATGACTTTATGAAATTTTTAAGAAAATGGATCCATCTAGAGAATATGATCCTGATTGATATAATCCAGTCACAAAGAAACAGACATAATATGCAGTCACTGATAATTGGATACTAACTCCAGAAAGTTCAAAGCACACCAGAAACAACTTACAAACTATATTAAGTTGAAAAAAAAAAAGAAAATGAAAAATCATTATGCTTAATCTTTACACAGAAGGAAACCTTTGACTAATTTCCGGTTACTTTTTGTTTTACATGTACTTTGTGCTCATTGTAACTAGTAAGATCTTAAAGCACACTATCAAACCTTTAAAAAAAACAAGTACTGACAGAAATGTATTTCTACATTTTTATGCAAAAAGTGCTTAAAATTTGTACATTTATCTTTGTTTTTTTAAAATAAAGTTGTTCAATTAAAAAAAAAAAAAACAGAACTCTTTTTCAGTGTGAAGTAGTTCTTGAATGGGTAAACTGACAATCTCATGCACTCCTCTGTGACAGTTCCACACTTTACAGACCTTATCCTCTTTTCTTTCATGGCACAGGTTCTTCCTGAAGGTGAGCAGCCATGAGGAGGATCTCACCTCCCAACAGTCATGAGCCATCTTCACACAGTGTGGAGGACCAGCCTTAGTGTGGGGAGGGTCTTGAATCAGCTCAGAGATGGGAGTGGCACTAATTCAACATTGACTCCAGGTCAGTAGTGGATGCAAACTGTCAGCTCAAGTGCTCTGTGTTTACACAAGAATTCTCCTCATCCTTCCGTCCTCTCCTCTCATGCTTTTCCTTCCCCCATTTTTCATTTTTTTCTCTAGATTTACTCATTCTTTCTCCTGATTAAAGAACCTGATATAAGCTCAGTGTTTTATTTACCAAAGTAATGTCATCAAGAATTTTATCATAATTAGTAATTATTCTTATAATCCAGCTTCAGAAGAAATGTAGAGGAAGGACTGAAAATGATCATGGATTAGGCAGCAGGATGTCCAAGTCCAAATACTATTTCTCTCTGAGGAAATGCATTCTAGACTGGGGTGAATCTTTCAGTCAATTTTTGGTCTGAATCTGTTGTTCCACTCTGAGGTATGTTAACATGTTTGTTTACATATGATGATGATGATGATGATGATGATGATGATGATGATGATGATGATGTTGATGATCTTGATGATGATGATGAGAAAATGAAGATGATATTGATAATGATGGAAAATTTTTAATTTAATGTGGTAGTTCTAATATATGCAATTAATGTATTCCTTTCCAAAAGTTTAAATGCTTCAAAACTCAGTACAATAACTAAAAGTACTATTTACTTATCAATGATTATTTCAGAAACATCTTCAATAAATAAATTATAGCAATATGTTATAATGTTTAGAAATTATTTTATAAGTCATGATTTTAAATATATACATATATATATAATAAAAACACATATCACACACATATATGTTTACTTGTATATATATATATTCAATATGCATATACAATATGTATATATGTATATATCAGAATTTTTGACAAGAAATATAAAAGACATTTACATTGCTTTTGGAAAAATGAATGTAATTAGAGATAGCTGTATGAATAAAGACAATCTCAAAATCACAGACATTAAATAAGACACTCATGTGCAACTCTTATATATTTCAAAGTTACATACATCTATTTATAAAAATACATTGTATTGTTTCAGTAAAATTCTCTAGTAAGATAAATGGAAAATAGCATGGACAAGAGGTGAAAGGAAAAATACATGCAGTGTACAAAATACACATGTGAAATATCTGTACATAATATTGTTATTTCTATGTTTTATAGAGAATTTTATCTTTGAAAAATAAATAAAATATGAAATATGCTACAATCTACCACCCCAAGGTTTCTCTGATTCCTCGACCAAAAATTATAGTCACACAGTGATGGCACCTCAAAGGAGAAAACATCAAATACCATCACACCATGCAGAAAGCTGTGAGTAGAGGTTCTTAAAACCTAATGATTTGAAGAATAATCTATGGAACTAGGGACAGAACACACCCTAATTACCCAAAATGATGATCCCAGAGCCTTCCATCATTGAATATTACACATCCTTAGTGGAAGTGTCACATATACTATATAGCCTACTGACTTGTATGCTATTGGTCATAGACCACACAAGAATCTGTATTTATCAAAAGAACCCACCCTCATTGTCACAGAGCTCATAAAATGGGTGATAGAGTCACACCTTAAGCTTTTTTGTGTAATGTGATTTGGGATGATTATGCACACTATTTTTCCTGGAGTCCCTTTACTAAAATCTATGGTTTGATTTGAGTGCTGGTAAATATAGCTACTGAGAGTTCATATGTGCACTAAGAACAGTTAAATCCCCAGAGATATTATTTCATGTCCTTAGACCCCATTCTCTGTATTACATCCTATGTTTTATGATGGTCTTTGAATCCTGGGTAAGAGATTGGTGTCACTGAACCACCTGTTGCTGAATACTCTGTCAATAATTCTCTGCAGACTCTCCAATCATGAATGAGTTCATCAATTTTTACACACAGTACATATGAGCCTCTGTGATCAAGGATCAGACACTATACTGGGAAAAATCATAAATATTTATAAGGCAATTTGACTACATGGCCATTAACGGTAAAACTGAGATCACTAGGGCCTATAAGATTTCTAAATATGGGATTTAACCACACTTATCTGGGATGCAGACTATTCTATTAAAATTGGCCATAAAATAATAAATTTAATTCTCTTCCTAGCATTAACACTCTCAAACATTTACTTGGACGAATTTTAATCTTATTCTAGAGATGCTCTTGCATTTGCCTTTATTCACAGCATGTTATTCATGATCTTCTAACAGCATATGGAGGAAGCCATTATCATAGATTCATAATATAACATAAATTAAAATGATAAATTTGGACATATAGAAAGTCAATGTTACTCAGTGATAAAATATGGATTATCTGACCTATAAAAATATGGAATTGGAAAAATATACAGAATATGTCACCAATGATCATTAGTCAAGTGCTTCATGCAATTATTCATAAGTTTTCCAAGATTTCATTATTGTGTTTGGTGTATATAATTGTAGAAGCTGAGTGACACTATTTGGGGCATTAGTGTATGAGGAATTTACAAAGATGTTACAGTAAAAGATAAAATAGTTTACTTAATAAAGAAAGCCACAGAGGATATGCAGCCCCCTCCATACCCACCTAATCTCCCTATGGAGATTTATAGCCTCATTTTACCATTTCCTGGTCATAAGATCCCCTGAAAATAGGTTTGTCATGGCTGCCACTGAAGTTGCAGTGTATGACTTAAAAAAAAAAAAACTATCTATGGAACTTCAGCATTTACAAAGCTCACCTTCGAGATAAATGGTTATATTTTACCTTTGGATAATGATATATGCATTGGATATTTTGAGTGGTGACAGTATTAATATAATATCACTCTCAAAGCCAGGTTTCTCCTTAGTGGAAGTTGGTGTACTCTAGGAGCATCACAAATCACCATCATATAATTTATATCCCTTGCAAAGTTGACAAAGGACTATTGTTCTCTAATGAAGAGACACAAAAATGGAAACTCAAAATGATTGTGAGTGAGGAAGACTTTAGGCTAACATTCTGTGCATCATCTAAATTCTAGGGCAGCTTCCTGCTTCTCCACTGTTTCTGACATACTCAGGATTTGGCTGCAACACTCTGCCTTTCACAGTAGTATGTCACATAATCCACAGATGTCAATCTGTGAAGCTCCATGTAGGCTGTGTTGGAAGATTTGTCTACAGTTACTGTGGCCTTATCCTTGAACTTCTGATTGTCCTTAGTATCACATTGTAAGGATGAATCCTTTAAATTCACCCAAGGTACTTTCCATGACTCTGCTTCTTCACCTGGTGCATGGTGAAAGCAGAGTCAGTGATAGTGTAGCCAGAAGCCTTGCAGGACATCTTCACAGAGCAGGACTCACCTGCTTAGCACCCGACTGCTGAAGCTGGACCTGGGAGATGACACCTGTGGAGAGAAAGAGAAAGCTGATGTCATGGTCACCCAAGTGTTTAGCCTGTCCTAAATTATGAAACTGTGAGCTCCTTAACTTTAGCTGGTGCCACCAGAAAAAGGAGTAAACATCTCTATCCCATGGTGAGTTCCTGAGTATTCAGTGACTATAGAGAGCACAGTGATCTCATGTTGCTTTTGGATGTAGCCATCAAATACTCACTTGATTTGCATATTCATTAGCAGTATACATCTTAGGTAAAGATCTCCTCCTCCTGGAGAAAATAAGAAGGGAAATCTGAGTCCAGAATTCAGCAGATGAGTATCAAGTTCTATTCTTATCTGAGGAAATTCATCCCATACTACATTTCTGGGTTTTGTACAGAGGCTGTGGATGTGATGGCATTGCCTACACATTAAAAAGATGTGCAGTATGTGACAAAGGATGCACTGTGACATGGTTAACAGATTGATTTTAGGTAGTTACAAGGATGACAAAAGTAATAGGAAATTCCAAAAGCTGCCAAATTATTATAATTTACATCCTCTTCAATACTTACAATTAACATTTGCAATTCAAACATGTTATATACTAAAAAGCTCACACAAATGAGCAAAAGTTATTATGTTTCTGAAGTATTAAAGATAATTGCAACAACATTACTAAAAGTTATAAAAACAAACTATGTAACTGTTCAAAAGAAGATTACATCAAGAAGACATGGATACATATATATGGGCACACACACATGTATATATTAACAGTTTTCACCAAAAAGGAATAAAATACTTATGTTGATTTCAGTAAAATGGATGCAAGTGGAGATGACTGTATTAACGGAAGCCATATTAGAGTCACAGACATTGAATGAGGCTCTCAGTAGTTCTTACATGCTCCACAGTAATGTAGACTTTTGTATAGAAATATATTGTGATGTTTACAAAATCTGTCTAGTAAAATTATTTGAAAAAATAAGAGGGTAAGAAAAAGAAACATAGCAGTTATTGGGGAAATATTCATAGTACACATAAAGTACATGTATAAAATTGTAAACATATATAAAATTGATATATCTACTCTACAGAATCGTTTTTGTTCTTTGCAATTTTCATTCACAAATGAAATATACTATGATCATATCTACCTCCAGAATGTCCCTTTGGTTTACCTTTGGACATCTTATGGTGTAGGTGAGTGTACCAGTGTGTGGGGTGGGGTGGCGTGGGTCTCTCTTCTTTATCAATTATTTTAACCATTTTATGTCATTCTTTTCTCCCTATTTAAAACATGTAAAGGTATGTATTTTCTGGGTGAATGGTGGAGATTCTGGGTAAAGTTTAGAAAGAATATTAGTGATTAAAATACATGTATATATTTAATATTAATTTTACCTTACTATTATTTTTGAAAGTAAAGTCATTACCTTCTTACTTGTCCACCCTCTACAGTTCCTCGTCCAATTTCTTCTCCCTGCTGTCTCCAAGAGTATGCCCCTACTCCACCAGGCCTCCCCACTCCCTGGGGCATCAAGTATCTTAGAGGTTATGTGCATCTTGTAGCACTGAGACCATACCAGGCAGTCCTATTCTGCATTTGTGTGTATTGTCTAGTTAGTGCCTAAATGCATGAGAAATCTCAGGTTTATATATAATGTTTTAAAAAGAAATTATAAATATGTGATGTGGTTAACATAGAATCTTCAGTGTTCGAACATAGAAACGTTAAATGTCCATCACAGTAGGTGTACTGAGGTTAAGAAAGGAAACCACAGAGGATACTGAGTCCTCCAACAACCACCATTTCTCTCTGCTGAGGATTCTTGAACTCACTGTGCCCCCTGCTGGTCATGAACTCATTTTAGATTTCCCACTGTTTACCCTGCAGTTGCCTGGTCTGACTTGAGCAGTAACATATTTCTTCAGCTAGGGTGCTTGCAAGGCTCAGATGCAGGGAGAAATGGTTCTTGTGTACCTGGAGAAGATGACTGATGCCTCAGATTCTGAATTTAATTTTTTCTATGTTATCTTCAATGACATTCACAACATCATCTGCTCTTCTAGTGGCAGTTGGATTCAGCTCTAACAGATCGTATTTGTAAAACATGGAAATAGGAGAAATCAGGGCCTTAGTTGCCTTCATCAGGCTGCACCTGTGTAAGAGCATGTGAGGAGAGAAGGACAGCAATGGGTCTTGAGCTTGGATGCATTGCTCTTTGTATCCACGACTGAATTCATGGAGCATTCATATACCACAAAAAGTGGAAGAACTACAGAGGTTTTCACAGAAAAGCTAACAATACAAAAGAAATCACATTGATAATGAGTTAGAAATCAGGTAAATGAATCCTGAAACACCATTTGTTTCCCAACAGGCAGGTGCATTCATTTAATGGGATGAGGGTGGACAGGAAACCCCCATGACAAAAATGCAGATGGTTGCAGAGCAGTTCCACTTAGAAAGTTTGATCTTTTGTTTCTGGTCAGGGCTTGAGTTAGTAGAAATGTTCAGGAGTAGCATTTCATTAATGAAGTATAGAACTGGTTACTGTCCAAGGGATGAGATGAGCAGTAGCATTGTGCAGGAACATCTGTACACATGTGCTTAACTAACTTAAGTGTGGGAGAAGTGGTAGGAGGTATTGCATGTGGAATAGTCAGGGGTGGACTGGGAAGGGAATTTAGTCTGGACTGTACAAATGATTCAAGGATTACATATATAATATAGAAAACCCTTTTGTGCTGGATAAAGTCTAAAATGCTGTGCACTTCATGCTTTAGTAAAAGGGATGCTGATGGCTCTCGTAGGTTACAATACACAGGAGTGCATGCCTAGGTCTGTAGTATGGATGGAGACAAACATACTCCTATAACATAATTCATTCACAAATGTCCAGGCTCCATGAGATTGAAAATAAATTAAGCTCATCTTCTTAAGTTAAACTAATACAATGATCTTAGTACTTGCTGATGTGGTCCTGTCTGTGCAGGAGCTTTCCTTGAAGAAATGGACATGTTTATTCATCCTTTTTCTTAGTGCTCCACTTCCCTGTGTATTATTTCATCCTTTGTAATATTCCTCCACTTCCCTGTGTATTATTTTTACCTTTGTCCTATTCCTCCACTTCCCTGTGTATTATTAATACCTTTGTCCTATTCCTCCACTTCCCAGTGTATTATTTATCCTGTTTCCTATTCCTACACTTTTTTGTGTATTATTTAAACCTTTGTCCTATTCCTCTACCTCCCTGTGTATTATTTATTCTGTGTCCTATTTTCCCACTTCCCTGTGTATTATTTTCCCTTGTCCTATGGTAAAACTTATTTTTCATTTAGCAGTTCTTTTTGGAACTGATTAATTTTGGTGATTCTGAACACCACTTACTGGACTGGGCACCATTTTACTATTTCAGGTCCCTTTGCAGATAGGATTATGTTTGTAAACTGGTTCACATCTCACTCTAATTTCCCCGAAGATTGATTCAATATGGTGTCCTCAGGTGTGAGACATTTAAGATGCAGGAATATCCATTTTAGAGATGTCTTGGAGAATCTCTGGAATGTTTTGTCTGTACCTTATATCTGAAGACACGTATTAACAAATTCTACAGCTCATACATTTGCAGCATCATCCAGAATCACCATGTCTAATTACTAATCATTCAGAATCATCACCAAACACATTATCTCATAGTCTGTAAAATGTGTTCTTGTATGATTGTAGCTAGTGTTTGGAAACAGTCATGTGGTTACAGAAAATATTCACGAAAGAGAAACTTATGGGTATGGATTCGGTGATCACAGCATATTGCTGCAACTTTCAACCCCCTGAAACTCATGAAAGGACCAGGAATGATTAAGAATATTTGTTGAGAGTAGTTTTGCATAACAATATGGTGCTTGCAATACCTTTAATCCCTGTATTTGGGAGACAGGGACCCATGGATCTCAAACCCATGAGTTTGAGGCTAACATTACCTACAGAAAATTTCCCAAATCATCCATGTCTATACAGTGAAACCCTTCCTAGAAAAATCAAATCAAAAAAGTAGTTTAACAGCATTGATCTTCATACCCTAGGAATTAAATTTTGATGTACTGTGTGGTCACACATTTCTTCTCTAAAGTTATTGACTCACTTGTGATAGATACATTAGCACAAAAATGGGTATAAAAGCATAGACTTACTTTGAAAAAAACACCAAGACTCATGTTTATTGACCATAAACTAAAACATTATCTTACTTTTGTTCCCAACAAGCTCTTATAACTTAAATTGATCCATGTATATTAATCTCTGTTCTCCAACATGGCTTGTTGTTGACCCACTTCAGACCTGGCCTCATGCTTCCAGTGCATCTGGCTCACCAAATATCCTCATGACTCTTTCCCAGAGTTCCTGTTTTTCTCAAGAAATACTGCCTAATCTCTCCTGTGAGACAGGCTATCAGGTTTTTATTAAACCAGTCAAGAACCAGGAGAGTAAATGCTCACAATATATGATTAAATATGTTTATCATCTATCTATCTATCTATCTATCTATCTATCTATCTATATATACATATATATATATATTATATGTTCATAAAATATAATTCTAAATATATATATATATATATATTAAAACAATATCAAATATTTGTCTGTATTGAAATTTCTGCTGCCCCTAAATCTAGAAATATATAATATAAAAGTATCTTTACACAGTGCAAAAACATATCACTGAAACACTGGAATATGTGGAGCAAATTTTCTAATTTAATACTCCTTCTCTCTGAATCTTACATGCAAGGTCACTATAAAATTTCCTCATAAAATAAAAATTAATCTTTAATCTTCTTTTTCTCTTCTCCAATATTTAACCACAATTTTATACAAATCTACAGCTATCCTTCCCTGTCTTTTGAACTCTATGACACTTTGCTACTCCTTTAAATTTTATGACCTAACATATAGGTACGCTGTGACACATTACTTGACACCTTAATAGATTTCAAAATCTTTAGATGTCAAGCTGATGAGCTCCATCAAGCTGTGTTGAACATTGTGGATGTATCAAGTATGGTTCTTCATGAAAACTATGTAGCCCCTCTGTCCCTCTCTGCCTCTCTGTTTCTATCATCTATCTATCTATCTATCTATCTATCTATCTATCTATCTATCTATCTATCTATCTATCTATTTATCATCTATCTATATATTATCTATCTATCTATTATCTGTCTATCTATCTATTTATCTGTCTATCTGTTTGTTTGTCTATATCTCTTTTCAATCGATGACATATTCTCTATGTTCTGCCAAGACTCATTAGTGTGAGTAAGATTCATGGGCAGATTTTGCCAGCCAATTGTAAAGAAAGAAGCAGGCCAGGACTGAAGGAGAAGTAAATAACATGCCATTTGGCAGAACATGATGAGCCAGACCACTTCTGAATATAATCAATTACTCATTCCACATTGTTTTATAGAGGACAAAGAAAATAATTTTGCAGAGCAGTGAGGTTATTGATGTAAATGATGAAAATATGGAAGCATCTCAGAACATACATGAACCTTAGAAGCAGAAACTATGTAGAACTGAATGCTAAAACAGGCCTGTATTATTGACAGGTCTATATCAACAACTGTAGGTGGACTCATTGTAGGAAAAGTATGAATCTCAGAGGGCTAGTAATGGACAGAATGTGGAATCTTGAGTTATAGAAAAAATGACTAATACTGTGTATAAGTATTCATATTCATTAAGGAAAAGACAAATATGGCAGATGTAATGTGTGGTTGAACTATTCATAAAATGATCTTCTAAACTTCACTGTGAAAATGTGGCTGCATTCCACACACGGCAGCAAATTTGATGAAAGATGCTGCTCTCAGGGATCAGATGTAGTGCCTCAGGTGCTATTCTGAAAAGACAATCATGTTTTTTAAAAAATTGAACAACTTTATTTAAAAAAAAACAAAGATAAAAATACAGATTTTAAGCATTTTTGCATGAAATTATACAAATGCATTTTTGTCTGTTCTTTTTTTTTTTAAAGGTTTGATAGTGTGCATTAAGATCTTACTAGTTACAATGAGAAAAAAGTATATGTAAAACAAGATGTAACCTGAAATTAGTCAAAGTTTTCTTGGTGTGTAATGATTAAGCATAATGGGTTTTCATTTTCTTTTTTTCTTTTTTTTTTCTCCAACTTCATGTCTGGGAGTTGTTTCTGGGGTGTTCAGAGCATTCTGGGCTTAGTATCCAATTATCAGTGACTGCATATTATGTCTGTTCTTTTGTGACTGGGTTATTTCAGGAGGACATTCCCTAGATGCATCCATTTTCTTAAGAATTTCAAAAAGTCATTGTTTCTGAGAGCTGACTAGTACTCCATTGTGTAAATATACCACAATTTTTGTATTCATTCATTTACTGAAGGACATCTGAGATCATTCCAGCTTCTGGCTATTATAACTAGGGCTGCTATGAACATTGTGGTGCATGTATCTTTGTTGTATGTTGCAGCTTCTCTGGGGTATATGCCAGAAAGTGAAATAACTGGGTCTTCAATTAGTAATATGTCCAATTTTCTGAGGAATCACCACACTGATTTCCAGAGGAGTTTTGCCAGTTTACAACCCCACCAACAGTGGAGAAGTGTTCCTCTTTCTCCACATCCTCAGAAGCATCTGTTGTCATCTGACTTATTCATCTTGGCCAATCTGACTGGCATGAGGTGAAATCTAAGGGTTGTTTTGATTTGCATTTTGCTGATGGCTAATGATGTCAAGCACTTCCTTAGATGCATCTCAGCCATTCGATATTCCTCAATTGAGAACTTTTGTTTAGCTCTGTACCCCATTTTTAATAGAGTTGTTTGATTCTCTGGTGTCTAGCTTCTTGAGTTCTTTGTATATTTTGGATATTAGGCCTCTATCTGATGTGGGGTTGGTAAAGATCTTCTCCCACTTTGTTGGCTGCAGTTTGGTTTTCTTGACAGTGTCCTTAGCTTTACAGAAACTTTGCAACCTCATTAAGTCCCTTGTCAATCTTTGACCTTAGAGCACAAGCCATTGGTGTTCTGATCAGGAAATTTTCTCCTTTGTCTATTTGTTCTAAGGTTTTCCCTACTTTCTCATCAAGTAGTTTCAGTGTACCTTGTTTAACATGGAAATCTTTGATCCACTTGCACTTGAGCTTTGTACAAGGAGATAAGAAAGGGTCTATTTTCATTCTGCATGCTGAGTGCCAGTTGGACCAACACCATTTGGTGAATAGGCTGTCCTTTTTTCATTGAATGTTTAAAGCTCCTTTGTCAAAAATCAGGTGACCATTTATGTGAGGGCTCATTTCTGGATGTTCTATTCTATTCCATTGATCCACGTGCCTATTTCTGTACCAGTACCATGCAGTTTTTAGCACAACTGCGTTGTAATATAGCTTAAGGTCAGGGACACTGATTCCCACAGATGTTTTCTTGTTTTTGAGGATGGATTTAACTATTGTACATCTTTTGTTATTACAGATGAAATTACATATTACTCTTTCCAACTCATTGAAGAATTGAGGTGGTATTTTGATGGGGATTGCATTGAATCTATAAATTGCTTTTGGCAAGATGGCCATTTTTACAATGTTGATTCTTCCAATCCATGAGCATGGGAGATTTTTCCATTTTCTGAGATCTTCCTTAATTTCCTTCTTTGGAAGTTTGAAGTTTTTGTCTTTCACTTGCTTATTTAGAGTCACATCAAGGTATTACATATTTTTTGCAACTATTGTGACAGGTTTCTTATCACCAATTTCTTTCTTCACATTTGTCCTTTGGGTAGAGGAAGGCTACTGATTTGTTTGACTTAATTTTATATCCAAACACTTTACTGAAGTTGTTTATCAGCTGTAGGAGTTCTCTGGTCGAATTTGTAGGGTTGCTTATATGCACTAACATGTCATCTGCAAATAGTGATGTTTTTACTTCTTCCTTTCTAATTTGTACCCCTTTAATTTCCTTTTGTTGTCTAATTGCTGCAACCAGGATTTCCAGTACAATGTTGAAAAGGTAGGGGGAGAGTCTATGATTTTAATGGGATTGCTTCAATTTTCCCACAATTAAATTTAATGTTGGCTGTTGGTTTGCTGCATATTGTTTTTATTATATTTACGAGTGAACCTTGGGTACATGTTCCTTCCAAGACTTTTAACATGAAAGTGTGACGAATTTAGTCAAATGCTTTCTCAGTAAGATGACCTTGTGGTTTTTTTTTTTTTTTTTTTTTTTTTTTTTTTTTTTTTGAGTTTGTTTATACGGTGGATTACATGGATGGATTTCCACATATTAAAACATCCCTGCACCCCAGGGATGAAGCCTACTTGATCATGGTGAATTATTATATTGATATTTTCTTGGATTCAGTTTGCAAGAATTTTGTGAAGTATTTTTTCATCAATGTTCAAAAGTGAGATTGGTCTGAAGATCTCTTTTCTTGTATGGTCTTTTTGTGATTCAGAAACAAGGGTTATTGTAGCCTCAGAAAATGAGTTAGGTAGTGTTCCATCTGATTCTATTTTTTGGATAGTTTGGAGAGTACTGGTATTATGTTGTCAATAAATGTCTGATAAAATTCTGCACTGAACATATCTGGATTTGGGCTTTATTTGGTTGGGAGGCTCTTGATGACTGCTTCTATTTCTTTAGGAGTTTTGGGATTATTTAGATGGTTTACCTGGTCCTGGTTTAACTTTGGTATCTTGTATCTCTCTAGGAATTTATCCATTTCCGCCAGATTTTCCAGATTAGTTGAGTATAGGATTGTGTAGGAGAATAGGATGATTTCTTCAATTTTTTCTCAGTTTCAGTTGTTATTTCTACATGTTCCGTTCTAATTTTGTTAATTTGGGTACTATCTCTTTGTGCTCTAGTTAGTCTGGCTAAGGGTTTATCAATCTTGTTAATTTTCTCAAAGAATTAGCTCTTGGTTTTGTTGATTCTTTGAATTGTTTTTTTTTTTTGTTTCTGTTTGGTTTATTTCTGCCCTAAGTTTGATTATTTCTTGCCATCCACTCCTCTTTAGTGTATTTGATTCCTTTTGTTCTAGAGCTTTCAGCTGTGCTGTCAATTTGCAGATCCATGCTCTCTCTCTCTCTCTCTCTCTCTCTCTCTCTCTCTCTCTCTCTCTCTCTCTCTCTCTCTCTTTTGGGGGGGGGGAGCACTCAGTGCTGGATCTTCCTCTCAGTACTGCTTTCATTGCATCTCATATATTTGGGTATGTTGTGTTTTCATTTTCATTGAATTCTAGAAAATCCTTAATTTCTTTCTTTATTTCTTCTTTGACCCTGCTATCATGTAATAGAGCATTGTTTAGTTTCCATGTGTATATGGGTTTTTTTTGTCTTTGTTGTTATTAAAGACCAGCCTTAGACCATGGTGATCTGAAAGGATGCATGGCAGTATTTCATTCTTCTTATATCTATTGAGGCTTGTTTTGTGAACAAAAATGTGGTCAATTTTTGAGTAGGTGCCATGAGGTGCTGAGAGGAAAGTGCATTCTTTTGTTTTAAGATGATATGTTCTGTAGCTATCTATTAATTCCAGTAGGATCACGACCTCTGCTAGTTTTCCATTGTCCTTGTTCATTTTTTGTTTCCACAATCTGTCTATTGGTGAGATTGGGGTATTGAGGTCTGCCATTATTATTGTGTTGGGAGCAATGTATTTTTTGAGCTTTAGTACGGTTTCTTTTATGAATATCGGTGCTTTTGTATTTGGAGCATATATGTTAAGAATTGAGAGTTCCTGCTGACAAATTTTCACTGTAATAAGTAAAAAGTGTCCTTCTTTATCTTTTCTGAAAAGTTTTGGTTGAAAAACTACTTTATTCAATATTAGAAGTGCCACTCTAGCTTACTTCTTGGGGCCGTTTGCTTGGAAGTTTTTTTTTTTTTTTTTTTTTTTTTTTTTTTTTTTTCCCAAGCTTTAACTCTGAGATATTGTCTGTCTTTGTCTCTGAGATGTGTTTCCTGTATGCAGCAAAATGCTGGGTTTTGTTTATGTATCCAGTCTGATAGCCTATATCTTTTTTGGGGGGAATTTAATTCATTTATGTTAACAGATATCAAGGAATAGTGGTTGCTGTTTCCGGCTAATTTTGCTTTTGGAGGTTGAATTGTGCCTGTATGTCTATCTTCTTTTGGTTTTCTTGCTTAGGAGTTGTCTTGTTTTAGTTAGGATGTAGTTCCCCTCATTACTTTTGGTTTCCCCCCTATAATTCTTTGTATTTCTGGGTTTGCTGTCAGAAATTGTGTAAATTTATTTTTGTCTTGGAATATTTTTGTCTCTCCATTTATGCTGATTGAGAATTTTGCTGGGTATAGCAGCTTTGCCTGGCACCTGTTCTCTCTTATGGTCTGCATGATGTCTGTCCAGCCTCTTTCAGCTTTCATAGTCTCTGTTGAGAAGTCCAGTGTGATTCTGATTGATCTGCCTTTATATGTTAATATAATAAGGCATTTTTCCCTTACTGCTTTTAATATTTTATATTGACATTTTGATAATTATGTGTTAGGAGGAATTTCTTTTTTGGTCCAATCTATTTGGACTTTGGTAGGCTTGTTTTATGCTCATCGTCATCTCATTCCTAAGTGTAGAGAAGTTTTCTTCTACAATTTTTTTGAAGATATTTACTGTTCCTCTTAGTTGATATTCTTCGCCCTGTTCTATTTCTATTATCCTCAGGTTTGGTCTTCTCATTGTATCCTGGATCTCCTGGACATTTTTGGGTTAGGAGCTTTTTGGTTTTTGCATCTTCTCTGACTGTTTTGTCTATTTTTTCAATATTGTCTTTAGCCCCCAACATTCTCTCTTCCTCTCTTGTAGTCTGTTGGAAATTCTTGCATCTATGACTCCTGATTTCTTTTTTAGGTGTTCTACCTCTAGGGTTATCTCTTTTAGTGTTTTCTTTATTGTGTTCATTTCCATTTTAAATTTTTTCTTCCATTCCTTCATCTCTTTGGTTTCGTTTTTCTCTAGTTCTTTGATTTCTTTGAGGGTTTTTCTTGTTTCCTCTTTAATAGATTCTAATTATTTATGCTTTTCCTTCTGTTCTTGTTTAAGAATCACTATCATCATCTTGAGGTATAATTTCAGGTCTGAGTATTCTTTTTCTGGAGTGTTTAGCATTCCACTATTTGCTGTAATGGGAGAACTGGGTTCTGGTGTTGCCAGGTTATCTTGGTTTCCCTGGGGAATGTTCTTCCGCTTTCCTCTTTCTATCATTTTGTCTGTGATTATATGTGGCCTTGTTGTCAGTGATTGATTCTTGCCTCTCCCTTGTACTTAATTTGTGTCCCTTGATCTCCTGACCCCTGGTTACTTGTAAAGCCTTCTCACGAGGCCTGTGTCCCTGGATCTCTGCTGTTCCTGGTCACAGATATTCTGAGTGCCTGTTTTGCACTCAAAGTCCTCTGGCAGGAAATAGCCAGATACTGGGTTACTGGTTCCCTGAACCAAGCTGTGGCTGAGGGGTGACCACTATCTGAGCATTTGGCAGAGATCTCTCTGTACCCCAGTTTGTCGGAACACCTTCTCACCAGGCCTGTGTCCCTGAATTTCTGCTGTTCCTGGTGGCAGATGGTCTGAGTGCCCTTTTGCATTCAATGTCCTCTGGCTGGGAATAGCCCAATGTTGGGTTACTGGTTCCCTGAACCAAGCTGGAGTGGGAAAGGGCACACTACTCGCATGCTTGGCAGAGATCTCTCTGCAGACATCTGTCTTAACCCCAGCTAGTCAGAAAGCCTTCACACCAGGCCTGTGTCCCTTGTAGTTTCCCTTTTTGTATTGTGTTTTCCACCTATGATTCATTTATGTGGTGTTTTTGTTGTAAGATATTTTGTAAATTTAGTTTTGTCTTGAAATATCTTGTTCTCTCCGTCTATGATGATTGACAGTTTTGCTGGGTATAGCAGCTTGGGCTGACACTTGTGTTCTCTTATGGTCTGCATAATGTCTGTCCTGTATCTTTTAGCATTCATAGTCTCTGTTCAGAAGTCGTGTATGATTCAAATTGGTCTGCCTTTACATATTACATGACAATTTTCCCTTACTGCTATTAGTATTTTTTCTTTGCTTTGGGCACTTGGTGTTTTAACTATTATGTGTCAGAAGGGATTTCTTTTCTGGTCCAATCTATTTGGAGATCTGTAGGCTTTCTTTTTGCTCATGGTCATCTCATTCTTAAGGGTAGGGAAGTTTTCTTTGACAATTTTGTTGAAGATACTTACTGTGCCTCTTAGTTGATATTCTTCACCCTCTCCTATTCCTATTATCCTTAAGTTTGGTCTTCTCATTGTGTCCTGGATCTCCTAGACATTTTGGATTAGGAACTTTTTGGCTTTTACATCTTCTCTGACTGTTTTGTCTATGTTTTCAATGTTTTCTTCGGCCCCCGTGATTCTCTCTTCCATCTCTTGTTGTCTGTTGGAAATGCTTGCATCTGTGACTTCTGATTTCATTTTTAGATTTTCTACCTCCAGGGTTGTCTCATTTAGTGTTTTCTTTATTGTTTCCCTTTCCATTTCAAATTTCTTCTTCAATTCCTTCATAATTTAGGTTGTTTTCCTCTAGTTCTTTGATTTCTTTGAGTGACTTTCTTTTTTACACTTTAAAAGCTTCTATTTCTTTATGCTTTTCTTCCCGTTCTTGTTTAAGGATCTCCATCATCATCTATGATTTTGGGTCTGAGTCTTCTTTTTCTGGAGTGTTTGGCATTCTGCTGTATGCTATGATGGTAGAGCTGGGTTGTGATTTTGCCAGTATGTTTTGTTTTCCCTTGTGTAAGTTCTCTTGCCTTCCTCTTGCCATCTTGTTGTCTGTGTTTATACATGGTCTTGTTTTTAGTGATTTGTTCATGTCTCTCCTGTATACCTGGCCTGCTCCCCTGTATCTCCCAGCTGTTACTGGTGGAAGATGGCCTGAGTGTCCATTCCCCATGCAAGGACCTTCAGGGTGGAAATTGAGTCCTTATGGCTGATTTCCTACTCCCCTGAACCAATGGAGGGGGGGTGCACTTTCTGGGTGCTTCGACCAGACCTCTCTGCACCCCGGATAATCGCAGTGCAGTCTTACCAGGCCTGCATCCCTGGATCTTTACTGTTCCTGGTGGCAGATGGCCTGAGCACCTGTTCTGCAGGCATGGGTCTGACGGGTGGAAATCGTGACCCCATGGCAGAGTTTTGGTTCCCCAAACCAATGCAGGGGCACGCTTTACTGGCACTGAGCCCAGACCTCTCTGTGCCCCAGCTACACAGAACACTGTATCACCAGGCCTGTTTTCCTGGATCTCTGCTGGTCCTGTTGGCAGATGGCCTGAGCACCCATTTTGTACACACCGCTAAAATAGATTTAAATTAGCATCGTCTCACTTCTATCTGATCAGCCCTTCTGAATGCTGGACACAGAACCAATTCTCAATGGTATCGAAAAAAAATATTTCATAGCCTTGTAATACAATTTGTGTCTAGTTGACCATCATATTTCTTATAATTAAATTAATGGACAGAATTTGTAGAGAAATATCTGACTGTCACACACAGCACATATTTAGAAAAATATATTTATCAGATTTGATATAAAGGACCAGTATTTAAAATATTTTTCTTTATTTTTTAGTCTTTTTTTAACAATTCAGACTTTATGCACCTTTGGTCCACCCTGAAACTGTTCCACATTCCATACCTTCTTCCCCATATCTCTGTCTCCAACTCCCACCCAACCAGACCTCCCCTCTTTCTGGGCCCCAAGTCTCTAAAAAGTTAGGTGAATATTTTCTAACTGACTCCAAATTTGTCATTTCTCTGCTGTATATGTGTTGGGGACCTCATCCCAGCTTGTATATGCTGCCTGGTTTGTGACCTAGTGTCTGAGGTATGCTGAGGTTCCTGGGTAGTTGAGACTGCTAGTTTTCATCTAGGTCCTACCTCCTCCTAAGCTTGTTCCAGCTTTTCCCTAATTCAGCCACAGGTTTCACCAGCTTCTGTCAACTTGAGGAGTGGAAACATTTGCATCTAACTCTGTCAGCTAATGTTGGGTATTTTGGAGGACAGATATGAAAGCCCTCATTTGGTAAGCACACTATGGGTTCAGTAACAGTTTCAGGACTTGGAGACTCCCCCTGAGCTGGATCCTAATTTGGGCCAGTCACTGAACCTTCTTTCCCTCAGCTACATCTCTGTCTTTGTTCTTGCAGTTCTTTCAGACAGGAACAATTTTGAGTCAGAGTTTTTCACTGTGGAATAGCAACCCCATCCCTCCACTACTGAAGGTCCCCTCCCTCCCTCCACTTTAGGGAACTTCATGTAAGTTTCCTTCCTCTGTAATGAGTCAGAGACACATTAAGGTTAATTTTATTTATATATCTCTGGATACACTTCACTAAGAATTTAATTCTACAAAAAAATAAAAAATAAAAAAAACATGAAATTCCCACTGAATGTAAGATGCCAGTTTTTTATATTATGTGTGCTTCTTCAAACCTTGTAAATACATTTCTGTTTGTCACCAACATCAGTCAAAATCTTTTCTATAATTATAACTATTTATCTTCTTTAATATGTTTACAACCTAGTAAAAATTATTAGAAGTGGACTCTAAATATATTTAATATAAACCTATAAATATTTATATGATTTTCCATGTTACATTTTTGTTAAGAACAAAATTATTTCTATATTAAAATATTCTTTCACAAAAAAATAAGTTTTAACATGCTTGTGAGGAATATCATGACTATAAATCATTATTCTTTATCTCTTTACAAAATTTGGGATTTAAAGATATGAGGTGAGCTTTCTATTGTTTGGTGAATAGTAACAGGTATTGAAAACTATACCTACCTTCAATCATATATCCAAATACAAAGATATGGGTCTGTATGTTGGGAATATGGTTTGTGACTCAGTCCAGAAGCAGATGCCAGTAATAGAGTCCTTAGGGTCCTGAAATATGCAGTCTTTGCCTTGTAAAAAAGCTGAGACAAAGAAAATAATGATCATGATGATGATGGTGGTGGTGGTGGTGGTGATAAAAATAATAACAATAATAAAGAAATTACTGATTTCTATTTACTTCCTTCAAATTTTTTATTTATTTCAAATGAAGAAGGTATATTCATTGTAAAATTTGTTTCAAATCAGTGTTCTAAATAAGAATTACTCAAGTAAAATATTTTTTCAAGTTGCATATTTAGGCCTTTGTGCTGTAAATATGTGTTTTTGGTGTCTCCCATGTCTTCTAAATATAAAATAATATCACATATTAATATTAAATTACGAGTCTACATACAATATCAGCTTACCATAATAAAATTCTACAGAATTTTATTTAGATGGTGTACTTGGTCCTGGTTTAACTTTAGTATCTGGTATCTATCTAGAAATTCATCCATTTTCTGCAGATACTCCAGCCTTGTTGAGTATAGGCTTTTATAGTAGGATCTGATGATTTCTTGAATTTCCTCAGATTCAGTAATTATGTCTCCACATCCTTTTCTGATTTTGTTAATTTAAATACTCTCTCTTTGCATTCTAGTTAGTCCTGCTAAGGGTTTATCAATCTTGTTAATTTTCTCGAAGAACCACCTCTTGTTTTTGTTGATTCTTTGAATGGTTCTTTTTGTTTCTATTTGGTCTATTTCTGCCCTAAGTTTGATCACTTTTTGCCATCTACTCCTCTTGGGTGTATCTGCTTCCTTTTGTTCTAGAGCTGTCAACTGTGCTGTCAGGTTGCTAGTGTATGCTCTCTACTGTTTCTTTTTGGAAGCACTCAGTGCTATTAGATTTCCTCTCAGTACTGCTTTCATTGCATCCCATAGGTTTGGATGTATCTTGTTTTCATTTTCATTGAATTCTAGAAAATCCTTAGTTTCTTTCTTTATTTCTTCTTTCACCCTGCTGTCATTTATTATAGCACTGATTAGTTTCCACGTGTATATGGGCTTTTGTTTTCTTTGTTGTTATTGAAGACCAGAAACCCGACATTTGGCTCTCTCTTCCCAGCTGGCAGCTTTTGGGTGCAGAACCGGTGCTAGAACCATCTGCCACCAGGAACAGTGGAGATCCAGGGACGCAGGCCAAAAAGGAGGGAAAGGTGAGAACCAATCACTAAAAACAAGATGGCAAGAAGGAAGCGAAAGAACATACCTCAGGGTAATCAAGACAACCTGGCAACACCAGAACCCAGCTCTCCCATCACAGCAAACAGTGGAATGCCAAACACTCCATAAAAAGAAGACTCAGACTGGAAATCCTACCTCAAGATGATGATAGAGATACTTAAACAAGAAAGGGAGAAAAAGCAAAAAGAATTAGAAGTTTTTAAAGAAGAAACAGGAAAAACACTCAAAGAACTCAAAGAACTAGAAGAAAAGAGAACCAAAGTGATAAAGAAATGGAAGAAGAAATTTAAAATAGAAATGGACACAATAAAGAAAACACTAAAAGAGACAACCACAGAGGTAGAAAACCTCAAAAAAAAATCAGTATTCACAGATGCAAGAATTTCCAACAGATTACAAGAGATGAAAAAGAGAATCTCAGGGGCCAATGACAACATTGAACACATACACAAAACAGTCAGAGAAGATGCAAAAACCAAAAAGCTCCTAACACAAAATGTCCAGGAGATCAAGAACACAATGTGAAGACCAAACCTAAGGATATTAGGAATAGAAGAGGGTGAAGGATGTCAATGAAGGGGCACAGTACATATCTTCAACAAAATTCTAGAAGAAAACTTCCCTACTTTTAAGAATGAGATGTCCATGAGCATAAAAGAAGCCTACAGAACTCTAAATAGATTGGTCCAGAAAAGAAATTCCTTCTGACATATAATAGTCAAAATACCAAGTGCTCAGAGCAAGGAAGGAAGGGTCTTTGTGTGGTTTAGGAACAAGGGTTATTGTAGCCTCAAAAACTAAAGACTTATGAATGTTTTATAGATTGCTAAAAAATGAAAAAACAGAATTTTTTGTGGTAAAATGTAAACGTTTTCTACTCTGTGCACTGCTTAGACTTATTCAAAGGAGATACTCAGAAATACATAGTAAATTTCCACGTATCCACATGATTATGTTTTTGTTATATGATTCAAGTTGTCATGTTGATGGCATTTTGTACAGTAGGACTAGTAACCTATTGTCTGGAAATAATGTCCAAGTGCTGTCTCATATAAACAATGGGGAGCCACTGCTTTCTTCAAAGTGTAATTACCTGAGCATGGGTGTAAAGGAAACAACTTACTTCAAAGTGAAGTTTGGGACATAATATCACAGGATAAGATAGATGCAAAATTAATTAATTACTATTATCTTACATAAAAGTTACATTCAATAGTCTTTAATTTATTCTACTTTTAAATGTTTATTTTATAGTGAGAACTTCATAGCTATGGTTTCTCGTGAGTTTTGGACATTTCATGTCCACTGTTCATATACTAGGATTTTGAACATATTTGCCCAAAGTCACCTTGATCTATACTCTTTGATTACATTTTTCTGAGAATTATTAAAGAGAAGATATGAATAAATTCTAGAAGTATCCTCTATACCAAGAAATAATTTTATTAAGACTTCTGTGACTATCTTCAACAGAGTATGCCAGATCTGGCACAATTACACATAATTTACTCCTAGACAAGGAGGTTGGATTAATCCACACTGTAGGCAGGTTCTCATGGGTATCACATTTTGCTTTTCCTACTTGAAACATCGCAAAGGGAATAAATCTTCTTGAAGAAGTGAGAGCAGACTATATCCAGCCAACCAAAATGCAAAGCATCCCAACTGAAAACATAAAAACTGTATATGTAACAAGTAAATTCAATGTTGTTTGTCAATTTACAATTAAAGGAAAACACAAAGAATCCCATTGACATTTGTACTCAGAGAAACATAACAAATAAACTTCTCTGCTCAGTGCAAAATGAACTGACCTTGTATTTTTATTCTCTTTATCTCACAGATGCACATACTAAATGGAAGTGTAAATCCAGGTAGTAGACAATTGTTATTTATTCCTCCTGACTCATTTTAGAATGTTTTCAGGTTAACACTTTCATCTAATCAACAATAAAAATATTTACATTTGAGGACTTCTTATGTTTTGATTGATTCTCTTGTACATAACTCAGGCAAAATAAGTAAATTACATCTGGAGTAAACAGTTGAGATAATGAGTTGTTTTAAATGCTTTAAAAGTTAACTTGAAAATGAGCTGTGAAATATGATTAACTTCATTAACGTCTTTTCATATCTATATCATAAATGCTTTTCATAGTTTATAATTGTAATGATTCATCATTTTCTGCTCTAGTACAAATGGACATTAGTGTTCTGTAGTGTTCATCAATCGCATTATGTGTAAAAGCTCCCAATCATAAAAAAATAATCATTTAATTAGGTGACTATAGGGCCTGATACCAAAATCTGGTTCGATAACTGATTCTTGATTATATCAATAAAAAAGGGTAGAATCTAATTGCTTGGTAAATGAAGAAAGGTAGGATTTCTAGTCACCAGAAGGAAATAGATGGAAAGAAAAGGAGGGAGGGTTTTTCAACAAGGTCTTTGGGACAGCTGTAAGACAGCATGTAAGGCCTTGGGGTAACTAGAACCAGTGGTAGCTTCTGCCATCAGCAGAATCTGATGAGATAACTGATGCATTTTGAACAATAAATTCTTTGCCCTGCTATTGAGTTACCTGGAACAATTTAAAATATTAATGCTGCCTGGTGTTTTTCATCCACGGTGACTGAGGTGGACAAGAGAAAGGGCACAGTCTGTTCAGTTGTTAAAGGTTTGGCAGAGCTATTCTCAGGGTGGTTGTTTGGTGGACAGTGAGTGCAGTTCCAGGCATTCATGAGGAAATCCACAGAGATGATGATTTTATGGAACTAGACACTGGCGGTTGAGGAAACTGAGTTTCTGATTAGGGATCCAGCTGGTCGATGGCAGAGATATAACAGAATTGCACCCAGCAGCAGTGTGTTCTTGGGGCTGAGCTAACAGCACAGCCCCAGGTAGGTAATAGTGGGGAGATTTAAAAGAACAAGGAACAAAAAACAAATTCAAATGAGCATTCAAAGAAAAACCAAAACATCTTAAGCTGCATTTTACAACTATATTTAAAATGATTATGAAAATTATTTTTGCCTGCAGTCCTTTTACCTAATTCTATTGGGTTTTATTATACCTACAAGAAACTACCTTTTCTTAGACTGGATAAAATCTGATCCAGGTTGGTAAAGTCAATGTGCAATGAGATCTCAGTCTCTTCTTGTGGTTTGCTATCAAACGTAGACATAGAGACACAATAACTCTCTAATATTCTATGGCACAAAGAAGAAAGGACCAGGAATACCAGCAACTATGAGAGGTGATGCTATATCAGAATATGTCTCTAAAGGATAGTGACTGTAAGGCTGATTACTGAGAGTGGCACAATTTTTATAGAATCAGGAATTGACAGGAAACCTCAGTATCTACACATAATAACATATAAACACAGTGAGATGATAAATGAGCTCTGTGAAAAGTGATTTAATATTACTATTGTCCAACAGATAGGAATTATGCTGATGAGGTTATACATTATGAAATAAATATATTTTATAATTTAAAGCCTAGAACATCTTCTAGAATTCACAGCGTAAGGTAACAATACACATAGAAGTCACTTCCAAAGCAAATACTACTGCTACTACTACTCCTACAACAACAACAACAACATCTACTACTACTACTACTACTACTACTACTACTACTAATAATAATAATAATAATAATAATAATAATAATAATAATAATAATAAAGACTTATGACCGTTATAGGAATTTTGTTCGCCTAGAGGTTTGTGAGAATTTACTGGTTAAGATAATTTTATTCTTTATTCTCAGATATACCAGTGAGAGATCTAGGCTATTTCATAATCCAGAGATATTTTATCATGTATTATCATAGCTTCTGTGTTTGTTTTTCTAATAAATAAGAAACACATTACTGGAGGTGGTCACTGTTGAAGAGATTGAAAAAAAATGTAGAAAATACTCTAGGAGCATCCCAATCAACCTCATATAACCCATAAATAGTCTTTTCCAAAGCTGACAAAGAAATATAGGTCTATAAGAAAGAGACACAAAAATTTGATACTCAAAATGATTGTGAATGAACAAGACTCCAGGCTAAACTTCTCTGAGTCATCTAAGTCCTAGGGCAGCTTCCTGTTCCTCCAGTGTTTCTGACACACTCAGGATGTGGTTGCAGCACTGTGCCTTGCACAGTAATAGACTGCAGAGTCTTCAGATGTCAATCTGTTAAGCTCCATGTAGGCTGTGTTGGAAGATTTGTCTGCAGACAATGTGGTCCTGTCCTTGAACATTTGATTGTACTTAGTATCACCATTGTAAGGATAAATCCATCCAATCCACTCAAGGCTCTTTCCATGGCTCTGCTTCACCCACTGCATAGTGTAAGAAGAGTCAGAGATAGAGTAGCCAGAAGTCTTGCAGGAAATCTTCACTGAGGCCCCAGGACTCACAAGCTCACCTCCAGATTGCTGCAGCAGGACCTGGGAGTGGACACCTGTAGAGGGAAACACAGAGAGGATGTCACTGTCACCTGTGTATATGGCCAGTCCTCAAAACTTCTACTGTTAGGCATATACCTGTAGTTGTTGCTACCAGAAAGAGGATCATAAAGCTCCATCCCATGGTGAGGTCCTGTGTACTCAGTGACTGTAGAGAGGACAGGGATCTCATGTTGTTGGTGGTGTAGACATCCCTATATTTACCATAGACTCAAATGATTTGCATATTCATAAGCAGGGCACATCTTTAGTAAAAACTACTCCAGCTGAGGAGAAGGGTGACCTGTGTCAGGAATAAGTTTGCAGAGGCCCAAGTACTAATCCTGTCTGAGGAAATTCATCCCACACCCCATCAATAAGCCTTGTGCTGAGGCTGTAAATGTAATGGGAAGGCCTGTGCTCTAAAATGATTGGCAATCTGAGATAGTGGACTCTCTTAAAAAAGACAAGGCTGAGACAGATTTGCAGGTGGTTACTAGGGTGAACATACTGACAGAAATGTTCAAAATATAAATCTTTGAAAAATTTAACAAAGAATCCTCACAGTGTTTGAGTATAGAAATATTATATGTCAATCACAATAAGTACATGTAAGATGAAAAAGGAAACCTCAGGGAATACAGAGTCCCCTCCAATCGCACCACATCTCTTGCCTGCAAATCCTTGGCCCCACTCTGCCCTCTGCTGGTCACGAATTCACCTACAGGTCAAATTCCCAATGTTTACTGTGAAGTTTCTCAGTCTGACTTGAGCAGTACCATATCCCTGGAACGATTATGTTTTCAGGGCTCAGATGCAGGAAGAAATAGCTCCCGTTTATCTAGAGAAGATGACCAATGTCTCAGCCCCTGAATTTAAGTTGTTTTTACATGATCTTCAATGTCACTCTCAAAGTCATCTGCTTTCTTAGTGACAGTTGGATCCAGCTCTGACAGTGCTCAATTGTAATAAGGTGTGAACAGGGATCAGGGACGTTCTTTAAAGGCTATCAGAAGCAACTTGCTTTCAGTTGGCAGTACATCTTTACAGTTTTGTTTCAAGGATATATTAACTTTTCCCTGTGTCATGACCTAGTTAAAGAAACTTGACCATTTGTCTCTTCCAAAAATATCACATTGGTACACTCTATTGATAACATTATGCTCATTGGTATTACAGGTTTTTTGGAAAAAAGAAATGGACAGATGTAAGATTGTTCACTGAGTCATGGGCTGAAGCCAATGAACTGACTGGTCAGGAACTTGGAAACATCATGATTGGATAACTGGTGACAAATACATCTGGGGAAGAATTATGTGGATAGAACAATCTAAATGGGCAAGAAATGTGAAGATATTTGTGTCGCGTGTAAATGCTCACTAAAAGGTGACTTCACCTGAAGAGTAGTTCATTAATCAAGTGGAAAGATGACCCATTCTATGGACAGTCTGCCTCTTTCTCCAGCCATCCCTGTCATTGCTCGTTGGGCACACAAAAAGTGGCTGTGGTAGCCAAGATGAAGAATATATTTAAGCTCAACAGCATGTACTTCAACTCATCAAAGCTGACCTGGCTAGACCTGCTGCTGAATGACAGATCTGTCTACAGTATAAACTAACACTGTCAACAGTATAAACTAACACTGACGACAGTATAAACAAACACTGCCAACAGTACAAACTAACTTTTGCAAGGATAACTGTATACCGGGTGTAAGGAAATAATCAGTTTTGTTTCAAGGATATATTTACTCGTTTGTCCTATGTCATGACTTAGTTAGAAAGGACGTGATCATTTGTCTCTTCCACAGTTATCACATTGGGCACTCTATTGATGAAAATTTGCTCGTTGGATGAACTGAGCAGGACATGGGAACCACTTTGGACTCATTACTAATACTTCAGTGAATTTATCATATAGATAGAGACAGACAGACAAATAGATAGACAGACAGAGTCACCCATAGGAAATTACTCTATCCACTTAAAGATTAATAATAGTAAATTCATTACTAAGTATGCAAATACAACACACATCAACAAACATAAAAAACAGCTAAATGCAAATTTTAATACATATTTTACTACACCTTAGCATTATATGTTTTATATATGTCCTTCATTCTTAAGTATTTTATGTCCTGGCCTCTGAAAAACCTTTAACGAGTTTAAACAGAAACAGGAGTATTACAGTATGAGCACTTGAATTTAGGTGATATTTTCACAACAAATATGATATCATAATTCTTTATTGATTTTATAGAATTATTTCTGTTTTATATTGAAAATATATTTTCTTGTAATATGTTTGGACAACTGATTTCTCTATTCCTTCCTGTCGATCTGTACCTCAACTCCCTTTCTTTATCTAATTAGCAATACACAGAGAACCTAAAAATATTTAAAAAGAAAACAAGGGAAAGCTAACAAAAACTGGATTCAGAAAAAATGACAAATAATTAGATAAAAGCACCAAAACCAGGCACAAGAAACACATATATATTTGTGGACAAACACATTATTAAATACTGTGTGGGGAAAAGATGTGCAATGTATACACAACAAACCATAAAAATTGACAGTCTTTTGGAATAGGTCCGTGTTCTCTAAATGCTAGTGACTGTAGGATTGTTTACTGAGACTGATACCACTTTTATGGGAGCAAATACTACCATATAACATCAGAGTTTAACTCAGTGAGCATGTACATATGTTGAGGTGATAAATGACTTCTGTGAAAATTGATGTAACATAAATTTTTCCATCATATAGAGATTATGTTTATGTGGCTTTGTGTTAGGAGTCCTTTGGCATTCTTCTGTAATAGCCTGATTCTCAGGCAAAGACATGGCAGAAAGGCTAAATATTCTTCAAATCTTGAGGGAAGCAATTCAGTGGCTTCACACTGTGTATAGGTATTCAGTGTACATCACACATTGTCTCTGCTAGCTTGTGACTTTGTTTCCCGTGATACTGTAAAGAATATAGACTATGAGAATTTGACCTGGTGCTTCCCTACAATTCACTGGACAGCCCTCTGCTTTTGACCTTTGTATCAGAGTCTTTTTTCCATCTTTCATATTATTATTTCACTGCCTCCTTAGAGAATATTTTTCATTTATTCTCTTTTTATTAGATTAATAAAAAGATTTATTCTCTTTTTATTAATTTTTATTACATTTGACATGCTATCCCTTTACCCTGCTTGCCCCTATCCTCCGCATCCATTTGCCTTCACAAAGGTGCACTCCTTCTGCTCTCCATCTCCATTCCCCTACTTTGGGAAAACATGCCATCTTTGGAACAAAAGCCTCTTCTCACATTGATGCCAGACGTTGCTATCTTTAGCTACATTTGTAACCGGATCAATAGGTCTCTCAAAGGGTGCAAGTATAAGTCATATAAAACTAAAGACTGTGGATTTTTCATTTTCAAATGATGGTGGGATCTTACAGGTTCAATTTTATTTTATTCCCAGATTTTCCAATATCTGTTTTAAGCTTTATCAGATTTTAGAGATATATTTTTCATGCATAATCAATTTCAATTTTTTTTTGTTTTATGAAAGAAGAAACATGTCAATGGAAGGGGTCACTGGTGATGGCATTGACAAGGCATGGGGTACTCTAGGATTATCCTAAATCACCATCACAAACTTCATAGGTGTCCTTTTGAAGAGTTGACAGAAACACAACTGGTTTCTCAGGAAGAAACACAAAATGGACATGACTGCATCTGAGCAAGTCTTCGAGCTAATCTTCTCTGATTCTTCTCAGTCCCAGGGCGGCTTCCTGCTCCTACAGTGTTTCTGACACACTCAGGATGTGGTTGTAACACTGTGTGTCTTGCACAGTAATAGATTGCAGAGTCCTCAGATGTCAATCTGCTAAGCTCCATGTAAGCTGTGCTGGAGGATTTGTCTACAGTCAATGTGGCTTTGTTCTTAAACTTGTCATTGTAGTCAGTACCACCACTGTTAGGATTAATTTCTCCAATCCACTCTAGGCCCTGTCCATCGCTCTGCTTCACCCAGTGCATGTAGTAGTCAGTAAATGTGTAACCAGAAGCCATGCAGGAAATTTTCACTGAGGACTCAGGCCTCACCAGCTCAGCCCCAGACTGCTGCAGATGGACCTGGGAGTGGACACCTGTGGAGGGAACAACAGAGTGGATGTCATTGTCACTCAAGTCTATGACCAGAACTCAAAACTTCTAATGTTTGACCCTTACCTGTAGCTGTTGCCAGCAGAAAGAGGATGATACAGCTCCATCCCATGGTGAGGTCCTGTGCACTCAGTGACTGTAGAGAGGACAGGGATCTTATGTTGTTGGTGGTGTAGACATCCTTATATTTACCAAAGACTCATATAATTTGCATATTCATGAGCAGGGCACATCTTTGTTAAAAACTACTCCTGCTAAGGAAATGGGACACCTGGGTCAAAAATAAGGTTGCAAAGGCACAAGTACTAATCCTATCCAAGGAATTTCATTCCAAACCACATTTCTGTCCCCTGTGCTGAGGCTGTGGATGCAATATGAAGGCCTGTGTTCTAAAATGATTGGCACACTGTGACGGTGGCCCCTCTTTTCACAAGGCTAAGAGACAGATTTTTAATGTGTTTACAAGGATAAAAAGACTGATGTTCAATAACAACTAAGTTAGTATAACTTACAGCCTCCTTTCAATGCATAAAATTAACTTTTTAGTTTTCAACATTTTATTTACCAAATAAATATTATCCAAATGACTAAAACAGGATATACTTTAAAAACATTTGTACATGAAAGATTATTGCAGTACCACTAAATTATAGAAATAAACTATGTATCTGTCAAAAGGAGATTGCATATATATATACATCAAGAAAACATGTATCTTTAAAGAGTTTAACAAAGAATCTTCACATTGTTAAAACATGGAAATAATACATGTCAATCACAATAAGTACATGTAGGTTAAAAAAGAAAACCATAGAGACTACAGACTTTCCTCCAAAACCAGCAAATCTCTCTGCTGGAAATTCATGGTCCCACTTTGCCCCCTGCTGGTCATGAACTCACCTGCAGATATATTTCTCTGCTTATACTGAAGATGCCCAATCTGACTTGAACAGTAACATATTCCTGGAACTGTTATAGTTTCAGGGCTCAGATACAGGAAGAAATGGCCCCTGTTTATCTGGATAAGATGACTGATGTCTCAGCCTCAGAATTTAAGTTGTTTTTACATTTTGATCAATGACACTCTCAAAGTCATCTCTTTTCCTAGTGGCAGTTGGATCCAGCTCTGACAGTGCTCAATTGTAATAAGGTGTGAACAGGGATCAGGATGTTTGTTTCCTTCATTATCTGTTCCTGGGTTAGAGAAGCTGAGGACAGAACAGCAGTGAGACCTGAGCTTAGATAATTTGCCCCATGTGTCCATGGATGAATTCCTGAATCATTCACATACAATGAAAATAGGAGGAACCCCTGAGTTTTTCACAGAAAAGCCAAGAGTCTACAGTAATTCACATTGATAAAGAAGTGGAAATTAAGCAAATTCACTCTGAACATCTAATGTGTTTCACAACCTGTGGTGTGCATTCATTCAATTTAATGAGAGTACACCAAAACTCCCCTTGACAAGGATACTAATGCTTGGAGAATATGTGCTTAGAAAGCTTTATCTCTACCTGAGTAACTATCCAATCCAGGACCCTCCTATTCCTAAGCAGGGGATGTGTTCATAAAGCTTTTCAGGAGTGGACATGCTAAAATTGAAGGATAGACTTGGAATATTGTCCCAGGGATGAGAGAAACCAATAACACTGTGTAGAAATGTGTATACATATGTTAAACTAAGAAGAGGACCATAATGCCTTCTGATTTGGTGCATTCTATGTGCAGGAGTTTTCCTTGAATAAATGCACACATTGATTTATTCCACCTTTCTATTCCTCCCTTCATTGTGTACTTTTACTCATCTCCTCTGGTTGGTTTCTCTTTTCATTGATCACAACTCAATAGCAGTTCCTTTTTTGTTTGTATTTAAGAAATGAATTTGAACACTTAAGTAACTGGGCACCATTTCACTATTCCAGGTCCCTTTGCACCGAGGATTGTGTCTGAAAACTGGCTCAGATCTTTTCATTCTAATTTCCTCACAGATTGAGACACCGTGTTGTTCTAAGTTGCCAGACATATAAGATGAATTAAGAGCTATTTTATAGATATTTTATGGAATATCTGGAATGTTCAATCTATAACTTACTTCTGAAATCAGTTACTGAAAAATTCTGTAGTTTATTCCGCAGGAAAAGTGTCCTGAATCTGGAATTTCTAAAGAGTTTTCAACATAGAAGTGAGGATCACTGCCACAGATATTTATCACAAAAATATGTAAGACATGGCCTTGTATCATTGACATTAGATTTCTCTAAATGTTATGTAATTACAGGCCAGAATTTGTGTATGGTGTACATGAGTTTAAAATTAGTGATCAATGCATACTGTTGCACCTCATAATGCCTCCATAACCTCACTGAGAAGAGCTGGGATGAAAGAAAATACGTTTGTTGAGAGGATCTAAATATACCCAGACTGTGGTGACAAATAACTTTCAGTGCCGCATTTAAAAATAGGGGCCTTTGGATCAATGAGTTGGACACTGACCTCATCTAAACAGAGAATTGCTGTATAATCAGCGCTTTACAGAGAGAGCCTGCCTTGAAATTCAAAGCAAAACAAAACAGTACTTTAAGCGCAGAGTAGGTCATTCCTAGCCATTAGATATTGACTGACTGTGTGATAAAACAGGTTTGCTCCAAAGTTATTGACCCAAATATGGTAGACTTGTGCTCACACTAACACAAATATATTTATAACAGTATAGCTTTACTATGAATTGCCTCACACTGAATGAAAATACCAAGACATGTTTATTGATGTAGATTTAAGCTGTATCTTACACTTTTAACAACTTGTTCTCATAACTTTTAGAAATCCATCAATATTATTCTATGTGCTGCCAAATGACTTGGTGGTTTCTCCTCCTTCAGCCTGGCCTGTGTCTCTATCTGCATCTGTCTATCAAAAGTTGCTCCTGTCTCTTTGCCAGAGTTCCTAACTCTCCCCAGAAGTCTTGCCTATGCTTTCTTCATTTATTTGAGGACATAAACTTTTTATTATACTAGTCAAAAGACAAAAGATAGAATATTTCCAATATATGATTAGAAAATGACAGTAACAGAGACTGGTATTCAATTTTCTGCCCTCCAGGAATAAGTGTGTGAATGATACAAAATAATCTTTACACAGTGCACAAAGAGATCAAGTGAACACAGGGTCAGAGGTCACATTCACTAATTTAATAGTCTTTCTCTCTGGATAATACATGTAATGTCACTTTGAAATTTCCTTATGAAATAAAAAATTTAAACCCCTTATTGTTTATTCAATACTTTACTATAATTTTGAGCAAATGTACAGGTTACACTTCACTGTCATCTCAGCTCCACACCAGTTTGCTGCTCCTTCAGAATTTCTGAAATAATTGAGAGGCAGCTCTGACACTGTGCCTGATACCTTAATATATAAAGACTCCTCAGACATTAACCTGCTGAGCCTCATTAAGCTGTGTTGAACATTGTGGCTGCATCCAGATTGGTTCTGTCCTCAAATATCTGACCTTTGTGAAAATTCTCTCCCTCTATCTCTCTCTCTCTCTCTCTCTCTCTCTCTCTCTCTCTCTGACTTACCTCTTTCTGTCTCCCTCAATATTTCTGTCTATTTCTGTCTCTCTGTCTCTCTCCATCTATCTCTCTGTCTCTGTCTGTCTGTCTCTCTGATTTTTTGTCTCTCTCTGTCTATCACTCTGTCTCTCTCTCAGTCTCCCTGTCTCTCTATCTCTGTCTATATTTCCCTTATTCATTCTTTGTTTACATTGGATATTTTATTTACTAATATTTTAAACTAACATGTCCCAGTTTCCCATATGAAATACCCAGGTCCCATTTACCCTCCACATGTCACTATGAGAGTGCTCTCTACACACACATTCACTCCCTCCAGGCTTCATGGCCTGGCATTTCCCAAGACAGGGGCATCAAGCAGTCACAGAACAAAAAGCCTCTCTTCGCAATGATGCCCTAAACGGCTACAGATATGACTGGAGCCATGGGTCCCTTCATGTGTACACATGGGTTCGTGTTTAAGTCTCTGGGAGCTCTGGGGGATTTGGCTGGTTGACATTGTTGTTTTTTCCACTGGGTGGCAAACCACTTAAGCGTCTCCAGTCTTTTCTTTAGGTCCTCCACTGGTATCCTCAAGCTCACACAGATGACTGGTTCCAAGCATCCTCATCTGTATCTGTAATGCTCTCTGGCAGAGACTCTTAGGAGGCATCCATATCAGGCACCAGTGTTTAAATTCACTCTTGGGTATGCCAAGCATTTGGAATAGTATTCCCTTATCTGTGAGTTTATTCTGTGTGTGTTCTTTTGTGACTGGGTTATCTCAAAATGAATGGTATTTTCCTGTTCCATCCATTTACCTAAGAATTTTATGAAATCATTGTATTTAATAGCTAAGTAGTACTTCACTGTGTAAAATATACCACATTTTCTGTATCAATTCCCCATTTGAAAGATATCTAGAGTTTCACTTCTTGAGTTATTTGTAAATATTGGACACTAGCCCTCTATCAAATGTAGGATTGGTAAAGATATTTTCCCAATCTTTAGTTGCCATTTTTGTTCTTTTGACTCTGTTTTTTGCCTTTTAAAATCTTTGCAATTTCATGAGCTATGAATTGTCTATTCTTGTTCTTAGGGTGTAAGCTGTTAGTGTTTTTTCCAGGAAAATTTCCTCTGTGCCTATGTGTTCTAAGTTCTTCTCTACTTTCTGCTCTATTAGTTTCAGTGTGCCTAGTTTGATGTGAAGGTCTGTGACCCACTTGTACTTGAAATTTGTACAAGTAGATAAAAAAGAATCAATTGGCATTCTTCTAAATGGTTACTGCCAGTTGAAAGAGCAACATATGTTGAAGAGGCAAGTTTTTCTCCAGTAAATATTGTTAGCTCCTTTATCAAAGTTCAAGTGACTAGGGGTGTGTGGATTAATTTCTGGGTTTTTGATTCTATTCTACTGATCTACCTCCTTGTCTTTGTACCAATACAATGCAATTTTTAGTCACAATTGATCTGTAATACAGCTTGAGGTTACAGATGGTGCTTTCCCAGACACTTTTTTATCGTTGAGAATAGTTTTTGGTATCCCGTGTTGGTTTTATTATTTCATAAAACTTGCAAATTGTTCTTCTAGATGTCATAGTCTCTGTTGAAAATCTGGTGTAATTCTGATTGGTCTGCCTTTATATGTTAGCTGCTCTTTTCCCCCTTACTGCTTTTAGCATTCTTTTTTTTTTTTTTTTTTTTTTTTTTTTTTTTTTTTTTTTTTTTGAACATTTATTATTTTGACTATTTTGTGTTGGGAGAAATTTCTTTTCTTGTCCAATATATTTTGAGTTTTGTAGGCTTCTTGTATGTTCATGGTTATCTCTTTATTTAGGTTAGGGAAGTTTTCTTCTATGATATTCTTGAAGATGTTTAATGAGACTCTTTTTGGGGGAGTCTTCACTGTCTTCTATACCTATAAAATTTAGGTTTTGTCTCCTTATTTTGTCCTGGATTTTCTGGATGTTTTGGTTTAGAATTTGTTTTTTGATTTTTGCATTTACTCTGACTATTGTATCAATGTTTTCTCTGGTTTATTCTGCCCCATAAAGTCTCTTTTATTTCTTGCATTCTGTTGGTTATTCTTGTGTCTGTTTCCTGATTTCTTTTCTAGGTTTTCCAACATCAGAATTCTCTCCTTTTATGATTTCTTCATTATTTCTATGTCAGTTTTCAATTTCTTCACTTTTTTGTTTGTGCTTTTTGATAACCCTATAAGTGATTTTGTGTGTGTGTGTGTGTGTGTGTGTGTGTTTCCTCTTTAAGGACTTCAACCAGTTTGTGTGTGTTGCCCTGTCTTTCCTATAGTTCTTTAAATGTTTTATTTATGTCCTCGTCAAGGACCTCTATCATCCTCCTGAAGTATGATTTTAAGTCTATATCTTGTTTTTCTGGTGAGTTGGCATATCTACTATTTTCTGTGATAAAAGAACTGGGTTCTGATATTGCCAGGTTGTCTTGCTTTCTGTTTCTTAAATTCTTATACTTGCCTTTTGTTCTTGTTATAGGTGATGCTAGGTTATCATGTTGTCCCTAACTGGAGCTTGTCTCTTCTGGGTTTGTGAGACCCTGTTCTCCAGAGGATGATTGCTCCTGGGTGTTCCACTCTTTGAGAAGGCTGTGAGTTCTGATAGGAGTGCCCAGTCTTGATGCAACTTGTCAAACTCAAGCCTCAGGCCAGAAGTGTCTGTTCTCAGGTCACGACCCTACCTGAGCCCTGAATGTTCAGGACAGTCTTTCACAGGATTGTCAGTGGAGAGGTCTAGACCCCATTTTTAATAGGATTATTTGATTCTTTTATGTTTAGCTACTTGAGTTCTTTGTATATATTAGATATTAACCTTCTTAGCATAACAAAATTATCTTTGCAATTTTATGAGGTTCCATTTGTTGATTCTTGATCATAGAGCATAAGCCATTGTTTTTCTGTTCAGGAAAATTTCCCCTGTAACTATGTGTTCAAGGCTCTTCCACAAGTTCTTTTCTATTAGATTCAGTATATCAGGATTTATATGAAAGTACTTGATTCACTTGTAGTTATGCTTTCTACACGATGATAGGAATGGATTTATTCACATTCTTCTACGTGCTGACCTCCAGTGTAACTAGCACCATTATTTAAAATGCTTTCTTTTTTCCACTGGATAGTTTTAGTCATTTGTCAAAGATCAAGTGAACATAGGTGTGTTGTTCACTTCTGGGTCTTCAATTCTCTTTCTTTGATCAACTTGCCTGCCCTCTGTGTGAATATCTAACAGTTTTTATCACAATTGTTCTGTAATACAACTTGAGGTTAGGGATCGTGATTCCCCCAACAGTTCTTTTATAGTTGAGCATAGTTTATGCTATCCTGGGTTGTTTCCAATTGCAAATGAATTTGCAAATTCATCTTCCTAACTCTATGTATAATTGAGTTGAAATTGTGATGGAGATTGCATTGAATCTGTAGATTACTTTTGGCAAGATGGACATTTTTATTATATTAATTCTGCTGATCTATGACAGTGCTTAACCTAAGAGAAAAGTAAATCACAGAGGCTATCAGGAAAGCTGTGGCCATACCCTCTATGATATAATAGGAAGCAACAGAATCCAGACCCAGCCTGAAATACTGTACAGCTAATAAATGAGGCTGTATCAATGCATGCTTTCCTAGCACAGTATTATATGGCAGTATCTGCAATGTCTACACTGCATCTTTTGAGGAATGCTGTTGTTAGAGGTATCCTTGGGAATTGTGAGCAGGATGTTTGGGGATGCCTTGTAGTACTTACCATTACCCCAATAAATGTTTGCCAGCCAATCCAGACCCTTCCCTGGGGGCTGACTGATCCAGCCACACTTATACCATAAGTGCTCAGTGACAACCCAGAGAAAATGCAGGTGAGAATGAGGGTCTGGGAGGATTGCAATATTCTAGGGCCAAACTCTTTCTGAGTAACCTAGGACAGGACATCTGTGAAGAAAATAAAGCAGATGATAATATGTGAATGGGGTTCAAATATAAAAGTTCAATTATGAAGAAGCCTTGGACAATCAACAATAGAAATGAAGACATGATCCTCTTCTTGGCTGCAGAGCAGTGAGGACCCAGGCTTACCTTTGCTATTTCAACTGAGGTAGAGTGCAGCCATGGGAGATTTGCATCCTTGAAAAAGGCACAGTACACAGAAGATACTGGAAGTCAGACGCTGAGCATTGGGTGCTTTCTTCACTGCTTCAAAGATGTTGAATCACAATGTAGTCTACCTTGTAATTGTCACTATTTATCTTTAGAGCATAAAACATATTAACATGAATTAAGACTCTGTAGAAATTTAGCTGGGATTGGGGAGTCTGTGTCTTGTGGGAATCTTGTGACCTAGGACACTAAGTAACTTGAGAAGGGAAAGTCTTTTATTTTGCTTGTCCCCACTTAAAAATTGGCCAGGTTTTCCAGAAGGTTCTGTCTTTTTAATTCAGAATCCCTTTAAAAATGCTCACAGATATTAACACTAACAGGCACATTTCAAATGTGTGGGGATCATAAATGAATTGAATCCAGAATCAACAGCATTTAAAATATGAATCATTTTTAGACCTACAAACAAGTTTTAAATTGGATTTTTTGACATCTAGTTTGTTGAGTGTGTATATTGGATATCAGCTTTCTGTCACATGTAGAGTTGGTAAGAATCATCTGCCAGTTTCAACAAAGATACAGGACCAAAAGTATGGGAACTTGAGCATATGTACATAAGAGATATTATCAAAAATATTTGTTTACTTATTAAATTTTTAATGTTCTCTTTTCTACTACTGTTGAAAGTATATTTATCCCTGCAATATATTCTGATTATGGACCCCCCCCACAAAAAAGCAGCTCAATCTTCTTCAGCTTAAATCTGTATTTTCTCAAATTCTGAAAGTCTAGAATTTCTGCAGGAACATGAAAGAAAAGTTAACAACACACTTGAGGTCACTAATTAATTAAGACTCTGGAGAAGTGAAGGACTCAGATGTTGATTATTTGTATTTCATAGGTCGAATTCATATTATACATTATTCCCAACAATTTCAAAAAAATCTCTGGTCACTCAGAATCCAGTAATATTTTTTTTATCATACAAAACCATATGTTTTTCTTTTTAGTGTTTCATCGAATAAGAAATATATCAAGGGGTGGTCACTGTTGATGGGATTCACAAGGTATGAAGAACATTGGGTTTATAAAAATAGCTTCACTTTATTCATAGATGTCCATTTTACAATGGTGACAATGACACTATAGGACTTTGATTAAAAGGCAAAAAGTGGACATTTAAAATTACTATTTCTGAGTAAGTCTAAAGCTTAGTATTTCTGTCATCTCAGTCCCAGGGCAGCTTTCTGCTCCTCCAGGTTTTCTGACACTCTCAGGATGTGGTTATGACACTGTGTGTCTTGCACAGTAATAGACCGCAGAGTCCTCAGATGTCAGGCTGCTGAGTTGCATGTAGACAGTGCTGGAGGATTTGTCTGCAGTCAGTGTGGCCTTAGCCTTGAACTTCTCATTGTAGTCAGTATCACCATCTCCAGGATAAATCTGTCCAATCCACTCAAGGCCCTGACCAGTAGCTTATCCAGTAGCTGGTGAAGCTGTAGCCAGAAGCCTTGCAGGACACCTTCACTGAGGCCCCAGGCCTCTGTAGCCCAGCTTCAGACTGCTGCAGCTGAACCTGGCCATGGACACCTGTGGAGAGAAAGGCAGAGTGTCATTGTCACCACAGGCCCTGTCTCCTCTTCAGATGTGGAAATGATAAAACCCTTACCCTTAGTTACTGAAAGGAGGAAAAGAAAAACCCAGCTACATCCCATGGTTAGAGTCAGTGAGTTCAAGGACTGGAGAGGAGACTGAAGATTTGTTGTTGTTAGAGTGGGACATTCTGTATTTACTACATTAGACACAGGTAATTTGCATATTCAGGAGCAGAACTCTTAGATAAGAACCTAGTTCAGCTGCTAAAGAACCAGAGAGAAAGGACTAGAAAGGCTCATGGGTCAGGAATCAGGATTCTCAGGTCCAAATAGAATTCCTCTTTGAGGAAATGCATTCCAAACACTTTCTATGAATTATAGACAAATGTTGTAGAAGTAACTAGAGGGCCGAATCTCTCAATCAATTTTGGTGTAAGTCTGTTGTTCCACTCTGGGATATGTTAGCATGTTAATTTGCAGATAATGATTTATGTTGATGATGATGAGATGATGGTGATGAAGGTAATGGTGATAATGATGGTGTTGATGATTGTGGTGATGAAGAAGATACTAATGATAAGGATAATGTAAAACGGGAAAATAGGTACAAGTAGTGACAGGAAAAATATGCTCAGTGTGAAAAATACAAATATAAAAAAATTAAATGAATGAAGTTTTTATTTCTACATTCTATAAGAATTTTTACTCTTTGAAATTTTCTATTATACGTGCATTATGCTTTAATCTACGACCACTCTCAAGACTCCCACTACAAGCTACCAGCACTAGGTCCCTGTGGTTCCCCTTGGGACCTTTTAATATGTTTTTTTTCTCAACATCCTACTACCTCTATTTCATTACCTAATAACACTGTGAGTTTAATCAGTGATCCCATATACACATTGACAGGATTATCACTAGTAAAGAATAAACTTCCAGAAATCTCCCAAAATTGAATATATTTTTCTTATCAGTCATCAAATGACAAAAAGACATTCAGCTTAGTGTGGCACCTCAAGAATTCTTCCCCATATATGTTGTAATGTTTTTTAATTGCTATAGTATTTTAGTGGTGAGTTCAAGATATGTATGTACCAAGGTATATATATTAACATCAGATGATGACTTACATCATCAGTTCTAAGGCATTTACATGATATTGCTAAGCTTTCCAGTAGACATCTTTCATGAGAAAAGCTAAAGTAGCCATCCTAGTATCAAGTAAAATAGATTTACAAGCAAAAGTTATTTAAAAAGATAAGGAAGAACACTTCTTACTTATCAAAGGTAAAACCTGTCAAGATGAACTCTCAATACTGAACATCTATACTGCACATACAAGGGTAATCAGAAAAGAAACTCTACTAAAACTCAAACCATATATTGGACTATACACATAATAATGGGAGATTTTAACACCTCACTGTTATCAATGGACAGATCGTGGAAGCTGAAACTGAACAAAAAACAGTGAAACTTATAGAAGTTATGAACCAAATCATTTTAACAGAAAACTATATAATATTTCATTCTGAAACAAAATAATATACCTTATTCTCAGCACCTCATTGCCACATTCTCTAAAACTGACAAAATAGTCAGTCACTAATCAGTTCTCAGCATATACAAAACATCAAAATATTCGTATGCATGCTATCAGATCACCATGCACTAAAGCTGTTCTTCAATAACAACAAAGACCACAGAACCCATATAAATATGTAAGCTGAATAATGCTCTCCTCAATGATAACTTTTTGAAGGAAGAAATAATAAAAGAAATCAAAGACTTTTTTTTAGAATTTAATTAAAATGGAGGCACAGCATACCCAAACTTATGGGATATAGAAGAAGCAAGGAAAGGAGGAAAACTCATAGCTTTAAGTGCCTCCAAAAAGAAACAGAAGAGAGCATACACTAACTGCTTGATAGTACATCTGAGATCTCTGGAGTAGACATCGAGAAATAATCGAACTCAGACCAAAAAACACCCAAATTCAAACACATATATAGGAGGATGCTTGTAGCTTACCATTGGACAGAACACAGGGAACCAAAATTTAAGAGCTAGTGAAAGGACTGAAAGAGCTGAAAGGGTCTGCAACCCATGGTGGGAACAAAATTTTCAAGTAAGCAAACACACCACATCTCTCAGGGAAAAAAAAAAAAAAAAAAAAAAAAACCATTGAGTTGTTATTGAGAGACTCATGGCGCCAGGTGCAAATGCAGTAGAGGATATCATTCCCTAGCATCAATGAGGGGAAAGGATCTTGGTCAAACAAAGGGTCTTTATCCCAGTGTAGGAGAATGCTGAGATAGGAGGAGAAGGGAGGTTGGTAGAGGGAACACCTTCACAGAGGCTGTGGGAGGAGAAGAAATGTTGGGATTGGTGGAAAGGTGATAAAACCTGAATGGAAACTACTGAGAATATCCAATAAAAAAATTAAAAAAACAAAAAAAAAATAATCCAATAAAAATGGAAATCAAAACATTAAAAAAACAGATAGAAAATTATATAAGGAAAACCTAGGAAAGAGAACAGGATCCACACGTGCAAACATCACCAACAAAATACAAGAGACAGTAGAGAGAAGTTCAGCCATAGACACAAAAATCAAGGAAAATAAAAAAGGCCAAAAGCTCCTACTTCAAAGCAATTGAGAAAACCAGAAAATAATAAAAAATCTAACCTTAGAATAATAGTTATAGAAAAAAGTGAAGCTTCCCTACTCTTGGGGAAAGCAAGCTTTATCAACAAAATTATAGAAGAAAACTTTACTAACCTAAAAATAAGAGATAATCAGAAAAATACAAAATGCATAGATACCATTAAACAGATGGGATGAGAAAGAAAGTAGTACTGTCACATAATAATTAAAACACCAAATTTACAGAATATAGGAATAGTATTGAAAGTATTAAGGGAAAAAAGTCAAGTAACCTATAAAGGTAGCCCTGTAGGGATTACACCAGACTTCTCAACAGAGACTTTAATACCAAGATCCTGGGCAGACCCTCAGAGGGAAAAAAAAATCAATCCCAGGCTAACACACCCAACAGAACTTTCACTTAGCATAGAAAGTTCAACCAAGGTATGCTGAGACAAAACCAGATTTAAAACACTATCTTTCTGCTAAGCCAATCCTGCAGAGAATAATAGAAGACAAACTCCAACAGAAGAAAGGAAAACTACACCCATATAAAATGAAGAAATTAATTTTTTAACAACAAACTCAAAAGAAGAGGAACACATTAGCATGACTCTACATCTGACAACAGAAATATCAGCAAGAAACAAACAACATACCTTAATATCTGTCAACATCAGTGGACTCAAGTCCACAATAAAATGGCATAGGGAAAGACACTGAATGAGTAAACAGGACCCAACATTCCACTGCATACAGGAAACACACCACAGTTTGGAAGATGCAACCTCAGAGGAAAAGGCTGGAAATTAAATTTCCAAGCAAATGGTCCAAAAAATAAAATTAAAAGAACCAAGCTGGAGTAGCAATGCAATATCCAATAAAATACACTTTTAATCAAAAGATGTCAAAAGGATAGGGAAGAACAATACATACTCATCAAAGGAAAAATCCACCAAGATAAACTCTCAATTCTGAACATCTATACTCGAAATTCTAGGGCAAGCACATCTTTAAAAGAAACATGAGCAAAGCTCAAAGCACACCCTAAACCACACACAACAATAGTAGAATTCACTGCCCCACTCTTACAAATGGACAGATTATAGAAAAATAAACTAAACAAAGACAAGGTGAAACTAACAACAAATATAAAACAAATGAATTTAAAAGATCTCTAAAGAACAGTTAATCCTTTGACAAAAGATTATACCTTCTCAGCACCACATGCTATCTTCTACAAAACTGACCATATAGTCAGTCACAAAAAAAGCCTCAGAAGATATAAGAAGATCAAAATTATCCGATGCATCCTATCATATCGCCATGGATTAAGGCTGATGTTTAATAGCAACAAAAACAACAAAAAGCCCACATACAAATGAAACTTGAACAATTTTCTACTCTATGATAACTTCTTCAGGGCAGAAATAAAAAAAATTAAAGAGTTTTAGAATTTAATGAAAATGAACTCACAACATATTCAACATATTGGACATAATAAAATCAGTCCTAAAAAGAAAACTCAGAGCACTGAGTGCCTCCATGAAGAAACTGAAGAGAACATACACTAACAGCTTAACAGTATATCTGAAAGCTCCAGAGCAAAAAGATATAAATACACACAAGAAGAGTAGGTATCAGAAAATAATCAAAGGAGGGGCTCGAAATAACCAAGTAGAAACTAAGTGAACTCTTTCCCTCATGAATATCGATGCTAAAATATTCAATAAATTTCTTGCGAACAAAATCCAGAAACACATCAAAAAGATCATTCCCAATGATCAAGTAGACTTCATCCAAAAATTGCAGGGATGGTTCAATATATGGAAATCCACTAATGTAATCCAGTATAGAAACAATCTCAATAATAACCACATGATCATCTCACCTGACGCTGATAAACCTTTCATATTAAAAGTTGTACTGAGATCAGAAATTCAAAATCTATACCTAAATATAATAAAAGCAATGTACAAGAAAATACCTAACACGAAGCTAAATGTAAAAACATTCAAATAACTCCATTAAAATCACGGACAAGACAAGACTGCCTATACAATATAGTACTGGAAGTCCTAGCCAGAGCAATTAGACAACAAAAAGAGATCAAACTGACATAAATTAAGAAGGAAGAATCATTTGCAATAAACATGATAGTATATATAAGTGACCCCAAAAAAATCTACCAGAGAATGACTACAGCTAATAAACAACTATAGCAAAGAGGCTCATTATAAAATTAACTGAAACAAATCAGTAGCCTTTCTCTATTGAAATGATAAATAGGCTGAGAAAGAAATTGGAGAAACAACACCATTCACAATAGTCATAAAAAATGTAAAATATATTTGTGTGACTCTAACGAAGAAAGTGAACGATCTGTATGACAACAACATCCTTCCCCAAAGAAAGAAACTGAAGAAGACTTCATAAGATGGAAAGGATTTGTATGTTCAAGGATTGGCAGGATTGATATAGTATAATTGGCCATTTTACTGAAAGAAATCAGTAGAGTCACTGAAAGCCCCATCAAAATTCCAACTCAATTCTTCATAGTGTTGGAAAGAGCAATTCTCAAATTGATTTGAAGTAACAAAACCTCCAAAATAGCAAAAGCTATTCTCAACAATGAAAATCAACCTTCTGAGGGACTTATCATCCCTGCACACAAGGTGTATAGTCATGGTGATTGAGAAAGCTACATAGCATTGTCTCTGATGATGGTTAGATAACTTTCTAAGTGTATTATTATGGAAATAAAATCATTTTATTGATATGTGGCTTTTTCAGTATGATGACATATTATTTTTCCTTATGACCATGGCCTCTGCAAATCCAGGTTATTGGTAATCCTAGCAGAGCCATATCTGGCTTCTGTTTAAAGAGGCCTTAAATTATATCAAACAATAAAGGATTAGGGCTGGAGAGATGGCTCAGTAGTTAGGAACACTGACTGCTCATCCAGAGGTCTTGAGTTAAATTCCCAGCAACCATATGGTAGCTCAAAGTCATCTATAATGGGGATCCAGTGCCCTCTTCTGGTGTGCATTAAGACAGCTGAAGTGTTCATATATATATAATCTTTTAAAAAATTAATGATTAACCCCACAATGATTTTGTCCCTATTTTACAAGCACAACTCACAGACAGGAAACTATTGTAGATGGCAGGGTTTATAGATAGATTTATTATTAACTTTCTCATCTGATACCATACAAAGTACATCCGGTACTGTGAACACTAATCAGTTGGAATGAAGCTTCTACTTAAAAACAAGCTCAACTTCTCTGTGTTTTGTGTGATATATAAGTGTTGTCTTGAAATATATAGTCAAAATCAGTTTTTGGAGACAACTACTAGACTTCAGAAAAGCATGAATTATTTGGGAGTATCTATGGACACCCTTTATTCAATGACTCAGTTTGAGAATAGACAAGAAGTTATTCTCATCTTCACCTCCAACTGTTTACTGAAGGTGGGCATTACAATAATTTGGAATATTCTGCTGTGGAAATTAGAAGCCAAAGACTGAATAGAAACATAGCCTTAAACTACCTTGTGTAGACATCACATATTTGTCAGATCAACCAATACATCCTTCAGAAACTCTCAAGCACTGGATTGAAAAGTAGGTATTCATTTGAGAAGAGAAGTTATATGTTGATGGTTTGAGTAATAGGATTACCGACATGTACAAGTTGAGCAGCAGCCAGACATTTCTTCAAAAGATTTGTAAAGTTTGCTACCAAAGGCAGGATCTAATTTTATGAGGTGCTATTGGCATCCAGCCAGGGGAAAGAAAGTAAATCTCTTAACAGTAATTATTAGGAATATCAGTTATGTTCCCAGTAGCCTGGGATTCTTAAAGTCTATCAGTGGACAACTGGTCCTTGACAGGGTAATAAAACATTCTAAGAGCAAATCTGAAAATTGGGATGAATATAGTACCTGGGACATCACATCAGACTGAAGGAATCATATGCCTTAAACAGAAGACAGGAGAGTGAAGAAGCTGTTGCCAATAGGGCTGCAGGTAAAGGTGGCTGCAGCATCCTGATGTTATAAGGAACATTGTCTATATTTGTGTGTAATTGTTATTGTGTGGTAAAGATGTCACTTCTTCACTGCCTTTAAAGTCCTTTTTCACCCAAGTCACAAAAAAAAAAAACCACATTAGTACTTAATATTACTACTTTTAAAAATATGTTAGTGGAAAATATACAACAAATGGGGTAAAGTAAATAAAACTGTAAGGAAGGTCAGACTGTGAGAATATGCCCAGTTCCTCCCTGTCTCCTTTACCTGAACTGTCACATGGCAGTGAGTCCAGGTCTCCATCACTTTCTGAGCAGAGCTGAACTGGTTCAACACTGTGAATGGAACATCAAGAGGTGTGTTCCTGAGTTACAACCACCCATAGTTCTCAGCTGAGAAAATCCCTCCTGCCAGTGGAAAGAAGTTACATACAGATTTACAAATGCAGCTGACAGTGAGGATGATGTCTGAACATCAGACACATCAAATTTAAAAATTTCTATCAATCTGTTATTTGCATCTCTTATTTGTTTTTGTCATTCCAATAAGGTTAATATGTAATGAATCGAACATGTGCACAGTTATTAACAAAGAACTTTTACTGTCCTAAATTTGTATTCTTGTCACAGTGGCTACATCACAGATATTTTTAGTCTCTGAAGTTGTGTGATCTTAGAAAAGGAAGCCCCAGGGTCTGCCTCACCCTCCAGATGTTTCTTTGCACCTGTTACTGTTTCTATCCTGGTGAAAGTTGGGCAAATATCGCACCCTGTTGGTTCTGTGCATCCTTGAAAGGTTTGTTTCTGAGAGCATAGGGAACCTGCTCATTGCATCTCCTGCACAGTAATAAAAAGCTGTGTCTTAGTAGGGGCAGAACTCTGCTTCAGAGTCAAATAGTTCTTGAATGGGTAAAATGTCATTGTGATGGATTCCTCAGTGACAGCGCCACACTTTATACAGACCTTATCCTCTTTTCTTTCAGGACATGTAGGTTCATCCTGAAGGTGAAAAACGAAGAGGAGAGTCTCACCTCCCAATAAGCATGAGACATCCTCACTCAGTTCAGAGGTCCAGACTCAGTGTGAGGGATGTCTTGAACCCCTGGGTTCTAAGATATTGGCCATCCAGGAAGACAGTGATTATAGGAGACAGGGTTTAGACCTTCTCCCCAAACTCATGGTAACTCTTTAAGTAAAGGTGAAACTCAAACAGATCATTGTGGACCCTGCAGCCCATGGATTGCTACACTTACAATATAATGGACCAATTTCCAAAGAGAAATTCTGGGTCCAGGGGGCTATAGTCAATGAACAATATTCATGGACTACCCAAAGAACAGTGGATCTTGGTGTGGGCAGGGAATCCCACTAGTTAATTGCCATTCCTGAATGCTTCTTTATCCTATTAAAGTGAGATATCCTCACCAAGATAAGACCCAAATCTATTTCCTCTATTCAGGGCCACAAATTAAAAATTAGCAGGGAGAGCCCATCCAGGTATTGACCATCAAATTAGAATATAAATATCAATTGTTTGAAAATAAATACCAAAGAGTTCAAAATATGGACTGGTGACTGCAGGCATATCCACAAACCTGCGCAGAAACTGCAGGAATGAAGGAAGCTAAAATCTAGCCCCCTATCCAGATAAAACTGAAAAGCCCATGCTAGACTGGTAGTGTTGCATCAGTACCCCATGTCAAAGGAGGTGCAAGATCAAGTCACACATCATCGGGCTACACCAAATAGGGGCGTCTGCATAAGTGCCAATCAGCTGGACATACCTCTTCTACTAGAGCATAAACCGGAAACTAATATCTATTGGTCAGTTCAAGATCACTGTGAGGTAAACAAATGGGTGGCTGATCTCTACATCTTGGTACCTAACCACTATAAACTGTTGAGCTCATAGCCCTCATATAGAACCTGGTACATAGTACTGAACTAGAACCAAATACATCAATGGACACATCTATAGGTCAGCAAATTTGTGAGAACCACCTTGTGCTTAACTTCTTTTGTGCCAGGTTTGAGGTGTATAGCGGAACAAGTAGTGAATAACTGTGTGTTGTGCTAGAAGGTGAACTCATGTAGAGAAAGGAACAAGGCCAAAAAGAGATAGACCTGCGGATTACTGAGAATCAAACTTTATGGAGATTCAGCCAGGAAGGTATAGATATAAATATCTATTAGTCTTTGTAGATACATTTTTGGTTAGTGAAAGCCTTCCCAAGAAAGAGAGAAATGGTGGCAGTTTTAGCTAAGAAGATTCTGGAAGAGATCTTCCCCAGGTTTGGCACCCCCTAAGGTAACTGGATCAGACAATGGGCCAGTTTTGTTGGCCAGGTAAGTCAGATATTAGCTCTTTTTTTGGACTAATTGTAAACTTTATTGTGCTTATCATTTCCAAAGTTCCAGACACTTAAAATAAATTGTCTTTGGACACCAGCGCTGTTTAAGTGGTGCCCCCCATTGCACTGTTTAGAGCTAGAAACACCCATATCTCGCCTTAGCCTGACTCCTACTGAAGTTTTGTTTCAGACTCCAGCACCCCTGAATGTTATAAGTGATGCCCTAGAACCTATCTGTACTAATAATAATGATTTATATGCTAGGCTAAAATGATTGGAGGTGGAGCATGGAGGAGAATCATCACAGCTGGCAGCTGCCTATGAGCCAGAAACTCTTGACACATCCCATCAGTTCCAGGTAAGAGACTCAGTCTATGGAAGTCATAACTGTGCCCAGACACTCAAGCCCTGCTGGGAAGGACTCTACCTATTCCTGCTGACTACTCTTACAGCCATCAAGGTAAATGGGATTGCCATGTGGACACATGCCTCCCATGTAAAACCTGGTCCAAACCAGAGCTGTCTGACATCTCCAGTTGGAAAATCAGAAAGACCTACAGCCCCCTAAAACTCAACATATTCTGAACACTATAATCTGACATCTAGTTTGACCATGGCTGGAGGAGGATGACTCAATAACTGTGAGGAAATTCTGTACCCTGCTAAACTTACATGGCAGGTCCTATCAGCTCCAGGTGTGGTCCATGGTTAAAATAATCACTCCCTTACACCTGATGACCCACTTTAACCTCTGATAGATATAATATAGCTGGGGTTAGAACATGTGAGACATACCTACTCAGAAAGTGAGAAAAGGACTATGCATAGGCACTCTCCTCCCAGAGAAAAGCTTCTTTGTAACTTTACTCATGACTACTGTAGACTGCATGGGTATTTGATTCCCACTGGGGGTACCTGGTGGACTTTTTCTTCAAGATTGACCCCTTGTGTACATGTTCATATTCTGAGTCAGACTATGGAGTTTTGTGTCTTAGTTCAGCTGATGCCTCAGCTCCTATGACATGGCGGTTTCAAGGTCTTTGAGATACTAGAGAAGTGACTGTGTATAAACCAGAGAATTAGAGAATCAATTACAGACTTAACTCTGAGTGTTCATCTGGGAGCTAGCCTTGGAGTGTTTAAAATGAGAATTGCCTCCCTGGCAGCCACTATTCCAGTTTGAGTGCAGCCATAGAACTTGATATCCAAAAGATTCTATATCACATCTTCAGGAGTCACTTGCATTCCTGGCAGAAGTAGTCTTGTATAACAGGAGGAGGCTAGACCAATTGTTTTACAGTAAAAGGGGATCACCTTAATTTCAACACTGATAAGACCTTTTATCAGTCTGCTGCTGCTTTTAAACTTGGTACCTTCCATCTTAAATCTCTTGCTAGCTTTTATCAGAGAACACATAAGTACAGGCAATTTTATGATGCTCAGAAAACAATATCAAGAATGACACTAGAATAACCTATAATTTCAATAATGGCATGATTGAAATAAAATCTCAAAAAAGAAGAAAATATGAGGCTCATGACCACACCACCTAGGGACAAATTACTCCATTCTTAGGACTTTCCAAAGCACCCAAGATTGTGAGGCTCTTGGTCAGGTTAAGTTGCCCTTGCTCTGAGACTTTCTCAAAACACCCAGTTCTGAGAGACAAAATAAGGACAGAATATAGTGGCTGACAGCCACAAGGTCACATAGAAAAGTTCCAAATAAGCATCATCATCAGCCTTAAACTATCCTTCAATGAATCCAAAGGTCACTGTAACCCACAAATAAGTTGTCACCCCCCATGCTATTGCTGATATCTGACCTCAGATCCATATAAAAATTGTGTACTTTGAAACCATTTGGTCTTCTCTGTCCAGCTTGTAGAAAGACCCCAGTGTAAGGGGCTGCAGCCAACACCCTGCAGAGATGGCACCAGTCTCCGGGGCCCTGAGTCAGCTAAATCTGACAAACAACCTAAAAGCGCATGTGTGAAAAGCAAGGTGAGCCAAAGTCACCGCCCATCTCGGGGCATAAACATCAGACCACCAGTGAGCAGCCAATCAGGTAGATACACGCTTCCCCCCCCCCTCAGGGGTATAAAACTGGGTGCTTTTCTGCCCTTCCACATCCTCCTCCATTAAAGTTTTGCTGTAGAAGGATCCTTGTGTACCTTGTCCATTCTTTCCGGCAAGATGGTGGCGCAGGACAACTGGTGCCTTAAAACCGGGACAAGCCTTAACATCACTGGCAGCATCGAGGAGACCCTCTGGCCATGGAGAGGATCCAGAACTGCAGGATAAAGGTAGGCTCTGAGAGATATGTTTGGTCCTGCTGACTGGGGTGCAGGACAGGAGGCCCTAGATGAGATCCAGGATAGCATGTCAGAAACAGAGCGAAGTGAGAGACTGCAATTAAGCAGGGGAACTGACCAGTCAAAGAAAACAGGCCCTACAGGAGCCGGCAAGGCCCCTGAAGTGAGAGATAAGGGAAAGGACGCCCTGGGAGAGAAACAGGGAAAGGTGGAGAAAAGCGGCTATAACTTCTAGGTAGAGAGCAAGGTTTGCAACAGTAGCAAACTGAAAGTGAAAGAGCTCTCGCTGCAGCTGCAAACCGAAAGTAAAAGATGTAGGATGGGAACTTCTCAGTTTCATCCACTTTTTCTGGCTCTTCAAGAGCTACTCTTGTCAAAGTAAACCTCAAAATAAAGAAAAGCGCCCTAGAAATGTTTTTGGATGAGTGTGATACCATTGCACCTTGGTTCGCAGTCTTGGGAAACCTAACAGTGGCGTGCTTCGATAAGTTAGGGAAAGATCTAGATTTCGCTTGCAAACGTTAGAGATAAGAAAAGATAATCTTAAAACGCTTAATGATTTTCAAAAATTATTGGGAGATATAAATTGGCTGAGACCTTTTTTAAAGGTTCCCTCTGCTGAGTTAAAACCTTTATTTGACATTTTGGAAGGGGACCCTCATATCTCCTCTCTGAGAACATTGACGCCAGCAGCAAACCAGGCCTTACAAGTTGTGGAAAGTGCCTTACAAGATGCTCAATTACAGAGCATTGATGAAACTAAGCCCTTTGATTTATGTGTTTTCAAAACCATGTAATTGCCGACAACTGTCTTGTGGCAAAATGGACCTTTATTGTGGGTCCATCCCAATGCCTCCCCTGCAAAAGTCATTGATTGGTACCCCGATGCGGTGGCCTCGTTAGCCATCAGAGGCATAAAATTAGCAATATCACACTTTGGTAGGCAACCAAAGACGCTGATTGTCCCATTTACTGCAATACAGGTCCAAGTGCTTGCAGCTACCTCAAATAACTGGGCAGTCTTGGTAACCCTTTTTTTCAGGTACAATTGATAATCACTATCCTAAACATCCCATTCTTCAATTCACTTTACAACAATCCTTGGTTTTTCCACGAGTAATTTCCCCTAATCCACTAAGAGATGGACTGGTTATTTACACAGACGGCTCCAAGTCTGGGCTGGGGGCATATGTTGTGAATGAGAAAATTATTACTAGACAATTTAAAGAAAATTCACCCCAGCTTGTAGAATGCTTAATAGTATTAGAGGTATTAAAAAATTATTCCGAGCCTCTTAATATTGTCTCTGATTCGGCCTATGTAGTTAATGCAATGCAGGTTTTAGAGGTTGCTGGGATAATCAAGCCCTCGAGCAAGATAGCCCCATTTTTTACACAATTACAACAAGTCCTCCTTATAAGGAGATTCCAGGTTTACATTACCCACATTCATGCTCATTCTGGTCTTCCAGGACCCATGTCCATAGGTAATGATTTGGCAGATAAGGCCACAAGATTAGCAGCTGTTCTGTTAGCTTCATCCTTAGACAAAGCTAGAGATTTCCACAAGCAATTTCATTTTACCGCTGAGACCCTTCGCTGAAGGTTTGCTTTAACTGGAAAAGAAGCCAGAGACATTGTCATTCATTGCCAAAACTGTTGTCAGTTCCTGCCAGTTTCTCATGTGGGTATCTACCCTCAAGGTCTTCTTCCGCTACAAATTTGGCAAATGGATGTGACACACATCTAGTCATTTGGAAAACTTAAGTATCTCTATGTGTCCATTGATACGTGCTCAGGTGTGGTCTTTGCCTCTCCCTTAGGAGGAGAAAAGGCCTCACATGTTATCCAACATTGCCTTGAGGCATGGAGTGCCTGGGGACAAGCAAAAATTTTCAAAACTGACAATGGACCTGCTTATACCTCACAGAAATTTCAGCAATTCTGCAAACAAATGGGAGTAACCCATTTGACTGGCCTCCTTTATAACCCTCAAGGACAGGGCATTGTTAAATGTGCCCATCGTACAATCAAATCCTATTTAATAAAACAAAAAGGGGGAATAGAGGGCGTACTGTCCTCCACACCCTGGACTTCAGTATCAATAGCTCTTTGGACACTAAATTTTCTAAATTTAGATGACCATGGAAGGAATGTGGCTGAGCGACACTGCTCCGAGCCTGCCACACCTAAAGAAATGGTCAAATGGAAAGATGTCTTGACAGGACAGTGGAAAGGCCCGGATCCTATTTTGATAAGATCCAGGGGAGCTGTTTGTGTTTTCCCACAGAATGAAGACAATCCCTTTTGGATCCCAGAGCGCCTTACCAGGAGGATACTCCACGGCAGAGATGATGATCACCAGAGGAAACCAGAGGTGGAAGATGATCCTGCTACTCCTCTTTTGGATACTGGTTCCTAGTATTCTGTGAGACCCTCGATGGGGAATTATTGTCTACCTTCCCCTTACCCATGCCTGTTATACATACATCTCATGTATTCCCACACTTCTTTGCTACAAATAGGAAATTAGGAGTTGCATACTTGCCTTTAGATAATCAGATTCAGAGCCTGCAGGACAATCGGACACTTTTTGTCAAAGGCAGCCTCTGCTTTACAATGGTTCTAACACTGGGGGACCATAGTAACTGCATACTGCTATACAACCAATCAGCAGCCTGGCTTAGGGATGCAACCTGGGGCTCGACCTCTAGTATAGTAGCTAACGCCTCTGTAATCTCAGGATGGTGGCCTAGCCGTTCGGGTGATGACGTCCCACCACGGCAGCCCAGGCTGGCGCCATTTTGCAAGGGAATTACGACTGATGATCTAATGCTTCCTTGGACTGGATGCCAGGCCAGAAGGTCATCATGGGCCATTAAAGGTTATTTTTCCTTTTCCCCATTTATTGGCACCACCTTTAATAGTTCCTTTGCAGGATATAATTTTACCTTTAGGGATCCTGGCAAAGCTGATGCTAACCCCTTTGATCAGTGGCTTCTTTATGGAATTAATGGGAGTTGTACTGACCTATCACCAATGTCAATGTTACATGGAGGATATGCAGAAAAGGGGCAATCAGGCTTTGATTGGAAGGGTCGCATGGCCGCAGGCTTGCGAACAGGAAAGAATTCAGGGAGCTTCAAATGGAAGACCTCCAGTGTAAAATATACAAATTATAAGAGAGCGAAGCACTAGGCTTCCCCTGTTTGTGTGTGGCCCCCTTTTATCTGGGTAGTAAGTTATATCAGTATGACCCAGGGTCAAGACAGCTTAGATTGCTCCCCAAGTAATTGTTTTTATGCCTTATGCTGGGATGCGGCTGTTTATCCTTCGGCTGTGGTTACTCGCATGCCCCGCTTCATCCCTGTTCCAGTGGACGCCCCCAGTAGCCTGAGCCTGCTGAGAGGGAAAAGAGATTTTGGGATCTCTGCTGTTATCATGGGTCTGATTGCCACAGTGGCGGTGGCGGCCTCAGTTACAGCCTCAGCACTGGCACTCTCGACATCAGTGCAGACTGTACAAACCATCAGTGAGCTCTTGGCTCACGTGATGTCTGCCTTGGACCTCTATGCCACGGCCAATTCCCAGATACAGGGAGGCCTAATGCTGTTTAATCAGTGCATAGACCTAGTCCAAGAACAAGTGGACATCTTGTGGCAGATGGGCCAGTTGGGCTGTGAATAAAAATTACCTGGACTCTGCATCACTTCCGTGTGATTTGAAAAATTTACCTGAGCGGCCAATTTATCTAAATCCCTTTCTCAGTTTTTAATGCAGAATTGGACCACAGAATTCGAGCAGACACTTCGAGAACTGAGACTTGATATCTTGAAAGTGTACTCTATGAGACTGGACCTGTCGCTGACCGAGGGGCTGTCCACTTGGATTTCCTCTATCTTCTCCTACTTTAAAGAATGGGTGGGAGTGGGGTTATTCTTAGTAATCTCATGTTGTGGGATCGTGTTCTTACTCTGGTTGGTTTGTAAGCTGAGGTCTCAACAAAGACGTGACAAAGCTGTCATTGCTCAAGCACTTGTTGCTCTTGATCATGGAGCCTGTCCCGAAATATGGCTTTCTTTACTCAGACAATAACTAGTAAATTTGCACCCCATATCGCCTGGCCTCCTGCTTGGAGTTTTGCCCTAGGATTATTAAGAGGCGAAACGGACTATAAGCTGTGATACTCAGAGACGGGCAACCTTCCTCTGGTGTAGACCAATCTAAGACAGGACCCCTGAAGAGATGAGGGAATCTAGAGACGGATAAGGCTACATTGAGAGTGATTGACCTAAGACAGAGATCACAGCACGAGAATATCTCTAGTCCAAGTCTCTTGTACTAGACCATCCACTGCCTAATAAAACAAAAAGGGGGAGATATAAGGGGCCGTAGCCAACGCCCTGCAGAGATGGCACCAGTCTCTGGGGCCATGAGTCAGCTAAAACTGACAAACAACCTAAAAGCGCATGTGTGAAGAGCAAGGCAATCCAAAGTCACCGCCCATCTAGGGGCGTAAACATCAGACCACCAGCGAGAAGCCAATCAGGTAGAGACACTCTTCCCCCGCCTCCCTCAGGGGTATAAAACTGGGTGCTTTTCCACCCTTCAGCATCTTCCTCCATTAAAGTTTTGCTGCAGAAGGATCCTTGTGTACCGTGTCCGTTCTTTCAGGCGAGATGGTGGCACGGGACACCCCAGTGTACTGGACTTATGAGAATTAAACTTCTTCCTTACTGCATGGATCTAAGCTTATCTGTGACTCTGTGGGACTGGACAAAATGATCATTGGGCAACACAGGTTTAAAAGTGATAGGGTTCAATATATGGTATGGTTTCTCCCAAAGAAAGGATTCATGTGTCCATTAATCAAGGGATGGAAAGAAAATAGTTCCACTTATTATCAGTTATATTGACCCTGTAAAAAATTGCTTCCTGTCCCAGGAGGTTAATTGAAAAAAGTAAACACTGTGTAAAGTGAGGAAACTCGCCCCATTGCACCTGCCCTCAAACTGTCCACAATTAATTAATTTAGAACTTTTACTTTCACTGACCCAGGGCAACAAGTATCTAGCAATATTAACGATGGCATTGACAAAGGAGTTGCAGTGGGTGTGAGAGTCTTTACTGACAGAAGAGCACATGGGAACCAGGTATTTGAATCATAGCAGTGTCTCTTCCTTGGAGACGATAAGATCAAATACTAGAACTATATCCAGAAATATGTGAACAAAGATTCTTAACAATCTGGGACCTGTGTGCAACCTGTGTGGGCAGACATAAACTTATTTCCTCAGAAAGATTATCTCGGACGGACTTCTCCCTTCATAGGACATGGTGAAACATTACATGGGATATCATATGCATATCACATAAATAACTTTGTTTAGTTAAATGATTGTACCAGTAAATTATTTGTATAGATAGACAGACAGACAAATAAATAGACAGATTCTCCCAGAAGAAATTACTCTATCTACTTAAAGATAGATAATAGTAAATTTATCAGTAAATATACAAACACACAACACACAGACACAAACAAACACAAACAGAAAAAACAGCTAAAACCCAAGTTATTTATTACATATTTTACTATATCTCAGCACTATACATTTTATATATGCTTCATTCGTAATTATTTTAAGTCCTGACCTCTGAAAAATCTTTAAACAATCTAAACAGAAACAGGAGTCTTAAAGTATGAGCACTTGGACATAGGCAATATTTTCACAACAAAAATATTAAAATTCTTTATTAATTTTATAGACATTTTTCTGTTTTAATTAAAAAATACATTTTTCTTGCAATATGTTGAGAAAAAGACTTATCATCTTGGATTCCTTCCTGTCTGTCTATATATCAACTACCTTTCTTTAATTAGAAAAACAAATCGAACCTGAATATATTAAAAAAGAAAAACAAATAAGATAAAAGGAAATCTAAAATAACTGGAATCAGACAAAATGACAAGCAAACAAAAAAAAAGCACAAAAAGCAGAAGACACACATAGAATCAGTGACAAACACATTCACAAAAACTATGGGACATAAACTATGAGAGTTTAACTAATGTTAAGCAAGTATTCATAGGACAGCCCTCTGCTTTCTGACCTTTGTCTCAGAGTCTTCCTTTCCATCTTTTCTATGATCATCCTCACTGACTCCTCAGAGGAATTTCACTTTTGCACTGTAGTAACACTGCAGATATATCGTGATATAAATACCTTCTATATACTAAGACCCTAGAACTTCTGCTGGGCCACAGAAAGAGATCTAGATTGCCCAAAGGATGGTAGGATTTACAGGTCCAATTTAATTTTATTTCTATCTATTGCAATGAATATTTTAGGCATTATCAAAATTCAGAGATATTTTTATTATGCATAATCAGATTCTAATTTTGGTATTTTATTAAAAAAGAAACATGTCAATAGAAGTGGTTAATGAAAATGATATTGACAAGGCATGGGGTACTCTAGGAGCATCCTAAATCAACACCACATAATGCATAGATGTCCTTTTGCATAGCTGACAGAAGCACAACTGGTCTATAAGGAAGTGACACAGAATGGACATTAGACATGACTACATCTGAGCAAGTCTTCAAGCCAAGATTCCCTGAGTCTTCTCAGTCACAGGGCAGCTTGCTGCTCCTCCATGTTTTCTGTCAGTCTAAGGATGTGGTTACAACACTGTGTGTCTTGCACAGTAATAGACCATACAGTCCTCAGATATCAGGCTACTGAGTTGCATGTTAGCAGTGTTGGAAGATATTTATGAAGTCAGTGCAGCCTTGCTCTTGAAGTTCTGATTGAATCTACTATCACCATCTCCAGAATAAATCCATACAATCCAATCAAGGCTCTATCCAGGCTTCTGCTTTACCCAGTGCATGTACTTGTTAGTGAATAGCACCCTCTCAGAGTGTGGCACACATTGACCTTAAATGATTAATAATTCAAGAGCTAAGAATGCAGCTTTGCAGGACTCCTTTGTATTCAAAAAAAAAAAGAAAATTGTCATAGGTGAAGAGATTGACAATGTCTGGGGTACTCTAGGAACATCCAAAATCAACATCGTATAATTCATAAATGTCCTTTGCAAGTTGTCAATAGAGTGAGACACAAACATGAACTTAAGGATTGCATCTGAACAAGTCTTAAAGCTAATCTTGACTGTGTCACCTGAGTTCCAATGTAATTTGATGCTCCTTCTCTATAATTCTGACATGCTCAGATGTAGCTGTAACATTGTGTCTTTCACAGTAATAGACCACAGAGCCTTCAGATATCATTCTGCTAAACTCCATATAGGCAGTGCTGGTGGATTTGTCTACAGTCAATGTGGCTTTGTGCTTGAATGTGGGGCGCCGCCCACACATTCCCACGCATTCGCCATTACAAGATGGCGCTGATATCTGGCTGGAGTTAGCAGTAAACAAGCCATGTGCGCACAGGCTGGGTAACTTCCGCTTCATGAGTTCCGCCTCTTCCCGTGGCGTCATAGGGCCTGCTGAGTCTCAACCAATCAGGGGGCTCCGCGTCCAAGGCAAGGACTGATCCTTTTATAGGGGACGGGCTGGATAGCTCCTCTCTCCCTCTCTTCCTTGCTCTTCTGCCTCTCTTCTTTTCTCTTCTGCCTCTCTCTCCCTCTCTTTTTCCTCTCTTCTTCCTCTCTTCCCCTCGTTGGTTTTCGGCCGTCTCGTGGAGCTTGTTCGTCCTGTTCGTCTCCTTGGATCTCTTGGTTTTCCCCGTCCTTTTCGTTACGTGAAGCAAGTACCGGTTTTTCCAGATTAATAAAGTTTACCGCAGAAGGATTCTATTTTGTGTGCCGCGTCGTTCTTGCAGGCGAGACGGTTGCGCGGGACACTTGAACTTTTGATTGTACCAAGCATTACCATTGTAAGGATACATACTTCCAATCCACTTAAGGCTTTGTCCAGGCATCTGCATCACCCAGTGCATATTTTAGTCAGTGAATGTGTAGCAAGAGCCTTGCAGAACAATCTCAGTGAGGACTAATACCAAACCGGCTCAACCACAGACTGCTGAAACTCCATCAGGGAATGAACACCTGTAGAGGGAAAGATATAGTAGATTTTATTGTCACCTAAGTCTATATGGCCAGATCCAAAGCCAGCTACTGTGAATCCCTTACCTGTAGCTGTTGCTATCAGGTAAAGGCTGATACAGTTCCATTCCATGAGTCCTTTGTACTCAGTGATTGTAGAAATGACAGTGATCTTATGTTTTAGTGATCTTATGTTTTTGAAGAGTGTAGATATCCCTATATTTTCCACCATAGACTCTGGAGATTAGCACAGTCATGAGCAGAGTACGTCATAGATATGGACAAACTGCTGCTAGAGAAGGAAAAAACACTGGGTCAGGAATCAGGATGTTGAATTCTAACTGTTAACCCTGTCTGAGAAAATTCATCTTACATCTCATTCCTGAACCTTGTACTAAGATGGCTGATGTAACATCAGGGTCTGTTCTCTAAAAAATATTTGCCACCTGAGACAGAGCCCCTTTTTTGGACTAGGTTAAAAAAATAGATTTGCAGGATGTCACAATGATGACACTACTGATGGCAATGTTCAAAAACAGCTGACTTATTATGATTTATAGCCTCCCTTCAATGCATATAGTGAACATTTGTGTTCCCAACATGTTATACACGAAAATGTCACCCAAAGAATCAAAACTAAATATATTTCAAAACTATTTGTGCATGAATGATTATTGCAGCACAATCACAATAACTGAATTATGAAAATACACTGCTGTATGTGTCAAGAGAAATACACACACACACACACACACTCACACACACACACACACACACACACACACACACGTAAGGTTAAAAAAGAAACCACAGAGGATACACAATCCCCACCACACTGAGCACATTTCTCTCCTGGAAATCCTTGGCCCCATTGTACCCACTGCTATTCCAGAACTCACCTGCAGGTAGATTTCCATTGTTTACACTGAGGTTGCCCAGTCTGACTTGAGAAGTAACAAATCTCTGCAATTACTGTGCTTGCAGGGCTCAGAGGCAGGGAGAAATGCAGTTATATGGAGAAGATGGCTGATGTGCCAGTGTCTGAATTTAAGTTGCTTCTACATTATTTTCAATGACCCTATCATAGTCATCTTTTTTTTTTTTTTTTTTTTTTTTTTTTTTTTTTTTTTAGTGGTAGTTGGATTCAGCTCTAAAATTTTCATTTGTAAAAAGAAGAGAGATGACATAGGCCTCCTGTGAGGCGGGGCAGAGCGCACTTCCTGAGTCTCATAGGCTGGAGTAAATCGCAGCCACTTTCTGGCTGTGGAGCCATGGTGGTGCTCCCCTCCTGGAGCGCCGCTGTTCTTACCGCCTCTGGCGCCCCGCAGGAGGCTCTGATGGCTTCTCTCTTTTCAGGTAGGCATGAGTAAGCAGGAGGAGTGCCTTTGTCGGTACTGCGGAGATCCTAAAGGAGTTGGATGACACCTAGGAGAAGTTCAAAGGGGAGATGAACAGCAACCAGAAGAGGCGGGTGCTGCACTGCATCCAGAGGGCCCTGATCCGAAGCCAGGAGCTGGGGGATGAGAAGATCCAGATCGTGAGTCAGATGGTGGAGCTGTTGGAGTGGACAGTCAGGTGGAGCTCTTCGAAGCTCACCTGGACATCAGTGATGTCACTGGCGGCAGCGGCAAGGCAGGCCAGGACAAGTCGAAGAGCAAAGCGATCACACAGGAAGATAAGCCAAATAACAAGCGGTCCCTGAGGCAGCGAAACAATGAGAATCGAGAGAATGCCTCTAATAATCACGAGCATGAGAACATCACCTCAGGAACGCCCAAGGAGAAGAAGGCAAAAACCTCACAGAAGAAGAAAAGCTCCAAGGCCAAAGCACAGAGGGAAGCGTCTCCTGCAGACCTTCCCATCGACCCCAATGAGCCCACGCACTGTCTGTGCAATCAGGTCTCTTACGGAGAGATGATCGGCTGTGACAATGACGAGTACCCCATCGAGTGGTTCCATTTTTCCTGTGTAGGACTCAACCATAAACCAAAGGGCAAGTGGTATTGCCCCAAATGTTGCGGGGAGAGTGAGAAGACAATGGACAAAGCCCTGGAGAAGTCCAAGAAAGAGCTTACAACAAGTAGTGCACACTCACCCGTGACTGATAGATAACAAAAGCCACAGTGTATTTATGATGTTGCTGCCTTTTCGGGAGTATGAGAACAGTCAGATGAGTATTTTTTAGAGATGTTAGAAATGGATCCTCTCCTCCGGATGGTGGAAACAGCCTTTGTCTTCATGGTGTACCATGTTTCCAGACTGGGTCTACCTATCAGCAATTTAGAAACTACAAATACAGGTTCGAATTAAACATGTCAGCAAGTGTCAGACTGATTTTTGGGTTTGGGGAGTGACTTGGAAGTAACCTAACAGATGTATAAAGAAGAGATTTAAAAAAAAAAAAAAAAAAAAAAAATTAGCCAGGTTGCAGAAGTACATCAAGTGTGCTTCCTGCTGCCATAATGTATATCCACACGACAAGTTGGTGGTTTAAAGTGTTCTTATTTTTTAAAGAGGTAAATAGGTAAATTTTACATGACATATTTTATACATGGCCTATTCCCCAACTGGCCATTTTTAATGACTGGGTACGTTTTTAATAGGTCAGACGTAAGTGGTCCAGGCAGTGGGTCCAAGTCTTGCCTTTGCTACCCTAGGTCATGGTGTAACCACCTTTAACTTATATGAAGTGTATAAATGTACATTTCCCAGCCGCCTCGCCCCTGCTGTACCATAACCGGAAGTGTGGCCTGGTGCTGCCCTGAAGCCAATGTGCGCGTAGTGGCGTGTGTGAGCTGTATAGATGTTGCTTCCAGAAATAAACGAAACTCGGCTAGTTTGTTTCTTTAGCATTTAATTTTAACATACATATAATTTAAATTTTTTGTCTTAAAAATTTATACACCAGCAGTTTAAACAAAGCCTTAAGCAAACTGTATATTATTGATCTCACGTAATAAGAAAGTAGACTTCCTGTCTGTGCCGGCAACTGCGTGTCAGAAGTATTTAGAGCAGAGGTTAGGAAGAGACTGTGCTTGTGAGGTCCAGCCCCACCATCTTATTTTGTACGGCCTTTGAGCTAAGAGTGGTCTCTGTATCTGAGTGGTTTTCAAAATCACATTTCACGATTCACAAAAGTCCTATGAAATGAAGATCTGCGTGTCTGTAAATAAAGACTCATTGGAACACGGCCATGCTTACTTATTTCCTTATGTGCTATCTGCGGCTGCCCGTGTGAGACCTGCCCTTTGCAGAGATCACCCACTGACAGCCGACGTTGGCCGCCCATCCATGGCACATGTCCCGCACTGCCCACAGGAGCCGAGATCTTCACCCCTGGATGCTGTGTGCCTTGCTTGAGTTCTGAGTATGTTGAGGTGTTTTACAGACAGGCCTGTTCACTGTAGCATCATTGTTCCTTCTGTGTTCTGTTTTGTGTACATTGTAGCCTAGCTATTTGCTGATGCCTTTGAGAACTCTTCTTAACCCTGAGTATAAAGTCAGTTTTGACCAGGTGTGGTGAAGGCGCACCCTTTACTCTCAGCATTTGGGAGGCAGAGGCACATGGAGCTCTTGAGTTTGAGGCCACCCTGAGTGAGTTACACTGAGAAATCCTGTCTTGAAAAAAGAAATAAAAAAAAAAAAGTCCACTTACAGTAAAAAAAAAAAAAAAAAAAAAAAAAAAAAAAAAAAGAAGGGAGATCAGGGCCTTTGTTGTGTTCTTCAGGCTGTTCCTGTGTAAGAGCATCTGCAGAGAGAAGGACAGCAATGGGTCTTGAGCTCAGATGAATAACTCTTTGTATCCATGACTGAAATCCTGCAACATTGACATACAACAAAAAGAGGAAGAACCACAGAGTTTTTCACAGAAAATCCAACAGTCCAAAAGAAATTCCCATTGATAAGGAAATACAAATCAGGTAAATATATCCTGTAACTCAATTCATTTCCCAACTTTCAAGTACATCAATTTAATGGGTTGAAGGTGGTGAGGAAATTTCCATAACAATGATCCTGCTGGGTGGAGAACAGGTGCACTAAAAAAGCATCTTTTGTTCCTGGACAGGACATGACATAGTAGAAATTTTCAGGAGTTGTGTTTCATTAACGAAGGATAGATTTGGAATATTGTACAAGGGATGAGACAAATCAATAGCACTAAGTTGAAATTCTTGTACATATGTACTTAACAATCTGAAATCTTAAAGATGTGGGTAGGATGTATTGTATGTGGGATAGTCAGGGGTTGGAACTGGGAGGAAATAGAGTCTGGACTGTAAAAATGATTAAGTAACATAATATATATATATATATATATATATATATATATTCATAAATCCATGATATTTATATAAATTGTGATCTGACTTCAGGTTTATGAATTGGTTGCACCTAATATTGCAGGATTGAAGAAGAATAATGTGCTGAATACATGTTCCTTCTTCCATACCTGGCAATATCCCTTTAATGTTCTAAGACTTATCAGTTCACATGGCAGCACCTTTAGGACATCAGTGACTTTTTAGAATAAGAGAACAGATTTTCTTACAATCCAGGGTGTGAGATGGTTTAATCTTGCCATTTCAGAACCTCTTGTGTGCTGAATAAAGCCCCAAATTATGTGTACTTTATGCTCTAGGATATGGAATGCTGATGGCTCTCATAGGTTACAATGCACAAGAGCGTATGCCTACTTCAGTAGTAAGGATGGACACAAACATCCTCCTCATATAATAGAATTCAATCACAAATATCCTGACCTCATAAGATTGTATATAAACTGAGCTTATTTCATAAGTTAAACTAATACTGTAATCAATACTTGCTGATCTGGTGCACTGTCTGTGCAGTAGTTTCCTTGTATAAATGGAAATACTGATTTTTCTATTCCTCCACTTCACTGTGTGTTATTTTTACTTTGTCCTCTGGTCATGCACACTTCTCATTTATGACAAAACCCTAGCAGTTTTTTATTGAACTCTTTATATTTGGTGATTCTGAACACCACTTAGAGGACTGGGCACCATTTTACTATTCCAGGTCACTTTCATATAGGACTATGTTTGTAAATTGGCTCCCATCTCATTCTGATTCCCTCAAAGACTGATACAACATGGTGTCCTCAGTGGTGAGATATGCAGGAATGCCCACCTTTGAGATGGTTTGGGGAATCTCTGGAATGTTCAGTCTGTACCTTAACTCTGAAGTCACTGGTCTTGTATCATTGTAGCAAGTGTTCTGAAACAGCCACATAATTACAGAAAATATTGTGAAATAGAAACTTATGAGTATAAAATCAGTAATCAATGCATATTGCTGCATTGATCACTATCCCCCTGATTTTGAAGAAAATACCTGATATAATTAAAAATGTTTGTTGAGTATACTTCTACATAACAATATGGTGCTTCCAAATACCTTTAATTGCAGAATTTGAGAAATAGAAACTCATGGATCTCTGAGTTTGAGGATAATGCTATCTACAGAAAAGTTTGCAAAATATACAGGTTTATACAAAGAAACTCTGTGTTGAAATTCAAAGCAAAGAGTAGTTTAATAGTAATATTGGCCATACCCTAACAATTAAACATTGATTGACTGTGTGATCACACACTTCTGATCTAAAGTTATTGACCCAATTGTGATAGATATATGTGCTCACATTAGCACCAACATGGGTATAATAATATAGATTTATTATGCATAACTCTGAAAGAAACACCAAGGCTCATGTTAATTGACTATAGACTAAAACATTATCTTAGGTTTCTTGACAACTAGCTCTAAAAACTTAGATTATCCATGTATACTAATCTATGCTCTGCAAAATGGCTTGCTGTTGACCCCTTTTAAGCCGTGGCCTCAGGCCTCCAGTGCATTTTTCTCACCAAATATGCTCATGACTCTTTCACAGAGTTCCGTACTCTCCCAAGAAGTACTGCCTATTCTTCCCTCATTTGAGACAGGCTATCAGTTTTTTGTTAAACCAGTCAAGAAAAAGGAGAGAGAGTATTCACAAAATATGATTATATATAATATATATATATATATTAAAATGATACCAAATACTTGTCTCTATTGAATTTTTTGCTGCCTCAAATCTATAAATAAATAATACAAGAGTATCTTTACACAGTGTACAGAAATATCACTGAAACACATAATTATGAGAAACAAGTTCACTAATTTAATATTCCTTCATTCTGAATCTTACATGCAAGGTTACTACAAAATTTCCTCATGAAAATAAGATTGAAGTTTTATTCCTTTTTTCTCTACTTCAATAATTCACTGTCTTCTCAATTTTGTGACACTTTGCTACTCCCTTAAGATTCTGACATAACATAGAGCTAGGCTGTGACACTTTGCATGACACCTGACTAGATATCAAAGTCTTCAGATATCAAGCTTCTGAGCTCCAACAAGCTGTGTTGACCATTGTGGCTCCATCCAGGATTGTTCTGTCTTCCAATTTGTGACTCTCTGTCTCAATCTCTCTCCCCCCCTTCAATTGATGTCCCATCTTCTAAGTCCTGCCTAAGCTTATTCGTCTGAGAAAGATTCAAAAGCAGATTTTTCCAACCAACTGCAGAGAAAGAATCAGGTGAAGACTGAAAGAGAAATAAATAACAGACCATTTAGCAGAACATGATAAGCCAGTTCACTTCTGAATATATTCAATTTCCAGTTCCACATTGTTTATAGATACAATAAGAGAACAGAGAAAATAATTTACAGAATACTGGCATTATTGATGAAAATAACAAAAATATTGAATAATCTCAGAACCTGCTTGACCCTTAGAAGCTGAACCTATTTAGCACTGAATGCTGAAACAGGCCTGTACTTCAAACAATGATTAATTATTGCGAAGTCTACATCGAGGACTGAACTTGGACTCACTGTAGGAAGAGACAGAATCTCAGAGAACTGCCATGAGAATAACACAGCAGTCATAACAGAATTGCAATTGAAGATTGTCTTGACCAAACGATGACATGTAAGGAGCAATAATCTGATGGAAAATAAAACATCATCTGTCCTGTTATTCACAGAGATTTTTGTCTGGCTGCATTTATGTTACTTATGTATTGAAGGGAGCATTGTCCTAAGAAGGCTCTATATATTTTCTGAGAAAATGTCTGAGCACTGAAACATTTAATGCTCTCCATAGTTTCTTACTTCATTACTGCCAGTGCAGGAAGAACATAAAAGATGGATCAATAAAACAATAGGCAACTGACCAGAAATTACTGGAAATTCTAAAACCAGATTTTACATGAACATGCCAGGAATAAATATGTTTTGTCTTTCCAGAATAATCAATTTACTAAATAACAATAAACACACAAGATTTGGGGCCCCTTTAGCTTTTTTATTTAAATTTTCTTTGTGTATTGAAAATGAGTTTTAATCAATATGTCAGATCACATTTTTTATCTTTCCCAACTCCTTTTTCCTCATTCCCTCACTACCAACCACACTTTACAGGTCTTGTTTTTTAACATAACACAGGCAGAGATCTAAAAACAAAATTATTGTTTCTCCTACACACACACACACACACACACACACACACACACACACACACTCACACTATTTCTCTGTCATGGGAAAGAACATCAAGCATGAAAGCTAATAAAAAAGAAAAAAAAAGAAGAGAAAACTGACTAAACAAAGCTGTACAAGAAAGCCATCAACAAATCTGCCACTGTGGTGCTATTGTTTGGTCATCTCCTGTACATAGAGTCTGACATCAGGTGTGGTTAATATAGCCAGGAGGCCTCCACTGAAGAAGACTAAGTATTTTGCAAGTAAATACAGGTTGCAGATAAATTGATTCTTAGTGGAAGCAGAGGGTCCAATTGTCTTGAATCTTTGTAAGCCCAGTGCTTGTTTCCACAGTACTGTAAGTTCAAATATGCAACAGTACTGTTGTTTATGGATGAGATGGTTTCTTTGGAGCCATCCATCATCTCTGGCTCTTATAATATTTTCATCTTTTCCTTTGAAATGGTGTTTCTCATTTCTCATACTCACTATAAATTGTTGGGTTTTGTCCTTCCTTGCTTCCTATCTGCTGCAAGAAATATCAGCAATGATGGTGAATTGAGAAACAAATTTAAGTTTGTATATGGTGATGTATTTAAACATAATCTTATTAGATTAATGTTTTATTAAAACAATATAACCTTTAGTTTTCAACTGGACTATAGTCTATCCAATTTCACATTCTAGAAGACCTAAACACTGTAAGCCATGACTGTTATCTCACTGGCTTTAAATTCTATCAAAGAATCAATGATTAGAACAATAACATTTATGCCACTGTTGCATCAACATGACCCATAGGAAGACACACCATGTAGGTGAATAGATTTATAGCTGGGTGGTTACTACTCTTCATCTCTGACATGACACAAAATACATACAGTCCCATAAACAGCATTTGAAGTGCTTAAGTTTGACCCACTAGAGAGTTTTCATTCATTGATTCCCACTTTCAACATATAATTCTGTATACCAAAGGTAAACATTAAAATTATTTTGAATTTTCTAATGCGGGCCTATTTTTCTATGTGAGTGCTCCCCCATCCATCCACAGACTTTCTTTCACCTCCACTTCCTAAAATTCCTATACACTGGACATCCAACCTTCAGAGGACCTAGGGCCTTTTCTCTCCTTTGTTCCTGATAAGGTCATCCTATGCTACATATGTTGCTAGAGCTATATGCCTCTCCATGTGTACTATATGGCTTTTGGTTTAGTATGTTGGAGCTCTGGGGAGTCTGGTTGGTTTGCATTGTTATTGTTCCTATATGGTTGAAAACCCCTTCAGCACTTCCAGTCCCTTTAAAAACTCATCTATTGGGGACCTCTTCTCAGTCCAATGGTATTTTAAGAATCTAGAGCAGCCTCTCAGAAGACAGCTATGTCAGGCTCCTGCCAGCATGAACTTGTTGCCATCCACAATACTGTTTGTGTGTGGTGACTGCATATGGGATGGATATCAAGGTGGGGCAGTCTCTGGATGGCCTTTTCTTCAGTCTTCATAAAAGACTTTGTCTCTATATTTCCTCATCTAAAAAGGGCTGAAGCATCTATTCTTTGGTCTTTTATCTTCTTGACCTCAATGTAGTATGGTTATTGTATCTTGGATATGCCGTGCTTTTGGGCTAATATCGACTTTTCAGTGAAGGCATTCCATGTGTTTTCTTTCCTGGTTGGGTCACCTCATTCAGGATACTTTCTAGTTCCATCCATTTGCCTAAAACTTTTATGAAGTAATTATTTTTAATATCTGAGTAGTACCTTATTCAGTATCTGTTACTCTATTAAAGGACATCTGGGTTATTTCCAGCTTTGGGCTATTATAAATAAAGCTGCTATAAACAGAGAGGATCATGTGTCCTTGTTATATGCTGCAGCACCTTTTGCAAATATGCCCAGCAGTGATATAGCTGGGTCCTCAGGTAGAATTATGTTCAATTTTCTGAGGAATGTCCAGATAGATTTCCAGAGTCATTTTACCAGATTACAATATTACCAACAATGGAAGGGTGTTTATTTTTTTCATATCCTCATCAGAACAGGCAGTAATATTTAATGAGTCACCATATATTCTTATTATTTTATTGAATAAGAAATGTGATAGTAAAGGGAATCACAGTGTAGAGATTGACAAAGTATGATGTACTATAGGGGCTTTCTAAAAAAGCATCAAAATTTTAAATGAAATCATTTTGGAAAAATAATAAAGTCACTATAAAATTGTGAGGAGGATGTAAAAATGAACATTCAAAATTTTTGTTCTGAGCTAGTCGAAAGGTTAGTCTTTTGTGTCATCTCAGTCACAGGGCAGTAGCATTCTGCTGCTCTGGGGTTTTTGACACACTCAGGATGTGGTTACAACACTGTGTCTAGCACAGTAATAGACCGCAGAGTCCTCAGTTGTCAGGCTTCTCAGTTCCATGTAGGCTGTGTTGATGGAGTTGTCTGCAGTCAGTATGGCCTTGCCTTTGAATTTTTCATTGTATCCAGTACCACCATTTCCAGGATAAAAATATCCAATACATTCCAGGCCTTTTCCATGACTCTGCCTCACCCAGTGCATACTATAGCTGGTGAATGTGTAGCCAGAAGCCTTGCAGGACACCTTCACTGAAGCCCCAGTCTTCACCAGCTCAGCTCCAGACTGCTGCAACTGGACCTGGCAGTGGACACCTGTGGAGAAAATTTCAGAGTGGATGTCATTGTTACCTCAGCCTCTGTATCCTTTTTAGATTTGGAAATGGTGAGCCTCTGACCTGCAATCACTACCAGGAGGAAGAGAAATATCGAGCTCCATTCCATGGTTAGTTTCTGCTTGTTCAAGGACTGCGAAGATCTGATCATATGTTGTTTTCTGGGTCTGGGCATCCCTGTATTTACTACCACAGAATCAGGTAATTTGCATATTATTGAGCAGGGTACTTCTTACATAGGGACCTGGTTAATCTGGAGCAGAACTGGTGGGGAAAGAGTAAAAAGGTACATGGGTTAGTTAGCCAAAACTCAGGTCCAAGTCCTAATCCTCTCTGAGGAAATGTATCCCATATACTTTCCCTGAGCCCTCAGCAGATGCCTCAGGAACTTCAGCAGTCAATATATTTTTGGTGTGTGTCTGTTGTTCCAAATTGGGACAAGGTATGCCATTGATTTACAGATAATGCTTTTTGATGATGATGATGATGATGGTGATGATGACTATGATATATATGATTTACAAAGATGACATAGTTTAATAGTAATAAAATTAAGAGTAAAACATTTAAAAATTGATCCAATTTAAGAGCCAGTGAGTGTGGGTGACTCCAAAGAAAGGGTGACTTTCATTCTAAAGTTGTAAAACACAAATATAAACGAGTAAATAAACATCAGTTGGTGTTTCACAGAGAATCTTTACTGTGTTTGAGCATGGAGACATCACATGTCAATCACAGTAGGCCAGATCAGTGAAAACACTAAAGAAAGGAAGCCACCAAGGACACAGAGGCCCTCCACACCCTTCTAATCGCTCTACTGGGATAATTGGCCTCATTGCACCCCCTGCTGGTCATGAGCTTCCATGCAAAATAGGTTTTCAGTTGCACAGTCTGGCTGCTGAAATTCTTGATGCCTGTATTTTCAGAGTTCATGGTGCTCATATGAAGGGAGAAGTGGATCTAATTTACATAGGGATAGTGATTAACACATCAGAGATTTTAATTTTTTCCAGTATTACTTTAATGTCCCTCTCAAAGCCAGGTTCCTCCTTGGTGGCAAGTGGATCAAGAGGTTTTGCAAATCTCATCTCTAAAAATATAATGACAGGAGAAAGCAGACCTTTTTTTTTTTTTTTTTGTCTTCCTCAGGCTACACTTGGGGCAGAGCACCTGTGTTAAGAGGGTGAATCACTCACCCTCCATTTTATAATAGGCAAATTATAAACACACAGTAACTGTGCATAGGACTGAGAATGCTGAGGTAAATAACTAAAATGCGGCAGCAGATCAAGATCCGGCTGAAACTTAGAAGTTGAATAATTTTGAACTTAGTGCTTTAATAGGCTGAAAATTACAAGAATGGATAATTAGTAAAAGTTCTGACTAGAGAAAAATTAAAGTACCTACTAGATGAAATATCTAAATGCTAGAGATCTACAATGATAATCATTCCATAACAACAAGTGCTCTTAGGGACTGAACCACCATCCAAAGAGAACACATGGGCTGGACCTAGGACACCAGCACATGTATTTCTCAGTTTTCTTGCTGGCCCCCCAACAACTAGAGTGGGAGCTGTAGCTAAAGACACTGCCTATCTGCAGAATCTATTCCCCTAATTGGACTGCTTTGTCTGGCAATACAGAAAAGTAACAGGATTAGTGGATATCTAATGACACCTTCGTTCTCCAATAGGGGAAAGAATGAAAGACTGGTTAGTGTGGACCTGAAGAGGGAAACAGAAAATCAGGAGGTCAAAGGTAAAGGTATAAAATTATTTGTACTATGTGTAGTGATGTAAGCACCTGCACATACATACTGCACTAAGGCATCCTGATAAGTGTATGAGGAATTGCATCAGGTCAAGACTGAGAATTCATAGGAAGACTTAGGCTGTGACAATTTCATTGAAAGCAATCAGACTTTTTTTTTTAACCTAGATCAGAAACAGGATATAACAGCAGTTGCTGGGATCAACACAGTTGGTGTTTCCAGGATAAAACTGATGCTTCAAGTTATCCATGGTACACAAGATAAAACTATTGTCTGTCATGCTTGCATGTTTCTGTGGTTTCCAAAGAATCACAAAGAAGTCTGAACATGCCAATATTAAGGAACTACATCAGTCTCTCATGAACTGGAGGACACATTATGCTCCAGGAGCCATGAACTCAAATCTGAGAAATATGAGGACACATGTGTCTCAAAGCAGTGATGCCAAACAAACTTAATGGTTCCCCACACTGTTTAATTTGTGTTTTGTTCTAAATTATGAACACATAATAAAGAAACTTTATAAAATACTTTGATTCATTCGGATGAATCAGAATTGTTTCTTAGAATCTCAGGCATTTGAGATATACAGGAATTAGAAATGCTAGTGTTAAACACTGTATTTTTTTCTTTTATTATTAGATACTCTGTATTTACATTTGTGATGTTATTCCTTTACCCCACCCTGCTACCATCCCTACCCCCCTCCAGGTGCCTTCACAAAGGTACGCTCTTTTCTGATCCCCATTCCAACCCATTGCTTTGGCATTTCCCTACATTGGGAAAACATGCCCACTCTGGAACAAAAGCCTCTTCTCACATTGATGCCAGACACTGCCGTCTTTAGCTACATACAAAATTGGATCAATAAGTCTCTCAAAGTTTGGTGTTTTACTCCATGGGGGTTTGGGGGTGTTTGGTTGGTTGATAATGTTATCTTCCCGAGATGTTGCAACCCCTTTCACCTCCTTATGTCCTTTCTTTAGCAACCTCATTGTGATCGCCACGTTCAGACTAATGGTTAGCCTCAAGCATGCTCTGCTGTATCTATTTGTCTCTAGCATGAGTATATAGTGGGTCGGGGGACTGAACAGATAAGGTGTTAACAAGGTTCTAAAGATCTGGGACCTGTTTGCAACCTGTATAAACAGACCTAACCATATTCCTCCAGAATAATTATTTCAGACTTCTCCCTTCATGGATCACTGTGAACCATTACAGGAGATATCACATGCAATTTATGCCCAGCTGTCTTTTATGAAAGAGGCCACATTAAATTCTAAGACTTTTAGATTTACAAATCCATCCTCATAGTCACAAGAACTTTGGAAAAACAGTTTTTACATAGTCATATTCTACGTCCCATCATACACAGATTGGAATGATTATTGAAATTATTCTTGACTGCAGACCTTTTTCCTAATTCTACTCACTGTAAATATAATTTAATTATATTATATTTAACTAACTTTTCTTAGATTCGATGGGTCCCAAAATCTATGGTGTTGAAATATACTTACAGTAAACTGCCGGTTTTTAGACTTCCCAAAGTCCAATCCAGACTAATAAAGTCAATCTGTAGCACATCCTCATTATCATATTTTGACATTATGTGTTTCCTTCTATGACATCTGCAGAGAAGAACTCATGAAATTAAAGACATCCAGTAGAAACTCCTCTGTGAAATAAGAGATTAACAATGGAAAAGTTCACTGCTAAAAATTCAAAGAGAGAGAAATGAGAAGAGAGGAAGGGGAATGAGAGAGGCTAAAGCCCAAATGTTTTACTTATGTATTTTCCCACACCTTAGAGTCATGCATATGACATGTCCCTCATCTTCAAATGATTACAGGACTGGCTTCTGAGGAATTTTAAACATTAAGAATTTACATTTTGAAGAATTTAAACAAAGATACAGGACTTAACTATATGTTTCCATTTTTACTGTTTTATTAAATAAGAAACATATCAACAGAGGTGGTCACTGGTGAACGGATCTACAAGGTATGAAGAATATGATGTTTATACAAATATATTTACTTTATTCCTAGATGTCCATTTACAAAAGTGAAAATGGTACTACATGACTTTGAGAAATTGGCGAAAAGTGGACATTCAAAATTACTACTTCTGAGTAAGTCTAAAGCTTAGTATTTCTGTCATCTCAGTCACAGGGAATCTTTCTGCTCCTCCAGGCTTTCTGACACACTCAGGATGTGGTTGCAGCACTGTGAGTCTTGCACAGGAATAGACTGCAGAGTCCTCAGATGTCAGGCTGCTGAGTTCCATGTAGGCTATGCTGGAGGACTGGTCTGCAGTCAGTGCAGCCTTGCTCTTGAAATTCTTATCGTACTCAGTAGCACAACTACCAGGATAAATCCATCCAATCCACTCTAGGCCCTGCCCAGGCCTCTGCTTTACCCAGCCTATCCAGTACCTGGTGAAGATGTAGCCAGAAGTCTTGCAGGACAATTTTACTGAAGAATCAAGTTTCTGAAGCTCAGCCCCAGACTGCTGCAACTAAACCTGGGAGTGAACACCTGTAAAGAGAAAGGCAGAGTGGATGTCATTGTCACCTCAGACACACAGTCTCCTTTTCAGATGTTGAAATGGTGAGACCTTTACCTGCTTTTACTGACAGGAGAAAGAGGAAGACCCAGCTCAATTCCATGTTTAGAGTCTGTGTGTTCAAGGACTGTGGAGAGGACACCTGAGGTTTGTTGTTTTCAGAGTGTGGTCATCCCTGTATTTGTTTCCTTAGACACAGGTAAATTGCATATTCATGAGCATGGGATTTATTAAATAAGAACCTAGTTCAGCTGCAGAAGCACTAGAGAGGAAGGACTGAAAAGGCACCTGGGTCAGGGAGCAGGATGCTCATGTCCAAATCCTATTTCTCTCTGAGAAAATGCATTACAGACACTTTCTATGAACCCTAGACAGATATTATGGAAGTAACTAGAGGGCTGCATCCCTCAATAAATTTTTGGCCTAAGTCTTTTGTTCCACTCTGGGATATGTTAGCATGTTGATTTGCAGATAATGCTTTATGTTGATGATGATGAGATGATGGTGATGAAGACAATAAGGATGATGATGGTGGTGATGATGAAGATAATAATGATGAAAATGATGGTGATGATGGAAAACTCCAAAAGCAGCTAATTTTTCTAGTTTTAGAGAATTCTTTCCCATACACACAATTAATATTTGCCTTTCCAACAGTTTAAATGTTTCAAAAATCAATGAAATGACTAAAATCAAATGTGTATCAAAAGTGTTTACCTATCAATGATTATTGCAGGAAGATCATCAATAACTTAATTATAGCAACAGGCTATGTTTCAAGAAAAGATTTTATCAGGAACGAATGTTTTTAGATAGATAGATAGATACATAAATACATATATATATATATATACATACATACATACATAGATTATAAATTATACACAACACCTGCACACATAGGTATATATATATAACCTTTTGACCAGAAATAAATGAGAAATGTATATTGCTTTTGGAAAATGAGTATATTTAGAGATAACTGTATTCATTAAGACAATCTCAAAATCATAGACATTAAATGAGTTTCTCATTAGCAGCTCATATATTTCAGAGTTACAATAAATATTTATGAAAATACACAAAATTGTATCAGTAAAGTTCTCTAGTGGATTAAAAAAATAGGGACAAGAGGTGACAGGAAAAACATGCACAGTGTAGACAATACACATATGAATATCTGTACATAAATAAAGTGGTTATTTTTATATTTTATGAGAATTTTTATTGTTTGAAATTTTCTATTGTACATGAATTATGCTTAAATCTACCACCACTCTGAGGACTCCCACTACAATCTAAAATAATTAGGTTCCTGTGGTTCCTCTTGGGACCTTTTCATATGCCTTTTTTTCAACAACCTACTACCTTTATTTCATTACCTAATAACACTGTGAGTTTGACCAGTGGTACTCGTATACACATTGATAGGATCATCACTAGTAAAGAATAAACTTCCAGAAATCTTCTCCCAAAATTGTATATATTTTTCCCCTCAGACATCACATGTCAAAAGACAATCAGCTTGGTGTGGAACCACAAGTATTTCTCCCCATAAATGTTGTAATAGTTTTCTAATATCTATATTATTTTAGTGGTAAGTTAAAGATATGTATGCACCAATGTGTACATGTTAACCTTAACTTCAGAGTATGACTTTATATCACCAGTTCTAAGGCTTTTACCTGATATTGCTAAGCTTGCATATAGACATCTTTACCTGCTCAGTAATTTTGAGGGATCTAAAGTGGTAATGTTCACTGGGTGATTTGAGTGTGTCTGGTGCTGGTAAGTGTAACTACTAAGATTTGTGCATTAAGAACAGTGCACAATTCCTGGATATAGAATGTAATGTCCTTTGACCGCATTCTCTCTATTTTCCCTGTTTTATGATAGTTCAATTTTTAGGTACAGATTGGTATAATTTACTCGTCTGTGGCTGAGTACTTTGTCAGTCATTTTCTTATTTTTCTTACAACTTTATTTAAAAAACAGAGATACATGTACAAATTTCTAAAGATATTTTGGCATAAAACTATTTAAATATATTTTTGTCAGTTCTTGATGATTTTAGAGGGTTAATAGTATGCATTGGAATTGTAGTTACCAAAAGCAAAAAGTACATGTAACATAAAACGTAACATGGAGATAGTCAAAGTTTTTTTAAGTGAATAGAATAAACATAATGATTTTTAAATAACAAAAATTGATACAAGGCTATCTTCATGATTCTTGAGTTATAAATGTTTTATGGTTTAGGTGTAACACACTCTGAAAGGGTGCTATACACTTATTTTTTTTTCCCCTAAGAAAGACTAAGGCTTTCACTTTTTTGCCTTCTTTCTTTTGAGCTTTATAAGGTCTGTGATTTGTTTTTTGGGTATACAGAGCATCCAGTTGCTAGTACGCAATTATAAGTGATTGCATGTTATGTATTTTCTTCTGTGGCTGGGTTATCCCTCGCAGGATGATATTTTGTAGATACACCAATTGTACTAGGAATTTCAAAAAGTCATTGTTACTAATAGCTGAGTAGTACTCCATTGTGTAAATATGCCACAATTTTTGTAACCATTTATCTACTGAAGGACATCTGTGTTCTTCCCAGCTTCTGGCTATTACAAATAAGGCTGCTATGACCATGGTAGTAAATGTGTCCTTATTGTTTGTTGGAGCATCTCTGGGGTATATATGCCCAGAAGTGGAATAACTGGGTCTTCACGTAGGACTATGTTCAATTTTCTGAGAAACCAACAGACTGATTTCCTGAGTGGTTGTCCAGCTTACAATCCCACCAACAGTGGAGTAGTGTTCCTCTTTCTCTGCATCTTCACCAGCATTTGCTTTCATCTGAGTTTTTGATCTTAGCCATTCTGACTGGTGTGGGGTGGAATATCAGGGTTGTTTTGATTTGCATTTCCATAATGACTAGGGATGTTGAGCATTTCCTTAGGTGCTTCTCAGCAATTCCATATTCCTGAATTGAGAATTCTTTGTTTATATCTGTACCCCATTAGTAATAGGATTGTTTGATTCTCTGGCATATATTGAATTTCTTGAGTTCTTGGTATATATTGGATATTAGAACTCCACCAAATGTGGGGTTGGAAAAGATCATTACTCAATTTGTTGGCTACTGTTTTGTTTTCTTGACAGTGACCTTAGCCTTACAGAAACTTTGCAACCTTATTAAGTCACATTTATAGATTCTTGTTCTTAGAACACAATCCGTTGGTATTCTGTTCAATACAATTTCCCCTGCGCCTATGTGTTCTAAGGTTTTTTCCATTTACTCTTCTAGTAGTTTCAGTGTACTTGTTTTTATATTGAGATCTTTGATCCACTTGCACTGGACCCTTGTACAAAAAGTTAAGAACAGATCTATTTACATCATTCTGCATGCTATCTGCCAGTTGAACCAAGACCATTTGTTGAAGAAGCTTTTCTTTTTCCATTGAATGTTTTATCTACTTTGTCAAAAATCAAGTGAAGTTATTTGTGAGAGTTTATTTCTCAATCTTCTATTTTGTTTCATTGATCTATCTGCCTATCTCTGTACAAGTACCATGCAGTTATCAACATAATTGCTTTGTAATATTGCTTGAGGAGAGGGATGGCGATTCTGAAAATGTTTTCTTCTTCTGGAGAAGAGATTTCAATATTCTAATATTTTATTATTCCAGATGAATTTGCAAATTGCTCTTTAGAACTCTATAAATAATTGAGTCAGAATTTTGATGGGGATTGCAGTAAATCTGTAGATTACTTTTGGTAAGATGGCAACTTTTACAATGTTGTTCCTTCCAATCCATGAGCATGGGAATTCTTTCCATGTTCTGAGATCTTCTTCAAATTCCTTCTTCAGAGATTTTAAGTTCTTGTCATACAGTTCATTAAGTTGCTTAGTTAGGATCACACCAAAGATTTTTTATATTGTCTGTGACTATTGTAATGGGTATCTTTTCTGTAATTTATTTCTTAGCATGTTTGTCCATTGAGTAGAGAAAGGGTATTGTTGTGTTTGAGTTAATTTTATATTCAGCCACTTTACTGAAGTTGTTTATGTGGTATAAAAGTTCTCTGGTGGAATTTTTGGGGTCACAAAATTATACCATTATTTCATCTTCAAATAGTGATAATTTTACTTCTTCCTTTTTTTTTTAATTTGTATTCCTTGGATTCCCTTTCACTGTCTATTAGTTCTGGCCAAGACTTCCAGGACTTTGTTGAATAGGTGGGGGATATTGGGCAAACTTGTCTATTCCCCAATTTTAGTGGAATTGGTTCAAGTTTCTCATAGTTTAGTTTGATGTTTACTATTCATTTTCTGTATATTGCTTTTATTATGTTTAGGCATGGTACTTGGATTCCTGCTCTTTGCAACACTTTTAACATGAAGGAGTGTTGAATTTTGTCAAATGCTTTCTCAGCATCTAGTGAGATGGTCATGTCTTTTATTTTTTTTCTTTAGGTTTGTTTATATGGTAGATTATGTTGATGGATTTTCGTATATAAACTATCCCTGCATTCCATGGATGAAGCCTACTTGACCATGGTGAGGGATCATTTTGATGTGTTCTTAGATTCAGTTTGCAAGAATTTTATTGAGTATTTTTGCATCAACATTCATAAGAGACATTGGTCTGAAGTTATCAGGTTTTTAATGGTCTTTGGTTTAGGAATTAGAGGTATCATGACTTCAAAGATTGATTTGGGTAGTATTACATCTGATTCTATTTTGTAAAATAACTATTTTTAGGTCTTCAATAAATATCTGATAGAATTTTGCATTGAACACATCTGGTCTTGGAATTTATTTTTTGGAAGGTTTTTGATGACTGCTTCTCTATCTTTACATATTATGGGACAGTTTAGATGGTATATCTGGTACTTATTTAACTTCGGTATCTGTTATCTTTCTAGAAATATATCCATTTCCTCCAGAATTTATAGTTTTGTTGAGTATAGGATTTTGTAGTAGGATCTGATTTTTTTTTCAATTTCCTTATTTTCTGTTGTTATGCCTCCCCATTCATTTCTTATTTCATTAACTTGGATTCTCTCTCTTTGTCTTCTAGTTAGTCTGGCTAAGGGTTTATCAGTCTTGTTAATTTTCACAAAGAACCAGCTCCTAGTTTTGTTGATTCTTTGTATGGTTCTTTTTTGTTTCAACTTGGTTGATTTCTGCTCTGAGTTTGATTATTTCTTGCTGTCTAATCCTCTTGGGTGTATCTGCTTCTTTTTGTTCTAAATATTTCAATTGTGCTTTCAGGTTGCTAGTGTATGCTCTCTCCATTTATTTTTTGAGGTACTTGGAGATATGAGTATTCTTCTTAGCACTGCTATCATTGTATCCCATAAGTTTGGGTATGTTCTGCTTTTATTTTCACTAAATTCTAGAAAATCCTTAATTTCTTTTTTCATTTTTTCTTTGACCATGACATCAATGAGTAGAGCATTGTTCAGCATCCTGGTGTATATGGGTTTTTGTTTTCGTTGTTGTTATTAAAGACCAGCCTTATTTCCTGGTGATCTTATAGGATGATGGCAGTATTACAATCTTCTTTTATCTATTGAGGCTTGTTTTGTGACAGACTATATGGTCAATTTCTGATAAGGTAGGATGAGATGCTGAGAAGAAGGTGTGCTCTTTTGCTTTAGGTTGAAATGTTATGTAGATGTCTGTTAATTTCAATTGGTTTATAACCTCTGTGAGTTTCACTGTATCTCCATTTAGTTTCTGCTTCTATGATCTGCCCATTGATGAGAGTAGAGTGTTGAAGTCTACCACTATTATTATGTGTGGTGCAATGTATGTTTTGAGTTTTAGTAGGGTTTCTTTTATGAATATAGGTGCTACTATATTTGATGAACATATGTTTAGGATTAAGAAATTATCCTGATAAAATTTTACTCTAATGAATAAACAGTATCCTTCTTTATCTTTTCTGATAACTTTGATTGAAAATCTACTTCATTCAATATTAGAATGGCTATTCCAGCTTGTTTCTTAGGGCTGATTATTTGGATAAATTTTTCCCAGCCTTTTATTCTGAGATAGTGTCAGTCTTTGTCTTTGAGATGAGTTTCTGGTATGCTGCAAAATGCTTCATTCTGTTTATCTATCCAGTCTGACAGTCTATGTCTCCTTATTGGGAAATTGAGTCCATTTATGTTAACAGATATTAAATAAAAGTGATTGTTGTTTTCTGCTGTTTTTGCTGTTCGAGGTAGAATTATGTCTGTGTGACTTTCTTCTTTTGGTTTACTTGCTTATTGATTTCTTGTTTTTTCTTGGGTCTAGTTTAGCTCCTTTCATGTGGGGCACTGCCTGCACATTCTTCATTACAAGATGGCGCTGACATCCGGCTGGAGTTAGCAGTAAACAAGTCATGTGCGCACACTCTGGGAAACTTTCCACTCCTTGAGCTCTGCCTCTCCTGTGGCGACATATGGCCTGATGAGTTTCAACCAATCAGGGGGCTCCACGTCCAAGGTGAGGACTGATTCCTATATAAGGGGACGGGCTAGATAGTTTGGGGTCTTCGCATCTACTTGATGTAAGCTTATGCTCTGCCTCTCAAGAGCATTAAAGCGTTACCACAGAAGAATCCTATTTTGTGTGCCGCGTCGTTCTTGCTGGCAAGACGGTTGCGCGGGACATCTGGTGCCTGAACCCGGGAACTCAGACCACTCCATCATCAGCACCAGCAAAGATCCCCTGTCTCTGGGCAGGGAGGATCCAGAACTGCGGGGAGATAACTTGGGCAGGGTATGTCTGACCCTGGATCTTTCTTTAAATTTGGTTTAAATCTTCCACGGCCTGGGAAGGGTCTGTAGAGGCTCTGGTCTTTGTCAGTGCAGTTTTTATTCTCTTCCTCTTAATTTCCTCTTGTGTCCATCAGGGCTAGTGTTAGTTTTGTGCTTACTCGCCTTTCAGTTTCACTTTGTGCCGCAACGTAAATAAGCCTCGGGCATTACATCACTGTGATGGGCTCTTCACACTCGACCTTTACAGCCCTACAGTCAATTCTTAAGCAGAGAGATTTAGAATTGTCCGCCCACATCTTACAGCATTTCGTAAAAGAGGTAGAGCATGCTGCCCCTTGGTTTGCGGTCACTGGGTCTCTCTCACCAGCCTCATGGAAAAAATTGGGTAGAGATTTAGACTGCCAGAGACCTCGGGCCTGGGACCATGGCCATTTGGAGGATGGTAAAAAATTGTTTAAAAGATGATAGTTGTAGTCTCGCTATTGCTGCGGGGCAAGAGGCATTGAGTGAAGTCCAGGATACACTATCAGAAGCCGAACAGAGCGAGAGGATGGGCGTGCGCAGGAAAAGATATTCCCCCCCTAAGGAAAACGGACCTCCAAGTATGCTTCACAGCAGGAGAGTTGTTACCCACAAACCTTCAGATTTTCATTCCCTTATGCCCTCTAATATTAAGAAAAGGAGAGTCAGCTTGTATCCTGTAGAAGACTTTGAGGCTCTTAACATTGATAGCCCTGAGACTTCAGATGATGATGATGAGCAAAAAGGCTTAGACCCAAAAGAAGGAGCAGAGCTAGATAAAAAAGCTGCTAGATATGAGGAAAAGAGGTATCACCCTGATGAGCGGCGCAGACCTCTGTGTGCGCCATTAGCCGTTCCAACAGCACCTCCTTTAACAACAGCCCCTCTTCCTTATGAGACATGCGCACCTTTAAAAGCCTTATCATTCCTCCCAGAGAGAGTAAGGAGACAGGTGTGTCTTGCATTATGCCACAAAAATTTGATGATTTTTAAAAGAGGCATTTCCTATATTGTTACAGGCCCTAAAAAGTAAGGGCCTATATATTGCCACAGAAAAGGTCCAGATTTCTGATACCGGTTAATTCCTAGGGTCTGTGGTATTCCCTGATAAGATTGTCCCTCAAAAGCTCGAGATAAGAAGAGATCACCTCCACACTCTTAATGATTTTCAAAAATTACTGGGAGAAATCAATTGGATTAGACCTTTTCTTAAGATTCCTTCTGCTCAACTTAAACCCTTATTTGATATTCTAGAAGGAGATCCTCATGTCTCCTCACCTAGAAGTTTGACCCCACAAGCAGAAAGAGCATTACAGTTGGTAGAAGAAGCTATACAAGATGCACAATTGGCTCGAATAGATTATTGATAAACCTTTTTCATTATGTGTTTTTAAAACGAACAGACTCCCTACTGCTGTGCTTTGGCAGTAAGGACCATTATTGTGGGTACATCCAAATCCCTCGCCAGCTAAAATAATTGACTGGTATCCAGATGCTGTGGCACAATTGGCGCTGAGGGGACTAAAATCTGCCATCACACATTTTGGCACTGAACCATATTTGCTAATTGTTCCCTATAAGGCCATACAGGTTTCCACTCTTGCTGCCACTTCGAAAGATTGGGCTATCTTAGTGACCTCCTTTTCAGGAAAAATAGATAATCATTACCCAAAACATCCAATTTTACAGTTTGCTTTAACCCAACCTGTAGTTTTTCCCAAAGTAACGTCCTGTAGTCCCCTAAAAGAAGGGTTAGTGATTTATACTGACAGGTCCAAGACCGGACTGGGGGCTTTTGTGGTTAATGGACAGGTCTATTCGAGGCAGTATACAGAAGCCTCTCCACAGATGGTAGAATGTCTAGTGCTTCTTGAGGTTTTACAACATTTCTCAGAACCTATAAATATAGTGTCTGATTCATCTTATGTTGTTAATGCTGTCAATCAGCTTGAGGCGGCTGGCATTATTAAACCGTCTAGCAGAGTTGCCTCAATTTTTGCGCAAATTCAAAACTGCCTTCTAGTCAGAAGATCACCCTTTTATATTACTCACATTAGAGCTCATTTTAGATTGCCAGAACCTATGACTCAAGGCAATGATTTGGCAGACAGGGCTACAAAAATGATTGCTATAGCCATGTCTTCACCTCTAGTGGCTGCTAAAAGTTTTCACAAAGACTTTCATGTAACTTCTGAAACTCTGCGACGCCGCTTTTCCATTTCCTGAAAACAGGCTCGCGATATTGATGTCAATTGCCAAAATTGCAGTCAGTTTCTGCCTGCGTCCCACTCTGGAGTTAATCCTCGGGGCATTAAACCTCTTCAAATATGGCAAATGGATGTTACCCATGTCTCCTCCTTTGGTAAGCTGCAATATGTACATGTATCCATTGACACCTGTTCGGGTGTAATTGCAGCCACTCCCTTATCTGGAGAGAAGGCCTCACATGCCATTCAACATTGTTTGGAGGCTTGGAGTGCTTGGGGTAAACCAAAGTTCTTAAAGACAGATAATGGACCTGCTTATACCTCACAAAAATTCCAACAATTTTGTAGCCAGATGGCTGTGACTCATCTTACAGGTTTGCCGTATAATCCACAAGGACAAAATATTGTGGAATGTGCTCACCGCACCCTTAAATCATATCTAATAAAACAAAAAGGGGGAATTATGCAGGCTTTGCCCTCGTGCCTAGGACCGCAGTATCCATGGCACTATTCACCTTAAATTTTTTAAATCTTGATGACCACAGCCATAAGGCAGCTGAAAGGCATTGCCTACCCATGGACAAACCAAGAGAGATGGTGAAATGGAAGATGTCATAACTAATAAATGAAAAGGACCGGATCTTGTGTTGATTAGATCCAGGGGAGCTGTTTGTGTTTTCACTCAGGATAAAAATAATCCCTTCTGGGTCCCCGAGAGGCTCACTCAAAAATTGGTGGAGACTCCTGATGACAGCCCTGCTCCTGATGCTTTGGAACCAGAGAGTCAGAGGAGAGGCGAGGTGGGCAATTCTGTCAGCTTTCCTTAAACCAATTCCAGTGGAACATGATGCTACAGTCTTCTCTATGTTTTTCACCACCGATATCAACTTGGGTGGGGGTGGAACTCTTTGGAGCAATTCTTTGCTGCGGACTTGTGTTGCTTCTTTGGCTGGTTTGTAAGCTCAAGGCCCAAACAAAAAGAGAGACAAGGTGGTTATTGCCCAAGCGCTTGTCGCTCTAGAACATGGAGCATCAGCCTATATCTGGTTGTCTATGCTTAAGTAGTAGGTCGCTGGCCAGACAGCTCTTGCAGTCCTAGAACTTCAGTTCATTGCACAGGATTAAAGTGTCTGGCTTGAGCAGCCTATGAGTGATGCCGAGCAAAGCATCGCACTGAGAGCCCCTTGTCTCGGGTTATCTCTGGGAGATATGTCATTTTGCATGAGAGTTGCATGCCCCAGTGTGCCTCCCTCAGAAAAACGGCAGAGTGACAGGTCAAGGGTACTACGGGCTAAAAAAAGCCTAGAGGTTACTCCTGTACATGGTCTTTATACACCTTAATGAGGATTTGACCTCTATCTCCGCCCTCCTAATATGGGTGTCCTACTTTGCTTAAAGAATAAAAGAAAGGGGGAGTTGTGGGGCGCTGCCTGCACATTCTCCATTACAAGATGGTGCTGACATCCGGCTGGAGTTAGCAGTAAACAAGTCATGTGCGCACACTCTGGGTAACTTTCCACTCCTTGAGCTCTTCCTCTCCCGTGGCGTCATATGGCCTGATGAGTTTCAACCAATCAGGGGGCTCCACGTCCAAGGCGAGGACTGATTCCTATATAAGGGGATGGGCTAGATAGTTCGGGGTCTTCGCATCTACTTGATGTAAGCTTATGCTCTGCCTCTCGAAAGCATTAAAGCTTTACCACAGAAAAATCCTATTTTGTGTGCCGCGTCCGTTCTTGCTGGCGAGACAGTTGCGCGGGACACTTTCATTTATTTTTCCATTTGTTATTCCATGTAGGGCTGTATTTGTGGTCAGATATTGTTTAAATTTAGTTTTCTCCTATAATATTTTGGCCTTGCCAACTCTGGTAATTTAGAGTTTTGCAGGATATAGTAACCTGGGCTGCCATTTGTGTTCTCTTAGAGTCTGTATGATGTCTGTCCAGGAAATTCTAGCTTTCATAGTCTTTTTTGAAAACTCTTGTGTAATTCTGATTGTTCTGCTTTTATATGTTACATGCCATTTTTCTCTTACTACTTTAAGTATTCTTGTGTTATGGCTATTATGTGTGGGGAATAACTTCTTTTCTGATCCATACTTTTTGAGATTTTGTAGGCTTCTTTTATGCTCATGGTCATGTCATTTTTAAAGGTAAGGAAGTTTTCTTCTACAATTTTGCTGAAGATTTTTACTGTACCATTAGTTGATATTTTTTACCCTCTTCTATTTCTTTTACTTTTATGTTTGGTCTTCTCATTGTGACCTGGATCTCCTGAATATTTTGGGTTAGGAGCTTTTGGTTTTTGCATCTTCTCTGACTGTTTTGTCTATGTTTTCTATGTTGTCTTTGGCCCCTTATATTTTTTTTCCATCTCTTGGAGTCTGTTTTTGATGTTTGCCTCTGTGATTCCTGATTTTTCTTTTTTTATGTTTTCTACCTCCAGGAATTTCTGGGTTTTTTTCTTTATTCTTTCTCTTTTCATTTTTAATTTCTTCACCTGTTTGGTTGTATTTTCATCTAGATCTTTGAGTGATTTTTTTTGTTTCCACTTTAGGAACTTCTGTTTGTTTATGTGTGTACACCTGTGATTGTTTAAGGGAGTTATTCAAACACTTCTCCAAATCTCCATCATCATGAACTATGATTTCAAGTCTGAGTCTTCCTTTTTTGGGGTGATTGGTAATCTACTACTTGCTGTGGTGGGAAAGCTAGTTTCTGATTTTGCCAGGTTAGTGTGAAAAGAGGCTTTTTTTTGCAGAGAGGGAACATTTTACCAATGTAGGGCAATGACAAAGCAATGGGGTGGAAAGAGATTCAAAAGGGAGTGCATCTCTGTGAATGCAACTAGGGGAAGAGGTGTAATGGGACAGGGTGGGGTAAAGGGATAATTTCTCAAATATAAATACAGAGTATCTAATAAAAAAAGAGGAAAAAAGAGTAATACTCACATTGATTTGGAGTAACAAAAAACTCAAGAGAGCAAAAACTATCCTGAACTATAAAAATAAAACTTCTGAGGAACTTATGATCCCTGACCTCAAGCTCTAATAGTAATCTTGATTTAAATCCTGCATAGTATTTGTACAGAGACAGGCAGATAGATGAATGAAATAAAATTGAAGACCTAGAAAAGAACATCTATGGTCACCTGATCTTTGACAAATAAACTAAAACCATCCAGTGGCAAAAAATAATTTTCAACAAATGATTCTGTTTCAACTGTTGGTTAGCATGTAGAAGAATGCAGATTGAACCATACTTATCTACTTGTATAAAGCTCAATTCCAAGCAGATTAAACTAAGCATAGGAGATCTTTCCATCTTCTGATATCTTCTTCAATTTTCTTCTTCAGAGGTTCGAAGTTCTTGTCATACAGGGCCTTCACTTGCTTAGTTAGAGTCACACCAACATATTTCATATTGTTTGTGACTATTGTGAAAGATATCTTTTCCCTAATATCTTTCTCCACATGTTTGTCCTTTGAGTAGAGGAAGGCTTCTGATTGTTTGAGTTAATTTTACATCCTGCCACTTTGCTGAAATGTTTATCAGCTGTAGAAGTTCTCTTGTAAAATTTTTGAAGTCACATATACAGTCATGTCATCTGCAAGTAGTGATATTTTTCTTCTTCTTTTCTGATTTGTATCTCTTTGATTTTCTTTTGCTGTTTAGTCCCTCAGGCCAAAACTTCCAATACTATATTGAATAGGAAGGGGGAGATTGGGCAGACTTCTCTAGTCCCTGATTTTAGTGGGATTGTTTCAAGTTTATCACTGTTAAGATTGATGTTGCCTATTGATTTGTTGTATGTTGCTTTTATTATGCTTAGGTATAGACCTTGGATACCTGTTCTTTCTAAGATTTTAAACATGAAAGCATGTTTAATTTTATCAAATTCTTTCTCAGCATCTACTGAAATTTCTTTGAGTTTATTTATATGGTGGGTTACCTTGATGGATTTTCATATAGTAAACCATCCCTGCATCCCAGGGATGGAACCTACTTGATCATGGTGAATGATAATTTTGATGTGTTCTTGGATTCAGTTTGCAAGAATTTTGTTGAATATTTATGCAACAATGTTCATAATGGAAATTGGTTTGAAGTCTCTTTCTTTATTGGGTCTTTGTGTGATTTAGATATGATAGTTATTGTGGCCTTAAAAATGAGTTGGGTTGTGTTCCATCTGAATCTATTTTGTGGCATAGTTTGGATAGTATTGGTATTAAGTCATCAATGAATGTCTGATAATGCTTGCTACTTGGGGCAATTTGCTTGGAATGTTTTTTTCCAGCCTTTAACTCTGAGATAGTGTCTGTCTTTGTCTCTGAGATGAGTTTACTATATGCAGCAAAATGCTGGATTCTGTTTATGTATCCAGTGTGATAGTCACTAACTCTTTATTATTGAATTGGCTCCATTTATGTTAACAGATATTAAGGAGTAGTTGTAGCTGTTTCCTGCTAATTTTGCTTTTACTGGTAGAAATATGTCTGTGTGTCTTTCTTCTTTTGGTATTCTTGCTTAGTTATTTTCTTGCTTTTTCTAGGATGTAGTTTCTCTCCTTGTGTTGGGTTTTCCATCTATTATTTTTTGTTTGGCTGGATTTGTGTTCAGATTTTCTGTAAATTTTCTTTTGTCATAGAATATCTTGTTCTCTCCATCTATAGTGATTGAGAGTTTGGCTAGGTAGAGTAGTAGCCTGGGCTCATTGTTTATTTGTTTGTTTTCTTGGTTTTTGTTGTTGTTTTGTTTTTTAGAGTCGGTATGATGTTTTTCAAAGATCGTCTAGTTTTCATATTCTCTTTTGAGAAGTTGGGCATAATTTTGATTGGTCGGCCTTCACATGTTGCATGACCTTTTCCCTTTCCTGCTTTAAATATTCTCTTCTTGTTTTGAACACTTTGTGTTATGACTATGATGTATCAGGAAGAATATCTTTTCTGGTCCACTCCATTTGGAGATCTGTAAGCTTTTTCTATGCTCATGGTCATATCATTTTTAAGGGTAGGGAAGTTTTCTTCTATTATTTTGTTCAACATATTCAATGTGCCTCTTAGTTGATATTCTTCTCCCTCTTCTATTCCTATTATCCTTAGGTTTGGTCTTCCCATTGTGTCCTGAATCTTCTGGACATTTTGGGTTAGGAGCTTTTTGGATTTTGCATCTTTTCTGTATGTTTTTTTCTATGTTTCCAATGTTGTCTTTTGCCCCTGAGAATCTCTCTTTCATATTTTGTAGCTGTTGCAGATGCTTCCATCTGTGTGTCCATAGATTCTTACCTGATGAAATCAGTTTAGAAAGACAGAAATGATAAGAGATGTGTCAATAGCACAATAGGCTAATAATCAGAAATTGCTGGATTTTTTTTAACCCAGGCTGTGCATGAACAATTCAGAAATAAATGAACCTGTTTGGTCTTTCCATGATTTTCTAATTTATAGAAAATTAAGAATTCACAAGATTGAGGTCTTACCAATTTTATTTAACTAAATAACTTTGTTTATTAAAAAATATAACAATATAATCTAATCACACTCTTCTCCACAATAGCTCCTATATCCTCATTCCTTTGCCACCAACCCAACTTCACAATCTTTATTTATCTCACTGTTTATCCAAACAAACAAAACTTAAAGTAAGAACCACTTTCTTTTCTTTTATTAATCTGTTAACATCCACCTCATCTCTCTCATTATCCCCTCCCACTCACACATACACACACACACACACCTACACACACACACACACACACACACACACACACACACACACACAAATGCACAAATCAAAAGAACACAAAATCTGAAACATAATGTATATGAAAAGGCTAATAATACAAAAAAAAGCCTAAATAAAATTTATAAGACACACACTCTACAAATATGCCATTGAGTTGGTTATTTTTGTTTGCCTCCTGAGCATAGGGCCTAACTTCCAGTGTGGTTAATACAGATGGTAAGACTCCACTGAAGAGGACTAATTGTCCGTTGTAAATGAGGACCAGTTGCAGATAGATTTGTAGCTAATGGTGGGAACACATGTCCACTTTTCCCTTTCTGAAGAGGGTCTCATTAGCTTGAACCTATCTAAGCCCCATGCTTGTTCCTATACTCTGTGTGAGTTCATACGTGTGTCAGTCCTATTGTTTCTGGATGAAATGTTTTTTTTTAGAGTCATCCATTGTTTCTAGTTATTACAATCTTCCTTTGAAATGCTCCATTAGTTCTGAGGTGAAGGTTTGATGAGAATGACCCATTTAGGATTTGTCCTCTGATATTTCTCTTTATACAAATTATCCATTCTTGGTTCCCTCTTGCTTCCTATCTACTGTAAAACATCTCTGGTGATGGTGAGATGACTACTGATTTAAGTGTATAATTATGTAAATAAAATTTTGTTTTCTTGATATGTTGCTTTATCAGAACAAGGACACATAATATTTTTGTTAGGGCTATGGCCTATCCAAACTCAGATTTTTGGCAATGCTAGCAGATCCAGATATGGCTTCTGTCTAAGAGGCCTAAATTACATCAAAGAATAAAGGATTAGGGATGGAGAGATGGCTCAGTGGTTAAGAACATTGATTGCCTATCTAGAGGTCCTGAGTTCAATTCCCAGCACCCACGTGGTGGCTCACAGCCATCTGTGATGGGATCTGATGCCCTCTTTTTGTGTCTGAAGAGAGCTACAATGTGTTCATATAAATAAATTAAATCAAAATAGTGAAGGTTTAATCCCACAGAAAGGTCTGCTTCTATTGTACCAGCATAATTCAGAGGCAGGGCTTATAACTAGATTGATTATTACCTTTCTCCTCTGATACCATACAAAGTACATCCAGTACTATGAACACAAAACAGTCTGAGTGAAACTTCTACTTGGTTACAAACTCAAATTCTTTGTGTTCAGTGAGACCTATAAGTGTTGTCTTGAACAATATGGTGTTAAAATTAGTTTGTGGAGAGTAACGATTATACTTCAGAACGCCAGAATTATTTGGGAGTATCCATGAACACTCTTTAATCAATGACTCAATTTGAGAATAGACCACCAGTTACTATCATTTTCAGCTTCAACTATTTACTTAAGGTCAACATTACATTACAGTACTTTGGAATCTTCTGCTTGTGGGAATTGAAAGCCTAAGGGGAAAAAAAAATAACATAGCTCTAAACTACCTGTTGTAGGCACCAAACATCTTTTAGCTGTATAAAGTAAAACACAGACAGAATCTTTTATGAATATCTTAATAGTTTCCTAGAGTGAATAACAGGAATAAAAATATCTTTAACTAAAAGCAAACCAGAAATCACAGAGGCCAGGAAGAAAGTAGTGGCCATTTAGTCTTATAATAGGAACAAATCAGAGAATAAGCCTGAAGTACTGTACAAATGAAAACTGGGGCTGTGTCAATGTGTGACCAAAGCACAGTAGTATGTGGCAGTATCTGCTGTGTCCACACTGGTGATCTGGAGGAATGCTCGGTTGTTGGAGGTGTCCTTGGAGATTGTGAGCCTGTTCTTCAGGGATGGGTTGTCGTACTTACCAGCATCCTTCCAAATTTTTCCTTGCCACTCCAGACCTGTCCCTGAACTCTGACATATCCAGATCACACCCATATCAGAAGTGCTCAGTGAAAACCCAGAGGAAGAGCAAGTCAGACTGAGGGTCTGAGAGGGCTGCAATATCCCAGGGCCAGACTCTTTCAGAGTAACCTGGGACAGGACATCTGTGGAGAATAAGAAGAGGGAAAAGGTAAGTTTGGAACAGGTGAGGGTTGAAAAGTTCATCCCTTAGGAAGCCTTGGCACTCACATGCAAGAACAATCAGCAGCAGGAATGAACAAGAAAGCCTGTCCATGGCTGCACATCAGTGAGTACACAGGCCCAGCTTGGACTTTTTCACCCATGGTTAGATGGATCTAGGAGACATTTGCATAACCTCACCAGGTGCTGACTCTGATGGTGTATTTAAGTTTTAGGACTCAAGAGGTTTTAGTCTTTGATGGGAGATGCAGGATCCCTGATGACAGTTCATTTCTGCTTTGCATACAGAGTAGGTAACACTCAACACCAGGTTCCTCAGAACAATACACTTCTGGTGAATGAAGTTAAGATGCAGTAGGGTTGAGAGAGAGACCCGCACACTAACATGAAAGATCCTGACTCAGTTCACTCATCTAGGAATCATTTCCCTATGTTTTTGCATGGAAGACAGATTAGGAGCTCAAAGAGGGGATTTTAATTTACCTTGATGACACACTCCTACCCTGTTCCTAGGGCCTATGTGAGTCTCCTCCCTATATATTTTCCACAGAATTGGTCCAGCAATTGTAGAATTCTTGCATAGTATAAGAGTATATGCCATCCATTCATTGGTTGGGTGCAAATATCTTCACCTGACTCTTTCAATGGCTTGCTTGGTTTTTGCTGACTCTTGAGGTTGAATTAGGGAAACTCTGGAGGAGGAGGGTGAAACTGTATAAGGACCAGCAGTCTCAATTAACCTGAAACTTCAATATTTCTTAGAAACTGGATCAACAACCAGGCAGCATACACCTGCAGGTGTGAGTCTCCCAAAACTTATACAGCAGAGGACTACTGAGTCAGTATTCAGAGAAAATGTTCCTAACCTCAAAGATAAGAGGCCTCAAAGAGTTTGGACGTCTGGTGGGTAGATGGGTTGTGGGCATCATTGTTTAAAGGAGGCAGTGGACATGTAGGTCATATGGGATGTTAAAAAGTCAGAAGGTAAACCAAGAGTAGAGTAAAATCTGAAGTGTTAATAAATTAATTAATAAAAAGAAGTACATGCCATTTCAAAGCTGGCTATTTTGGAACCTTAATTTTTTAAAATAGGGTGATTTCGTTGACTTTATTCATGGGTCAAGTTCCTGAGTTACATATTTAAAATTTTTATTCATTCAACAATCAGTATTTTTTTAAATACTGACCTATGTTTATGACAACTTTAAAATTAACAGCAGAACACATAAACATTAAGCAGGGAGACATTTATCCAATTCTCACAGATGCTGATGATATTGGAAGAAAGAACACTGGACAGAGGTTGCTGGAAGGCACAGATAACAAGGTTAGGGCATTTTCTTCAGGGCTTTCAGAAAATAGAGTGAATTCTTCTTTGTTTTTATCACAGTTGATGGTTTAGAACTTAGAGAACTTAGATCTGTTTAACTCGGTCAATGTGTACAGTGGTTTGTTGGCATAAACATGATCTGAAAAAAGCTAGGGTAGGTGACAGATTTCACTAAGGAAATCAAAACTGAAATCAAGTTCCTTTTATGAGTTAAATATCTTCATATTTTTAAATATTTTAAATATGTAAATATTAAGGTATTTTCCAAACTATAAAATAAGTACTGAGAACAAAGTTATATCAAAAATAGAGAGAGAGAAACCTGTCTCAGAATGCTTAGTACCATCTGAGGCTCTGAACCCTCTGGGTAGAATGGGCAATTAGATCTGCATTAATGCTTGGTTTCCTTCTCCAGGGAGTTTTTGATGTTAAAATGACTTTTTCCCTTTGAGTTAATTATGTATCATCATATAGAAGAATTTCTGATATTGTCTCCATGAGATTCATAGATCATTACAAGCATCCTCATCTGGCAGGAGGAAGGGTACACAAGAGATCCTGGAATAGATGACACTGGGGTTAAGTCCCCAGGTTTGAATTAAGAAGACAGAGTGTCACAGATACAAATGCTTATTTCTGGATATTAAAAAAAAAATCAGTCAACAGAATCTTCAGAAGAGAGAACACAAATTTGCATTTCAGGTGTTTGTCCATGGAGTGCTTAAAAGTGTGGTGCTGTCTTAAGTCTGTGATATGAGCTGAAATTCAGGAAGATAATTTTCCTGAGTTTTCAATTCTTTTGAAGTAATTCTGGGTCCATGTCCACTAATGTACAGGCAGAGATGTGGACAATATGGTACAAAACATTTAAAATACATAGATATAATCCAATAAAGATTTATACAAATTTATTTACAAAGCACCCTGCCAATTGGGTTCAAAAATTAGAATGTATTACTTTAATGTGGATCAAATTCATTCACTTAGATTATTTTACTGATGTACTTTACAGCTTTCAATAGTCTTGTACTTAACGTATACTCAGTGAGTGAGCCTGTTTCCAACTCATCTAGAGAGGTTATGCATTTCTAATCAGTGCCATAAGCATTGCTGGGTCTCCATGTTCATCACAAGGAAATAAGAGGAGAAAATCCCTGCACATTAAATATGTATTGGCTAAGGTTGAACAACCATTGCATCCTTTAGAAACACTATCTCACAGTAAAAGGGTGGGAAAAAAACTTCCAAGCAAACAGCTCCAAGAAGAAAGCTGGAGTGGCTATTCTAATATCGAATAAAGTAAATTTCCAACCAAAAGTTATCAAAAAAGATAAAGAAGGACACTTTTTACTCATTACCGGGGAAATCTGTCAGGAGGAACTCTCAATCCTTAACATATATGCTCCAAATAAAAAATCACCCACATTCATAAAAGAAACTCTACTAAAGCTCAAAAAATACATTTCACCCCACACAATAATAGTGGGAGACTTTAACACCCCACTCTCACCAATGGACAGATCAGGGAAACAAAAACTGAACAAGGACACTGCAAAACTAGCAGAGACTTTGAACCAACTAGAATTAATAGATATATACAGAACATACTATCCTAAAGTAAAAGAATACACCTTCTTCTCACCACCCCATGGCACCTTCTCGAAAATTGACCACATAATTGGACACAGAACGAGCCTTCATCGATATAAGAAGATTGAAATACTCCCATGCATCCTCTCAGATCACCATGGTCTACGGCTGGTCTTTAACAACAACAAAGACAACAAAATGCCCACATACACATGGAAACTAAACAACACTCTGCTAAAGGATAGCAGGGTCAAAGAAGAAATAAAGAAAGAAATTAAGGACTTTCTAGAATTCAACGAAAACGAAAACACAACATACCCAAACCTATGGGATGCAATGAAAGCAGTAGTGAGAGGAAAACTCATTGCTCTAAGTGCTTCCAAGAAGAAACTAGAGAGAGCTCACATCAGCAACCTGACAGCACAGCTAAAAGCCCTAGAACAAAAGGAAGCAGATTTACCCAAAAAAAGTAGACGGCAAGAAATAATCAAAATTAGGGCAGAAATTGACCAAATAGAAACAAAAAAAACCATTGAAAAAATCAACAAAACAAAGAGTTGGTTCTTTGAGAAAATCAACAAGATTGATAAACCCCTAGCCAGACTAACTAAAGGGCAAAGAGAGAGTATCCAAATTAACAAAATCAGAAAGGAAAGTGGTGACATAACAACTGAAACTAAGGAAATTCAAGAAATCATCAGATCCTACTACAAAAACTTATACTCCACAAAATTGGAAAATCTGGAGGAAATGGACGAATTCCTAGACAGATACAAGGGACCAAAGTTGAACCAGGACCAAGTAAACCATCTAAATAACCCTATAACACCTAAAGAAATAGAAGAAGTTATCAAAAGCCTCCCAACCAAAAAAAGCCCAGGTCCAGACGGGTTCAGTGCAGAATTTTATCAGACATTTATTGGGGATATAACACCAGTATTCACCAAGCTATTCCAAAAGATAGAATCAGATGGAATATTACCCAACTCATTTTTTGAGGCTACAATAACCCTCGTACCTAAGCCACACAAAGACCCTACAAGGAAAGAGAACTTCAGACCAATCTCACTTATGAACATTGATGCAAAAATACTCAACAAAATCCTTGCAAACCGAATCCAAGAACACATCAAAACCATCATTCATCATGACCAAGTAGGCTTCATCCCTGGGATGCAGGGATGGTTTAACATAAGGAAATCCATCAATGTAATCCACCATATAAACAAACTTAAAGACCAAAATCACATGGTCATCTCACTAGACGCTGAGAAAGCATTCGACAAAATCCAACACCCCTTCATGTTAAAAGTCCTGGAAAGAACAGGAATCCAAGGCCCATATTTAAACATAATAAAAGCAATATACAGCAAACCAACAGCCAACATCAAACTTATTGGCGAGAAACTTGAAGCAATCCTACTAAAATCAGGGACTCGACAAGGCTGCCCACTCTCTCCCTACCTATTCAACATAGTACTGGAAGTCCTGGCTGGAGCAATTAGACAGCAAAAGGAGATCAAGGGGATACAAATCGGAAAGGAAGAGATAAAAACATCACTCTTTGCCGATGACATGATAGTGTACTTGAGTGACCCCAAAAATTCCACCAGAGAACTCCTACAGCTGATAAACAAGTTCAGCAAAGTGGCCGGATACAAAATTAACTCAAACAAATCAGTAGCATTCCTATACTCAAAAGACAAACATGTGGAGAAAGAAATTGGGGAAAAGGTACCCTTCACAATAGTTACAAAAACTATGAAATACCTTGGTGTGACTCTAACTAAGGAAGTGAAGGACCTGTATGACAAGAACTTCAAACCTCTGAAGAAAGAAATTGAGGAGGATCTCAGAAAATGGAAAGATCTCCCATGCTCATGGATTGGAAAGATCAACATCTTAAAAATGGCCATCCTACCAAAAGCAATCTACAGATTCAATGCAATCCCCATCAAAATTCCAACCCAGTTCTTCATGGAATTGGAAAGATCAATGTGCAATTTCATCTGGAATAACAAAAGACCTAGAATAGCGAAAACCATCCTCAACAACAAAAAAACATCAGCGGGAATCACTATCCCTGACCTCAAGCTATATTACAAGGCAATTGTGCTGAAAACTGCATGGTACTGGTACAGAAATAGGCAAGTGGATCAATGGAATAGAATAGAAGATTCAGAAATGAGCCCTCATGTATATGGTCACCTGATTTTTGACAAAGGAGCAGTAAACATTCAATGGAAAAAGAACAGCCTATTCAACAAATGGTGCTGGTCCAACTGGCACTCAACATGCAAAAGAATGAAAATAGACCCGTTCTTATCTCCTTGTACAAAGCTCAAGTGTAAGTGGATTAAAGATCTCCACATTAAACCTGATACACTGGAATTATTAGATGAGAAAGTAGGGAAAACCTTAGAACACATAGGCACAGGAGAAAATTTCCTAAACAAAACACCAATGGCTCAAGCTCTAAGGTCAAAGATTAACAAATGGGACTTAATGAGACTGCAAAGTTTCTGTAAGGTTAAGGACATCGTCAAGAAAACAAAACGGCAACCAACAGAATGGGAAAAGATCTTTACCAACACCACATCAGATAGAGGCCTAATATCTAAGGTGTACAATTAACTCAAAAAGCTCGACACCAGAGAATCAAATAACCCTATTAAAAAATGGGGTACAGAGCTAAACAAATCTTTTTCAGTTGAGGAACTCCGAATGGCCGAAAAACATCTGAGGAAGTGCTCGACATCCTTAGCCATCAGGGAAATGCAAATCAAAACAACCCTAAGATTCCACCTCACTCCAGTCAGATTGGCCAAGATCCAAAACTCAGATGACAGCAGATGCTGGCAAGGCTGCGGAGAAATAGGAACACTTCTCCACTGTTGGTGGGGTTGCAAGCTAATACAACCACTCTGGAAAACGGTCTGGTGATACCTCAGAAAATTGGATATAGTACTACCTGAAGACCCAGCTATTCCACTTCTGGGCATATACCCCAGAGACACTTTAATACACAACAAAGATATATGCACCACAATGTTCATAGCGGCTCTATTTATAATAGCCAGAAGCTGGAAGGAACCCAGATGTCCTTCAGAAGACGAATGGATACAAAAATTGTGGTACATATACACAATGGAATACTACTCAGCCACCAGAAACAATGACTTAACCAAATTCTTAAGAAAATGGCTGCATCTAGAGAAGATCATCCTGAGTGAGATAACCCAGTCACAAAAGAACAGACATAATATGCAGTCACTGATAGTGGGATGCTAACCCCAGAGGCTTGCACTCCCCCAGAAACAACTCACAGACTGTATGAAGTCCAAGAAATAAAGAAAACAAAAACTATACATATATTCACAAAACAAGAAGACTTTGACTATTTCCATGTTGCGTTTTGTTTTGCATGTACTTTACGCTTATTGCAACTAGTACGTTTTCAATGCATACTGTCAAGCCCTTGAAAAAAATCAAGTACCGACTAAAAAACATAAAAAAAAAAAAAAAAGAAACCCTCAAGCACTTGGATTGAAAATGACCATGTGACTCATTTGAGAAGAGCGTTTATATGTTGATGGTGTGAGTAATAGGATTTCAGATATGCAGAGTAAAGCAGCATCCAGACATTCCTTAAGATGGCAGGTAAAGTCTGCTACCAGAGGCAGAATCAAAGCTTATGAGGTGCTATTGGTATCCAGCCAGGGGAAAAATAGTGAGTCTGTTAACAGAAATGATTAGGAATCTGAAGTGTATACCCAATATGCTGGGATTCTAAAAGTCAAACATTCTAAGAGCAAATCTGAAAAATGAGATGGATAGAGTACACAAACCTGGGGTATAATATTGAACTGAAAGACTTGCATCCCTTAAACATAAGACAGGAGAGTGAAAAAGGTGGTGCCTGGAGGGCTGTGAACAGGTAAAGGTGGACACAGCATCCAGATGTTGTAAGGAACATTGTCTATATTTGTGTGTAATTGTTATTGTGTGGTATAGATGTCACTTCCTCACTACCTTCAGAGTATTTTTTTTCTCCAAGTTCTGCCCCCCCCCAATAAAAACATATATTAGGACTTAAAATTATTATTTTGAAAAGTTTAGGGAAAATATACAGAAAAGGGGGTATGGAAATAAAACTGAAATAAAGATCTGACTATGAAAATATGCCCAGCTCTTCCATCTCTCCTTCACCTGAGCTGTGGTGTCACATGGCAATGGGACCAGGTCTCCTTTACTTTCCCAGCAGAACTGCTCTGGTTCAACATTGTGGATGGAACATCAAGAGTCATGTTCCCAAGTGACAATCAATCATATTTTCCAACCGATTAACTACCTCCTGCCAGTGGAAAGAAGTCACAGACAGATTTACAGACAAAGCTGACAGTGAGGATGATGTCTGAACACTGGACACATCACATTTGAAAATTTCTATCAATCTGTCATTTGCATCTCTAATTTGTTGTTGTCCTTCCAATAAGGTTAATATGTAATGAGTAGAACATATGTGCAGTTACTAAACCAAGAAATGTTCTGTCCAAAATTTGCAGTCTTGTCACAGTAGCTACATCACAGGTATCGTTTGGTCTCTGAAGTTTTGTGATCTTAGAAAAGGAAGACACAAGGTTTCCTAGGAGTGTCTCAGATGTTTATCTGTACCTGGCCCTGATTCTATCCTGTTGAAAATTGTGTTCACACCACCCTCTGCTGGTCCAGATTATCTGTGAAGGTGTTGCTTTCAAGCACATAGGGAACCTGCTCACTATACCTCCTGCAAATTAATACAAATATGTGTCTTAGTAGTAGCAGAACTCTGCTTCAGAGTCAAATAGTACTTGGATGGGTAAGCTGCCATTCTGATGCATAACTCATTGACAACTCCACACTTTATACAGACCTTATCCTCTTTTCTTTCAGGACAGGTAGGTTCATCCTGAAGGTAAAAAGCGATGAGGAGGGTCTCCCCTCCAAACACTCATGAGCCATCGACATTCAGTGCAGAGGTCCAGCCTTGGTGTGGGGACAGTCTTGAAGCAAGGCAGGAATGGGAGCAGCAATAGTTAAATAATGACTCTGGGTCACTAATGGATGCAAGCTCATGTGCTCTCTCTTTACCCAAAAATTCTCATCACCCTTCCTTCCTTTGCTCTCATGCATTTGCCTCCCTTCCTCCATTTTCTAATGTTCTTTTCTTCCCTCCTTTCATTATTTTTCTCTCAACCATAGCGTAAAACCAGTCTTTTATTTTTTAAAGTTACATCATTAAGGCTTTGATCATTAATAATTTATAATTATTAACATAATTATAATATTAATAAGTATTAATTACATAAATATTTTGAATCCCATATCATTAAATCCAATTCCTATTTCCTTAGAACAGAAGCTAAATAAAGGCACATTTTCTTATATGTTTTGCATAGCCTATTCTTCACTTGTATCTGGGCACACCAACTGTCCTTTCCTGTTACAGTAGAGGACCATCCTTTATAATGCTGTTTATTAGAACCAGAAAGGTGACAGACTCCTGAAGTTGAAATGAGTTATTTTATGGAGTTTTTAATTTTATACATGTAAAGCAGCCAGCTCTCTCTAATCTCTCCAGGCATTTTCATAACCAATCCACAAAGTACTTAGGAGAACAAACTACTAATGTTTTGTATGGTTGTATATCATCTTCTAATTCTCTAATATTTATTTCCTCATTCTTGCCATCCAATTACCTAATGTCCTCTCCTTCAAATATTATGTGCGTTCAGATGTATGCAAGTCCTCCTAAAAATGAGATCTATCTTTTACATGCATTTTATAGATACCAATTTTTCCTGTCCATGCCATTTCTTATTGGAACCACTTTAATTCTCTATCCTTGATGTCACCAAGCTCATCCTGAATAACTGATTCAGCAGTCATTGGACAGGAGTGTACAAGCATATCCCCATGATTCCAAATTCAAGATTACCAATGAACTCTTTAAACAAAAACCCATATGGGATTTTAGGGCCTTTGTGGTTATGTTGTCTAGATCCTTTTCCACGGTTTTAAGGCCAAGCAGAAGGCCTGTTTCTCACTATTTACAGCCTCATGACCAACTTCATTCCTCATACCTGAGAATCACATCTGGCTCATTAATCATGGGATAATAGAAGTATATTCCTCAAAAATAGAGATTTAAAGTAAAAAAGTAAAGACCATAGATCAATTTAAGGCCAACAGCAGTCATCAGCACTTGGAGAATTAGAAGGATCAATAGATTGGAGATGCTCTAGTGGCAGGAATGGTGTCAGAATTCCCCTTACTCAGCCATACCCTACCTTCAGGTCTCTTCTCATGTGAATCATAACCAAATGATCTTCAAAGATTATATGATGTTTGTTAAAATTCTATTCACAGAGTCAAAAATCAACAATAACAATACTGAGTTATAAACATTCCATGGAGGAAGATACATGCCTTAGGGATTGATCCTGATCAGATTATTTTGGAGAGGTTGAAGGTGTCAGAATTCTATTTGAAAGAGAAAATGTTTTAATTGCCCTGTTTAGAGCTAAAAACACCTCCATCTCACCTTAGCCTGACTCCTTTTGAAGTTTTGTATGAGAATGCAACACCCCTGACTCTTATAAGAGATACCGTAGAACCTACCTTTATAATGATAATAATGATTTATATGCTAGGCTAAAAGGTTTGCAGGTGGTGCATAGAGAAGTATCATCACAGCTGGCAGCTGCCTATGACAAGGGATCTCCTAAGACATCCCATCATTTCCAGGTTTGAGACTCAGTGTATGTAAGGCATAACTGTGCCTAGACACTTGAGCCCTGCTGGGAAGGACCCTTGCTAGATCTGCTGACTACTCCCACAGCCACCAAGGTAAATGGTATTGCTACATGGATACATGCCTCCCATGTGAAACCTGGTCCAAACCTGAGCAGCCTGACATCTGCAGCTGGAAAATCAGAATGATCTACAACCTCCTAAAACTCAACATATCCTGAACACAATAATCTGACAACTAGTTTGCCTGTGGCTGGCAGAGAATGTCTCTAGAGTTGTTAGCAACTTCCATAAAAAGATAAACTTACATGGCATGTTCTATTAGCTACAGTTCAGGTTCATGTCTAAAGAAATCACTGCCTTACACCTGTTGACCAAATTTAACCCCTGATATGTGTTAATTAGCTGTGGGGTTGGACATGTGATTTATTCCCACTCAGAAACTTAGAAAAAGACTATACATAGGCACTGTTCTCCCATGTCCTCCCCGAGAAAACTTTTTTTTTTTTGCACCTCTAGTCAAGACTACTGTAGACTGGATGGGTTTTCCTTTTTCCCTGTAGATAACTGGTGGGCTTGTTCTTCAAGAGTGATCCCTTGTGTACATCTTAGGTACTGAATCAGAACAATGAGTTCTGTGCCTTAGTTCAGCTGATGTCTCAGATCCTATATCATGAAGGTTTCCAGGTCTTCGAGATACTAGAGAAGGGACCAGGTCTAAGGCAGAGAGTCAGAGAGAGAATCAATTACAGACTTAACTCTGAGTGTGCATGTGAGAGCCAGCCTTGGAGAGTTAAAAATGAGAATTGCCTCCTTGGCAAACACTATTCCAGGTTGAGTGCAGCTATAAACCATGATATCCAGAGGATAAAAAAATTATATCTCATATCCTCAGGAGTAGCTCACTTCCCTGACAGAAGTAGTTCTGTATAACAGGAGAGAGCTAGACCTATTGTTTTGACAGCAAGGTGCATCACTTCAGTTTTAACTCTGATAAGACCTTTCATCAGTCTTCTGTTGCTTTTAAATTTGGAGCCTTCCATCTTAAATCTCTTGCTAGTTTTTATCAGAGAACACATAAGTACATGTCATGTTATGCTGCACAGACAACAATATCAATAATTATACTAGAATAACAAGTAATTTCAATAATTTCAGGATAAACATACTATCTCAAAAGAAAAGGTGGAAATGTGAGGCTCTTGACCAGGCCACCTAGAGACAAGTAACTCCACCCTTAGGAATTTCTAAAGCACTCAATAATGTGAGGCTCTTGGCCAGGTTAAGTTGCCCTTGCTCTGAGAATTTCTCAAAACACCCAATTCTAAGAAACAAGACAAGGGCAGAATATACTGGCAGACAGCCACAAGGTCTCATGGAAAAGTCCCAAATAAGCATCATCATCAGCCTAAACCCATCATCTAATCATTCCAAGGGTCACTATAATCCACCAATGCGATGCCAGCACCCCATTCTATTGCTGAAATATGCCCTCAGAACTGTATAATAATTGTGTACTTTGAAAAATTGGGGTCCACTCTGTCCTGTTTGCAGAATGACCCCAGTGTACTGGACTTATGAGAATTAAACTTCTTGCTTATTGCATCGATCTCAGCCTATCTGTGACTCTGTGGGAATGGACACCCTGATAGTTGGGCCATGCAGGTTCAAAAAAATCAGGGTACAATGTATGGTATGGTTTCTCCCCCAGAAAGGATCCATGTGTCCAGAAATCAAAGGGGGTGGAAATAAAGGTTCCACTTACTATCTATCACTCATATTGACTCTCTAGGAAAATTTTTGCTTCCTGTCTCAGGAATTCTACATTCTGATGATCATTGAGCTTTGGTTCCAGACAGGGGAGTGTTTCTACCAGGAGACACAAAAAGCATTTAATTGAACTCTAAGCTTAGATTTCCACCTGTTCACTTTAGGCTTTTAATGTACTTAAACCAACAGGCTAAGAAAAAGATGAAAGTGTTAAGAGGGTAGATAGATCCAGATTACAATAGGGAAAGTGGAGTGCCTTTTCAGAATGGAGGTTAAAAAGAATCCTGTCTGGAGGGTAGGGGATTCTTTAGGGCATCTCTTAATACTACCATGTCCTGTGATTAAAGTCAGTGGGAAGCTACAACAGACATAATCCAAGCAGGGTGACAAAGGACACAGGCCCATCAGAAATCAACATATGGGTCATTCTTCCAGAAAAAAAAAAAAAAAACAAACTAGCTGAGATGCTTGTAGATGTTAGAGGAACTACAGAATGGGTAGTAGAGGAACGTAATTATAGATATCAGCTAAGGCCACTTAAGAAATTTCAGAACTGAGAATTAAAATACAAATGCTTCTGTTTTATTTTGTTAAGAACACATTAGACTTTCTTCCAATAATAATAAAATGACTTGGTATTTAATTTAAGATATTAAAAAATTGCTTCCAAGAGACATTGCCCCAGTGTAAGTATACAAATGCACTTGTGATTGCAATAGAAATAGTTATATCATGTTCAGTGTATTCATGACCTTGTTACTTTTTCATGTAGACATGAGATATTATTTGTATCAAGTTGACAATGGATGAATTATAGTAGCTATAATCCTACATAAGGTTGTTAGAAGAAGGAAGATTCTCTGTTTATTGCCTGAGCAAGTGCTAGATGCTTGGACTTTTATAACAGCTGCTTCTGACCACGGTTGAGGACATGGACTACTTACTGTAAGTCATCAACAAGTTCCCTTACTATGTAGAGCATACTCAAAAGTTATTTGACTTGAAACAACCCTAAAAAATGCAATGCCTTTACCTATTTGGTTACATTTTCCTGTAATTCTTTAAGGGATTTTTGTTTTTCCTTCTTAAAGGATTCTACTTGTTTGCTGTGTTAGCATGTATTTTTAAGGGAGTTATGTTTGTCCTTCTTAAAATCCTCTATCATCATCATGAGATGTTATTTTAAATACATATCTTGCTTTTTCTGTGTTTGGGTATATGGGACATGCTGTGGTAAAAGAACTGATGTTCTGATGTTGCCAAGGAACATTGGTTTCCTTTGCTTAGGTTCATGCACTTGCCTCCTACGATTCTAATATCTCTGGCATTACCTAGTATTGTAGTCTCTAACTGGAGCTGGTTCCTACTGTGAGCCTTTGAACTTTGGAGTGACAGAGCTTTGGGGAGACCATCTGTCTCTTGGCAGGGCAAGGATTTAAGTAAGGAAGGTTGTAGTACAGCCCTAGCTATGGACATAGATGGATACAAAAAGGATTCTATCCTAGGCTGCTCTTCAGATTGTGTATCCTCTGCAATCTTGGGAAATCCCCCTTTTACAGTTATTGGAGGGAAAGTGGAGTCTCACTTGTAGGTTTAGGTGTTAAAGCACTAGTGAGATACTAGCTCTCTCCAGGCATAGTTGCATAATTGGAGTGGGGAAGGCTATAGCAGGGTATAGCAGTAACAGCCTTACTGGCAGGGTACAGATGGAGAACTCCTGACTAATATATATATATATATATATATATATATATATATATATATATATATATATATATATATATATATATATAATACTCACTTAAAAATACATGTTAACACAGCAAACAAGTAGAATCCTTTAAGAAGGAAAAACAAAAATCCCTTAAAGAATTACAGGAAAATGTAACCAAATAGGTAAAGGAATTGAAGTTTTTAGGGTTGTCTTAAGTCAAATAACTTTTGAGTATGCTCTACATAGTAAGGGAACTTGTTGATGACTTACAGTAAGTGGTCCATGTCCTCAACTGTGGTCAGAAGCAGCTGTTATAAAAGTCCTATATATATATATACATATATATATATATATATATATATATGTATGTATGTATGTATGTATGTATGTATGTACAATTTGTATTTGTTTACCTGTAGAAATTCAGTTATAATAGCACCATTTTTGAAGATTGTTTTATTCTTTCATTGTGTAATTTGAGTTCTTTATCAAAAATTAAGTTCTCTGTGTGTATGGGTTTTTATCTGGGTCTTCTATTCTATCCTATTGATCAACATGTCTGTATTTCTGCAAATATCATATTATTTTTATTACTATATCTCTGTAGTACAGGTAGTCCCATAAATGATCATGATTCTGGAAATTCTTTTATTGTACAGGATTTTTTCTTAGCTGCTTTTGTTTTTTATTGCTAGGTGAAGTTGAGTGTTACTCTCTCACAGTGACTGAGTGATCTTCTGATCATGTATCAGTACAAGCAAACCTTAACTGATATAAGAGATAGGAAATTCCTGGGTTTTGTATGAGGTTAGTTGAAAAGAATAAACACTGGGAAGAGTGAAGAAACATGCCCCTCTGAACCTGCCCTCAGACTAATTTATTTAGAACTTTTACAGTCAGACTGTCCAGAACTAATTTATTTAGAACTTTTACTTTCACTGACCCATGGCAGCAGGTATCTATCACTATTAATGATGGCATTGGCATAGGAGTTGTAGAGGGCATGAGAGTCTTTTACTGACAGAGGAGCCTATGAGAACCAGGAATTTTAATCACAGGAGTTTCTCCTCATTGGAGAAGATAAAATCAAATATGAGAACTATATACAGAAAGGTGTAAACAAGGTTCTTAACAATCTGGGACCTGTTTACAGCCTGTGTGGATAGATCCATTCTTATTTCTCCAGAATGATTATCTCAGAATTCTCCCCACATAGATTATTGCAAAACAGTACAGGAGACATCACAGCACTTTTTGGCCTGTTGTTCTTTATGAAAGAGGCTGCATTAGATTCTAGGCCATTTAGATGTAGAATCCCTCATAGTCAAAAGAACTTTGGGAAACAATTTAAAAAATGGTTTCTAAATAGTCATATTATTAGCTTCATCCTACAACTGGTATTGGAATGATTATGGAAATTACAGTTGAGTGCAGACTCTTTTCCTAATTCTACTGTCTTAAAATATAACTATAATTATACTACCTGTTCTTAGTCTCCCTGAGTTTTGTGCAGGATGGAGAAGTCAATATACACCAAGTTCCAAGTCTCATCTTTTCTCATGCTTGATTACTGACCATTCCTTCAGGATCCTCTCAGGAGGCAATGCCTAAACAAGTAATTGAACATGAATTACTGGTTTCCTACCTTGAGCATTCACATCTATGGACTAATGTTTATGAAAATGAAAAAAAAACTAAAATGTTGTCAATGTAGTAAAATAAAGAGAAATCCAGCTTAAAAAAATTGATCAAAATGGTGTCCTGCCTCCTGCCTACAAGTTACACTATTATAAAGATGAGACAAATCTTGTGGGAGTAACCAACCAAGATCTAATTTTTTTCAGGACCCATTCCATGAAATGAAACTCACACCTAACAATGTTAGTTTGACAAAAAGCTTATGATTATATAAACCAGGGACATAGAAGGATATAATAATGTTATTTTGTTAGATGATTATACCTGAAAATTATTTGGATAGATAGGTACATAGATGATAGATAGATAGATAGATAGATAGATAGATAGACAGATAGATAGATAGACAGATAAATAAATGATAGATAGATATAGATAGACAGAAAAATAGTTGATCGATAAATAGACAGACAGACAGATGATAGATAGGTAGGTAGGTAGATAGATAGATAGATAGATAGATAGATAGATAGATAGATAGATAGATGATAGATTATATAGAGTCTCCCAGGAGAAAATACTCTATCCACTTAAATATTAAAAATGGAAAATTTATTAATAAAAACATACAAAAAACAAAAAAACTCACATAGACAACAAAGACAGAGACAAACAGAAAAAAAAAGCTAAAAGCCAAATTTAAATTACATATTTTCCTACACCTTATCAGTATGCATTTTATATATGTGCTTTATTCTTAAGTATTATAAGTCCTGGCCTTTGGGAAAAAACTTTAAACAATTTAAAGAGAGAGAAGAATGTTAAAGTATAAGCAATGGAAATATGTAATATTAACACAACAAGCATTATATTAATTTTTTATTAATTTATTTAATTTTTCTGTTTTATAATAAAGATAATTGTTGCAATATGTTTGGATAGCTGATTTCTCTTTTCAACTCCTTTCTATCCATTTATACTTAAACTCCCTTCCTTCATCTAATTAGTAAAACAAACAGGACCTCAAAATGTTTCCCTGGTTCCAGACTTTATAATTGGGATAGACATACTGAGAAATTACCAGAATTTTTACATTAGTTCCCTGAACTGTAGAGTGAGGACTATTATGATTTGAAAGGCTAAATGGAAGACTTTAGAGTTGATTCTGCCAAGGGGAAAAAACTGAATCAAAAACAGTATGATATTCCTGGGGATTTGCAGAAATTGCTGACACTATTAAGGATTTGAAAGACGAAGGGGTGGGGGTTCCCACCACATCTCCCTTTAATTCACCTATCTGGCCAATGCAGAAGACAGATGGAACATGGAGAAGAACAGTTGGCTGTTGAAAACTAAATCAGGTAGTAACACAGAATGCAGGTTGTGTACCTGATTTTATTTACTTCCTAGAGCAAATTAACATATCTCCTGGTCCCTGGTATGCAGCTTTTGATCTAGCAAATGCCTTCTTCTGAGTACCTGTACCTAAAGGCTACAAGAAGCAACTTCCTTTAGTTGGCAAGGCCAACAGTATCCCTTTAAAGTTTTATTTCCATGATATATTAACTCTTTTGTCCTATGTCATGATTTAGTTAGAAGGGAACTTGATCATTTGTCTCTTCCACAAAATATCACACTGATGCACTCTATTGATGACATTATGCTCATTGGACAAACTGAGCATTAAGTGGCAACCACTTTGGACTCCTTGCTAATACTTCAGTAAATTAATGATATAGATAGAGACAGACAGATAAATAGATACACAGACAGATTCACCGATAAGAAATTACTCTATTCACTTAAATATTAATAATAGTAAATTCATTACTAAATATAAAAACACAAACCACACATCAACAGACAGAAATAAAAATAAAAATGCTAAAGCCCAACTTTTTTAATACATATTTTACTACACCTTAGCATTATGTTTTTTATATATGTCCTTTATTCTTATGTATTTTAAGTCCTGGCCTCTGAAAAACCTTTAAAAGGTTTAAACAGAAACAGGAGTATTAAAGTATGAGCACTTGAATATAGATGATATTTTTACAACAAATATGATATCACAGTTCTTTATTGATTTTATACAATTTTTATACATTTTTCTCTGCTTTATATTGAAATTATATTTTTCTTGCAATGTTTGGACAACTGATTTCTCTTCTTCAATTCCTTCCTGTCAATCTGTAACTCAACTCTCTTTCATTATCTAATTAGTGAAACAAAGAGAACCTAAAAATTTTAAAAAGAAAACAAGAGAAAGCTAACAAAAACTGGATTCAGAAAAAATGAAAAACAAGTATAAAAAAACACCAAAACCAGGCATGAGAAACACACATATGTTTATGGAAAGACACATTATCAAATACTGTATGGGGAAAAGATGTGCACCATGTACACAACAAACCATAATATTCGACAGTCTTTTAGAATAGGTCCATGTTCTCTAAATGCTAGTGACTGTAGACTGTTTACTGAGACTGAAACCGCTTTTATGGGAGCAAATATTACCACATAACCTCAGAGTTTACCTCAGTGAGAATGTGCATATGTTGACGTGATAAATGACTACTGTGAAAATTGATATAATATTAAATTTTCCATCATATTGATATTACACTTATGTGGCTTTGTGTTAGGAGTCCTTTGGCATTCTTCTGTGATAGCCTGCCTCTCAGGCAAAGTCATGGACGAAAGGCTTAATATTCTTCAAATCTTCAGGGAAGGAACTCGGTGGCTTTGCAGTGTGTATAAGTATTCACTGTACATCACACATTGTCTCTACTAGCTTGTGACTTTGTTTCTCATGATACTGTAAAGTATATACACTATGAGAATTTGACATGGTGCTTCCCTACAATTCACTGGACAGTCCTCTGCTTTTGACCTTTGTCTCAGGGCTTTCTTATCCATCTTTCATAGGATTATCCTCACTGACTCCTCAGAGAATGTTGTCTTTTTTCCTTTTTTTTATTAGATACTCTGTATTTACATTTGAGATATTATCCCTTTATGCTCCCTGCTCTCATCCTCCCCCTCCAGTTGCCTTCACAAAGGTGCACTCCTTCTGCTCTCCCTCTCCACCCCATTGCCTTGTTATTCTCCTACTTTGGGAAAACACGCCATCTTTGGAACAAAAGCCTCTTGCACAGTGATGCCAAACACTGCTATCTTTAGCTACATTTGTAACTGGATCAATATCTCACTCAAAGTGTGCATGTAGAAGTCATATAAAACTTAAGACTGTAGATTTTTTTCAATTTTATTTTATTCCCAGCTTTTCCAATATATGTTTTAATCTTTATCAGATTTCAGGGATATATTTATCATGCATAATAACAGTTTCAAATTTTGTTGTTTTATAAAGGAAGAAACATGTCAATGGAAGGTGTCACTGGCGATGACATTGACAAGGCATTGGGTACTCTAGGAGCATCCTAAATCACCATCACAGATTTCATAGGTGTCCGTTTGCAGAGCTGACAGAAACACAACTGGTTTCTAAGAAAGAATCACAAAATGGACATTCCAAATAACTTCATCTGAGCAAGTCTACATGCTAATATTCTCTGATTCTTCTCAGTACCAAGGCAGCTTCCTTCTCCTCCAGTGTTTCTGACACACTCAGGATGTGGTTGCAACACTGTGTGTCTTGCACAATAATAAACCGCAGAGTCCTCAGATGTCAATCTGCTAAGCTCCATGTAAGCTGTGCTGGAGGATTTGTCTACAGTCAATGTGGCTTTGTTCTTAAACTTGTCATTGTAGTGAGTACCACCACTATTAGGATAAATCCATCCAATCCACTCTAAGCCCTGTCCAGGCCTCTGCTTCACCCAGCTCATGTAGTAGCCAGTGAATGTGTAACCAGAAGCCTTGCAGGAAATCTTCACTGAGGACCCAGGCCTCACCAGCTCAGCCCCAGACTGCAGCAGCTGGACCTCAGAGTGGACACCTTTGCAGGAAACAACAGAGTGGATATCATTGTCACTTAATTCTATGACCAGACCTCAAAATTTCTAATGTTAGACCCTTACCTGTAGCTGTTGCCACCAGAAAGAAGATGATGCAGGTCCATCCCATGGTGAGGTTCTGTGCACTCAGTGACTGTAGAGTGGAGAGGGATCTTATGTTGTTGGTGGTGTAGACTTCCCTATATTTACCATAGACTCACATGATTTGCATATTCATGAGCAGGGCACATCTTTAATAAAAACTACTCCTGCTGAGGAGAAGGGGCACCCAGGCCAGGAATCAGGTTGCAGAGGCCCAAGTCTTAATCTTGTCCAAGGAAATTCATTCCAAACCACATTTCTGAACCTTGTGCTGAGGCTGTGGATGTAATATGTAGGCCTGTGCTCTGAAATGATTGGCAGTCTGAGATGGTGGCTCCTCTTTTCACAAGGCTAAGAGATATATTTAAGGTGTTTACAAGGATAAAAATACTGATTACAGTGTTCAAAAACACCTAAGTTACGCTAATTTACAGCCTCCTTTCAGTACATACAGTTAACAATTATGTTTTGATCATGTTAAATACCAAATAAACATAATCCAAATGACTAAAACAGAATATACTTTAGAAACACTTGTACATGAAAGATTATTGCAGTACTACTAAATTATAGAAATAAACTATGTATTTGTCAAAAGGAGATTGCATATATATATATATATATATATATATATATATATATATATATATATATATATATGACAACATGTATCTTTAAAGAGTTTAACAAAGAATCTTCACATTGTTAAAACATGGAAATAATACATGTCAATCACAATAAGTACATGTAGGTTAAAAGAGGAAACCATAGAGACTACAGACTTTCCTCCAAAACCAGCAAATCTCTCTGCTGGAAATTCATGGTCCCACTTTGCCCCCTGCTGGTCATGAACTCACCTGTAGGTAGATTTCTCTGCTTATACTGAAGTTGCCCAATCTGACTTGAGCAGTAACATATCCCTGGAAATATTATGTTTTCAGGGTCCAGATACAGGAAGAAATGGCTCCTGTTTATCTGGAGAAGATGACTGATGTCTCAGCCTCAGAATTTAAGTTGTTTTTACATTTTGATCAATGACACTCTCAAAGTCATCTCCTTTCCTAGTGGCAGTTGGATCCACCTCTGACAGTGCTCAGTTGTAATAAGGTGTGAACAGGGATCAGCATGTTTGTTTCCTTCATTATCTGTCCCTGGGTTAGAGAAGCTGAGGACAGAACAGCAGTGAGACCTGAGCTCAGATAACTTGTTCCATGTGTCCATGTGTGAATTCCTGGATCATTCACATACAATGAAAATAGGAGGAACCACTGAGTTATTCACAAAAAAGCCAATAGTCCACATTAATTCACATTGATAAAGAAGTGGAAATTAAGCAAATTCAGTCTGAAAATCTAATGTGTTTCACAACCTGTGGTGTACATCCATTAAATTTGATGAGAGTACACCGGAAATCCCCTTGACAAGGATACTAATGCTTTTAGAATATGTGCTTAGAAAGCTTTATCTCCACCTGAGTAACTATCCAATCTAGGACCTTTCTATTTCTAAGCAGGGGATGTGTTCATAAAGCTGTTCAGGAGTTGATGTGTTAAAATGAAGGATAGATTTGCAGTATTGTCCCAGGAATGAGTGAAACCAATAGCACTGTGTAGGAATGTGTGTACACATGTTAAACTAACATGGGGATCATAATGCCTGTTGATCTGATTCACTGTCTATGCAGGAGTTTGCCTTGAATAAAGCACACATTGATTTTTACCATCTTTTTATTCCTCTCTTCATTTTGTTCTTTTTACTCATCTCCTCTGGTTTCTCTCTCTTTTCATTGATCACAACTTCACAGAAGTTCCTATTTTGTTTGTCTTTATTTAGTGAATTTGAACACTTAAGAAACTTGGCAACATTTCACTATTCCAGGTCTCTTTGCACTGAGGATTGTGTCTGGAAACTGGCTCACATCTTTTCACTCCGATTTCCTCACAATTTCAGACACCATGTTGTTCTCAGTTTCCAAACATATAAGTAAATTAATAACTGTTTTATAAATATTTTATGGAATATCTGGAATAGTCACTGTGCAACTTACTTCTGAAATCAGTTACTGAAAAATTCTGTAGTTTATTCAGCAGGAAAAGTGCCCTGAATCTGGAATTACTAAACAGTTCTCACCATAGAAGTGAGGATCACTTTCACACACATTTATCTCAAAAAATGTAGGACATGGTCTTGTATCATTGAGGTTAAATTTATCTAAATGTTATGTAATTACACAGCCAGAGTTTGGGTTTGGGGCACATGAGTTTAAAGTCAGTGATCAATGCATACTGTTGCACCTCATAATGCCTCCAAAATCTCACAGAGAGGACCTAGGATGGATGAAAATATGTTGTTGAGAGGATCTAAACATACCCAGATGGTGCTTACAAATACCTTTAAAGGCAGCATTTGAAAAGTAGGGGCCTGTGGATCAATGACGTGGAGACTGACTGCATCTACACAGAGAATTGCAGTATAATTAGAGCTATACAGAGAGTCCCTGCCTTGAAAATAAAAGCAAAACAAAACAAAACAGTACTTTAAGAGTAGTGTAGGTCATTCCTAGCCATTAGATATTGATTGACTGTGTGATAAAACACGTTTGCTCCAAAGTTATTGACCCAAACATGGTAGACTTGTGCTCACACCAACAAAAATATATTTATAACAATAGAGCTATACTATGAATTCCCTCACTATGAAGGAAAATCCCAAGACATGTTTATTGATGGAGATTTAAGCTGTATCGTACACTTTTAGCAACTTCTTTTCATAAAGTTTAGAAATACATCAGTATTATTTTATGTGCTGCCAAATGACTTGGTGATTTCTCCTCCTTTAGCCTGGCCTGCGTCTCTATCTGCATCTGTCTATAAAAAGTTGCTCCCGTCCCTTTGCCAGAGTTCTCACTCTCCCCAAAAGTCCGGCCTATACTTTCCTCATTTATTACAGGCCATAAACCTTTTATTAAACTAGTCAAATGCCAAAAGAGAATTTTTTCAATATATGATTAGAAAATGACAATTACAAAGACTGGTATTCAATTTTCTGTCCTCCAGGAATAAATGTGTTAATGATACAAAGATAAAATTTACACAGTGCACAAAGGGATCACCTGAAAACAGGGACAGGGGTCACGTTCACTAATTTAACAGTCTTTCTCTCTGAATACTACCTGTAATGTCACTTTGAAATTTCTTTATGAAATAAGAAATTTTAAGCCTTTTATTTCTTCTTCAATACTTTACTGTAATTTTGAGCAAGTCTACAGCCTACACTTCACTGTATTCTCAGCTCCACAACAGTTTTCTGCTCCTTTGTAATTTTTGAAATAACTGAGAGGCAGCTCTGACACTGTTCCTTATACCTAAATATAAAAAAGATGCCTCAGATGTTAACCTGCTGAGCTTCATTAAGCTGTGTTGAACATTGTGGCTGCATCCAGATTGGTTCTGTCCTCAAATATCTGATCTTTGTGAATCTTTCTCTCTGACTTACCTCTGTCTCTCTGAATCTCTCAAACTATCTGTCTATCTCTGTTTCTCTGTCTCTCTGCATCTATCTCTCTGCTTCTGTCTATCTCTCTGTCTCCCTCTGTCTTTCTGTCTCTCTCCATCTATCTCCATCAAACTATTGTTGAGAATAGTTTTTGCTATCCTGTGTTTTTTATTATTTCATATAAACTTGCAAAATGTTCTTCTAGATGTCATATATTTATTGAAAAGTCTGGTGTAATTCATATTGGTCTGCCCTAATATGTTAGCTGCCTTTTCCTCCTTACCACTTTTAGTATTCTTTCCTTTTTTGAACATTTATTATTTTGACTATTTTGTGTCGGGAGAAATTTATTGTCTTGTACAATATATTTTGAGTTTTGTAGACTTCTTGTATGTTCATGCTAATCTCTTTCTTTAGGTTAGGGAAGTTTTCTTTTATAATATTCTTGAAGATGTTTACTGAGACATTTTATTGGGAGCCTTAACTGTCTTCTACACCTATAATCTTTAGGTTTTGTCTCCTCAATGTGTCCTGGACTTCCTGGATGTTTTGGATGAGAATCTGATTTTTGCATTTTCACTTCCCCTTAGAATCTCTCTTTTATTTCTTGTATTCTGTTGGTGATTCTTGTGCCTGTTTCCTGATTTCTTTCTAGGTTTTCCAACATCAGAATTATGTCCTTTTGTGATTTCTTCATTGTTTCTATGTCAGTTTCCTATTCTTTCACCTCTTTGTTTGTGCTTTCCTATACCCTTTTAGGTGATTTGTGTGTGTGCGTGTGTGTGTGTGTGTGTGTGTGTGTGTGTGTGTGTGTTTCCTCTTTAAGGACTTCAACCAGTTTGTTTGTGTTGTCCTGGCTTTCCTGTACTTCATCAAATGTATTATTTATGTCCTCCCAAGAACATCTATCATCCTCCTGAAGTATTATTTTAAGTCTATATCTTCTTTGTCTGGTGATTTGGCATATCTACCATTTGCTGTGCTAAATGAACTGGGTTCTGATATTGCTAGGTTGTCTTGCTTTCTGTTTCTTAGATTATTGCTCTTGCCTCTTGTTCTTGTTATAGGTGATGCTAGGTAATCGTGTTCTCTCTAACTGAATCTTTTCTCTCCTGGGTTTGTGGGCCCCTGTTCTCTAGAGGGTGATTGGTTCTGAATGTTTCATGCTTTGAGTAGGCTGTGAGTTCTGACAGGACTGCCCAGTCTTGATGCAACTTGGCAAGCTCTAGCATCAGGCAAGAAGTGTCTGTTCTCAGGCCTCAGACCTACCTGAGCCCTCAATGCTCTAAACAGTATTTCCCAGAATGTTAAGTGGAGAGCTCTAGACCCCATTTTTAATAGGGTTATTTGATTCTCTTGTGTCTAGCTACTTGAGTTCTTTGTATATATTAGATATTAGCCTTCTGTCAAATGTAGGATTGATAAAGCTATTTTTCCAATCCATTGGTTGTCTTTTTTACCAATTGACAATGTTCGTAGCCTTAAAATTTTTTCATTGCAATTTTATGAGGTCCCAATTGTCGACTCTTGATCATAGAGCATAAGCCATTGTTTTTCTGTTCAGGAAAATTTTCCCTGTACCTATGTGTTCAATGCTCTTCCACATGTTCTTTGATATTAGTTTCAGTGTATCAAGTTTTATGTGGAAGTCCTTGATTCACTTGTAGTTAAGCTCTCAACAAGATGATAAGAATGGATTGATTCGAATTCTACTACATGCTGGCCTCCAGTGTAACCAACACCATTATTTAAAATGCTGTCTTTTTTCCACTAGATGGTTTTAGCTCCATTGTAAAAGATCAAGTGAACATAGTTATATGGTTCATTTCTGGGTCTTCAATTCTTTTCCTTTATCTACTTACCTGTGTCTGTGTGAATACCTAATAGTTTTTATCAAGATTGCTCTGTAATACAGCTTGAGGTTAGGGATCATGATTCCTCCAGCAGTTCTTTTACAATTGAGCATAGCTTTTGCTATCCTTTTTTTTTCTTTTTTCTTTTTTTTTGCTATTCAAAATGAATTTGAAAATTCATCTTTGAAACTCTATGAATAATTAATTTAAAATTGTGATGGAGATCACATTGAATCTGTAGATTACTTTTGGCAAATTTTTTTTACATTATGTTTAGTCTATATATTTCTAAAATAATTAAGAAAATTAGTGTTTCCCATGTTTAACAATTTTCTAAAAGCATTTACAATATGACTGATTTATCTTGCCAGAAGTAGTACATTTCAATAAGTCTTTGATTTATAAAATATCTATGCTATTTTTTAAATATTTATTTATTTTTTAAACTTTATTTTACAAAATAAAGGCATAAAGAAAAAATTAAACATATTTGCATAAATGTATTCAAATATATTTTTGTCAGTGCTTGGCTTTTTTTTTTCTTTTTCTTTTCTTTTCTTTTTTTTTTTTTTTTTTTTTTTTTTTTTTTTTTTTAAGGTTTGATACCCTGCATTAAGGTCTTACTAGTTACAATGAGCAAAAAGTACATGTAAAACAGGATGTAACCTGGAATTAGTCAATGTTTTCTTGGTGTGTAAGGATTGAGCAGAATGTCTTTTTTTGTTTGTTTGTTTTCTTTTCTTTTCTTTTTTCTTGAACTTCACACAGTCTGTGAGTTGTTTCTGGGGCAGTCTGCGCCTCTGGAGTTAGCATCCCAATATCAGTGACTGCATATTATATCTGTTCTTTTGTGACTGGGTTATCTCACTCAGGATGATATTCTCTAGATACAACCATTTTCTTAAGAATTTGGTTAAGTCATTGTTTCTGATGGCTGAGTAGTACTCCATTGTGTAAATGTACCAAAATTTTTGCATCCATTCATCTTCTGAAAGACATCTGGGTTCTTCCTACCTTCTGGCTCTTATAAATAGAGCTTCTATGAACATTGCTGTGCATGTATCTTTGTTGGATATTGGAGTGTCTCTGGGGTATGTGCCCAGAAGTGGAATAACTGGGTCTTCAAGTAGTACTATGTCCAATTTTCTGAGGAATTGCCAGACTGATTTCCAAAGGGGTTTTGCCAGTTTGCAACTGCACCAACAGTGGAGAAGTATACCTCTTTCTCCATAACCTCACCAGAATCTACTGTCATCTGAGTTTTGGATCTTGGACAATCTGACTGGTGTGAGGTGGCATATCAGGGTTGTTTGAATTTGCATTTCTCTGATAGCTAAGGATGTGGGGCACTTCCTTAGATGTTTCTCAGCCATTCAATATTCCTCAATTGAGAATGTTTTGTTTAGCTCTGTACCCCATTTTTTAATAGGGTTATTTGATTCTCTGGTTTCTAGCTTTTTGAGTTCTTTGTATACCTTGGATATTAGGCCTCTATCTGATGTGGAATTGGTAAAGATCTTTTCCCATTCTGTTGGCTGCCATTTTGTTTTTTGTTTTTTTTTTTTGTTTTTTTTTTTTTTTTTGACAATGTTTTTATCCTTACAGAAACTTTGCAATCTCATTAAGTCCCATTTGTTAATCTTTGACCTTAGAGCTTGAACATTGTTGTTTTCTTCAGAAAATTCTCTCCTATGCCTATGTGTTCTAAGGTTTTCCCTACTTTCTCATCTAATAGTTTCAGTGTATCTGGTTTACCATGATTGAGTCTAACCTAAGAGAAAAGTAAATCACACAGAGGCCATCAGGAAAGCTGTGGCCATACCCTCTATGACATAATAGGAAGCAACAGAATCCAGAACAAGCCTGAAATACTGTTCAGCTAAAAGATGAGGCTGTGTCAATGTATGCTTTCCTAGCACAGTATTATGTGGCAGTATCTGCAGGGTTTACACTGCTGGTATTGAGGAATGCTGTTGTTAGAGGTATCCTCTGGAATTTTGAGCATTTCTTTGGGGATCCCATTACAAACTGAATCTAAGAACAGATCAAAATGTTCATTCACCATGATCAAGTAAGCTTCAACCCTGAGATGCAGGAATGGTTTGATATAAGGAAATCCATCAACATAATCTACCATAAAAACAAATTTAAAGAAAAAAAATAGTACATGTTCATCTCACTAGATGCTGAGAAAGAATTTGAAAAATTCAGCACCCTTTAATGTGAAAAGACTTAGAACGAACAGGAATTCAAGGCCCATACCTAAACATAATAAAAGAAATATACAGCAAAGCAGCAGGAAACATCAAACTAAATGTTGAGAAATTTGAAGCAATTCCAATAAAATCAGGGACTAAACAAGGCTTCCCACTCTTCTTCTACCTATTCAACACAGTACTGGAATTTCTGGACAGAACAATTAGACAGGAAAAGAAAATTAAAGGGATACAAATCGGAAAGGAAGAAGTAAGAACATCACTCTTTGCCTATGACATGATAGTGTACATAAGTGACCCAAAAACTTCCACCAGAGAACTTCTACACCTGATAAAGAAGTTGAGAAAAGTGGCTGGATATAAAATTAACTCAAACAAATTAGTAGCCTTCCTTAACTCAAATGACAAACATGCAGAGACAGAAATTTGGACATAGTACTACCTGAGGACCCAGTTATTCCACTTCTGCGCATAAACCCCAGATAAGCTCCAACATACAACAAAGACACATGCATCAAAATGTTCATGGCAGCCCTATGTATAATAGGCAGAAGCTGGAAAGAACCCAGATGTCCTTCAGCAGATGATCTGATACAAAAATTATGATATATTTACAAAATAGAGTAAAACTAGCTATCAGAAACAATGACATTATGAAATACTTAACAAAATGGATGCATCTAGAGAATATCATCCTAGGTAAGATAACCCAGTCACAAAAGAACATAAATAATATTCAGTCACTGATAATTGGATATGAACACCAGAAATCTCTGAACACCCCAGAAACACTGCATAGACTATATAAAGTTCAAGAAAAGTAAAGGCCAAAATAAAAAAAAAAAAAATCTATTATGCTTAATCTTTACAAATCAAGAAATTTTGACTAATTCCAGGTTATATCTTGTTTTACATGTACTTTATGCTCATTGTAACTAGAAAGATTTTAATGTATACTACCAAACCTTTAAAAAAAATCAAGTTCTGACAAAAATGTAATCATATAATTTTATGCAAAATTGTTTAAAATCTGTACATTTATCTTTGTTTTTAAAATAATGTTCTTCAATTTAATTGAAAAATTGAAATATAAAAAGGAGAGATCTTAACCTAAGAGCAAACAGGAAACCACAGGGTTCAGCAGGAAAGATATGGCAATTCTATCTTATAATAGAAACAGAGCAGAGGCTCAGCCTGAAATACTGTACAGCCAAAAACTGGGGCTGTGTCAATGTGTCCCCCGAACACAGTAGTATGTGGCAGTATCTGCAGTGTCCACACTGGTGATCTGGAGGAATGCTTGATTGTTGGAGGTGTCCTTGGAGATTGTGAGCCTGTTCTTCAGGGATGGGTTGTAGTACTTACCATCATCCCACCAAATGGCTGACAACCACTCCAGACCCTTCCCTGAAGGCTGCCGAATCCAGCCCACACCCATACTATAAGTGCTCAGTGAAAATCCAGAGAAAGAGCAAATCAGACTGAGGGTCTGAGAGGGTTGCAATATTCCAGGGCCAGACTCTTTCAGAGTAACCTGGGACAGGACATCTGTGAAGAAAAAGAAGAGGGAGAAGTAACATTGGAACAGGTGAGGTTTGAAAAGTTCATCCCTTAGGAAGCCTTGGCACTCACATGCAGGGACAATCAGCAGCAGGAATGAGCAAGAAAGCCTGTCCATGTCTGCACACCAGTGAGTACACAGGCCCAGCTTGGACTTTTTAACCCAAGGTTGGGTGGATCCAGGAGACATTTGCATAACCTCACCATGTGCTGACTCTGATAGGGTATTTATGTTTTAGGAGTCGAAGGGGTATAAGTCAATGATGGGAGATGCAGGAGCCCTCTTGAGTTCAGGTTCCTCAGAACAGTACACTTCTGGTGAATAATGTTGTTATGCAGTAGGTATGAGTGAGAACCTATCTCTAACATAAATGGTACTGACTCTGTTCACTCATCTAGAAATCATTCTCTGATCTATATCTATCTATATCTATCTCTCTGTCTCTCTCTGTCTCTCTCTGTCTCTCTCTCTCTCTCTCACTCTCTCTCTCTCTCTCTCTCTCTCTCTCTCTCTCTCTCTCTCTCTCTCTCTCTCTTTACATATATATATATTAGCATGAAGGAGTGATGAGGAGCTCAAGGAGAGATTTTACTCCTACCTTGATGACACTCTTTTTTAGAGACTAAGTGAGTCTTTTCTTTTTAAATTAATTTTAAAAAACAAAGATAAAATTTTTTAAAAAATATTTTTGCATGAATGTATACAAATACAATTGTGTCAGTGCTTGGCTTTTTTTTTCTTTTTTTTTTTTTTTTAAGGTTTAAACTCTGCGATAAGCTCTTACTAGTTACAATGAACAAATAGGACATGTAAAACCGGATGTAACCCAGAACTAGTCAACTTTTTTTTGGTGTATAAGGATTGAGCATGACATTTTCTTTTTTTCTTTTTTTTTTTTTTTTTTGTTTTGTTTTGTTTTCTTTTTTTCTTGAACTTCACACAGTCTGTGGGTTGTTTCTGGGGCAGTCCAAGCCTCTGGGGTTAGCATCCCACTATCAGTGACTCCATAATATGTCTGTTCTTTTGTGACTGGGTTATCTCACTCAGGATGATATTCTCTAGATCCAACCATTTTCGTAAGAATTTGGTTAAGTCATTGTTTCTGATGGCTGAATAGTACTCCATTGTGTAAATGTACCACAATTCTTGTATCTATTTATCTACTGAAGGACATCTGGGTTCTTTCCAGCTTCTGGCTATTATAAATAGAGCCGCTATGAACATTGTGGTGCATGTATCTTGGTTGTATATTGGAGTGGGTCTGGAGTATATGCCCAGAAGTGGAATAGCTGGATCTTCAGAGAGTATTATGTCCAATTGACTGAGGAATCGCCAGACTGAATTTCCCAAGTGGTTGTATCAGTTTACAACCCCACCAACATTGGAGAAGTGTTCCTCTTTCTCCAAAAACTTGCCAACATCTGCTGTCTTTTAGATCTTAACCAATAAGCCTGGTGTGAGGTGGAATATCAGGGTTGTTTTGATTTGCATTTCCCTAATGGCTAAGGATGTCCAGCACTTCCTTAGATGTTTCTCAGCCATTCGATATTCCACAATTGAGAATGTTTTGTTAAGCTCTGTACCCCATTTTTAATAGGGTTGTTTGATTCTCTGGTGTCTAGCTTTTTCAGTTCTTTGTATACCTTGCATATTAGGCCTCTATCTGATGTGGAGTTAGTAAAGATCTTTTCCCATTCTGTTGGCTGCCATTTTGTTTTCTTGACAATGTCTTTAGACATACAGAAACTTTGTAATCTCATTAAGTACAATATGTTATTCTTTGACCTTAGAGCTTGAGCCATTGGTGTTTTGTTCAGAAAATTTTCTCCTGTGCATATGTGTTCTAAGGTTTTCCCTAAGTTCGCTTCTAATAGTTTCAGTGTATCTAGTTTAATATGGAGATCTTTGATCCACTTACACTTGAGCATTGTACAAGGATATAAGAAAGGGTCTATTTTCATTCTTTGCATGTTGAGTGGCAGTTGGACCAGCACCATTTGTTGAATAAACTGTTCTTTTTCCATTGAATGTTTACAGCTCCTTTGACAAAAATCGGGTGACCATATACATGAGGGCTCATTTCTGGATCTTTTATTCTATTCAAGTGATCCACATGCCTATATAAGTACCAGTAGCATGTAGTTTTCAGCACAATTGTCTTGTAATATAGCTTGAGGTCAGGGATAGTGATTTCTGCAGATGTTTTCTTGTTGTTGACGATGTATTTCTCTATTCTAGGTCTTTAGTTATCCAGATGAAATTGCACATTGATCTTTCCAACTCAGTGAAGAACTGGGTTGAAATTTTGATGGGGATTGTATTGAATCCTTAGATTGCTTTTGGTAGGATGGCGATTTTTAATATGTTGATTTTTCCAATTCATGAGCATGGGAGATCTTTCCATTTTCTGAGATCTTCCTCAATTTCCTTCTTTAGAGGTTTAAAGTTCTTGTCATACAGGTCCTTCACTTGCTTAGTTAGATTCACACCAATATATTTCATATTTTTTGTGACTAATTTGAAGGGTATCTTTTCTCTAATTTCTTTCACCACATGTTTGTCCTTTGAATATAGGAAGGCTACTGATTTGTTTGAGTTAATTATGTAATCAGCCACTTTGCTGAACTTGTTTATCAGGTGTAGGAGTTCTCTGGTGGAATTAGTGGGGTCACTTAAGTACACTATCATGTCATCTGCAAACAGTGATGGTTTTAGTTCTTCCTTTCCTATTTATATCCCTTTGATCTCCATTTGTTGTCTAATTGCTTCAGCCAGGAGTTTCAGTACTATTTTGTATAGGTAGGGGGAGAGTGGGCAGCTTGCCGAGTCCATGATTTTAGTAAGATTGCTTCAATTTTCCCACTGTTAAGTTTGAAGTTGGCTGTCTGTTTACTGTATATTGCTTTTATTATGTTTATGTATGGACCTTGGGTTCCTGTTCTTACCAGGACTTTTAACATGGAGGGTTGTTGAATTAAGTCAAATGCTTTCTCACCATCTAGTGAGATAACCATTTGATTTTGTTCTTTGACTTTGCTTATATGGTGGATTACATTGACGGATTTCCATATATTAAAGCATCCCAGCATCCCAGTGATAAAGCCTACTTGGTCATGGTGAATAATGTGTTTTGATGTTTTCTTGGATTCAGTTGCAAGGATTTTGTTGAGTATTTTTGCATCAATGTTCATAAGTGAGATTAGTCTGAAGTTCTCTTTCCTTGTAGGGTCTTTGTGTGGATTATTGTAGCCTCAAAAATGAGTTAGGTAGTATTCCATCTGATTCTATCTTGTGGAAAATTTGGAGAGTATTGGTGTTATGTCTGCAATAAATGTCTGAATAAATTGTGCACTGAACCCATCTGGAACTGGGCTTTTTTGTGTTGGGAGGCTTTTGATGATTTCTTCTATTTCTTTAGATGTTATGTGATTATTTAAATGGTTTACCTGGTCCTGGTTTAACATTACGATCTTGAATCTGTCAAGGAATTCATCCATTTCCTCCAGATTTTCCAACTTTGTGGAGTATAGACTTTTGTAGTATGATCTGATATTTTCTTAAATTTCCTCAGTTTCAGTTGTTATATTTCCACTTTCCATTCTGATTTTGTTGATTTGTATACTCTCTCTTTGCCCTCTAGTTAGTCTGGCTAAGGGTTTATCAATCTTGTTGATTTTCTTAAAGAACCAGCTCTTGGTTTTGTAGATTCTTTCAATGTTTTTTTTTTTTTTTTTTTTTCTATTTGGTCTATTTTTGCCCTAATTTTGATTATTTCTTGCCATCTACTCCTCTTGGGTGTATCTGGTTCCTTTTGTTCTAGAGCTTTTAGCTGTGCTGTCAAGTTGCTGATGTATGCTCTCTACATTTTCTTTTTGGAAGAGCTCAGAACTCTGAGTTTTCCTCTCGATACAGCTTTCATTGCATCCAAAAGATTTGGGTATGTTATTTTTTCGTTTTCATTGAATTCCAGAAAATCCTTAATTTTTTCTTTATTTCTTCTTTGACCCTTCTATCGTTTAACTGAGCGTTGTTTAGTTTCCATGTGTATGTTGGCTTTTTGTTGTCTTCGTTGTTAAAGAACGGCCGTAGACCATGGTGATCTGAGAGGATGCATGGGAGTATTTCAATCTTCTTATATCGATTGAGGCTCATTCTGTGTCCAATTAAGTGGTCATTTTTCGAGAAGGTGCCATGGGGTGCTGAGAAGAAGTTGTATTCTTTTACTTTATGATGATATGTTCTGTATATATCTATTAATTCTTGTTGGTTCAAAGTCTCTGCTAGTTTTGCAGTGTTCTTGTTCAGTTTCTGTTTCCATGATCTGTCTATTGGAGAGAGTGGGGTATTAAAGTTTCCCACTATTATTGTTTGGGGTGAAATGTATTTTTTGAACTACAGTAGGGTTTCTTTTATGAATGTGGTTGCTTTTGTACTGGGAGCATATATGATAAGGATTGAGAGTTCCTCCTGGCAGATTTCCCCAGTAATGAGTAAAAAGTGTCCTTCCTTATTATTTATGATAAATTTTGGTTGGAAATTTACTTTATTCAATATTAGTATAGGCACTCCAGCTTGCTTCTTTGGGTTGTTGGCTTGGAAGATTTTTTCCCACCCTTTTACTCTGAGATTGTGTCTGTCTTTGTCTCTGAGATGAGTTTCCTGTGTGCAGCAAAATGCTGGATTTTGTTTATGTATCCAGTCTGATAGCCTATGTCTCTTTATTGGGGATTTGTGTCCATTTATGTTAATAGATATCAAGGAAGAGTGGTTTCTGTTTCCTGCTTATTGCTTTGGTAGGTTGAGTTGTGTCTGTGTCTTTTTCTTCTTTTGCTTTTTTTGCTTATGAATTTTCTTGTTTTTACTAGGGTGTAGTTCCCCTCATTGTATTTGGTTTTCCACCTATAATTCGTTGTAGTTCTGAGTTTGTAGTCAGATATTGTGTAAATTAAGATTTGTCTTGAAATATCTTCATCTCTCCATCTATGGTAATTGATAATTTTGCTGGGTATAGCACCTTGGGCTGACACTTTTGCTCTCTTATGGTCTGCATGATGTCTGTCTTTGATGTGAAATTGGGTGTGATTCTGATTTGTCTGCCTTTATATGTTACCTGACCTTTTCCCTGACTACTTTTAGTATTCTTTCTTTGCTTTGGGCTGTTGGTTTTTTCACGATTATGTGTCGGGAGGAATTTCTTTTCTGGTCCAACCTATTTGGAGTTCTGAAGGCTTCTTTTATGCTCATGGTCGTCTCATTTTTACCGGTAGGGAAGTTTTCTTCTACAATTTTGTTGAAGATATTTACTGTGCCTCTTAATTGATATTCTTCTCCCTCTTCTATTCCTATTATCATTAGGTTTGATCTTCTCATTGTGTCCTGGATCTCCTGTACATTTTGGGTTAGGAGCTTTTTGGTTTTTGCATCTTGTCTGGCTGTTTTGTCTATGCTTACAATGTTGTCTTCGGCCCTCGATATTCTTTCTTTCATCTATTGTAGTCTTTTGGAAATGCTTGCTTGTGTGACTCCAGATTTCTATTTTAGGTGTTCTACCTCTAGGGTTATCTTTTTTAGTGTTTTCTTTATTGTGTTAATTTCTGGTTTAATTCCTTCTTCCATTCCTTCATTTCTTTGGTTCTGTTTTCCTCTAGTTCTTTGAGTGTTTTTCTTGTTTCCTCTTTAAAAGCTTCTTATTCTTTTTGCTTTCGCTCCCGTTCTTGTTTAAGGATCTCTATCATTGTCTTGAGGTATGAATTTAGGGCTTCATCTTCTTTTTCTGAAGTGTTTGGCATTCCACTATTTGCTGTGATTGGGGGAGCTGGGTACTGGTGTTGCCCGGTATTCCTGTTTTTTTTGGGATATGCTTTTTCTCTTTCCTCTTTCCATCTTGTTTTCAGTAATATGTTCTTGCCTTTCCCTTGTACCTGGTCTGTGTCTCTGGATCTCCACTGGCTCACGTAGTGGATGGTCCGAGCCCTGTTCTGTGCCCCAAAGCCGCCGGGTGGGAACAGATGTCCCAATGCTGGGTTCCTGTTCTCTGGATCAGGCAGGGCAGGGGCACGCTTTCATGGCTGTTCAGATCTTCTTCTCACCAGGCTGACCATGTGAGTCTTATCACTATATATTTCCACATGGGTATAGTGATTTTAAACTTCTTGCATAGTGTAAGAGTATATGACATCAGTTTATTGGTTGGCTGAAAATATCTTGATTTGATACTTTTACCTGTTTCTTGGGTCTTTGCTGACCCCTGTGGTTAAATTTTGGAAAAGCTGGAGGAAGTGGGCAAACATTTAATTGGACCAGCAGTTTCAATTAACCTGGAGCCCCACAAATTCTCAGACACTGTATAATCAACCAGGCAGCATACACCATCTGATATAATTCCCACAACACATATACAGCAGAGGACTCTGGATCAGAATTCAGTCAGAGAAGGTGCACTTAACTTTAAAGATACTAGGCCCCAGAGAGTTTAGATGATGTTTGTTGGGTGGTGTGTGCAGGGAGGATGTATGGACTGTTGAACAGTCAGAAGGTTGACCTGGAGGGGAATAAAATCTGAAGTGTAAATTAATTAATTAAAATGAGTATATGCCATCTCAAACAGAACATTTATAAAACCTTAATTCCTTTAAATACAGTGATTTCATTGACTTTACTCATGTGTCAAATTCCTGGATCACATATTTGAGATTGCTATTCATTCAACCATCAGTAGCTTCATCTTTATACTGGCCTGTATTTGTGACAACTTTGAAATTAACAGCAGAAAACATAAAACATAAGTAGGGAGAAGTTTATTCTATTCTTGGAAAAAGGCACAGAAGTTGCTGGAAGGCACGGTTAAAACACAGTGAATTCTTTTTTGTTCTTATCACTCTTGATGGTTTCAAACTTAGAGAGTATATATTTGCTTAAGTTGGTCAATGTGTGCAGAAGCTTCTTGGCATGAACATGATATGAAAAAAAAATGTGAGTTACAGATTTCATTAAAGAAAACAACACCCAAAACCATCAAGTCCCTTTTTTGAGTAAACTACCTTCACATTTTCAAATGCTTGAAAAATAAAAATATCAAGGTATTTCCTAAGTCATAAAATAATACATTAGTACAAAGTTATATCAACAACAACAACAACAACAAAAAAAAAAAAAAAAAAAAAACAGAAAACAATCCCAGAATAGTTAGTACCATCTGAGGCCCTGAACCCTCAGGTTAGAATCAGCAATAAGACTTTCACTAGCACTTGGGTTCCTTTCCCAAGTGGTTGTCAATGTTAAAAAGACTTTTCAATATATGAGTAAATTGTGTTTCTTGAAATAGAAGAATTTCTGACATTGTCTCCATGTTACTTAAAGATCATCACAAGCATCCTCATCAGGCAAGAAGAAGTATCCCCAAAAAGGCAAAGATCCTGGAATGGATGACACAGAAACTAAGTCATCAGGCTTTGATGAAGGAGTTAAGGGCCAGATATACAAGTATTGTTAATTCCTGAATATTGAAAAACCAGACAACAGACACTTCTGAGAAGAGAGTATCATATCTAAATAGAAACACAGATGTTGCATTTCAGATGCCTTGTTCATGGAGGACATAAAAGTGTGGTGTTTTATTAACAATTTGATATAAGCTGCAATAGAGGACAATATTTCTACTGAGTTTTCAGATGTGCTTGGAATAATTCTTGGTCCAAGTCCATAATTGTACAGACAGAGATGTGAACAACATGAAACAAAAGTTAAAACACATAAATATAATCCAATAAAAGTTTAAACTAATTTATATACACCCTGACAACTGGGCTCAAAAATTAGAAGGTATTACTCTAAATGTGGATCACATTAACTCATTCACTTACATTCACTGATGTACTTGACAGCTTTCAAAATTCCTATACTCACATATACTCAGTGTGTGAGCCTATTTCTGACTCAGCTAGAGTGGTTATGTATTTCTAATCAGTGCCATAAACATTGCTGGGTCTCCATGTTCATCACAAGGACATGTGAGTAGAAAATCACTGCAGACTGAATATGTTTTAGCGAAGGTGGAACAACCAATGAATTGTTCAGAAGCCCTCAAGCACTTGGACTGAAAATGACCACATTACCATGTTATTCATTTGAGAAGAGAGGTTATATGTTGATGATGTGAATAATAGGATTCCCGATATGCACAGAATAGAGCAGCAACTAGACTTTCCTTAAAGTTGGAGGTATTTACAAAGATAATTCAGTGAGAGATAAGTTAGTTTACCTAATAAAGAAAACCACAGAGGATACACAGCTCCCTCCATACCCACCTCATCTCTCTATGGGTATTTATGGCCTCATTTTACCATCTGCTGGTCATAAGATCTGCTGAAAATAGGTTCGTCATGGCTGACACTGAAGTTGCACTGTCTGACTTAAGAAAAAAAAATAACTTATCCATAGAACTTCAGCATTTACAAAGCTCACATTAAGAGATCAATGGTTCTAGTTTACCTCTGGAGAATGATTTATTCATTGGATATTTTGAGTTTTGACAGTATTAATATAAAATCTCTCTCAAACCCATGTTTCTCCTTAGTGGACTTTGGATTGACCTCTAGCAGTTCCCATTACAAAGGTGTGAAAGCAGTATATAACAGGAAATTTTCTGTAATCATCAGACTACACTGGGGGCAGAACACTTGTGTTTAGACAGTAAATCACTCATGCTACCTTGTTAAATAGGCAAAGTATAAAGACTTACATAATAAATGTAATTGCACACTGGAATAAAACTGTGGATATAAATAATTAAAATGTTGAAGCATCTCAGTGCCTGACTAGATTTTTAGAAGGTGAAAAATTTTTGAACTTACTGCTGAAATAGGTCCGTATTAACACAGTGGATAATTAGTGAAAACCCTTACAGATAATTAAAAGAACTTGCCAGATGAAAGGACTGCATCTTATCGGTCTGCAGTGAGTCTCACTCCATGGTGCCTCAGGCCTCCACGTGGTTACTGTACAAATGAACTCTTAGCAGCTATACTTCCCACCACAAAACCAGAATAATAAAGCCAGTCAAAGCTCAAGCATGAGTTCATGTGAAACAGCTGAGTTGCCAAAGTATTTACTGGTAAGTTTAGTTATATAATTTGATTGCTTGAATGCTCAAGGTAGGATGTGAGATTGTCATAAATATTTTTTCTCTCACTTTAACCCATGAACCTTGTTATATTTTGCTCTATTTCACCAGTAACCATATTTTTATATATTACAAAATATGGTGTGGGACTGCTGTGTGATTGGGATCTACCAACCTTGGGATCAATAACACCAAGGTATTTCATAGTTTTTGTGACTATTGTGAAGGATATCTTTTCCCTAATTTCTTTCTCCACGTTTATCTTTTGAATATAAGAAGGCTACTGATTTGTTTAAGTTAATTTTATATCCAGCCACTTTGCTGAACTTGTATATCAGCTGTAAGAGTCCTCTGGTGGAATTTGTGGAGTCTCTTAAGTACACTATCATGTCTTCTGCAAATAGTAATGTTTTTATATTGGAAGAAGAAAACAAAATAAAAGGTTAGACATTTTATCTGAGAAACTAACAACATGAGTGGGTATGGTACTGTCACCTTGGAAACATTTAACAATGTAGTAACAAATTGTGAGTGATGTTTATCAGATTTATGGCCTTTTGAATAAACATATTTTTTAAAATGACTTGAGTAACTTCAATATCCTAAAAAATTGCAAAGTGAAGACACTAATAAATTCTAGAAGTGTCCTCTATACCATGAAATAATTATATTTCTCTGGAATTGACACTCACATGCTTAGAAAAAGAAAAGATCTTTCTCCAGTGCAGTATTATTGGGTTCCTTAACCACATTTAATGATGTGCCCATTTCTAGCAGTAGCAGGACAAAAAAAGTTCTTCAGTGTATTGGTAGATATTTACTGTCATTAGTTTGTGCATTGTTTTTTACACTTTTCTTTTGAATATGTATCATGGTTATTTTGTTGCATTTTATGAGTGTGTGTGTGTGTGTGTGTGTGTGTGTGAGTTTGTGTGCATTATTGATTATTTTAACCCTTTATGTGTTTTGTTTTCTTTCCGTATTAAAACATGTAAGTTTGTAGAGTTTTCAGGTGAATGGTGGACATTCTGGCAAGATTTTGGAAAGAATATGAGTGATCAGAAAACATTATATATATTTTAATATTTAATTTTACACAGTATATTTTTTTTTACAGTCCAGTGATTTCCTTCTTCCCTGAACAACCTCTAGATTCTTCATCCCATTCACTGCCCCCTCCATCTTAAAGAGGATGCCTGGTTCCTCCAGGACTCCTTACTCCCTTGCGCTTCAAGTTTCTTGAGGGTTATATGCCTCTTCTAGCACTGAGGCCAGACAAGAAAGTCCTGTTCTAAATAAATGTTGGGGACACCTGACCAGCTAGTGTATACTCTTTGGTTTGTGCCACATTGTCTGAGAAATCTTAGGGGTCTGGGTTTATATATAATAAAGAAACAAAATATATATATCTTTGTGTTTAACCTAGAATCTTCACAGTGTTAGAGCACAGAAACGTTAAATGTCAATCACAGTGGGTGCACGGAGGTTAGGAAAGGAAACCACAGAGGATACAGAGTCCACTCACACCCACCACATCTCTCTGCTGGGGATTCTTAGAACCATTGTGCCCCCTGCTGGTCATGAACTTACCTGCTTGTAGATTTCTCATTATTAACACTGAAATTGCTGAGTCTGACTTGAGCAATAACATATCCCTGCAAATAGTGTGTTTAAATAGAACAGATTAATTGATAAATAATTTCTGGCAGTCTAGAAACGATGATTGACATCTCAGCCTATGAATTTAAATTGTCCATTAAAATCAATGACAATCTCAAAGTCACCCTCTTAGTGGCTGTAGGATACAGCTCTGACAGTTCCCAGTTATAAAAGAGAGAACAAGGTCTTTGTTACCTTCATCGGACTGGACCTGGATAAGAGCTGCTGAGGACAGAAGGAAAACAATGAGTCTTGAGAATCACTACCAGTATCCATGTATGAATTCCTGGGACCATCTCATACAGGAGTCAACAGAAAGAGGAGGAGCCACTGTGATACTCACTGCAAAACTAACAGTTAAAAAATAATTCACATTGAGAAGGGTAGTTGAAATCACATTATTCTGCAACACAACTCTTTTCCCAAGCTGCTTGTGCATGGATTTGATGGGAAGAATGGAGAGAGAAAATCTCACTGACAATGATGCTAATGGGTGGATATATGTGTGCTGAGAAAGCTTTATTTCTCCCTGTGTACGATCCCAATCCAGAATCCTTTTATTCCTGTGTGGCGCATGGTTTAATAAAGTTTTATGGTATTTGATACTTTCTGTAATGAATGATAGATGTAAAATATTGTCTCAGGAATGAGGGGAACCCATAGCACTGTGTAGATTTATGTGATAATGTGTATTTAATTACATATGGATTGAGTTGTGATCAAACCCTACTGCTCCAGAGTTATTGACTTATTTTTTTCTTGTGGCTATTAACATTTACACTATTGCTCTTCAATCTGGGATGCTGTCTGCTGAGACAAGAAGTTCTAAGCTATTCCCCAATTCTCTTCTGCAGTCTCACAGTATCTGCTTACAGACTGAGCTTTTGATGCAGTGATTCTGGAGGATTGTGCATGGGAACAACCACTGATATATTTGCATATTTTACATGAAGATATGTAGTTAGATCAGCATCATTTCTTAATGATGCATTCTTTTTCATTGTGAATTTCTTGCTTCTTTATTAAAAACAAACTATGCATAAATATGTGAATTTACATCTGGAATTGGTCTTGATTCTACTTATACACTTTTTCTTATATTTTAGTAATGCCCAAATTGATATCTGGAAATGATTTATGTAAAGATTGGAAAAAGTTAAAATCAAATACTAGAAATATATTCAAAAAGGTGTTAACAAGTTTCTAAAAATCTGGGACCTGTCTGCAACCTGTGTAAACAGACCTAACCCTATTCCCCCAGAATGATTATCTCAGACTTCTCCCTTCATTGATTACTGTGAAACATTACAGGAGTTATCACATGCATTTTTTGCCCAACTGTCCCTCATAAAAGAGGCCACATTAGATTCTAGTACTTTTATATATAGAATCCACCCTCGTAGTCAAAAGAACTTTGAAAAAAATGGTTTTTACATCTTCATATTCTAAGACCCATCTTACACCTTAGATTGGAATGATTATGGAAATTTTGTTGACTGCAGACCCTTTTTCGAATTCTACTCACTGTAAATATAATTACAATTAAACTAACTTTTCTTAGATTCGATGGGTTCCAAAAATCTATGGTTTTGAAATATTCTTACAATAAAGTGCCTGTACTTAGACTTCCCAAGGTCCAATCCATACTAATAAAGTCAATCTGCAGCACATCCTCATTATCATATCTTCACACAGTTTGTTTCCTTCTATGACACCTGCAGAGAGACACTCAAGTAATTAAAGATGTGCTATTAGAAACTTCTCTTTGAAATAAGAGATTAACAATGGAAAAGTTCACTGCTAAAAATTCAAAGAGAAAGAGAGAGAGATGAGAAGAGAGGAAGGGGAATGAGAGAGGCTAAAGCCCAAATGTTTTACTTAGGTATTTCACTACACCCTAAAATATTGCATATGACATGTCCCTCTTCTTAAAATGATTACAGGACTGGCTTCTGATTACATTTTGTAGAATTTAAAGAAAGATACAGGACTTAACTTTGTGTTTCCCTTTTTACTGTTTTATTAAATAAGAAACATTTAATAAATGTTCACTGTGAAGGGATCTACAAGGTATGAAGAACATTAGGTTTATACAAATATCTTCACTTTATTCATAGACGTCCATTAACAAAGGAGACAACGGCACTACAGGACTTTGAGAAATTGGCCAAAAGTGGAAATTTAAAATTACTACTTCTGAGTAAGTATAAAGCTTAGTATTTTTGTCATCTCAGTCACAGGGAAGCTTTCTGCTCCTCCAGGTTTTTGACACACTCAGGATGTGGTTGCAGCACTGTGAGTCTTGCACAGTAGTAGCCTGCAGAGTCCTCAGATGTCAGATTGCTGATTTCCATGTAGGCTGTGCTGGAGGACGTGTCTGCAGTCAGTGCAGCCTTGCTCTTGAAATTCTTATTGTACTTAGTACCACTACAAGGATAAATCCATCCAATCGACTCAATGCCCTGCCCAGGCCTCTGCTTTACTCAGCTTATCCAGTAGCTGGTGAAGGTATAGCCAGAAGTCTTGAAGAAAATTTTACTGAAGACTCAGGTCTCTGAAGCTCAGCCCCAGACTGCTGCAGCTGAACCGGGGAGTGGACACCTGTGGATAGAAAGGCAGAGTGGATGGCATTGTCACCTCAGACACGGTCTCCATTTCAGATGTGGAAATGGTGAGACCTTTACCTGGTGTCACTGACAGGAGAAATAGGAAAACCCAGCTCCATTCCATGGTTAGAGTCTGTGTGTTCAAGCACTGTGGAGAGGACACTGGAGGTTTGTTTTCAGAGTATTGTCATCCCTGAATTTATTTCTTTAGACACAGGTAATTTGCATATTCATGGTCATGGGATTTATTAAATAAGAACCTAGTTCGGCTACAGAAGCACTAGAGAGGAGGGACTGAAAAAGCACCTGAGTCAGGGAGCAGGATGCTCAGGTCCAAATCCTATTCCTCTATGAGGAAATGCATTACAGACACTTTCTATGAAGCCTACACAGATGTTGTGGAAGTAACTAGAGGGCTGAATCTCTCAATCTATTTTGGCCCTATGTCTGTTGTTCCACTTGGGGATATGTTAGCATAATTACAGATGATGCTTTATGTTGATGATGATAAAATGATGCTGATGAAGACAATGGGGATGATGATGGTTGTGATGATTGTGATGATGAAATAATAATGTTGAAGATCATGGTGCTGAAAGAAAACTCCAAAAGCAGCCAATTTTTCTAGTTTTAGAAAATTCTTTACCATATGCACAATGATCATTTGCCTTTACAACACATTAACTGCTTCAAAAAGCAATAAAATGACTAAATTTAAATGTGCATCAAAAGTGTTTACCTATCAATGATTATTGCAGGAAAATCATCAATAACTAAACAATAGCAATAGGCTATAATGTTTCAAGAAAAGATTTTATCAGGAAGGCATGGTTTTAGATAGATAGATAAATGATAGACAGACAGACAGATAGATAGATAGATAGATAGATAGATAGATAGATAGGTAGGTAGGTAGGTAGGTAGCTAGGTAGGTAGAGAGGGAGGGAAGGAGGTAGATAGATAGATAGATAGATAGACAGACAGACAGACAGACAGACAGACAGACAGACAGATAGATAGAGAGAGAGATAAATAGATAGATGGATGGATGGATAGGTACTTGGATACATAGATAGGTACATGCATAAATAGATACATAGATACATAAATAGATTATAAATTTACACAACACCTACAGACATATGTATATAAAAACTTTTGACCACAAATAAATAAGAAATTTATATTTCTTTTGGCAAATGAGCATACTTATAGATAACTGTATTCATGAAGACAATCTCAAAATCACAGACATCAAATGAGATTCTCATTAGCAACTCTCATACATTTCAGAGTTACTTATTACTATTTATAAAAATACATGGTATTGTATCAGTAAAATTCTCTAGTGGATTAAAAATTCGGAAAAGAGGTGATAGGAAAAATATGCACAGTGTAGAAAATACACATATGAAAACCTGTACATACATAACTCAATTTTTGAGGATACAGTGCCCCTCGTTCCTAAACCACACAAAGACCCTACAAGGAAAGAGAACTTCAGACCAATCTCACTTATGAACATTGATGCAAAAATACTCAACAAAATCCTTGCAAACTGAATCCAAGAACACATCAAAACGATCATTCACCATGACCAAGTAGGCTTCATCCCTGGGATGCAGGGATGGTTTAATATAAGGAAATCCATCAATGTAATCCACCATATAAACAAACTCAAAGAACAAAATCACATGGTCATCTCACTAGATGCTGAGAAAGCATTTGACAAAATTGAACACTCCTTTATGTTAAAAATACTGGAAAGAACAAGAATCCAAGGTCCATACCTAAACATAATAAAAGTAATATACAACAAACCAACAGCCAACATCAAACTTAACAGTGGGAAACTTGAAGCAATCCGACTAAAATCAGGACTCTACAAGGCTATCCACTCTCCCCCTACATATTCAGCATAATACTGGAAGTCCTAGGTGGAGCAAGTAGACAGCAAAAAGAAATTAAAGAGATACCAATCAGAAAGGAAGAATCAAAAACATTACTCTTTGCAGATGACATGATAGTGTACTTAAGTAACCCTACAAATTACACCAAAGAATTCCTACAGCTGAAAAACAAGTTCAGCATAGTGGCTGTATATGAATTAAACTCAAACAAATCAGTAGCCTTCCTCTTTTCAAAGAACAAACATGTGGAGCTAGAAATTAGGAAAAATATGCAATACACAATAGTAACAAAAACTATGAAATAACTTGGTGTGACTCTAACTAAGAAAGTGAAAGACCTGTGTGACAAGAACTTCAAACCTCTAAAGAAGGAAATCGAGGAAGATCTAAGAAAATGGAAAGATCTCCCATGCTCATGTATTGAAAGGATCAAAATTTAAAAAATGGCCATCCTACCAAAAGTAATCTACAGATTCAATGCAATCTCTATCAAAATTTCAACCCAGTTCTTCATTGAGTTGGAAAGATCAATGTGCAATTTCATCTGGAATAACAAAAGACCTAGAATTGCGAAATCCATCCTTGAACAACAAGAAAACATCTGCAGGAATCACTATCCCTGACCTCAAGCTCTATTACAAGGCAATTGTGCTGAAAACTGCATGGTACTGGTACAGAAATAGGCATGTGAATCAATGGAATAGAATAGAAGATCCAGAAATGAGCCCTCATGTATATGGTCACCTGATTATTGACAAAGGAGCAGTAAACATTCAATGGAAAAAGGACAGCCTATTCAACAAATGGTGCTGGACCAACTGGCACTCAGCATGCAGAAGAATGAAAATAGACCCTTCCTTATCTCCTTGTACAAAGCTCAAGTTTAAGTGGATCAAAGATCTCCACATTAAACCAGATACACTGAAACTATTAGATGAGAAAGTAGGGGAAAACTTATAACACATAGGCACAGAAAAAAAAATTCCTGAACAAAATACCAGTGACTCAAGCTCTAAGGTCAAAGATTAACAAATGAGACTTAATGAGATTGTAAAGTTTCTGTAAGGCTAAGAACATTGTCAAGAAAACAAAACGGCAGCCAACAGAATGGGAAATACATCTTTACCAACTCCACTTTTGGTTTTTGCATCTTCTATGACTTTTTTATCTATGTTTTCTATGTTGTCTTTGGCCCCTGAGATTTTTCTTTTCTACCTCTTATAGTCCGTTGGCGATGTTTGCATCTGTAAATCATGATTTATTTTTTAAATTTTCCATATCCAGGAATTTCTGTTTTTGTGTTTTCTTTATCATTGCTCTTTAATTTTGAAATTCTTCACCTGTTCGGTTGTATTATCATGTAGTTATTTCAGGGATTTTTAGTTTCCAATTTAGGAATTTCTATTTGTTTATATTTGTACTTCTGTGATTATTATAAAGCAGTTGTTCATACACTTCTCCAAATCTCCATCATTGTGAAGTCTGATTTCAAGTCTGTGTCTTCATTTTCTGGAGCGTTTGGCAATCTACAACTTGCTGTGGTGGGAGAGCTAAGTTCTGATTTTGCTAGGTTAGTGTGAAAAGAGGCTTTTGTTCCAGAGAGCACACATTTTTCCAATGTAGGGCAATGACAAAGCATGCAGTGGAGAGAGAATCAGAAGGGATTGCACCTTTGTGAATGCAACTGGGGAAGTAGGGGTAATGGGACATGGTGTGGTAAAGGGACAACTTCTCAAATGTAAATACAGAATATCTCATAAAAAAGAGGGGGAAAGGCAGTATTCACATTGATTTGTAGTAACAAAAATCTCAGGATAGCAAAACATATTCTTACCAGTAAAATTAAAACTTCTGAGGAACTTATGATTCCTGACCTCAAGCTCTAATAGTAATCTTGATTTTAAAATTGTGCATAGTATTTGTACAGAGACAGGCAGGTAGATGAATGGAATAAAATTGAAGACCCAGAAATGAACATTTCTGGTCACTTGATCTTTGATAAATAAGCTAAAACCATCCAGTAGAAAAAAGGATTTTTAAAAAAATGATTCTGTTTCAACTGTTGGTTAGCATGTAGAATTCAAACTGATCCATTCTTATCTACTTGTATAAAGCTAAATTGCAAGAAGATTCATTTAAGCATAGGAGATCTTTCCATCTTCTGATATCTTCTTCAATTTTCTTCAGAAATTTGAAGTTCTTGTCATACAGGGCCTTCACTTGCTTAGTTAGAGTCACACCAAGGTAGTTCATATTTTTGTGACTATTGTGAAGGGTATATTTTCCATAATTTCTTTCTCCACATGTTTGTCCTTTGAGTAGAGGAAGGCTACTAATTTGTTTGAGTTAAGTTTATATCCTGCCACTTTGCTGAAATGTTTACCAGATGTAAAAATTCTATGGTAGAATTTTTTGGGGTCACTTACATATACTATCATGTCATCTGCAAGTTGTGATATAGTTACTTGTTTCTTTCTGATTTATATCTCTTTGATGTCCTTTAGCTGCATAATAGCTTAGGCCAGATCTTCCAGTACTATATTGAATAGTTAGGGGAGATTGGGCAGACTTGTCTAGTCCCTCATTTTAGTGGGATTGCTCCAAGTTTCTCACTGTTAAGTTTGATGTTGACTATTGATTTGCTGTATATTTCTATTTTTATGCTTAGGTATGGACCTTGGATTCCTGCTCTTTCTAAGACTTTAAACATAAAGGTATATTGAATTTTGTCAAATGCTTTCTCAGCATCTACTAAAGTGACCTTTTTTTTTACTTTGAGTTTGTTTATATGTTGGATTATGTTGATGGATTTTCATATAGTAAACCATCCCTGCATCCCTGGGATGAAGCCTACTTGATCATGTTGAATGATCTTTTTGATGCGTTCTTTGATTCAGTTTGCAAGAATTTTATTCAGTGTTTATGCATCAATATTCATAAGTGAAATTTGTCGTAAGTTCTGAGTTGGGTAGTGTTCTTTCTGACTCTATTTTGTGGCATAGTTTGGAGAGTATTAGTATTAAGTCATCAATGAATATCTCATAATGCTTGCTTCTTGGGGCCATTTGTTTGGAATGTTTTTTTTTCCCAGATTTTACTCTGAGATAGTATCTACCTTTGTCTCTGAGATGAGTTTACTGTATGCAGCAAAATGCTAGATGCTGTTTATGTATCCAGTGTGATAATCTCTAACTCTATTTTTAATTGAGTCCATTTATATTAAGATATTAAGGAGTAGTGGTTGCTGTTTCCTGCTAATTTTGCTTTTAGAAGTAGAATTATGTCTATGTGTCTTTCTTCTTTTGGATTTATTGCTTAGTAATTTTCTTTCTTTTTCTAGGATATAGTTTTTCTCCTTGTGCTGGGTTTTTCATCTATTATTTTTTGTAGGGCTGGATTTTTGGTCACATATTCTGTAAATTTAGTTTTGTCCTAGAATATCTTGTTCTCTCCATCTATAGTGATTGAGAGTTTTGCCTGGGCTCCTTTCTTTTTCTTTTTTTATTTAAGAGTCTGTATGATGTCTTTCCAGAATCTTCTAGTTTTCATATTCTCTGTTGAGAAGTTGGGTGTAATTCAGATTGGTCTGCTTTTATATGTTACATGACCTTTTTCAGTTACTGATTTTAGTATTCTTTCTTTGTTTTGAACACTTGATGTAATGACTATTATGTTTCTGGAAGAATTTATTTTCTGGTCCACTCAATTTGTAGTTCTGTAGTCTTCTTTTATGCTCTTGCTCATCTCATTTTTAAGGGTAGGAAAGTTTACTTCTATGATTTTGTTCAAGATATTCACTGTGCCTCTTAGTTGATATTCTTTGCCCTCTTCCATTCTTATTATCCTGAGGTTTGGTCTTCTCATTGTGTCCTGAATCTTCTGGACATTTTGGGTTAGGAGCTTTTTGGATTTTGCAATTCCTCTGAATGTTTTCTCTATGCTTTCAGTGTTGTCTTTTGCCCCTGAGATTCTCTCTTTCGTATTTTGTAGCTGTTGGAGATGCTTCCATCTGTGTGTCCATAGATTCTTACCTGAATAAATCAGTGCAGAAAGACAGAAATAATAAGAGATGTTTCAATAGGACAATAGGCTATTGATAAAAAATTGCTGGAATATTTTTCTTCCAGCCTGTGCATGAACAAGTCAAAAATAAATTAACCTGTTTGGTCTTTCCATGATTTTCTAATTTATAGAAAAGTTATAAACACACAATATTGCAGCCTTACCAAGTTTGTTTAACTAAATTCCTTTGTTTTTTTGGAAACATATAACAATATAATCTAATCACACTCTTCTCCCCAATAGCTCCTACATCCTCATTCCTTTGCCACCTACACAACTTCATACCTTTTATTTCTCTCACTCATTATCCAAACAAACAAAACTTAAAACAAAAACCACTTTCTGTCTCTTTGTCTTAATCTGTTAACATCCACCCCATCTCTCTAATTACCCCCTCCCACCCACCCATGTTCACGCGCGCGTACACACACACACATACACACAAAATTTGAAAAATCAAAAGAACACAAAATCTGAAACCAAATGTACAGTAAAAGGATAATAATACAAAAAAAGTCTAAAGGTTTATAAAACTCACACTCTACACACATGCCATTGAGTTGGTTATTTTTGTTTGCCTCCTGAGAATTGGGCCTATCTTCCAGTGTAGTTAATACAGAAGGTAAGACTCCACTGAAGAAGACTAATTGTCAATTGTAAATAAGCTTCAGTTGCAGATAGATTTGTAGCTAATGGTGGAAACACATGCCCAAACTTTCCCTTTCTGCAGAGGGTCCCATTAGTTTGAACCTATCTAAGCCCCGTGCTTATTGCTATACACTGTGTGAGTTCATATATGCATCAGTGCTATTGTTTCTGTATGAAATGGTTTCTTTAGAGACATCCATTGTTTCTGGTTCTTACAATCTTCCTTTGAATTGGTCCATTACTTTTGAGGTGAATGTTTGATGAGGACAATCAATTTAGGAGTAGTGCTCTGATATTTCTCACTATACAAATTATCAATTCTTGGTTCCCTCTTGCTTCCTATCTATTGTAAAACATCTCTGGGGATGGTTAGATGACCTACTGATTTAAGTGTATAATTATGTAAATAAAATGTTTTCTTGATATATTGCTTTATCAGAACAAGGACACATGATGTTTTTCTTAGGGCCATGACCTATCTAATTTCAGATTCTTGGCAATGCTAGCAGAGCGAGATATGGCTTCTGTCTAAGAGAACTTAAATTACATCAAAGAATAAAGGATTAGGGCTGGAGAGATGGCTCAGTGGTTAAGAATATTGATTGTCCATCTAGAGGTCTATAGTTCAATTCCCAGCAACCACATGGTGGCTCACAATCATATGTAATGGGATCTGATGCCCTCTTCTGGTGTCTGAAGACAGCTGCAGTGTACTCATATAAATAAATTAAATCATAAAAAGTGAAGGTTTAATCCCACAATGTTTGTTTGCCTATTGAATCAGAATAACCTATGTAGTGACTAAAAAATATATTCATATAATTTTATGTAAAAATTATTTTTAAATCTGAAAAAAAAAGTACTGACAAAAATGTATTGTATAATTTTATGCAAAAATGCTTAAAATCTGTACATATATCTTTGTTTTGTAAAATAAAGTTGTTTTTTTTAAAAAAAGAAAACACTATCAAGCATTAAAAAAAAAGAGAAGAAAATACTGACATAGGTAAACCAGATAGAGAGATAATGTTGAGTGATCTCATTTATAGGGTTTGTTTGCTCTATTGATGATTACAAGAAGTGCTTACTGGAAGGAGCCTGATAGAGATGCCTCCTCATTGAGTCTGCCAGAGTCATAGATACAGTTGAGGATGCTTACACCTAACCATTGGACTTAGCATGGGAATCCCAATAAGGGAGCAGGAGAAAGGACTGTAAAACTGAAAGACTTTATGACCCCAATGGGAAGAACAATATTATCAATCAACCAAATGCTCCAGAGCTCCCAGGGTCTACAATACCAACCATTGAGTACACATGGAGAGACCCATGGCTCTACTTGCACCTGTAGCAGAGGATGGCATTGTGTGATATCAATGGGAGGAGAGGCCTTTGGTCTAGTGTTTTCCCATTGCATGGTAATGCCAAGGTGCTGAGATGGGAAAAGATGGTTGGAAGAGGGAGGACCTTAATGGAAGCAGTGGGAGGAAGAGGGGGTGAGGTTGATGGAAGGGGATAAAATATGAAATGTAAATGAAGAGAATATCCAATAAAAAATGAAAAACCAAAAAAAAAAAAAAAAAGAATAACCCACAGTCAGGGTTTATAGCTAGATGGATTATGACCTTTCTCATCTGATGTCATACAAAGTACATCCAGTACTATGAACAATAATCAGTCTGAGTGAAGCTTCTACTTGGTTACAAACTCAAATTCTTTGTGTTCAGTGAGACATATAAGTGTTGTCTTTAACAATATAGTGTTAAAATTAGTTTTTGGAGAGTAACAATTACACTTAAGAAAAGCCAGAATTATTTGGGAGTATCCATGAACACTATTTAATCAATGACTCAGTTTGAGAATAGACAAACAGTTATTCTCATCTTCAGTTTCAATTCTTTACTGAAGGTGAACATTGCAATAATTTGGAATCTTATGCTTGTGGGAATTGAAAGCCTAATACAGCAAAAAAAAAAAAAAAAAAAAAAAAAGAAAAAATAGCTTTAAACTACCTGGTATAGGCACCAGACATCTTTTAGCTTTATAAAGCAAAACACAAAATCTTTCATTTACATATTAACTAGTGGTCTAGAGTGAATAACAGGAATAAAAAAGATCTAAAACTGAAAGCAAACAGGAAACAACAAAGGCCAGCAGGAAACATGTGGTCATTCCCTCTTATAATAGAAACAGAGCAGAGAATAAGCCTGAAATACTGTACAGCTGAAAACTGGGGCTGTGTCAATGTGTGACCCGAGCACAGTAGTATGTGGCAGTATCTGCAGTGTCTACACTGGTGATCTGGAGGAATGCTCAGTTGTTGGAGGTGTCCTTGGAGATTGTGAGCTGGCTCTTCAGGGATGGGATGTAGTACTTACCACCATCCCACCAAATGTTTGCCAGCCACTCCAGACCCTTCCCTGAAGGCTGCCGAATCCAGCCCACACCCATACCAGAAGTGCTCAGTGAAAACCCAGAGAAAGAGCAAGTCAGACTGAGGGTCTGAGAGGGCTGCAATATCCCAGGGCCAGACTCTTCCAGAGTAACCTGGGACAGGACATCTGTGAAGAGAAAGAAGAAGGTAAGTTTGGAACAGGTGAGGATTGAAAATTTCACCACTTAGGAAGCCTTGGCACTCACATGCAGGGACAATAAGCAGCAGGAATGAACAAGAAAGCCTTTCCATGGCTGCACACCAGTGAGTACACAGGCCCAGCTATGACTTTTTAACCCAAGGTTGGGTGGATTCAGGAGCCATTTGCATAACCTCACCAGATGCTGACTATAGTGGTGTATTTAAGTTTTAGGACTCAAGAGGTATCAGTCTATGATGGAAGATTTAGAAGTCCTCATGAGAGATAATTTTTGCTTTTCATACAGTGTAGGTACCACACAAGACCAGGATCCTCAGTACACAAAACTTCTGCTGAGTTATGTTAAGATGCAGTAGGGTTGAGAGTGACCCTATCTCTGAATTGAAAGGTTCTGACACTGTTCACTCATCTAGGAATCATTTCTCTGATTATATATATTGCATTGAGGACAGATGAGGAACTCAAAGGGGAGATTTTACTCCTACCTTAATGACATTGTTTCTAGGGACTATGTGAGTCTTACCACTATATATTTTCCACACACTGATACAGTAAATATAGACTTTTTTACATAGTGTAAGCGTATATTACATCCATTCATTGGTTGGGTACTAATATCTTCATCTGACTCTTTCAGGTGTTTGTTGGGTCTTCACCAACCCCTGTGGTTGAATTATGGAAAAGCTCACGAGGTAGGAGAACCTGTAAAACTACCAGCAGTTTCAATTAAACTGGATCCCCAAGATCTCTGAGACACTATATAATCAACCATGCAGCATACACCAGCTGATGAGAGTCCCCCAACCCATATACTGCAGAGGATTATCTGGTCAGGATTCAGTCTGAAAAGATGTTCCTATCCTCAAAGATACTGGGCCCTAGGAAGTTTAGAGGTTTGTAGTTGGGTGAATTGGGTTAGGCAGGATATATGGGATGTTGAACAGTCAAAATTTGGACTGGAGAGGAGTGAAATCTAAAGTATAAATTAATTAATTAATAAAATGATTGCATGCCTTCTCAAAAAAGGCAATTATGAAACCTTAATTCCTTTAAATACAGTGATTTTATTGCCTTTACTTATGTGTCAAGTTCCTGACTCACATATTTTAGATTGCTATTCATTCAACAATCAGTAGCTTCAAATTTATACTGGCCTGTATTTGTGACAACTTTAAAATCAACAGCAGAAAACAGAAACTCTAAGCAGGGAGAAGTTTATTCTATTCTTGGAAGAAGACACAGTGAATAGAGGGTGTTGAAAGGCAAAGCTCACAAGGTTAGGACATTTTCTTCACTGCCTTCAAATATGTTAAAACACAGTGTATTATTTGTTGTTATCACTATTGATGGCTTAGAACTTAGAGAGTATAAATTTGCCTAAGTTGGTCAATGTATGCAGTGGCTTCTTGGCATGTACATAAAAAAAAAAACACCCAACACAATCAAGTCACATTTTTGAGTAAAATATCCTTATATTTTTAAATGTTTGAAAGACAAAAATATCAAAGTATACACAAAGTCATAAAATAAGACCTTAGCACAATGTTATATCAACGTAACAAACAGAAAACAATCCCAGAATGCTTAGTACCTTCTGAAGCCCTGAACCCTCAGGGTAGAATCAGCAATATGACCTGCACTTACACTTGGGGTCCTTTCCCAGGCAGTTGGCAATGTTAAAATGACTTTTTATCTATAAGTAAATTGTATTTCTTTAAATAGAAGAATTTCTGACATTGTCTCCATGGGACTCAACTATCCTCACACTAAAAGCATAAAGAATCAGAAGCTTTCAAAAAGAACCAAAAAAAAAAAAAAAAATAGTCAAAGAACTCAAAGAACTAGAGGAAAACAGAACCAAAGAGATGAAGGAATGGAAGAAGGAATTTAAAACGGAAATGGACACAATAAAGAAAATTCTAAAAGAGACAACCCAAGAGGTAAAAACCTAAAAAAGAAATCAGGAGTCACAGATGCAAGCATTTCCAACAGACTACAAAAGATGGAAGAGAGAGTCTCGGGGGCAAAGACAACATTGAAAACATAAACAAAATATTCAGAAAAGATACAAAAACCAACACTGGTCAGTGTCTGTTTCCATGACGTGTCCATTAATGAAAGAAAGGTTTGAAATTTTCCACCATTATTGTGTGTGGTCCAATATATGTTGTGAATTTAGTTGAGTTTCTTTGATGTATGTAGGTTCCCTTGTTTTGGAACATAGGTGTTCAGTTATGAAAGGCCATCTTGATAGGTTTTTACTTTGATTAGTAAATAGTGTCCCTCCATATTTTTTGATGCCTTTTTGTTGAAATTATATTTTATTTGATATTAGGATATGTACTCCATCTTCTTTCTTGGGACAATTTACTTGGCATTTTTTTCTCAAACTTTTTACTCTGAAGTAGTGCTTCACTTTGTTGATGATATCATTTACCTGTGTGCAGCAAAATGCTTGGTCATACTTACATATCCAGTCTGATAGTCTGTTTTTTTATGCAGATATTGAGTCCATTGATGACAAAAAGATATTAAGAAATAATTATTATTGTTTTCTGTTACTTATGTTGTTAGAGGTAGAATTATATTTGTGGGCCTTTCTTCTTTTTGTTTTGTTGGAAGATAATTTTTTTTTCTTGCTTTTCATAGGGTGTTAGTTTCCTTCCTTGTCTCGGAGTTCTCAATCTATTTTCTTTTGTAATTCTAGATTTGTGGATAGTTATTGTAAAATTTAGTTTTGTCCTAGAATATTTTGGTTTTTTCATAGATAGTAGGAGCCTTTCAATTTTTACATTTTTTCACTGTTGTATCAATGCTTTATATGTTATTTTCTACCCCTGTGATTTTCACTTTAGTCTCTTATATTCTGTTAGCAATGCTTGTGTCTATGACTCTATCCAAGGTTTTCTATCTCCAGGGTTGTCTTACTTTGTATTTTCTTCATTGTTTCCATTTCTATTTTTTAGATCCTTAATGGTTTTCTTCAATTCCTTCTTCTGTGTGCATGTGATTTCCAGTGTTTCTCTAAAGACTTATACTTTTTTTTCTGTGTTGTCTTATATTTCTTTAAGGGAGTTATTCATATTATTCTTGCAGCAATCTGTCATCAGCATGAGGCAAAATTTTAAGTCAAAATTTTGATTTTTTGGTTTATTAGGGTATAAACTACTTGCTGAGGTTGGAGATCTGGGTTTTGATGTCAACACCTTTTTGATCATCTCCCAACTTGTGTCTGTTTCTTTATGTTACTAAAAAAATCAGAACCTAAATATAATAAAAATATAAGTAATAAAAATTGCAATAAGAAAAAACAAAAGAAGAAAAAGAAGAAGAAGAAGAAGAAGAAGAAGAAGAAGAAGAAGAAGAAGAAGAAGAAGAAGAAGAAGAAGAAGAAGAAGAAGAAGAAGAAGAAGAAGAAGAGGACAATCAAGTAAAGGATTACTTATTTGACAAAGTTGTGAATTTCCATTTTTGATATATTCACAGTCTTTCACTCAAAGTAAAAAAGAATTAAAAGGACACAAGAAACACATGTAGATGAGAGACACACATGTTCACAATCTATTGAATAAAGCAGGTAACAGGAATGCAAAGGACTATAAGTGTTGATGCTGTGTCAGTATAGGTCCATGTTCTTAAAAGGGTAGAGACTGTAGAGATGATTTCAGAGACTGGGAAGGAAGCTCATATGAGATTAAACACTTATATATAATGTCAGAACTTACCTTAGTTGACAGACACATACATTGTGTTGATAAAGGATTTCAATGGACAGTGATTTAATATTTTATCCAAACTATAGGAATTATATTTGTATGCCTATGTATTCTGATACAAATATTCCTCACATTATAAGAGACTGGAATTTCTTCTGCAACATTTGGCAAGAGACAATTGCACAGCTGAGATCACTTACTATTAAGAATCTGAAGGAATGTTTCTTTGCCCAGATACTAGTAATTTAGATTCTGTAGGTCAAATTCATCTTATACATTATTCTTGGCAATTTCAAAAGACTTCTAGTCTCTCAAGACCCAGTAATATTTTTATCGTGTATCACCATATTCTTCATTTTTATTGTTTTATTGAGTATGAAAAATGACAATTAAGGTGGTCACTCATGAACAGATTGACAAGGTATAGAGAACTTTAGGTTTATCCAAAACAAGCATCATTTTATTTACAGAAGTCTGTTTACAAACCTGACCAAGGCACTAAAGGACTCTGAGGAGACAGCCAAAATTGGACATTCAAAATTACTAATTCTGGGCAAGTCTAAAGATTAGTCTTTTCTCTCATCTCAGTACCATGGAAGCGTGCTGCTCCTCCACAGTTTCTGACACACACAGGATGTGGTTATAATACTGTCTTATACAGTAATAGACTGCAGAGTCCTTAGGTACCAGGCTGCTGAGCTCCATGTAGGCTGTGTTGGAGGATGTGTCTGCAGTCAGATTGGCTTTGTCCAGGAACTTTTGACTGTAGACCATATCACCACTTCTAGGAGCAATACCTCCAATCCATTCCAGACTATGCATGGGAGTCTGCTTCACCCAGTGCATATCATACTCAGTAAAGCTGTAGCCAGAAGCCTTGCAGGGCATCTTCACTGAAGCCCCAGGCCTCACCAGTTCAACTCCAGATTGTTCTAGCTGAATCTGACTGTGAAAAACTGGGGAGACAAAGGCAGATTGCATGCCATTGTCACCACGGGCCTTGTCTCCTCTTCAGATTTCAAACTGGTGGCCCCCTTACCTGCAGTTACTGAGAGGAAGCAGAGAAAGACCCAGCTCCATTCCATTGCTAGAGTCAGTGTGTTCAAGGACTGTGGAGAGGAAGGACACTGACCATTTGTCGTTTTCAGGGTGTGGGCATCTTGTATTTACTGCCATAGACAAAGGTGATTTGCATATTCATGAGCAGGTGACTTGTTAGATAAGTATCTAGTCAAGGGTGAGAATAACTGGAAATAAAGGACTGAAAAAAGGCCAGTGGGTGGGACAGCAGGATTCTGGGTTTCAAATCCTATTTCTCTTTGAAAAAATAAATCCCAGACATTTTGTATGAACTCTGAACAGATGCTGTGGACATAACTACAGGGGTAAATTTCTCAGCAGATTTTTGGTGTGAGTCTGTTGCTCCACACTGTGGTATGATAACATGTTGATTTCAGATAATGCTTTGTGAAGAGTAGGATGATCATGATGACGATGATGATGATGATGGTGTTTGTGACGGAAAATTCCAAAAGCAACATTTTTTCTGGATTTTGAGTCTTATTTCTCACAAATACAATAAATTATTGCCTTTCCAACAGGTTATATGATTCAAAACTCAGTAAAATGACTGAAAGTAAATGTGCTTCAATATTTACTTTCAATGACTATTGCCAGAGGATCCTCAATAACTAAATTATAACAATATGCTATAGATGTGTCAAAAATTATTTCATCATTATGGCATGGTTATATATAATATAAATTATATATACACACACATGTATATGTATGTGTATGTGTATGCATATGCATACATATACATACTATACTATATATAAAAATCAAGTAATTAAAGATAACTGTATTAATTAAGACAATCTCATTAATACCATAGATATTAAATGCAACTCTCGTTAGTAGCGCTGATATATTTCATAACCATATATAATTATTTCTGCAAATACAAGATAATTTATCCCTGTAACTGTCAAGTAGAATAAAGAAAAATATGAGGAATAAATTGTGACCGAAATTGGGATCTATTAATATGTTTTTTTAAGACATCTGACTTCCTCTATTTCATGAGTAATGACACAGTGAGTTCAGTTACTGCTAAATATTTACATATTGATGGGACTATCACTAGCAATGAGGGAATCTCCATAATTATTCTCCCAAAAATTAAATATATTTTGCCTATCCATTATCAAATGTTAAAAGGCCTATAGCTTTGTGTGGGCCCTCAAGTCTTTGTTCCTATCCATGCTGTAATATTTTTAATTATTATATTACTTTGAGTGATGAGTTCAATATACACATGCCCCAGGGTGAATATATTAATCTCAAAGGAGGATTTATCTGATTTAGTGCTAAAATATATACCCTATATTGCTAAACTTGGCAGTAGACATTTTTACCTTCTGAGTCATTTTGTGGACTCTCACATGCTAATGTCCACTAATTTGATTAATGTGTCTTGTGCTGATAAACCAAGTTACTTAGAGTTCATGAATGAAGAAGAGTTCAAATCCTGGAGATAGAATTTCATGTTCTTTGATCCATTTTTCTGTAAATTACACCATCTCTTTCCCCTGTTTTAACATGGCCCTTGATATTTTGGGTGAGAGATTGGTATCATTACCTCTCTGTGGCTGAGTTATCTATCAATCATTCTCAGCACTCTGACCACTCATGGATGTCTGCATCCGACTTTACACACAGCAGAAATGAGCCGCTTTGATCAAGGCTGAGAAAATATACTGAGTATAAACATTAATATTCATAAGCCAGCTTGACAACATGATCATTAGCAATATGACTAAATTATACTAAAACCTATATCAATATAATTTGGCATTTGAGCAAAACTACCTGAAATAAAGTGTTTCATATAAAAATTACCAAAAAATAATAAATCAAATTTTGCTGTGTCCCTGTAATAACCCTCCAAAATGTGTACTCAAATGACTCTACATCTTGTTATGCAGACACTTACACATACGTATTTATTTACAGCCTGTTATTCATGCTCAATAAATAGCTTATAAAGGAAGAAGGAATCATTCTAGATTTCCAGTAAAGCATTACAAATTGGTATATGTAGAAAAATGAATATTATTCATTAGTAAAGTGAATGATGTAATTTATAAGTGTTTGCATGAAATGAAAAAATATATATACTGAATATATCACCTATGTGCATAAAGCAAGTTACTCAGGTTACTGCTCATATGTGTTTCAAGATTAGAATTTTTTGGTATATTGAATTGTAGAAGCAGATAAATTAGAAATGGGACAGAAAAGTATGGGGAATTAACAAACATAATATAGTAAACTAGAAATAAAAACAAAGAGAAAAAATTTAAGACTGAAAAGATTTTAAGAACCAGAGAGATTGGATAACTCCAAGGAAGGTCTTTTAGATGCAACTGGACTGATGTAGAAATTAATTCAGATATTTTGGCTACAGGCACATAGTCCAGCCCTAGTTACCCAAGATAAAATCCCAAGTTTCAGAGACAAAAAATGAACAAGGTTTCTCACAGTAACCAAGAGGTTCTTCAACTGACGCTCACACATATACAAAAACTTAGTTTCTGCCAATGGTTTTCATATGGGACTCTAAGCTCAAGTAATTATGGAAGATATGCTGACTAGTTGGTAGCCAACATGAAAATACACTCAATTGTAATTTCATAGAAATTTTTAAAATATCATCTTCAATTCTGTTTGTCTCACCCTTTGTGTATCTATCTTGACTACAGAGTTGTGATTTTACTGCTCTCTCTCTCTCTCTCTCTATCTCTCTCTCTCTCTCTCTCTCTGTCTCTCTCAGTCTTACTCTCCCTTCGTGTGTGTGTGTGTGTGTGTCTGTGTGTGTGTGTGTGTGCATCTTGTTTTTAGATTGTGTTCTTTAATTTTTGTTTGTATTTTCCCCTTTTAATTGTCTCCATTTTTAAGTTTCCAGAAAGAGAAAAAAAGTTGTGTAGTTGGGTGATTTGGTAGGTTGGATTAATCTGACATGAGTTGAGGCTGAAGGAATACTGTACTAGAATACATTATATGATTTTTTTCAAAAATTATAAAAACAAGTAAACATACATCTGAGACCTCTTTTAAAAAGACTATTTATTGGGCTTAATAAGAAGACATCACATGTCAATCACAGGAGGGCATATGAGTTAATATATTTAAAAAAAACAAAAACAAACAAAACAACAACAACAACAATAAAAACAACAGAAGACACACAATCAACTCCACACACAGCTCATCTCTCTATGGGGATTCTTGTCCACATGTTGCCCCCTGCTGGTTATGAGTTCTCATGCAGTTAGGTTTGTCATGGATCACAATGAATTTGCAGAATCTGGTTTAAAAATAACTTAGCAGATCAAAGGATTCTCTTCCTATTGATTTCAGACAATGCCACACCTTGCTAAATATGTGGTGGAGCTATGATCTCTCCAAGGGTACACATTGGTTGGTGTTTTAATTCTTGGTGGGAATGCCAGGGCAATGAATTGGGACTGGGTGGTTGAGAGTGGATGAATCTTCCTGGGAGCAAGAGGTGGGGAAAGGAAGGAGGGGTAAATGTGATAGCATTTGAAATATAAATACATAACATAACAAATTAGACCAATAAATAAATAAATAAATAAATAAATAAATAAATAAATAACCATGCTCAAAACAAGATAACTTATCCTACCTCAGGATAATGATGTAGTTCATGTACTTATTATTATTTTAATAGCTGAGTAGTACTACATTGTGTATATGTACCACAATTTCTGTATCTATTACTCTGTTGAAAGAAAGCTGAGTTCTTTTAACCTTCTGAAGAACAATATATTCACTGGAGAAAATATAGGAACAAAGAGTCAGGCAGAGAGTAAAGAAAATATCACCCAGAGACTTCTTCACCTGGGGATCATTCCATAAGCAGCCATCAAACACAACCACTAATGCTGATGCCAAGAATGGCTTGCTGACAGGAGCCTGATATGGATGTATCCTCAGAGGCTCTATAAATATCATATAATACAGATGAGGGTGCTGGCAGCTAACCATTAGACTGAGCACAGGGACCCAAATGGAGGAGCTAGAGAAGAGCCTGAAGGAATCAAATGGGTGTGCATGCGCATAAGAACACCAACAGTATAAACCAATCAACACCGCTCTCGAAGAGCTCCCAGGAACTAAACAAACCAAAAACGACACATGGAGTAGCCCATGACTCAAGCCACATATGTAGGAGAAGATAGCCTTGTCTTGCGTCATTAGGAGGAGAAGTTTTTGGTCCTGTAATGTCTCATTTCCCAAGTGTAGGTGTGTTCATACTTAATTAGGAGTGTCAGAGATACTAAGAAGGAACTGTACATGTTCTGAGAATATATCTGAGAACCGAAATATGTACGGTTCTTCAAAGATTCTTACCTGATTCTTGTAAGTATAGGAAAACAATAAAAGATAGAAAAATAGAGCAATAGGGAATGAAAAATTACTGGAAACTCTGCAACCATGGTATACGAGAACATGTCAAAAATAAATAAACATGTTTTATTTTCCAGGATGTTCTAATTAATGGAATAGTAAAAAATAAACATTTATTTGATTTTCCCCATTCCCAATTTGTTTCCTTTCAATTTTGATTATTTATTGAAAAATAAGTTTAAACAATATATACAGATCACAATTTTCTTCTCTCCCAACTCCTAGTTTCTAGACCTTAGATTCTTTAACTACCAACCAAACTCCACAACTGTTCTTTCTCTCATGTAATTAACAAAATAGAAACAATAACATAAAAATAAAATCCCCCAATCTCTCTTCCTCTCTTCTCTATTCCTCTCCCTCCCACCCCCCCTCTCTCTCTCTCTCTCTCTCTCTCTCTCTCTCTCTCTCTATATATATATATATATATATATATATATATATATATATATATATATATATGTAGATAGATAGATGATAGATGGTAGATAGATAGATATGTATATATATTTTTTATTTTTGATACATATATATGTGTGTGTATGTATGTATATATGTATCAAAATACAAAATCTGAAACCAAATATTCAAAAAAGACTGATAAGTGAAAAAAATGCCTAGACAAGCACTCTAGAAACATGCACTGTGTTGGGTGTTCTTCGTTGAACATCAGGCACAGGTCCTACCTTCATGTGTGGTTAATATTGTGAGTAAGCCTCCAAGGAAGAAGAGTAAACTTTTTTTGTTTTCTTTTTAGCACTGCTTTCATTGTATCATATAAGTATGTATATATTGTGCTTCATTTTTATTACAATCTAAAATATATTGGAATATTGATTCAAAAAACTTAGTTAAATTCTTGCCAACTGGATCCAAAATCATATCAAAACTATCATTCATTGGGATCAAGTGGGCTTCATTTCAGGGATGCAGTGATGATTCAATATAAAGAAAGCTTTCAACATAACCCACTATATAAACCACCTCAAAAGAAAAAAGAAAAAAAGATCATTTCATTAGGTGTTAACTATCATTGAATAAAGAGAACTCCCCTTCAGAATGAAAGTATTGGAGAGAATAGCAATTCAAGGTCCAGACCTAAGTATAATAAAAACAATATATAGGAACACCATCGCCATTATAAAAATAAAATGAGAGAAACTTGAATCAATTCTACTAAAATCAGAGACAGGACAAGGCTGAGCACTCTCTGTCTATCTTTACAATGTAGAAATTCAAGTTTTAGCAATTATGCAACAAATTGAGATAAAAGAGACACAAAGTGCATAGTGGGACATCAAGATATCATTATTTGCAGATAATATGATAATATACAGAAGTGATAAAAAAGAAGTCAACCAGAGAATTTCTACAGCTAGTAGACAACTTCTGCAAAGTGGTTGGATACAAAATTAACTCAAACAAATCAGTAGCTTTCCTCTACTCAAAGGATAGAAGGGCTGAGAAAGAAATTAGGGAAATAACACCTTTTGTGATAGTCACATAATATAAATAATCTCGGTGTGATGATAACCAAAAAAGTGAAAGGTCTATATAAAAGAACTTCAAGTCTCTGAAGAAAGAAATTGAAGACCTCAGGATATGGGAAGATCTCTCATGATCATGAAACAGCAGGATTATCTGAGTAAAAACAGCCATGTGTTTTACAAAATAAATCTAGAGATTCAATGCAATTGCCATCAAATTTCCAACACAATTTTGATGTTTTGATTTTGGAACAAAAAACAAAGATTCAGACTATGTATTTATAAGGGGGTATGGTACTATCACCTTGAAAACTTTCCACAATGTAGTGACAAGTTGTGAGTGGTGTTTATCAGCTTTAAGCCTTTTTGAATAAAAATATTTTAAAATTGCCTTGAGTGACTGCAATATCCTAAGAACTTTAAAGTGAAGGGAACAATATGTTCTAGCAAGTCCCAGATACCATGAGATAATTTTATTAAGACTTTTGTGATTCTCTTGAACATAGTATGCCAGATCTGACACAATTATGCATAATTCACCTTTAGATAAGGAGGTTGGATAAATCCACTTTGTAGGCAGTGTCTCATGGGTTGAATGAATCCACACTGGAGGCATGGAGTCATGGGTATCACATTTTGATTTTCCTCCTTGATATGTACCAAAGGGGATAAATCATACTGAACAAGTTAGAGCAGACTATCTTTCAGACCAAAATGCAAAGGATTTCAATTGAAAACACAAAAAAACATATGTGTATCAGGTGAATTCAATGTTATTTGTCAATGTTCAATTCAAGTGAAATTCTGCACTGTAAAAATGATTTGACCTTTTATTTCTATTCTTTGTATTTGAGAGATACATGTCCTAAATTGAAGCTTTTACCCAGGCAGAAAATTCATAATATATTCACCTCCTGACTCATTTGAGATTGTTTTCAGGTTAACTATTTCACCTAATCAACAACAAAAATTTACATTTGAGGGCTTCTTTGTGTTTTGAGTGAGTTTTATTTACATAATTCAGGAAAAATAAATTCTATTTAGCGTAAATACCTGAGGTTATAAATTGTTTTAAATATTTTAAAAGTTATCTTGCAAATGAACTGTAAAATGTGAATTTCTTAAAATTTTTCTTATCTATATCATAAACGTTTTTTTATAGTATATTACATTAAGAGAATTGTCAGCCTCTTTTCTAATAGAGGTAGACATAATAGTGTTCACATTATGTGTAAAAGCTCCCAATCATAAAAAGAAAGTAATCGTTTAATTAGGTAACTGTAGGTGCTCATACTAAAATCTGGTTCAATAATTGTTTTTTCATTATATCAATAAAGAGGGTAGAAAATAATTTCTGGGTAAAGGAAGAAATATGGGATTTACAATTACCAGAGGAAAGGAGAGAAGAAAAAGAGGAACAAAATATTGGGGAAGAAGATCAAGACACCATGTCAGGCCTTGGGGTACTTAGAACCCATGATGGCTCCTACCATCAGCAGAATCTGATGAGATAACTGATGAGTTTTGAACAATAAATTCTTTACTGTTCTAGTGAGTTATGTGGATATTTTAAAAATATTAAGTCTGTCTGTTTTTTTTTATTTATGGTGACTCAGGTGGCAAGAGAAAGGACACAAACTGGACAGATGTTAGAAGGTAGATAGAGCAATCCTCAGAATAGATGCCTGGTGCCCAGTGAGCACAGTTCTGGTCATTCATGGAAAAAACCACAGAACTGCTGGTTTGGTGGAATTAGACACCAGAATTTGAGGGAATGCAGTGTCTGGTTAGGTATCCAACTGGCAAATGGCAAAGCTATATTAAGAGTGGGACCAGCAACAGTGTGTCCTTGGAGCTGAGCTGAGCTGAGAGCACAGCCCAGGAAGGGTATAGTGGGAAGATTTAAAAGTACAAGAAACAGAAACCAAAATCAAACAAACATTAGAAAATAAAAACACATTAAGCTTCAATTTACCACTGGAATTTAAATGATTATGAAAATTATTGTTGCCTCCTGTTCCTTTTTCTAATTTTATTGGATTTATATATACCTACAATATACTACCTTTTCTTAGACTCACGGCAATCTGATCCAGGTTGGCAAAGTCAATATGTACCTAGTTTTCCACCTCATCTCTTCCCATGGTTTGCTTACACACATAGACATAAAGACAGAATAGTTCTCAAATATTTTATAGTACAAAGAAGATAGGACCAGTAATACCAGCAATTGTGAGAGATGATACTATATCAGAATATGTCTCTGAAGAGCACTGAATGTAATACTGATTACTGAGACTGGCACAACATTTATAGGGTCAGATATTAACAGAATACCTCATAATCTACAGACAATGACATATACACATTGAATTGATGAATGAGCTCTATGAAAAGTGATTTAATATTACTTTAGCTAAACAGATATGAATTACACTTATGAGAATATACATTCTAATATAACTACTTCTTATATTCTAAAAGCCTGGAATTTCTTCTGGACCATACAGCCAAAGGGAACAATGCATGTAGAAGTCACTTCCAAAGCAAATAATAATGACACTTGCAATAATAATAATAATAATAATAATAATAATAATAATAATAATAATAATAATAATAAATGACTTACCACAGTAATAGAAATTTTTGTTTGTACAGAGGTTTGTGGGAATTTACAGGTCAAAACAACTTTATTCTTTATTCCCAACTATTCCGATGAAAGATCTAGGCTATATCAGAATTCAGAGATAATTTATCATGCATTATCACAGTTTCTGTTTTGTTCTATTAAAATAAATCACATGAACGGAGGTGTCACTGGTGAAGATATTGAATATATAGGGAATATTTTAGCAGCCTCCTTATTAACATCATGCAATCCATAAATACATATATTTCCAACCCTGACCAAGAAATATAGGTCTCTAAGTAAGAACAAAAATCTCAAATGACAAACGTGAAATCTCAAAATGAGTGTGAATAAACAAAACTTCAGGTTAGACTTCTTTGAGTCATCTAAATCCTAGGGCAGCTTCCTGCTCCTCTAGGGTTTCTGACACACTCAGGAAGTGGTTGCAACACTGTGTCTTGCACAGTAATAGACCGCAGAGTTTTCAGATGTCAATTTACTAAACTCCATGTAGGCTGTTTTGGAAGATTTGTCTGCAGACAATGTGGTCCTGTCCTTGAACTTTTGATTGTACTCAGAATTACCATTGTAAGGATAAATCAATCCATTCCACTCAAGGCTCTTTTTACTGCTCTGGTTCACCCATTGCATGACGAAAGAAGAGTCAGTAATAGTGTAGCCAGAAGTCTTGCAGGAAATTATAACTGAGGACCCAGGCCTCACCAGCTCAGCACCAGACTGCTGCAGCTGGATCTGGGAGTGGACAACTGTAGAGTGAAAGGCAGAAAGGATGTCATTGTCACCTGTGTTTATGGCCAGACTTCAAAATTTCTACTGTGGGTCATTTACCTGTAGCTGTTGCTAACAGAAAGAGGATCATAAAGCTCCATCCCATGGTGAGGTCCTGTGTACTCAGTGACTGTAGAGAGGACAGGGATCTCATGTTATTGATGGTGTAAACATCCCTTTATTTACCACCATAGACTCACATAATTTACATATTTATGAGAGGGGTACATCTTAAATAAGAAGCTACACCTGTTAAATAAAAAAAGCCAACTAGGTCAGGATTCAGGTTGCTGATTTCCAAGTCCTAATCCTGTCTGAGAAAACTCATCTCATCCCTGGACCATATACAGAGGCCACGGATATAACATTATTGCCAATGCATTAAAAAGATGTATAGCCTGAGACAGTGAACCTCTTGTGACATTGGTAACAGAGAGATTTTTAGGTAGTTACAAAGATGACAAAGTGATGACAACTTTCAATAGAAGCTAAATTATTAAAGGTACAAGTTGTTATCAATATTTACAACTAATATTTGTCATTCAAACATGTTATATAATAAAAAGCTCACCTAAATGACCAAAAGTTATGATACTTCAAATTATTTATACATTAAATATTATGGCAGCACAAAATGTAATACAAATTCACAATGGAGTTTACTCAGGTATATGAAGCAATGACTTAATGAAATTGCTGGGCAAATAGATGGAGCTGGAAACATCATCTTAAGTGAGATGACCTAGTCACAGAAAACACACATCATATGCACTCACTGATAAATGGATATAAGCCCCAGAAAGCTCTCAATAAACAAGAAATAATTCAGAGACCTCATAAAGCTCAAAATAAGAAATACCAGAATGTGGATGCCTCAGTCTTTCTTAGAATACAGAACTAAACACTCATGGGAAGAAATATAAGGCCTATACAGGATCAAGTATTGAAGAAATGATCATTCAGAGACTGCCTCCCCTGGGGATCCACCCCATATTCAACCACCAAACCCAAGCACTATAGCTGATGCCAAGAAGTGCTTATTGACAGAAACCAGATATGGATGACTCCTCAGGGGATCAGCCAAAGTTATACAAATACAGCTGAGCATGGTTGCAGCTAACAATCAGACAACATGGGGACCACAGTGAAGGTGCTAGTGAAAGGACTGAAGGAGCATATAGCAACTCCATGGGAAGAACAACATAATCAACCAACCAAACAGTCTTCTTCCCCCCTGTATTAAAACACCAACCATTGATCGCACATGGAGAGACTGATGGCTCTAATTGCATATGTAGTAGATGATAGCAGTGTCTAGCATCTATGTGAGAAGAGACTTTTGGTCCAATGAGGGCATGTTTTCGTAATGAGGGGAATGGCAAGGTACTGAGGTAGAAAGGGTGATTGGGAGAGGTTGCACCTTCATGGAGACAAGTAAAGGAGGGGCAAAGGGAAGGGTGGGGGGTAACATTTGAAATGAAAATACAGATAATATCAAATAAGATAAACTGTTACAACCACTCTGGAAATCAGTCTGGTGATTCATCAGAAAATTAGACATAGTCCTACCTGAAAACCTAGTTATTCCACTTCTGAGTATATACCCCAGATAAACTTCGATATACAACAAAGACACATGCACTGTAATGTTCATAGCAGCCTTATTTATAATAGCCAGAAGGTGGAAAAAACCCAGATGTCCTTCAGTGGATGAATGGATACAAATATTTTGGTATATTTCCACAATGGAATACTACTCAGCTATCAACACTGACTTTATGAAATTCTTAAAAAAATGGATGCATCTAACATATCATCCTGATTGACATGACCCAGTCAACAAACAATGGACATAATATAGAGTCACTGATAATTGGATACTAACCCCAGAAAGCTCTGAACACCGCAGAAACAACTCACGGACTATATAAAGTTCAAGAAAAAAAAGAAAGAAAAAAAATGAAAAACTATTATGCTTAATCTTTACACACCAAGAAAACTGACTAAATCCAGGTTACATCTTGTTTTATATGTATATGTTTGTTGTAACTAGTAAGATCGTAATACACACTTTCAAATCTTTAAAAAAACCAAGTACTGACAAAAATGTATTTGTATACTTTTATGCAAAAATGCTTAAAATCTGTACATTTACCTTTGTTTCTTAAAATAAAGTTGTTCAATTAGCCAAAAGTATTTTGGCAACAGTATCATTATAAGTAAGATATGTAGATAAACTATGTATCAAAAAAGATTGCAACAAGACAACATGAAAATATACAAACACACACACACACACACATACATATATATATATATATATATATATATATGTATATGTGTGTATATTTATATATGAATGAAAAATAAATACACTTATGTCAATTTTAGAAAAATAGATGCAAGTGGAGATGACTGTATTAGTGGAAGTCATATTGGAAAAAGAGACTTGAATGAGGCTCCCAGTAGTTCTTATATGCTGCACAGTTGTATAGGGATATGCATATAAACAAGTAGTTATGTTTAAATGAAACTGTCTAATATACTAAAATGAAAAATAAGAGGTCAAGAAAAAGAAAGATAGGGTTTATTAAATAAATATTCACAGTGTACCTAATACACTTGAATGACAATTCTGAACACATATGAAACAGATATATCTACTTGACAGAATTATTTTTATTCTTTTCAATTTTCATTCATAAACGAAATATACTACGGTTATATCTACCTCTACTCTGTCCCTCTAGTATTTCTTTGGACTTTCCAATATGTCTCTTTCTACCAACACACTTACCTCTTTATTTCATTAACTAATAACATAGCATGTCCAATTACTCCAACTTATATACACAGGGGTGAGGTCATTCAATAGTACATAGAGATCCTACAAAATCAATACTAAAATTTAATTTAATTTTCTTCATTGGTCATCAAATGTCAACAAACCATCAGATTCATTTCTGTACTGAGGCATTTCACCTTATCTATGTTGTAACATTCCTTAAATTGTATACTAAGTTTAGTGGTGATACCAGAACATGCATGTACCAATGTATATGTCTGACAAAGAAGAGAATTTAGGAAATTGAATTATTTTATTGTAAGATATGGGCACAGTGATTAAATTCTTATTACTAGGGTTTCCAGGAGACATTCTAATCTGGTCAGCTATTGCACAGCTCTCAGATTGTAACTTTGACAGCTTAAACTTTATTGTTCCTGTATTGTACTGGCAACTTTAGCTGCTGAGAGTTCACTTGACCATACCAAGTCCTGAGACTTTATTTTATGTCTATACACCCAGCATTATGGACATTATGTTCTTTCCAATCCCTCTTTTATAATAGACCTTAGGATTTTGGGGGGACATTTAGATAGATGTCTCATCTGTGTTGAACAATGCAGAGGCTCATTCTCTGCGCCTTGTTCATTGATACATGTCGGCATTATCATTACACACTACATACAGGAGCTGTTGTGAATAAGGCAGAGCAGAAATAATCTACTGGTATAAACATAAATATTATATAGGAGCTTGACAATGTGAACATTAGCAATATAACTAAGGACTAGTAGACACTACATCATTTGTAACAATGGGATTTTGAGCATTGTTTCCTGGAATGAAGTCTTTTTTATAATGTAGGTCAAACATCCATTTAGAAAGCTGTTGGTAACTACATAATACCCAAGCACTACTGAGTACATCTTGCCTGACAAATGATATTGTAAACTGATATGTCAGGTACTGTATAAGATCAGTGAGTGCATTAGGGTCTGAAGTATATTAGAAGATTACATAGAAAATAAAAATAAGTAGATCAAGGGGATACAAATCAGAAAGAAAGAGATAAAAACATGACTCTTTGTCGATCACATGATAGTGTACTTAAGTGATCCCAAAAATTCCACCAGAGAACTTCTACAGCTAATAAACAAGTTCAGCAAAGTGGCAGGATACAAAATTAACTCAAACAAATCAGTAGCCTTCCTATACTCAAAGGACAAACATGTGGAGAAAGAAATTAGGGAAAAGGTACCCTTCACAATCGCCACAAAAACTATGAAATACTTTGGTGTGACTCTAACTAAGCAAGTGAAGGACCTGTATGACAAGAACTTCAAACATCTAAAGAAGGAAATTGAGGAGGATCTCAGAAAATGGAAAGATCTCCCTTGCTCATGGATTGGAAAGATCAATATTTTAAAAATGGCCATTCTACCAAAAGCAATCTACAAATTCAATGCAATCCCCATCAAAATTCCAACCCAGTTATTAATGGAATTGGAAAGATCAATGTGCAATTTCATATGGAACAACAAAAGACCCAGAATAGCAGAATCCGTCCTCAACAACAAGAAAATATCTGCGGGAATCACTATCCCTGACCTCAAGCTATATTACACGGCAATTGTGCTGAAAACTGCATGGTTCTGGTACAGAAATAGGCATGTGGATCAATGGAATAGAATAGAAGATTCAGAAATGAGCCCTCATGTATATGGTCACCTGATTTTTGACAAAGGAGCTGTAAACATTCAGTGGAAAAAAGACAGCCTATTAAACAAATGCTGCTGGTCCAACTGGAACTCAGCATACAAAAGAATGAAAATAGACCCTTTCTTATCTCCTTGTACAAAGCTCAAGTGTAAGTGGATCAAAGATCTCCACATTAAACCAGATACACTGAAACTATTAGATGAGATAGTAGGGAAAACCATGGACACATAGGCACAGGAGAAAATTTCCTGAACACCAACGGCTCAAGGTCTAAGGTCAAAGATTAACAAATGGGACTTAATGAGAATGCAAAGTTTCTGTAAGGCGAAGGACATTGTCAAGAAAACAAAATGGCAGCCAACAGAATGGGAAAAGATTTTTACCAACTCCACATCAGATAGAGGCCTAATATCTAAGGTATACAAAGAATGCAAAAAGCTAGACACCAGAGAATCAAATAACCCCATTAAAAATGGGGTACAGAACTAAACAAAACGTTCTCAGCTGAGGAATATCAAATGGATGAGAAATATCTGAGGAAGTGCTCGACATCCTTAGCCATCAGAAAATTACAAGTCAAAACAACCCTGAGATTCCACCTCACACCTGTCAGATTGGCCAAGATCCAAAACTCAGATGACAACAGATGCTAGCGAGGTTGCAGAGAAAGAGGAACACTTCTCCACTGTTTGTGGGGTTGCAAACTAATACAACCACTCTGGAAATCAGTCTCGCGATACCTCAGAACATTGGACATAATACTACCTGAAGACCCACATATTCCACTTCTGGGCATATACCCCAGAGACACCTTAGTACACAACAAAGATATATGCACCACAATGTTCATAGCAGCTCCATTTATAATAGCCAGAAGCTGGAAAGAACCCAGATGCCCTTCAGAAGATGAATGGATACAAAAATTGTGGTACATTTACACAATGGAATATTACTCAGCCACCAGAAACAATGACTTGACCAAATTCTTAAGAAAATGGCTGCATCTAGAGAATATCATTCTGAGTAAGATAACCCAATCACAAAAGAACAGACATAATATGCAGTCACTGATAGTGGGTTTTCGATGCATACTGTCAAACCTTTTAAAAGATCAAATACTGACTATTCATATAGATTTATGTAAAAATTATTTTAAAATCTGAAAAAAAATTACTGACAAAAAATATATTGTATAATTTTATGCAAAAAATGCTTGAAATCTGTACATTTATCTTTGTTTTGTAAAACAAAGATGTTAATAAAAAAAGAAAATAAATATAAAATGAAAGCAGTGAAGTCATATAGGTGAAGCAGTATTTTTCAAACATAAAATTGTGATGGGAATTAGAAAATAATACACTGGTGTGGTATAAGCCAAATTAAAGAGTGATAAGAAAGGTAAGATAAAATCTAAAATCTTCAGTGTAATGAAAATTTAAAAATACAGAGAATATAGAATGCATGTAGCATGACAAAACAAATTCAGGATATTGGAAAGTAAAATCTGCACTTTGGAGTAACAATACTGCAATAAATTTTAAAAATCATTTCTAAATAAGTAGCCAAAAATAATACAAACTTCATAGGTGCCAAGTACACAATTGGGAATGGTATTATGTTAATGGATTAACTTTATATTCAGAATATTGTGTGTTTATGGATCTGATGATACTTTATTTTTGTAAAATAATACATTTAGGGAAAGTGTGTGAAGAGTGGAGACTTGCAGACTTGAAGTTTAGTCATTAGTGTTATTGCAAGGGTCGGGTGCTGGTCATGCTCTATTGTCATGTGAGTTATTCACGTTCAGAGAGCTGAGTAGGAAGCACAGGGGTAAGATTTGTGTGTTAGTTTATGGAGAAGTCTTTAAATAGAGTTCATGCATGGGCAGATACTGCATCACCTGATGAAACTGTCTTCCAGACATAACAGTCCTTATGCACATTTGAACCTGCAAAGACGGTGACACATTACACAGGGTGTGCACATATGAACCTACAGGAACTGTGACAGCATGCAGAGGGTGTGCACATATGAACCTGCAGAGATTGTTACATCATGCACAGTGTGTGCACATATGAACCTGCAGAGATATTTACAGCATGCACAGGGTGTGTACATATGAACCTACAGAGACTGTGACAGCATGCACAGGGTGTGCACATGTGAACCTGCAGAGACTGAGACAGCATGCACAGGGTGTGCACAAATGAACCTACAGAGACTTTGTCAGCAAGCACAGGGTGTGTGCACATATGAACCTACAGAGACTGTGACAGCATGCACAGGGTGTGCACATATGACCATGCAGAGACTATGACAACATGCACAGGGTGTGTACATATGAACCTAAAGAGACTATGACAGCATGCACAGGGTGTGCACATGTGAACCTGAAGCTACTGTGTCAGCATGCACAGGGTGTGTGCACATTGAAACCTACAGAGACTGTGACAGCATGCACAGGGTGTGCACATATGAAACTACAGAGACTGTGACAGCATGCACAGGGTGTGAACATATGAACTTACAGGGACTCTGACAGCATGCACAGGGTGTGCACACGTGAACTTGCAGCTACTGTGTCAGCATGCAAAGCGTGTGTGCACATGTGAACCTACAGAGTCTGTGACACATTCACATGGTGTGCATGTATGAACCTACAGAGACTGTGACAGCATGAACAATATAACCTATAGTTTTCCACTGGTCTATACTCTACCCAATTTCACATTCTTGGAGACCTTAACAGTGTAAGCCATGAATCTCATCTCAAAGGTGTTAAATTTTATCAAAGAATCAAAGATGAAACAATAACATTTGTGCCACTGTTGCATCAACATGGCACATAGAAAGGCAAATCGTGTATGTGAGTAGATTTACACCTGTTTGGTTACTAATCTTCATCTCTGACATGACACAAAATACATAGAGTTCCATAAACAACATTTGAAGTGCTTAAGTTTGTTCTTGGACAAAAGTTAAAATTCTGCATGTTATCTGAAATATGTATTTTCTTTAAAAATATGGTATTACAATCTTTGTGAAGAACATCACATAGCTTCAGGAATAGCCTGAAAAGTTGGGAATATCCCTGAGAAATTTTTACCATTGACCCACTAGAGAGTTTTCATTCATTGATTCCCACTTTCAACATATAATTCTGTATACCAAAGGTAAACATTAAAATTATTTTGAATTTTCCAATGCGGGCCTATTTTTCTATGTGAGTGCTCCCCCATCCATCCACAGACTTTCTTTCACCTCCACTTCCTAAAATTCCTATACACTGGACATCCAACCTTCAGAGGACCTAGGGCCTTTTCTCTCCTTTGTGCCTGATAAGGTTATCCTATGCTACATATGTTGCTAGAGCTATATGCCTCTCCATGTGTACTATATGGCTTTTGGTTTAGTATGTTGGAGCTCTGGGGAGTCTGGTTGGTTTGCATTGTTATTGTTCCTATATGGTTGAAAACCCCTTCAGCACTTCCAGTCCCTTTAAAAACTCATCTATTGGGGACCTCTTCTCAGTCCAATGGTATTTTAAGAATCTAGAGCAGCCTCTCAGAAGACAGCTATGTCAGGCTCCTGCCAGCATGAACTTCTTGCCATCCACAATACTGTTTGTGTGTGGTGACTGCATATGGGATGGATATCAAGGTGGGGCAGTCTCTGGATGGCCTTTTCTTCAGTCTTCATAAAAGACTTTGTCTCTATATTTCCTCATCTAAGAAGGTCTGAAGCATCTATTCTTTGGTCTTTTATCTTCTTGACCTCCATGTAGTATGGTGATTGTATCTTGGATATGCCGTGCTTTTGGGCTAATATCGACTTTTCAGTGAAGGCATTCCATGTGTTTTCTTTCCTGGTTGGGTCACCTCATTCAGGATACTTTCTAGTTCCATCCATTTGCCTAAAACTTTTATGAAGTAATTATTTTTAATATCTGAGTAGTACCTTATTCAGTATCTGTTACTCTATTAAAGGACATCTGGGTTATTTCCAGCTTTGGGCTATTATAAATAAAGCTGCTATAAACAGAGAGGATCATGTGTCCTTGTTATATGCTGCAGCACCTTTTGCAAATATGCCCAGCAGTGATATAGCTGGGTCCTCAGGTAGAATTATGTTCAATTTTCTGAGGAATGTCCAGATAGATTTCTAGAGTCATTTTACCAGATTACAATATTACCAACAATGGAAGGGTGTTTATTTTTTTCATATCCTCATCAGAACAGGCAGTAATATTTAATGAGTCACCATATATTCTTATTATTTTATTGAATAAGAAATGTGATAGTAAAGGGAATCACAGTGTAGCGATTGACAAAGTATGATGTACTATAGGGGCTTTCTAAAAAAGCATCAAAATTTTAAATGAAATCATTTTGGAAAAATAATAAAGTCACTAGAGGAGGATGTAAAAATGAACATTCAAAATTTTTGTTCTGAGCTAGTTGAAAGGTTAGTCTTTTGTGTCATCTCAGTCACAGGGCAGTAGCATTCTGCTGCTCCGGGGTTTTTGACACAATCAGGATGTGGTTACAACACTGTGTCTAGCACAGTAATAGACCGCAGAGTCCTCAGATGTCAGGCTTCTCAGTTCCATGTAGGCTGTGTTGATGGAGTTGTCTGCAGTCAGTATGGCCTTGCCTTTGAATTTTTCATTGTATCCAGTACCACCATTTCCAGGATAAAAATATCCAATCCATTCCAGGACTTTTCCATGACTCTGCTTCACCCAGTGCATATTATAGCTAGTGAATGTGTAGCCAGAAGCCTTGCAGGACACCTTCACTGTAGCCCCAGGTTTCACCAGCTCAGCTCCAGACTGCTGCAACTGGACCTGGGATTGGACACCTGTGGAGAAAATGGCAGAGTAGATGTCATTGTCACATCAGCCTCTGTATCCTTTTCAGATTTGGAAATGGTGAGCCTCTGACCTGCAATCACTAACAGGAGGAAGAAAAATATCCAGCTCCATTCCATGGTTAGTTTCTGCTTGTTCAAGGACTGTGGAGAGGACACTGATCTTATGTTGTTTTCTGGGTCTGGGCATCCCTGTATTTACTACAGCAGACTCAGGTAATTTGCATATTTATGAGCAGGGACTTCTTACATAAGGATCTGGTTAATCTGGAGCAGAACTGGTGGAAAAGGACTAAAAAGGCACATGGGTCAGTTAATGGAAACTCATGTCCAAGTCCTAATCCTCTCTGAGGAAACCTATCCCATACACTTTCTCTGAGCCCTCAGCCGATGCCTCAGGAAATTCGTCACTTGATACATTTTTGGTGTGTGTCTGTTGTTCCAATTTGGGACAAAGTTATGACATTGATTTACAGATAATGCTTTTTGATAATGATGATGATGATGGTGATGATGATTATGATGATTATGATGATGATGATGATGATGATGATGGTGACAACGATGGTGATTTTCATTGTAAATTCCATAAATGGCTAACTTTTGAGAAATGGAACCACTTTGCAGTGTACCTTACTATTATACCTTGGTAACTATTCTCAATCTGAATGTTAGCTGCAAGCATCCACATCTGTAGCACTAAGGCTATGGCAGAGCCTCCCAGGAGAGTGGAAAGAACAACAATATCAACCAATCAGAAAGCCCGGAGCTTTCAGGAACTAAAACACTAATCGAAGAGTATAGATGGGGAAACGCATGGCCCTAGCCTCATATATATTAGAGCATGACATTGTCTCTCATCAATAGAGAAGCCTTTGGTCTAGAGAAGGCTCATTTCCCTGTGTATGGTAATTCCCCTGTGTTAAAGTATGATTGAGTGGGAGAGAGCGGGATCATTGTCATAAAAGCAGGTGGAAAGTGGTTGGTAGTGGGATGAACCAAAAAAAGGGATAAAATTTGAAATGTAAATAAATAAAATATCCAATAAAAAAAGAACCATCTTTCAGTTATATAGAAGTAATATTTCCCTTCCCACCAGTTATATACCTAATGTTTATGAAAAAGACTAGAAGTTAATGTAGTTAAAATATTTACATATCACTGATTATTGCAGCACTGTCACGAATAACTACTTATAGATATATTATATCAATAATGTATAAAACATGAATATATATATATGTATGTATGTATGTATGTATGTATGTATATAGTTTCCGTTGAATATATATATATATATATATATATATATATATATATATTCAACTGATAATTTTGACCAGACATGAATAAAACAGTTATATTTCTTTTGGAGTAAAATGACTTCAATTGGAGAAAATTGTATTCATAATATCTTAATATCACAGACATTAACTAAACTAACAGTTTAGTTAGTACTACATATATGCACAAAGGTCATCACTAGTAAAGAATGAACCTCCAGAAATCTTCCCCCCAAAAGATTTTATTGTCCCCATTAGTCATCAAATGCCAAAAGATTTTCATCTTGATGTGGGACCTCATGAGTACCTCCCCATTCCGTATTGTAAGTTTTAAATTGTTATAATATTCTTGGTGATAACAGGGTACATCTGTACCATGAGATATATTAACCTCAGAGGATGATATATGTCACTCAATTCTTATATTAGCTTATATTTCTAAGCTTGACAGTAGATCACTTTACCGCTCAGTTCTTTCAAGGTGTCTCCTGTGCTAATTTTCACTGGTTTGGGTTGTGTGTGCTTTGTGCTGTTAAATACTCAGGGTTCATATGTGAACTAAGTACAGTTAAATCTATGGAGAGAGAATTTGATCTCCTTTGACATCATTCTTTGTACCTTACAACTTTGCCTCCATTTATGATGCCCCTTAAATTTTAGGGGAGATGTTGGTATGATTATTTATCTTTGGCTGAGTATAATGTCATTCTTTGTAAGTACAGCGAACATTCATGGACATCTGAATCAGCCTTTGCACAGTGCGTGTATGAGCTTCAGAGATCAAGGCTAAGTCAGTCTACTGGGTATAAACATAAGTATTTACAAGGCAGTTTGACAATATGAATATTAGCAATATATTTGAAATATACTAGGGCCTGTACAATCTGCAAATATGGGAGTCTTACCACATTTACCCTGGATGAAATATTTCCTATGAAAATTTACCAAAAATAATAAATAAAATTATGTTGTATCCCAGCAATAATTCTACCAAACGTGTACTATAATAACTCACATCTTATTACAGAGACATGCACACCCATGTTTATTCACTGCATGTTGCTTATGCTCTATTCACAGCATATAGAGGAAGGAATCAGTATCACCCCAGATTTCCAAAAAATCATTAGTTAAAAGTGAAAAATTTGTGCATATAAAACAGGGAATAAAACTCTTTGGTATAACCTGAACTCTGTAATCTATACATATATGCATGAAACTGGAGACACATACTTAATGATCACCCATGTCCTTGAGGCAAGTGCTTCATCTTTTTACTCATATATGTTCCGAGATGTGATTACTTTCTTTATTTTATTTAAATTTAGAATGTGAGAAACTAAATTTGGGCCATTAAAGTATGAGAAATTTACAAAGATGACATAGTGAAATACTAATAAAATTTGAGGATAAAACATTTAAATATTGATCCAATTTAAGAGCCAGTGAGTGTGGGTGACTTCAAGGAAAGGGTGACTTCCAGACACAACTGGACAGATGCACAGATGAGCACTCAGAGACTGTAGCTGCAGGAACAGCGTCTTAGCCAAGTAAACCCACATAAAATCTCCAAGTTTATAGAAGGAAATGGACACAGACGCTCAGCCCCAACCAAAAAGTTCTGCAACTGACATTTGAATACAAAGAAAGAACGAGTTTTCTTCAGTGGAGCCTCACAGAATATATTATGCAAAATTAATAATGGAAGACATGCTTAAAGGTCTCTAACAAAAAAAATGAAGTTAATGTTATTTCTGCAGACTTTTTTTTTTTTGAATGTCACCTTGTTTAGGCCTTTTTGATTCACTTAATTTTTGACCCAATATCAGGACTGAATAGTTATGGTTTACAGGTTTCTGTGTATATGTGTGTGTGTGTGTATGTGTGTGTGTGTTTGTGTGTGTGTGTGTGTGTGTGTGTGTGTGTGTGTGTGTGTGTCAGTGTTCATGTATATGTTTGCTCTATTTGAGAAGGTTTTGTTTGCTTTTAATCCCCTTTCAAATTTCTTTCTCTTTCTTCTTTTTGCTTTTTCAGAAAGAAAAAAAAATAGTTGTGTAGCTGTGTGAGTTAGAAGGTAGAAAGCATCTGAAATAAGTTTTCGGTGGAGGAATTCAGTAAATAGTATACATTGTGTGACTTTCATTCTAAAGTTATAAAAAGCAAATATAAATGAGTAAATAAATATCTCTGGATGTTTGACAGAGAATCTTTACTGTGTTTAAGCATAGAGACATCACATATCAATCAGAGTAGGCCAAATCAGTGAAAACACATAAGAAAAAAAGCAACAGAGGATGCAGAAACTTTCCACACACTTCTCATCACTCTACTGTGATAATTGGCCTCATTGCACCCCCTGCTGGTCGTGACTTCCATGCAGAATAGTTTTTCATCCAAAAAGAAACTGGAGAGAGCATACATCAGCAACTTGACAGCACAGCTAAAAGCTCTAGGACAAACGGAAGCAGATACAGCCAAGAAGAGTAGACAGCAAGAAATAATTAAAATTAGGGCAGAAATAGGACAAATAGAAACAAAAAGAACCATCGAAAGAATCAACAAACCAAGAGCGGGTTCTTTGAGAAAATCAACAAGATTGATAAACCCCTAGCAAGACAAACTAGAGGGAGAAGAGAGAGTATACAAATTAACAAAGTCAGAAAAGAAAGTGGAGACAAAACAACTGAAACTGAGGAAATTCAAAATATCATCAGATCTTAATACAAAAGCCTATACTCCACAAAGTTGGAAAATCTGGAAGAAATGGATGAATTCCTAGACAAATACAAGAACTTAAATTTAAACCAGGACCATATTAATCATCTAAATAATCCCATAACACCTAGAGAAATAGAGGAAGTCATTAAAAGCCTCCCAACCAAAAAAACCCCAGGTCCAGACAGGTTGAGTGCAGAATTTTATCAGATATTATTGTGGACATAACACCGATACCTTCTAAAATATTCCACAAGATAGAATCAAATGGAATACTACCTAACTCATATTTTGAGGCTACAATAACCCTTTGTCCAAAACCACACAAAGTCCCTACGAGGAAAAAGAACTTCAGACCAATCACTCTTATGAACATTGATGCAAAAATACTCAACAAAATCCTGGCAAACCGAATCCTAAAACACATCAAAATGATCATTCACCATGACCAAGTAGGCTTCATCCCTAGGATGCAGGGATGGTTTAATATAAGGAAATCCATCAATGTAATCCACCATATAAACAAACTCAAAGAACAAAATCACATGGTCATCTCACTAGACGCTGAGAAAGCATTTGACAAAATTCAACACCCCTTCATGTTAAAAGTCCTGGATAAAACAGGAATCCAAGGTCCATACCTAAATATAATAGAAGCATACACAGCAAACCAACAGCCAACATCAAACTTAAATGTGAGAAACTTGATGCAATCCCACTAAAATCAGGGACTCCACCAGGCTGCCCAATCACCCCCTACCTATTCAACATAGTACTAGAAGTTCTGGCTGGAGCAATAGAACAGCAAAATGAAACCAAAGGCATACAATTCGGAAAGGAAGAAGTAAAAACATCACTCTTTGCAGATGACATGATAGTGTATTTAAGTGACCCCAAAAATTCCACCAGAGAACTCCTACAGCTGATAAACAAGTTCAGCAAAGTGGCTGAATACAAAATTAAGTCAAACAAACCAATAGCCTTCCTATACTCAAAGGACAAACATGTGGAGAAAGAAATTATAGAAAAGATACCCTTCACAATAGTCACAAAAACTATGAAATACCTTGGGGTGACTTTAACTAAGCAAGTGAAGGAACTGTATGACAAGAACTTCAAACCTCTAAAGAAGGAAATCAAGGAAGATCTCAGAAAATGGAAAGATCTCCCATGCTCATGGATTGGAAGGATCAACATTTTAAAAATGGCCATCCTACCAAAAGCAATCTACAGATTCAATGCAATCCCCATCAAAATTCCAACCAAGTTCTTCATTGAGTTGGAAAGATCAATGTGCAATTTCATCTGGAATAACAAAAGACCTAGAATACTGAAATCCATCCTCAACAACAAGAAAACATCTATGGGAATCACTATCCCTGACCTAAAGCTATATTACAAGGCAATTGTGCTGAAAACTGCATGGTACTGGTACAGAAATAGGCACGTGGATCAAAGGAATAGAATAGAAGATCCAGAAATGAGCCCTCAAGTATATGATCACCTGATTTTTGACAAAGGAGCTTTAAACATTCAATGAAAAAAGGACAGCCTTTCAACAAATGGTGTTGGTCCAAATGGCACTCAGCATTTAGAAGAATGAAAGTAGACCCTTTCTTATCTCCTTGTACAAAGCTCAAGTATAAGTAGATCAAAGATCTCCACATAAAAACAGGTACACTGAAACTATTAGATGAGAAAGTATGGAAAACCTTAGAACACATAGGCATAGGAGAAAATTTCCTGACCAAACACCAATGGCTCAAGCTCTAAAATTAACAAATGGGACTTAATGAGATTTCAAAGTTTCTGTAAGGCCAAGGGCATTGTCAAGAAAACAAAATGGCAGCCAACTGAATTTGAAAAGATCTTTACCAACTCCACATCAGTTAGAGGCACATTATCCAAGGAATACAAAGACCTCAAAAAGCTAGACACCAGAGAATCAAACAACCCTATTAAAAAATGGGGTACAGTGCTAAACAAAACATTGTCCATTGAGGAATATGGAATGGCTTAGAAACATCTAAGGAAGTGCTGGACATACTTAGCCATCAGGGAAATGCATTTCAAAACAACCCTGAGATTCCACCTCACACCAGTCATATGGGCCAGGTTCCAAAACTCAGATGACAGCAGATTCTGGCAAGGTTGTGCAGAAAGAGGAACACTTCTCCGCTGTTGGTGTGGTTGTAAACGTATACAACCACTCTGGAAATCATTCTGGCGATTCCTCAGAAAATTGGACATAGTACTACCTTTAGATCCACCTATTCCACTTCTGGGTATATACCGCAGAGACACTCAATATACAACAAAGATACATGCACCGCAATGTTCATGGCAGCTCTATTTATAATAGCCAGAAGCTTGAAAGAACCCAGATGTTCTTCAGAAGATGAATGGATACCAAAATTGTGGTACATATACACAATGGAATACTACTCAGCTATCAGAAACAATGACTTACCCAAATTATTAAGAATATGATTGCATCTAGAGAATATCATCCTGAGTGAGATAACCCAGTCACAAAAGAACAGACATAATATGCAGTCACTGTTAGTGGAATGCTAAGCTTAGAGGCTCAGACTGCACTAGAAACAACTCACAGACTGTGTGAAGCTCAAGAAAAAATGAAAAAAAAAAAAAAACAAAAGAAACAAAAAAATTATGCTCAATCCTTACACACCAAAAAAACATTGACTAATTCCCGGGTTACATCCTGATTTACATGTGCTTTTTCTCACTGTATCTAGTAAGACCTTAATGCAAAGTATCAAACCTTAAAAAAAAAAAAAAAAAAAAAAAAAAAAAAAAGCCAAGCACTGACAAAAATTTATTTGTATACATTTATGCAAAACAGTTTAAATTTTTCTTTTATCCTTGTCTTTTAAAATGATGTTTTTTTTTTTTTTTTTTTTTTTTTTTTTTTTTTTTTTTTTTAAGGATAGCTTTTCAGTTGCACAGTCCGGCTACTGAAATACTTGATGACTGTAGCTTCAGTGTTCATGGAGCTCATATGAAGGGAGAAGTATATCTAGTTTACTAGGGATAATAATTAACACATAAGAGATTTTAATTTTTGCCAGTATTACTGTAATGTCCCTCTCAAAGCCAGGTTCCTCCTTTTTGGCAATTAGATCAAAGGCTCTTGCAATTCCCCTCTCTAAAAACATAATGACAGAAGAAAACGGACCCTTTTTTGTCTTCTTCAGGCTACACTTGGGGCAGAACACCTGTGTGCAGAGGGTAAATCACTCACCTTTCATTGTACAATAGACAAAGTATAAACACATTTTTAGTAACTGTGCACAGGACTGAGAATGCTGACGTAAATAACTGAAATGCAACAGCAGATCAGGATCCGACTGAACGTTAGCAGCTGAAGAATTTTGAACTTAGTGCTGTAATAGGCCAACATTTACAAGAATGGATAATTAGTGAACATCCTGACTAGAGAAAAATTAAAGAACATACTAAATGAAATATCTAAATTCTAGAGATTACAATGATAATCACTCCCCAACAAGTGCTCTCAGAAACTGAGCCACCATCCAAAGAGCACAGATGGGCTGGACCTAGGTCCCCAGCCCATGTATTTCTCAGTTTTCTTGTCGGTCCCCAAACAAAAAGAGTGGGAGCTGTAGTTAAAGCCACTGCCTATCTGTGGAATCTATTCCCCTAACTGGATTGACTTGTCTGGCCTCAGTGGGAGAGGGTGGCTCTAACCCTACAGAAAAGTAACAGGCTTAGTGGATATCTAATGAAACCTTCACTCTCCTAGAGGGGACAGAATGAAAGACTGGTTAGTGTGGATCTGAAGTGGGAAACAGGAAATCAGGAGGTCAAAAGTAAATGTATAAAATATTTGTAATATATGTAGTGATATTAGCACCTGCACTTACATACTGGAATTAGGCACCCTGATAAGGGTAGGAGAAATTGCATCAGGCAAAGATTGAGAATCCACAGCGAGACTCAGGCTGTAACAGTTTCATTGAAAGCAATGAGACTTTTTTCAACTTAGATGAGAAACAGGATATAACAGAAGTTGGTGGGATCAGTGCAGTTGGAGTTGCGAGGATATAACTGAGGCTTCAATTTATCCATGGTATACAAGATTAATGTATAAACTTATTGTACTATCATGCATGCATGTTTCTGTGGTTTCTAGAGAATCGCAAAGAAGTCTGAACATGCCAATATTAATGATCTGCATCAGTCTCTCATGAACTGGAAGACACATTATGTTCCAGGAGTCATGAACTCTAATCTGAGAAATTTAAGTCCCATGTCTCTCAAGGCAGTGATGCCAAAACAACAGTAACTCCATGGTTTCCCACATGGTTTAATTTGTGTATTGTTCTAAATTATGAACACATAATAAAGACACTTTATAAAATACATTGATTCATTTGGATGAATCAAAATTGTTTCTTAGAATTTCTGGCATTTGTGTTATATAGCAATAAGAAATGCTAGTGTTAAACAATGTTTTTTTTTTTCCTTTATTTATTAGATACTCTGCATTTACATATGAGATGTTATTCATTACCCCACCTTGCTCCCATGCTCCTCCCCCTCTAGTTGCCTTCACAAAGGAACACTTCTTTCTGATCCCCCTTCCAACTTATTGCCTTAACTTTCCCCTACATTGGGAAAACATGCCCACTCTGGAACAAAAGCCTCTTCTCATATTCATGCCAGACATTGCCATCTTTAGCTACATAAAAAACTGGATCAATAGGTCTCTCAATGTGTACACAGAGGTTGGTGTTTTACTCTTTGGGGGTTTTGGAGAGTTTGGTTGGTTGATAATGTTATGTCCCCATGAGGTTGTACCCCTTTCAGATCCTTAGATTCTTTCTTTAGCAACCTCATTGTGATCTCAAAGTTTAGACCAAGGGTTAGCTTCAAGCATGCTCTGCTATATCTATATGTCTCCAGCATAGTCATTGAGGAGGCAACTCTGTTTGGTTCCTATTAGTAAGTGCTCTTTGGGATCAACTATTGTCCTTGCATTTGGTAACTGCATATGTGATTGATCCCCAGTTAAGGTGTCTTCTGAGTGATCTTTTCTTCAATCACTGCTCCTCTATGTGACCTAGCATTTCCTCCCATGAGAGATTTGCTTTCTTTTCTAAGAAGTATTGAGGACTTTCCATTTTGGCCTTCTTTCTTTTTGAGCTTCATAATGTCTGTGAATTGTTTCTTGGTTATTGGGTATTCAAAGCTTTCTGGGGCTAGTATTTAATTATCAGTGAGTGCATACCATGTGTGTTGTTTTGTGAGTGGATTAGTTCATTCAGGATGATAGTCTCTTGTTCCTTCCATTTGCCTATGAATTTCATGAAGTCGCTGTTTCTAATAGCTGAGTAGTACTCCATTGTGTAAATGTACCACACTTACTGTATCCTTTCATCTGTTGATGGACATCTGGGCTCTTTCCAGCTTCAATATACCATAAATATGGCTGCTATAAACATGGTGGAACATGAGATCTTGATATGTGTTGGAACATATTTTGGGTATATAACCAGGAGTGGAATAGCTAAGTTTTCAGGTAGTACTATGTTCAATTTTCTGGGAAATGCTAATTTGATTTTCAGAGTGATTGTACTACTTTACAGCCCCATCAACAGTGATGAGTGTTCCTCTTTTCCACATCCTCTCTGCTGTCACCTGAATTTTTGATGGTATCCATTTTAAGTGGTGTGAGGTAGAATCTCAGGTTTGTTTTGATTTGTATTTCCCTGATGGTTTCTTTTGGAGCTTTACAACCATTCAGTGTACCTCAGCTGAGTTTACTAATTTAATCCACTTTCTCTCTGAAACTTACATGCAAAAATTTACAGATTTTCATGGAGTACTTCTGGGTTTGAGTTTGAATTTCTGAGGACACATGTTAGCAATGTAGTAAATTGAAGATTTTTGTGCATTATATTAAATTGTTCTAACAATGTTATATAAGTAAAGACATTAAGTGCTCTTACAATCAGGTTGTAGAAACTAGAAAGTATTGGGGAAAATTAAAGAAGCTCATTCACTCAAAATTTTACAAAATGGTGTAATACATATTTTATGACCTTCTTACCTGTAGGCTGTTGATCAGAGAGCACATTATACCTAGCATTTAGCAATAGAACCTTTCCCTTGTGGTCACTAGAACATTATAATTTATTATATATGGTTACACCTTAAGCTTGATTTACCAAATGCATTTAGAATGATTACAGAAATTATTGTTGTCTGGAGAACCTTTCACGTTTAGAAAGATGACAAAGGCACTATAGGACAATGAGGAGGAAGCAAAATAAACACTCAGAATTACTATCTCTGAGTAAAATTTAGGTTATTCTTTCTGTCATTTCAGGTCCAGGTCAGCTTCCTGCTTCTCCATAGTTAATGACACACTCAGGATGTGGTTACAACACTGTGTGACTAGTACAGTAATAAATCGCAGAGTCCTCAGATGTCAGGATGCTGAGCTCCATGTAGGCTGTGTTGTAGGATGTGTCTACTGTCAGTGTGGCCTTACTTTTGAACTTCTGATTGTAGGCAATACCACCTGATCCTGGGTAAATAGCTTCAACCAATACCAGTCCCTGTCCAAGACCTTGCTTAACACAGTCCATTTCATAATCAGTGATGGTGTAACCAGAATCCTCGCAGGACAACTTCACTGAAAAGCCAGGCCTCACCAGCACAGATTCAGATTGCTCCAGCTCAACCTGGGAGTAGACACCTGTGGAGAGAAAGGCAGAGTAGATGTCTTTGTGACCTCAGGCCCTGTTCTCTCTTCATATTTGGAACTGGTGAACCACTTACTTGCATTTACTGACAGGAGGAAGAGAAAGATCCAGCTCCATTCTATGTTTAGAGTCAATGTGTTCAGTACTGTGGAGAGTACACTGATCATATGTTCTTTTCATGTTGTAGGCACTCTGTTATTTACTACCATAGACTTAGGTAATTTGCATATTCAAGAGCAGGGAACTTCTTACATAAAAAAAACTAGTCTATCTGTAGGAGAACTGGATGGGGAAGAAACTAAAGGCACATTGGTCAGACAGCAGAATGCTCAGGACCAAAACCTAATCCTTGCTGAGGGAATGTATTCCGTACACTTTGCCTGAGACCTGATCAGGTGCTGAGTGACTAAGCTCTCAAAAGACTCCTGAATCTGTTGCTTCACTTTAGGACACTGATTCACAGGTGGTGATTTCTGATGATGATGAGGAAGATGATGATGATTATGATGATGGTGGTAATGAGTTATTGAAAGAAAATTCCAAAAACAGATATTTTTGAGAATTTAGATCCTTCTTTCTAATATGTCCAATTTAATATTTTCCTTCCAAATGTGTAATATAATTCAAAACACACTAACTAACTAAAAATATATACTGTATTGTATAAATAAATTATAGATGTGTCACCTAAGATTTTATTACTGAGGTATGGTGATTGTATATAATATATGTGTGTGTGTGTGTGTGTGTGTGTGTTACAAATATGCACATATATAAATTAGTACTACCTATATACACATATGTAATCACTAGTAAAGAGTAAACCTCTAGAAGGCTTCCAAAAAAAGTAATTTTCTTTTGATCATCAGTCATCAAAAGTCAAATACCTTTAGCTTGGTGTGGGTCTTAAGAGTTCCTCCAGATTCATGGTCTAATATTTAAATTGTTGTGATATTGTTAGGGCTGATAACAGGGTACACCTGCACCAAGGTGGATCTGCTACTTTCAGAGGAGTACTCACATAATTAAATTCTAAGGGATTTACCGGATATTGCTAAGCTTGTCAGTAGACATCCTTACCAGCTCAGTCAGTCATTTCAAGGTATCTCATTTGGTAATTTTCACTAGTTTGATTTGAGTGTATCTATTATGGGTGAATAGAGTTACTGAGCATTGCAGTATTCAGTAAAAACAAGTCAGTGCCTGGAGATAAAACTTCATGTTTTTTAACCCCATTCTCTGTATTTTTTTCATCCTTCCTTTTTCCTGTTTTGGAATTGTTCTTGATATTTGGGTGAAATGTTAGCATCATTGACTCATCTATGGCTGAGTTCACCTTTAATCATTCTCACCACTCTGACCACTCGAAAATATCTGCATCAGTCTTTACAAACATCATATAGGAACCTCTGTGATCAAGGCTCAGTCAATGAGTATATAGTGGGTTGTGGGACTGAACAGCTAAAGTTGGAAATGTGAAAGGTAGACTTTGGTCGAAGCCCAAGGATAGGTGACTGTCAACCTGCAGGTGCTTCCTGAACTCCCCATTGCAAATCCACTTCGCCTGCATGCATCACAATGGGGCAGATATATGAGGGCCTAGGCAAATCCCAAACCTCACCTCCACAGGAAAGAGTGACATAGACTCTAGCCAAACCAGCCACTCCCTAAGTCCCTCCTCTGCACACACAGATAGCATTAGAAAAGCAGTGATAGCCAATCTTAGAGGCAAATGTATGGGAGTCTGGTGGTTGGATTTAAAATGAACAGAACAAAGGAGAGAGGTATGAAAATAAAGACATACATTGAAACCTTCTTCTTGGTCCTGGCTCCTTTGTGATCTTGACTCCTTCATCTTCCATGAGCGCTTTATCCCAGACCTTATCACAGGCCCTAACAGGCAGGCAGGGGTTTATGGCCCTGGCTAGCAGGGCTATAATCTGAGCACTAGACTGAGTCTTTGCCCACCAGAGTTCACAGGCCTTGCAGGGCCCTAATAGAATTTTCTTCCATGCCTCCCAGCCTGATCTCCTGTGGGCCAGGCAGAGAGCACCAGAAGCAGCCTTTCCTGGGACCTGCTGTGAAGAGCTACCTTCCCATGGAGGAGAAGAGCAACACCCCCCTCCAAACCATTGAGTACAACAACTGGCTTCCAACATGGGGCCCGAACCCAAGACTCTGATATTAAGTGTCAGACATGTAAGGAAGAAAAGTAAATTCCCTGCAACTCCAGAGACCCTCCCTAGCATTCAAAGACAAAAAAAAAAAAAAAAAAAAAAAAAAAAAAAAAAAAAAATCCAAAATCCCTGGGAAGAGCGGCAGGTATAGACCATAAAATACCATAAAAGACCATGAAAGCAGCTGTGAGCCTGCATTGGTGGGAGAGTTTCGTGCTTCTGGACCTCTGAGGAATTCTCAAAAAGCCAAAAAAAAAAAAAAAAAAAAAAAAAAAATGGCTGAGGAAACTTCCCTATAGAGAAAGAGAAAGTGTTTCTTTTCTTTTCTATAATGGGCAATTCAATTTACAATCACATAAAAACTTTTCCCAGGCCAGGAAGATTTGCTACTTACTAAAGTCACATGGACTAAGCCTAGCCAAAAAGCAGACCTCTTTATTCTGGGAAGAGGTACTCAGGATAGCACTATTTATGGCCAATGACTAATTTACAACCCTGAATTTTGGGCTCAAGTAGCATCCCTAACTAGAAACGAAGATAGCCAAGAGAAAAAATTACCTTCTTGTGAATTTTTACCAAGTTTTGCTGCAATTAGACAATGTGTAAAATTGCCCAAAACAAATCAGCCTGAAAACAACACAGCCCATCAAACCCCCAAGTTAAATGAGCCAACAGACCAGGATTCCCAAAGTAACCCCACCTTAGATCTTGCGGTCATCAACCAGTTAATAGCAGAAATTAAATCCATCTACACATTCCTTCCTCCTTATACTCCAGAGGAGGAAACAAATAAACCATCGGCTCCTCCTGTCTCTCCTCCCATCCAGCAAGAGAGGCAGACCACTCCTCACCATTCCCTGAATCATAATGATTCCCCAAGCCATAAAAACAACAAGAGGGCAGCAGAAAAAGTTCAGCCAGACTCGCTAGTCCTTTGCCTTCAATCATCTACCACCCAACAACTTTGCAACTTTAGAAATTCTTTCGCAAAAATAAACACCACCTCCCAAGTTACTAAGGAGTCTGAAACAGAAACAGAACCAAATTCTCAAGCGTCTCCTGTAAATGTCAATTCAAATTGAGCTAAACCACTAAATTGGTATCCACTACAAAATTCGGGTATAAAAGAACTTAGGCAAGCAGTGAAAGAAGATGGCACCATGCACCCTGGACAAATCTCTTCTGCAGAGCCATTTGGCCAGCCTAAATATCCCCTAAGACTGAAGAGATACTTGTCCCTATTCCCTCCCTGGACCCATGTTTACATATGATAAGAATGTTAAACCACTAGAGCCTTTAAACTTCAATCTGTGCAGCCCTCAGCCCTGACAGTAATGGGGACAGATACTCCCCTAGAAGTCTTATGGGTATACAGCATCTCAGAAAGCTCTCACCCTAAGTTGACCATTAAAATAGACAACAAAGCAATCAAGTGCCTTATTGACACTGGAGCAGACAATCTCATATGCCCTTTTGTGGCTCAAGTAGCCACCAATCTTCTAGGAAGAGATATCTTACAGGCTCTAGAGGTAGTCCTCACCAACCAAGCAGAAAGGAACCAACCAAAATAATGTAATACCCAAAAATAATTTAAAATCCCTCCCACAAATCACCCCCATTTCTAAAGGCCTAAAAACATAGCCAATTATACATTGCTCCCAAACACTCCTCCTTAGAAAAGAATTAAAAAAAAAAATCTAAGGCCCATCCTGTAAAGTCACGGTAAGGTTTTATTCATTTATTTCTGCCTTGACAGTGAAAATCTTAAACTCAGGGACCATTTCTCTTCATCTAAACCTGTTGCCAGGAACTGTAAAAAAGCCATTACCTAATAAGTCTTCTCTGTATTCCTTTTTTTTTTAAACTGCCTTCTTTATTAAACAAGCTTAATTAATCTACCTTTAAGTACTAAATGAACATATTTACTCACACAAAACATTTTGAGAGTAAGTCTTGCCAATCTGTGAAACTAGAAAAAAAAAAAAGACTAAAATTTTTCATACATGCCCCTATAGTGGCAAGAAATAACATCATTGATAAAATAATAAAATAAAAATTTTAAAAAAATCCAAGAAAAGTAATAATCCAACAAAATACCCTACACACACACACAAAACCCAGACTGGCACGTGAAACTATGCATACAACTGATCATAGACATTTCTTTTCTGGAAACTTAAGTTTAAGAGATTCTGCAGCAGAATCTTTTAAGGAAAATAAATCATTTTTTCAACAAAAATTTGATCCACTTTTCACTTACTATATGAATGATAATCTCGCTAGAAATCTGATCTCTTCAGAAAAAACAAAAAAAAAAAAAAGTTTTGCTCAAGACTTTTGGGAACCATGTCTATATAAGTCTAATCAAACTGTGAAGCACAGAAATACACAATTCTCTGTTAGTAGCAAATGTTATAGGATGGAACTTTGAAAGGAGCTGATTCAGAGTATCGAGTTATAAGCAGCTGTGGGGTTTTAAAAAGACATATACTTAGGATAGCATAAGTATCAAAATTATTTTTTTAAACAACTTTATTTTACAAAACAAAGATAAATGTACAGATTTTAAGCATATTTTGCATAAAATTATACATTTGTGTAAGTACATTTTTTTTAAAGGTTTGATAGTGTGATAAAGATCCCACCAGTAACAATGAGCATAAAGGAGAAGTAAAACATGATGCAAACTAGAAATAGTTAAAGTTTTCTTGGTGTGTAAAGATTTTTTTTTTCTTTTTTCTTTTTTACAATGAGCAGACAGTACATGTAATACAGGGTGCAACCTGGATTTTGTCAATGTATTCTTGGTGGGTAAGGATTGAGCATGACTATTTTTTTTTGTTTTGTTTTCTTTAGTTCTTGGACTTCATATAGTCTGTGAGTTGTTTCTGGGGGAGTGTGAGCCTCTGGGGTTAGCATCCCACTATCAGGGACTGCATATTATGTCTGTTACTTTGTAACTGGGTGATCTCACTCAGGATGATATTCTCTAGATGCAGCCATTTTCTTAAGAATTTGGTTAAGTCATTGTTTCTGGTGGCTGAGTAGTATTCCATTGTGTATACATACCATAATTTTTGTATCCATTCATTTTCTGAAGGACATCTGGGTTCTTTCAAGCTTCTGGCTATTATAAATAGAGCTACTATGAGCATTGTGGTGCATATAATTTTGTTGTGTACTAAGATGTCTCTGGGGTATATGCCCAGAAGTGGAATAGCTGGGACTTCAGGAAGTATTATGTCCAATTTTCTGAGGTATCACCAGACTAATTTCCAGAGTGGTTGTAATAGTTTGCAACCCCACCAACAGTGGAGAAGTGTTCCTTTTTTTCCACAACCTCGCCAGCATCTGTTGTCATCTGAGTTTTGGAACTTGGCCAATCTGACAGGTGTGAGGTGGAATCTCAGGGTTGTTTTGATTTGCATTTCCCTGATGGCTAAGGATGTCGAGTACTTCCTCAGATTTTTCTCAACCATTCGATATTCCTCAGATGATAACGTTTTGTTTAGCTCTGTACCTTATTTTCAATTGGGTTATATGATTCTCTGGTGTCTAGCAATTTGAGGTCTTTGTATACCTTGGATATTAGGTCTCTATCTGATGTGGTGTTGGTAAAGATCTTTTCCCATTCTGTTGGTTGCAATTTTGTTTTCTTGAAATGTCTTAAACCTTACAGAAACTTTGCAATCTCATTAAGTCCCATTTGTTAATCTTTGACCTTAGACCTTGAGCCATTGGTGTTTTGTTCAGAAAATTTTCTCCTGTGCCTATGTGTTCTAAGGTTTTCCCTAATTTCTCATCTAATAGTTTCAGTGTGTCTGATTTAATGTAGAGATCTTTGATCCACTTATACTTGAGCTTTGCAAGGAGATTAGAAAGGGTCGATTTTCATTCTTTTGCATGCTGAGTGCCAGTTGGAACAGCACCATTTGTTGAATAGGCTGTCCTTTTTCCATTGAATGTTTACAGCGCCTTTGTCAAAAAACAGGTGAACATATACATTAGGGCTCATTTCTGGATCTTCTATTCTATTCCATTGATCCACATGCCTATTTCTGTACCAATACCAAGCACTTTTCTGCACAATTGCCTTGTAATATAGCTTGAGGTCAGGGATAGTGATTCCTGCAGATGTTTTCTTGTTGTTGAGGATAGATTTCGCTAATCTAGGTCTTTTGTTGTTCCATATGAAATTGCACATTGATCTTTCCAATTCCATGAAGAACTGGGTTGGAATTTTGATGGGGATTGCATTGAATCTGTAGATTGCTTTTGGTAGGATGGCCATTTTTAAAATGTTGATCTTTCCAATCCATGAACATGGGAGATCTTTCCATTTTCTGAGATCCTCCTCAATTTCCTTCTTTAGATGTTTGAAGTTCTTGTCATACAGGTCCTTCACTTGCTTAGTAAGAGTCACACCAAGGTATTTCATAGTTTTTGTGATGACTGTGAAGGGTACTTTTTCACTAATTTCTTTCTCCACATGTTTGTCCTTTTAGTATAGGAAGGCTACTTATTTTTGAGTTAATTTTGGATCCAGCCACTTTGCTGAACTTGTTTATCAGCTGTAGGAATTCTCTGAAGGAATTTTTGGGGTCACTTCAGTACACTATCATGTCATCAGCAAAGAGTGTTGTTTTTATCTCTTCCTTTCTGATTTGTATCCCCTTGATCTCCTTTTGCTGTCTAATTGCTCCAGCCAGGACTTCCAGTACTATGTTGAACAGGTAGGTGGAGAGTGGGCAGCCTTGTCAAGTCCCTGATTTTAGTGGGATTGCTTCACGTTTACCACCGTTAAGTTTGATGTTGGCTGTTGGTTTGCTGTGTATTGCTTTTGTTATGTTTAAGTACAGACCATGGATTCCAGTTCTTTCCAGGACTTTTAACATAAAGGGGTGTTGAATTTTGTCAAATGCTTTCACAGCATCTAGTGAGATGACCATGTGATTTTGTTTTTTGAATTTGTTTATATGTTGGATTTCGTGGATGGATTTCCTTATATTAATCCATCCCTGCATCCCAGGGATGAAGCCTACTTGGTCATGATGAAAGATCGTTTTGATGTGTTCTTGGATTTGGTTTGCAAGGATTTGTTGAGTATTTTTCCATCAATGTTCATAAGTGAGATTGGTCTGAAGTTCTCTTTCCTTGTAGGGACTTTGTGCGGTTTAGGTATGATGGTTATTGTGTCCTCAAAAATGAGTTAGGTAGTATTCCATCTGATTCTATCTTTTGGAATAGTTGGAGAGTATTCATGTTATATCTGCAATAAATGTCTGATAAAATTCTGCCCTGAACCTGTCTGTACCTTGGCTTTTTTTTCTTGGGAGGCTTTTGATGACTTCTTCCATTTCTTTGGGTGTTATAGGGTTATTTATATGGTTTACTTCGTACTGGTTTAAATTTAGGATCTTGTATCTGTCTAGGAATTTGTCCATTTCCTCCAGATTTTCCAATTTTGTGGAGTAGTTTTTGTAGTTGGATCTGATGATTTCTTGATTTTCCTCAGTTTCAGTTGTTATGTCTCCACTTTCCTTTCTAGTTTTGTTAATTTGTATACTCTCTTTTTGCCCTCTAGTTATTCTGGCTAGGGGTTTATCAATCTTGTTGGTTTTCTCAAATTACCAACTCTTGGTTTTGTTGATTTTTCAATGGTTCTTTTGGTTTCTCTTTGCTATATTTCTGCCCTAATTTGATTATTTCTTGCCCTCTAATCTTCTTGGGTATATATGCTTATTTTTTTCTAGGACTTTTAGCTGTGCTTTCAGGTTGCTGATGTAAGCTCTCTCCAGTTTCTTTTTGGAAGCACTTAGTGCTATGAGTTTTCCTTTCAGTACTGCTTTCATTGCATCCCATTGGTTTGGGTATGTTGTATTTTCGTTTGCATTGAATTCTTGAAAATCCTTAATTTCTTTCTTTATTTCTTCTTTGACCCTGCTATTGTTTAACAGAGCATTGTTTAGTTTCCATGTGTATGTGGGCTTTTTGTTGTCTTTGTTGTTGTTAAAGACCAGCTGTAGACCAAGGTGATCTGAGAGGATGCATGAGAGTATTTCAATCTTCTTATATAGATTGAGGCTCGTTCTGTGTCCAATTATGTGGTCAATTTTCGAGAAGTTGCCATGGGGTAATGAGATGAAGGTGTATTCTATTACTTTAGGATGATATGTTCTGTAGATATCTATTAATTCTAGTTGGTTCAAAGTCTCTTCTAGTTTTGCAGTGTCCTTATTCAGTTTCTGTTTCCATGATCTGTCCATTGGTGAGAGTTGGGTATTAAAGTCTCCCACTATTATTGTGTGGGGTGAAATGTGTTTTTTGAGCTTTAGTAGGGTCTCTTTTATGAATGTGGGTGCTTTTTTATTTGGAGCCTATATGGTAAGGATTGAGAGTTCCTCCTGACAGATTTCCCCAGTAATCAGTAAAAAGTGTCCTTCCTTATCTTTTTTGATAACTTTTTGTTGGAAATTTACTTTATTCGATATTAGAATAGCCACTTCAGCTTGCTTCTTGGGGCTGTTTGCTTGGAAGTTTTTTTTTCCCGACCCTTTTACTCTGAGATAGTGTCTGTCTTTGTCTCTGAGATCAGTTTCCTGTATTCAGCAAAAGGCTGTATTTTGATTATGTATCCATTCTGATATCCTATGTCTCTTTATTGGGGAATTGAGTCCATTTATGTTAACAGATATCAAGGAATAGTTTTTTTCTGTTTCCTGCTATTATTTCTTTTGTGGGTTGAGTTGTGTCTGTGTCTTTTTCTTCTTTTGGTTTTCTTTTTAGAAATTTTCTTGTTTTTACTAGGCTGTATTTTCCCTCATTTTATTGGGTTTTCCACCTATAATTGGTTGTAGTGCTGGGTTTGTGATCAGATATTGTGTAAATTTAGATTTGTCTTGAAATATCTTCATCTCTCCATCTATGGTGATTGATAGTTTTGCTGGGTATAGCAGCTTGGGCTGGCACTTGTGCTCTCTTAAGGTATGTATGATGTCTGTCCAGGCTCTTCTAGCTTTCATAGTCTCTGTTGAGAAATCGGGTGTGATTCTTATTGGCCTGCCTTTATATGTTACCTAACCTTTTTCTCTTACTGCTTTTAGTATTCTTTCTTTGCTTTGCACACTTGGTGTTTTGACTATTATGTGTCCGGAGGTAATTCTTTTCTGGTCCAACCTATTTGGAGTTCTGAATGCTTCTTTTATGCTCGTGGTTATCTCATTCTTGAGGGTCGGGAAGTTTTCTTCTAGGATTTTGTTGAAGATAATTACTGTTCCTCTTTGTTGATACTCTTCTCCGTCTTCTATTCCTATTATCCTTAGGTTAGGTCTTCTCATTGTGTCCTGGATTTCCTGGACATTTTGGGTTAGGAGCTTTTTGTTTTTTGCATCTTCTCTGACTGTTTTGTCTATGTTTGCAATGTTGTCTTCTGCCCCTGAGATTCTCTCTTTGATCTTTTGTAATCTATTGGAAATGCTTGTTTCTGTGACTCCTGATTTCTTTTTTAGGTGTTCTACCTCTAGGTTTATCTCTTTCAGTGTTTTCTTTATTGTGTCAATTTCCGTTTTAAATTCCCTCTTCCATTCCTTCATCTCTTTGATTATTTTTCCCCTAGTTCTTTGAGTGTTTTTCTTGTTTTCTCTTTAAAAGCTTCTGAATCTTTTTGCTTTTCCTCCCGTTCTTGTTTAAGTATCTCTATTAGCATCTTGAGATATGATTTCAGATCTATGTCTTCTTTTTCTGGAGTGTTTGGCATTTCAATGTTTGATGTTATTGGAGAGCTGGGTTCTGGTCTTGCCAGGTTGTCTTGGTTTCATTGAGATATACTCTTTCGCTTTCCTCTTGCTATTTTGTTGTCAGTGATATGTTCTTACCTTTCCCTTGTATCTGGTCTGTGTCCCTGGATCTCCAATGGTCCAGGTGGCAGATGGGCCAAGCCCTTTTCTATGCCTCAGATTCGCCAGGTGGAGAGAGAAGTTCCAAAGTTGTGTTCCTGGTCCCTGTAAATGTCAGGGCAGGGCGGGGGGGGGGCACTTTCTGTGCGCACTCATCAGAGATCTCTCTGCTCCCTGGCTGCCTAGATCTTCTACTCACCAGTTTTTCAACCTTTAAGAGCAGCCAGTCTGGGTGGCAGATGGGCCGAGCTCTGTTCTGTTCTCGGCCCTGAAGTCGCCACCAGGTGGAAACAGGAGTTCCAAAGTTCTGTTCTTGGTGCCAGGATCAGGCAGGGCAGGGCGGGGGGGGGGAGGGCATGTGCTTTCTGTGTGCACCCCACAGAGATCTCTCTGCTCCCTGGCTGCCTAGATCTCCTACTCACCAGTCTTTCAACCTTTAGGGGCTACTGGTCCGGGAAGCCCTTCTCTGTATTCCTAGATGAGGCTACTGCTAAACCAAGAGCCTACAGCTAAAGGCAGTTAGAGCCGGATTTTTCAATTTCCACTCCTGACCCTGCTCATGGGTCCCCCAGAGTTCCCCTTTCATTCTTTTCTGCCCTGCTCATAGGTCCTCACTTTGTTCTCAGCTCTTAGGCGATACCCAGCAGTGCCTGGGTGTCCAAGAGCCTAAGAACCTACAGTTCCGGTCACCTGTTCCCATGCCATGACTTTGCTTCTCCACTCTGAGCAGGATCTCCAGGCTTCTCACAGCTGGACAGCTTCTCACAGTCAGACTCCTGCCCAGCAGTGGCATGGAGTAAGCACAGTCAAATATCCCATGTCTGCTCCTCCACAAGCACCACCGCTTGGAGAGGCAAGACTAGGATGTGGGACTCCCTCATCCCTAATTTAATTACTGCTTTTCACTCCCTCTATCCCTAACTGTAACCAAGAATATTTTCTCTTTGGGCTTTTCTTCAAAGTTGGTCTTTCATTTCCTTCCCTTCTATATTTAGGATCTGCCAGCAAAAAAAAAAAAAAAAAAAAAAAAAAAAAAAAAAAAAAAAAAGATGGGAAACCTGACCTGTCTGTCAAAATACACAGGTAGAGAATGCCCCCACTTCTGCACCTAGACCAGCTAAAGACAGTAGAAAAACACACCTGAGGCCAAAAATTTTCAATCATTGTTTAAATGCTTGTTTTCTTTAACAGAAACACCTAAGGCAATGTTAATGCTTCTCAGCCCCAAATCCTCATGCCTCTTTACTTAAAAGTTTATTGTGTTCTAGCATTCATTGTTTATGTCTAAAAGTTTTTAATTGTTAATCTATTCCCATGGGCCAAACCACCTATATTGATAGTCATTATTGAATCATTAATCAACAACAAGTTTCCTTTGGTAGCCAACCTGTTACTGTTTATCTCAAATAAATAATTAACAGAAAATTTTCTTAAAGGAAATCTTGCAAGACAAAATTCCTCTAAAACTTTAGCTTTTCTAGGATCATAACAACGGACCATGATGTATTCCCAAGCAAACCAGCACAGGCTACTCACCTACGCAGAACCCCCCATGCTGGGGCTCTGCTCCTCTGTTGAGATCACCTCCACAGGTTTGTCTAGAGTGTTCCCCCCTAGACAAAGCCAAGTCTAAATGCCACCTCCTCAGTCCTGCCTGGGACAAAAAAGCTGCCTTCCTCCAGACACCCCATCTTACTGAAGACTCCCAAGACAACATGCTGAGCTCTACAGTCAACTGCTGGGACCCAAGGAAGACAGACTTGAGACCTTCCAGATACACATGAACTTGCTAAAGCCAAACAACTGCTGAATTTGGGGAAATCATAGGATAGCAAGGAAAACATGATGTCTAGCCAGATTAGTCAAATATTGTTCAATATCAATGTTGATTTGTATACCCATGGAACTATCACTTTGTTCAAAGATCCTTTGTCCTCCAACCCTTTCCCCTTGGTACTTCAACTTCTTGGTAGCTTGGTTTCTCCCCATCCTTGGCCTCATACTAACTACTGGAGCCCTAATCCTCCTAGCATCCTGACTCATCCACTTCCTAAAGCAGCAAATGAGCAACATCACAAAAATCACCACTGATCAGGTTTTAGTCCTGTACCAAACTGTCCCCAACTTAGAAATCCAAAGCTTTGGTGACACATCTCCTCTATAAAAAGAGAAAGGGTAATTGTGAGACTGAATGTTTAAAGTTGGAAATGTGAAAGGTCGAGTTTCTCAAGGACAAGTAACTGTCAACCAGCATGTGCTTCCTGAACTCCTGATTGCAAATCCACTTTGCCTGGGTGCAGAACAATGGGGCAGATATATGAGGCCCTAGGCAAACCCCAAACCCCACATCCACAGGAGAGAGTGACATAGACTCTAATCAGATCAGCCACTCCCTAAGTCCCTCCCCTGCATACACACACACACACATACATACACACACACACATACACAAACACACACACACACACACAAACACACATACACACACACACAGCATTAGAAAAACAATGATAGCCAATCTTAGAGGCAAATGTATGGGAATCTAGTAGTTGGATCCCGGGCTTTTTATAAAGAACAGAACTAAGAAGAGAGGTGTGAAAATAAAAACACACATGGAAACCTTCTTTTTGATCCTGGCTTCTTTGTGGTCTTGACTCCTTTGTCCTCCATGAGCACTTTATCCCATAACCTTATCAAAGTCTCTACACTTTTTTAACAGGCAGGCCGGGGTTTATAGCCATGGCCAGCAGGGCAATAATCTGAGCACCGGAGTGAGTTTTGGCTCACCAGAGTTCACAGAACTTGCAGCACCCTGCTGGGATTTGTCCTCAAGCTTCCCAGCCTGAACTCCTGTGGGCCAGGCAGAAAACACCAGAAGCAGCCTTCCTTGGGACTTGCAGTGAGGAGCTACCTTCCCATGGAGGAGCAGAGCGGCACCTGCCTCCAAGACTTTTGAGTACAACAGTGGGTATAAACATAAGTATTTTTAAGGCAGTTTCACAACATGAACATTAGCAATATGACTGAGGTTTACTAGATTGAATATCATCTCTACACATGGGCTTTAACCACACTTATCAGGTATCAAGAGTTTCCTATGAATATTGGACAAATATAGTAAATAGAATTATGTTATATCAGAGAAATAACCCTCCAAAGTATGTACTCAAAAGACTTTACAACTTATTGTAGAGATGCTCATACATTTATGTTTATTCACAGCATGTTATTCATGAACATTTCACAGCATATGTGTTCCACATTTTAATATTGTTTGGTATATTAAAATGTAGAAGCTGAAACCAGTTAGTAAAGAAAACCACAGAGGCTTCAGAGTACCCTCTATACTCACCTCATCTATCCATGGTGATTTGTGGCTGCATTGTGCCATCTTCTGTTTATGAGATTCCCTGAAACTATGTTTGCCATGAGTGACAGTGAAGTTGCACAGTCTGGCTTAAGGAAAAATTATCCATGGAAGTTCAGTGTTCACAGAGTTCAGATGAGGGGATAAATGGCCCTGGCTTACCTGGGGATAATGACTTATGCATCACAGTTCATATGTTTTGCCAGTATTAATAGAATATCTCCCTCAAAGCCAGCTTTCTCCTTAGGGGATGTTAGATTGAGCTGTAATAGTTGTCTTTACAAAAAGATAAACAGAAGATATAACAGACTCTTTCCTATGATCATCAGACTAAACCTGGGGTAGAACACTTGTGTTCAGAGGTAAATCAGTCACACTACCTTATCAAGTGGGCACAGTGAAAAGACTTACATAATTCTACACAGGAATGGAATGGCTAATATAAATAACTAAAAATTTGAAGCAGCTCAGCACCTAACTAGACTCTTAGAAGGTGAATCATTTTTTAACTTAAGGCTGAAATAGGCCTGAATTAACACAATGGATAATAAGTGAAATCTCTTGTAGATAAAGAGAAAGAACCTGAAAGATGAAAGATGTAAATTTTAGAGATCTGCAATGAAAATCACTCCGTGGTACCTCAGGATTGCACATGGTCTTTGTATATGTAAACCCTTAGCAGCTATAGTGCCCACCACACAACTTAAATAAATAAAGCCAGCCAAAGTTAAAGCATGATTTCACTGAAATAGCTGAGTAGCAAAAGTGTTCACTTGTAAGTTTGACCACATGTCTTTTTGATTGCTTGTATCACCATAGTAGAATATAAGAGCAACATTTCATAAACTTTACTCTCAGTTTAAGACTTCTAACTTGTTGCATGTTTACTGCTGCTTTCACCACTGTAACCACATTTTTTTAAATATTACAAAATATGATGAGGGAATTGTAAGTATGAATACCAAGCTTTGGATCTATTGTCATTTGACAGTTAATAAGAAAAATATACCCCCCTTTTTGTTGGAAGGATTCTAGGTGTTACTTATGTACTACTGAGTGACACATATACACACATAAACACACACACATATAATACACACACACACACACACACAAATGCAACAATTATTGGACTCCATATACTGTTAGTAAATGAAATTAAAATGGTCAGTTACGTGGGAGAGATTTGTTATAAGTTCCCAATGGAAGCCAGAGAGTTATAGTGGGGTACATATAATCCTGATAGTTTTCACACAATAATAAAAATGTTAAAAATATGTAAACTCATTGTGAAAAATAAAAATAAAAATTTTACATATAGTTAGTTATATGTGGAGAGCAGGTATGGCGGCAGTCCCAAGATGATGCTTGGGACTCCGACCTAGTTTAGTTACTAGCACCTGACTTCTTCCTGCCCCCGAGATTAGCAACTCCGACTGTGTGAGCTGCGCATGTGCACCCATGACAGGAGATCAGGATAATAGGACTGTGCTTGGAGGCGGGAAGAAAGAGAAAGAGAAACGGAAAGAGAAACGGAAAGAGAAACTAGGAGGGAGAGGGAAGGAGAGACAGATGTGGGACAGAAAGATTTTCCCTAGCATACAATAAGGTTCCTAAATAAACCGCTTTGAGAAGAATGCTGTGTCGTCGCTCCTTTCTGCTGGTCAGAGATGGTAGCAACAGTTATAGTTTTCAAAATTTAAAGTTTACACTGTGTATATTTCTCACATAGTTTCTATTGTTTCATTTCTTGACGTCTATTTTTTGTCATTTTGGTGGACCCTTTAATTTATACACTTTAATGTATTAGTATACGTAACATATGCAATAATACGATATCGAATAACTTCTAATTAGATACTCATATGATGTCTGCATATATCGAATGACACAGTTAATATATTGGAAAGTTCATATTTTTAACACATCTGTGGCTGTAGTCTCTGTCATGATGCTCCCTAATATGTCAATTCACACATGTCTGCCTCAGTCATCACTGCACAGGTAAGTTGTTGGTCAATGCAGAGAGTAGCAGTAACTTGTATAAATATAAGTGTTTATTAGGCAGTTTGACATCTTGAACTTCAGCGATGCTAGTAGGGATAACTAGGGACTTTGTCATCTCTAGCCATGGCTTTTGACCACGTTCACTTGGGAAGACGTTGTTCCTATGTAAGAGACCACAAATCTAATCAGGAAACACTTGTTCACTACATCTCAGTCATACACAATAAGTACATCTTACTTAAAGGTTGATATTGTAGACTGCAAAGTTAATCATTGTATAACATTACTAATGTCTTTATATATTTTCTAAACTGCATGTCACTGTTTTTTACTTTAAAAAAGTACAGATAGACTATCTTAGACTGTTGAAGGTTGGTTTCTCTATGTCCTGTACCATAGTCCTTAGTTAAGAGTTAAATGCAGATTAAAATGGCAGGAAAACAAACCCTCAGGCAACAGCATACACTGGCAAGGAAAATAATCCTCCATTGCTGGTGGGTTGCAAACATATACAATCACTCATGAAATCATTCTGGCTGGCTGGAGAGAGGGCTCTGTGCTTACGAGATAAGTTCAAATCCCAGCAATCACATGATGACTCACAAACATCTATAATGATATCTGCTGCCCTCTTCTGGTGAGTCTCAAGTCAGTTACAGTGAACTTATATATAGTAAATAAATCTTTAAAAAAGAAGAAATTATTCTGGCAAATGCTCAGAAATTGGGAATATTTGTATTTGAAAACCCAGTTATAACCATCCACAACATATACTAAAGAAATATTCTCCACAATATACAAACATCACATTCCACTTTTTACATAACAGCTTTATTCATAATAGCCAGGATTTGGGAAAAAATCTAGATGTCCCTCATCCAGACAATGGATATAGATAATGTGGTTCATTTACACAATGGAATATTACTCAGCTATTAAAAACATGGACAAGATGAATTTTGTAAGCAAATGGATGGAACTAGAAAATATTATACTTAGTGAAGTTACACAGATGCAGAAGGATTTGCATAGTATGTACTCACTTATAAATGGACCTAAGCCATAAAGTACAGGTTATCCACCCTACAATATACAGACTCACTGAGGTCAAACAAGAAGGAAGGCTCAGGCAAAGATACTTTAATCTCACTTAGAAGTAGGAATTAAACAGTCAAAGTATGTACAACTGTGTTGTGTCCCAAGTACATCCCTCACAGGTATGTATTCAAATGAATATATTCACATATATTTATACATATATAATGAATATATATGTATATATATATATATATGTATATATATGTATATATATATATATACAAATTTGCACAAATTATGAAGTGTAAAAGTATAAATGGACCTTTAAAAATATGCTGAATAAGGTCACCTAAGTCCACAAGACAAGTACTTCATGTTTTCTTTCATATAATTCACTAATTTAACTATTTTTATTATGTGTTTAATTTGTAAAATCTGACAGAGTAAAAATCAAGCATGTATTAGTTAGGCTTTTACTGCTGTTAACAGACACCATGACTGAGAAAGCTCTTGTAAAAAGGATATAATTGGAGCTGGATCATAGGATTAGAGGTTTAGTCCATCATCATCAAGATGGGAGCAGAGCAGCATCCAGGCAGGCAGAGCTGTGTGTTCAGCATCTTCACCTGAAAGCTGCTCATGAAAAACTCACTTTCAGGCAACTAGGGTGACGGTCTTAAGGTCACCCATACAGTGACAATCATATTCCAACAAGACCCTATCTCCTAATAGTGCCACTTGCTGCCTCAAGTATATTCAACCATGACATTCCACTCCCTAGTCCTCATAGGTTTGTTCAAACATATGAGGCTATGTGGGTCACACCTAAACATAGCATAATGCAAAATTCATTTAGTCCAATATTTTGAATGCCCATAGTCTATAACAGTTACAACAATGTTAGAAGTCCAAAATGTTCAGTCATTTCTGAGATTCACCCAATCACTTAACTGTAATTCCCACATCAATACAGAAAGCAAGATTGACAAACTCCAAACTCTGCATTTCTGTGTTTGATGTCAAAGAGTTCTTCAACATCCAACACCTTTTTCATCTTTGTTTCAAACTTCTTTCTTCTGGGCTTCTTGCATTCCATAATAGAAGCCTCCCTCAGTAAAAAGACCACAACTCTGGAAACTGCAACATTTTGAAATCTCAAATGGAATTTAAATTTACAGCTTCTTGTTTCAGTGTGTGGGAGCCACACATGATCTTTTCTTCTCCAAAGAGCTGGCTTTTCTTCTCCAGCTCTGCCCTCTGTGGCACTCTAAGCTCGGGTTAATCCACTTCACTGTTGCTGTTGTTCTTGGTGATCATCCCACAGTACTGTCATGTCCAGTACTCTGATGACTTCCCTTGAAACTAGGCTTCACCAACAGCCTCTCATATGCTCCCTTCAAATCAAACCTCAAATTCCTTGTACGACCCCTTTAGTGTTGGATTGTCAACTACAGCTGAGGTTGTACTTTCTCCAGTGACCTTGACAAACCTTGACTGTATCTGGAACAAAAACATCTCAGGGTTGTTTTGATTTGCATTTCCTTGATGACTAGGTATGATGAGCATTTTTATGCACTCTTCAGGCATTCGAAACTCATCAGTTGATAATTCTGTTTAGCTATGTACCCCATTTTAAGTAGGATTATTTGATTTTCTGGGGTCTAACTTTTTGAGTTTTTTGTATATGTTGAATACTAGCCCTCTATCAGATGTAGAAATAGTAAAGGTCATTTCCTAATCTGTTGATTGCCTTTTTGTCCTTTTTACAATGTCTTTACCCTTACAGAAGCTTTGCAATTTCATGAGGTTCCATTTGTTGATTATTGATTGATCTTATAGCATGAGGCACTAGTGTTCTGTTTAAAAAAATATATCCTATGCCTGTGTATTATAAGCTCTTCTCCACTTTCTGTTTTATGAGTTTCAGTGTGCCTGGCTTTCGGTGGAGCTTTTCTATCAACTTGATCTTGAGCTTTGTAGCCAGAGGTAAGAGAGGATTGATTGGCAATCTTCTGCATGCTGGCTGCTAGTTGAGCCAGCACCATTTGTTAAAAATACTGCCTTTTTCTATTGAATGTTTTTAGTTTCTTCATCAAAGATCAAACAACCACAGGAGTGTGGGTTCATTTTTGGGTCTTCAGGTCTCTTCCATTGATATACCTGCCTGTCTATGTACCAATGTCATGCAGTTTTCATTACAATAGATCTGTACTGCATAAGATCAGGGATGATGATTGCCTAAAAAGGCTTTTTTATTGTTGAAAATAGTTGTTTCTGTCCTGGGTTTTTGGTTATTTCAAATGAAATTTTAAATTTTTCTGTGTAACACTATGAAAATTTGAGTTGGAATATGATGAAGATTGCATTGAATCTCTAGATTGCTTTAGGTAATATAGCCATTTTTACTATGTTAATCCTTCCAATCTATGAACATAGGTGAGCTTTCAAACTTCTGAAGTCTTCTTTAATTTCCTTCTTCAGAGACTTGAAGTTCTTACCATTCAGAGCCTTCACTTGCTTGGTTGGCCTCACACCAAGGTATTTCATATTCTTTGTGATTATTGTGAAGGTTGTTGATTCTTTAATTTTTTCTCATCCTGTTTATTCTATGAATAGAGGAAGGCAACAGATTTGTTCAAGTTAATTTTACATTTAGCTACTTTCCTGAAGTTGTTTATAAGCCATAGAGGTTCTCTGATGGACTCTTGGGGTCACTTAAGGACTGTCATATCACCTGCAAATAGTGATATTTTGACTTCATATATTCCAAATTGTATCCTTTTGATCTCTTTTTGCTGCCTGATTGCTCTACCTAGAATTCCCAGAACTATATTGAGTAGGTAGGGAAAGTGTAGCCAGCCTTGTCAAGTCCCTTATTTTAGTCGGATTGCTTAAAGATTCTCACATTTAGTTTGATGTTGGCTACTAGTTTGCAGTATATTGCTTTTACTGTGTTTAAATACAGACCTTGAATTCCTGACTTCACTAAGACTTTTAACACAAAGGGGCGTTCAATTTGGTCAAATGCTTTCTCAGCATTTAAAGAAATAATTATGTGATCTTTTTTTCTTTTGAGTTTGCTTATATAGTATATTGCATTGATAGATTTCTGTATATTTGAGCATCCCTGCATTTTTGGAATAAAGCCAAATTTTTTTCATAATGAATGATCATTTTGATGTGGTCTTTTATTCCATTTGCAAAAATCATTTGAGTATTTTTGCATCAAAATTTATGAGACTAATTGGTCTGAAGTACTCCTTCTTTGTAGCATCTTTGTCTGGTTCAGAAATGAGCATAATTGTGGTTTTGAAGCATGACATGTTCCCTCTGTTTCTATTTCATGGAATAGTTTGAAGAGTATTGGTATTATATCTTCTAGGAAGGTCTAATAGTATTCTGCACTAAACACATCTAGTTAAAACATGCACACACACACACACACACACACATACATACACACACACAAACACACACACACACACACACACACACACACACACACACACACACACACATCTGGTCCTAGCCTTTTTTCTTTTTTTTTTTTTTCATGATACACAACTTTCTTTATTTTGTGTTGTTTCATTGTGAGAACTAATATCCAAACACTGAAGTTTATAACCAAGGTAAACAATGTTGACATTCTTTTACTAGATTTCAATATGAATTTCTCTAAGATTTTTAGCTGCCACAGGTACATAAACCACCATTATTTAGTAAGCTTCAGTATCAAAAGGTAACATGGCTTTATCTAGAATAATCTATTGTATACTTGTGTTTTAGGCCCCTTTTTTCCTGGCCTTTTATTGAAAAGTTTTTAATGACTGCTTTTATTTCATCATGAATAATGAGATTATTTATATGCTTTGTCTGAACCTGATTTTACTTTGTTACCTGACAAATGTCTAGAATCTTTTTCAATTTTTCTAGATTTTCCAATTTTGTTGAAAATAGGCTTTTGTAGTAGAATCTGACAACTTCTTCAATTTCTTCAGTTTCTGTTGTTATATCTCTTCTTTTATTTCTGATTTTGTTAATTTGGTTACTCCCTCTGTGCCTCTCCTTAGGTTGGCTAAGTGTTTATCAGTGCTGTTGATTTTCATAATTAACAGCTCCTGATTTTGTTGAGTCTTTGCATAGCTCTTGCTGTTTTTATTCAGTTGCTTTCAGCTCTGTATTTCATTATTCCCTGCTATCTGTTCTTCTTGTGTATATATGTTTGTATTTTTCTAGAGATTTCAGCTATGCTGTAAAGTTGTTAGTGTATGCTGTCTCTAGTTTCTTTTTGAAGGCACTCAAAGCTCTGAGTTTTCCTTTTAAAACAGATTTCATTGTATCATATACGTTTGTGTATTTTATGCCTTTATTTTTATTACAATCTAAAATGTCTACGATTATTGATTCAAAATAAATTTTTTGCAAAGTGGATTCAAAATTATATCAAAACAATTATTCACTGGGATCAAGAAAGTTTCATCTGTGGGATACAGGGATGGTTCAATATAAAAAAAAAAAGCTTTCAACATAATCCACTATATAAACAATCTCAGAAGAAAAAAAAACGATCATTTCATTAGATGTTAAATATCTTTGAATAAAGAGAACAACCTTTCAGGCTAAAAGTCTTAGATAAAACAGAAATTCAAGGTATATACCTAAGTATAATAAAAACAACATATGCGGTGCTCAGGCCATCTGCCACCAGGAACAATGGAGATCCAGGGACACAGGCCTGGTGAGACATTGCTCCAGGGAGCCAGGGAACAGATAGGTCTGTGCTGAGCATGCAGAAAGTATGCCCCCCATTGTTTCAGGGGAGAAGGAACCACTCCTTAGGGTGTCAGTATTCAGCCAGAGGAATTTGCAAGAAGAACAGGAACTCAGGTCTGTTGCCACCAGGACCAGAGAAGATCCAGGAACACAGGCCAGATACAAGGGAGAGAAGAGAACCAATCACTGACAACAAGACCACTTATAATCAAAGACAACAAGATGGCAATAAGAAAGTGAAAGAAAGTACCCCAGGGAAACCAAGACAATCTTGCAAAACCAGAACCCAGCTCTATCATCACAGCAAACAGCAGATTGCCAAATGCTCCAGAAAAAGAAGACTCAGACCCAAAATCATACCTCAAGATGATGATAGAGATCCTTAAACAAGAATGAGAAGGAAAGCATTAAAAAAATAAAAGCTTTGAAAGAGGACAAAAGAAAAAACACTCGAAGAACTCAAAGAACTAGAGGAAAACAGAACCAAAGAGATGAAGGAATGGAAGAAGGACTTTAAAACGAAAATGGACACAATAAAGAAAACACTAAAAGGGAAAATCCTAGAAGTAGAAAATAAACAAAAAAAAAAAAAAAATCAAGAGTCACAGATACAAGCATCTCCAACAGACTAGAAGAGATGGAAGAGAGAATATTGTGGACCAAAGACAACATTGAAAACATAGACAAAATAGTAAGGGAAGATAAAAACCCGAAAAATCTCCTAACCCAAAATGTCCAGGAGATCCAAGACACAATGAAAAGACCAAACCTGGTAAAGATCTTTTCCCATTCTGTTGGTTGCCGTTTTGTTTTCTTGACGATGTCCTTAGCCTTACAGAAACTTTTCAATCTCATTAAGTCCCATTTGCAAGGTATACAAGGAACTCAAAAAGCTAGACACCAGAGAATCAAATAACCCTATTAAAAATGCCGTACAGTGCTAAACAAAACGTTCTCAGTTGAGGAACACCGAATGGCCGAGAAACATCTGAGGAAGTGCTCGACATCCATCAGGGAAATGCAAATCAAAACAACCCTGAGATTCTACCTCACACCAGTCAGATTGGCCAAGATCCAAAAATCAGATGACAGCAGATGCTGGAGAGGCTGCAGAGAAAGAGGAACACTTCTCTACTGTTGGTGGGGTTGCAAACTAATACAACCACTCTGTAAATCAGTCTGGCTATACCTCAGAAAATTGGATATAGTACTACCTGAAGATCCAGCTATTCCACTTCTGGGCATATACCCCAGAGACACTTTAATACACAACAAAGATATATGCACCACAATGTTCATAGTGGCTCTATTTATAATAGCCAGAAGCTGGAAAGAACCCAGATGTTCTTCAGAAGATGAATGGATACAAAAATTGTGGTACATTTACACAATGGAATACTACACAGCCACCAGAAACAATGACTTAACCAAATTCTTAAGAAAATAGCTGCATCTAGAGAATATCATCCTGAGTGAGATAACCCAGTCACAAAAGAACAGACATAATATGCAGTCACTGACATTGGGATGCTAACCCCAGAGGCTTGCACTCCCCCCAGAAACAATTCACAGACTGTATGAAGTCCAAGAAATAAAGAAAACAAAAAAAATATATTTACAAAACAAGAAAACTTTGACTATTTCCATGTTGTGTTTTGTTTTGCATGTACTTTACGCTCATGGTAACTATTAGGTTTTCAATGCATACTGTCAAGCCCTTGAAAAAATCAAGTACTGACTAAAAATATATTCACATAGTTTTATGTAAAAATTATTTTAATATCTGAAAAAGCAGTACTGACAAAAATGTATAATTTTAAGCAAAAAATGTTTAAAATCTGTACATTTATCTTTGTTTTGCAAAATAAAGTCATTAAAAAAAAAAAAAGAAACGACCAAACCTAAGGATAGTAGGAATAGAAGAGGGTGAAGAATTTCAACTAAGAGGCACAGTAAATATCTTCAACATATTCATAGAAGAAAACTACCCTACCCTTAAGAATGATATGACCATGAGAATAAAAGAAAGCCTACAGAAATCCAAATAGAGTGGAGCAGAAAAGACATTTTTCTGGACACCTAACAGTCAAAACACTGTGTGGCCAGAGAAAAGAAAAAATATTAAAAGCAGTAAGGGAAAAATGTCATGTACATATAAAGGCAGACCAATCACAATCACACTCAATTTCTCAATGTAGACTATGAAAGAATACACGTTCTTCTCAAAACCTCAGGGCACATTCTCCAAAATTCACCATATAACCAGTAACAGAACAAGACTCAATGGATAAAAGAAGGTTGAAATACTCCCATGAATCCTATAAGATCACAATGGTCTAAGGCTGGTCTTTAATAAAACAAAGACAACAAAAAGCTAATATACATGTGGGAACTCAAAATTGCTCTTTTAAATGATAGCAGGATCAAAGAATAAATAAAAAAATAAGGAATTTTGATAATTCAATGAATATTAAAACACAACATATCCAAACCTATGGGATGCAATGAAAGCAGTACTGAGAGGAAACTCATTACTCTGAGTGATTACAAAAAGAAACAGGAGAGAGCATAAACTAGCAACTTGACAGTACAGTTGAAAGCTCTAGAACAAAAGGAAACAGATGCACCCAAGAGGAGTAGACTGCAAGAAATAATCAAACTTAGAGCAGAAATAGACCAAGTAATAACAAAAAGAACCATTGCAACAATCAACAAAAACAAGAACTGGTTCTGTGAGAAAATTAACAAGATTGATAACCTTTTAGCCAGGCTAACTAGAGGGGAAAGAGAGAGTATCGAACTTAATAAAAACAGAAATGAATGTGGAGAAATAATACCTAAAAATGAGGAAATTCAAGAAATAATCAGATGCTACTACAGAAGCTTAAACTCAACAAAGCTGGAAAAGCTGGAGGAAATGAATGTATTCCTAGACAGATACAAGATCCTAATATTAAATCAGGACCAAGTAAACCATCTAAATAACCCTATAACACCTAAAGAAATAGAAGTCATCAAAAGCCTCCCAACAAAAAAAGTCCAGGTCCAGAAGGGTTCAGTGCAGAATTTTATTTATTGGGGATATAATACCAATAATCTCCAAACTATTCTGAAAGATAGAATCAGATGAAATACGACCTAAATCATTGTTAGAGGCTACAATAACCCTCGTACCTAAACCACTCAGAGACCCTACAAAGAAAGAGAACTTCAGACCAATTTCACTTATGAACAGTGATGCAAAAATACTAAACAAAATTCTTGCAAACTGTATCCAAGACATCAAAACGATCATTCATCATGAACAAGTAGGCTTTATCCCTGGGATGTAGGGATGGTTTAATATAAGGAAATCCATCAATGTAATCCACCATATAAACAAACTCAAAGAACAAAAGCACATGGTCATCTCACTAGATGCTGAGAAAGCATTTGACAAAATTCAAACCCTTCATGTTAAAAGTCGTGGAAAGAACAAGAATCTGAGGTCCATACTTAAACATAATAAAAGCAATATACAGCAAACCAACAGCCAACATCAAACTTAATGGTGGGAAATTTGAAGCATTCCCACTAAAATCAGGGACTCTACAAAGTTGCCCACTCTCCCCCTACAATTCAACATAGTACTGGAAGTCCTGGCTGGACCAATTAGACAGCAAAAGGAGATCAAGGGGATACTAATCGGAAAGGAAGAGATAAAAACATCACTCTTTGCCGATGACATGATAGTGTAATTAAGTGACCCCAAAAATTCCACCAGAGAACTCCTACAGCTGATAAACAAGTTCAGCAAAGTGACTGGATACAAAATTAACTCAAACAAATCAGTAGCCTTCCTATACTCAAAGGACAAACATGTGGAGAAAGAAATTAGGGAAAACGTACCCTTCATAATCGCCACAAAAACTATGAAATACCTTGGTGTGACTCATACTAAGCAAGTGAAGGACCTGTATGACAAGAACTTCAAACCTCTAAAGAAGGAAATTGAGGAGGATCTCAGAAAATGAAAAGATCTCCCTTGCTCATGGATTGGAAAGATCAACATTTTAAAATGACCATCCTACCAAAAGCAATCTCCAGATTCAACACATTCCCCAACAAAATTCCAAAACAGTGCTTCATGGAATTGGAAAGATCAATGTGCAATTTCTTATGGAACAACAAAAGACCCAGAATAGCGAAATCCATCCTCAACAACAAGGAAACATCTGAGGGAATCACTATCCTTGACCTCAAGCTATATTACAAGGCAATTGTGCTGAAAACTGCATGGTACTGGTACAGAAATAGGCATGTGGATCAACGGAATAGGATAGAAGATCCAGAAATGAGCCCTTATGTATATAGTCACCTGATTTTTGTTAAAGGAGCTGTTAACATTCAATGGAAAAAGGACATCAGATTCAACAAATGGTGCTGGTCCAACTGGCACTCAAAATGCAAAAGAATGAAAATAGACCCTTTCTTATCTCCTTACAAAGCTCAAGTGTAAGTGGATCAAAGATCTCCACATTAAACCAGACACACTGAAACTATTAGATGAGAAAGTAGGGAAAACCTTAGAACACATAGGCACAGGAGAAAATTTTCTGAACAAAACACCAATGGCTCAAGCTCTAAGGTCAAAGATTAACAAATGGGACTTAATGAGATTGCAAAGTTTCTATAAGGCTTAAGACATTGTCAAGAAAACAAAATGGCAACCAACAGAATGGGAAAAGATCTTCACCAACTCCACATCAGATAGAGGCCTAATATCCAAGGTATACAAAGACCTCAAATAGCTAGACACCAGAGAATCATATAACCAATTAAAAAATGGGGTACAGAGCTGAACAACACATTCTCAGGTGAGGAATATCGAATGGCTGAGAAATATCTGAGGAAGTGCTCGACATCCTTAGCCATCAGGCCAATGCAAATCAAAACAACCATGAGGTTCTACCTCACACAAGTCAGATTGGCCAAGATCCAAAACTCTGATGACAACAGATGCTGGACAGGTTGCGGAGAAAGAGGAGCACTTCTCCACTGTGGTGGGGTTGCAAACTAATACAACCACTCTGGAAATCATTCTGGTGAAACCTCAGAAAATTGGACATAATACTACCTGAAGACCCAGCTATTCCACTTCTGGGCATATACCCCAGAGACAACTTAGTACACAACAAAGATATATGCACCACAATGTTCATAGTAGCTCTATTTATAATAGCCAGAAGCTTGAAAGAACCCATATGTCCTTCAGAAAATGAATGGATACAAAAATTGTGGTACGTTTACACAATGTAATACTACTCAGCCACCAGAAACAATGACTTAACCAAATTCTTAAGAAAATGGCTGCATCTAGAGAATATCATCCTGAGTGAGATCATTCAGTCACAAAGGAACAGACATAATATGTAGTCACTGATATTGGGATGCTAACCCCAGAGGCTCGCACTGCCCCAGAAACAACTCACAGACTGTATGAAGTCCAAGAAATAAAGAAAACAAAACAAAACAAAAAAAAAATCTTTACACAACAAGAAAACTTTAAATATTTCAATGTTACATTTTGTTTTACATGTACTTTATGTTCAGTGTAACTATTTTGTTTCAATGCATACTATCAAACCTTTAAAAAAATCAAGTACTGACTAAAAAATTTATTCATATAGTTTTATGTAAAAATTACTTTAAAATCTGAAAAAAGTACTGACAAAAATGTATTGTATAATTTTACGCAAAAAATGCTTAAAATCTGTACATTTATCTTTGTTTTGTAAAATATAGTTGTTTTAAAAAAAAGAAAACAAAATGGCAGCCAACAGAGTGGGAAAAGATCTTTACTGACCCCACATTAAATATAGACCTAATATACAAGGTATACAAAGAACTCAAGAAGTTAGAAAACAGAGAATCAAACAACCCTATTAAAAAATAGGGTACCGAGCTAAATAAAAATTTCTCAATCGAAGGATATTGAATAGTAGAGAAGCATGTAAGGAAGTGTTTTACATCATTAGCCAGCAGGGAAATGCAAATCAATACAACCCTGAAATTCCACCTTATACCAGTCAGAATGGCTAAGATAAAAAAAAAATTAATCAGATGACAGTAGATGCGGGTGAGGACGCAGAGAAAGAGCAACACTTCTCTACTGTTGGTTGGGTTGTAAGCTGTTACAACCACTCTAGAAATCAGTCTGGTGATTACTCATAAAATTGGACATAATATACAACTTGAAGACCCAGTTATTCCTCTTTGGGCCATTTTTCCCAGAGATTCTTCAATATACAACAAAGACACATGTACCACAATAGTCATATCAGCCCTATTTATAATAGCCAGAAGCTGGAAAGAACCCAGATGTCCTTAACTAGATGAATGAATACAAAAATTGTGGTATATTTACACAATGGAGTACTACTTCACTATCAGAAAAAAAATGACTTTGTGAATTTTTTAAGAAATTGAATGCATCTAGAGAATATCTTCCTTAGTGAGATAAGCCCGTCACAAAAGAACAGACATAATATGCAGTCACTAATAATTGGATACTAACTCCAGAAAGCTCTGAACACCCCAGAAACAACTGACAGACTATATGAAGTTAAAAAGAAAATATATAAACCATTATGCTTAATCTTTACACACCAAGAAAACTTTGACTAATTTCAGGTTATATCTTGCTTTACAAGTACTTTGTGCCCACTGTAACTGGTAAGATCTTATTGCACACTATAAAACTTAAAAAAAAAAAACTAAATACTGACAAAAATGTATTCATATACTTTTATGTAAAAATGCTTAAAATTTGTTCATTTATCTTTGTTTTTTAAATAATTTTTTTTCAAAAAAATACAAAGATAAATGTACAAATTTTAAGCATTTTGAATAAAAGTATATGAATATATTTTTGTCAGTTCTTGGCATTTTTTTCAAAGATTATATAGTGTGCATTAAGCTCTTACTATTTACAATGAGCAAAGGTATATGTAAAACATGATGAACCCGGAATTAGTCACAGTTTTCTTGGTTCATAAGGATTGAGCATAATGTTTTGTTTTTGCTTTTGTTTTTGTTTTTGCTTTTCTTTTAATTGAACTTCACAAAGTCTGGGTGTTAAGAGCTTCCTGGGATTAGTATCCCATTATCAGTGACTGCATATTATCTCTGTTCTTTTGTGACTGGGTTATCTCACTCAGGATGATATTTTCTAGATGCAAGCATCTTCGAAGGAATTTCATTAAGTCATTGATTCTGGTAGCTGAGTACTACTCCATTGTGTAAATGTACCACAATTTTGTATCCATTCATCTACTGAAGGACATCTGTGTTCTTTCCAGCTTGTGGCTATATTTATAGAGCTGCTATAAATATTCTGGTGCATGTGTCATTGTTTTATATTGGAGTGTCTCTGGGGTATATGCCCAGAAGTGGAATAGCTGGAATTTTCAGTTGTACTATGTCCAATTTTCTGTGGAAATGCCAGACTGATTTCCAGAGTGGTTGTATCAGTTTACAACCCCACTGACAGTGGAGAAGTGTTCATCTTTCTCTACAACCTTGCCAGCATGGGCTGTCATCTGAGTTTTGGATGTTGTCCTATCTGACTGGTGTGAGGTGGAATTTCAGGGTTGTTTTGATTTGCATTACTCTGATGGCTAAGGATGTCGAGCACTTCCTTATAGATGTTTCTTAGACATTCTAAATTCCTCAATTGAGAACTTTTTGTTTAGCTCTGGACCCCATTTTTAATAGGATTGTTTGGTCCTCTGGTGTCTAGCTTTTTGAGTTCTTTGTATACTTTGGATATTAGGACTCTATCTGATATGGGGTTGGGAAAGATATTTTCCCACTCTGTTGGTTGCTGTTTTGTTTTCTTGACGATGTCCTTAGATTGTACAGAATCTTTGTAATGTCCATAAGTCCCATATGACAATCTTTGACATTAGAGCATGATCCATTGGTATTTGGTTCAGGAAATTTTCTTCTATGCCTATGTGTTCTTAGATTTTCCCCAGTTTCTCATCTAATACTTTCAGAATACCTGGTGTAATGTGGAAATCTTTGATCCACATACACTTGAGCTTTGTACCAGGAGATAAGAAAGTGACTATTTTCATTCTTCTGCATGCTGAGATTCTGATGGACCAACACCATTTTTTGAAGAGGCTGTAATTTATCATTGAATGTTTATAGCTCTTTTGTCAAAAATCAGTTGACCATATATGTGAGGGCTCATTTCTGGATCTTCTATTCTATTCCATTGATTCAAGTGCCTATTTCTGTACCAGTACCATGAAGTTTTTAGCACAATTGCATTGTGATATTGCGTGAGGTCAGGGATAGCGATTCCTGCAAATTTTTTCCTGTTCTTGAGGATGTATTTAGCTATTCTAGGTCTTCTGTTATTCCAGATGATTTTGCAAAATGTTCTTTCCCACTCAATGAAGAATTGGGTTGAAATTTTGATGGGGATTTCATTGAATCTGTAGCTTGCTTTTGGTAAGATGGCCATTTTTACAATGTTGATCCTTCCAATCCATGAGCATGGAGAGTTTTTCATTTTCTGAGATCTTCCTCGATTTCCTTCTTTAGAGGTTTGAAGTTCTTGTAATACAGGTCCTTCACTTGCTTAGTTAGAGTCACACCAAGGTATTTCATTGTTTTTGTGTCTATTGTGAAGGGTATCTTTTCTCTAATTTCTTTTTCCACTTTTGTTTTCTGAATGTAGGAAGGCTACTGATTTGTTTTAGCTAATTTTATATCTAGCCACTTTGCTGAACTTGTTCATCAGCGGTAGGAGTTCTCTGGTGGATTTTGTGAGGTTGATTAAGTACACTATTATGTCTTCTGCAAATAGTGATGTTTTTACTTCTTCCTTTCCAATTTGTATCTCTCTGATTTCCTTTTGCTCTCTAATTGCTCCATGCAGGACTTCCAGTACTATGTTGATTAGGTAGGATGAGAGTGGGCAGCCTTGTTGATTCCCTGCTTTTAGTGGGATGGCCTCAAGTTTCCAACAGTTAAATTTGATTTTGGCTGTTGGTTTGTTGTCTATTGCTCTTATTATGTTTAGGTATGGGCCTTGGAATCCTGTTCTTTCCAAGACTGTTAATATGAAGGTGTGTTAAATTTTGTCAAGAGCTTTCTCAGCATCTAGTGAGATGACAATGTGGTTTTTTGGTTTGAGTTTTTTTTTTTTATGTGGTGGATTGCAATTATGAATTTCATTTTATTATACCCTTCCTGCCTCCCAGGGATGAAGCCTACTTGATCATGGTGAATTATCGTTTTGATGTGATCTTGGATTCATTTTGCAAGTATTTTGTTGAGGAATTTTGCATCAGTGTTCATAAGTGATATTGTTCTGAAGTTCTCTTTCCATGTAGTCTTTTGGGGTTTAGGAACTAGGGATATTGTAGCCTCAAAAAATGAGTTAGGTAGTATTCCATCTGATTATATCTTCTGGAATAGTTTGAAGAATATTTGTATTACATCATCAATAAATGTCTGATAAAATTCGGCACTGAACCCATCTGGACCTGGGCTTTTTTTGGTTGAGAGGCTTTTGATGACTGCTTCTATTTCTTTAAGTGTTATGGGATTATGTAAATGATTTACCTGGTACTGGTTTAACTTTAGTATCTTGTATCTGTCTAGGAATTCATCCATTTCCACCAGATTTTCCAGCTTTGTTGAGTTTAGCCTTTTATAGTAGGATCTGATGATTTATTGAATTTTCTCAGTTTGTTCTACACTTTCCGTTCTGATTTTATTAAGTGGGATACTCTCTTTGTCCTCTAGTTAGTCTGGCTAGGGGTTTATCAATCTCGTTAATTTTTTTCAAAGAACCAGCTTTTGGTTTTGTTGATTCTTTAGATAGTTCCTTTGTTTTTATCTGGTCTCTTTCTACCCTAAGTTTTGTTACCTCTTGCTGTCTACTCCTCTTGGGTGTATTTGCTTCCTTTTCTTCTAGAGCTTTCAATTGTGCTGTCAGGTTGCTAGTGTATGCTCTCTCCAGTTTCTTTTTGGAAGCACCCAGAGCTATGAGTTTTCCTCTCACCACTGCCTTCATTGAATCACATAGGTTTGGGTATTTTTTGTTTTAATTTTCATTGAATTTATAAAAAAATCATTAATTTATTTCTTAATTTCTTCTTTGACACTGCTATCGTTTAATAGAGCATTGTTTATTTTCCATGTGTGTATGGGATTTTTGTTGTGTTTGTTGTTATTAAAGAACAGCCTCATTCCATGGTGATCTGAAAAGATGCATGACTGTATTTCAATCTTCTTATATCGATTGAGTCTCGTTCTGTGTCCAATTATGAGGTCAATTTTTTAGAAGGTTCTGTGAGGTGCTGAGAAGAAGGTGTATTCTTTTGTTTTAGGAAGATACATTCTGTAGGTATCTATTAATTTCAGTTGGTTCATTGTCTCTGTGAGTTTTAGATTGCCCTTGTCCACTTTCTGTTTCCATGATCTGTTCATTGATGAGAGTGTGGTATTAAAGTCTCCCACTATTATTGTGTTGGGTGAAATTCATTTTTTGAGCTTTAGTAGGGTTTCTTTTATGAATATGGGTGCTTTTGTATTTGAAGCATATATGTTAAGGATTGAGAGTTCCTCCTGACAAATTTCCCCGGTAATGAGCATAACGTGTTTATCCTTATCTGTTTTGATAAATTTAGGTTGTAAATTTACTTTATTCGATATTAGAATAGCCACTCCAGCTTGCTTCTTGGGGTCATTTGCTTGGAAGTTTATTTTCCCAACCTTTTACTGTGAGATAGTGTCTGTCTTTGTCTCTGAGATGAATTTTCTGTATGCAGCAAAATGCTGCATTTTGTTTATGTATCCAGTCTGATAGACTATATCTATTTATTGGAGACTTGAGTCAATTTATGTTAATAGATATCAAGGAATAGTGGTTTCTGTTTCCTGCTATTATTGCTTTTGTAGGTTGAATTGTGCCAGTGTGTCTTTTTCTCCTTTTGATTTTCTTGCTTAGGTGTTTTATTGTTTTTACTAGGATGTGGTTTCCCTCAGTGAAATGGGTTTTTCACCTGTAATTCGTTGTAGTCCTGGGTTTGTGGTCAAATATTGTGTATATTTAGTTTTTTCTGAAATATATTTATCTCTCCATCTATGGTGATTGATAGTTTTTCTGGGTATAGCATCTTGGGCTGGCACTTGTGCTCTCTTAGGTTCTGCATAATGTCTATGCAGGCTCTTCTAGCTTTCGTAGTCTCTGTTTAGATACCAGGTGTGATTCTGATTTGTCTGTCTTTATATGTTACATGACCTTTTTTCCTTACTGCTTTTAGTATTCTTTCTTTGCTTTGGGCACTTGGTGTTTTGACCATTATGTGTCAGGAGGAAGTTCTTTTCTGGTTCAACCTATTTGGAGTTTTGTAGTCTTCTTTTATGCTCGTGGTCATCTCATTTTTAAGGGTAGAGAAGTTTTCTTCTACAATTTTTTGAAGATATTTACTGTGCCTCTTAGTTGATATCCTTTGCCCTCTTGTATTCCTATTATCCTTAGGTTTGGCCTTCTCATTGTGTCCTGGATCTCCTGGACATTTTGGGTTAGGAGCTTTTTGTTTTTTGCATCTTCTCTGACTGTTTTGTCTATATTCTCTCTTCCATCACTTGTAGTCTGTTGGAAATTCTTGCATCTTTGATTTATGATTTCTTTTTTAGGATTTCTACCTCTAGCATTGTCTCTTTTACTGTTTTCTTTATTGTGTCCATTTTTGTTTTAAATTCCTTCTTCCATTCCTTCAACTCTTTGATTCTGTTTTCTTGTATTTTTTTTTTTTTGAGTCATTTGAGTTTTTTTTCTTGTTTCTTCTTTAAAAACTTCTAATTTTTTATGCATTTCCTCTTGTTCTTGTTTAAAGATCTCTATCATCATCTTGAGGTAGGATTTCGGTTCTGAGTCTTCTTTTTCTGGAGTGCTTGGCTTTCTGCTGTTTGCTGGGATGGGCAAGCTGGATTCTTGTGTTGCCAGGTTGTCTTGGTTTCCCTGGGGTATGTTCTTTCCCTTTCCTCTTTCCATTTTGTTGTCAGTGATTGCTTCTGCCTTTCCTTTGTACCTGCCCTGTGTCCCTGGATCTCTGCTGTTCCTGGTAGTGGATGGTCTGAGCACTGTTCTGGACCCAAGCCACTGGCTTGGAATAGAGGGCTCAATGCTGGGTTCCTGGTCCCTGGATCAGGCAGGGCAAGGGCGCACTTTCTGCTTGCACTTGGCAGAGATATCTCTGCCCCCTGGTTAGTCAGAACCCCTTCTCAAAAGGCCTTTTCTCTCTGTGTTTCCACTGGTCCTGGTGTCAGATTTATGGAGCCCTGTTCTGCACCCAAAAGCAGAGGCTTGGACAGAGGGTCCAATGCAGGGTTCCTGGTTCCTGGATCAAGCATAGCAGGGTCGCATTTTCTGTGGGTGCTCAGCAGATATCTCTCTCTGCCCCCTGGCTAGTCAGAACCTTTTCTCACCATGTCTATATCTCTGGGTCTCTGCTGGTCCTTGTGGTGGATGGTCCAAGCCCTGTTCTGCACCCAAAAGCCACCAGCTGTGAACAGAATGTCCAATGCAGGGTTCCTGGTCCCTGGGTCAGGCAGGGCAGGGGCACACTTTTCGAGTTCACTCCGCAGAGATATCTCTGCCCCCTAGCTAGGTGGAACTCCTTCTCACCAGGCCTGTGTCTCTGGGTCTCCTTATCTTTGCTTTTTAAAATAAAGATGTTCAATTTTAAAAAAGGAAGAAAAAGAAGAAATGTGAAGTTAAACACAATTGTGATCTCTTGGGATACCTCAACTTTCATATAAAAATTAAAATTTCTACAAGTTGAACCACAAATTTAATCTGCATAGCTTCTATTTGGATGAGTTGAGTGGATGTGGATTACATCATGTTCTCTATTTCATGAGTGAGGATATGGTGATTTTTCCATAATTCAATATTTTGAAATATCTTGATATATCGATATTCTGTAATAATTATCAATTACTCAGTGAAGAATAATATATGACATGACAACCTAAGACCAGAAGATGAATTAACATATAAAGAAACATGCTAATATTATTATAATGGTCACAGTTTAAATTTCATATAAGCTTAGAATTATATTTTTTTTCAAATACAAAAATTTTATTTCTACCACAGAACACTCATGAGTAAGAAAGTGACATAAAAATGATCCTAGCATTGTGCAAGAAAATCTGATTCTTCATTGAAGAATATATATTTTTACATTTTTCTTAGTATAACTATTTTCTCTGCATTTTAATTTTCAGAGTTTTATTAGCACAATTTACTTAAAGTGCAGTCATTACTGGTTAAGATTTCATGTTCTCCTTTCAAGTTATAAAATATATATATATGTTATAATATATATGTTTATGTATTTGTGTTTGTGTGTGTGTGTGTGTTTATGGTGCCTTTAAGATTTTTGAAAAAAGTTCCACCTACATTTTCTTTGCTTCAGGATATTTACTGAGGAAATCATTAGTGGTTTCATTGCACAGAAGTAAATAAACACCATTTACATTGAATTGTCTACATGTATGTCAGCCATTACAGATTCATCAAACAACTAATTATTCATTCTTTATATCACTACTACTATGTCAGAAATGTTGATGAAAGCTCTCTGCATTAATTTACATACAAATAAATGTGTGTGTGTGTGTGTGTGTGTGTGTGTGTGTGTGTGTGTGTGTGTGTGATATTTGCCCAGTGATCTTTTCTATAATTATGTGTAATTGGTTTAATTTTCCTGAGATTAAGTATTCATATTAGCTGTAATGAGCTTAAAATTTATTCTTATCCACAAGGCAGAAAAATCTCAGGGCATTATGGCTAGGTGATCAGTTCACATAAATTAATACTGTTTTTATATTAGAAGAAGAAAACAAGATTAAAAGTTAGATGTTTTATCTGAGAAACTGATAACATGAGTGGGTATGGTACTGTCATCTTGGAAACATGTAACAATATAATAAAATGTTGTAAGTGGTGTTTTTCAGATTCCGGGCCTTTTGAATGAACATATTTTTTAAGAATGCCTTGAGTAACTTCAATATCGTAAACACTCTAAAGTGAAGATACTAATAAATTCTACTAGTGTCCTCTATATCATGAAATGATTTTAAAAATACTTTTGTGACTATCTTCAAAAGAGTTTGCTAGATCCAGCACAATTACACATAGTTTACTCCTAGATAAGAAGATTGGATTAATCCACTTTGTAGGCAGTGTTTTATGAGTTGGATGAATTCACACTGTAGCAGATACCCTCTGGTATCACATTTTGCCTTTCCTCCTTGAAATGTAGCAAAGGGGATACATCTTTCCGAAGAAGTGAAAGCAGACTATGGCCATCTGACCAATATGCAAAGGATGCCAATTGAAAACATCAAAAATGTATATGTAGCAGGTAAATTAGTGTTGTTTATCAATTTACAATTAAAGAGAAATTAAAGCAAAATACCACAAAACCCATTGCCATTTGAACTGCACAACAACATAGCAAATAAAGTTCTCTATGCACTATAAAAATTAACTGACCTTGTATTTCTTGTCTTTGTATTTGACAGATGCATGTCCTAAATAGAAGCCTTTATCCAGGGAGTAGACTTTTGACAGTTACTCCTACAGATTAATTTTAGAATATTTTCAGTTTAACTCTTTCATCTAATCAACAATAAAATATTTAAATTTGATAACTTCTTAGGTTTTCATTGATACTCATGTACATAACTCAGGCAAAATAAATTCCTTCTGGAATAAATAGCTGAACTTATAAATAATTTTAAATGTTTTTAAAGTTAACTTGAAAATGAACTGTGAAATATGATTATCTTCATTAACTTCTTTTCATATCTGTATCAAAAATGCTTTGCATAGTTTTTAATTGTAAGGATTCATCAGTGTCTATTCTAACAGAAATGGACATTTTTTTCTACAGTGTTCATCCATCATTGTATGTGCAAACACTCCCAATCATAAAAAAAAAAAAAAACATTTAATTAGGTAACTGTAGGAGCTTATACTAATATCTGGTTCAATAATTATTTTTTGATTATATCAATAAAGAGGGTAGATTCTAATTGCTTGGTGGAGGAAGAAAGATGGGATTTCTAGTCACCAGAGGTAAAGGAGGAAAAGGAAAAAAGGGAGATTTTCAAAAAGCCCTTGGGAAGCGGTGCAAGACACCATGTAAGGCCTTGGGGTAACTAGAACTAGTGGTGGTTCTGCAATAACCAGAATCTAATGTAATAGCTAATGGGTTTTGAACTTTAAATTCATTGAACTTTAAATTCATATAGCTAGAGAGTTATCTGGCTATATTTAAAGTATTAGGGATTCCTGGTGTTTTTCATCCATGTTGACTCAAGTGGGCAAGAGAAAGAGCCCAGGCTGTACAGTTGTTAGAAGTTTGGGAGAGCTATCCTTATGGTGGTTGGCTAATGGACAGTGATTGCAGTTCCATGCATTCATAGGAAATGTGACAAAGCTGCTGATTTGGTGGAACTAGACACCATAAGGTGAGGGGACTTATTTTCTGGTTAGGGACCCAGCTGACCCATGGCAAAGCTATATCTGTAGTGGGAACAACAGCAGTATTCTTGGAACTGAGCTGAGAGCACAGCCCCTGGAAGGTGACAGCGGGAGGATTTAAAAGTATAAGTGACAGAAACCAAAATGAAACGAACATTTAAAAGAAAAAAAAAAACTATGCAGCTTCAGCTTAATTTTACAACTGGAATTTGAATGATTATGAAAGTCATTATTGCCTGCAGAACCTTTCTCTAATTTTATTGTGTTTAATTATTCCTAAAATTAACTACCTTTAATTAGATTTGATGAAATCTGATCGAAGTTGGCAAAATCAATATGCATCAAGTTCTCAGTCTCTTCTCATGGTTTGCCTCCAAACATAGACATAGAGACATAATACCTCCCAATATTCTATGGCAAAAAGAAGATAGGACCCAGACTACCAGCAACTGTGAGAGGTGATGCTATATCATATGTTTCTAAAAGATAGTGACTATAAGGCTGATTACTGAGACTGGCACAAGTTTTTATAGGATCAGATGGTAAAAAGAAACTTTGAATCAAGACACAATATAAGACACATGCATTGAGTTGATAAATGAGCTCTGTGAAAAGTGATTTAATATTACTTTAGTCCAAAATATAGGAATTATGAGGTTAGACACTCTGAAAAAAAATACCTCTTATATTCTAAAAGCCTGGAATTTCTGCTGGACTACACAACCAAAGGGAAAAATGCATGGGGAAGTCACATCCATACTAAAAAATCATCACTTAAGACTGTAAGAATCATTTTTATTTATTCAGAGGTAGTGAAAATTTACAGGTCAAATTCATATTATACTGTATTCACAGCTATTCCAATTAAAGTACCAGGATTTATCAGAAATGATAGATATTTTATCATACATAAACACAATTTCTTTTTTGTTCTTCTATTAAAGAAATAAAACATTTTATTTGAGGTGGTCACTGGTGAAGAGATTGACAAGGTAGGGATAATATAGGAATATCCTATCTAACATCATATAATCCATAGATATTCTATTCCAAAGCTGACAAAAAAATATAGGTCTCTAAAGAGGAGACACAAAAATGGAATCTCAAAATGATTGTGAATGAACAACACTTCAGGCTAAACTTCTCTGAATCATGTATGTCCTAGGGAAGCTTCCTGCTCCTCCAGTGTTTCTGACACACTCAGGATGTGGTTGTAGCACTGTGCCTTGCACAGTAATAGAATGCAGAGTCTTCAGATGTCAATCTCCTAAGATCCATATAGACTGTGTTGGAAGATTTGTCAGCAGACAATGTGGTCCTGTCCTTGAAAGTTTGATTGTACTTAGTATCACCGCTGTAAGGATAAATCCATCCAATCCACTCAAGGCTATTTCCATGGCTCTGCTTCAGCCAGTGAATAGAGTAAGCAGAGTCAGTGATAGTGTAGCCAGAAGCCTTACAGGAAATCTTCACTGAGGCCCCATGCATCACCAGCTCAGCACCAGACTTCTGCAGCTGGACCTGGGAGTGAACACCTGAAGAGGAAAAGACAGAATGAATGTCATTGTCACCTGTGTGTATGGCCAGATCTCAAAACTTCTGCTGTGTGACATTTACCTGTAGCTGTTGCTACCAGAAAGAGTATCATAGAGCTCCATGCCATGGTGAGGTCCTGTGTACTCAGTGACTGTAGAGAGGACAGGGATCTTATGTTGTTGGTGGTGTAGACATCCCTATATTTACCAGCATAGACTCACATGATTTACATATTCATGATCAGTGCACATCTTAAATATGAAGCTACTCCTGCTAAGTACGAAGTGACAACTGGGCCAGTAATCAGGTTGCTGTTTCACAAGTCTTAATCCTGTCTGAAGAAACTCATCCCATCTCTAATCCTTTTGCAGAGGCAATGGATGTAACATTACCTATACATTAAAAAGATGTATAGCCAGGGACAGTAGACACCATGGAGACATGGTTAACTGATAGATTTTTAGGTAGTTACGAGGATGACAAATGTGATGCAAATTTCAAAATAAGCTAAATCATTAAAAGAACAACCTCATATCAATATTTACAACTAATATTTGTCATTCAAGCATGTTCTATAATGAAAAGCTCACCTAAATGACCAAAAGTTATGATACTTCAAAATATTTACACATTAAATATTATGTCAGCAGAAAATTTGGTACACTTTCACAATGGAATACTACTCATGTATATGAAACAATGACATTATGAAATAGGTAGGCAAATAGATGGAACTTGAAACATTATCCTAAGTTAGATAAACTACTCATAAAAGAACACACAGGTAATACACTCACTGGTAAATGGATATAAACCCCAGAAAGCTATAAATAGACAAGAAACAATTCAGAACCTTATGGAGCTCAAAAAGAAAAAAGACCAGAACGTGGATTCCTCAGTCTTTCTTAGAAGACTTAACAAAACACTCATGGGAGGAAATGCAAGAGCTAGTACAGGGTCAAGTTTTGAAGAAAAGATCATTCTGAGGCTTCTTCACCTGGGTATTCACACATATGCAGCCAGCCACCAAACCCAACCACTAGAGCTGATGCCAAGAAGTGCTAATTGGCAGAAACCAGGTATGGATGACTCCTCAGGGGATCTGCCAAAGTCATACAGATATAGTTGAGTATGGTTGCAGATAACCATCAGACTGAACATGGGGAACACAGTGAAGGCACTTGTGAAGGAACAAAAGGGTTTAAAACTCTATGGGAAGAACATTATCAGCCAACCAAACCCTCCACAACTACCATGAATTAAAACACCACACACTGAGCACAAATGGAGAAACTCATTACTCTAACTGCACATGTAGTAGAGAATGGCAGTGTCTGGCATCTATGTGAGAAGAGACTTTTGGTCCAATGAGGGTGAGTTTTCCCAATGAGAGAAATGCCAAGGTACTGAGGTAGATATGAGGATTGGGAGAGGTTTCATCTGTATGTATACAAGTGAAGGGGGGGCAAAGGAAACGGTTGGGGGTAACATTTTAAATGTAAATACAGAGACTATCCAATAAGATCATTTTTAAAAAAAGTATTATGGCAGTAATGTCATTACAAGTATATTCTGTAGATTATGTGTCAAAAAAGATTGCATCAAGATGACATGAATACCTGCACACAGACACACACAGTATATATTCTGTATATATATATATCAACACACTTTTCATAAAAAATGAATAAATTACTTATGTCAATTTTTGTAAAATAGATGCAACTAGAGATGACTGTATTAAAGGAAGCCATGTTAGAAACATAGACATTGAAGGAGGCTCTAAAATTTCTTACATGCTGAACTGTTATATAGGGATGTGCATAGAAATACATAGTGATGTTTAAAGGAAACTGCGTAGTATAACAAAATATAAAATAAGAGGGTAAAAAAAGGAAAGGTAGGGTTTTTTGAGGAAATTGTCATTGTCATGATGTACCAAGTACATTTGCATGGCTACTCTGAACATATACAAAACTGATATATCTACTTTACAGATTATTTTTATTCTTTGCAATTTTTATTCATAAATAAAACACACTATGATTATATCTGCTTTTACTATGTCCCTCTAGTTTCCCCTGGGACTTCCCAATATGTCTCTTTCTCTCAACATCATAACCTATTTATTTCACTGACTAATAATATATAGCATATCCAATTACTCCTATTTACATACACAGCGGTGAGATTATTCAATAGTACATAGGGATCCTACAAAATCATTACTAAAATTTGAGTAAATGTTCCTCATTGGTTATCAAACATCAACAAACCCTCAGGTTATGTGGGTCCTGATTCATTCCTCATTATCTATGTTGTAACATTTCTAAAATGGTGTACTATGTTTAGTGGTGAGAACAGAACTAAAGATCTATATGTGTGATCTTAAGAAAAGAATTTAGGAAATTGAATTCTTAAATTGTAATGTACAATGATTAAATTCTGATTACTAAAGTTTCCAGGAGACATTCTTATCTGGTCAGCAATTGCACAGCGATAAGATTGTAACTTTGACAGCTTGAACTTTATTGTTCATGTATTGTGATGGCAACATTAGCTGCTGAGAATTCGTCTGACCATATCAAGTCCTGAGACTTTATTTTATGTCTAAACACCTAGCATTATGGACATTATGTTCTTTCTAATCCCTCCTTTGTGATGGACCTTATGTTTTTGGTGGGACATTAGATAGATGTCTCATCTGTGTTGAAAAATGCAGAGGCTCATTCCCTGCACCTTGTCCATTGATACATGTCGGCATTATTCTTGCACACTGCACACAGGAGCTGCTGTGATTAAGGCAGAGCAGCAATAATCTACTAATATAAACATCAATATTATACACCAGCTTGATAACATAAACATGAACTATATAATTAAGGACTACAGAACATTACATCATTTGTAACCATGGGTTTTTGACCATTGTTACCTGGTATGAAGTCTTTTTATGATGCAGGTCAAAAATCCAGTTAGAAAGCAGTTGGTCACTACATAGCAGCCAAGCACAAGTGGGTAAGTCTTACCTGACTACTTACATTATAAAATAATAGCTCAGGTACTGTATAAGAAAAGTGAGTCCATAAAGGTCAGAGGAGTATTAGAAGATTACATAAAAATACAGACTATATGAAAGCAGAGAAACCATATAGATGAAGTGCACAGGATGTGCCTGTGTCTAGCAGCAGCAGGACAACAAGGTCTTCAATGTATTTGTAGATATTTACTGTCATTATTTTGTGCATTGTTTAGTAAACGTCTTTTGAATATGTCTCATGGTTACTGAGTTGCATTTAATGTTTGTGTCTCTGTGTGTGTGTGTGTTTGTGTGTGTGCGTGTGTGTATTTTATTGATTATGTTAATTCTTTTATGTGTTTTTATCTTTCCATGTAAAAATCTAAGGTTGTAAAGTTCTTGGGTGAATGGTGGAGCTTCTGGCAAGAGTTTGGAAAGAATATCAGTGATCAGAATACATTTATAAAATTTAATATTTATTTTCTCTTTCTATTATTTTTTACAATCCAGTCATTGTCCTCCTCCCTGTCCACCCTCTACAGTTCTTCATCCAATTTCTCTTCCCCCCCGTCATCAAGAGGATGCCCTCTTTCTCCAGACCACCTTATTTCCTTGGGTTTCAAGTTTCTTGAGGCTTACATGCTTCTTCTAGCACTGATACCAGACCAGAAAGTCCTGTTCTTCATATATTTTGGGTACACCTGATCAGCTCATGTATACTGACTGGTTGGTGCCACATTGTCTGAGAAATCTCAGGGGCCTGGGTTTATATATAATAAAGAAACAAGAAAAAAAAATCTTTGTGCCTAACATAGAATCTTCACAGTTTTTGAGCACAGAAACATTAAATGTCAATCACAGTAGGTGCATGGAGGTTTGGAAAGAAACCACAGAGGATACAGAGTCCACCCACACCCATCATATCTCTCTGCTGGGGATTCTTGGAACCATTGTGCCCCCTACTGGTCATGAACTTACCTGCTTGTAGATTTCCCATTATTAACACTGAAATTGCTGAGTCTGACTTGAGTAGTAACATACCCCTGCAAATAGTATGTTTAAATAGATCAGATTCATTGACAAATAACTTGTGTCTATCTGGAGAATATGATTGATATCCCAGCCTCTGAATTTAAATTGTTTGTACAATAACATCAATGACAATCTCAAAGTCACCCTTTTAGTGGCAGTAGGATACAGCTCTGACAGTTCTCAGTGTAAACAAGAGAGAACCAGGTCTTTGTTACCTTCATTGGACTGGACCTGTATAAGAGAAACTGAGGACAAAAGGAAAACAATGAGTCTTGAGCATCACTGCATATCCATGTATTAATTCCTGGGACAATCTCATCCAGGAGTCAACAGAAAGAAGTGGAGCCACTGTGATACTTACAGCAAAATTAACAGTTAAAAAATAATAATTCACATTGTAAAAAGTAGTTTAAATCAAGTTATTCTGCAACACAACTCTTTTCCCAAGCTGCTTGTGCATGCATTTGATGAGAAGAATGGAGAGAGAAAATCTCACTGACAATGATGCTAATGGGTGGAAATACGTGAGCTTAGAAAGATTTATCTCTCCCTGTGTATGGTCCAAATCCAGAATCCTTTCATTCCTCTGTGGGGCATGTTTTAATAAAGTTTTATGGGATTTGATACTTTCTGTAATGAATGATAGATGTGAAATATTGACTCAGGAATGAGGGGAACCAATAGCACTGTGTAGAATTATGTGGTCATATGTATTTAATTACATATGGATTGAGTTGTGATCAAACCCTACTGCTCCAGAGCTATTGACCCATTTTTCCCTTGTGGCTATTGACATCCACACTATTGCTCTTCAATTTGAGATGCTGTCTGCTGGGACATGAAGTTCTAAACTACTCCCCAATTCTCTTCTGCAGGCTCACAGTATCTGCTTACAGACTGAGCTTTTGATGCAGTTATTCTGGAGGATTGTGCATGGGAACAATTACTGATACATTTGCATTCTTTTACATGAAGATATGTAGTTAGATAAGCATCATTAGTTAATGATGCATTCTTTTTTCATTGTGAATTTCTTGCTTCTTTATAAAAAACAAACTGCATAGGTCTGTGAATTTACATCTGGAATTTGTATACACGTTTTCTTATATTTTATTAATGCCCAGATGTGTAGATCACTTTGAAAGAATGAATGCTGATATCTAAGAATGTTCCTTTATTACAAAGAATAGTTTTGGGTGTCAAGTTTTTTTTTTTGTTTTGTTTTTCTATATGGTATTCAATTATAAAATATCTTGTTGAAATTTTGACAGGATTACATTGATTCTGTAAGTAGCTGTTGGTAGGGTAAATATTTTTACTATGTTACTAATTTAGGCAAAGAGCAGATATGTCCAAATTTTGATATCTGGGAATGGTTTATTCAAACATTGTTAAAAGATAAAATTAAATACTAGAAATATATTCAGAAAGGTGTTAACAAGTTTCTAAAAATCAGGGACCTGTCTGCAACCTGTGTAAACAGACCTAACCCTATTCCCCCAGAATGATTATCTTGGAATTCTCCTCTCATTTATCACTGTGAAACAGTACATAAGATATCACATTCATTTTATGCCCAGCTGTCCTTTATAAATGAGGCCACATTAGATTCTAGGACTTTAGATATAGAATCCACCCTCATAGTCACAAGAACTTTGGAAATAACAGTTTCTACATAGTCATATTCTAAGCCCCATCATACAACTGTAAATGGAATGATTATGAAAATTATTGTTGACCACAGACCTTTTTCCTACGTCTATGGACTGTAAATATAACTACAATTAAACTACCTTTTCTTAGACTCGCTGGGTCCCAAAAATTATGGTGTTGAAAAATACTTACAATAAACTGCTTGTGCTTAGACTTCTCAATATCCAATCCAGACTACTAAAGTCAATCTGAAGCACATCCTCATTATCATCACTTGACAGTTTGTTTCCTTCTATGACACCTGCTGAGAAGCACTCACAAAATTATAGACATCTTTGTAGAAGCTTCTCTATGAAATAAGAGATTAACAATGGAAAATTCATTGCTAAAAATTCAAAGAGAGAGAGAGAGAGAGATGAGAAGAGAGGAAGGGGGCAGAGAGAAGCTAAAGACCAAATGTTTTACTTATGTATTTTCCTACACTCTAGAATCATGCATATGACATATCTCTTGTCTTCAAATGATTACAGGAGTAGCTTCTGATTACACTTTGGAAAATTTAAACAATGACAGAGGACTTAACTATATGTTTCCCTTTTTACTTTTTTATTGCATAAGAAACATGTCAAGGGAGGTGGTCACTGGTGAAGGGATTCACAAGGTATGAAGAACATTAGGTTTATACAAATATCTTCACTTTATTCATAGTTGTCCATTTACAAAGGTGACAATGGCACTACAGGACTTTGAGAAATTAGCCAAAAGTGGAAATTCAAAATTGCTATATCTGAGTAAGTCTAAAGCTTAGTATTTCTCTCATCTCAGTCACAGGGAAGCTTTCTGTTCCTCTAGGTTCTCTGACGCACTCAGGATGTGGTTGCAACTCTGAGTCTTGTACATTAATAGACTGCAGAGTCCTCAGATGTTAAGGTGCTGAGCTCCATGTAGACTGTGCTAGAGGAAGTGTCTGCATTCAGTCCGGCCTTGCTCTTGAAATTCTTATTGTACTCAGTAGCACCACTACCAGGATAAATCCATCCAATCCACTCAATGCCCTGCCCAGGCCTCTGCTTTACCCAGCTTATCCAGTATTTGGTGAGGGTGTAGAAAGAAGTCTTGCAGCACAATTTTACTGAAGAATCAGGTCTCTGAAGCTCAGTCCCAGACTGCTGCAGCTGAACCTGGGAGTGGACACCTATGGAGAGAAAGGCAGAGTGGATGACATTGTCACCTCAGACAAAGTCTCCTTTTGAGTTGTGGAAATGTTGAGACCTTTACCTGGTGTCACTGACAGAAAAATGGGGAAGACCCAGCTCCATTCCATGATTAGAGTCTGTGTGTTCAAGCACTGTGGAGAGGACACTGGAGGTTTGTTGTTTTCAGAGTGTGGTCATGCCTGTATTTATTTCTTTAGACACAGGTAATTTGCATATTTATGAGCATGGGGTTTATTAAATAAGAACCTAGTTCAGCTGAAGAAGAACTAGAGAGGAAAGATTAAAAAGGCTCATGGATTAGGGAGCAGGATGCTCAGGTCCAATCCTATTTCTCTCTGAGGAAATGCATTAGAGATACTTTCTATGAACCCTAGACAAATGTTGAAGAAGGAAATAAAGGGCTGAATCTCTCAATCAATTTTGGCCTAAATCTGTTTTTCCACTCTGGGATATGTAAGCATGTTGATTTACAGATGGTGGTTTATGTTGATGAAGATGAGATGATGGTGATGAAGATGATGAGGATGATGATGGTAGTGATGATTGTGATGATGAAGATAATAATGATGAAGATGATAGTGATGTTGGAAAACTCCAAAAGCAGCTGATTTTTATAGTTTTAGAGAATACTTTCGCATACACACAATTAATATTTGCCTTTCAAACAGATTAAATGCTTCAAAAACCAATAAAATGACTAAATTTGAATGTGCATCATAAGTGTTTAACTATCAATGTGTATTGCAGAAAGATCATCAATAAGTCAATTATAGCAATAGGCTATAATGTGTCAAGAAAAGATTTTATCAGGAAGGCACTGTTTTTGATAGATAGATAAATAGATAGATAAATAGATAGATAGATAGATAGATAGAATATAAATAGATAGATAGATAGATACATACATACATAGATATCTAGATACATAAATATATTATAAATTATACACAACATCTACACATACACACACAAATATATATATGAACTTTTCACAAGAAATAAATTTAAAAAATTATATTTCTTTTGAAAAATGAGTATATTTACATATAACTGTATTCATGAACACAATTTCAAAATCACAGACAACAAATGATATTCTTATTAGCAGCTCTTATATATTTCAGAGTTACATATAACTATTTATGAAAATCCATGATATTGTATCAGTAAAATTGTCTAGTGGATTAAAAAATAGGGACAAGAGGTGACAGGAAAAACATGCACAGTGCAGAAAATACACATATGAAAATTTGATCATAAATAAAGTGGTTATTTCTATATTTTATAAGAATTTTTATTCTTTGAAATTTTCTATTGTAAAAATTATGCTTAAATCTACCACCATTCTCAGGACTCCCACTATAATCTATTATCATTAGATTCCTGTGATTTCCCTCAGGACATTTTAATGTGTCTTTTTTTCCAAAATCCTACTGCCTCTATTTTATTACCTAATAACACTGTGAGTTTAACCAGTGATACCCATATACACATTGATAGGATCATCACTAGTAAAGAATAATCTTCCAGAAATCTTCTCCCAAAATTGTATATATTTTTCCCCTCAGACATCACATGTCAAAAAACAATCAGCTTGGTGTGGAACCACAAGTATTTCTCCCCATAAATGTTGTAATGGTTTTCTAATATCTATATTATTTTAGTGGTGAGTTCAAGATATGTATTCACCAATGTGTGTATATTAACATTAACATCAGATTATGACTTACATCTTCTGTTCTAAGGCATTTACCTGATATTTCTAAGCTTGCCAATAGACATTTTTACCTGCTCAGTCATTTTGAGGTATCAAATGTGGTAATGTTCAATGGATTGATTTGAGTGTGTCTGGTGCTGGTAAGTGTAGCTGCTAAGATTTGTGCATTAAGGACAGTGCACAATTACTGGATATAGAATGTCATGACCTTTGACCCCATTCTGTCTATTTACCCTCTTTTATGATAGTTTGATTTTTAGGTACAGATTGGTATAATTGACTCATATGTGGCTGAGTACTTTGTCAGTCATTTTCTATTTTTCTTACAACTTTATTTAAAAACAGAGATACATGTAAAAATTTATAAAGATATTTTGACATAAACTATTTGAATATATTTTTGACAGTTCTTGATTATATTAAAGGTTTAGTAGTATACGTTGAAATCATAGCTACAAAAAGCAAAAAGTGCATGTAAAACAAAATGTAACACGGAGATAGTCAGTTTTCTAAGAGTGAATAGAATAAACATAATAATTTTAATTAATAAAATGGAAACAAAGCTATCTTCATAGCTCTTGAGTTATAAATTATTTATGGTCTAGGTGTAACACACTCTGAAAAGGTGCTTTACACTTATTGCTTTTTTACTCCCTAAGAAGGGCTGAGGCTTTCACTTTTTGGCCTTCCTTTTTTTTTTTGAGCTTCATAAGGTCTGTGATTTGCTTATGGCTATACAGAGCATCCAGGTGCTAGTATGCAATTATAAGTGATTGCAAATTATGTCTTTTCTTTTTTGACTCTGTTATCCCTCTCAGGATGATATTCTATAGATACAATTTTCCTAGGAATTTCAAAAAATCATTGTTTCTAATAGCTGAGTAGTACTACATCGTGTAAATATGCTACATTTATTGTAACCATTCATCTACTGAAGGATGTCTGAATTCTTCCCAGCTTCTGGCTATTAGAAATAAGGCTTCTATGACCACGGTGGTACATGTTTCCTTATTGTTTGTTGGAGCATCTCTGGGTTATGTACCCAAAAATGAAATAACTCGGTCTTCAGGTAGTACTATGTACAATTTTCTGAGGAACCAACAGACTGATTTCCAGAGTGGTTGTACCAGCTTACAACTCCATCAACAGTGGAGGAGAGTTTCTCTTTCTCTGCATCTTCACCCACATTTGCTGTCATCTGAGTTTTTGATCTTAGCCATTCTGACTGGTGTGGGGTGGAATCTCAGGGTTGTTTTGTCTTGCATTTTCATAATGAATAGGAATGTTGAGCATTTCCTTAGGTGCTTCTCAGCCATTCAATATTCCTGAATTGAGAATTCTTTGTTTAGATCTGTACCCCATTTTTAATAGGATTATTTGATTCTCTGGCATCTAACTTCTTGAGTTCTCGATATATATATTGGATAATAGACCTCCATCAGATGTGGGGTTGGCAAAGATAATTACCCTATTTGTTTGCTGCCATTTTGTTTTCTTGACAGTGTCCTTGGCCTCACAGAAACTTTGCAACCTTGTTAAGTCACATGTATCGATTCATGATCTTAGAGCACAAGCCGTTGGTGTTCTGTTCAAAAAAATTTCCCCTGTGGGTATGTGTTCTAAGGTTTTCCCCATTTACTCTTCTAATAGTTTCAGTGTACCTGTTTTTATATTGAGATCTTTGATCCACTTGCCCTGGACCCTTGTACAAAAAGTTAAGGACACATCTGTTTATATCATTCTGCATGCTAACTTCCAGTTGAAACAACACCATTTGTTGAAGACGCTGTTCTTTTTCCATTGAATGTTGTTAGCTACTTTCTTAAAAATCAAGAGACCATATGTATGAGAGTTTATTTCTCAATCTTCTATTTTGTTCCATTGATCTACCTGCCTATCTCTGTACCAGAAAAATGTAGTTTTTAACATAATTGCTTTATAATATTTCTTGAGGAAAGGGATGGTGATTCTGCAAAAATTTTCTTCTTATTGAGAAGAGATTTCAATATTCTAAAATTTTATTATTCCAGATGAGTTTGCAAATTGCCCTTTATAACTCTATAAATAATTGAGTTGGAATTTTGATGGGGATTACAATGAATATGTAGATTGCTTTTGGTAAGATGGCCAGTTTTACAATGTTGTTCCTTACAATTGGTGAGAATGGGAATTCTTTTCATGTTCTGAGATCTTCTTCAAATTCCTTCTTCAGAGATTTGAAGTTCTTGTCATACAGGTCCTTAACTTGCTTAGTTAGGGTCACACCAAGGTATTTTATATTGTTTTTGACTATTGCAATGGGTATCTTTTTCCTAATTTATTTCTCAGCATGTTTGTCCTTTGAGTTGTGGAAGGATACTGATGTGTTTGAGTTAATTTTATGTCCAGCCACTTTGCTGACGTTGTTTATCAGGTATAAAAGATTTCTGGTGGAAATTTTGGCGTCACTAAATTATACCATCATTTTATCTCCAAATAGTGATAATTTTACTTCTTCCTTTTTTAATTTGTATCCTTTTGATTCCCATTCACTGTCTATTTCTTCTGGCCAAGAATTTCAGTACTATATTGAATAGGTAGGCAGAGATTGGGTAGCCTTGTTTATTCCCCAATTTTAGTGGGATTGCTTCAAGTTTCTCACCATTTAGTTTGATGTTTACTATTGGTTTTCTGTATTTTGCTTTTATAATGGTTAGGTATGAGACTTGAATTCCTGTTCTTTGCAACACTTTTAACATGAAGGAGTGTTGAATTTTGTCAAATTCTTTCTAAGAATTTAGTGAGATGATCATTTCATTTTTTTCTTTATGTTTTTTTATATTGTGGATTATATTGATGGATTTCCGTATATTAAACCATAACTGCATCCTAGGGATGGAGCCTACTTGGCCATGGTGAGGGATCATTGTGATGTGTTCCCTAGATTCAGTTTGCAAGAATTTTTTTGAGTATTTTTGCATCAACGTTCATGAGAGAGATTCGTCTAAAGTTCTCCATTTTTTAATGGTCTTTGTTTGGTTTAGGAATGAGAGTTATCATGACTTCAAAGAATGAGATGGGTAATATTCCATCTAATTCTATTTTGTAAAATAGTTTGCAGAGTATTGTAATTAGGTCTTCAATAAATATCTGATAGAGTTTTTCACTAAATCCAACTGGTCTTGGGATTTATTTTTTGTTGGAAAGCTTTGATGACTGCTTCTATATCTCTAGGTATTATGGAACAGTTTAGATGGTTTATCTGCTACTTACTTAACTTTGGTATCTGTTATCTTTCTAGAAATATATTCATTTCCTACACAATTTCTATTAAATTTTTATTTTTAAATAAATTCCGTAAAGCAGCCCTGGTGTGTACTCTCCCTTATGTTGCTTAAGCAAAAAAACAAGCTGGGAGCAAAGCTGTCAGCTGACAGACTAGCAGTAAACAACCCTACAGATCAAGCTCAATAGAACATGGATAAATTAGGTGGCCAGAGACAGGAAAACCAACAGGGATGCTTGTTGACCTAAGACAGAGAGTCCATGGGAGCTGCATGGCCTTTTCAAAAATAGGTAAGGCAAGTGCTGACATTCATGGGTACCTAAGAGAGTCCCCTAATTTAAAAAAAAATGATAATTTGGGGGGAGATGTTTGGAGTTATGCCCAACCTCCATCAGCTAAGATTAAGCTGAACTGCCTGCTTGCTTGCTTGCCTTGACTTTGGGAGAACAACAAGCCATCTTTTGTAATACTATTTGGCCTAGACACAAGCCTACTCCAGACTTGTTCCTGTTCCTGCTTTTGGCTACCTCAGGATATAGACTTCATCCCAAGAGGTAATGCCTGTACCAGCAGCTAGGGAATTTGCATACTGCCTTTGTAACTACATTTGCAGGTGCATATACTGGACGGCTGGAGTCAGTTGGAATTGAAGATTTTCGAGGAAAGCAGCATATTCTGGTAACACGAATAATAGGGTTATGTCTTTCTTTTCAAACCCTCAGGTCTTCGACTAATTTGTACTAGCTGTTTGTGATGCTAGTCCCACAGATCAGAGTTTTTAACTGTCTGATAGCAACCCCATCCCTCCACTTAATGCAATGACTTTTTTTCTGGAACCTAGCATTTGTTGTTATTGTTGTTGTTGTTGTTATCAATGTTCTTGTTTAATACATATTCAATCATAAGAATTATAAAATATTCATGTTCCCATCCTTCCAGTCATATCCTGTTTTTTTATTTAATTTGGATATTCTCTGTATTCACATTTTAATGTTATCCCCTTCCCCCCATTTCTCTCCTCTTTTCCTTGCTTCCATGAAGATACTACAATTCCCTAGCAACAATTCTTTACCCAGCACCTTGGCATTTCCCTATACTGGGAGAATGAGCCTTTACTAGACCAAAGGCTTTTCCTCCCATGGATGGCAGAAAATGCTTTCCTTTGCTACATATGCAAATGAGGCATGGGTCTCCAATCTGTACACATTCCTTGGTGTTTTAGTGCCTAGGGTATTTGGATGGTTTGGTTGTTTGAGAATGTTGTTCTTTTCATGGGGTTGCAAACACTTTTAGTTCTTTTTCAGTGATTTCTCTACATTCAACCTGGGGTCCCTGCATTCAGTCAGATGGTTAGTTACAAGCATCCTGCTCTGTACCAGTATGGCTCTGGCAAAGCGTCTGTGGAGATATACATATCAGGCTTCTGCCATTATTCACCTTTTGGCATCAGAAATAGTGACTGGGTTTGGAGGTTGCATATAGGATGGTTCCCCAGGTGAGGTAGTCTCTGAATGATCATTTATTCAATCAATCCTTGTGCCTCTATTTCTCCCTGTATCACCTCCCATGAGTATTTTGTTCTACTTTCTATGGGCTGAGGCATCCACATTCTGGCTTTTCTTTTTGTGCTTCATAAGTTCTTTGAATTCTTTCTTGGGTATCCTGATTTTTGGTGGCTAGTATCTACTTATCAATGATTTCACACATTTTTTAATAATTAAGAACATAAAATATTGATACAAATATTAGTGCTCTATTTTGGTTTAAGAAAAAATGTGGTTCATCCAACATAAGAAAAAATGTAGTTCATCCAGAAATCACTGACATCAGTCAACTGATTACATTTTAGGTCAGATTAATTGTTATCTCCTAGAAATACATGATAAAAAACAAAGTATGTAAATTCTATGTTAAATAGATGAACCTAAGGAATATGCTTTTTCAGTATATTATAGATGATATATATGCTATGAGATTATCTTATCCAACTGAGTAAGGATGAAACAAGAGGATCAAATAAGGAGTGAAAAGATACAAAATGCAGACATGGAAAAGTCAAGTCTTGTATGAAAATGGTTTCCTGGGGAAGGTATGTTTGGGATTGGAGATAGGAAAGCTTGAAGTTAATTGTGTGTGAAAGCTGACGGCTCTGTGTTATGTTCAAGCAGGCTCTAGACAGATGCCTAGTGAGCTCAGCTCTTAAAGTCCAAAAGTCAAGACTTACATTTATATATCAATTCAATAATTACACGAGGTTAGATTTTGACTGCCTCAACAATAAACATTTGCTTACCCTAGCCCCTTGATTCTTAGAAAAAGACAGAAAGTACAAGTCTAGCATAACAAAGGAGGTCAGAGTCCAGATGTCTTTGTCTAACAGATGGCTGGGCAGACTCTACATCTGATATCCCCACTCCCACCCTCCCTGCCTAGAACTAAATTCTCTCTGCTCCAGGCTTAACTTGAATTTACAAATCCTTTGGCCTTTATATATTTCTAACAACTTGACTCATTGGTGCAATTACCTTTGTTCTACTAGGTTTTAAAGTGACAAAAACAATTTTATTCCATCCTTGTATTTTGCGTTCTTGAGATATTATACATTCTTTTTATTTAATTTTACATTGGAGATGTTATTCCCCTCATAGCCACCCTCTTACTATTTAACATCTTAAATCTCCTCCTCACCCTAATATGTGGATATTACCAAAAAAAAAAAAAAAAAAAAATGCGGGGCAGAGAGATCTCTGCCGAGTACACACAGAAAGCGTGCCCCTGGGCTGCCTGATCCAGGGACCAGAAACCCAGAATTATGACCTCTGTTCAAACCTGGCTGATTTGGAGCACAGAACAGGGCTCAGACCATCTGCCACCTGAACCAGCAGTAACCAAAGGTAAAGACCTGGTGAGAAGGAGATCTGAGTAGAAAGGGAGCAGAGAATTGGAATTAACATTAAAACCAAACAACTTTGGGACAATCTACACATTCTGGAAGCTTTTTTGCTTTTGGTCAACATGTTGTGTTTGGCAGTCAGTCCAGGACTTAAACTGATATTGCGATGTTTTCCCTATCACATTTCATTCAGGAAAGGTTAAGATAATATTGATTGTAAGAAGGTACAAGGGAAGAATCATTGAATACTCTAAGTGCAGTATAAGACTATACTCTTATGTCTTCTGCTATGTCATTATATTGAGAATGAGGCTCAAATTTTACTTTTTACATTGATACTTTATGTTTTTGTTGGACAATTGGAAACTTATGGGATGTAAGAAATAACATGTTATTCCCTCATTGGGTTGTCCTCTGAGGAACCAAGTTTCCCTGAGCAGTCTGCTATGTCTGTGGACCACCATTCTACTACTATCTTTCCACCTATCTATGTCAGATCAGTGGCCCCTGAACCATGTCTGTTAGCTTCTCATTTTCCACCATTTTTATCCACTCCCAGAGACCTCTGGGACACCCCCACCAATCCTTGTACTTGATTTCCTGCTTAACCTTCATTCTCCTGCCAACTTTCTGACACCTTCATCAGAACAGTGAGTCCTAAATAATACAGACCTTTGGATCCAGAACAATAGAACCCAAGGGTACCTATCAGAGGCCTGCCATTCTAGGGTCATCAAGTTTAATGACACTTCCAAAACCTACATTAACAAGAACATCCAGTAACCCAAGTCATCCAGGTGGCTAGCAAACTTTGAAAGTACACAAACAACAAAATCAAGGACAATGTGACACCTTCAATGCACAGCTATCCTACAACCATAAGTCCTGGATATCCTAACACAACTGAAGCAAAAGAAAATATCTTTAAAACCAATTATTTTTTTAGTGAAAAAGCTTTATTACATCAGATTTAGGAGGAGACAAGGAGAAGTAGAAAGGGTCATTAAATTGAACTGAGTTGTGTAGCAGTGGAAATGGGAAACTTTGGGTGGCATAAGAAAATCCTAGATCCCAGAAAATCAAGAATCTCCCAGGAAACAATGAGAATGACATTATTGGAAATAACTAACAAAGAGGACAAAGAACCTATAGAGACCATTTCCAGAGGTTAGGCATGGCCCTGTCTGAGGGGTTTTTACTATTAACAGTAAATAATCATCTCAATGAAGCACACATACGTGGTGGCTCCCATAGGTTACCAGACTCACTGACACCTTAAGAATTTAAACATGCATGATGATGAATGAGCAAAAATCTATTATATATGCTAGCTATACTCAAGAAAACTTTAATGAGAAGTTTCACAAACTCAGAGATGTTTAAAAAAATAATTGGATGTCAATTTTAAAACGTGTCCCCAAGTTAGGACAATGTTTGTTTCTTAATTTAAATAAAAATAAATACTTGTCCATATTTTTACTGCAGGAAAAAAAAAAAACAGAAATCAGAGAAAGATCACTGTTACTTTATACACTCAGCTAAATTAGAATAAACTGTTGATATAATATTCATTATATGATACACATTGAGAAATCACTCAATTATCTGATGTCTAATAAGACTGTACAAGAAAATTATTTCTCATTTTTTCTAAGGAAAAATTGGGTAAAGATTTTGATATATCGCTAAAACTACAATTGCCAATCAAAAAAAGCAATCTTGCAATTTATATGGATTTCATGAACTTGATGATTTGGGCTTGGTAGTGATAGTCAATCTGATTATTTATGAAAACAGAATTGGAACACCACCAGGAACTTATTTTACCTTAAGCTATACAGGCAATTTATATACATATAACAGTTATAAAAGTATACAAAAATATTATACTAGTGCAATTTTTCACATGTTCCTCACAAACATGGAATCAGATTGTAATTTAATATTCTGTATATTCTTGGTCTAAGATTAATATTGAATAGTTTGCTGGCATAAGCTCTTATTTGAGTAACTGAGGAAAACAAGGCAGGAATTTTAACTCTGACCAAGTCGATATAAAATACATAAAACAAAAATAGTCTATTTATTATTTTATTTCAATATCTCTGCCAAGCCATCTTAACATGGACAATTGAAAATGTATTTTTCAATACAAATTTAAAACTACCTGTAGTGTTTATCACATTTGATTACTTACTTGCCTTTATTCAAACTTAAATATTTATAGGAATCTAGAGATTACTGTTCAAAAAATAGAAGATCATTTCAATTGGAAGGTGGATATAAAACTGCTGAAGTAAACAAAGTTTAAAAATTATGTGAAAATGTCTGTCAGTCTGTGAGTTAAGTGACAATCTGGTTAGCTGATGCAATCTTATCTTCAATTATGAAATTCTAAAGGAGAAAAACACCAGTTCATGAGTGAAACTTCCCACCACATAGTGATGCTCTTGACAAACCAGATTTTGTACAAACAATGCTGGTAAAATTCAGCTGATTTCCAGATTTTAGAGAACTCACAAGTTACACCCTGTATTACATGTACTGTTTGCTCATTGTAAAAAAAGAAAAAAAAAATCTTTAAACACCAAGAAAACTTTGACTATTTCCAGGTTACATCTTGTTTTACATGTACTTTATGCTCATTGTAACTAGTAAGATTGTAATCACACTATCAAACCTTAAAAAAAAACAAGTACTGACAAAAATGTATTGTATACTTTTATGCAAAAAAAGCTTAAAATCTGTACATGTATCTGGAGACTGGATTTGTCTGAAAGAATATTTATATACATACAGACCCTGGGCACTCTGTATGGCTGGTCAGGGATGATATATCTGCCAGTAATCAATGTCTTTGAGAAACAGGGATAACTATAAACATCACTGTGTGAGAACCAGGGAGTGAGCACTTCTCAAGGCAAGCTGCAACTGCACAATTTCAAGATGATGTTTTATTTCATCTAAAAGAAATAATTGCACTTATCAAGGTAGGATTCCCCAATGGATTAGGATCTGAAAGCAAGCTTCTATCACCTACATAACAACCATGAGCAAGAATGGTTTGTGACTGAGGAACTCAGAGTCTCGAAGCTATGTTTCCAAAATGTGTCACAACCCAACAAAAAGACCGAGGTACTGACATTTAAAGGTCATTGAAATTAAACAATTTTTCTTGAAAAAGAAAAAAACATAATATTTTGCCAAGAATATTCTTTATTTAAATTTATTTTAAAAAACAAAGATAAAAGAAAAATATTTTGAACATATTTGCATAAATGTATACAAATACATTTTTGTCAGTGCTTGCCTTTTTTGTTCTTTTTTTTTTATTTTTTGATGCTCTGCATTAAGGTCTTACTAGTTACAATGAGCAAAAAGTACATGAAAAACAGGATGTAACCTGGAATTAGTCAACATTTTCTTGTTGTGTAAGGCTTTAGTATAATATTTTTTGTTGTGTTTGCTTTTCTTTTCTTTTTTTTCTTGAACTTCACACAGTCTGTGAGTTGTTTCTGGAGCACTCCGAGCCTCTGGGGTTAACATCCCACTATCAGTTACTGCATATTATTTCTGTTCTTTTGTGACTGGGTTATCTCACTCAGGATGTTATTCTCTAGATGCCACAATTTTCTTTTTCTTTTTATTGAAGAAATTTATTAAAAAAAAAAAAAAAAAACAAAGATAAATGTACAAATTTTTAACCTTTTTTTTTAAGGCTTGATACTCTGCATTAACATCTTACTAGTTACAATAAGCAAAAAGTACATGTAAAATAGGATGTAACCCAGAATTAGTCAAAGTATTCTTCGTGTGTAAGGATTGAGTATAATGTTTTTTTTTTTTTTTTTTTTTCTTGAACTTCACACAGTCTGTGAGTTGTTTCTGGGGTAGGCCGAGCTTTCTGGGTTGAGTATCCCATTATCAGTGACTGCATATTATGTCTGCTCTTTTGTGATTGGGTTATCTCACTCAGGATGATATTCTCTAGATGCAACAATTTTCTTAAGAATCTGGCTAAATAATTGTTTCTGATAGCTGAGTAGTACTCCATTGTGTAAATGTAACACAATTTTTGTATCCATTCATCTACTGAAGGACATCTCGGTTCTTTCCAGCTTCTGGCTATTATAAATAGATTTCTTCATTTTGTGAATTACTATTTATTTTCTGGGATCACAAATTTGATGGAAATTTTTCTTATTTAGTCGTCTCTGTAATTGTAGCTCTATATTCAACAATGTGAAAATGACTTGTAGCATTTATTTCATATATATATATATATATATATATATATATATATATATATGCATATATATATATATATATACGTAATCATTTTGTAATCATATTATTCATGAAAATAAATACTTCATAATTTAAAATATTTATAAGGGTTACCCAAAACAAAATTCTACAAGATAATATTGCTGTCATTTTTGCTGACATAACCATCTGTTTGTTTAGTCTTAAAAAGTACAGCTAACTCACTGGTCTCAACTTTTCATTTAGGATATGCAGTAATACTGTTATTTAACAAGGAAGTTCACCCCTCAACCCTCCCAAAGTAACATTCCCTGTGTGGTGAATAGATGCAGGGAATAAAACAGAAGACATAGAAAAAGAAAAGTCTTTGTCATTAGATCTATCTAGAGATTCTCTTATAAATTTCAGGGATAAGTCATACCGTCTATCTGGCTTCAAATAATTTAAAATAAATTGAAGAAAATGGGATCATGACTATCCTCATGTGTAATGTTAAGTTTTCAAAGAATTGTATGGAACTGATGTACTAACTCAGGTGAACCAAATTACTCCAATGTAAACTATGATCAGAGAGTAGACCCTCAGGCAATAATATTAAAGTGTGATAAATGTCTTATCCATTCACGATAATGTACAGTGTTTAAAGTGTAAATAATATTCATAATTCTTAGATCTGGAAAACAAATGGATTGTCATTACTATACTTGAAATTTTTAAAGAAAGAATCAGTTTTTGATAACAAATTTCACAATCATCATTTCTTAGTTCATATCATTGTTTGTGGTCCCATACATAGTACTATAGACTCTCTGGAAAGTATTATAGAGTAACTCAGACTTTAAACCTTTGTGCGAATTAAATATTCTTAATTGATAAGTGGGTAGAATAAAAGTAGATTCTCTAATTAAAACAAATGAAATATAAATACTATACTTTTATGGTAGGGGAACCAGCATTTTTAAGATGTATTTTTTGCAAAACAGGGTGTGATGACTTAATATTTTAGAAATGTGGAAATTTAATTGAGTTGTAGAGTAGAAAACTATGTTCAAAATCATTCCAGATATTAGAAAACAAAAACGAATAGTTTTGTAGTGTCAATTACTCCTGTTCTAACTTGAATTTTTTAGGGAAGTTTAAGATTTAGGACTCAAACCTTTTAGGCTGTGTTCAAACACAATTTGCAAGTGGAGATGATGCTAAACACATGAACATTTGCACATGATTCCATCTATGAAAACTATAAATAATGCACTCATAAATCTTGTATGATGTACACCCACAATTGGAGGGATGATTTCACTTATCTATATTATTTTCAGTGAAGAAGCAAGGTTATGTTATCTGTTCCATTTTTAGAACAGATTATTTGGATGGAGAACAGTATCACAAAGAAACTTAAAGTTATTGGATGTTTCATATAAAACACTAATCATTAAAAGCCTATACACACAATCAACATGTATACATACCTCCATATACATATAGATGAAATATATATACAAAGATAGATAGATTATAGGTGATAGATAGATTACCTATGCATATATATTTATAAAGATAGACAGATGATAGAGATATGTGTATATATATACATATATGTATATTTATATATCCATATATTTTAACTATTTTGATATGCAAGTATGATACTTTGATTTTAGAAAACTTGAGTGCAAATTATAATTTGAAAACAAGTTCAGTGCAGACTCTATGAGCCATAGACTCATAACTGATGGATATCATTCTCTAAGCTGCAGAGCTGTATCTTATCTCTACATTATCTTACACAGTACTGATGTCAATTTACATTTTTGTGATGGAGCAGAGTTTGAAAAAATGAATTATCCAATGTTGTTCCACAGCTATATTAACTATTCATATTCAAGGGGTCAAAGAAAACTATTGTGACAGAAAAATATTTGTGGTTGACATATTTTCAAAATAAATTTTTATACTTTTTTATGACAATTCTAGAGTTTGTCTAAGGGTTTCCACTGCTGTAAAGAGGGCCCATGACCATCTCACCTTAAGAACAACGTTTAATTGGGGCTCACATACTAGTTCTGAGGTTTAGTCTATTATTATATAGTTGGAAGCATGGCACCATCCCTAACCATGAAGGCATACAGAAAACTGGATTTCTAGACAGGTAGGAGGAGTGTCTCAAAGTCCACTCACACAGTGAAAAACTTTTTCCAACGTGTCATACTTATTCATACAAGGCCACAAAACCTTATGGTACCATTCACTCCCTAGGTTGTGTATATTCAAATCACCACATTACCCTTTACACCCACACAACTTATTGCTAATTGAAGAAAGATGGTGCCCTCCTTGTACTAATGTAATACTTCTTAGCTACTGTGGACAGAGACTGGTAACTAAGTCACATGTACTACTCTGTGTATGTCTATCCATACAGCAACATTTACAACACAATAAAAATCCTGAGGTATGTACATATTCAAAAAATTATGTAACAAGCTCAGATAAGGTATTTAGCTTAGTAGGAAGCTACTATTTCTATTTCTACTACGTAAAATTCAGTACGATTCTATTGTAATAGTGGAAATTATATGTGAAACAATGATTGTTAATTCATATGTAATTTTTACCTTGAGTTTAGAAAACATGAGAAATGTCAAGAGCACACATTAACAGCTTATACACTTGAAGGTCTGTATTGTGAAAGTATTTTCTGTGAGAATTCAATGTACAAAAATTAATTAAAAACAAATATTAATGTGAATAAACCTTCACGGTAGGATTATCATCATTCAAAACTAATAAATTATTTAATGGAATTAAAAATGATGAAAATTATTTTTCTCATTGAGACAGCTATGTGTCAGGGAAACAATTGCCATAATAGGAATCCTGAAGTCTCAGCCATTGGAGAGTGGATTATGGATAATCCAAACTATCAATTACCAAATTTACAAACCCACAAATACCAAGATGAATTTCACACCACTCACGGGTCCTCATGCTTATGTTTTACACTTTACTCACTGACACTTTCCCACCACTTCCTGTCAACACTCTAATCTAGGGACTGGGACCTCAGAGACCTCAAGTCACCTCATGGTGTGATTACCCCTCTATGGCTTGTCAAAGGTGTGTTTAGAACAGAGTGCTCACACTTTGTAAAACACACAGTCGTGAACAGTGCATGAGGTCCTGTCCCTCAACCAAGATATGAAAGTCTTCTTGGCTCTGCAGACCCACACTATGTTCCCCCAGGCAAACTGCTCAGTCTGAAGGTGTGTTTCCACAGAGACGGTGTCTGTGTGTCTACAAGAGAAACTTTTAAGCATCATATTGAACACCAGGAAGTGATTCACGAGAGAGAGTGGAACTCTCATGAAGATCAGTTACTACTGAAAAAGAGTTGGGAGAGTGAACTCCTGTCCTTTATGTGAGGATGAGCTCTTAAAAAATAGGTCTTTCCTAGACTCTGAATCTGCTGAGCCCTGATCTTGGACTTCCAGCCTCCAGAACCACGAGCAAGACACACTGGCTGTTCCATTTCATGGCCTGAGATGATCATCTGTGGCTTAAACCATCGCAGAGCAACAGGGAACTACTGTATGCAATAACAGAATAGGATGCTGGTAAAAACAGAGCAGAGTCCAAAGGAAAACATGTGGTTCTGGGAACTGGAGGAAAAGTCACCTATAACAAAGCTGAAAAGCTTGGTTGATCTGCAGGTAGATCCAGTGTCACGCGCCCATGCTTACCGCCGCTAGGAACAGGCGTGCAACAAAACAAACTCTTCTGCAGATAACCTTTATTGAACAGCACTTTGAGCAGGGGGCTTCTTGAGCAGGAAAATTCTCTCTCAGCCTGGGACCCCCTACCGGGTTCTACTATCTAGCCGACCTCTCACGCGCAGTCCCCCACGAGCGTTCTCTCTGTCCAATCTCTCTCCACTTGGGATCTCCCGCAACCTCTCTTATTGGGCTTCTCTCCACGTGGTCTCTCTCTCCCCGTCGTCTCTCTCTCCCCGTCTTCCTCCCTCCGTGGGGGCGAAATGCACTGCTATATATGCCTGGGAGACTCGTGTTGCTACCTGATTGGTGCATCCTCCTGTAGCTCAATCACGTGTCCCGGGGGTGGGCTGTGACTATGTGGTTGCCAAGTAACACAAGGGGAAAGGTTTTTGTAGGCTGAACAATGGGCGGGAAGCTGGCGCCATCTATTGGCGCCAACGGCTTCCTACAGTAGGTGTAGATTTCAGTGTCTGGTACTACTTACCCACGCATAGGAATGTTACCTTAAATTATTTACACACTCACAACACTGTCAAAAAAGCCATGAAATAATTTATTCATGTCATGTGCCATTTCACACAAGAGATACAATCAGTATTTTGAATATTGTCTCAACCTAATGTGAAAGTTTATTTGATCAATGAATTTTTGGGTCTTAATCTAAATTCTACTTAGAAAATTATCTAAGTTTCCTGATACTTTTAAACCGATTTAGGAGGCACATATTAATGAGACTATTATTTTGAAGAAATGTTAGCAGAAATAAATGGAATCAAGAAAATGTTTATGAGAAGTGTTAGCATATCAAAAATGCATTACTGATCATTTAAGGAGCATAATAATCAAGGTTTGGTCAGTATTGATAATAGGAAAGTTTGGCTTTACCATGTATATAAATAAAATAGGACGGTTTCTGTCTTAACATTTCACATACACTGATATTCATATAAGATAGTTAACTTAAAAATCAAAATTCAGCCCTTGGTAAACTCAGTGATTACAAGACTGTAGGTCATGGTAAAACTGACTTGTAACTCTGGTTTACCGAATTCACAGTGCATTATCACAGCTGGCTGGATTAGAATATGTCATTTTCTATTTTTGGATACAACATGATATTACCATGATGTACTTCCAGTAGGACAGACTAAATCATGCTACCCAGAATTCAAAAGAAAAAAACAAAGTTTCAGCCTGTTGTAATTTAAACAACTTTAAATAAGTAACACATTGTTGATCAGGTTACCACTGAATTCTCTGGAAATCAGTCTGGTGATTCCTCAGAAAATTGGTCTTAGTACTACCTGAAGACCCAATAATTCCACTTGTGGGCCTAAAGACAATCCAATATACAACAAAGAAACATTCACCACAATGTTCATAGCAGCTCTATTTATAATAGCCAGAACCTGGAAAGAACCCAGATGTCCTTCAGTACATAAATGGATACAAAAATGGTGGTACATTTACACAATGGAGTACAACTCAGCTATCAGATACAATGACCTTATGAAATTCTTAAAATATGGATGCATCTAAAGAATATCATCCTGAGTGAGATAACACAGTCAAAAAAGAACAGACATAATATGCAGTCACTGATAATTGGACACTAATCCCAGAAAGCTCTGAACACCCCAGAAACAACTCACAGACTGTGTTAGGTTCAAGAAAAAATAAATAAATAAAAGAAAAAAAAAAACACTGTTTACTCCTTACACACCAAGAAAACTTTGACTTATTCCAGGTTACATCCTGTTTTGCATGTACTTTGTGATCATTGTAACTAATAAGATCTTAATGCACATTATCAAACCTTAAAAAGAAAAGAAAAGAAAAAGCCAAGCAATGACAAAAATGTATTCATATACTTTTATGTGAAAATGCTTAAAATTTGTACATTTATCTTCGTTTTTTTAAAATAAATTTCTTCAATAAAAAGATATTAAATTTTAATGGTTTATATTTTTATACAACATAATTCATAATAGAAACTTATGAAAAGTACATAGATAAAATTATAATTAATATATTTCAAGATTAGTTCATTATGATCTACGTTTTGAATAGATAAGTATTATTGACATGGGTGGAGTGTTTCAGTCATATCTTCCTCTACATTTTACCATTCTCTAACTTTATAGGAAGTGCAATGTCTAATTAGATAGCAATTATATTACAAATCAATGAGGGATATTTTTAACTAACAGACCACTTAGAATGATGTGCCTCAAACATTTCTCGCTTCTAATCAGATAAATCTGAGATGGTGTTAATTCGAATATGTTTGAACCTAATATGTGTTCACAGGGTAAAAAATAAGTAAAATTTTATATTGATATGTGAGTTAAAACAATTATGACCTCTTGAGATACTACAACATCCATATACATACTTTAATTTCTACAAGTTAAACCACAACTTTAATCTGCATAGCTTCAGTGGACGAGTTGAGTGGGTGTGGATGACATCATGTTCTCTATTTCATGAATGAGGATATAGTGATTTTTCTATGCTTTAATAATTTGAAATATTTTGACATATCAATATTCTGTAATAATTATCAGTGATTCAGTGCAGAATGAAATGACATAAAAATCTAAGTCCAGATGATTAATTAACACATAATTTAACAACTTATTATTATTATGTTCACAGTTTTAATTTCACATAGGTTTAGAATTACTTCTATTTGACATACAACCACATTATTTCTACTATGGTACACTCATGAGGAACAAAGATACATAAGAGTGAACATAGCACGATGTAATTCTGGTTCTGCATAGAAGAAATGAGATTTTTTATATATTTTTTCTTAGTATATAAATTTTTTGTGCATTTTAATTTGAGGAATTTTATTGGTAGGAATTTTACTTATATAAGTGAAATCATTACTGGTTAAGATTTTATGTTCACATATATATATATATATATATAACTTTTATATGGTGCCTGTAAGATTCTTTGAAACAAAGTTCACATACTTCTTTTGTGCATCAGGATATTATTATCAGAAAATCATTAGAGGAATCATTGGCTTATTTCACAGAAGTAAACAAACACCAGTTACATTGAATTACCTACATGTACATCAGTCATTACACCTTCATCAAGCAGCTTACTATTCATTTTTTATATCATCAACATTATTGATGTAAATACTGTTCATTCATTTCCATACACATGTGTTTATATAAATGTGTGTATATTTATATTTTTCCAGTGATCATTTCTATAATAATGTGTAATTGCTTTAATTTTTCTGAGATTATGTGATTATATTAGCTGTAATGAGCTTAAAAGTTATTCTTATTCAAAAGGTAAACAAATCCATGGGAATTTTGGGCTAGATGATCAGTTCACATTAATTATTGCTGTTTTGATTTTGGAACAAGAAAACAAAGAGGTAGACTTGTTATCTGAGATACAAATAACATGAGTGGGTATGGTTTTTTAACTTGGAAACTTTTAACAACATAATAACATGTTATGAGTTGTGTTTATCAGATTTATTGTCTTTTGAATAAAAATATTTAAAATTTTCCTTGAGTGACTGCAATATCCTATGAACTAAAAAGAGACGATACTAATAAATTCTAGAATGGTCCTCTATAGCATGAAATAATTTTATTAAGACCTTTCTGACTATCTTCAACAGAGTACACCAGATCTGGCACAATTACACATAATTTACTCCTAGACAAGGAGTTAGGATGAATCCATACTGTAGGCAGATTCTCATGAGTATCACATTTTGCTTTCTTACTTAAAATGTAGCAAAGGGAATAAGTCTTCCTGAAAAAGTGAGAGCAGAATATATCCATCTCACCAAAATGCAAAGGATTCCAACTGAAAATATCAAAACCATAGATGTAACAGGTAAATTCAATGCTGTTTGTCAATTTACAATTAAAGGGAAATTAAAGAAAAACACAAAGAATTCAATTGTCATTTCCACTAAGGGAAACATAACAAATGAAGTTCTCTATTCACTGCAAAAATGAACTGGCTTTTTATTTCTATTCTCTGTATCTCACAGATGCATGTCCTAAATGAAAGCCTAAACGCAGGGAGTAGACACTTGACAGTTACTTCTCCTGACTCATTTAGAATGTTTTCAGGTTAACACTTTTATCTAATCAACCATAACAATATTTACATTTGAGGACTTCTTATATTTTAATTGAGTCTCATGTACATAACTCAGGCAAAATAAACAAATTCCATCTGGATTAAACAATTGAGCTAATGAATTTTTAAAAATGTTTTAAAAGTTATCTTGAAAATGAATTATAAAATATGATTAACTTCATTAACATCTTTTTTATCTATACCATAAATGCTTTTCATAGTTTATAATTATAATGATTCATCATTGTTCTAGTAGAAACCGACATTAGTTTTCTGTAGTATTCATCCATTGTATAATGTGTACAAGCTCCCAATCATAAAAAAATATTATTTAATTAGGGAACTGTAGGGGCTGATACCAAAATCTGGTTCAATAACTCTTTCTTGATTATATCAATAAAGAGGGTAGAATCTAATTGCTTGGTGAATGAAGAAAGGTGGGATTTCTAGTCTCCAGAGGTAAGTAGATGGAAATAAAAGGAGGGAGGGTTTTTCAACAAAGCCTTGGGGAAAGCTGCAAGACACCACGTAAGGCCTTGGGGTAACTAGAACCAGTGGTGGCTTCTGCCATCAGCAGAATCTGATGGGACATCTGATGCATTTTGAAATATAAATTCTTTGCCCAGCTATTGAGTTATCTGGAAAGATTTTAAATATTAATGTATTCATATACTTTTATGCAAAAATGCTGTTAAAATCTGTACATTTATCTTTGTTTTTTAAAATAAAGTTGCTCAAGTTAAAAAAAAAAATTAACGCTGCCTGGTTTTTCTCATCTACGGTAACTGAGCTGGACAAGACAAAAGCACAGACTGTTCAGTTGTTAGAGGTTTGGCAGAGCTATTCTCAGGGTGGTTGTCTGGTGGACAGTGAGTGCAGTTCTAGGCATTCATGAGAAAAGCCACAGAGATTCTTGTTTGATGGAACTAGACACCAGAGGTTGAGGAAACTGAGTTTCTGATTAGGGATCCAGATGGCTGATGGCAGATCTACAACAGAAGTGGGCCCAGCAGCAGTGTGTTCTTGGAGCTGAGCTGAGAACACAGCTGCAGGCAGGTGATAGAGGGAAGAGTTAAAAGTACAGGGAACAGAAACCAATGTTAAATGAACATTCAAAGAGAAACCAAAGCACCTTAAGCTTCATTTTATAACTGGACTTAAAATGATTATGAAAATTATTGTTGCCTGCAGTCCTTTTTCATAATTCTATTGGGATTAATTATACCTACAATGAACTACCTTTCTTAGACTGGATGAAATATGATCCAGGTTGGTAAAGTCAACGTGCACCGAGATCTCAGTCTCTTCTCTTCTTGTGGTTTGCTACCAAAGGTTGACATAGAGACACATTAGCTCTCTAATATTCTATGGCTGGTAGAAGATAGGACCAGGAATACCATCAACTGCGAGAGATGGTGCTATATCACAATATGTCTCTAAAGGTTAGTGACTGTAAGGCTGATTGCTGAAACTGGCACAATTTTTATAGAATCGTGTATTGACAGGACACCTCAGAAACTACACATTATAACATGTACACACAGTGAAATGATAAATGAGCTCTGTAAAAAGTGATTTAATATTACTATTGTCCAACAGATAGGAATTATGCTGATAAGAATATACATTATAAATAAATAATTCTTATAATTTAAAGCCTAGAACTTCTTGACTTCACAGCATGAGGTATCAATATACATAGAAGTCACTTCCATAGCAAATATTACTACTACTACTACTACTACTACTACTACTACTACTACTACTACTACTACTACTACTAAATAATAATAATAATAATAATAATAATAATAATAATAATAATAATAAAGACTTATCACTGTTATAGGAATTTTTGTTTACCCAGTGATTTGTGAGAATTTATTGGTCAAGATAATTTTATTCTTTATTCCTAGATATTCTGATGAAAGCTCTAGGCTATGTCAGAATCCAGATATATTTTATTGTGCATTATCACAGTTTCTGTATTTGTTCTCCTCTTAAATAAGAAACACATTACTGAAGGTGGCCACTGGTGAAGAGATTGAAAACAATTGTAGAAGATACTCTAGGAGCATCCTAATCAACATCATACAACCCATACATATTCTTTTTCAAAGCTGACAAAAGAAATATATGTCTCTAAGGAAGAGAAACAAAAATGGAATCTCAAAAGAATTGTGAATGAGAAAGATTTCAGGCTAAACTTCTCTGAGTCATCTAAGTCCTAGGGTAGCTTTCTGCTCTTTCAGTGTTTCTGACACTCTTAGGATGCGGTTACAACACTGTGTGAGTTGCACAGTAATAGACCGCAGAGTCATCAGATGTCAATCTTCTAAGCTTCATGTAGGCTGTGTTGGAAGATTTATCTGCAAACAATGTGATCCTTTCCTTGAACTTTTGATTGTATGCAGTATCACCATTGTAAGGATAAAACCATACAATCCACTCTAGGCCCTTTTCATGACTCTGCTTCACCCAGTGCATGTAATAGTCAATGATATTGTATCCAGAAACCTTGCAGGAAATCTTCACTGAGATCGCAGACCTCACCAGCACAGACCCATATTGCTGCAGCTGGCCCTGGGAGTGGACACCTGTGGAGGGATGTCATTGTAACCTGAGAGCATGGACAGACTTCAACACTTCTACTGTGAGACACTTACCTGTAGCTGTTGCGACCAGAAAGAGGATGGTACAGCTCCATCCTATGGTGAGGTCCTGTGTACTCAGTGACAAGACAAGACTGCCTATACAATATAGTACTGGAATTTTTAGCCAGAGCAATTAGACAACAAAAAGAGATCAAACTGATAAAAATCAAGAAGGAAAAAGTCATGCTAACCCTATTTGCAATTAACATGATAGTATATATAAGTGACCCCAAAAAGTCTACCAGACAGTGACTACAGCTCTTAAACAACTATAACACAGTGGCTCATTGAAAATTAACTGAAACAGATCAGTAGCCTTCCTCTATTGAAGCAGCCAGCTCTCTCTAATTCTGTCCAGGCATTGTCATAACCAATCCACCAAGTACCTAGGAGAACAAACTACTAACTTTTTCTATGGTTGTATATCATCTTCTAATTCTCTAATCTTTATTTCCTCATCCTTGCCATTCCATTACCCAATGTACTCTCCTTCAAATACTATGTGCTTTCACATGTATGCAAGTCCTTCTCTTATAAATGAGACCTATCATTTACTTCTATTTTATAGATACCAACTTTTCCTTTCTGTGCCATTTCTTATTTGGACCACTTTTATACTCTATCCTTGATATTACCAAGCTCATCCTGGCTAATTGATTCTCCATATTCTCAGCAGCATCTGCTGTCATCTGACTTTTTGACCTTAGCAATTCTGAATGACATGAGGTAGAATCACAGGGTTGTTTTGATTTGCATTTCCCTGATGACTAGGGATGTTTAGCACTTCCTTAAATGGTTCTCTGCCATGTGATATTCCTCAATTGAGAGTTTTTTGTTTAGCTCTCTACATCATTTTTAATAGGATTGTTTGATTCAGTGGCATCTAACTTATTGAGTTATCTATATTCATTGATTATTAGACCTCTATCAGATATGGGCTTGGTAAAGATTTTTTTTCCAATCTGTAGGCTGCTGTTCTATTTTCTTGACAGTGTACTTAGCCTTACAGAAACATTGCAATCTCATTAAGTCCCATTTCTCGATCTTTGGACTTAGAGCACAAGTCATTGATGCTCTGTTCAGGAAATTTTCTACTGTGCTTATGTGTTCTAAGAATTTCCCTACTTTCTCTTCTAATAGTTTCAGTGTACCTGGTTTAATGTGGAGATCTTTGATCCACTTGCACTTGAGCTTTGTACACAAATATAAGAAAGGGCCTATTTTCGTTACTCTGCATGCTAAGTGTCAGTTGAGCCAACACCATTTGTGCAACAAACTGTACTTATCCAGGAATGTTTTCAGATTTTTTGTCAAAGATCAAGTGACTATATGTGTGAGAGTTAATTTTTGGATCTTCTATTCTGTTCGATATATCTACATTTTTATATGTGTACCAGTACCATTGTGTTTTTAACACAATTGCCTTTTAAAATAGCTTGATGTCACAGGTTGTAAATTATGAAGACGTTTTCTTGTTGTTGATAATAGATTTGGGTGTTCTAGTTTTCTAGTTATTTCAGATGAATTTGCAAATTATTCTTTCCAACTCTACAAATAATTGAGTAGGGATTTTGATAGGGATTGCATTGATATGATTTTGATATGGATCACTTTTGGTAAGATGGCTATTTTTTCAATGTTAATCTTTTCAATCCATGAGAAAAGGAGATCTTTCCATCTTCTGAGATCTTCTTCAATTTCCTTCCTCAGAGATTTGACATTATTGTCAGACAGGTCCTTCACTGGCTTCTTTAGAGTCACACCAAGTTATTTCATATAGGTTTGTGGCTAATGCACAGAGTGTATTTTCCCTAATACTGTTCTCAATGTGTTTCTCTTTGCGGTAGATGAAGGCTACTCATTTGTTTGAGTTAATTTTATATCCAGCAACTTTGCTGAAGTTGTTTATCAGCTATAAAAGTTCTTTGATAGAATTTCTAAGGTCACCTAAGTATACTATCATGTAATCTGCAAAATGTGATATTTTTACTTCTTTCTTTATAATTCGTATCCCTTTGATTTCCTTTTGCTGCCTAATTTGTCTGGCCAGGACTTTGAGAACTATGTTGAATAAATAGGTAGAGGGAGAGTGGGCAGCCTTGTCTAGTCCCTGATTTTAGTGGTATTGCTTCAAGTTTCTCACGATTTAGTTTGATGTTGGCTATTGGCTTGTTGTATATTGCTTTTATTATGATTAGTCATGGGCCTAAAATTCCTTCTTTTTCCAAGACTTCTATCATGAAGGGGTATTGAATTTATCAAATCCTTTCTCAGAATCTAGTAAGATTATCATGTAGGTTTATTTCTATCATAGATTACTTTGATATATTTCAGTATATTAAACCATCCCTGCATTCCAGGGATGATACCTAATTGATTATGTTGATGAGTTCTTGGATTTGGTTTCCAAGAATTTTGTTGAGTATTTTTGCATAAGTTTTTATAAGGGAGATTGGATTGAAGTTCTCTTTCCTGTTAATATCTTTCGGTGGTAAAGTAATAAGAGTTATTTTGGCTTCAAATTATAAGTTGGGTACGTCTTGCACTCTATTTTGTGCAGTAGTTTGGAGAGAATTGGTATTAGGTCATCAATAAATATCTGATAGAAGTTCTCACTGAACCCATCTGGTGCTGCTTTAACTTTTGTGTCTGGTATATGTCTAAGAATTCATTCATTTCCAGCAGATTTTCCCGATGTTGTACTAATATCTGATGATTTGTTGAATTTCCTCAGTTGCAGTTGTTATGTCTCCACTTTCAGTTCTGATTTTGTTAATTTGGATACACTCTCTTTGCTCTCTCATTAGTCTGGCTATGGGTTTATCAATTTTGTTAATTTTCTCAAAGAAGCTCTTAGTTTTGTTGATTCTTTGAAAGGTTATTTTTTATTCTATTTGTTTAATTTCTGCTCTGATTTTGATTATTTTTTGCTGTCTAGTCTTCTTGTGTATATATGCTTCCTTTTGTTCTAGAGCATTCAACTGTGCTATCAAGTTGCTAGTGTATGCTCTCTCCAGATTCTTTTTGGAGGCAATAAGAGCTATGAGTTTTCTTTTAGTACTGCTTTCATTGCATCCCATATGTTTGGGCATATTGTGCTTTCATTTTCATTAAATTCTAGAGAATCCTTAATTTCTTTCTTTATTTCATCTTTGTCCATGCTATTCTTTAGTAGAGACTTGTTAAGCTTCCACTTCTATATGTTTTTTTGTTGTCTTTGTTGTTACTAAAGACCAGACTTAGTTTATGTTGATCTGACTGGATACATGGGAGTATTTAAATCTTCTTATATATATTGATGCTTGTTTTATGACAAACTATATGGTCAGTTTTAGAGAAGGTGCTATGAGGTGCTGAGAAGAATGTGTATTCTTCTGTCTTAGTGTGAAATGTTCTGCTCATGTCTGTTAATTTCAATTGGTTTTTAACCTCTGATTCCATGATGTGTACATTGATTAGAGTGGGATGTTGAAGTCTCCAACTATTATTGTTTGTGGTGCAATTTATGTTTTAATCTTTAGTAGGGTTTATTTTATGAATATGGGTGTTCTTGTATTTGGAGCATATATGTTATGTACTGAGAGTTCCTCCTGACAAATTTTCCCTATAACAAGGAAAAAGTGTCCTTCCTTATTTTTTTTTTTTGATAACTTTTGTTTGAAAATATACTTTATTCGATATTAGAATGGCCACTCCAGCTTGCTTCTTGGGGCCATTTAGCTTGGAAGGTTATTTCCCAACCTTTTACCCTGAGATAGTGTCTGTTTTTGTCTCTGAGATGAGTTTCCTGTATGCAGCAAATTTCTGGGTTTTGTTTATGTATCCAATCTGATAGCCTGTCTTTTTATTAAGGAATTGAGTCCATTTATGTTAACAGATATCATGGAATAGTGGTTGCTCTTTCCTGCTATTTTTGTTTTTGGAGGTTGAATTGTGCCTGTATGTCTTTCTTTTTTTGGTTTTCTTACTTGGGAGTTTTCTTGTATTTATTAGGATGTAGTTCCCCTCGTTGTATTGGGTTTTCCCCCTATAATTCATTGTAGTGCTATGTTTGTTGTCAGATATTGTGCAAATTTAGATTTGTCTTGGAATATATTAGTTTCTCCATCTATGGTGATTGAGAGTTTTGTTGGATATGGCAGCTTTGGCTGGCACCTGTGCTCTCTTAGGGTCTGCATGATGTCTGCCCAGGCTCTTCTAGATTTCATAGTCTCTAGTGAGAAACGGGTGTGATTCTGATTGGTCTGCCTTTATATTTCACCTGGCCATTTTCCCTTACTGCTTTTAATATTTTTTCTTTACTTTGGGTACTTTGCATTTTGACTATTATGTGTGGGGAGGAATTTCTTTTCTGGTCCAATCTATTTGGAGTTCAGTAGGCTTGTATTATTCTCATGGTCATCTCATTCTTAAAGGTAAGGAAGTTTTCTTCTATGATTTTGTTGAAGATATTTACTGTGCCACTTAGTTGATATTCTTCTCCTTATTCTATTTCTTTTATCCTTAGGTTTGGTCATCTCATTGTGTCCTGGATCTCCTGAACATTTTTGGTTAGGAGCTTTTTGGTTTTTGCATCTTTCTGACTATTTTGTCTATGCTTTCAATCTTGTCTTCGCCCCCGGATATTCTATCTTCCATTTCTTGTAGTCTATTGGTAATGTTTGCATCTGTGACTTCTGATTTATTTTTTAGGTTTTCTATTTCTAGGATTGTCTCTTTTAGTGTTTTCTTTATTGTGTCTATTTCTGTTTTAAATTCCTTCTTTGATTTCTTCATCTCTTTGGTTCTGTTTTTCTCTAGTTCTTTGTGTTTTTTTGTTTGTTTGTTTGTTTGTTTCCTCTTTAAAAGCTTCTAATTCTTTATGCTTGTCCTCCTGTTCTTGTTTAAGGATCTCTATCATCATTTTGAGGTATGATTTTAGGTCTGTGTCTTCTTTTTCTGGAGTGATTGATATTCTTCTGTTTGCTGTGTTGGGAGAGCTGGGTCCTGGCATTGCCAGGTTTTCTTGGATTCCCTGGGGTATGTTCTTTCCGTTTCCTCTTGCCACCTTGTGGTCAGCCTTGTGTCAATGCCAGGTTATTGGTTTCCTTAGCTGGGTCAGTGAGGGGGACCGGTGAACTGCTCTTTTCACGTGCTCTGCAGAGATCTCTCTTCTCCCAGGCTATTCAGAAAGCCTCCTTGCCAGTCTCGCATCCCTGGATCACCACTGGACCACCTCTGGCTCACCACTGCTCTCGGTGACAGAGGGTTCTAGTGTGCGCCCCGCATTCAAAGTAGTACGGATGGGAACAGCCCCATGCCAGGTCATAGGTTTCCTGAACTGAGCTGCGGTGGGGAGTGGGAACCAGGGGACCGCACATTTTTTGCGCATTTGAAAGAGATCTCTCCGCAGAGATCTTTCTTCACCCCGATCAGTCGGAATGACTCCTCATGAATCCTGGGCCCCTGGACCACCGCAGGACCACCGCTGACTAAGTCCTGCTCCCCGAGGCGGGCGGTTCGAGTGCACATTCTCTCCATGGTGTCTTTTTAAGGAGAAGGGTGTCTAAGTATCTTTGTCAGAGATTTTGAGAATTTCCAAGGAGCACCTCTGAACAACATCATGTATGCAAACAGGTTTTCTTCCCAGGGGACTCGGGGACAGAATGCATGGTCCTCCCCTTGTAGTGATTCACCTTGTACCTCTCACTGGTGCACATGCTCCTTGTAGGATGCACATAGATCTGAGTTCTCAGATCCCGTAGGAATCCGGCTCTATGTGGCTTTATCAAGACCACAACTGCTAGGTAAAGTGGGTGGTAACAAACTTGTAGAGGTTTGGATGCAATGTACTGACTGATGAACTCCACGAGCCTGTTAAAGGTCCAGGGTATCAAAAAACCTTCCGATGGGCCATGAATGGAGGTGGTGGAGAAGGGTTGTAAGCCATGAAGTAATGGAAAACCAATTTTTTAAACCATCCTTCTTCTTGTTCTCTCTGCTTTTTGTGCCATTCTAAACTCTCTCTCACTTTGGACATACAAAATCAAGACAATCCTGGTTGATCAGTATAAAAGCAAAATTTCTCTTTTAATGCTGTACAAAGGCCCCCCATGCTGAAGTGATGCTGAGGGGGCTGATGAGTGTTTCTTCTGTCTGGCTCAACACACACCTGAACAATCATGGCATAAGCAGCAAATGATGCATCTTTGTCACCTGTAAGAAAAGAAAATTTCTCCTCAGGGGCATTTTGTCCCCTGCCTAGATAAGGGAGAGTTTAAAATAAAAGTATCTAAATATTTTCCTATTATATCTTAAAGCCATCTGGAAGCAATATTTTTGGTATTGGAAGAGATAGAATTTTAAGTTGGCCCCACTAACCCTGCTTTGAGGACAAGTCTGTCTCAAGGCTGAGAACAAATGGTGCATAGCACTTGGTCTCCATAAGGTCTGGCTACACAGTCCTGAGACAAACAAGTATAAAGGTCAATGTGCCCCAAAATAGAGTGACCTAGAGTTGAAACATGTACAAAATAGGCAGAGTGTGCCAATTTGAATAAACCAAGGGATTTGCTATGCTCTTGTTGCTAACTGCATATGTGATTTTCCCGATAAATACTTCTCCCCTTTTGAGTTCTGGGTTAACTCCTGTATCTCCTACATGAGATACTTGTTGTCCTCAGAGGTATGGCCTCCCCCACCCACCTATGAATAAACCTCTTGCCTTATTGAAGCAAGATTAGCTCTCTGTGAGTTCTTGGCTTTGCTTTCTCCTGGTACTTGAGTGAAGGGCTTCACCAATTAGGGTGGGTCTTCCATTTGGGGGCTTGTCCGGGATTTTGAGACCACACAAGACTCTGAAAACTTCCTGAAGGTAAAGGGGATTCCCCAGTTTGTGTCTGAGTGTATGACCACTGTCTGTCTCTGTTCTGAATTGTATCTGAGAAGTGCTATTTATTTCACAGCTGCTACTGGAGCCCTGAGGCATCTGAAGCTGTGATCAACAGACATGTCCAGGTGATTACCATCTGTAGCACTAGAAGATGTCCTGTGAGGTCTGGAGGAACCCCGAAGATTCCTGGAATATTTCAGTCTTGGTGCCTGTGAGGATATGGCAGTTTTCCTGTACTGGAGAAGTTATATGCCCTCCTGGCCATCTGTATTTCTGGTTTGGTTTTGTCTTCTAGTTGGAGACAGTCATTTGGAGTGGTTTTGTCTGTCTAGGTGGAGACAGGTTGTGACAATTTCTCTGAATTTCAATTTGTTAGAGTGAAGTTAGGGAAAGAACACACAATATGTTAGTTGAAGTTAATAAGAAAAGGTGGCAGACTTTCTGCACCTCTGAATGGAATCAGCTTGTTTGCCTCAAAAGGGCACTTTCAACCTGACTATAATTTCTGATGCTAAAGCTATTGTCTTTCATGAAGCACAGGGATCAAACCCCAGAAGAGTACATGGGAAGAAGGTGATTTGAGCAGAAAAGGAATGATAGTGGGAAGGAGGAAGCCATGCCAGAAAGCAAATGTATGTAGAAGGCCAAGAAAAAGAAAATATAGGATTAAGGTGTACTGGAAAGTGGATCTTACAGAGACTAACCCAGGAAGATATAAATATAAATATCTATTAGTCTTTATAGATACATTTTCTAGGCAGGTGAAAGCCTCACCACAAAGAGAGAATTGGGGGCAGTAGTTGTAGCTAAGGAGATTTAAGAAGAGATCCATCCTAGGCTTGGCAACCCTAAGGTATGTAGATCAAACAATGGGCTAGCTTGTGTTGTCCAGGTAAGTCAGATATTAGCTCATTGCTTGGGGACCAATTGCAAATTTTATTGTGTATATAGATTACAGAGTTCAAGACAGGTAGAAAGGATGAATAAAACTCTAAAAAAGAACAAAATGTCCTCAGAGATAAGTGGGGGAGAATGGACTCTCCCCCTCTTCTTTGCCCTGTTCCTCAGCTCTTTGGCCTAACACCTTATGAGATCCTGTATAGGGACCACCACTGCTCACTGAGTTTGGTAGGGTGTATTATCCTGATGGCATTTACTCTAAACTTTTGTTTGCCTTCCTAAAGGCCCTTGAGGTGATAAGATGTCAAGCCTGGAAACAACTAAAAGAGGTCTACAAGACTGGAAAAGTACCCCACCAGTTCCATATTGGAAACACTGTCCTTATTTGACACCATCAAGTGAGAAACTGAAACCTCAGTGTATGGGGCCATATCTAGTGCTTTTAACAATGGCTAGCAGTTATATTGGGGCTCAGAGTGGCCACAGGAGTGGCAAAGGACACAGCAACACTAATACTGACTCCTCAATATTTCCATAGGTGAGTATTTACAAGCCCTAGAACAATCCATATCTAAACTTAAAGAGTCAATGACTTCCCTCTTGGAGGTGGTCTTCTAAACAGGAGGGGGTAGAATTACTGTCCCTTAAAGGAGAGGGCTATGTGCTGCCTTAAGAAAAGAATGTCACTTTTACATAGATCATTCAGGGGTAATTAAAGACTATGAGTAAGCTAAGAGAAAGAATAGACAAAGAAATAACAGACAGAGAAAAAACAAAAAAACAAAAAAACAAAAAAAAAAACATGACTTGAGAGATGATTTAATAGATCTCCAAGGCTGAGCACTTTAATCTCCTCATTAATGGGGCCTATTTTAATTTGGATTTTGTTTCTTACATTTGGATCATGCATCCTTAATAAGTTAGTAGCTTTTGTTAGAGAAGGAGTTAGTGCAGTGCAGATTTTAATACTTCACCAGCAATATCAAGCATTAAGTGGTTTGAATAGACTAAAGACAGTGAGTTCTAAGATTAATACTGGCCACTAGAGGAAATGGGGAATGAAAGAGTTAAAATTTTAAGTTGGCCCCACTAACACTGCCTTAAGAAAAAGTATGTCTCAAGGCTGAGAACAGTAACCACAGACCACCTGGTCTCAATGAGATCTGGCTCCATAGTCCTGAGAAAAACAAGTATAAAGAGATCAGTGTGCCCCAAAATAGAGTGGCCTAGAGCTGAATCCTGTCCAGAATAGGCAGAGTGTGCCAATTTGAATAAACCAAGGGAAATGCCATTTTCCTGTTGCTAACTGCTTATGTGATTTTACCTATAATTACTTCTCCACATTTGAGTTCAGGGTCAAGTCCTCTATCTCCTGCATGAAATTCTTGTAATTCCCAGAGCTCTGGCCTCCCGCCAACTCCCAGCAAATAAACCTCTTGCATGATTGCAGCAAGATTTGCTATCCGTGATTTCTGGGGTTCATGTTCTCTTGGTAATTGAGTAAGGGGGCTTTCAGTATCATAAAAACACACCAACAGATCCTCAGGCCTTTAGGAGGGCTTTCCCAGGGTCATTCCTTTGAAGCAGATCTTCTCATAAGACTGTAGGCAAATTTTTATTTATCTCTAGGTATCAAAAGCCTTCTGCAGCAGATTTTCCATCTTTGACCAGTTTCAGAAAATTGAACACAAACAGTGTATGAATTAGGGTGTTTCTGGGAGATCCTTTGATGGGGTATAATCCATCTTTTTGGTTTTAAAGCATTTTTAAAGATTTAATTTGAATGCTCAACAATGTCTTTTCCCTGGGGATGATAAGGAATACCTGTGACATTTTTAATTTGGAGCTGTGCACAGAATTGTTGGAAATTATTTCCAGAGTAACTTTTAATTATTTTCGGTTTACCCATGACAAAAAAAAAAAAAAAAAAAAAAAAAAAAAAAACTCAGTCCAAGAGCAATTACATTTTTAGGGACCTCTCAGGCATGTAGGCAGTCAAAAATAAATGCACTAAAGGTATTAAATGTACCATGAATGTATTTAAGCTTGCCATATTCTGGAAGATGAGTAATATTCTTTTGCTACATTTAATTAGGGACCAGACTTTAGGGATTAAATCCTATATAAGGTGTGGGCAACTGGGTTACATAACCTGAGCAGACAAGTAGGGGGACTGAACAGACATAACTTGACCATAGGCTACAATCACATTAGAGGAGCCACGTATAAATACCAAGCAAGCTTCACATAATAGATATGAAGAGGTTTCTTTTGGAAAAATAAAGTGATGTATTTTAGCAAATAGAAGCACTTTATCAGCAAGGTAATGGTTATCAGTTATCCCAGGCAAGGAAATGCAGGATACATGTCATTCCCCTGTAGTCTAGAAAAGCCAGTCTAACTGCCTCTTGGAATAAGAAACAATTAGTCTATTTGTATCTTTACCAAAAATTTGGACACTCTGTTCTAGTCTCAACATAATAAGTTTAATTACTAAAGAAGGGTAAGAGGCAAGCACTTCAGGACAGGCTGAAATGTATTTCCCAAGAAGAGGAACATTCTGCTAAAACACTGTGGGAGTATGAATTAAAGCAAAGAGAGCAAAAACAAGAGGTTTATCATATGAAATAAAAGACACTCTTTGATTTCAGATAGCATTTTCAATCAATTTTAAAGATTCTCTTGCTGTAGGAGTCAAAATTATCAGTGAAGAAGGAGTAGGGTAACCTTTAAGGATCAAAGAGTGGCTTAAGTTCCCATTTGGTAAGTTTAAGATAAGGCCAAATCTGACCAAAATCTCCTAAGAATTTCTGAAAATCATTTAAAGTTCATAAGTGACTGATTTTTAATTGAACCGTCTGAGTAATTATGGTTTGATGGCAAAGTTCAAATCCTAGAAAAACATAAGTGTCTTTTAATTGAATTTTGTCCGGGATTATCTGCAGCCCATGATCTGTCAATCTATGTGAGAGATTAGCATTCCTAAAAGCAAGAGGTTTTATGAAAAAGAAAAAAGCATTTCCACTGCTGAACAAGGCTCTTATCACATCAGTAAGGAGGCAGATGAATTGAAATAAGGCTCATTAGGTTTTTTTGAACTTGGCAAAAGACTTTGGATTTTTTCATTTTAGTTCTTTATTTTCTTCTCCTGTTGTTTGAGGGGAACCCGTGAAGGAAATTCAATCAGCTAATTGTGAATCTCACTCTTTGAGAGCCTTGAGAAATTGTATTTTGTTTTCCTGCATAGTGGCAACCATTTGGCCAAGTGAAAGCTTTTTTTTTTTTTTTTTTCTCAATTGCCGACAGGATGCAGAAATGGGCAGAGATCCAAAAATAATTATTAAGGGTCTGATATGGGGAAGGAAAATGGAATGGCAGAAATTAAATATCATCCCTGACTAGAGGGCCAGTAAGAAGCGCAATTGAAGCCACATTGGGTGGGACTAGACCATAGCAATCAGACTGATAGGCTGCAGCCTTTTTCTCCATGTCTGCCTTGTCCCCTGGAGAGAATCACCAGGCCCTAGACCCAGTGTTATGTTTTCAATGGATGGGTACATTCTTCTGACAGAAGGCGTGAATAGATTTGTCAATGAGTTGGGGCTGAGCTGGGTCTGTCAGGCTGTGTAGGGATTGTTCCCTCCTCCATTTAAATAAATCAAGAGGCAGAAGAGTCTTGACAGAGTGGCCGAATTACCTAGTAACTGGAGGGGGACAGGAAGCAATTTTCCTGAGAGACATCTCCCCTTATGACACTAACTCTTGTAAGTCTGTCCACTCTGGGGTAGCCCTAAGTATGTCATTAATAAGGTTCCAATAACTAATAATGGTGACCAGAATCTTTTCTGGACAAAATGTTGAATAATAAACCTTAAAGCAGTTGCCAGCTCTCTGCCAAGCCCTTTCATCAAGGGTGCCCTCTTGTGGAATCCAAGCGTGTATGTTAACAGCAAAGTCTACAAATTTATGAGATCCTTTTTCTTATCCCTAATTTCTTGACTCTTGAGAGACTCTTTAAGTCCCAAAAGAAAGAGGGACTTTTGAGAGAATGTTTGTCCCATCACCTTACCTTTAAGGATTTGTGCCTCAAATGAGTTTCCTGAGTTGAGCTTACAAAGGGTAAATCATGTAGTCACTCTGTCACTCTTTGGAACAACATGAAATTTCTTCCTAACTGGGTGCGCGGCGTTCTCTCTGTAGAGACACCTGACTGCCCCAAACACTGGGTGCCAGTTGCCCCGAAGCTGGGGACAGTAAACAGGAACCCAGAATAACATAGGAGTGTAGGAGAGTCAAGAAACACAAAGAATGGGCAACAAGTCAAATGGTCGGATCGAGATGACAATTTTTTATTTTTTTATGTGCTAGTTTTACAGATGTAAGAAGGAAATAAGGCATTGAAAAGAGAGTTATGGAACTAATGAAATGTTCCAGCTATAGAAACTTTCACAATCCTCTTTGTGGCGAATTACATGGGAAGGGAGAAGATCTAGTTGCAGGAGAGAATGTTCATTTCAGACATGTATCTAAAAAATACAACAAATAAAGTTAATGAAGTTAATAAAAATTTTCTATTTTATTGTACAGTTTTTTTACTTACATTTCAAGTGTCAACCTCTTTCCTTGTTTCTCCTCTAGAATCTCCCTATTCCATTTCCCATGTCTCTATGAGAGTGCCCCCCTCACCCACCCACTCCTTCCCACCTCCCCTCCCTGGCTTTATCATACACTGGTCATTGAGCCTTCACAGGGCCAAGACACTCTCCTTTCCTGATGTCTGATAAGTCTATCCCCTGCTACAATAAACTGCAATCCAACTGAAATTAAGATTCTCCAAGTATGCCTTAGCTTGCTTTCATGTTATATGTACAGACATTAAACTTACCTAGTTCATACATGTTTTTGATATTTTTATTCGGAATCCCACGTGTTCTGGTCAGGCTCAAATATTTTTCTCTCATTTCTTCAGTTATATTTGTTCCTTTTGCTATGTTTTAGAAAGGAAGATACAAATTAAATGATCTTATGAACCGGCTAGTGAGGATTAATCAAACTACATTATTTAAAGACAAAGCCACAATTTTCATCTAGGATCCACCTACACTTTTGATGGCAGGTCCAAAAGTAGTTAAATTGTGTAACAGTTTAGAGGCTGCTCCAAAATCACAATGATATCCATTTACACTTACTGGAAAATTGCATGTACTCGAGGCATTTTTTCCTACATCTTTTTAATAAGCATTAAATCAGTAAAATACCAATTAGGACATGTCAGTATGTGTCTATCAAATTCCCCCTGTTATAATTACCCAGACACACTCGTTACTTTTTTTTCAGATTCAAAACTTAACCCTTCGTGTTCTTGACTCCAAAGCAAAGACACAGTAATTATTCAGAACTGCTGACCTCACATACTGCCTTTTCCCACATTCTTTATATATCAAAATTAAACGGCCAAGTTTTATTTATTTTTTTTGTGTTAGAGTAAATTGAAATCCTATTGTGTATTATATAGGCCTTTACTTTCAAAAATATTAAATAAATTCTAGGTCCTATAATAGAGATGATAATTGGAAAAAGTGTATTGATAGCTGTAGGTGTTTTATTTGGAATGGCTGAAGCTGAAATAAATATAATATTTATTCAATAAGTCATATCACCTTTAATGACATATCTAGGCTAAGATAAAGGATGGATATTTAATGAATTCATTATCTCTGGTGATCTGTTTGCACATTTTAGTGCAAACCACATATGGTTAATGTGTGAGATATCTGAAATAAATTTCTATATTACCTTTAATGCTTTAATCTTGGTAGAGCCTAAGGGCATGTGCCATTTGTTGAACTAATATAGACCCACTGTAAAGGTGCTAATGTATTGAAAATAGAGCATTTGATCTTCAGAAAGTCATTATTTTATGTAAAAATAAATAAGATAATTATTGTATAGCAGTGTTATTCAGATGCAAAAAGGCACTACTTATATGCTAAAAATAAAAATGTACTTCTATTTATACAATCAGATATACTCACACAATGCTACAGTCAATCTTATTTCTCTCATTTCCTTATGAGTATACTTCATGAAAAACAGGATGGTTGTATTTGATATATAATCAATAACAATGTTAGATTCATGTGACACTGTGGACAAAAACAAAGCATATAAATTCACAGTTTAGATTCTATTAATTGAATTAAGTAGTCTTATCTCAACATATCGTTCATAACTGATTCTCTAATAATTACCTCTGACTCTCTACAATCCATAACCTCATTTCACTCATTCCTTTCAAATAACAAATCACAAGAAAATACCTGTATCAATCATACAATAGAGAAAGTGCCATGTCATCCATATTTGCTCATTGCTAAGAGAAATCATATCAATAAAGAGTTGTTGTTTTCTCACAGAAATATTAGTAAATATATAAAAGTTACAATGTTTGTAAACATTCAAATTGTTTATTATAGCTGCTTATTTGAATATACACATTACTCCACATCTATGCCATTTCTTCTTCTTCTTCTTCTTCTTCTTCTTCTTCTTCTTCTTCTTCTTCTTCTTCTTCTTCTTCTTCTTCTTCTTCTTCTTCTTCTTTTTCTTCTTCTTCTTCTTCTTCTTCTTCTTCTTCTTCTTCTTCTTCTTCTTCTTCTTCTTCTTCTTCCTCTTCTTCCTCTTCTTCCTCTTCTTCTTCTTCTTCTTCTTCTTCTTCTTCTTCTTCTTCTTCTTCTTCTTCTTCTTCTTCTTCTTCTTCTTCTTCTTCTTCTTTTTCTTCATCTTTATGTTTTTTTTAGAAAGTGAGCACCCATTAGGCTAAAATAAATTAACATCATTTCAGATATATCTGATCATTACTTCTGAATGCTGGACACAGAACCAATGCTCAGTGGTATAAAAAATGTTCCATAAATTTGTAATATTATTTGTGTCAAGTTGAACATCATATTTCTTATAAGTGAGTCAATGGAGGGAAATTTGTAGAGGAATATCTGACTGTCACACACAACACATATTTAGAAAACTGTATTCATCAGAGTGGATAATAAAGGACACATATTTGATAAAATTTGTTTCTTTTTAATCTATTCTTTAATTTTTTTAATGATTCAGACTTTATCTCCTATTCCACCCTCAAACTGTTCTACATCCCATGCCTCCTTGCCCCTATGCCTGTCTGTAGGAAAATGTCTCTACCTCCCACCCTATCTGACCTCCTCACTTTCTGGGGCCTAAAGTCACTCAAGAGTTAGGTACATGTTTTCTGACTCACTGCAAACCTGTCAGTCCTCTGCTCTATATGAGTTGGGGGTTTCATATCAGCTAGTGTATGCTGCCTGGTTGGTGGCTCAGTGTCTGAGAGATCATGGGGTTTCAGCTAGTTCAGATTGTTGATCATGTTACATGGTCTACCTCCTCCTGAGCTTGTTTCCGATATTCCTTACTTCAACCACAGGGGTTACCAGCTTCTGTCCATTGGTTGAGTGGAAACATTTGCATCTGACCCTGTCAGCTGATGCTGTGTCTTTTGGAGTGCAGATATAATAGGCTCTGTTTTGTAAGCACACCATAGCTTCAGTGATAGTGTCAGGCTTCAGGAACTCCCCTTGAGCTGGATCCCAATTTGGACCAGTCAGTGGACCTTCTTTTCCTCAGCCTTCTGTCCATTTATGCTCTTACAGTTCATTAAGACAGAAACAATTCTGGGTAAGAGTTTTTCACTGTGGAATAGCACCCCTATTCCTCCATTGGATGTACTGTCTTTCTACTGAAAGAGACTCTACATGTTCCCTCTCTCCACTTTAGGGCAGTTCATCTAAGATCCCTCCTTCTGAGAGGAGGCTAGAGACACATTACTGTTAATATCATCTATATAACTTTGGTTACACCCTACTAAAAATTAATAGTTCAAAAAACATGAAAGTCCCACTGAAATTAAGTTACCATTTTTTTTCACAGTTCATAAAACACCTGAGGTAAAATGCAAACACACAACTAAGAATAACTACTGTAATGTGTGGTCCTCCTTGAAAGTAAATTGAATTCCAACTGGCTGGAAAAGTTTATGAGTTGGAATTCTGAGAAGAATAACTTTAAATGTGCTAATTTGAAGAAATCATCTTTATGATCATAACATTTTGTATTTAGTAAGGGATAAGGATACACCTTAACCAGGATCAGATGTAATAATGCACTGTGAAGCTGGAGGAATAAACCCAAGTTGTTCTTCCTTAGCCTGCAATCTGCATAACCCTGAGGAAAACAAAGGTAGCTTTTTGACACTTAAATAATGAATCTTAATTTACAAAGCTAAGACAGATGTTTTCCTATGTATATGTTAAGGTAAAATTTCAATTCTTAACAATAGCTAAAATTCATAGGTGTGCTTCTTCAAACATTGTGAATGTGTTTTTGTTTGTTACCGCTATCTGTCAAAATCATTTATATATTTATAACAATTTATTTACTGTAATATGTTTACAAACTGGCAAAAACCATTAGAAAAAGTAGACTCTATATATGTTTAATAAAAACCTAAAACATAGTTACATAATTGCCCATGAGGTATTTCAGTTAAAAACAAAAATATATCTAGATTACCACATATTTTCACAAATGGTCAAGATTTAAGAAGCTTGAGAGATCTATTGAGTGAGGACTCAAAAGAATATAAATGAATATTTCTTAGTTCCTTGCAAGATTTGGGATTTAGTAAAAAATATGAGGGGAACTTTTTATTGTTTAGTGAATAGTACCAGGTATTAAATCTATACCTACCTGGGATCATATATCCATATGAAAAGATGTGAGTTTGTATGTTAGGAATATTGTCCTGTGGCTCAGGCCAGAACCAGATACCAGTGGCAGCATCCTTAGGGTCCTTATACATGCACTTTTTGCCTTTTAAAATATCTGAGAAAATGAAAATAATGATGATGATGATGATGATGCTGATGATCAGATTTTTGACAAAGGAGCTGTAAACATTCAATGGAAAAAGGACAGCCTATTAAACAAATGGTGCTGGTCCAACTGACACTCAGCATGCAAAAGAATGAAAATAGACCCTTTCTTATCTCCTTGTACAAAGCTCAAGTGTAAGTGGATCAAAGATCTCCACATTAAACCAGGTACACTGAAACTATTAGATGAGAATGTAGGTAAAACCTAAGAAAATATAGGAACGGGAGAAAATTTTCTAAACAGAACACCAATGGCTCGAGTTCTAAGGTCAAAGATTGACAAAAGGGACTTAATAAGATTGCAAAGTTTCTGTAAGTCTAAGGACACTGCCAAGAAAACAAAATGGCAGCCAACTCAATGGGAAAAGATCTTTACCAACCCCACATCAGATAGAGGCCTAATATCCAAGGTATACAAAAAACTGAAGAAGCTAGACACCAGGGAATCAAACAACCCTATTAAAATCGGGTAAAGAGCTAAACAAAACATTCTCAATTGAGGAATATCAAATGGCTGAGAAGCATCTAAGGAAGTTCTCGACATCATTAGCCATCAGTGAAAAGCCAATCAAAAAAACCCTGAAATTTTAACTCACACATTCAGATTGGTCAAGATTAAAAATTCAAATGACAGCAGATGTTGGTGAGGATGTGGAGAAAGAGGAACACTTCTCCACTGTTGGTGGGGTTGTAACCTGGTACAACCACTCTAGAAATCAGTCTGGCGATTCCTCAGAAAATTGGACATAGTACTACCTGAAGACCCAATTTATTCCACTTCTAGGCATATTCCCCAGGGAAGTTCCAACATACAACAAAAACACATGTACCACAATATTCATAGCAGTCCTATTTATAGTACCCAGAGGCTGAAAAGAACCCAGATGTCCTTCAGTAGATGAATGGATACAAAAGTGTGGTACATTTACACAATGGAGTATTACTCAGCTATCAGAAGCAATGACTTTATGAAATTCTTAAGAAAATGGATGCATCTAGAGAATATCATCCTGAGTGAGATAACCCAGTCACAAAAGAACAGAAATAACATGCAGTCACTGATAATTGGATACTAACCCCAGAAAACTTTTAACACCCCAGGAACAACTCACAGAATATATGAAGTTAAGAAAAGAAATAAAAAAAGAAAAAAAATGCTTAATCCTTACACACCAAGAAAACTTTGACTAATTCCAGGTTACATCCTGTTTTATATGTACTTTATGCTCATTGTAACTAGTAAGATCTTAATTCACACTATCAAACCTTTAAAAATAAAAGCACTGACATAATGTATTCATATACTTTTATGCAAAAATGCTTAAAATCACATTTTATATTTGTTTTTAAATAAAGTTGTACAATAATAAAAGAAAATATCAATAATAATAACAGAATTTGTAATCTATATTTACTTCCTTCACATATTTGACTGATTTCTTTCAAAGGACATTATCAAACCAAGACATTACATTTATTGTAAAATTTGTGTCCAATCAATGTTATAAATGTAAAATACTCACATAAAATATTTTTGCAAGGTGCATATTTTGACTTTTCTGCTGTAATTATGTGCTTTTGGCATCTCCCATGTCTTCTAAACATAAGGAAATATCACATATTAATATTCAACTATGATACTACATACAATTTTAGTTTATCATAATACAATTCTACAGAATTTTATGTAGTAAAATGTAAACGTTTCCACTCAGTGTACGGCTTAATCCTACTCACAGGAGAGTCTAAGAGATACCTAGAGGTTTTCCAACTATCTACATGATTATGTTTTTGTTATTCTTTTCAAGTTGTCATATTGATGGCACTTTGTACAGTATGACAACTAACCCACAGTTTGGCCTCTGAAAATTACATCCAAGTGCTGTCTCATCTGAAAAATGTGGAGCCACAGCTTTCTTCAGAGTGTAATTTGCTGAGCCTAGGTGTAAAGAAATATTTACACCTAAAACTTTAGTGTGAAGTTCGGGATATAATATCATAGAGAAATATAGAAAAAAATTAATTACTATTTTCTTACATAATCTAAAATGTTACACACAATGGTTTTTACTTTATTCTAGTTTTTAAATTTTTGTTTTCACAGTGAGTACTCTATAGCTTTGGTTTGCTATGTGTCAAATATATCAATCCAGGGTTTCTCATGAGTTTTGGTGATTTCATGTCCAGTGTTCAAAACTAGGATTTTGGACATTTTGCCAAAAGTCACCCTGATCTATATTCTTTGATCAATTTTTCTGAAAACTGTTGTTAGTATTATAAATATGTTGAATGACTTTATTCCTTATTTGTTTAAATGACAATACACTTGGAATTCTAAAGTTCCTCAGAATCTCTGTAATAATTTTGATACATCAAAGTAAGTCACATGCATTGTGTAAAGTTTATTTTTGTATATGTGAGCTTAGTGTATTACAATATATCACAATATGCATGGAACCATGTAGTTCGCCTGGACTGTTTACCTAGATAGGCATATATATATATATATATATATATATATATATATATATATATATATATATATATATATATATTTCAAATTAGAGTCCACAGTCCCTGGTGCACAGAAGTTCTTCCCAATTTCTGAGAAGCAGATGTACTCCCTAAGGCATTGTAGAACCTATGCCTCTTAGTGTATCTATGGAAGCTTCATATAAAAATTGACATTAATCCTGATCATCCCATGTAACTTATGAATGTCATTCTATCCTCGCAAGTATAACTGTATTGACCTTAGCAATTGTCAAATATTGTGTTTCATTGTAGAATGATTATCTACATTTTGAACTATGTGTAGATATTTCATGTAGACCAAATATCTATTCTCTGATTATTATTTACACCTGAATAAAGCTTCTCACCTGATGTAGTAAGTCATGAACATTTTTGTGTAATTCTTCAAAAAAGTAACATTACGCATTAACATCCCTGCATAACCATTGTCTCCAACTTCTTTTAAATCATTGGCAGCCAAGTAGATGGTCTTGAAACTCCCTGAAAGCTAGAACAAAATGTCCAGATAGATCATGTGGGGAAGCTGTAAAATTTCCTTTATCTCTTTCATCGATTATAAGAACTGGACCTATTTAATCTAACATCGTTGCATAATTTTCTTGTGACTGGTGAACTTTCTAGATAAGTAGCAATATTATTGTACATGATAAAAATTAAGTAAAATTGTGAATATGTAGTATATTTTATTCATTTTAGTGTTTTTAACTGAATATTTTAGTTACTTATATTTCAAATATTATCTCCTGTCAAGGTTACCCCTTGGGAATGCCCTTATCCCATATTATCACCACAAGTCTATAAGAGAATATTTTTAAATTAAAATAAACCAGTTGTTTGCTAATCAAGATGAGATCTAGAAATTTAGCAATCATACTTATTTCTGTCTTTAATAAATGTTTGAAATATCATTTGTTAGAATGATGACATTTATTTTTATGTTACTGTTTTAATTTTATTCATGGCAAGAGTACAGAATGTGAGGTAGTGGAAGTGAACCCTGAGAGTTCCTATAGCAACAGTGAGAGAGACTTCTCCAAGCAGCAAAGATAACGTAAGAAAAGTACGTGACAAAATCAGTAAACCTTGAAATTTGAGTGTAATTTACAAAATGAAGGAATAATATCTTGAGAACATAACTTTATATTATGAAGAAAATAATTAGTGGAAGTAGTCATAATTTCAAATTTAATAGTGTCCTGTAAATTGAGAAGAAAGACTTAAAATTGAGATGTTCTTTCAATGAATCAAAGTTCAATTCTTGGGACATGTGCAAAAGCCAAATTAACTATGTCTCTCCTTCCCCCTCTCTCTTCCTCTCCCTCTCTAGCCTCCCTCCATCCCTCTCTCCTACCCCAGTGTTTGCATGTGTGTGTGTGTGTGTGTGTGTGTGTGTGTGTGTGTGTGTGTGTGCTTGTGTGTATTTGTGTATCTCAGTGCTCCTATGGAGAAAAGAAGATGAACACAATGGAATGTCCATAAGAAGAGGAGTCAAATAACCTATGTTCACATGAACCATGAGAATTTCTCAAATAAGCTGTTATGTGAGGGCAAACACACAATGTCACACTATAATTTCTATTTAGTGTGACACATGTTTATACACACAGATATAAAATTCATTTGTACACATGAAGAAGAATTGCAAAACAATGGCAATATCTCCATTAGACATATTGAATACTAACTTTTGAATAAATGTTTCTCATATATTCTCATACTACGACATAACTAAAACAGTACATGCATGGTCTAGGAAAACACGTGACACTATTTGTGAAGTCACTAAGTTACTCCACATGGTATACATTGTAAAATTCCAAGTAAGTTTAATCAGTTACATGAAAATATTTGAATTGATTTTATATGTCATATGTGTTTAAATTTGTACCTTTTATCTTGGTTGGTAAGACTGTTTACCAGAATCACAAATTAGATGTTAACATTAAAAACACACATAACATGACATTTTAAAGTTGTGAACAAATCTTGTTAGCTTTTTAAACACATTTGACCCATGAATGTCATAACATAGATAATAGTAGTGGAATGAATTTGTTTGTACAAAACTGCATATGATTTGTGAAGTAGTCTGCAATATCGGTTCACCTAATTACACTCACAACCAGGGAAATTAGAAAAACACACATAATATAAAGTTTAACCAACTCACACAAACAGAGAGAGAGAGCAAGAAAGGGAGATGATAGATAGATAGATAGATAGATAGATAGATAGATAGATAGATAGATAGAGATTCATTTTTATCTCATATTTTACCGGTAAGGGTCTCTCATCAGCAATAGTCAAATGTATTAGAAGAACAAGCAAAAGAACCTCCATCTCTTGGTTTCTTGTCTTTCCTCTTACAGGAAAAAGAGTTACTGGTTAAAGAGTAAAATAAAGAAACATTTAAATCATTTCCTCTTGGCAAAAACATAAAGAAATCTTACCCTTTCCTGTTCAAGTTTACCTAATAAGAAGGTTACCAATCATGGTTGGCTGTTTCCCATTGCATTGCGTTAAAAATAAAATAAGCATTAAATGAAGCATAATATGATTTGATGGTTAATGCTGTATACAAGAGAAACCACAATTCTTATGTTATAATTCAAAAATAATTACATGCCTCAACATGGGCTGTTCTTATGTAGTGAATTATGGAATGAAAAATGTACTGAAATCTGAAATCTATAACTTTTTCCAAGATTTAGATAATTGATGTAAATTACCATCAAAGTTAAAAAATATGTTAATGAAGAGTTTAATCAAAAATATGGATTTTTTATTACTTTACTAACATCAAATTCTGGATTTTGCATCTATGTTAAATTAAGGAAAATGTAGAATATAAATTAGAATTAGTCTGTAATCTTCTAGTTCAGTCAAAATTTCTAAAAAATAATTTATTACACAATGAATAGGTGTTGTGCTACTTTATTCAAACATTGAAATGTACTGAATATAATGTAAATATGACTTTTAAAAACACATCAATAATATTAGACATTGATAGTGCCTAAAAATTTTAATTTTGCACCTGGAAATCAATCCATTCATTTTTTAAAGTAATTACATGATCCCAAATGTAATTCTTAACACTATAATGAAAGAATATTAGAAGGTGTGACTCACATTTTGTTCATTTATCATGGCAGTACATCAAAAATCAAAGTATTTAAGGTGTTGACATGTTTTCAATCAGTAGAAATACTCATGGGCAAATAAAAATAAAAGAAAAACAATGAACAAAGATAACCTATGTACAGAGTTGTTAAATTCTATTCTTCCTAGAGAAGAGTGACCTCATGAAATACGGGCATCAACTGTTAAAATTGGACAGCCCTACTTGGAACTGGGAGTTAATATGGATAACAGTGAGTACAGAATGCTTTATTCAGGAATCCTAGTAACTCTGAGAATCCACTCGCATTAGGAATCAGTCTGCAAGCTTGAACATTTGAACTGGTTTGAAAACATAGGACAGTGGCAAAGGCTAGTTTGTGTGAAATAATTTTGATGTTTACTGAAGAAAAAAGTACTCTTATAATCCCTATGATAAAACAATATAAAATAGTTTGCTTCACTTAAGTAGTAAAAATAAGAACAGCAGTAAACTACCATAGCAAATTGAGTATAATACCTAACTGTGAATGGAAAATCATATGGGTGTTATATCAAAAAAAGTATAATATCCTCACACATCTTTTAATGAAAGAAAAATAACATAGGAATTTCAAAATTCTAATGCCATTTATGAATGTACACACAAGACTTACAACAGCACACTTCTTCATAATTTTTTTAATTTTATTGTCTATTCTCTGGGTTTACAATTACACCTACACACATACACATGTCCATAAACACACATCAGTGAATAAAATATATGAAATGTTTGTCAGTCTGAGAGTTAAGTGACAATCAGGTTAGCTGATGCAATCTTATCTTCAAATTTAAAATTCAAAATTACGAAGAGAACAGGTAATGAGTGGAACTTTCCACCACTTAGTAATGCTCTTACCAAACCAGTTTTTGTACAAACAATGCTGGCAAAAATCAGCTAATTTCCAGATTTTAGAGGACTCATTCAGTTGAAGTAAATACATAATATTTTGCCAAGCCTATTCTTAATGTAATTTTGAAAAGAAAATGTAAATCTGAGCACCTGTATTTACCCAGCCTTTATGTCTCTTCCATTACCAAACCAGTTTTTGTACAAACAATGCTGGCAAAAATCAACTAATTTCCAGAATTTAGAGAACTCATTCAGTTGAAGTAAATACATAATATTTTGCCAAGCCTATTCTTAATGTAATTTTGAAAAGAAAAAGTAAATCTGAGCACCTGTATTTACCCAGCCTTTATGTCTCTTCCATTCTGAGGGTGATGAATAGAAACATTTATGAGAATCAGTTTATTCAGTTATGAGATAGAAATACAAACACACACACACACACACACACACACACACACACACACACACACACACACACACACACACACACATATATATATATATATATATATATATATATATATATATATATATATATTTATATATATACTGAGAGGGACATAAACTATAGATATTGTATCCACTGTTATGCATGCTGTTAAAATCAATATTAAATAATAACCTATACAATAGAAAATACCATTTTAATAATTTTGAAGAGTAACTTTATAAACACTCTCCTATCTAGGGAAACAGCAACCATAGGTTTACTGAATGCAGTACATTTCTTATATCACAATTCAGCACACAAGAACAGCATTGAAACAGAAGAGTACCTGTTCTAGAAACTCAACCATCAGCTTGTGTTTTCTCAAAAATCCATGCCTCATATTCACTCACATTATGCTTCCATCTTCACTGTTCCCATTCGCAAACACTGCAATGGAAACAGCCAACAATGACTGAATTATTTCTTAAGAAACTATTGATGATGAAGGACACAGAACATTCTCTCTGTAGCCAATACAAAATGCTTTATATCTGCCTTTCTTTCACTTTTTCACCAGCAAGTCTTCTCTTCCATTAGGGTAAAGAGAATAATCCTAATGATCATTGTCCTCCTTGCTGTTCTAACTCTTTGCTTGCTGCTCTTAAAGAACCTGCTCTGGTACCATATGATTTTAAAACAGGTATTTGCATGAACTGGAGAAATGTTTGTCTTGAATGAGTTTTTCCCATTGACCCCCATTGATCATTGTAATTCTATAAACATATGATTTCAGGGACTGTATAATACATAACATATGGAATTCTGTATTGCCTTTCAAATATCAGCTCTCTTATGGTAATCTGTGCTTAAAGTTCTGCATGATAATCTGTTTCAATGTCTACATGTTATCTGCGGCTCTTGAAAGCAATGTTACCAGAAAAAACACACAAATTATAACAAATTGTGTAGATCAATTTAATAAATCTTTTGTATTTGATGAAAATTACATAAAATTTCATAGTTCATACAATACATAGTAATTATAAAAAACTAAAAATTGTGGTCTCATTTTTTGTTTGAACCATGCATATTCCAAGTGTCATAGTAATGCCCCAAAATAATCAACTATGTCTTGATATGAATATTGTTATTCTCTTTGAATTATTCTGTATCTGGACATACATTGAATCGAAAGAATAGTAATTAAACTGTGATATGGAACACTTGGTCCAGTGTACCTATTTATTTGGTAAAGCATCTCATGACCCCTGTTTACATAGGCTGTTTGACCTTGCTTTTCTTTCTTGGATTTTAGAAATTTACATTTCCATATGTAGTCTTCTCTGAAATTGTAGCTCTATATTCAAGAAGGAGAAAAATGACTTTAGCATTTATTTCTTCATTAAATTACCTTGTAATCACATCTTGCATGAAAATAAATACTTCACAATTTAAAATATTTGTAAGGGTTACACAGAAATAAAATTCTCCAAGATAATGTTGATGTCATTTTTGCTGACATAACCATCTGTTTGTTTAGTCTTAAAAAGTACAGCTTATTCACTGGTCTCAACATTTGTTTTAGGATATGCAATAATACTGTTATTTAACAAGGAAGTTCACCCTCAACCCTCCCATAGTGACATTCCCTTTGTGGTGAGCAGATGCAGGGAATAAAACAGATGACAGAAAAAAAGTAAAGTCTTTGACACTTGATCTATCAGAACATTCTCTTTTAGGTTTCAGGGATATTTAACACCATCTATCTGGCTTCAAATGATTTAAAATAACTGAAGACAATGGGAACATGAGGATACTCGTGTGTGTTGTTAAATTTTCAAAGAATTGTATAGAAGTGATGTACTATCTCAGGTGAGACAAATTACTTCAGTGTAAAAAATGATCAGAGTGTACAACCTCAGTCAATAATAATACAGTATGGCAAATATGTTATCTATTCACCAAAATGTACAGTGTAAACAATATTCAGAATTCTTACCTCTGGAAAACAAATAGATTCTCATAGCTATACCTGAAATGTTTAAGAAAGAATCAGTTTTTGATAACAAATTTCACAATCATCATTTCTTAGTTCATGTTATTATTTGTGATCCTATTCTTAGTACCAGAGACTGTCAGAAAGATACTATAGGGTAACTCAGACTTTAAACCTTTGTGCAAATTAAATATTCTTAATTGATAAGTGGATAGAGTAAAAGTAGATACTCTAATTAAAACAAGGAATATATAAATACTATAATTTATTTTAGGGAAGCAGCATTTTTAAAATGCATTTTTGCAATACAGGGTGTGATGACTTAATATTTTTCTCAAATGTGGAAATTTGATTGAGTTGTAGAGTAGAAAAATATGTTCAAACTCATTCCAGATATTAGGAAGAATAAAACAAATAGTTTTGTTGTGTCAATTATTCCTGTTCTACCTTGAATTTTTAGGGTAATTTTAGATTAAAGACTCATAACTTTTTCACTCTGTTAAAACAAAATTTGCAAGTGGAGATGCTGCTAAACACATGAACATTTACACATGGTTCCATCTATGAAAACTATAAACAATGCAATCATAAATCTTGTATGACGTACACCCACTATTGTAGGGATGATTTCACATATCTATATTATTCTCAATGAAGAAGCAAGATTTTGTTTTCTGTTAAATTTTTAGACCACATTATTTGTATGAAGAAGAGTGTAACAAATAAAATTACAGTTATTGGCGGTCTCGTGTAAAGCAGTCATTTTAAAAGCATATACAAAATCAACATGTATATGTACCTTCATATACATATAGATAAAATATATAGATAGATAGGTGATAGATAGATTACATATATATAGATATAGATATAGATAGACAGATAGAGATCAGTATATATATATATATATATATATATATATATATATATATATATATACATATATTTGTATATGTATATTTATACATACATATATGTTTAGCTATTTAGATATGCAAGTATGCTAGTTTGCTTTTATTTATAATTTACACATACATATATTAAACATAAAATGATATAGGAAAAAGAACAACCTAGTAAGCATATGTAGAAGAACATTTCCAGATATGGTAACACGTAGGACATATAGGAAGAATGGTCAAAGAAAATGATACAGTTGAATTTCAAATAATTGTTTTCAAAATATATGAAAATCTGTCTAAAGACTTCTGATAACAATGGAATCTACCACATGCCTCAGATTTATACAGGAAACAATTATGGTCATCATAAATGTCCAGCACTTTTTTCTGCAATGATGTCTCCACAAGTAAAAAAAAAAACATTAGAAATATTTGTAATTGTATAAGCATTACTATATGTAGGGTGCAGTTTGATTTACACATTATACAGTGCATGCAAGACTAATGTCTAATGCACATTGTTCTGTCAAGTTTCCGTGTTTCATTTACTTCTGAGAGAACAATCAGAGAAACACAGAGAAGCCTTGTTACTGCACTGACTGAGGGAATCAGTCTCTGGGGATACCTTCAGAGTTCTTTGTCCCTAAGTTCCACCCCCAATAAAAACATATATTAGGGCTTAATACTGCTGTGTTTATAAATATATTAGTGGAAGTATATAGAAAATTGAGTGATAAAAATAAATATATATCAAATACCATACTGTAAAAATACAAGCAATTTCTCCATCTCTCTTCTCCTGAGCTGTGAGTCTCACATCACAGTGGGACCAGGTGTCCAATTATTTACCAGCAGAGCATAATTGGATTAACATTGTGGATAGAAAATCAAGGGGCATGTTCCCAAGTCACAATCAATCATATTTTCAAAGCTGAGAAAAGTCCCTCCTGCCAGGGGAAAGAAGTTACATACAGATTTACAGATGAAGTTGACTGTGAGAGTGATGACTGACCATTGCATATATCATGTTTGAAACTTTCTATAAATCATTCATTTGCATATATGATTTGTTTCTTTCTTCCCTTTAAGTTTAATGTGTAATGAATAGAACATATATGCAATTAATTAACAAAGAACTTTTACTGTCCTTTACTTCTGTTCTTGTCACAGTTTGGTCTCTGAAATTGTGTGATGTTAGGAGAGTAAGCCTCAGAATCTACTGGGAATGCCTCATTCTCCAGATGTTTCTCTGCACATGTCACTGTTTCTTTCCTGGTGAAAGTTGATTTACATTGCCCCCTACTGTTCCCGTTTATCCTCCAAGGAACTATTTCTGAGCTCACTGCATCTCCTGCACAGTACAAAGCTGTATCTTAGTAGTGAAAGAACTTTGCTTCAGTGTGAAGTAGTTCTTCAGTGGGTAAACTGACAATCTCATGCATTCCTCTGTGACAGCTCCACACTTTACAGACCTTACCCTCTTTTCTTTCAGGGCATATAGCTTCTTTCTGAAGGTGAACAGCCATGAGGGGACTCTCCCAACCCAACAGTCATGAGCCATCTTCACACAGTGTGGAGGACCAGCCTTAGTGGAGAAGTGTATTGACCCAAGTCAGGGATGGGAGTGGCACTAATTCAACATTGACTCCAGGTCAGTAGTGGATGCAAACTGTCAGCTCAAGTGCTCCGTGTTTACACAAGGATTCTCCTCATCCTTCTGTCCTCTCCTCTCATGCTTTTTCTTCCCCATTTTCATTATTTTTTTCTCTAGATTTATTCATTGTTTCTCCTGACCACAGAACCTGATAAAAGTTCAGTATTTTATTTACTAAAGTAATGTCATCAAGGCTTTTATCATTATTAGTATTTATTCTTAAAATCCTTAATTTACACAAAAATCTATGAATTCTAGATAATTAACCCCAACCTCTGTTTTCTTAAAACAGAATAAAACACAAAAAAGTAGGTATTTTAGTAGGAATTACACAGCCTATTGCTCACAGGTTCCTGGACACAGTCCTTATGGTTTTCTAGTACAGCAGAGATGTGTCCTTAGTAACATTTTTCATGTAAGAACATGTGGCTTAATTTCAAATCCTTTCAGGACTGGCTTCTTATTATACTCTGAACAATTTAAACAAATATATGAGACCTAAGGGGCATGGGTACTCAAGCATATAGGATATATACATATATATATATATATACATATATATATATATATATGTATATATGTATATATATATATGTATATATAATGTATTTATTTATTAAATTTTAATGTTCTCTTTTTTCTATTTCCATTGGAAGTACATTTATTCCTGAAATATATTCTGAGTATGGATTTCCATCTCAAACACCACCTCAATTTTGTCAGGGTTAAATCTGTTACTTTAACTAATGAAAAGTCAAAACAAATTAAGATGAAATCAACAACAACCAAATTAGAATAAGACAAAACAAACAAGCAGAAGAAAATTAACCAAAAATAAATCAAAAGAAGCATGTGTGGATGCAGACCTACATTACAAAATATTCTATAGAACAAAGCTGAGCAATAGGTATGCGAGGGGTTATGAAAATAGATGTTCTATCACTATAGGTCCATTTCATAAAGAGGAGAGTGACTGTATGACTGATTTCTGAGACTGATTTAAATATGGGATCAAACATGTATGATATCAGAACTCACCCCCATTACCAGGCATGAACACTGTGTTGGTAAAGAGTCCTATAAAAAGTGATTCCATGTTATTTTGACCAACCTACAGGTATTATATTTACATGCCTGTGGAGTATATGATATAAATATCTCTCACTTTAGAAGAGACTAGAATTTTAGCTGGAATATGCAACAAGAGTTGTAAACACTCCTGAGATCATTAACTACTTAAGACTCTGAATGAGTCTTTGATTATACTGACAGTGATTTTCTTTTTGTAGTTCAAATTTTTCTTATATGTTATTCCCAAGAATTTCAAAAGATTTTTGGTCATTCAGGACCTAGTGGTTATTTTTATCACACATAGCTATATGTTTCTTTTTTTATTGATTTATTGAATAAAAAACATGTCAGGTGAGGTGGACACTGGTGAAGAGATTCACAACGTATGGAGACTTTATACTTATACAAATAGCACCACTTTATTCATAGACGTACATTTACAAAGGTGACAATGACACTATAGATCTGTGTGGACGAAACTCAAAATTACTATTTCTGATCAAGTCAAGAGATTGGTCTTTTTGTCATTTCAGTGCCATGACAGCTTTCTGTTCCTCCAGGTTTTCTGACACTCTCAGGCTCTGGTTACAACACTTTGTGTCTTGCACAGTAATAGACGGCAGAGTCATCAGATGTCAGGATGCTGAATTGCATGTAGGCTGTACTGGAGGATATGTCTACAGTCAGTTCTGCCTTGCCTTTGAACTTTTCATTCTATTCAGTATCACCATCTCCAGGATAAATCCATCCAGTCCACTCAAGGCCCTCTCCAGGTCTCTGCTTTACCCACTTAACCAGTAGCTGGTGAAGCTGTAGCCAGAAGCCTTACAGGGCAATTTAACTGAAGACCCAGGTTTAACCAGTTCAGTTCCAGACTGCTGCAACTGAACCTGGCAGTGGACACCTGTGGAGAAAAAGTCAGAGTAGAGGTCATTGTCACCTCAGCCCCTGTCTCCTCTTCAAATGTGGAAAAGGTGAGACTTTTACCTGCAGTTACTGAAAGGAGGAAAAGAAAGTTCCAGCTCCAGTCCATGGTTACAGTCAGTGTGTTCAGTACTGTGGAAAAAACACTGATCACCTATTGTTTTCTAGGTGTGGACATCCAGTATTTACTGACAGAGACTCAGGTCATTTGCCTATTCATAAGACAGGGACTTGTTAGGGAAGCACCTAGTCCAGCTTCAGAAGAACTGCAGAGGAAGAACTGAAAAGGATCATGAATTAGGCAGTAGGTTGTTCAGGTCCAAATACTATTTCTCTCTGAGGAAATGCATTCTAGATTGGTGTGAATCTCTCAGTCAATTTTTGGCCTGAATCTGTTGTTCCACTCTGAGATATGTTTACATGTTTATTTAAATATAATATTTCATGAAGAGTATGATGATGATGATGATGGTGATAATGATGGAAAATTTCAAATCAGCTAATTTTTATTTTAATGTCTTATTTCTAATATATGCAAATAATGTTTTCCTTTCAAAAAGCTTAAATACTTCAAAACATAGTAAAATAACAAAATGTACTATTTACCTATCAATGATTATTGCAGGAACATCAACAATAGATAAAGTATAGCAATATGTTATAATGTTTCAAGAAATGATTTTATAGTAAGGCATGAGTATAAATATATATGTATATATATATATATATATATGTATATGCAATATAAAATACACATAAAACATATATATGTATGCATGTATATATACAATATGCATATATTTATACATATATACACATATATGTATATATGTGTATATATCAGAACTTTTTGTAATGAAATAAATAAGACATTTAGATTGCTTTTGGACAAATGAATATAATGAGAGATAACTGTATAAATAGAAACAATCTTAAAATCTCAGACATTAAATGAGACTCTCATGAGCAGCTCTTATATATTTCATAGTTACATATATATATTTATGAAAATACATTGTATTGTTTCAGTAAAATTCTATAGTAAGATAAATGGAAAATAGCATGGACATGAGGTGAAAGGAAAAATACACGCAGTGTAAAAAATACATGTGTTAAATATCTGTAAATAAAGTTGTTATTTCTATACTTTATAAGGAATTTTATCTTTGAAGTTTTCAATAATACGTGAAATATACTATAATCTACCACCACTATCTGGACTTTCACTACAATCTACCAACACTAGGTCCCTGTGGTTCCCGGACCAGAAATTACAGTCACACACGGATGGCTCCTCAATGGAGATAAAATCAAGTACCTGCTCTCCATACAGAAAGCTGTGAGTAGAGGTTCTTAATAATCTAGTTATTTGAAGAATAATCTGGGGAATTAGGGAAGAACACAAACTAACTAGCCATAATGATGATCCCAAAGCTTTCTATCATTAGAATATTGCACATCATTAGTGCAAGTGTCACATATACTATATAGCCTGCTGACTTGTATGCTATTGGTTATAGAGCACACAGGAATCTGGATTTATCAAAAGAACCCACCTTCACTGTTATAAGAGCTCATAAAATGGGTGATATAGTCACACCTTAAGCTTTTTTGTGCAATGTGATCTGGAATGGTTGTGGACACTATTTTTTTCTGGAGTCCCTTTACTAAAATGTATGGTGTGATTTGAGTACTGGTAAATATAGCTACTGAGAGTTAATATGTGCACTAAGAACAGCTAAATCCCTGGAGATATTATTTCATGTCCTTAGACCCCATTCTCTGTATCTTACATCCTCTGTTTTATGATGATCTTTGATGCCTGGGTAAGAGATTGGTGTTATTGCACCACCTGTTGCTGAATACTCCGTCAATCATTCTCAGCAGACTCTCCAACTATAAATGAGTATGTAAATTTTTACACACAGTACATATGAGCCTCTGTGATCAAGGCTCAGACATTATACTGGGTAAAATTATAAATATTTAGGCAGTTTGACTACATGACCATTAACAATACAACTGAGATCACTAGGGACTATAAAATTTCTAAACATGGGATTTAAGCACACTTACCTGGGATGCAGACTGTTCTATAAAAATTAGCAAAATAATAAAGGTAATTCTCTTCCCAGCAGTAACACTCTCAAATATGTACTTGGATGAATCTTAATCTTAATGTAGAGATGTTCTTGCATTCACCTTTATTCACAGCATGTTATTCGTGATCTTCTAACAGCATATGGAGGAAGGAATTATCACAGATATATAATATAACATAAATTGAAATGTTAAATTTGGACATATAGAAAGTCAATATTACTCAATGATAATATATGATTTATCTGATCTATAAAAATATGGAACTGGAAAAATATACAGAATATGTTACCAATGTCCATTAGTCAAATGCTTCGTGTAATCATCCATAATTGTTCCAAGATGTGTTTGGTATATTTAATTGTAAAAGCTGAGAGACTCTATTTGGGCCATTAGAGTACAAGGGGTTTACAAATATCTTACAGTAAGAGATAAGTTAGTTTACTTAAATAAAGAAAACCACAGAGGATACACAGCTCCATCCATACCCACCTCATCTTTCTATGGGATTTATGGCCTCATTTTACCATCTGCTGGTCATAAGATCCGCTGAAAATGGGTTTGTCATGGTTGACACTGAAGTTGCACTGTCTGACTTAAGAGAAAAAAAAAAAAACTTATCCATGGAACTTCAGCATTTAGAAAGCTCACCTTTAGAGATAAATGGTTCTAGTTTAACTTTGGATAATGATGTATGCATCAGAGATTGTGAGTTTTGACAGTATGAATATAATATCACTCTCAAAGCCAGATTTCTCCTTAGTGGAAGTTGGATTGAGCTCTAGCAGGTTACATTACAAAGGTGTGAAAAGAGGTTATGACAGGCAATTTTCTGTAGTAATCAGACAACACTGGAGGCAGAACACTTGTGTTCAGAGAGTAAATCACTCATGCTACCTTGTTAAATCGTAAAAGTGAAAAGACTTACATAATAATTGTAACTGTACACTGGAATGAAACTGTTGATATAAATAATTAAAATGTTGAAGTATCTCAGTACCTGACTAGATTTTTAGAAGGTGAAACATTTTTGAACTTACTGCTGAAATAGTTCTGTATTAAAACAGTGGATAATTAGTGAAAACACTTACAGATAATTAAAAGAACTTGCCAGATGTAAGGGCTGCATCTTATCGGTCTGCAATGAGTATCGCTCCATGGTGCTTCAGGCTTTCACGTGTTTATTGTACATGTAAACACTTAGCAGCTATAGATCCCACCACAAAACCCGAAAAAATAAAGCCAGTCAAAGATAAAGCATTATTTCATGTTAAACAGCTGAGTAGCCAAAGTATTTACTGGTAAGTTTAGTTATATAATTTGATTGCTTGAATGCTCAAGGTAGGATGTGAGATATGAATGTCATTCATCTTTTCTCTCAGTTTAACACATGAAACTTGTTACATTTTTGCTCTGTTTCACCAGTAACTATATTTTTAAAATATAACAACACTATGGTATGGGATTTCTATGTTTTTCATATCTACCAACCTTGGGATCTGTTAGTATTTGACAATTAATGAGGAAAAATATACTCTTTTTTTTCTTTGAAAGGATTCTAGGTGTTACTTATCAATGAGTGAATCACACACACAAACACAACATATTACATATATATATATATATATATATATATATATATATATATATATGAGATAGACAGTTATACATACATACATAGTTATAGGGATATAGATATGTATCTCACTTATTGTATTCTACATACTGTTAGGTAATGGGTTAAAAGTGGAAGTAAGAAGGTTATAGTGAGGTATATATAATCCTGATATATTTCACACATGAATAAAAGTGTCAAGGAAGAAGAAAATTCATAATGAAATATAAAAATAAATATTTTACATATGGTTATAGTTTTTAAGTAAATTAATATTTTGCACTATCACTCATGAAATCAGTCTAGCAATTGATTTAAATAATTTTAAATACTTTACCTGAAAACTGAGCTATATCCTCCTTAGCATGTAACAAAAGGTTCTCCACTATATACAAGAATTTAATTCCATTATATATGTAAGAGCTTTATTCACAAAAGCCATGATCAGGAAAAAAATTGTTACCCTTTCTTCATCTAGATGATAGATACAGAAAATGTGGTGCATTTACACAATAGAATACTATGTAATTATTAAAACAAGGACATGATGGAATTTGTAAACAAAGCTATGGAACTAGAAAATATTATACTGAGTGAAGTTACACAGATACAAAAGGATATACATAGTAAAAACTCACTTATAAGTAGATAATAGCCATAACATACAGGTTATTAACCCTACCCCATACAGACCCACAGAGGCCAAACAAGAAGGAAGGCTCAGGCAAAGATGATTTTATATGAGATATTCTTTGTATTTACATTTGAAATGTTATCCCCTTCCCCCAACTTTCTTTTATCCCCTCTATCCCCCCACTTGTCTTTGAAGGTGCTAATCACCTTCTCCACCCTATTGCCTTGGTATCCCCATAGGTAGGGAAACCATACCCTCCCTGAACTGAAGGCCCCTTCTCATATTAATACCAGACACTGATATCTTCAACTACATATGCAACTGGAGCCAAAAGTCAATGTGAGCTCAATGGTTTTAGTTCATGGGAGATTTGAAGAGTTTAGTTGGTTGATAATATTGTCCTTTCCATGCAGTTACAACCAATTTATGCTCCTTCATTCCTTTTTGGCACCTTCATTGGGGTCCGCATGTTCAGTCCACTCAGCTGTATCTGTATGACTCTGAAAAAGGCCCTGAGAAGGCATCTTTATTTGGTTCCTTCCGGAAGTACTTCTTGGTGTCACCAGTAGTGCTTGCGTTTGGTGGCTGCATATGGGGTGAATTCCTGGGGGAGGCAGCCTCAGAATGATCTATAATCTCACATAAAAATGGGAACTAAACAGTCACAGGAGCTACAACTGTGTTGTGTCCCAGGCATATCCCTCATAGTCATTTATGTAAATGACTATATTTATTATCACAGAGACCCTTTTACATCCATGTTTATTGATGCTCCATCTGCAACAGTTGGGAAATGGAATCCATCTAGATATATAACAAAAGACAAATAGATGTAGACAATGTGGAGCACAGAGATAATAGAATATTGTTCAAAGGAACACAATTGATAAAATTTAAAAGAACAAATGGCCATTTAAAACTATGGTTAATTGGGTCGCCTAAGTCCATATAACAAATTTATCATGTTTTCATTGATATGATTCACTAACTGAATTTTTTGTTCTTTTCTGCAATTCCTATTCCTCAATTTGACCTTGTAATTCCTCCAATGATTGATTTTTTTCCAGAATTGAAGATGCATAAATAAATCTACATATCTAAGATCACTTGAACTTTGAAAAATAAGCTAAATCCATTCAGTGGAAAAAGACAGAATATTTAATAAATTATGCTGACCTGAGTGGCAGTCATCATGTAGAATAATGTAAATTGATCCATTTTATCTCCTTTTACAAAGGTCTAAGTTGATCAAAGACCTCCACATAAAACCACATAAACTAAATATTACAAGAGAAATTGGTAAAGAGGCTTGAACACACCAACACAGGAGAAATTTTTCTGAAAAGAACAACAATGGCATGAGCTCTAAGATCAAATAGAGACAAATGTGACCTCACAAAATTGAAAAGCTTCTTTAAGTAAAGGACACTGCCATCAGGACAAAACTGGAATGACAGATTGGAAAACTATCTTTACCAATTCTGCATCCCATATGGGCTAATACTGAATATATACAAAAACAGAAGTTATACTCAAAATTACCAAATAATCTTATTAAAGATGGGTTACAGGACAAAGCAAAAAATAATTATCAACTGAAAAATTTCAAATGGCCAAGAACCACCTAAAGAAAAGTTCAACTTCCTTAGTCATCAAAGAAATGTTAATCAAAACAACCCTGAGTTTCTACTATATACAAATCCGAATGGCTAAGATCAAAAACACAGGTGGCAACAGGTGCAGGCAAGGATGTAGATAAACAGGAACACTCCCCAATTGCTGGTGGGATTGTCAGTTGGTACAACCAATCTGGGAATCAGTCTCGCGGTTCTTCAGAAAATTTGACATGGTATTACCTGAGGACCCAGCTATAGCACTCCTGGGCTTATATTCAATAGATGCTCCAACATATAACCGGAAGCCATGCTCCACCATTCTCATAAGAACCTTATGTATAATAACAAGAAGCTCGAATGAGCCCAGATGTCCTTCAAAATAGGAGGGAATACAAAAAATACGGTACATTAACATATTAGAGTGCTACCTGGTTATAAAAAGTGAGTTCATGAAATTTGTGAGAAATGCTAATGTGACATACTGCTTTTTAAAAAAGAAATGTTGGAATAAAGTGATTCAGAGCATTTAAAATCATTATTTAGACATTCTAGAAAAAATAATCTAAGAATATAAAAAAGTTTGTTGTGAAAACTTATTAATGATCCTAACCTATGATTAGAGAACATGGAAAGACCAAAAGTCAAGAGAATCCCTGGATTGACAGTCACTACAAAGAAAATAGTAGCTCTAGAATACTGACCATAAAAAGAAAACTGCACAAAATATATCTATTTTGTATAAATTTCAAATCATGCAAATTATTATGCACCAAGTAATTTTGCTTTTATCAAATGTTGAATCCCAATAGTAAAGATCCTTCTGGTGACTGTATTTGTTTTTACAGTTGTCAAGTGATTTTCAAATGGATATCAGTAGAAAGAGATGAATAAGACATCCTTCATTTTCCACCAGTGCATTGCATTGATTACTGAAATATTGCAATGAGTATTTGATGTATTTTTGTTGCATTTCTTTAGGATATTGATTTTATCTTGACATTTGTGTTTTAATTTTTATTTAAAAGTAATATAATTTTCATGTACATAAAAATTTTAAAGTAAAAGATTGCTTAAATTAAAACAAAATTACAAATATTGAGTGTGAATTAAAATTCTGAAACATTATAAATTCCATTTTTACAAACAATAGATACAAGGCTGATTAAAATCATTTTCACCCTTGTACATCTGCATCTTATTCCCACATTGTCTTGTTGATTACTGATATCTATTTAGAGATTTAATAATGGAACACATTGTGGAATAATGAGTTATTGAAAGAAATGACTAATAGTGTGTATATGTATTCATATTCACTAAGGGACAGAAAATATTTTGGCAGATATAATATCTGGTTGAACTATTCATGAAATCATCTTCTAACCTTCACTGTGAAAATGTGGCTGCATTCCACACCCAGCAGCTAATTTGATGAAAGTTCCAGCTCTCAGTGGTATGATGTAATACCTCAGGTGCTATTCTGAGAAGACAGTCACTTTATCCGTTGTCATACAGTGCATTACTCAGAAAAGGAGAGATCTCTCATAGGCATCAACTCTCCTTAGCATAGCAAGTTGCGGTTGGACTATCTGAATTTTCTCCTATTGAGCATAGACAAATTGACCCAGTTAAGGAGAAATAACCCAAAGCCAGACAAAAGATTCATAAATAGCTTCTACTCCAGTTGTTATGCTTCCCACATGAAGATAAACTGTACAGCTAATAAATATTTGTAAGACAATAGGCTAAAATGACACATGTCATTTGGTAGGTGGAAATGACATCCTAAGCAAATGGTTCTGGTTTAATTGGATGTCTTCAAGTAGAAGGATGCAAAAAAAGCACCCTGAAGTCCAAGGAAGTAAATAACCTCAACATAATACCAAATACACTAAATTTGATTAGATTTTTATGTGTGCTAGGCATAAAATTGCTTTGACTATCAATCAAGCATCAAAATAGGATGTATTGCTGCTCTTATCCAGACAGAAAACACAACCAACCACAAAGCATCTCTTTACCCATTGCCCTCAGTAAAAAAGAAAGTCAGCCCTGTGGTCATGAGAGAGGGAAAGCTTTGTCACTTGCCTGTCACTGGCTACAGCACTTGGGAGACCAGACATGGCACCATGTCTCGGCAGCACAGTAGAACTGAGCCTGGTGGAAGAGGATTTCAAGTCCCCATGGGCATGAGCACAGGAGAGCTGCCCAAACCCCTAGTCTGTCCTGTTCAGGTGTGATTCCCACCATACTGCCTTACAATCTTCAGGATTGGAAGGGCTGTTTACAAGAAAATAAAAGCTGGTGAGCTAGCCCTTCCTCCTTACCTGCTATAGCACTCAAAAGACCTGTCCTTCATCTTTACCTTAGAATCACAGTGGAGTTGGTCTTCATGGTAAAGGCACAGGTGAGCCAGTTCAAAGGCTAGGTAAGGAAGAGGACTGGCTCAGTCCTTCAAAGGCTACAGCTTTTGGGATAGTGTGTCCCGCACTTTAAATGAGAAGCAGTGTAAAATGTAAGCATAGTTGTGCTGAGCCAGCTCCAGTGCATAAGAGCAAGCTAGCTGACCTTGCCTCCAGATTGCACCATTAGATAACCTACACTGTGTTGTACTGGAGAGCTTGTGCTAGAGCAGTGCATAAGGAAAACATAATGTACTAACCAAATCAGCTCCAACCTTGGCCTAGTTATAAGTTTCTAAATTTGCACACTCCAAAATCTACATGATATACAACATATTAGGATGTATCAAATGTACAGTCTTGCTGATCCAAAGCTGCAAATCACTATGCACCAGGGCAACAGGACAATTGGCGGATGGCAGGTGAAGATCCATCAGAGATCGAGGCAGAGAAGCCAGAAAACCCCAACTAGACCAATGAATAATTACAATAAACCTTTGCAAAGGAAGTTGTGGAGACAGAGGGTCTATTGTGGGTCACACTAAAAGAAAATACTGCTTCCAAGATGACATACCTCTGTGATTCATTTTTATTATTTGTCTCTTCCTCTGCGTTTTATTTTGTTTATTTTATGAATTTTATTTGGGAGAGAGTTACAAGTAGTAAGGGAAGAAATAAGAAATGGACAGATGAGACAGACATGTATAATGTGTCACTCACAAAGCATCAATACAATTTAAAAATGGAAAGCAAGAGACATTGGAAAACATATTATATTCCCAAGTGGAGGTTTCCATCAACTACCTGATCATGGGAATCTGGGAAATCCTAAAAAATGATGAAGAGAGAGGTGTACATGTGAGCAAACAGTGGCTTTGGCCAGACAGGAGTCATCCATTGTCTGCACCACAGAGGGTTCTATGATTGGAAAGAAAAGAGGACACAGGAATTCTTTCCTAATAAGAGCTCTCCCACTGACAACTATTATCAAATGAAATATTAGTCTTCTTCAAGGGAATCTTACTGTGAAAACAAGCTACATTTAATGTGAGGCCCTGTGCTCTGATTGAGATGCCAAACACAAATCTAACTCAATGGCATCTTTGGGGAGTCTTGGTCTCATACTGTTGAGTCAATCATTTTTCATCTCCTTCCATCTCTTTGACATTCTAATATGACTTCCAGTTTTATGTTTTATAATTATTTCTGTATATGGGAATGTGTGTTTGTATGAATGTTTGTACTTGTTCTTGACACTATTTTCTTTACTGTTTGTTGTAGATTTGGTTTAATGCTTGCTTTATGGTTTCCCAAAACTGCTTGAAAATCTTCAATGTGAGATGTTGAAAGTCCCTGTCCCCATGTAGTTCTAATTAAAAAATAAAGTGGCTGGTGTCCAATGGCTGGACAGGGAAACAGAGGGGACCTTAGGATTCATGGGCAAAGGGTCAGAAGAAGAATCAGAATTGCCATGATGAGATATGATCATGGCTGATATTTTTGTTCTTCCTATGAGGTTCTAAAACCCTTCAGCTCCTTCAGTCCTTACTCTAATTCCTCCATCAGGGTCCACATGCTCAGTCTGATGGTAGCTCTAAGCATCTTAATTGGTATCATTAAAGTTCTGGCAGAGCCTCTCAGGTGACAGCCACATCAGGATCCTATCAGCATGTTCTTCCTGGTATCCCCAATATTGCCTGGTTTTGGTTGCTGTATATGGGATGGAACCTCGGGTGAAGCAGTCTCTGGATGACCTCTTCATCATGATCTGCTCTACACTTTGTGTCTGTATTTTCTCCTATGAGAACCTCCCCCCTTCTAGGAAAACTGAAGTATACCATTCTGGTCTTCCTTCTTTTTGAGCTTCATATGGTCTGTGAATTTTATCTTGAATGTTCCAAGCTTTAGAGCTAATATCCAGTTTTCCATGAATACATACCATATGGGATCTTTTGTGACTGGGTTATCTCACTCAGGATGACTGTTTCTAGTTCCATCCATTTGCCTAAGAATTTCATAAACTTATTGGGTTTAAATAGCTGAGTAGTACTCCATTGTGTAGATGTACTATATTTTCTGTACCCATTCCTCTTTTGAAAAACATCTGGGATCGTTCCAGCATCTGCTATTATAAATAAGGATGCTATAAACATGGTAGAGCATGTGTCCTTATTATATGTTGGAGCATCTTTTGAGTATTTACCCAGGAGTGCTATATCAGGGTCCTCAGGTAGCGCTTTGTCTAATTTTCTGAAGAACCACCAGACTGATTTCTAGAGTCTTTGTACCATCTTACAATCCCACCAACAGTGGAGGAGTGTTCCTCTTTCTTTACATCCTCACCAGCATCTGCTGTCACCTGAGCTTTAGATTATAGCCATTCCAGACACCCTACCCCAGAGCTCCCAGGAACTAAAAGTCCAAACAAAAAGTACACATTAGGGGGATGCTTGCTTCCATATGTTTAAATAGCAGATCATGGCCTTATCTATCATTATCAAGAGGAGAAACCATTGGTCCTAGTAAGGCTCCTTTGAGCCATGTAGGGAAATGACAGGGTGATGAGTTGTGATTACATGGGGTGGAGGGGGAACATCTTCATAGAAGAAGAGGGAGAGAGGATGGGACATAGAGGAACCGAGTAAAAAGGATAATATTTTAAATGTAAATACTTAAAGTATTCAATAAAAATCAAGGCTTGAGACCTGCAGAAAATGAGAAATAATATTCATGTAAGAGACAGGAAAGAGGGGCAACAGAGGTGATCTGGGTTAGCAAAATTGGAATGTAGGAAAAGAAGTAATACTTCAGGATTATGGGAGGGAGTTAAGAAGGCAGAATTTGGAGAGTAGTCTACTTACTGACCTGATTAAGTTATATGAAATATATCTGTCTGCCTGCCTGCCTCCACACCCCGTGTGTGTGTGTGTGTGTGTGTGTGTGTGTGTGTGTGTATTTTATTCAAGAATGCAGAACTTTGTGGTGTATAACAAGAAATTCATGCTGCCAACACTGTCGGGAGAATAGAGCAGATTAATCAATTAATACAAAAGTTTTTATTAATTATTTTATTTACATATTAATTTGTTATCATTCTTTAAATGGTTTGTCATATTGCTATTGAGAGGCAGAATGTATGTGGATCAGTCAGATCGAAACAAAGGTGGGGGTTCAATGAAAAATAGGGGAAAACAAAACTATAAACAAAAATATGTAAAATATAATATATTTTCAATGAAAAAGGAAATTTAAAAACCATTAAGGTTACCAAAAGTAAAACAAATTAAAACCTTGTGGGCCCCCGGAGAGTGAAGCACCAAAAAAACAAGGAGCATGGGCTGGATTTAGGGCCCCTGCTATGTAGCTGATGTGCAGCATGTCTTGGTGAGGTTCTCCAACAAGGGGAGCAGGGGGGGTCCCTTAATCTGTTGCCTAACTCTGGATACTGTTCTCCTAACTGAGGCGACTTTTCTAATTTCAGTTGGAGAGGATAGTCTTAGATCTGCAGTGATTTAGTAGAAATTATGAGATTTTAATTATATTCTATTGTTAATTATCAAGATAACATTTGAAAAATAGCTATTGATTTAAGAAGATGAATGGTTTGTTAAATATTTTAATTTATTTTATATAATTTGTGCACATCACAATAAATGAAAACATCCCCTATTCCTTAATGTGAGTATACTTTCAAGACAGTGTTATCCTGAAAACATTCTAAAATGAGTCAGGAGGCACAATTGCTAACACTCCAATCACTGGGTAAAGGCTGTCATTTCGGGCATGTATCTGAAAAATACAACAAATAAAATTAAAGAAGTTAATCCATCTTTCCTTTATATTGAATAATTTTTTATTTACATTTCCAATATTAAACCCTTTCCCTATTTCCCCTCTAGAATCCCCGTATTCCATTTCCGATGCCTCTATGAGAGTGCACCCCTCACCCACCCACTGCTTCTCACCTCCCCACAATAACACTGGCCATTTATCCTTCACTGGACCAAGGGACTCTCCTTTCCTGATGTCTGATGGGTCCATCCTCTGCTACATTAAACTGCAGTTCAGAGTAAATTAATATTCTCCAATTTTTCCTTAACTTGTTTTCAATTCTTTAAGTACAGAAAGCATTTTATTTACCTATTTCATACATACTTTTGATATTTTCAGTGGGAATCTTATGTTTTCTGGTCAGGTTCACATATTTTTCTCTCATTTCTTCAGTTATATTTGATGATTTTGCTACATTTTAGAAAGGAAAAGACAAATTAAATGTTCATGAGAACCTGCCTAGTGTGGATTCATCAAACCTCATTATCTATTAAGAGTGCCACAATATCCATCTAGGATTCACAATTCATGTTTGATGCCAGGTCCAAAAGTAGTCAAAATAGTGTCACAGTTTATAGGCTGTTCCAGAATCACCATTATGTTCAAATAACACTAACTGGAAAATTGCATGTACTCAAGGCATTTTTCTTACATTTTTATTTTAATAAGTATTAAATCAGTAAAACACCAATTAGAACATGTCAATATGTTTCTAGCAAATTTCCAGTGGTATAATAATCTAGCCACTCTTTTTATTTTTTATTTTTTTTGAAATAAAAAAATCTAACCCTTCACTTTCTTGACTCCAAAGCAAAGACACAGTAATTATTTGGAACTGCTGAACTCACATACTGCCTTTTCCCACATCCTTCAATAAAAAAACTAAATGACCAAGATTATTTTATCTTTTATGTCAGAGTAAATTGCAATCCTATTATGTATAATATAGGCCTTTACTTTCAGAAATATTAAAAACATTCTAGACTCTATAACAGAGATGATCACTGGAAAAAGTATTGATAGCTGTAGGTATTTGATTGGGAATGTCTGCAGCTAAAACAAATTTATTATTTACTTCAAAAAGACATATCACCTTTGATGACAGATCTAAGCTAAGAAAAGGATAGATATTTAATGAATTCATGATAACTTACATACCATTTACACTTTCCAATCCACACCATATATGTTTATATGTGTAAAATATCCCAAATAATTTTCTATATGACCTTTAGGACTTTCATCAATAACATCTTGATATACAGAGTAAGTACCTGTGCCATTTGAATAAAACATAACCCCACTGAAAAGCTGCTAGTGTCCTTAAAAGAACACATGTGAACTTCAGACAGACATGATTTTATGTAAAAGCAAATGAGTTTATTAGTTCATAGCAGTATTATTCATACACAGACAATGCACAAAATTACTTGCATGCTAAGAAAAATAGAATGGTAATTATATTTATAAAGTCAGATGTACTCACACAAGGCTAGAGTCAGTCTTATTTCTCTCCTTTCCTTATGAATGTACTTCATGAAAAACAGCATGGTGGTATTTGATATATAATTAATAACAATACTAGATGCAGGTGACACTGTGAATAAAAACAGAGAATATAAATTCACAGTTTAGATTCTTCTATTTGAATTAAGTTGTCTTATCTCGCATACCATTCATAACTGATTCAGTAATAATTGTCTCTGACACTCTATAATCCATAACCTTATGCTGCTCATTCTTTTCAAATAACAAATTATGAGAAATTCCCTGTCAAACAAATAATAGAGAAAATGTCTTGCCAGCCACAATTGTTCAATGGTAACAGAAATCATATCAATGAAAAGTTGAATTTTTTTCTTATAGAAGTATTGGTAAATATATAGATGTCATAATTTCTGTTACCATGCAAATTTCTCATTATGACTGAATAGTAGTAGAATGTGCACATTATTCCACAGCTATTTCATTTATTCTTCCTTTTTTTTAGAAAATGAGCATTCATTAGGCTAAAACAGATTTAAATTGACATCATCTCACATCGACCTGATCAGTACTTCTGAATGCTGGACACAGAAACAATTCTCAGTGGTAAAGAAAAAAATTTCCATTGCCTTGTAATACAATTTTGGTCTAGTTGACCATCTTATTTCTTATAAGTGAATTAATGGAGGGAATTTGTAGAGTAATATCTAACTGTAACACACAACACATATTTAGAAAAATATATTTATTAGATTTGATAATAAAGGACCAATATTTAAAACATTTTTTCTTTATTCTTAAATCTTTTTTTTAACGATTCAATATTTTATGCTCCTTTTGGTCCATCCTGCAACTCTTCCATATTCCACACCTTCTTGCCCCATCTCTGTCTCCAACTCCCACCCTACCAGACCTCCCCCTTTCCTAGGCCCCAAGTCTCTCAAGAGTTAGGCACATCTTTTCTGACTGACTCCAAACCTGTCAGTTCTCTGCTGTGTATATGTTGGGTACCTCATATCAGCTAGTATATGCTGCCATGTTTGTGATTCAGTGTCTGAGAGATGCGGGGGTTCCAGGCTAGCTGAGACTGTTAGTCTTCCACTAGGTTCTACCTTCTCCTGAGCTTGTTCCAGCTTTTCTCTAATTCAGCCACAGGGATCACCAGCTTCTGTCCACTGATTGGGTGGAAACATCTGCCTCTGACTCTGTCAGCTAATGTCGGGTCTTTTGGAGGGCAGATATGAAAGGCCCCATTTTGTAAGCATCCCATGAATTCAGTAACAGTGTCAGGCTTTGGAGATACCCCTGAGCTAGAACCCAATTTGAGTCACTCACTGGACCTTCTTTTCCTCAGCCCCATCTCCATCTTTGTTCTTGCAGTTCTTTCAGACTGGAACATTTCTGGGTCAAAGTTTTCCACTGTGGAATAGCATCCCCATCCCTCCACTGGATGCACTGTCTTTCTACTGAAGGAGATTCTATAAGTTCCTTCTCTCCACTCTAGGGCACTTCATCTAAGATCCCTCCCTCTGTAAGGAGTGAGAGATACATTAGTGTTGATAGCATCTAGGTACCTCTAGTTACACCCCACTAAAAATTTACTAGTAAAAAAAAACATGAAATTCCGACTGACTGTAACTTGCCATTATTTTCATATTTTATAAAACGCGTGAGTAAAATCTAAACAGTTAACTAAGAATAACTACTTCTTTAATGTGTGGTCCTCTTTGAAAGCAATTCAAATTCCAACTGGAGAAAGGATTATGAGTTGGACTTCTGAGAAATAAAACTTTAAATGTACTGATGTGAAGAAATCATCTTTATAACCATAACATTTTGTATTCAGTTAGGGATAAGGATACACCTTAACCAGTACCAGATGTAGTAATGCACTGTGAAGCTGGAGGAATAAACCCAAGTTGTTCCTCTTTAGCCTGCAAACTGTATAACCTTGAACAAACCAAAGGCATGTTTTTGACACTTAAATAAAGAATCTCAGCTTACAAAGCTAAGACGAATATTTTCTTTTGTATGTATTAAGGAAAATTTGCCAATGTTACTAGTAGCTAAAATTCATATGTATGCTTCTTCAAATATTGTGAATGCCTTTTTGTTTATCACCACCATCTGTCGAAATATTTTCTATATTTATAACCATTTCTCTACCTTAATATGTTTAATAACTAGTAAAAATTATTAGAAAATGTGGACTCTAAATATGCTTAATATAAACTTATAAAATATTTACATGATTTTCCATTTCACATTTCTGTTAAGAACAAACATATTTCTATATTAAAATATTCTTTCACAAAGGATCAAGCTTTAAGATGCTTGTGTGGTCCCTTGTGACTATAAATGATTATTCCTTAGCTCTTTGCACAAATTGGGATTTAAAGATATGAGGTGAGCTTCCTATTGTTTAGTGATTAGTAACAGGTATTGAAAACTATACCTACCTTTGACAATGGTTCCATGTATAAAGAGGTAAGTCTGTATGTGGGAATATTGTACTGTGGCTCAGGCCAGAACCAGAAGCCAGTGGCAAAGTCCTTAGGGTCCTTAAGTATGCAATTTTTATCCTGTAAAATAGCTGAGACAATGAAAATAATGATGATGGTGTTGATGATGATGATGATGATGATGATTATGATAATAATAATAAAGAAATTTTTAATCTGTAGTTACTTCCTTCACATATTTGATTGATTTCTTCCAAAAGAAATAATCAAACAAAGAAGGTATATTCACTGTAAAATTTGTTTCAAATCAATAATCTAAATATGAAATACTCACATAAAATATTTTTGCAAGTTGCAAATTCAGGCTTTTGTGCTGTAAATGCATGATTTTGGCATCTCCCATGTCTTCTAAACATAAAAAATCACATATTAATGTTCAATTATGAGTCTACATACAATTTTGGCTTACCATAATACAATTCTACAGAATTTTATGTGGAAAAATGTAAACATGTTCCACTCTGTATACTGCTTAACCCTATTCAAAGGAGATTCTCAAAAATACATAATGAATTTTCAAGTATCCACATGATTATGTTTTTGATGTATGATTCAAGTGTCATATTGATGGCACTTTGTACAGTAGGACTAGTAACCTACTGTCTGGCCTCAGGAAATAATGTTCAAATGCTGTCCCATCTGAACAACGGGGAGCCACTGCTTTCTTCAAAGTGTAATTACCTGAGCGTGGGTGTAAATAAAACTACTTACTTCAAAGAGAAGTCCAGGATATAATATTATAGAGTGAGATAGATGCAAAATTAATTAATTACTATTATCTTACACAATCTAAGGTGTTACATACAATAATCTTTAGTTTATTCTACTTTTTAAATTTGTATTTTCATACTGTGTACTCCATAGCTATAGTTTGCTATGTATAAAATATATCAAACCAGGGTTAAATATATCAAACCAGGGTTTCTAATGAGTTTTGGACATTTAATGTCCATTGTTCATAAACTGAGATTTTGGACATATATGCCCAAAGTCACCCTGATCTATACTCTTTGATTCATTTTTCTGAAAATTTTGTTAGTATTATATATATATATATATATATATATATATATATATGCTGAATCACTTTATTCTTTCTTTGCTCAAATGACATTGCATTACAATTGAAATTCTCAATTTCCTCACAATCTCTGTCACAATTTTGATACATCATAGTATGTCACAAGCATTGTGTAAAGTCTATTTTTGTATATGCGTCCTTAGTGTAGTAAAATATGTCACAATATTAATGGAACCATGAAGTTCTCCTGGACTGTCTGCCAGAGAGGCATATATCATATATTTTTCAAATTAGAGTCCACAGTTCCTGGTGCACAAATGTTCTTCCAAACTTCTGAGAAGCAGATGTACTCCCTAAGGCATTGAAGAACCCAGGCCTCTTAGTGTATCTATGGAGGCTTCATATAAAAATTGACATTAATCCTGAGCACCCCAAATAACTTGCACATGTCATTCTATCCTCGCAAGTATAACTGTATTCATCTTAGCAATTGTCATATATTCTGTTTCATTGTAGAATGATTATCTACATTTTGATCTATATGTAGATTTTTATGTAGACCAAATATCTAGTCTCTGATTATTATCACCACCTGAATAAAGTTACTTACTTGATATAGTAAGTCATGACCATTTTCCTGTAATTCTCCAAAAAAGTAACATTACGCATTAACATCCCTGCATAACCATTTTCTCCAACTTCGTTTAAATCATTGGCAGCCAAGTAGATGGTATTGAAACTCTCTGAATGCTAGAACAGAATATTCAGATAGATCATGTGAGAAAACCTTCAACTTTTCTTTATCTCTCTCATCTATTTTAAACACAAGAACTATTTAATCTTAACATATTTGCATAAATTTCTTGAGAGTGCTAACTTTCTAGCTAACTAACCCTAGTGTTGTACAGGATAAAAATTATGTAGAAGAGTGAATAGGTAGAAGATTTCATTTATTTTTTTTAGTATTTTTACTGGACATTTTATTTACTGACATTTCAAATGTTATCCCCTACCCCAGATACCCCTCTGGAATCCCCCTATCCAATACTTCCTCCACCTGCCTCTATGAGAATATTTTAAATTAAAGAATTTTTTTTATTCTTTAAGATGAAGTCTAAAATTTTACCAATACTACTTATTTCTGTCTTCAATAAATTTTTGAATTTTCATTTGCTAGAACGTTGATATTCATTTTTATGTTACTATTTTAATTTCATATATAGCAAGAATACAAAATGTGAGGCAGTAGAAGAAAACCCTGCAAGTTCCTATAGCAACAGCGACAGAAACTTCCCCAAGCAGCAAAGATAACATAAGGAAAGTATATGTCAAAATCAGTAAACCTAAAGTTTGAGTGTAATTTGCAAAATGAAGGAATATCTCGAGAACAGACTTTTATGTTATGCAGAAAATAATTGCTGAATGTTGTCATAAATTCAAATTAAATAGTGTCCAGTCAAAGGAGGTAAAGGACTTAAAATTGAGACATTCTCTATATAGGCACGGGTATTTAGGTAAAACACTTGTCACTCAAAATAAAGAATCAAAATTCAATCATCCTGGACATGCACAAAGGCCAGATTAACTCTCTCTCTGCCTCTTTCTCTATCCCTCCCTGTCTCCCCTCTCCCCACTGTGTGTGCTTGTGTGTATTTGTGAATATCAGTTCTCCTATGGAGAAAGAAAGATGAACACATTAGAATGACTAAGAAAAAGTGTCAAATAACCTATGTACACGAGTCATGAGAGATTTTTTTCAAATATGCTGTCATGTGGGGCAAACACTCAATGTAACACTGTGATTTCTATTTGGTGTAACACATGTTTATACACACAGATTTAAAAAATCATTTATACACATAAACAATAATTGCAAAAGAATGGTAATATCTTCATGAGTCATATTGAATACTGACTTGAATAAACCTTTCTCATATATTCTCAGAGTACAACATAACTTAAACAATAAATTTATGGTCTAAGAAAACAATTGACAGTATTTGAGAATTCATTTGATTACTACACATGGTATACATTGTAAAATTCCAAGTAAGTTTAATCAAATAAAAATTATTAAATTGATTATACTTGTATGTGTTTAAATATTTACCTTTTATCTTGAATGGTAAGACTTTTTACCAGAATCACGAATTAGAATTTAATATTAAAACTACACTTATCATGATATTTTAAAGTTGGAAAAAAATTTTGTTACTTTTTAAAACACATTTAGCCCATGAATATAATAACAGAGATAATAATAGGTGAATGTAGATGGTGATACCGAACTGCATATATATTGTAAATAGTCTCAATATCTGTTCACAGAATTGCAGTCATGCACTGAGAAATGTGATAAACACACATGATAGAAAATTTATCCATCACACACAAACAGAGAGAGCTAGAGAACTAAAGAGAGAAAGAGAGAGAGAGAGAGAGAGAGAGAGAGAGAGAGAGAGAGAGAGAGAGAGAGAGAGAGACATTCATTTTCAGCTCATATTTTACCAGTAAGGGTCTCTCATCAGCAACAGTCAAATGAATTAGAACAACAAGAAGAATAGCCTCCATCTCTTGGTTTCTTCTCTTTCCTCTTACAGGAAAATGAGCTACTAATTGAAGGGTAAAATAAGGACACATTTAAAGCATTTCCTCTTGGCAAAACAAGAATGACCTCTTATCTCTTTCCTGTTCAAGTTTAACTAACAAGAAAGTTACCAATTAGACTTGGCTGTTTCCCATTGCATTATGTTAAAATAAAATGAGGATTGAATGAAGCATAATGTGACTTAATATTTGATACTTGAGAAAGCACAATTCTCATGATATAATTAAAAAAATTGTGCCGTAACACAGTCTGTTCTTATGTAGTGAATTAAAATTTAAAAATGTACTGCAATCTGAAAGCTTTAAATTTTTCCCTGCTTTAGAAAATGAATGTAAATTACTGTCAAAGCTCAAGGAAATTATTTATGCTAATGAAGAGTTTAATTGAAAATTATGAATTTTTTTATTACTTTACTAACATTTCAAACCATAGATTTTAAACCTATGTTTCCTTAAGGAAAAAATGTATATATATTTATATATTATATTATATATTTATATATATATTATAAATATAAAATATATATATTATAAATATATAAATATATTTTTATATATATATTATATTATATATATACATTAAAAAATTATATATATATATATATATATATATATATATATATATAATGAATTAGAATTAGCCAGTAATCTTCTAGATTGGGGAGAATTTCTAAAAAATAATTTTTTACACAATAAATAGGAGCTGTGTGAGGATGTGGAGAAAGAGGAACACTTGTCCACTGTTGGTTGGGTTTTAAACTGGTACAACTACTCTGCAAATCAGTCTGGCAGTTCCTCAGAAAATTGGACATAGTACTACCTGAAGACACAGTTATTTTAGTTCTGGACATATACCCCAGAGAAGCTCCAACACACAATAATGACACATGCACAGTGTTCATAGCAGCTCTATTTATAATAGCCAGAAGCTGGAAAGAACCCAGATGCCCTTCAGTAGATGAATGGATACAAAAATTGTGGTACATTTACACCACAGAGTACTACTCAGCTATCAGAAACAATGAACTTATAAAATTCCTAAGAAAATGGATGCATCTAGAGACTATCATCCTGAGTGAGATAACCCAGTCACAAAAAAACAGACATAATATGCAGTCACTGATAATGGGATACTAACCCCAGAAAGCTCTGAACACCCCAGAAACAACTCACAGACCATATGAATTTCAAGAAAATAAAAGAGAAAAAGAAAATGAAAAGTCATCATGCTTAATCTTTAAAAACCAAGAAAGCTTTGACTAATTCCAGGTTATATTTTTTTACAGCTACTTTATGCTCATTGTTACTAGTAAGAACTTAAGGCACACTATCAAACCTTAAAAAAAAACCAAGTGCTGACAAAAATATACTTGTATACTTTAATGCAAAATTGCTTAAAACCTGTACATTTATTTTTGTATTTTAAAATAAAATTGTTCAATTAAAATAAATAAATAAAGAATAGGAGCTGTAATACTTATCTTCATCCAATTCTTGAAAAGTACTGAAGAAAATGTAAATATCAGTTTCAAAAAAATACAACAATATTATTAGACATTGATAGTGGCTATACATTTCATATTTGAAGCTTGACATCAGTTCATCCATTTGTTTAATAATTACATGATCTCAAATTTAATTCTTAACACTATAATGGAAAAAAATTAGGACATGTGATACACATTTGGTTCATTTATCATATCAGTAGATCAAAGAACACAGTATTTAGCCTGTTGATATGTTTTCTATCAATAGACATACTTATGGGCAAAGAAACAAAAGGAAAGAAAAATAATGAGCAAAAATAATATGTGTCCAGAGTTCTTAAATTCTATTCTTCCTAGAAAAGAGTAACCTCAAGAAAATACTGACAACAACAGTGACGTTGGATAGCACAACTTGACCCTACTTGGGACTGGGAATCAATATGAATAACCATGAGTATAAAATGCTTTATTTAGGATACCTAGTGGATTTTCCCTTGATGATTTTGAAGTGTCCTTTCTCATCTTGCTTGATATGCTTCTGATAGAAATTCTATCTTATTGGTTATTAGGATGGAAACTCCATCTTGGTTCTTTGGACCATTTGTTTGGAATATCTTTTTCTAGCCTTTTACTGAGAGGTAGTCCCTGTATTTCTTATTGGAAGAATTTCTTGTATGCAGCAATATGCTAGACCTTATTTGTGTATCCAGTCTGTTATCTATGTCTGTTTATATGTGAGTTGAGTCCATTGGTATTATGAGCTATTAAAGTCAGATGATAGTTTCTGGGATGTTTGTTATTGCAGATGGCATTATATACATGTGGTTCTGTCCTTTTGAATCATTGTATAATGATTAACATCTTGTCTTTTCTTTGGTATTAGTATACTCCAAGTGTTGGAATTCTTTTTCTAGAATTCTTTGTATTACTGGATTTGAAGATAAATACTGTTTGAATTTAGTTTTGCCCTGGAATATTTTGGCTTCTCGATCTATGTTGAATGAGAGTCTTGCTGGGTATCAAAGCCTGAGGTGGTATTTGTGTTCACTCAGAGTCTGCATAACCTCTAGTTTTTACTGTCTCTGCTAAGAAGTCTGGTATAATTCTGATAGGGTTACCGTGGTATTTACTTGGCCCTTTTCCCTTGCAGCATTTAATATTCTTTCTTTATTCTGTGTATTTTTGTTTAGGATTATGAGCCATAAGATTTTCTTTTCTAGCCCCATTTATTTGGTGTTCTATAGGCTTTAGTACATTAGTGTCCATAAACTGCTTTAGGTTGGAGAAGATTGCTTCCTTGATTTTGTTGAAGATGTTTTCAGGTCCTTTGAACTGGGATTTCATTCTCCTCAATTCCAGGTATTCTTAGCTTGGTCTTATCCTTATATCCTGAATTTACTTCATGTTTTGCATTAGAAGATTTAATTATTTATTTATTGCTTTGAATTTTCTTTAAAATTCTGTCAATCTCCTCTATGTTATCTTCTACACCTGGCTCTTTCCTTCTATCCCTTGCATTCTGCTGGTGATGTTTACATCTGTAATTCCTGACATCTGTCCTAAGTTTTCATTTCCAGATTTGCCTCCATTGTGTCATCTTTATTGGTCCTACTTCCACTGTTAGGTCTTGGACTGTTTTATTAATTTTTTTCACCTCTTTGATTGTGTACTCTCATTTCATTAAGGAATTTATTTGTTTCCTCTTTGATAGCTTATACCTATTTACATGTTTTTCCTGTATTTTCTCCAGTGAGTTATTTCTGTCCCCTTAAGGGGCTACATTATTTTCATAAGATAAAATTTTAGTTCAACTTCCTTATTCTCATGTGTGCTGCTGTATTTAAGGCTTGCTCTGTTGGATGAACTGTTTCTGATGATGCTCATATATTCGCTTCTGTTGCTTATTGTCTTTTCCTTGTCTTTGCCATCTTGTTATCCCTTGTGTTTCTTTGTCTCTGTGATTGTTTAGAACCTGTCACTTTTGTTTTTGGTGTCTTTAAGGTCTCCAGATAAGCCTGAAGTCCTAGTTGTAGCAGACCTCCTGTGGGGCCTCCTGACTGTGAGGTTTTCAGGGGGCAGTCAAATATTGACTTGTGTAAAGCTATTCTTCAGGGGTACTTACACATTATGGTTTCTGTTCTCTGTGTGCAGAACACCAGAAAGCATTTTATATGGTTGGATCAGTTGCCCTCAAGATTGCAGAACTTTCTGGGAGGTCTTCAAGATGTGGTATGACTTACCCAGTTTCCCTGTAAGCAAAGGATCTCCTGAGATGCCTTCAGGCTTTAGTGTCAGTTGCTCTATGTATGGAAGATTTCCCAAAATACCAGTTGCCCTCTGTGCAGCAAGAAAATCTGCTTTGATGCCTCAGATTTTGGTATCAGATGCTCTGACTGCAGTGGATCTCTTGGGATGCCTCAGGCTCTGGTGTCTTCAGGGAAACAGACTAGCTAGCAGTATGCCCAGTAAAAATGACTGGATAGAAGGGGATATTTTAGTATTTCAAATCTACTTCTTCAAGGCAACAATGTAAAATTGTTGCCTTTGTCTCCTGGGTGCTCAGATTAGAAATTTAACATCAAGTCACTGCTAATTTTTTCATGATCATATACATATTAAAATGTTCACTCTATGTATGTTTTCAGAATTTTTCAAAGGATTTCTGTTGTAAGTTTTGTAACTACTTGCATAAGTGATATTGTATGTATGATTTTTTTTTATACATGAGTTGCCTCTACAGCTCAACCTGGTCAACACAACTCGCTTCCCTTGGCAGTTTTTTACTGCTTGTTCTCCAGCTATGTCCTGGTGTATTTTTGTACCCCAAAATCCCACACAAACACAGCTCTACAGGCCGATAGCTTTTTATACATGTTTATATATTTTATAAAACTCTCAGTCCACAAATCGTTTACAGAACAAGATTGCTTCAAATAGACAAAAATACAAACTGCCCTTCTTTGTGAGATATTAGACCTGTAAGATCCTTAATGTTCACAGCTTTTTAACACCCATAAATCCCACCTGGATCCAGCTGTCCTTGCGAAGCTCCATGTTGCCTCGAACTCTATCCTCTGTTCTCCCACTTCCTCTGCCACCCACTTCTGAAATTTAATCCTTTGACTTCATAGACCTCTCTTCTCTCCAACCCCTCTCCCTGCCCAGTCACTGGCTTTCCTTTATTTTACTAATTAAAATGGAAAGATTCTGTAGGAGTCTTCTGACTAGGTGGACCTTCTTGGGGAAGTTGAATTAACAATAAAATATGAACAGATTCTGGACAATTTAGGCATTCTGGAAGCTTTATTGCTTTTGGTCAACATGTTGTGTTTGGCAATCAGTCCAGGACTAAAACTGATATTGCAATGTTTTCCCTATGACATTTACACAGGAAAGGTTAGTAAAATATTGATTGTAAGAAAGTACAAGAAAAAAATCATTGTATAATTGTAAGTACAGTATGAGACTGTACTTATTATATTGAGAATGAGGCTCAAAATTTATTATTTACATTGATATTTTATGCTATTATTAGGGCAATAGGAAATTTATGGACTGTAAGAATTGAAAGGTTATTCCCTCTTTGGTTCATCCTCTAGGGAAGATGCCAGAGCAGTCTGTTATCTCATGTGGACCTCCATTCTACTATTATGTTTTCACCCATCTCCATCAGACCTGTGATCCCTGAACCATGTGTGTCAGCATCTCATTTTCTGTCATTATTCACTACTTCCAGAGACCTCTGAGTCACCCCCAGCAATCTTTACACTTGATTTACCTGCTGGACCTTCAGTCTCCTGCCAACTCTCCAATCCCTTCATTAGAACAGTGACTCCTGAATCATGCAGAGCTTTGATCCAGAACTCTAGAACCCAGGAGTACCCATCAGAGGCCTGACACATGGAGGTCACTGAGTTTATTGATACTCCCAATACCTACATCAACAGGAACATCCAAGGACCCAAGTCATCCAGGTGGCTAACAGGCCTTGAAAATACACAAACAACAAATGCCAGGACAATGTGACACCCTCAAAGTACAGTTATCCTACAATCCTAAGTCCTGAATATCTTAACACAACTGAAGCAAAAGACAGTTTCTTTAAACCCAATCTCTTATTTAAAAAATCTTTATTAGATCATATTTAGGAGGAAACAAGGAAAAGTACAAAGGGTCAGGAAATTGAACTGAGTTGTATAGCAGTAGAAATGGTTAAATATGGGGAACATGAGAAATTCCCAGATCCCAGGAAAGCAAAAGGCTCCCAGGAAGCAATGAGGATGAGATTATCTGAAATGACTAACAAAGAGGACAGAGAACCTGTAGAGACCATTTCAACAGGTTAGGCATGGCTCTGTTTGAGTGATGGTGACACACACCCATCTCAAAAATTTTTTACCCAGAATTGCAACCGTCTAAAGGAAATAGAGAACAAAGAGTGGAATAGTAACCAAAGGAAAGGCCATCCAGAGACTTCCCCACATAGAGACCCATCCCATCTGCTGACAAAAAACAAATACACTATTGCTGGTGCCCAGAAGTGCTTACTGACAGTAGCCTGTTTTAGCTGTTTCTTAAGCCGCTCTGTCAGAGCTTGGCGAATACAATGGTGGATGCTCCCAGCCAGCCATTAAACTGAGCACAGAGGCCACAATGCAAAAGATAATGGAAGTACTAAGGGAGCTACAGGGTTTTGAAATTCTGACCAAGTCTTCTCAGTCAGTCAGCAATTTCTCCAGGGAGTGGGTGGGGATTAAGAAGAAAAGAGACAATTATGCAATACTGTAACATGACTACAGTCAGTTCTGAGGCTGAAGTGAGTTTATTTTTGCAAGTCTGCATTTATATGAACTTAAGAACATGCAAATATGTAGATCAGTTATGGGACAAGAAACAAGCAAAGCATTAAACAAAATCTGGTAAGCACTGTTTTTAGAGGCTAATCAGGATGACCAAGACAAAAGGAACGGAACATAATCATCTGCTGAGCCCATTCTTATCTTTCCATTACCTCAAAGGTTAATATTCCTAATCTCAGTCTACTTCCTGAGTCCTAGCCTGAGAATTTTCTATTTCCTGGTCAGATGTCAAATTCCTGCCAAGTTTCTAGTTTTCCCAGAAGATCTCCCCACATCTCCATAGGGAGAACAACAGTAGCAACTAACCAGGTCTATCCAGAGCTCCCAGGGACAAAAGACCAGCCAAAGAATACCCATGGAGGGACCGTGGCTCCAGCTGCATATGTAGAAAAGGATGGCCTTATCTGGGAGGAGTGGTTCTTGGTCCAGTGCAGGTCCAATGCCCAGGCATATGGGAATGCTACTGTGGTTCACTATCCATACGTGGATTTTAGGGAACTCATCCAGTTGAAGTAAATAGATAATATTGTGTTACGCCTATTCTTAATGTAATTTTGAAAAGAATGAGTAAATCTGTGCACCCATCCTTTGTGTCTCTACCTTTCTGAGGGTGAGAGATACAAAGATTTATGAGAATCAGTTTATGCTGTTGTGAGATAAGTGGCAGTGTGTGGGTGGGATTTGGTGCACACTCATAGAAGCAGGGTTCATAGAATAAGAGGTTTGCTGTGTAGAAACAAGAAAGGGGGAATAAAATTTAAAATATTAATAAATATGACAACCAATAAAATATAATAAAATGAAATATAAACAAAATAACAGACTAGGATAAGACAAAGCAGAAGTCAATGAAAAAATATAATGAACACATAATGACACTTAAATCCCAAAGAGAAAGATCATATGACACTATCATATAAAAAAAAAAAACTGGTTATGTAAAAGTAAAAAAATAAAAAGTAGCATAGCACACTTTTAAAAATAAATAGGTGAAAAGAAAAAAAAAAAAACGGACATACAACATGCCAAGCAGGATCGCCAAAAATGAAGCAAAAGCATTGGCATAGAGTAACTTTCCTATTAAAATGAAATTCTCAATGTTGTATACAGTTTTCTTTATGACTGATTTGGTATTGATATTCAACTTACACTAGAAATATTTTTACATAGAGTGAAATTCTAAGAAAACTCACTTAATAAATGTTTATAACAATGAAAATGTATACGTAGCACCCATATCCCTTAGACAACACAAAAGATACAGTATGAATTACAAAGTTTTGCTGGAAAATATTTCATATGTATTTTAGTCTCTCATGTACAAAATGTCATCAATATAGACTCATAAATAAGACTACATTTTACACACAGCAAGGATATTGATATTAAAAACAGAAAACAAAATACAAAATTCAGTTTCAGGAAGAATATCTGATTAATTTCACTTCATCCAATGAAAAAAATTACAGAAATGTGTCAAACGTTCCTTCAATTTAAGTTCTTCTCATAGACCTCAGTACTCTGAATTTTTAATAGGAAGCTAGGAAAAACTCACAAGATGATGCTTTCTATGCTTCCGTTTCAGCCTATAATTGAAATTGTGCACTAAAGCTACAGTTCTGGTTTCATGTGTATGGAGTATGGGCTGGTCTTTGTGTGTGCATATGTGTGTGTGTGTGTGTGTGTGTGTGTGTGTGTGTGTGTTTGTGTGTATGTATGTGTGTGTGAATGAGAGAGAGAGAGATAGAGAGAGAGAGAGAGAGAGAGAGAGAGAGAGAGAGAGAGAGAGAGAGAGAGAGAATGAGAATTAGAATGAGAAAAAATGAGATTTTTTTTTTCAGTATGAAGAAGAAGAATCACCATTATTTTTCATAGATAGAAATCTCAGTGGCTGTGAGGTTATATTACTCATTCTGTGTGAATACTTTGTCTACAATGTCTAAATGATTTTGAGATAGAAACTTATTCTAATAAGTATATTCATTTTCAAATGTATATTTCATATATGTAAACATTTTTAAACTCTTCACACTTTATTTATTTACTTGTTTATTTAATTTATTTTTTGCATTTTCTACAATCTGTGCCACTTCTCCCAAGAGAACATTTTTCAAGGAGAATCACTGGCATAAAACTTGAAAATTTAGGAAAGATTAGCAAGTGTTCTTTTGGTGCACAAGGCATAAATGGAATTCTACACCACCAGGTACATAATATGGTTATGGATTGAAGCACTATTCTATGTGAACTCTAGTATTGGTGACACTGGAGAACACGTTTCCTTTATTTTCATCCTTCTGAGTCCTAACAAAGTGTCTTAGTTCGCATCCTTTTACCTCTGCTGAGACACTACAAGAAGTGGACAAAATGGATGTTTCAATTATGATTTTTTTAATCATAGAAATTTTACTATTGTTATGTTTTCTATGGATTGATTGATTTGAGTTACTTTTTTGCTTTTATAAATTCTGTTTTTCTTTTTAACTTTAACTCTTCTGCTTTCAATAGAAAAAATAATGATAGAAATTTGTAGACTGTGTTGTCATTTATTGAGAGACTATATTTATAAGAAGATAAGAGAGGAGTCTGTCTTATGGAGGTGTGTAGTCAGGTACAGGAGAAAAGGGTCCCTCTACTTAGCCATGCTCATCCTTCTACCTGAGGGAAAAACCTCAAGATGGTATGGTACAGTAGAGCACAGAATTTATTCAGGACATGGGGAGGGGAGTCAAGAAGGTACTAAAGGCAGACAAATTGAGAGAAAAAGAGAGAGACAGAGAGACAGAGAAAGAGAAGGGAATTAGAGGGGTAAAGGCTGGCCATGAGCATGTAGAGAGAGGAGGGGAAGGGCCAGGAGGCAGAAAAGCAAGAACGCAATAACAAAATGGAGAGAAGGAGGCCAACAGCCCCTTTTATACAGACTGAAGCACAACTGAATGTTGCCAGGTAAGTGGGGTGGAGCTCAGACAAAATGCTAAAAGATCATTTTGTGGAATGTTCATTCATCAGAATACTGCTTGCAAAGACGGAAACTAAATAATGGATAATTTAGTTGATTGATGTGGTATAATAATAATTTATAATACTGGTAAAATAAACTATGAATTTAACAACATTTCACAGAAATTCAATGAACTTCCTGAGAAAACATTTAGCATTTTGAATTCTGTCATGAATAAAGGGCCATGTGGTTACTACAAAATTTAGTATATTTTATTTATTTTTTTATATAAAAAGTTTCAATTTTAATAATTTCGCACCATATTTCCAGCTTACATTGTAAAAACACTTGTACTTACATAAATAGATGTTCAATGCTAATTTTACACACTGGAAACAAAAGAAAGTCGGTAATGTTAAAACACACACTTCATTACTTTTTTTTAAACAACTTTATTTTACTAAACAAAGATAAATGTACAGATTTTAAGCATTGTTTGCATAAAATTATACAATACATTTTTATCAGTACTTTTTTCAGATTTTAAAATAATTTTTACATAAAACTGTGTGAATATATTTTAGTCAGTACTTCATTTTTTTAAAGGTTTGATAGTATGCATTGAAAACTTAATAGTTACAATGAGCATAAAGTACGTGTAAAACAAAATATGCCAGCTAGATTCAGGAACACACTAATGATTTCTTATATCATAATTCAGCACACAAGAATAGCATTTAAAAAGACAAGTACCTGCTCTAGAAACTCAATCATCACTTGTATTTCCTCAAACATACAATACCTCATATTCATTCACATTATGATCCCATGTTAACTCATCTCATTAGCAAACACTGAGATGGGAAAAGGCCAACCATGATTGAATTATTTTGTAATAATGTACTGATGAGGAAGGACACAGAACATTCTCTCTGTAGCCAATACAAAATGCTTTATATCTGTCTTTCTTTCACATATTCACCAGCAAGTCTTCTCCCCAATAAAAGTAAAGAGAAGGATCCAAATGATGATCATTCACCTCCTTGCTGTTCCAACTTTTTTCCTTGCTCCTACTGAAGAAACTGCACTGGTACAATATGATTTTAAAACAGGTATTTGTGTGAACTAGGAGAATGTTTGTCTTGGATGAGTTTTTCACATTGACCCCCCATTGATCATTCTAATTCTAAGAACATGATTTCATGGACTGTGTAATACATAGCATATGCAGTTCTGTATTGCCTTGTGGAATATCAACTCTGTTATGTTAATGTGTACTTAAAACTATGCACGGTAATCGGTTTTTAGTGTCTAAATGTTATCTGTAGCTCTGTAAATCAGTCTTTCCACAAAACAGGCACAAGTTTTAACAAACCTAGTATAAAAATTTCTTAAATCTTTTGTATTTTATGAAAATTACACATTTTGTACAATATATAGCAATATAAAAAAACTAACAAAGGAAGTGTCTTTTTTTTTTTGGCTTGGAACCTGCATATCCCCAAGATGGTCAACTATATCTTGGTACAAATATTGTTATACTCTAGAAATTATTCTGTGTCTGGACATATGTTTAATCAAAAAAGAATAGTAATCAAACTGTGATATGGAACACTTGGTCCCATGCACCTACATGTTTGGAAAAGCATCACATGACCCCTGTTTACATAGGTTGTTTGACCTCTTTATTTTTTTCTTGAATATTATATGTATTTATATTTCAAATGTTTTCCCCTTTCCTCCTCTCCCACGCCCATTTTTTTTTTCCAACTCCCTTGCAACAGTGACATATCGGCCTTTGCCAAAATCTCATAGATTTAAACTTGGGTGCTTTATTTTCTGTGATATGTGTGGTTTTAAATAACTTTCTCCACAGATGCATTCTTAAATTTTTTTTATGATATTTTGTGCCCATGTACAGAATGCTCTTAAAGTAGAACTCCTGACAAAAAGCAAGCCATGATTTTCTGGAAAATATAACATTTCTTTCTACAAGATAGTATTTCTTCATTTTTTTTAATTTTTTTATTTTTTAACGAATTTATTTTGCAAAACAAAGATAAATGTACAATTTTAAACATTTTTTGCTTAAAATTATACATTTTTGTCAGTACTGTTTTTTCAGACATTAAAATAAATTTTACATAAAACTATGTGAATATGTTTTTTAGTCAGTACTTGATTTTTTTCAAGGGCTTGACAGTATGCATTGAAAACCTACTAGTTGCAATAAGCATAAAGTACATGCAAAACAAAACGCAACATGGAAATAGTCAAAGTCTTCTTGTTTTGTGAATATATGTATATTTTTTGTTTTCTTTATTTCTTGGACTTCATACAGTCTGTGAGTTGTTTCTGGGGGAGTGCAAGCCTCTGGGGTTAGCATCCCACTATCAGTGACTGCATATTATGTCTGTTCTTTTGTGACTGGGTTATCTCACTCAGGATGATCTTCTCTAGATGCAGCCATTTTCTTAAGAATTTGGTTAAGTCATTGTTTCTGGTGGCTGAGTAGTATTCCATTGTGTAAATGTAAAACAATTTTTATATCCATTCGTCTTCTGAAGAACATCTGGGTTCCTTCAAGCTTCTGGCTATTATAAATAGAGCTGCTATGAACATTGTGGTGCATATATCTTTGTTGTGTATTAAAGTATCTCTGGGGTATATGCCCAGAAGTGGAATAGCTGGGACATCAGGTAGTACTATATCCAATTTTCTGAGGTATCGCCAGACAGATTTCCAGAGTGGTTGTATTAGCTTGCAACCCCACCAACAGAGGAGAAGTGTTTTTCTTTCTCTGCAGCCTCGCCAGCATCTGCTGTCATCTGAGTTTTGGATCTTGGCCAATCTGACTGGTTTGAGGTGGAATCTTAGGGTTGTTTTGATTTGCATTTCCCTAATGGCTAAAGATGTCGAGCATTTCCTCAGATGTTTCTCGGCCATTTGGTGTGCCTCAACTGAAAATGATTTTTTTAGCTCTGTACCCCATTTTTTAATAGGGTTATTTGATTCTCTGGTGTCTAGCTTTTTGAGTTCCTTGTAAACCTTGGATATGAGGCCTCTATCTGATGTGGTGTTGGTAAAGATCTTTTCCCATTCTGTTGGTTGCCGTTTTGCTTTCTTGACCATGTCCTTAGCCTTACAGAAACTTTGCAATCTCATTAAGTCCCATTTGTTAATCTTTGACCTTAGAGCTTGAGCCATTGGTGTTTTGTTCAGGAAATTTTCTCCTGTGCCTATGTGTTCTAAGGTTTTCCCTACTTTCTCATCTAATAGTTTCAGTGTATCTGGTTTAATGTGGAGATCTTTAATCCACTTACACTTAAGCTTTGTACAAGGAGATAAGAACGGGTCTATTTTCATTCTTTTGCATGTTGAGTGCCAGTTGGACCAGCACCATTTGTTGAATAGGCTGTCTTTGTTCCATTGAATGTTTACTGCTCCTTTGTCAAAAATCAGGTGACCATATACATGAGGGCTCATTTCTGGATCTTCTATTCTATTCCATTGATACACCTGCCTATTTCTGTACCAGTACCATACAGTTTTCAGCACAATTGCCTTGTAATATATCTTGAGGTCAGGGATAGTGATTCCCGCAGATGTTTTTTTGTTGTTGAGGATGGATTTCGCTATTCTAGGTCTTTTGTTATTCCATATGAAATTGCACATTGATCTTTCCAATTCCATGAAGAACTGGGTTGGAATTTTGATGGGGATTGCATTGAATCTGTAGATTGCTTTTGGTAGGATGGCCATTTTTAAGATGTTGATCTTTCCAATCCATGAGCATGGGAGATCTTTCCATTTTCTAAGATCCTCCTCAATTTCTTTCTATAGAGGTTTGAAGTTCTTGTCATACAGGTCCTTTACTTCCTTAGTTAGAGTCACACCAAGGTATTTCATAGTTTTTGTAACGATTGTGAAGGGTACCTTTTCCCTAATTTCTTTCTCGACATGTTTGTCCTTTGAGTATAGGAAGGCTACTGATTTGTTTGAGTTAATTTTGTATCTGGCCACTTTTCTGAACTTGTTTATCAGATGTACGAGTTCTCTGGTGGAATTTTTGGGGTCATTCAAGTACACTATCATGTCATTGGCAAAGAGTGATGTTTTTATCGCTTCCTTTCCGATTTGTATCCCCTTGATCTCCTTTTGCTGTCTAATTGCTCCAGCCAGGACTTCCAGTACTATGTTGAATAGGTAGGGGGAGAGTGGGCAGCCTTGTCGAGTCCCTGATTTAAGTGGGATTGCTTCAAGTTTCTCACCATTAAGTTTGATGTTGGCTGTTGGTTTGTTGTATATTGCTTTTATTATGTTTAAATATGGGCCTTGGATTCGTGTTCTTTCCAGAACTTTTAACATGAAGGGGTGTTGGATTTTGTCAAATGCTTTCTCAGCGTCTAGTGAGATGACCTTGTGATTTTGGTCTTTAAGTTTGTTTATATGGTGGATTACATTGATGGATTTTTTTATGTTAAACCATTGCTGCATCCCAGGGATGAAGCCTACTTGGTCATGATGAATGATGGTTTTCATGTGTTCTTGGATTCGGTTTGCAAGGATTTTGTTGAGTATTTTTGCATCAATGTTCATAAGTGAGATTGGTCTGAAGTTCTCTTTCCTTGTAGGGTCTTTGTGTGGCTTAGGTACGAGGGTTATTGTAGCCTCAAAAATAAGTTGGATAATATTCCATCTGATTCTATCTTTTGGAATAGTTTGGCGAATATTGGTGTTATTTCCCCAATAAATGTCTGATAAAATTCTGCACTGAACCCGTCTGGACTTGGGCTTTTTTTGGTTGGGAGGCTTTTGATGACTTCTCTATTTCTTTAGGTGTCATAGGGCTATTTAGATGGTTTACTTGGTCCTGGTTAAACTTTGGGACCTTGTATCTGTCTAGGAATTTGTCCATTTCCTCCAGATTTTCCAATTTTGTGGAGTATAAGTTTTTGTAGTAAGATCTGATGATTTCTTGAATTTTCTTAGTTTCAGTTGTTATGTCACCACTTTCCTTTCTGATTTTGTTAATTTGGATACTCTCTCTTTGCCCTTTAGTTAGTCTGGCTAAGGGTTTATCAATCTTGTTGATTTTCTCAAAGAACCAACTCTTTGTTTTGTTGATTTTTTCAATGGTTCTTTTTGTTTCTATTTGGTCTATTTCTGCCCTAATTTTGATTATTTCTTGCCGTCTACTCTTTTTGGGTATATCTACTTCCTTTTGTTCTAGGGCTTTTAGCTGTGATGTCAGGTTGCTGATGTGAGCTCTCTCAAGTTTCATTTTAGAAGCACGTAGGACTATGAGTTTTCTTCTTAATACTGCTTTCATTGCATCCCATAGGTTTGGGTATGTTGTGTTATCGTTTTCGTTGAATTCTAGAAAATCTTTAATTTCTTTCTTAATTTCTTTTTTGACCCTGCTATCCTTTAACAGAGCGTTGTTTAGTTTCCATGTGTATGTGGGCTTTTTGTTGTCTTTGTTGTTGCTAAAGACCAGCCGTAGACCATGGTGATCTGAGAGGATGCATGGGAGTATTTCAATCTTCTTATATCGATGAAGGCTCGTTTTGTGCCCAATTATGTGCTCAATTTTCGAGAAGGTGCCATGGGGTGGTGAGAAGAAGGTGTATTCTTTTACTTTAGGATAGTATGTTCTGTATATATCTATTAATTCTAGTTGGTTCAAAGTCTCTGCTAGTTTTGCAGTGTCCTTGTTTAGTTTCTGTTTCCCTGATCTGTCCATTGGTGAGAGTGGGGTATTAAAGTCTCCCACTATTATTGTGTGGGGTGAAATGTATTTTTTGAGCTTTAGTAGAGTTTCTTTTATGAATGTGGGTGATATTTTATTTGGAGAATATATGTTAAGGATTGAGAGTTCCTCCTGACAGATTTCCCCGTTAATGAGTAAAAAGTGTCCTTCTTATCTTTTTTGATAACTTTTGGTTGGAAATTTACTTTATTCGATATGAGAATAGCCACACCAGCTTGATTCTTGGAGCTGTTTGCTTGGAAGTTTTTTCCCACCCTTTTACTCTGAGATAGTGTCTGTTTCTGTCTCTGAGTTGAGTTTCCTGTATGCAGCAAAAGGCTGGATTTTGTTTATGTATCCAGTCTGATAGTCTATGTCTCTTTATTGGGGAGTTGAGACCATTTATGTTAATAGATATCAAGAAATAATTGTTTCTGTTTCCTGCCATTTTTGCTTTTTTGGGTTGAGTTGTGTCTGTGTTTTTTTCTTCCTTTAGTTTTTTTGTTTAAGAGATTTCTTGTTTTTACTAGGCTGTATTTTCCCTCCTTGTATTGGGTTTTCCACATATAATTCGTTGTAGTGCTGGGTTTGTGGTCAGATATTGTGTGAATTTTGATTTGTCTTGAAATGTCTTTGTCTCTCCATCGATGGTGATTGATAGTTTTGCTAGGAATAGCAGCTTGGGCTGGCACATGTGCTCTCTTAAGGAGTGCATGATGTCTGTCCAGGCTCTTCTAGCTTTCATAGTCTCTGTTGAGAAATCGGGTGTGAGTATGATTGGTCTGCCTTTATATGTTACCTGACCTTTTTCCCTTACTGCTTTTAGTATTCTTTCTTTACTTTGGGCACTTGATGTTTTTACTATTATGTGTCGGGAGGTATTTCTTTTCTGGTCCAACCTATTTGGAGTTCTGAAGGCTTCTTTTATGCTCGTGGTCATCTCATTCTTGAGGGTAGGGAAGTTTTCTTCTATGATTTTGTTGAAGATATTTACTGTGCCTCTTAGTTGATACTCTTCTCCCTCTTCTATTCCTATTATCCTTAGGTTCAGTCTTCTCATTGTGTCTTGTATTTCCTGGACATTTTGGTTTAGGAGCTTTTTGTTTTTTGCATCTTCTCTGGCTGTTTTGTCTATGTTTGCAATGTTGTCTTCTGCCCACGAGATTCTCTCCTCGATCTCTTGTAATCTGTTGGAAATGCTTGCTTCTGTGACTCCTGATTTCTTTTTTTTTTTTTGGTGTTCTGACTCTAGGGTTATCCCTTTTAGCGTTTTCTTTATTGTGTCAATTTCTATTTTAATTTACCTCTTCCATTCCTTTATTTCTTTGGTTCTGTTTTTCTCTCGTTCTTTGAGTTCTTTGAGTGTTTTTCTTGTTTCTTCTTTAAAAGCTTCTGAATCTTTTTGCTTTTCCTCCCTTTCTTGTTTAAGTAACTCTATCAGCGTCTTGAGGCATGATTTCAGGTCTGTGCCTTCTTTTTCTGGAGTGTTTGGAATTCCAATGTTTGCTACTATTGGAGAGCTGGGTTCTGGTGTTGCTAGATTGTCTTGGTTTCCTTGGGATATACTCTTTCTCTTTCATCTTGCCATTTTATTGTCAGTGATATGTTCTTGCCTTTCCCTTGTATCTGGTCTGTGTCCTTGGTACACTTTCTGCGTGCACTCCGCAGAGATCTCTCTAATCCCCGGCACCCAGGTTCCGGGTGGCAGCTGGGCCAGGCTCCGCTCTGCGTCCTGTAGTCGCCTCCAGGTGGAAACAGACGTTCTTAAGATCTGTTCCTGGTCACAGATGCTCAGCCTCTCTGAGCCACCTTTCCAGCAGGCAGGTGGGCCAGGCTCTGCTCTGCATCCTGAAGTCGTCTCCGGGTGGGAAAAGAAGTTCCTAAAATCTGTTCCCGGTCACTGAATCTGGGAGGACAGGGCAGGTCAGGGCAGGGGGTGCCCTTTCCGTGTGCACTCCGCAGAGATCCCTCTGCTCCCCAGCAGCCTAGGTCTCCCACTCACCAGTTGCTCAGCCTGTACGAGCCGCCTTTCCGGCTGGCAGTTGGGCCAGGCTCTGCTCCGTGTCCTGAAGTCATCTCCGGGTGGGAACACAAGTTCATAAGATCTGTTCCCGGTCACTGGATTGAGGAGGACAGGGCAGGTCAGGGCAGGGGGTGCCCTTTCTGTGTGCACTCCGCAGAGATCCCTCTGCTCCCCAGCAGCCTAGGTCTCCCACTCACCAGTTGCTCAGCCTGTACGAGCCACCTTTCTGGCTGGCAGTTGGGCCAGGCTCTGCTCTTCGTCCTGAAGTCATCTCCAGGTGGGAACAGAAGTTCCTAAGATCTGTTCCAGGTCACAGTTGCTCAGCCTGTACGAGCTGCCTTTCCAGCTGGCAGTTGGGCCAGGCTCTGCTCTGTGTCCTGAAGTCGTCTCCGGGTGGGAACAGAAGTTCCTAAGATCTGTTCCTGGTCACAGTTGCTCAACCTGTACGAGCCGCCTTTCCGGCTGGCAGTTGGGCCAGGCTCCGCTCTGCGTCCTGAAGTCGTTTCCGGGTGGGAACAGAAGTTCCTATGATCTGTTCCCGGTCACAGTTGCTCAGCCTGTACAAGCCGTGAAAATTTTAATCATATATGAAATATGTGATAACCTGCCATCACTTTCAGAACTCTCACCAAAATCTACCACCACTAATTCCTGTGGTTCTCTTTGGTTCATTTGAATAAATCTTTTTCCCAACAATATACTTTCTCAGTTTCATTACAAAATATCATAGCATATTTAAGTAGTGCAACCTATATATACATTGATAAGATTATCACTAGTAAAAAGTGTACCTCTAGCATTCTTCTCCCAAAATAGTGAAAATATTTTGCTCATCCATCATTAAATGGCAAAAGACTTTCAGCCTGGTATGATCCTGCAAGTATCCATTTCCATCAAGGTTGTAATTTATTAAATCGTTATATTGATTTTACTGGTGATTTCTGGGTATATATGCACCAAGGTGGATATACGAACAACAAAGGGTGACTTATGTCATTAAATTCAAGGATATTTACATGATATTGCTAAGCTTGCCAGTGTACATATTAACCTGATATGTCATTTTGAGGTTTCTCATGTGATACCATTCACTGAATTGACTAATGCATCTTGTGATGGTTAGTGTAGCTACTGAGAATTTATAAGTACACTCTGAAGACTTAAACCCTGGAGATAAAATTGGTCCCCTGATCCAACTCTCTGTATCTTACATCCTGCCCCCCAGCCCAGTTTCATGATGGCCCTTAATTTTAGGGTCAGAGATTTGTATCATTACTTGTCTGTGGTTGAGTTCTCTGTCAATCATTCTCAGCACTCTGACTACTCATGAATGTCTGAATCAGCCTTTACATACAGCCCATATTATCCTCTGTAATCAAGGCTCAGATAATGTACTGCATATAAATATATATATTTATAAAGGTAGTTTGACCACATAAACATTAACAATATGACTGACATCTACTCAAGGCTATACCAATTTTAAATACGGAATTTTGACCACTCTTATCTATAATAAAATATTTCTTATTAAAATTCACCAAAAATAATTGACAAAATTATATTGTGTCCCAGCAATAACCTCTCACACACATACTCAAATGACACTACATACTAGTAATAGATGTTTGTACTTCCATATTTATTCATATCATGTTTTCATGCTCTACTCACACACATAGAAGTAGGAATCAATCCGAAATTTCAAAAAAGCATAAATAAATAAAGACAAAAATAGTATATATGAAAAAAATGAATATTAATTTGTGGTTAAACAAATTTTATAATACAAAAGTGTCTCCGTGAAACTGGAAAAATATACTTTTTATATCGCTTATGTCCATAAAGCAAGTGGTTCATGTTCTCATTCATACGTGTTCCAAGAATCAAATATTTTGTTTGGCATATTGAATTGTAGAAGCAAGCAGCCTTGAATTGGTACAGTAAAATATATGGGATTTAAAACATGGTATAGTAAAATAAAGATACAAATAGTGAGGTAAGTATGAAAGATTGAGAAAATTATTATTTTATAATATCAACAACTTCAATTCCTTTTGTCTCACTTCTCTTTTGCTTTTGTATCAGGATACAGAGTTGTGGTTTTACTGGATTCTATGTGTGTGTTTGCCTTTTTTAAAATTTTGCCTTTGTTTTAATTTTGTTTTTTTTTTATTATATGCTTTCAGTCTCCATTTAAGTTAACTTTTTTTTTGCTTCTTCAAAAAGGAAAAAAAAAGTTTTAATTGGATGAATTGAAAAATAGAAAAAAATGGAATAATTTAGGAGTGAGAGAATGAGTTATTAGAATGCATTGTACAATTTTTTCAAAAATTATAAAAAACAAATAAATACAAATAAATGTAAGTCGGTGAAGTATTTCACAAAGTATCTTTACAAGGTCTGTGCGTGGAGACATCTTATGTGAATCACAGCTGGACAGATCAGTTAATACACTTAAGAAAAATACCATGGAGGACACACAGTCTTCTCTACACACAGTTCCTCTCAATGTGGGGATTTTAGACCTCATAGTGTCCCCTGCTGAACATGAGCACTCAAGCAGGTAGGTCTGTGGGAATAAGCAAATGTGAGACCCTGGCCCTTCCATTTTCAGCTGCTGCTGATCATTGTTCGGGAGTTGGACGAGAGACTGTAAATCATCAACAAATGTCCTTACTATAAAGAGACTAACCACAAGTTCTCTGACTCAAGAGAAGCATGATTTGTATAATAGACAACTCCAAATGTAATTCCCACAGGCACTGAATAATGAAAATAAACTTTAGTTAAAATTTAAATTTAAAAATTGATTTTTATTTCTGGAATGGCAAACAAAAACTACTTCAGTACAAATCTGAGAAATTTTGGATTGAAAATCAACAAGAAATAACAATAATTCTAGAGTCCTAACAGCTAGTAAAATTTTGAGAAACAGTTTATCCACTATCTTAAAAAAGTTTCACAAAGTACATAAAACAAACTCTCTGCTGAGACCCTTGCCTCTAACCTTTCTCATGTATGCGGTTTCATAATATTGTCATGGCAGAGCTGGGTGGCCTAAGGGATGTGACTGCCACCTATACTTCTCGGCAACACAGTTCTCAAAGGAATCAGAGCCAATCTCACTGATCAGCGACTCTGGCTTATATTCACAAGTTCTCCAGATTTCAATCAGCATTATAATTGTGTGTGTGTGTGTGTGTGTGTGTGTGTGTGTGTGTGTGTGTATGTATGTCAGAGACAGACACAAAGACATAGAGAGAATAATAAAAAGAATAACAGGCAGTGAAGTTAGGGGAGAATAGATGGAGAGGGCACATTGTCCATATTGTAAGGGTAGGGGGAGAATTAAGGATGAACTGTCATACAATATAGGAGTTTCATAAATTCTGTATGAGGTTTGCTGAGAATAAACATGGGTAGAGTCAGGAAACATGACTCTTTGCACCTCTTCCTAATCTCTCATACAACTATTTTAAATCTTTTACTTTCACTAACCCCTAGCAATATAAATGATGGCATTGACATAGGAATTGTTGAGGGCATGAGATCCTTGTACTAAAGAGGAACACAATGAGAACCAGTAATATTAATCAGAGAAATTAGTCCTCATTGAAGATGATCAAATCAAATAGTGAAACTATATCCAGAAAGGTAGAGTGGAAGTTCTTGACAATCTGAAGACCTGTTTGCAACATGTATGGACAGACCTACACTTATTTCCCCAGAATGATTATCTCAGACTTCTGGCTATAGAGAGAGGGGAACTCTGCCTCCTTCTCTACAGGGTCAGGCAGACAAGCACAAGTTCAGACAAGCAGAGAGAAAACCCTGCTCTGTTGCTACTTTCCTGCTGCATTCTGGAGACCTGCTTCATGGTTTCCACTTGTAAGCTCAGCAAGGATCTCTTTTCTGCTGCTGCCACAGGGTGCTGAACCAGGCTGAATGGAGCCAGCAAGAGGCTTCAGCATTGGACGCATGATGCTTCATGAAAGAATATCTCTTCCCAATCAGAGGTGTTATCAGCTCTTTTGAACAAAGGATCTCAGGTGGAGGAATAATTCTTACATGCATTGTTTTACTTTCAACCCAAATTCCTGTATATATAAAGTTTTTAAATGGTACAGAGTCTGACAATTGGTACATTCTATTGGTTGGCCAAAAGGCTTGAGAAGCTCTTGTCTACACATTTGTGAGTGGTCCTTCTTTTTCATATAGTTTCTGCTTAGTTTAAGTGACCACAGGCTCACAGGGAAGGGACTTAAGGTGTGCCCAGTGCCTAAAAGAGCAGTGCTGTGCCTATGGCAAAGATTCTTGATTTATGGGAGTCCAGGAAGCTACCTGTCACCTGCAAACTCATTCTTCATTCCCTGGGCTTCCACCATCTCAGCCAAGTATTAGTGTTCACAACATGGCCTACCTGCCCCACAGAATTCTCTTTATATAGCTTTGTGTAAGGAGCCACTTTGCCTACCTCTGTGAATGCCTGTCAGGCAAAGTCAAAGAAGGAGGGCTGAATGATCTGTTGATCTTGGAGGAAGAAAATAGAAGGCTTCTCAAAGGGAATAGTTATCCAATGTACATCATCCACTATCTCTGCTAGCTTGTGACATTGTTTCCCATAATAATGTTAAGTATATAAAACTTATAATAAATAAACTTGAGGTTGCCATATTATTCACTAGACAACAATACAATTTCTAAACATTGTCTGAGTCTTCTTTCCTATAATCATCTTCACTGCCCCTTAGAGTACTGTTGAAATTTACATCAGGGGGAACAATTCAGCTATATATTATAATGGAAATACCTCTTAAATATTAAGAACCTGAAACAAGCAAAGATAACGAAATGCCTAGAAGTGACGTAGGACATAGAACTACATTAGGACATTTGGATTGCCCAGAAGTTGGTAGGATTGTACAAGTCAATTTCACATTATACTGAATAGCCAGCTGTTCCGCAGAAAGTTTGAGAGTTTTCAGAATCCAGTGACATTTTATTGGATATAACCTTTACTTATATTTTAAATATTATCATGTTTTCTGGGTTACACACCTGGAATCTCCTTAGCAAATCCCCTCTGCCTGCCTCTATAATAGTATACTCCCACCCGCCCACTCTCTCCCATCTATCCACCTTGGCATTCCTCTACACTGGTGTATTGAGTCTACATAGGGCCAAGGACCCCCTACATTCATTGATGACGAATAACGCCATCCACTGCTACATGTACTATTGGAACTATAGGTCCCTCCTTACATGAATAAGCATATTTTCATTTCTTTGTTGTTTTATTAAAGAATTAATATGTCATTGAAAATGGTCTCATAGGCACAGGAGAATATTTTCTGAACAAAACACCACTGGCTCGAGATCTAAGGTCAAAGATTGATAAATGGGACTTAATGAGATTTCAAAGTTTCTGCAAGGCTAAAGACACTGTCAAGAAAACAAAATGGCAGCCAACAGAGTAGCAAAAGATCTTTAACAACACCACATCAGATAGAGGCCTAATATCCAAGGTATACAAAGAACTCAAAAAGCTAGACAACAGATAGTTAAACACCCCTATTAAAAATGGGGTACAGACTTAAACAAAAGTTCTCAATCGAGGAATATAGAATGGATAAGTAACATCTAAGGAAGTGCACATCATCCTTAGCCATCAGGGAAATGCAAATCAAAACAACCCTGAGATTCCACCTCATACCAGTCAGATTGGCCAAGATCCAACCTCAGATGACAACAGATGCTGGTGAGGATCTGGAGAAAGAGGAACACTTCTCCTTTGCTGGTGGGGTTGTAAACTGATACAACCACTCTGGAAATCAGTCTGGCAGTTCCTTAGAAAAATGGACATAGACTACCTGAAGACCCAGTTATTCTACTTCTGGGCATTTACCCCAGAGACACTCCAATAAACAACAAAGATACATGCACCACAATGTTCATTGCAGCTTTATTTATAATAGCCAGAACCTGGAAAGAACCCAGATGTCCTTCTGTAGATGAATGAATACAAAAATTGTGGTGCATTTACACAATGGAGTACTATTCAGCTATCAGAAACAATGGCCTAACGAAATTCTCAAGAAAATGGATGCATCTAGAGAATATCATCCTGAGTGAAGTAACCCAGTCACAAAAGAACAGACATAATATGTAGTCACTGATAATGGGATACTAACCTCAGAAATCTCTGAACACCCCAGAAACAACTCACAGACTGGGTGTAGCTCATCAAAAAAAAATATATATATTTTAACTAAAATAGAACTGTATCACATCCCCCTTTCCTCCCTACAGCCCTTCCTAGTCTCTCTCCTATCTCCTCAAATTAATATCCTTTTTCCTATATCATTGTTGCATATATGTATATGTGTATGTATCTGTACCCACAAATACATAATTACAACCTTAAAAATTGTATCTGAAATAAATATATAAATAAAATAAAATAAAAATAAATAAGTGCATAGCACCTTCTCAGAGGGTGGCACACATAGACCTGAAATGATTAATAATTCAAGAGCTAAGAATGCAGCTTTGTGGCACTCCTTTGTATTCAAAAATAATAAAGAAAGAAAGAAAATTATCATTGGTGAAGATAGAAGGATCCTAAATCAACATCATAAAATTCATAAATGTCCTTTGCAAGTTGTCAATAAAGTGAGACACAAACATGAACTAAAGGATTGCATCTGAACAAGTCTTAAAGCTAATCTTGTCTGAGTCACCTGAGTTCCAATGTGATTTGATGCTCCTTCTCTACATGTTCTAACATGCTTAGATGTAGCTGCAACAATGTGTCTTTCACAGTAGTATACCACGGAGTCTTCAAATATCATTCTGCTAAGCTCCATTTAGGCTGTGCTGGAAGATTTGTCTACAGTCAATGTGGCTTTGTATTTGAACTTTTGAATGTACCCAGCATTACCATTGTAAGGATAAATACTTCCAATCCACTCAAGGCTTTGTCCAGGCATCTGCATCACCAAGTGCATATTTTAGTCAGTGAATGTGTAGCAAGAAGCCTTGCAGAATGATCTCACTGAGTACTAATACCAAACTGGCTCAGCCCCAGACTGCTGAAACTCCATCGGGGAATGAACACCTGTAGAGGGAAAGACATAGTAGATTTTATTGTCACCTAAGTGTATGGCCAGATCTAGAGCCAGTGAATCTCTTATCTGTAGCTGTTGCTATCAGGTAAAGACTGATACAGTTTCATCCCATAAGTCCTTTGTACTCAGTGATTGTAGAAATGAGAGTGATCTTATGTTTTAGTTATCTTATGTTTTTGAAGAGTGTAGACATCCCTATATTTACCAACATAGACTCTGGAGAATAGCAAAGTCATGAGTAGAGTACATCATAGATATGGACAAACTGCAAAGTTTTTCCTGCTAGCGAAGGAAAAAATGCTGGGTCAGGAATCAGGATGTTGAATTCTAACTGTTATCCCTGTCTGAGAAAATTTATCTTACACCTCATTCCTGAACCTTGTACTAAGATGTCTGATGTAACATCAGGGTCTGTTCTCTAAAAAGATTTGCAGCCTGAGACAGAGCCCCCTCTTTGGACTAGGTTAAAAAATAGATTTGCAGGATGTCACAATGATGACACTAATGATGGCAATGTTCAAAAACAGCTGACTTATTATAATTTATAGACTCCCTTCAATGCATATAATGAACATTTGTGTTTCCAACATGTTATACACAAAAAATGTCACCCAAAGAATCAAAACTAAATATATTTCAAAACTATTTGTGCATTAATGATTATTGCAGCATGATAATAACTGAATTATAGAAATACACATCGGTATGTGTCAACAGAAACACACACACACACACACACACACACACACACACACGTAAGGTAAAAAAGAACCACAGAGGATACACAATCCCCACCACACTGAGCACATTTCTCTCCTGCAAATCCTTGGCCCCATTGTGCCCAGTGCTATTCCAGAACTCACCTGCAGGTAGATTTCCATTGTTTACACTGATGTTGCCCAGTCTGACTTGAGAAATAAAAAATCTCTGCAATTACTTTGCTTGCATGTCTCAGAAGCTGGAAGAAATGCAGTTATATGGAGGAGATGACTGATGTACCAGTTACTGAATTTAAATTGTTTCTAAATTATTGTCAATGACCCTATCCCAGTCATCTTATTTTTTAGTGGTAGTTGGATTCAACTCCAAAGTTTTCATTTGTAAAAATAAGAAAAATTAGGGCCTTCGTTGCCTTCTTCAGGCTATTCCTATGTAAGAGCATTTGAAGAGAGAAGGACAGCAATGAGTCTTTAGCTCAGATGCATAACTCTTTCTATCCATGGCTGAAACCTTGGTACATTCACATACAACAAAAAGAGGAAGAACCACATAGTTTTTCACAGAAAAGCTAACAGTACAAAAGAAATCCCCATTGATAATGAAGTACAAATCAGGTAAATATATCCTGTAACTCAATTTATTTCCCAACTTGCAAACACATCAATTTAATGGGTTGAAGGTGGAGAGGAAATTTCCGTAACAATGATCCTGATGGGTGGAGAACAGGTGCACTAAAAATCCATCTTTTGTTCCTGGGCAGGACATGACATAGGAGAAATTCTCAGGAGTTGTGTTTCATTAATGAAGGATAGATTTAGAATATTGTAGAAGGGATGGGCCAAATAGCAGTACATAGAAATTCCTGTACATATGTACTTAACGATCTGAAATCTTAAAGATGGGAGTAGGAGGTAATGTATGTGGGATAGTCAAGGGTTGGAATTGGAAGGAAATAGAGTCTGGACTGCAAAAATGATTAAGATATATATATATATATATATATATATATATATATATATATATATATATATATATATATATATATATAAATCAATCCATGATATTTGTATAAATTGTACTCTAATTACAGGTTTATGAATTGGTTGCACCTAATATTTCATGATTGAAGAAGAATATTATGCTGAATACATGTTCCTTCTTCCATACCTGGCAATATCACTTTAATATTCTATGACTTATCAGTTCACATGGCAGCACCTTTAGGACATCAGTGACTATTTAGAATAAAAGAACAGATTTTCTTACAATCCAGGGTGTGAGATGGTTTCATCTTGCCATTTCAGAAACCCTTGTGTGCTAAATAAAGCCCCAAATGATGTGTACTTAATGTTCTATGATATAAAATGCTGATGGCTCCCATAGGTTACAATGCACAAGAGTGAATGCCTACTCTAGTAGTAAGGATGGACACAAACATCCTTCTCATAGAATTCATTCACTAATATCCTGACCTCATAAGATTGTATATAAACTGAGCTTATTTCATAAGTTAAACTAATACTGTAATCAATACTTGCTGATCTGGTGCACTGTCTGTGCAGTAGTTTCCTTGTATAAATGGAAATACTGATATTTCTATTCCTCCACTTCACTTTATTTTTATTTTGTCCTCTTGTCATACAAACTTTTCATTTATAATAAAAGGCTAGCATTTTTAAACTGTTTATATTTGGTGATTCTGAACAGCAATTACAGGACTGGGCACCATTTTACTATTTCAAGTCACTTTTCATATAGGATTATGTTTGTAAATTGGCTCACATCTCATTCTGATTCCCTCAAAGACTGATACAACATGGTGTCCTCAGTGGTGAGATATGCAGGAATGCCCAGGTCTGAGATGGTTTGGGGAATCTCTGGAATGTTCAGTCTGTACCTTATCTCTGAAGTCACTGGTCTTGTATCATTGTAGCAAGTGTTGTGAAACAGCCACATGATTACAGAAAATATTGTGAAATAGAAACTTATGAGTATGGAATCAGTAATCAATGCATATTTCTGCATTAATCGTCATCCCCCTGATTTTTAAGAAAAGACCTGTGATATTTAAAAATATTTGTTGAGAGTACTTCTGCATAACAAAATGGTGCTTCTAAATACCTTTAATTGCAGGATTTGGGAAATAGAAACCCATGGATCTCTGAGTATGAGGATAATGCTATCTACAGAAAAAATTAGAAAACATACAGGTTTATATAAAGAAACTCTGACTTGAAATTCCAAGCAAAGAGTAGTTTAATAGCAGTATTGGTTATACCCTAAGAATTAAACATTGATTGACTGTGTGACCACACACTTCTGCTCTAATGTTATTGACCCAATTGTGTTAGAAATATGTGCTCACATTAGCACCAACATGGTTTTAATAATATATATTTATTATGCATAACTCTGAAAGAAACACCAAGGCTCGTGTTAATTGAGTATAAACTAAAACATTATCTTACATTTGTTGCCAACTAGCTCTAGTAACTTAGAATAACCATGTATATTAATCTCTGCTCTACAAAATGGCTTGCTGTTAAACCTTTTTCAGCCCTGGCCTCAGGTTTCCAGTGCATTTGTCTCACCAAATCTGCTCATGACTCTTTAACAGAGTTCCTATCTCTTCCCAGAAGTACTGCGTATTGCCCCATCCTTTGAGACAGGCTATCAGTTTTTTTTGTCAAACCAGTCAAGAAACAGGAAAGAGTTCAAAAATATGATTATATATATATTAAAATAATACCAAATACTTGTCTCTATTGAATTTTTTGCTGTCTCAAATATATAAATAAATAATACAAGAGTATCTTTACACAGTGTACAGAACTATCACTGAAACACATAATTATGAAAAACAATTTCACTAATTTAATATTCCTTCATTCTGAATCTTACATGCAAGGTCACTACAAAATTTCCTCATAAAAATAAAAATGAATTTTTATTTTTTTTCTCTGCTTCAATCCTTCCCTATCTTCTCATCTTTGTGACACTTTGCTACTCCCTTAGAGTTTCTGACATAACAAAGAGCTAGGCTGTGACCCTTTGCCTGACACCTGACTAGATATCAAAATCTTCAGATGTCAATCTGCTGAGCTCTATCAAGCTGTGTTGAAGATTGTGGCTACATCCAGTACAGAGTTCTGTCTTTCAATTTGTGGTATATTTATACATATATATATAATTGTGATATATATATATATATATATATATATATATATATTTGTGATCTCTCTCTCTCTCTCTCTCTCTCTCTCTCTTTCTCTCTCTCTCTCTCTCTCTCTCTCTCTCTCTCTCTCTCTCTCTCTCTCTCTCTCTCTCTCTCTCTCTCTCTCTCTCTCTCTCTCTCTCTCTCTCTCTCTCATCGTTGTTCCATTTCCAGTGTTCTGCCTTAGCTCATTGGTCTAAGAAAGATTCAGGAGCAGATTTTTCCAGCCAATTGCAGAGAAAGAATCAGGTGAGACTGAAGGAGAAATAAATAACAAATCATTTAGCAGAACATGATAAACCACTTCACTTCTGAATATAACCAATTACCCATTCCACATTGTTTATAGATACAATAAGAGGTCAGAGAAAATAATTGTAGAGAGCACTGGCATTATTGATGAATATAACAAAAATATTGAAGAATCTCAGAACCTGCATGACCCTTAGAAGCTGAAAATATTTAGCACTGAATGCTGAAACAGGCCTGTACTTCAAACAATGACTAATTATTGAGAAGTCTACATCGAGGACTGAACCTGGAATCACTGTAGGAAGAGACAGAATCTCAGAGAACTGCCATGAGAACAACACGGCAGTCATAACAGAATTGCAATTGAAGATTGTCTTGACCAAATGATGACATGTAAGGAGCAATAATCTGATGGAAAATTAAACATCATCTGTCATGTTATTCACAGAGATTTTAGTTTGGCTGCATCTATGTTACTTATGTACTGAAGGGAGCATTGCCCTAAGAAGGTTCTATATATATTCTGAGATAATGACTGAACACTGAGGCATTTAATGCTCAACATAGATTCTTACTTCATTACTTCCAGTGTAGGAAGAACATAAAATGTAACCTTTAGTTTTCCACTGGACTATAGTCTATCCAATTTCACATTCTTGGAGACCTTAACAGTGTAAGCCATCACTCTCATCTCACAGGTGTTAAATTCTATCAAAGAATCAATGATTAAACAATAACATTTATGCCACTGTTGCAATAACATGACCCATAGGGAGGCAAACCATGTATGTGAGTAGATTTACAGGTGGGTGGTTACTACTCTTCATCTCTGAAATGATACAAAATGCAGAGCTCCCTAAAGTGCTTAAGTTTGTACTTGGACAAAAGCTAAAATTCTGTATGTTATCAGAAATATATAAGTATTTTCTTTAACAATATGGTATTACAATCAGTTTGTAAAGAACATCACATAGCTTCAGGAATAGCCTGAAAAGTTGGGAGTATCCCTGAGAAATTTTTACCATTGTCCCACTAGAGAGTTTTCCTTCATTAATTCCCTCCTTCAACATATAAATCTGTATACCAAAGGTAAATATTAAATTTTTTTTGAATTTTCCAATGTGGGCCTCTTCTTCTATGTGAGTGTACCCCCACCCATCCACAGATTATTTTTTCCACCTCCACTTCCTAAAATTCCTATACAATGGACATCCAACCTTCAGAGGACGTAGGAACTTTTCTCTCATTTATGCCTGATAAGGTCATCCTCTGCTATATATGTTGCTAGAGCTGTGTGTCTCTTCATGTGTACAATATGGCTTTTGGTTTAGCATGTGGGGGATCTAGAGAGTCTGGTTTGTTTGCATTGTTATTCTTCCTATAGGGTTGAAAACCCCTTCAGCACTTTCAGTCCCTTTTCAATTTCATCTATTGGGGACCTCTTCTCAATCCAATGGTATTTTAAGAATCTCAAGGAGCCTCTCAGAAGACAGTTATGTCAGGCTCCTGCCATCATGAACTTCTTGCCATCCACAATACTGTCTGTGTATGGTGACTGTGTATGGGATGGATATCAAGGTGGGGCAGTCTCTGGATGGCCTTTTCTTCACTCTTTGCAAAATACTTTGTTTTTATATTTCCTCATCTAAGAAGTGCTGAGCATCTATTCTTTTGTCTTACATCTTTTTGGCCTCGATGTAGTCTGGTGATTGCATCTTGGATATGCCAAGCTTTTGGGCTAATGTTAACTTTTCAGTGAAGGCACTCCATGTGTTTTCTTTTGTGATTGGGTTACCTGATTCAGGATGTTTTCTAGTTCCATCCATTTGCCTAAATTTTATGAAGTCCTTATTTTTAATATCTGAGTAGTACTCAATTTAGTATCTGTTACTCAATTGATGGACCTCTGGGATATTTCCAGGTTTTGGCTACTATAAATAGAGCTGCTATAAACAAAGAGGACCATGTGCCCTTGTTATATATTGAAGCATCATTTGGAAATATGCCCAGCAGTGATATAGCTGGGTTCTCAGGTAGAACTATGTCCAATTTTCTGAGGAATATCCAGACAGATTTTCAGAGCCATTTTACCAGCTTACAATATTACCAAAAATGGAGAGGTGTTAATTTTTTTTCATATCCTCATCATAACAGGCAGTAATATATAATGATTCACCATATTTTCGACCCAACAAATTCCACCAGAGAACTCCTACAGCTGATAAACAAGTTCAGCAAAGTGGCTGGATATAAAATTAATTCAAACAAATCAGTAGCCTTCATATATTCAAAGGACAAACATGTGGAGAAAGAAATTATGTAAAAGATACCCTACAGATTCAATGCAATCCCCATCAAAATACCAACCCATTTCTTTATTGAGTTGGAAAGAGAAATATGCAATTAATCTTGAAGAACAAAATACCTTTAATAGGGAAATCCATCCTCAAAAACTAGAAAACATCTGCGGGAATCACTATCCCTGACCTCAAGCTCTAATACAAGGCAATTGTGCTGAAAACTGCATGGTACTGGTACAGAAATAGGCACGTGGATCAATGGAATAGTATAGAAGACCCACAGCAGCTCTATTTATAATAGCCAGAAGCTGGAAAGAACCCAGATGTCCTTCAGAAGATGAATGGATACATAAATTGTGGTACATTTACACAATGGAATACTACTCAGCCACCAGAAACAATGACTTGACAAAATTCTTAAGAAAATGGCTGCATCTAGAGAATATAATTCTGAGTGAGATAACCCAGTCACAAAAGAACAGACATAATATGCAGTCACTGATAATGGGATGCTAACCCCAGAGGCTCGCACTGCCCCAGAAACAACTCACAAACTGTATGAAGTCCAAGAAATAAAGAAAACAAAACAAAACAAAAAAAAATCTCTATACAACAAGAAAACTTTGACCATTTCCATGTTACATTTTGTTTTACATGTACTTTATGCTCATTGTAACTATTAAGTTTTCAATGCATACTGTCAAACCTTTAAAACAAATCAAGTACTGACTAAAAAATATATTCATACAGTTTTATGTAAAAATTATTTTAAAATCTGAAAAAAAGTGCTGACAAAATGTATTGCATAATTTTATGCAAACAATGCTTAAAATCTGTATATTTATCTTTGTTTTGTAAAATAAAGTTGTTAAAAAAAAAATGAAGAAGACCCAGAAAGGAGCCCCCAAGGATATGGTCACTTGATTTTTGACAAAGGAGCTGTAACATTCAATGGAAAAAGTACACCCTATTCAACAAATGATGCTGGTCCAACTGGCACTCAGCATGCAGAAGAATGAAAATAGACCCTTTCTTGGAAAGAACCCAGTTGTCCTTCAGTAGATAAATGGATACAAAAATAGTGGTACATTTATACAATGGAGTACTGCTCAGCTATCAGAAACAATGACTTAACCAAATTCTTAAGAAAATGGTTCCATTTAGAGAATATCATCCTGAGTCAGATAACCCAGTAACAAAAGAACAGACTTAATATGTAGTCACTGATAATGGGATACTCACTCCAGGAAGCTCGACCTACACCAGAAACAACTTACAGACTGTGTGAAGTTCAAGGAAAAAAAATTGTACTCAGTCCTTACACAGCAAAAATACTTTTACTAACTCTGGGTTATATCCTGTTTTACTTGTCCTTTTTGCTCGTTGTAACTAGTTAGACCTTAATGCAGAGTATCAAACCTTAAAAAAAAAAATCAAAGCACTGACAAAAATGTATATGTTTACATTTATGCAAAAATGCTTAAAATTTGTTCTTTTATCTTTGTTTTTTTTTAAAGTAAAGTTTAAAAAAAGAACTAATATTTTATACCAACACTAAGATGGCCATTGCAGATAAAGATAAAATTTAGATCATGGTTTCAAGAGAAATGGCTTATCAACAAACAACAAGCTGTTCTGTCCTAGGGTTCTGGTCAAAATTTCATATGTCATTGTTGTTATTCTGAAGTACAATTTCAAAATCCTTAATTTGAATCTGAAACAAAATATCAGAATGACTATCATGATTGCTCCCCTACTTGGTGAGATAATCAGAATAAAAAAGAAATAAATTATGTTACTCAATCATTGTTTAGGCACTGATGACTAACAAGACAACCTATGCTTATGTTTTTGTTACCTCAATACATGTTGCCTCTTGCTCTTACTAAGGATGCATATTCACTTAATGTATTCACATTGAAATCAATAAACATGATATATCACATTCTTCTGGTGTGGTTAGTATTAACCACCCTAATTTTTAAAAAATCTCAAATTGGAGATGTCTTATAAAATTTTATACTTGTAATACTTTCCAAGATAAAAGCAAACCAAGTTAAAATAAAACAGTAGAAAAAAAAAAAGAAAAGAAAACAGGCATCTTAAATATTTACAAAAGTAGGTTTGATATACAATTTATTCAATTTTAAATACTTCCTTTTTATGATGGGAAATGTTCTTTTTTCACTTCTAGAAATAATTTAATTAACACTGCATTATATGCCTGAAAATAATATAATATTTAGTAACATCAATGAGAATGAAATGTAGAAAGTTACATATTTGACATAAGATTTAAACATGTATCTTCAATAAAACAGAACTTAACAATAGAATTTTTGCTTTGCAATATCTTGGTTTACATCTCCTTGGGAAATTAGCTCTAGTTCATTTATTTTATAGGATACAAATTACAATGCATTTCATGTATTTCCCTTTCTGGACAAAATGCAATATAAGTTGTGGTTTATTCTGTTACAGTAAATATTTAAAAATTAAAATAAAATAAAATGGGTCTATCTCTTTGGTAGCCCTGAGGTCTCACTCTTCAAGCCTGGATTTAGTTCAGAGTCACAAACCCCTCTGACGCCTGGTTTGAGTTTCCTCTATGGCTTAACTCAGTCAGCACAACTCTCTTCCCTTGGCAGTTTTGTACCACCTATTCTTAGCCTCTTTCCTGCTATGTTTCTGTACCCCAAAATCCCACACAAACATAACTCTAAAGCCCGATAGCTTTTTATACATGTTTATATATGCAACTCTCAGTCCAAAAATCATCTACCCAACAAGACTGAATCAAATAGACAAGGATACAAACTGCCCTCCTATATGAGATATTAGACCTGTAAAATCCTTAGTGTCCATAGATTTTAAGACCAATAAATCCCACCTGGATCCAGCTGTCCTTGGGAAGCTCCATGTTGCCTCAACCAGTATCCTCTGTTCTCTCACTTCCTTTGCTAATTGACCTCTGACCTTTTATCCTTTGACCTCTTAGACCTCCATTCTCTCCAATCCCTTGCATTGCTCAGTCACTGGCTTTTCTTTATTTTACTAATTAAAGTGGGAAGGTGACACTGGAGTTTTTGGACTAGTCTGCCTTTCTTCAGGAAATGGAATTAACATTAAAATACAAACAACTTTGGGACAATCTACACATTCTGGAAGCTTTTTTGCTTTTGGTCAACTTGTTGTGTTTGCCAGTCACTCCAGGACTTAAACTGATATTGCAATGTTTTCCCTATGACATTTCATTCAGGAAAGGTTAGGATAATATTGATTGTAAGAAGGTACAAGGGAAGAATCATTGAATACTCTAAGTGCAGTATAAGACTATACTCTTATGTCTTCTGCTATGTCATTATATTGAGAATGAGGCTCAAATTTTACTTTTTACCTTGATACTTTATGTTTTTGTTGGGCAATAGGAAATTTATGGGATGTAAGAAATAACATGTTATTCCCTCATTGGGTTGTCCTCTGAGGAACCAAGATTCCTTGAGCAGTCTGCTATGTCTGTGGACCACCATTCTACTACTATCTTTCCACCCATATCTGTCAGACCATTGACCCCTGAACCATGTGATTTAGCTTTTCATTTTCCACCATTCTTCTCCACTCACAGAAACCTCTGTGTCACTCCCATCAATCCTTATACTTGATTTCCTGCTTAACCTTCCTTCTCCTGAGAACTCTCTGATACCTTCATCAGAACAGTGAGTCCTGAATCATGCAGACCTTTTGATCCAGAACAATAGAACACAAGGGTACCTATCAGAGGCCTGCCATTCTAGGGTCATCAAGTTTAATGACATTTCCAAAACCTACATTAACAAGAACATCCAGTAGCCCAAGTCATCCAGGTGGCTAACAAGATTTGAAAGTACACAAACAACAAATTCAAGGACAATGTCACACCTTCAAAGCACAGCTATCCTACAACCATAAGTCCTGGATATCCTAACACAACTGAAGCAAAAGAAAATATCTTTAAAACCAATCTTTTTTTTAGTGAAAAGGCTTTATTAGATCAGATTTAGGAGGACACAAGAAGTACAAAGGGTCAGTAAATTGAACTGAGTTGTGTAGCAGTGGAAATGGGGAACTACCTATCTAAGAAAATATCAGATCCCAGGAAATGAAGAGGCTCCCAGGAAACAATGAGAATGACATTATTGGAAATAACTAAGAAAGAGGACAAAGAACCTGTAGAGACCATTTCCAGAGGTTAGCCATGGCCCTGTTTGAGGGGTCTTGACTATTAACAGTAAATAATCATCTCAATGAAGCACACATTTCTGGTGGCTCCCTTAGGTTACAGGACTCACTGACACCTTAAGAATTTAAACATGTATGATGATGAATGAGCAAAAATCTATTATATATGCTAGCTAGACTCAAGAACACTTTAATGAGGAGTTTCACAAACTCCGAGATGTTTAATAAATAATTGAATGTCAATTTTAAAATGTGCCCCCAATTTAGGACAATAAAGTTTGTTTCTAAATTTAAATGAAAATAAATACTTGTCCATATTTTTACTGCAGGAAATAAAAACAGAAATCACAGATAGATCACTTTTACTTTATACACTCACTCAGCTAAATTAGAATAAACTATTCATGGTGGGCCTTTTCATGTTATATAATACACAAGGAGAAAGCACTCAATTATCTGATGTCTAATAAGTCTGTATAAGAAAATCATTTCACATAATTTTTCTAATGAAAAATTGTGTAAATATTTTGATGTATCTTTAAAATTATGATTGTCAATCAAGACAAGTAATCTTGCCATTTACATGGATTTCAGGAACTTGATTATTTGAGCTTGGTAGTGATAGTCAATCTCATTATTTATGAAAACAGAATTGGAACACCACCAAGAACTTATTTTACCTTAAGCTATACAGGTAATTTGTGTATATATATATGTATATATATATATATATATATATATATATATATATATATATATATACAAATTATATACAAATATATATATATATATATATATATTTATAAGTGATATATATATACATATATATATATCACTTATAAAAGTATACAGAAATATTTTACTAGTGCAATTCTTCACATGCTCCTTACAAACATGGAATAAGATTGTAATTTAATATTCTGTATCTACTTGATCAAATATTAATATAAAAAATTTGCTGGCATAGGCTGTTATTCCAGTCACTGAGGAAAACAAGGCAGGGATTTCAACACTCTGACCAAGTCGATATAAAATTCATAAAACATAAATAGTCTATTCATTATCTTATTTCAATATTTCTGCCAAGCCATCTTAACATAGGCAATTGAATATGCATTTTTTAATAAAAAATAAAAACTACCTGTAGTGTTTATCACATTTGAATACTTACTTGCCTATATTCAAACTTAAATATTTATTGGAATCTAGAGATTATTGATCAAAAAATAGAAGATCATTTCAATTGGAAGGTGAATACAAAACTGCTGAAGCAAAGGAGTTTAAAATTTATGTGAAAATGTCTGTCAGTCTGTGAGTCAAGTGACAATCTGGTTAGCTGATGCAATCTTATCTTCAATTATGAAATTCTAAAGGAGAAAGACACCAGTTCATGAGTGAAACTTTCCACCACATATCAATGCTCTTGCCAAACCAGTTTTTGTACAAACAATTCTGGTAAAAATCAGCAGATTTCCAGATTTTAGAGAACTCATCTAGTTGACATAATTACATAATATTGTGTCAAGACTATTCTTAACGCATGTTGTTAAAATCCATATTAAAATAATAACATGTACAATAGTAAATAACATTTTAATAATTTTGAAGAGTAACTTTACAAAGACTCTCCTATCTAGGGAAACAGCAATCATAGGTTTACAGACTGCAGTTCATTTCTTTTATCACAATTCAACACACAAGAACAGCATTTAAACAGACAAGTATCTGTTCTAGAAACTCAATCATCAGCTTGTGTTTCTTCAAATATCCATGCCTCATATTCACTCACATTATGTTTCCATGTTCACTGTTCTCATCGCAAACACTGTGATGGAAACCACCAACAATGACTGAATGATTTTGTAAGAAAGTATTCATGAGGAAGGACACAGTACATTCTCTCTGTAGGCAACAGAAAATGCTTTATATATGTCTTTCTTTCTCATTTCCACCAGCAAGTCTTCTCTTCTATAAGAGAAAAGAGAAGAATCCTAATGATGATCATTGTCCTCATTGCTGTTCTAACTTCTTTGCTTGATGCTCCTGAAGAACCTGCACTGGTACAATATGATTTTAAACAGGTATTTGTGTGAATTGGGGAAATGCTTGTCTTGGGTGAGTTTTTCACATTGAACCCTGTTGATCATTGTAATTCTATGAATATAAAATTTAAAGGACTATGTGATACATAATATATGCAATTCTGTGTTGCCTTGTGAAATATCAACTCTCTTAAGATAATCTGTGTTTAAAACTCTACATGATAATCTATTTTCAGTGTCCAAATGACATCTGTGGCTCTGGAAAGCAATCTTCCCAGAAAAGACACACAAATTATAACAAATTGCATAGAACAATTTCATAATTCTTTTATACTTGATGAAAATTACATGAAATTTCACAGTTCATACAATATATAGCAATTTTAAAAACTAACAAAGGTGGTGACATTATTGCTTGAACCATGCATATTCCAAGTGTCATAGTAATGCCCCAAGATAATCAACTATGTCTTGATATGAATATTGCTATTCTCTTTGAATTATTCACCAAAATGTACAGTGTATAAAATGTAAACAATATTCAGAATTCTTTTCACTGGAAAACAAATATATCCTCATAGCTATATCTGAAGTTTTTAAGAAATAATCAGTTTTTGATAACAAATATTACAATCATCATTTTTAGTTCATGTTAATGTTTGTGGTCCCATATTTAGTACTAGAGACTGTCAGGAAGATACTCTAAAGTAACTCAGACTTTAAACCTCTGTGTATAGTAAATATTCTTAATTGATAAGTGGATACAGTAACAGTAGGTACTCTAATTAAAATAAAGAAAATATAAACACCATACTTTTTATTTTAGGGGAACCAGCATTTTTAAGTTGTATTTTTGGAATACAGGGTGTGATGACTTAATATTTTTCTCAAATGTGGAAATTTGTTTGAGTATTAGAGTAGAAAACTATGTTCAAACTCATTTCAGATATTAGGAAGAATAAAACAAATTGTTTGTATCATTTATTCCTGTTCTACCTTGAATTTTTTAGGGTAGTTTTAGATATATGACACATACCTTTTTCGCTGTGTTATAACACAATTTGTAAGTGGAGATGCTGCTAAACACATGACCATTTACACTTGTTTCCATCTATGAAAAGTATAAACAATGCACTCATAAATCTTGTATAACGTATACTCACACTTGTAGGGATGATATATATATATATATATATATATATATATATATATATATATATATATATATATATATACATATATATATATATATATATATATATACATATATATATATAATTCTCAATGAAAAAGCAAGGTTATGTTAACTGTTCCAATTTTAAATCAGATTATTTTTATGAAGAACAGAGTCACAAATAAAGTTACAGTTATTGTCTGTCTCGTGTACAGCAGTTACCTTTAAAAGTATATACACAATCAACATGTATACCTACCTCCATATACATATAGATAAAATATATAGAGAAGTATATAGATGATATATATATTACATATATATATATATACATATATATGTATATATATATATATATAGATAGATAGAGATAGGGATTGGTATATATATATATATGTATATATATATATATATACATACATATATATTAGCATATGTATATTTATACATGCATATATGTTTATTTACTGAGATATGCAAATATGCTAATTTGCTTTACAATGATATACAAAAAATAACAACCTAGTAAACATATGTAGAGGAACATTTCCAGATACAATAACTGGTAGGACATATAGGAACAATGGTCGAAGAAAGTGATACATTTGAATTTCAATTAAAATTTCTCTCAAAAAATATGAAAATCGGTCTAAAGACTTATGCTAACAATGAAATCTACCACATGCCTAAGATTTTTATGGGGAACAATTATGGTTATAAAGGTCCAGCATTTTTTTGCAATGATGCCTCCACAAGTAAGAAAACAGTTGAACTATTTGTAATAGTATAGGCATTACTAAATGTAGGGTGCAGTGTGATTTACACCTTATACAGTGCATGTGACACTAATGTCTAATACACATTGTTCTGTCAAGGTACTGTGATTTGTTGACTTCTGAGAGAACAATCAAAGGAACACAGAGAAGCCTTAGTACTGCACTGATTGAGTGAAAGAATCAGTCTCTAAGGAACTGAAAGGCACACTGTCCCCCAGGAGCCATATTGTCTAACTTAAGATACCAAGGACACAGAGTACTCTAGGAAGCCAGGCCATGTCAGCCCCAAGGTTCTCTTCACAGTGCAATTCTTGTGATGAACACATTAAAGACAGAAAAAAAAAAGAATCTTTATGAAATGTCTGTGACCCACCTCAATGAACCAGAATTGTTTCTAAGAATCTCAGGCTCTTGAGATAGATACTAATTACACATTAATTTATGATGCACTGAAATGTAAGTGAAACATGGAATGCAAGTTTCAGAGAATTTGCAATAATTATGGAAAAATTAAGGAAAATTTATTTTAAGATTATAGAAGAAATAATTTGGACAAACATGTTCATGAACTTAGTCTCTGAGTATTAAAAACAGGAAAATTAAATAGCCATTCTAGGAAAATCATTACTATGGCTCAGTTAACATAAAAAATAACTAAAATTAGCACACAATAAATCTTATTGTGTATTACACTTTAAATTATCCAAAAATTCAGAAGTTAAATTTAACATCCACTTTAGTCCTGTTGAAAATGATATAAAGACTGTTGAGTGTAAAATTTGAAAACAAGTGACAATAATTCATTTGATGACTGCATTAATTTTACATGTATAATATGAGGGTAAGATGACCACTGGTGATAAGGAGTGTGTGACACATCTATCACTTCTAACCAGTGCATAACATTTGCAAATTTCATTAGACAGAGGCTACAGAGTCCTGGTTATTGGAATATGTTTCTGTTCCATTTTTATCATATTATTATCTTTTGATTTCAAAATTATATTGAAATCTGAGAGTAACACATAGAATACATTTATATTAATTAATATTTGCTATTCTTGAGACAACAGAAAACTTGAGTGTGAATTATCATTAGTAAACAATTTCAGTCCAGATTCTGTGAGCCATAGACTCAAGACTGATGGGAATCATTCTCTAGGCTACATGTCTGTGTCTTTTTTACAAATTATTTTATGCATTACTGATGTCAATTTACATTTTTGTGATGGATCAGAGTTTGGGAAAATGAATTATCCAATATTGTGCCACAGCTATTGTAACTATTCATATTCAAGGAGTCAAAGAGACATATTGTGTAAGAAAAATATTTGTGGTTGACATATTCTTAAAATAAATTGTCATACCTTCCTCTGACATTTCTAGACTTTGTCTAAGCTTTTCCATTGCTCTAAAGAGGCCCCATGACCAAGGCATCTCACCTTAAGGACAAAGTTTAATTGGGACTCACATACTAGTTCTGAGGTTCAGTCTATTATCATATGGATAGAAGCATGTCACCATCCCTAACCCTGAAAGCATACAGAAAACTGAATTTTTAGACATGTAGGAGGAGGGTCTCAAAGCCCACTCACACAGTAACAGACTTTTTCCAAAAATGTCTTACATTTTCACACAAGGCCAAACAGCCTAATGGTACCATTCATTCCCTAAGTTGTGTATATTCACATCACCAAGTTACTCTTTACACCCACGTAACTAATTGCTAATTGAAGAAAGATAGTGCCCTCAGTGTACTAATGTGATACATCTTATATACTGTAGTTAGAAACTGGTAACTAAGTCTCATGTACTACTCTGTGTATGTTTATCCATACAGCAACAATTACCACACAACAAAAATCCTTGGGTAGGTACTTCTTCAAAGATCCTGTAACAAGCTCAGATAAGGTGTTTAGCTTAGGAGAAAGGCAATAGGCATGACAGTGCACATTATTAATTTTACTATGTACAATTCAGTAGAATTCTACTATAGTAGTTGAAATTATATGAAAATAATTGTTAAATCGTGTGCACTTTTTACCTTGTGTTTAGAAAACATGAGAAATGTCAAAAGCACACATTCACAGCTTATAAACTTGAAGGTCTGTATTATGAAAGCATTTCTCTGAGTATTCAAACTATAAAAATATCTTGAAACAAATATAAATGTTGTTAAACCTTCTTTGTAAGATTATAAGCATTTCAAAAACTAATAAAATAATTTATGGAGGTAAAAAATGATGAAAATAATTTTTCTCATTGTGACAGCTATGAATCCTAAAGGGCCTGCCATTGAAGTTTGGATTATGAATAATCCAAAATATCAGTTACCAAAATTTCAAAACCACAAATATCAAGATATACATAAGATCAGTGGTAGGGCTAAATTTCAGTGCCTGGTACCATTTTCCCATGCATAGTAATGCCACTTCAAATTACTTAGAGACCTAAAACATTGTCCAAGAAGCCGTGAAATAATTTATTCAAGTCAAGAGCCTCTACCCACAAGAGATACAATAAACATCTTGAACACTGTCTAAATCTAATGTACAAGGTTATATGAGCATGTATATTTAGGAAAGTAATATAAATTTAACTTAGAAAATTATCTATTGTTCTGTGATTTTTTTAAACTTATTTGGAAGTCACATAATAATGGATCTTTATTATTTTGGAATAATGTTAACAGACATAAATGGAAACAAATCAAGAAAAAGTTTATGAGTTAGTGTTAATATTATATAAAAGGCATTACTCATAATTTAAAATCGCAATAATAAAGTTTGGGTCAGTATTCATAACTGGAATGTTTGGCTTTACCATGTATATTAATAAAATAGGAAAGTTTTGATCATAGCTTATTACATTGACTAATATTCACATAATATGCTTATATTAAAAAACAAAAAGCAGCCATTGGTTTGATCAGTGATTACACGATGGTAAGTCTTAGACGAATTGACTTATAGCTCTGGTCCACTGGATTTACAGTGCAATATCACAGATTGGCTGGATTAGAATATGTCCTTTTTAATTTTTGGATACAACATGATATTACAGTGATGTATTTACAGTAGGAAAGTCTAAATCATGTTCCCCAAAATTAAAAAAAAAAAAAACATCAATTTGTATTTTAAACTAATTTAAATAAGGAACACATTGCTGATCTATTTACCACTGAATTTCTGTTTTAATTTTACATCATGTATTTTGTGTTATATTTGAAAGAGTGTTTAAAGTTATTAAATTCCAATGGCTTATATTTTCTATACAATATAATTCATATTAGAACAGTATGCAAAAGTACATAGATGAGATTATAATTAATATATTTCAATATTAGTTCATTATGATATAAGTATTGAATACATACTATAGTATTCATGTCATGGGTGGAGTGTTAATCAGATATTCCTCTACACTTTACCATTCTATAACTTTATAGGAAGTACAATGTATAATTAGACAGCAATGGTATTACAAATCAATGAAGTATATTTTTCAGTAACAGAACACTTAGAATTATATTTCCAATATTCCTCAGTTCTGATCAGATAATTCTGAGTTGATGTTAATGTAAATGTGTTTTAACCTAATATGTGTAATATGGTTAAAAAAATGAGGATAATCTTATATTTAAATGGGAAGTTGGCAGAAAAGAACAGAGCCCAGCCCATCTGCCACCCAGACTGGCAGCTCTTAAAGGTTGAAAAACTGGTGAGTAGGAAATCTAGGCAGCCAGGGAGCAGAGAGATCTCTGTGGAGTGCTCACAGAAAGCACACACCCTCCCTGCCCTGCCTGATCCAGGGAACAGGAACACAACTTTGGAACTTCTGTTCCCATCGGGTGACTCTGAGGCATAGAACAGGGCTCAACACATCTTCCACCTGGACCATTGGAGATCCAGGGACACAGACAAGATACAAGGGAAAGGTAAGAACATATCACTGAGAACAAAATGGCAAGAGGAAAGTGAAACAGTATATTCCAAGGAAACCAAGACACCACGGCAACACCAGAACACAGCTCTCCCATTACAGCAAACATTGGAATGCCAAACACTCCAGAAAAAGAAGACACACATCTGAAATCATACCTCAAGTTGCTGATAGAGATACTTAAACAAGAACGGGAGGAAAAGCAAAAAGATTCAGAAGCTTTTAAAGAGGAAACAAGAAAAACACTCAAAGAACTAGAGGAAAAAAGAACCAAAGAGATGAAGGAATGGAAGAGGCAATTTAATCAGGAAATTGACACAAAAAAGAAAACACTAAAAGAGATAACCCTAGAGATAGAACACCTAAAAAAGAAATCAAGAGTCACAGAAGCAAGCATTTCCAATTGATTAGAAGAGATGGAAGAGGGGCCTGGGGAGATGGCTCAGTGGTTAAGAGCACTGACTGCTCTTCCAGAGGTCCTGAGTTCAGTTCCCAGCAACCACATGGTGGCTCACAACCATCTGTAATGGGATCTGATGCCCTCTACTGATATGTCTGAAGATAGCTACAGTTCATTCACATCCATGAAATAAATAATAAAAAATGACCTAATGGTTCTTTAAAAAAAAAAAAAAAAGAGATGGAAGAGAGAATCTCAGGGGCAGAAGACAACATTGTAAACATAGACAAAACAGCCAGAGAAGATGCAAAAAACAAAAAAACAAAAAGCTCCTAACCCAAAATGTCCAGGAAATCCAGGACACAATGAGAAGAGCAAACCTAAGGATAATAGGAATAGAAGAGAGAGAAGAGAATCAACTAAGAGGCACAGTAAATATCTTCAACAAAATCTTAGAAGAAAACTTCCCTACCTTCAAGAATGAGATGGCCACGAGCATAAAGGAAGCTTTCAGAACTCCAAATAGGTTGGACCAGTAAAGAAATACCTCCCGACACATAATAGTCAAAACACCAAGTGCACAAAGCAAAGAAAGAATACTAAAAGCAGTAAGGGAAAAAGGTCAGGTAACATATAAAGGCAGGACAATCAGAATCACACCCAATTTCTCAACAGAGACTATGAAAGCTAGAAGAGACAACATGCACACCCTAAGAGAGCACAAGTGCCAGCCCAAGCTGCTATACCCAGCAAAACTATCAATCACCATAGATGGAGAGATGAAGATATTTCAAGACAAATCAAAATTTACACAATATCTGACCACAAACCCAGCACTACAACGAATTATAGGTGGAAAACTCAATACAATGAGGGAAAATACAGCCTAGTAAAAACAAGAAAACTCCTAAACAAGAAAACCAAAAGAAGAAAAAGACAAAGACAAAACTCAACCCCCAAAAGCAATAATAGCAGGAAACAGAAAAAACTATTCCTTGATATCTGTTAAGATAAATAGACTCAAATCCACAATAAAGAGACATAGGCTATCAAACTGGATACATAAACAAAATACAGCCTTTTGCTGTATGCAGGAATCTCATATCAGAGACAAAGACAGACACTATCTCAGAGTAAAAGGGTGGGAAAAAAAAACTTCCAAGCAAACAGCCCCAAGAAGCAAGCTGGAGTGGCTATTCTAATATAGAATAAATTTTTTAACCAAAGTTATCAAAAAAGATAAGGAAGGACACTTTTTACTCATAACTGGGGAAATCTGTCAGGAGGAACTCTCAATCCTTAACATATATGCTCCAAATAAAAAAGCACTCACATTCATAAAAGAAACCCTACTAAAGCTCAAAAAGTACATTTCACCCCACACAATAATAGTGGGAGATTTTAATACCCCACTCTAACCAATGGACAGATCATAGAAACAGAAACAGAAAAAGGGCACTGCAAAACTAGCAGAGACTTTTACCAACTAGAATTAATTGATATCTACAGAACATATCATCCTAAAGTAAAAGAAGACACCTTCTTCTCATTACCCCATTGCACCTTCTCGAAAATTGACCACATAATTGGACACAGAATGAGCCTCAATCGATATAAGAAGATTGAAATACTCCCATGCATCCTCTCAGATCACCATGGTCTATGGCTGGTCTTTAACAACAACAAAGACAACAAAAGGCCCAAATACACATGGAAACAAAACAATGCTCTGTTAAATGATAGCAGGGTCAAAGAAGAAATAAAGAAAGAAATTAAGGATTTTTAAGAATTCAATGAAAATGAAAACACAACATATCCAAAACTATGGGATGCAAAGAAAGCAGTACTGAGAAGAAAACTCATATCCCTAAGTGCTTCCAAAAAGAAACTGGAGAAAGCATTCATCAGCAACTTAACAGCACAGCTAAAAGCCCTAGAACAAATGGAAACAGATACACCCAAGAAGAGTAGATGGCAAGAAATAATCAAAATTAAAGCAGAAATAGACCAAATAGAATAAAAAAGCACCATTGAAAAAAATCAACAAAACCAAGAGTTGGTTCTTTGAGAAAATGAACAAGATGGATAAACTCCTAGCCAGACTAACTAGAGGGCAAAGAGAGTATACAAATTAACAAAATCCGAGAGGAAAGTGGAGATATAACAACTGAAACTGAGGAATTTCAAGAAATCATCAGATTCTACTACAAAAACTTATACTCCACAAAATTGGAAAATCTGGAGGAAATAGACGAATTCCTAGACAGATACAAGATCCTAAAGTTAAACCAGGACCAGGTAAACCATTTAAATAAATCCATAATACCTAAAGAAATAGAAGAAGTCATCAAAAGCCACCCAACCAAGAAAAGCCCAGGTCCAGACGGGTTCAGTGCCTAATTTTATCAGACATTTATTGCAGATATAACAGCAATACTCTCCACAATATTCCACAAAATAGAATCAGATGGAATACTACCGAAATCATTTTTTGAGGCTACAATAATCCTCATAGCTAAACCACACAAAGACCCTACAAGAAAAGAGAACTTCAAACCTATCTCACTTATGAAAATTGATGCAAAAATACACAACAAAATCCTTGCAAACCAAATCCAAGAACACATCAAAACAATCATTCATCATGACCAAGCAGGCATCTTCCCTGGGATGCAGGGATGATTTAATATAAGGAAGTCCATCAATGTAATCCACAAACTCAAAGAACAAATTCACATGATTATCTCACTAGATGCTGAGAAAGCATTTGACAAAATTAAACACACCTTCATGTTAAAAGTTCTGGAAGGAAAATGAATCCAATGTCCATACCTAAACATAATAAAAGTAATATACAGAAAACCAACAGCCAACATCAAACTTAACAGAGGGAAACTTGAACCAATCCAACTAAAATCAGGGACTGGACAAGTCTGCCCACTCTCCTCCTAAATATTCAACATAGTACTGGAAGTCCTGGCTGGAGCAATTAGATAGCAAAAGGATATCAAGGGGATAAAAATCAGAAAGGAAGAGATAAAAACATCACTCTTTGCCAATGACATGATAGTGTACTTAAGTGACCCCAAAAATTCCACCAGAGAACTCCTACAACTGATAAACAAGTTCAGCAAAGTGGCTGGATACAAAATTATCTCAAACAAATCAGTAGCCTTCCTATACTCGAAGGAAAAACATGTGGAGAAAGAAATTAGGGAAAAGGTACCCTTCACAATTGTCACAAAAACTATGAAATACATTGGTGTGACTCTAACTATGCAAGTGAAGGACCTGTATAACAAGAACTTCAAACCTCTAAAGAAGGAAATTGAGGAGGATCTCAGGAAATGGAAAGATCTCCCATGATCATGGATTGGAAAGATCAACATTTTAAAAATGGCCATCCTACCAAAAGAAATCTACAGATTCAATGCAATCCACATCAAAATTCCAACCCAGTTCTTCATGGAATTGGAAAGATCAATGTGCAATTTCATATGGAATAACAAAAGACCTAGTATAGCGAAATCCATCCTCAACCACAAGAAAACATCTGCAGGAATCACTATCCCTGACCTCAAGCTATAGTACAAGGCAATTGTGCTGAAAACTGCATGGTACTGGTACAGAAATAGGCATGTGGATCAATGGAATAGAATAGAAGATCCAGAAATGAGCCCTCATGTATATGGTCACCTGAATTTTGACAAAGGTACTGTAAACATTCAATGAAAAAAGGACAGCCTATTTAACAAATGGTGCTCGTCCAACTGGCACTCAACATGCAAAAGAATGAAAATAGACCCTTTCTTATCTCCTTGTACAAAGTTCTAGTGTAAGTGGATCAAAGATTTCCACATTAAACCAGACACACTTAATCTATTAGATGAGAAAGTAGGGAAAACCTTAGAACACATAGGCACAAGAGAAAATTTCCTGAACAAAACACCAATGGCTCAAGCTCTAAGATAAAAGATTAACAAATGGGACTTAATGAGATTGCAAAGTTTCTGTAAGGCTAAGGACATTGTCAAGAAAACAAAACAGCAACCAACAGAATGGGAAAAGGTCTTTACCAACTCCACATCAGATAGAGGCCTAATATCCAAGGTATACAAAGAACTCAAAAAGTTAGACACCAGAGAATCAAATAACCCTATTAAAAATGGGGTACAGAACTAAACAAATGTTCTCAGTTGAGGAATATCGAATGTCTGAGAAATATCTGAGGAAGTGCTCGACAACCTTAGCCATCAGGGAAATGCAAATCAAAACAACCCTGAGATTCCACCTCACACCAGTCAGATTGGCCAAGATCCAAAACTCACAGGACAACAGATGCTGGCGAGGTTGCAGAGAAAGAGGAACATTTCTCTGCTCTTGGTATGGTTGCAAACTAATACAACCACTCTGGAAATCAGTCTGGCGATACCTCAGAAAATTGGACATAATACTACCTGAAGACCCAGCTATTCCACTTCTGGGCATATACCCCAGAGTCACCTTAGTGCACAACAAAGATATATGCACCACAATGTTCATAGCAGCTCTATTTATAATAGCCAGAAGCTGGAAAGAACCCAGATGTCCTTCAGAAGATGAATAGATACAAAAATTGTGGTACATATACACAATGGAATATTACTTAGCCACCAGAAACAATGGCTTAACCCCATTTTTAATAAAATTGTTGCATCTAGAGTATATCATCCTGAGTGTGATAACCCAGTCACAAAAAACAGACATAATATGCAGTCACTGGTAGTGGGATGCTAACCCCAGAGGCTTGCACATCCCCAGAAACAACTCACAGACTTTATGAAGTCCAAGAAATAAAGAAAAAAAAAAGCGAAAAAAAAAAAAAAAAAAAAAGTCATGCTCAATCCTTACCCACCAGGAATACATTGACAAATTCCGGGTTGCACCCTACATTACATGTACTGTCTGATCATTGTAAAAGAAGAAAAATATCTTTATACACCAAGAAAACTTTGAATATTTCCAGGTTGCGTCTTGTTTTACATGTACTTTATGCTCATTGTAACTAGTAAGATCTTAATCACACTATCAAACCTTTATAAAAAAAGCACTAAAAAAATGTATAATTTCATGCAAAAGTGCTTAAAATCTGTACATTTATCTTTGTTTTGTTAAATAAATTTGTTAAAAAATAAATGTGAATTTAAAAACATTCTTATCTATTAGGATATTGCAATTATATATACATATTAATATTTGTACAAGTTAAACCACAACTTTTAATCTGCATAGTTTCTATATGGATCAGTTGAGTGGGTGTGGATGACATCATGTTCTCTATTTCATGAATGTGGATATGATGATTTTTCTATGATTCAATAGTATGAAATATTTTGAAATATTAATATTTTGCAATAATTATCATTGACTTAGTGAAGAATGATATAAGACATGACAAACTAAGTCCAGAAGATGAATAAACAGAAAAAGTAAAAATCTATTATTATTATGTTCAAAGATTTATTTTCATATAGGCTTAGAATTATTTCTATTTCAAATCAACCCTTTCATTTCTATTACAGTACACTCATGACGAACGAAGAGACATAAAAGTGCCTGTAGCATTATATAAGTAGATCTGATTCTTCTTTAAAGAAAATATTTTTTCTTTATCTTTCTTAGTATAAAAATTTCTTCACATTTTAATTTCATATATTATAATGATGCAATTTACTTATATAAGTGCAATCATTACTGGTTAAAATTTCATGTTCTCCTTTCAATATATAAAATATATATTTAAATTAATATATAAAACTTCTATATAGTGCCTACAATATTTTTTAAAAAAAGGTTCACCAACTTTTTCTGTGCATCAGGATATTAACTGAGAAAACCATTAGTGGTAACATTGGGTCATTTCACTGAAGTAAACAAACACCAGTTACATTGAATTATCTACATGTATATCAGTCATTATACATTCTTCAAACAGCTAACCATTCATTATATCACTAACATTATTGATGTAAATTCTCTGCATTCACTACCATACAAACTTACCCCAGAGAAACCAAGACAACCTGGCAACACTAGAATGCAGCTCTCCCATCACAGCAAACAGCGGAATGTCTAACAGTCCAGAAAAATGAAGACTCAGAACAGAAATACTACTTCAAGATGATGATAGATACTTAAACAAGAGCAGGAGGAAAAGGAAAAAGAATTTGAAGCTTTTAAAGAAGAAACAAGAAAAACACTCAAAGAACTTAAAGAACTAGAAGAAAAAGAACCAAAGATTTGAAGGAATAGAAGAAGGAATTTAAAACGGAAATGTGTGATATAGAAACTAGGGTTATTGTAGCCTCAAAATATGAGTTACATAGTGTTCCATCTGATTCTATTTTGTGGAATAGTTTGGAGAGTATTGGTATTATGTCAATAAATGTCTGATAAAACTGTGCACTGAACCCCATCTGGACCTGTGCTTATTTTGGTTGGGAAGCTTTTGATGACTGCTTGTTTCTATTTCTTTAGGTGTTATGGGATTATTTAGATGGTTTACCTGGTCCTGGTTTAACTTTGGTATCTTGTATATGTCTAGGAATTCATCCATTTCCTCCACATTTTTCTGCGTAGTTGAGCATAGGCTTTTTTAGTAGGATCTGATGATTTCTTGAATTTCCTCAGTTTCAATCTGGCTAAGGGTTTAACAATCTAGTTAATTTTCTCAAAGAACCACCTCTTGGTTTTGTTGATTCTATCAATGGTTCTTTTTGTTTCTATTAGGTTTATTTCTTCCTTAAGTTTGATTATTTCTTGACTTCTACTCCTCTTAAGTGTATCTGCTTTCTTTCATTCTAGAGCTTTTCTTGAGGCTACAATTAGTCTCATTCCTAAACCACACAAAGACTCTACAAGGAAAGATAATTTCAGACCAATTTCACTTGTGAACATTGATGCAAAAATAGTCAACAAAATCCTTTCACCTGAAACCAAGAACACATCAAAACAATCATTCACCATGATAAAGTACGCTTTCCCCTTGGAATGCAGGGATGGTTTAATATAAGGAAACCCATCAATGAAATCTCACACATAAACTCAAAGAAAAAAAAAAAAACACATGGATATCTCACTAGATGCTATAAAGGCATTTGACAAAATCCAATACCACTTTATGTTAAAAGTCTTGGAAAGAACAGGAATCCAAGGCCCATACCTAAACACAATAAAAGCAATATAGAGCAAAACAACAGCCAACATCAAACTTAATGGTGGGAAACTTGAAGCAATCCCACTAAAATAAGGGACTTGTCAAGGCTGCCCACTCTCCTGCTACCTATTCAATGTAGTACTGGAATCCCTGGCCAGAGCAATTAGACAGCAAAAGGAAATCAAAGGGATACAAGTTAGAAAGGAAGAAGTAAAAACATCACTATTTGCAGATGACATGATAGTGTACTTAAGGGACCCCCCAACTTCCATCAGAGAACTCCTACAGCTGACAAATATCGAATGGCTGAGAAACTTCTAAGGAAGTGCTTGACATCCTTAGCCACCAGGTAAATGCAAATCAAAACAACCCTGAGATTCCACCTCACACCAGTCAGATTGGCCAAGGTCCAAAACTCAGATAACAGCAGATGCTGGAGAGGCTGCAGAGAAAGAGGAACACTTCTCCACTGTTGGTGGGTTTGTAAATTGATACAACCACTCTGGAAATTAGTCTGGCGATTTCTCAGAAAATTGAACATAGTACTACCTGAAGACCCAGTTATTCCACTTCTGGGCATATAACCAAGAGACACTCCAATATACAACAAAGACACCAAAGACACATGCACCACAGTGTTCATTGCAGCTCTATTTATAATAGCCAGAAGCTGGAAAGAACCCGTATGTCCTTCAGTAGTTTAATGAATACAAAAATTGTGGTATATATTCACGAGGGAGTACTACTCAGCTATCAGAAACTATGACTTAACGAAATTATTAAGAAAATTTATGCGCCCAGAGAATATCATCCTGAGTGAGATAACCCAGTCACAAAAGAACAGACATAATATGAAGTCACTGATAATGGGATACTAAACCCAGAAAGCTCTGAACACCCCCAGAAACAACTTACAGACTGAGTGAAGTTCAAGAAATAAAAGTAAGAAAAGAAACGAAAAAAACATTATGCTCAATCCTTACACACCAAGAAAACTCTGACTAATTTCAAGTTACATCCTGTTTTACATGTACTTTATGCTCATTGTAACTAGTAAGATATTAATGCACACTATCACACCTTTAATATACAAGCCAAGCACTGACAAAAATGTATTCTTATACTTTTATTCAAAAGTGCTTAAAATTTGTAAATTTTCTTTGTTTTTAAAATATATTTTTTCAAAAAAAGAGACAATGATATTATAATAATACTAGGCAATTGGATGGAACTAGAAACTTCATTCTGATTGAGAGAGCAGAGTCATAAATGAAAACATATGTTATGCACTCACTGATGAATGATACTAGCTCAAGAAAGCTCTTAATACACAAGAAATATATCACAGACCTTATGAAGCTCAAAAGGAAGAAAGGCTAAAATGTGGATGCCTCAGTCTTCCTTAGAAAGGGAAACAAAACACTCAAGGGAGGAAAGACCCGGGCTAATTGAGGAGCAGTAATTGAAGAAAGACAATTCAGAGGCTGCCTCACATAGGGATCCACCTGCTCTGCAGCCACCAAGCTCAAGCATTATACCTGATGCCAAGAAGTGGTTATGGGAAGGAACTCCTCAAACTCATACTGATACAACTGAGCATGGTAGCAGTCTTTCATCCCAAAGAATATGACAACCCAATTAGTGCAATAGAGGAGTTAGTGCAGTGCAGATTTTAATGCTTCACCAGAAATATCATGGTCTGAATAGACAAAAGTCAGTGAGTTCTAAGATTAGAACCAGCCACTAGAAGAAGTGGAGAATGAAAGAGTTAAAATTTTAAGTTTGCCCCACTAACCCTACCCTAAGGACAAGTATGTATCAAGGCTGAGAACAGTAACGACAGACCACATGGTCTCAATGAGGTCTGGCTCCACAGTCCAGAGAAAAGCAAGTGTAAAAGTCAGTGTGCCTTAAACTATAGTGGCCTAGAGTTGAATTGTGTCCAGAATAGAAAGAGTGTGCCAATTTGAATAAATCAAAGGAACTGCTATGCTCCTGTTGCTAACTGCTTATGTGATTTCCTATAAATACTTCTCCCCATTTGAGTTCAGTGTCAACTCCTCTATCTCCTGTACAAAATATGTGTCATCCCCAGAGCTCGCCCCACATGAATAAACCACTTGCCTGATTTAATAAAGATTGTCTCTCCGTGAGTTCTGGGGATCATGTTCTCTTAGTACTTGATTAAGGGGACTTTCAGTATCATAAAAACGCACCAACAGATCCTCGGGCCATTAGGAGGGCTTTCCCAGTGTCATTCATTTAAAGCAGATCTTTCCATAAGACTGTAGGCAAAATTTTATTTGTCTCTAGGTATCAAAAACCATCTGCAGCATATTTTCCATCTTTTTCCAAATCCAGAAAATTGAACACAAACAGTGTATGCATTAGTATGTTTCTGGGATGTCCACTGATGCTGTATAATCCACCTTTTTGGTTTTAAAGCATTTAAAAAGATTTGATGTGGATGAAACAATGTTTTTGCCCTGGAGATGATAAGGAATATCTGTGACATTTTTTATTTGGAGCTCTGCACAGATTTGTTGGAAATTCCAGTGTAACCAGGTTTGTTATCAGTCATAATTATTTTGGGTTTACCCATGATGAAAAAAAAAAAAAAAAACTCAGTACATGAGCTATTACATGTTTAGGGACCTCTCAGGCATGTAGGGAGGCAAAAAAATAATGCAATAAAAGTATTAAATGTAACATGAATGTATTTAAGCTTTCCAAATTCTGTAAGATGTGTAACATTCTTTTGCCAGATTATGGACCAGACCTTGGGGATTAACACTGAGATAAAGTGTGGGCAACAGGTTTACATAAGCTGAGCAGACAAGTAGGGGGACTGAACAGATATAACTTGATCCTAGGTTGCAATCCCATTAGAGGAGCCACCTATAAATACCAATCAGGCTTCACTTAATAGACAGGTAAAAGTTACTTTTGGAAAAACATATTGATGTATTTTAGCAAATCGAAGCACTTTATCAGCTAGGTAATAGTTATCAATTATTCCAGACAAGGAGATGCAGACTACAGATCATTAGTCTTTAGTCTGGAAAATCCAGTCTAACTGTCTCTTGGAATAAGAAACAATTAGTCTATTTGGATCTTTACCAAAATTTGGCAGCTCTGTACGATTCCCAACATAATATGTTTAACTACTAAAGAAGGGTAAGAGGCAAGTACTGCATAACAGGCTGAAAGGTATGCCCAAAGAGAGGGCCATTCTGCCAAAACACCCCTGTGGGAGTACGAATTATAGCACAGAAAGCAAAAACAATAGGGTTATCATATGAAATAAAAGAAACTTCTAGATTTCAGATAGCATTTTCAATCAATTTTAAAGTTTATCCTGCTGTAGGGGTCAAAATTCTCAGTGAAAAGGGACTATGGTAACCTTTAAGAATAAGAGAGACGTAAATCCCCATGTAGTAAGTTTAAGATAAGGTCAAATCTGAGCAATATCTCCTAAGAATATCTGAAAATCATTTACGGTCCATAAGTAGCTGCTTTTTAATTGAACCTTCTGAGTAATTATGGTTTGATGGCAAAGTTCAAATCCTAGAAAAATATAAGGGTTGAATTTGGTCCGGGATTATCTGGAGCCCAATATATGTCTATGTGAGAGATTAGCATTCATAAAAGCAAGGGGGTTTATAAAGAAAAAATAATAATAAAGCATTTCCACTGCTGGACAACGCTCTCTGGCACCTCAGTAAGGAGGCTGATGAATTGATATAAGGCTCATTAGGTTTTTTGCACTTGGCAAAGGTCTTTGAATTTTCCCATTTTAGTTCTTTGTTTTCCTCTCCTGTTGTCTGAGGGGAGCCCAGGAAGAAAACTTAGATCAGCTAATTGTGACTATAACTCTTTGAGAGCCTTGAGAAGTTGTATTTTTTTTTCCTGTGTAGTGACAATCTTTTGGCCAAGTGAAACCAATTTTTTTTCTCAGTTGCTGACAGGAAGCAGAAATGGGCAGAGATCCAAAAATAGTATCAAGGGTATGGGGGATATGGGGGAGGCAGATGAAATTGGGAAAGTAAAAACCATCCCTGTCTGGAGAGGCAGTAAGGAGCGCAATTGAAGCCTCATTGGGTGGGACTGGACCATAGCAATCAGACTGATAGGCTACAGCCTTTTTCTCCATGTCTGCCTTGTCCCCTGGAGAGAATCACCAGGCCCTAGACCCAGTGTTATGTTTTCAATGGATGGGTATATTCTTCTGACAGAAGGCGTGAATATATTTGTCTATGAGTGGGGACTGAGCTGAGTCTGTCAGGCTGTTTAGGAAGCATTCCGTCCGTCCTCCATTTGAATAAATCAAAAGGCAGGAGAAACTTGACAGAGTGGCTGCATTGCCAAGTCACTGAAGGGGGACAGGAAGCAAATTTCCTTAGAGAAATCTCCCCTTATGACACTAACTCTTGTAAGTCTGGCCATTCTGGGGTAGCCCTAAGTATGTCATTAATAAAGGACTTTTGAGAAAATGTTTGTCCCATCACCTTACTTTTAAGGATCTGTGCCTCAAATGTGTTTCCTGAGCTGAGCTTACAAAGGGTAAATAATGTAGTCACTCTGTCACTTTTTGGAACAACATGAAAGTCCTTCCTAACTGAGTGTGCGACATTCTCTCTGTGGAGACACCCGACAGACACAAACACTGGGTGCCAGTTGCCCCAACGCGGGGGACAGTCAACAGGAACCCAGAATCACATAGGAGAGTAGGAGAGACAATAAACACAAAGAATGAGCAGCAAGTCAAATGGTCGAGATGGCAAATTTTATTTTTTCATGTGCTAGTTTTACAGGTATGAGACGTAAATAAGGCATTGGAAAGTAAGTTATGGAACTAATGAAACGTTCCAGCTATAGAAACTTTCACAATCCTCTTTGTGGCGAATTACATTGGAAGGGGGATGACCTAGTTGCAGGAGAGAATGTTCATTTTGGACATGTATCTAAAAAATACAACAAATAATTAAAGAAGTTAATCAATATTTTCTATTTTATTGTACATTTTCTTTCTCTGTATTTCAAGTGTCAACCCCTTTCCTTGTTTCTCCTCTAGAATCCCCCTATTTCATTTCCCATGTCTCTATGAGAGCACCACTCTCACCCACCCACTCCTTCCCACCTCCCCTCCCTGGCTTTATAATACACTGGTCATTGAGCCTTCACAGGGCCAAGACACTCTCCTTTCCTGATGTCTGCTAAGTCTACCCTCTGCTACAATAAACTGCAATCCAACTGAATTTAAGATTCTTCAAGTTTGCCTTAGCTTGCTTTCATTTTATATGTACAGACATTAAACTTACCTATTTCATACATGTTTTTGATATTTTCAGTCGGAATATCATGTGATCTGCTCAGGTTCAAATATCTTTCTTTCATTTCTTCAGTTATATTTGATCCTTTTGCTATCTTTTAGAAAGAAGATACAAATTAAATGATCTTAAGAATCTGCTAGTGAGGATTCATCAAACTACATTATTTAAAGACAAAGCCACAATATTCATTTATGATCCACCTACACTTTTGATGGCAGGTCCAAAAGTAGTTGTTTCACAGTTTAGAGGCTTTTCCAGAATCACCATGATATCCATTTAATACTGATTGTTATATTGCATGGACTGAAGGCATTTTTTCCTACGTCTATTTAATAAGCATTAAATCATTAAAACATCAAGTAGGACATGCCAATATTTTCTACCAAATTTCCCCTGGTATAATTACCTAGACACTCTTGTTATTTTTTCTTCAGATACAAAATTTAACCCTTCATGTTCTTGACACCAAAGCAAAGACACAGTAATTATTCGGAACAGCTGACCTTACATACTGCCTTTTCCCACATCCTTCAATGCTGAAACTAAACGGCCAAGATTGGTTTATCTTTTGTGTTAGATTAAATTGCAATCCTATTATGTATGATATAGGCCTTTACTTTCAGAAATATTAAAGAAATTCTTAATACTATAATAGAGATGATAATTGAGAAAATGTATTGATAGCTGTAGGTGTTTTATTTGGAATGGCTGAAGCTGAAATAAATTTAATATTTACTTCAATAAGTCATATCACCTTTAATGACATATCTAGGCTAAGATAAAGGATGGATATTTAATGAATTCATTATAACTGGTGATCTGTTTACACATTTTAGTGCAAACCATATATGGTTAATGTGTGAGATATCTGAAATAAATTTCTATATTACCTTTAATTCATTAATCAATACAGTCTTGGAATAGCATAAGGGAATGTGCCATTTGTTGAACTAATATAGGCCCACTGTAAAGGTGCTAATATATTGAAAATAGAGCATTTGATCTTCAGAAAGTCATTATTTTATGTAAAAATAAATCAGTTAATTATTGTATAGCAGTGTTATTCAGACACAAAAAGGCACAGAAATACTTACATGCTAAAAAAATAGAAAGGCAATTCTATTTATAAAGTCAGATGTACTCACACAATGCTACCGTCAATCTTATTTCTCTCCTTTCTTTATGAGTATACTTCATGAAAAACAGCATGGTGGTATTTGATATATATTCAATAAAAATACGAGATTCACGTGACACTGTGGACAAAAACAAAGCATATAAATTCACAGTTCAGATTCTACAATTTGAATTAAGTTGTCTTATCTCAACATTTCACTCATAACTGATTCTCTAATAATTATCTCTGACTCTTTACAATCTATAACCTCATTTCCCTAATTTCTTTCACATAACAAATCACAAGAAGATTTGTGTATCAATCATAAGATAGAGAAAGTGCCATGTCCTCTGTAATTGCTCATTGATAAGAGAAATCATATCAATGAAGAGTTGTTATTTTCCTTATAGAAGTATTAGTAAATATATAGAAGTTACAATATCTGTAAATATTCAATTTTTTTATTATAGCTGCTTATTTGAATATACACATTACTCCACATCTATGCCATTTCTTTTACTACTACTTCTTCTTCTTCTTCTTCTTCTTCTTCTTCTTCTTCTTCTTCTTCTTCTTCTTCTTCTTCTTCTTCTTCTTCTTCTTCTTCTTCTTCTTCTTCTTCTTCTCCTCTTCTTCCTCCTCCTCCTCCTCCTCCTCCTCCTCCTTCTTCTTCTTCCTCTTCTTCTTCTTTTTCTTCATCTTTATGTTTTTAGAAAATGAGCACCCATTAGGCTATAATAAATTAACTTAACATCATTTCAGATCTATCTGATCGGTACTTCTGAATGCTGGACACAGAACCAATGCTCAGTTGTATAAAAAAAAAATGTTCCATAACTTTGTAATATAATTTGTGTTTAGTTGAACATAATATTTTTTATAAGTGAATCAATGGAGGGAAATTTGTAGAAAAATATCTGACTGTCACACACAACACATATTCAGAAAACTGTATCAGATTGTATGATAAAGGACACATATTTTTAAAAGTTTGTTTCTTTTTAATCTATTCTTTAATTTTTTTTTTGCAGTTCAGACTTTAACTCTTGGTCCACCCTCAAACTGTTCTACATCCCATGCCTCCTTCCCCCTATGCCTGTCTGTAGGAGGATGTCTCTACCTCCAACCCTACCAGACCTCCCCAATTTCTGGGGCCCCAAGTCACTCAAGAGTTAGGTGCATGTTTTCTGACTGACTCCAAACCTGTCAGTTCTCTGCTCTATATGATTTGGGAGCTTCATATCAGCTGGTGTATTCTGCCTGGCTGGTGGCTCAGTGTCTGAGAGATCATGGGGTCACAGCTAGTTCAGACTGTTGATCATGTTACATGGTCTACCTCCTCCTGAGAATGTTTCCGATTTTCCTTAATTCAACCACAGAGGTCACCAGCTTCTGTCCACTGGTTGAGTGGAAACATCTGCATCTGGCTCTGTCAGATGATGCTGTTTCTTTTGGAGTGCAGATATAATAGGCTATGTTTTGTAAGCACACCATAGCTGCAGTGATAGTGTCAGGTCTCAGGGACTCTCCTTGAGCTGGATCCCAATTTGGACCAGTTACTGGACCTTCTTTTCCTCAGCCTCCTCTCCATTTATGTTCTTACAGTTCATTAAGACAGGAACAATTCTGGGTAAGAGTTTTCCACTGTGGAATAGCATCCCCATCCCTCCACTGGGTGCACTGACTTTCTACTGAAGTACACTCTACATGTTCCATCTCTCCACTTTATGGCACTTCATCTAAGATCCCATCTTCTGAGGGGAGGTGAGAGACACATTACAGTTAATATCATCTATGGAACTTTGGTTACACAATAATAAAAAATTAATAGTACAAAAAAACAAGAAATTCCCACTGAAAGTAAGTTACCATTTTTTTTCACATTTCATAAAACACATGAGGTAAAATGCAAACAGGTAACTAAGAATAACTAATGTAATGTGTATTTCTCCTTCAACGTAAACTGAATTCCTACTGGCTGGAAACATTTATGAGTTGGAATTCTGAGAAGAATATCTTTAAATGTGCTAATTTGAAGAAATCATCTTTCTAACCATAACATTTTGTATTTAGTAAGGGATAAGGATACACCTTAACCAGGATAAGATGTAGTAATGCACTATGAAGATGGAGGAATAAACCCAAGTTGTTCCTCCTTAGTTTTCAAACTGTATAACCATGAGCAAACCAAAGACAGTTTTTTGACACTTAAATTAAGAATCTCAATTTTAAAAGCTAAGACAGATATTTTCCTATGTATATTTTAAGGTAAAATTTCAGTTCTTAACAATAGCTAAAATCCATGTGTGCTTCTTCAAACCTTGTGAATGTGTTTTTGTTTGTCAGAACCATCTGTCAAAATATTTTCTATGTTTATAACTATTTATTTATTCTAATATGCTTACAATCTGGTAAAACTTATTAGAAAAAGTAGACTCTAAGTATATTTAATCTCATACTAAGAACTATTTACATAATTTTCCATGTTGGATTTTTGTTAAGAACAAAATTATGTCTAGATTACAATATACTTTCACAAAAAGATTAAGGTTTAAGATGCTTGAGTGATCTATTGAGTGTACACCCATTACTATAAATGAATATTCCTTAGCTGTTTGCACAACTTGGGATTTAGTAAAAATTATGAGGTGAGATTTTTATTGTTTTGTGAATACTACCATGTATTAAAATCTATACCTACCTTTCGCCATATATCCAAATAAAAAGGTGTGGGTTTGTATGTTAGGAATATCTAGCTGTGGCTCAGTCCAGAACCAGATACCAGTAGCAGCATCCTTAGGATCCTTAGATATGCCGTCCTTGCCTTGTAAAAAAGCTGAGACAATGAAAATAATGATGATGATGATGATGATGATGATGATGATGATGATGATGATGACAACAATAAATAATAATATTAATAATAATAATAATAATAATAATAATAATAATAATAATAATAAAGAATGAAAATAGACCCTTTTTCATCTCTTTGTACAAAGCTCAAGTGCAAGTGGATCAAAGATCTCCACATTAAACCAGCAACAATGAAACTAATAGATGAGAATGTAGGAAAAACCTTAGAACTAATAGGCACAGGAAAAAATTTCCTAAATAGAACACCAATGGCTCAAACTCTAAGGTCAGAGATTGACAAATGGGACTTAATGAGATTGCAAAGTTTCTGTAACTCTAAAGACACTGTCAAGAAAACAAAACAGCAGCCAACTGAGTGGGAAAAGATCTTTACCAACTCCACATCAGATAGAGGCCTAATATCCAAGGTGTACAAAGAACTCAAAAAGCTAGACACCAGAGAATCAAACAACCCTATTAAAAATGGGGTACAGAGCTAAACAAAAATGCTCAATTGAGGAATATTGAATGGCTGATAAGCATCTAAGGAAGTGACCAACATCCTTAGCAATCAGGGAAATGCAAATCCAAACAACCCCGAGATTCAACCTCACACCAGTCAGATTGGCCAAGATCAAAAATTCAGGTGATGCAGATGCTGGCGAGGATGTGGAAAAAGAGAAACACTTCTCCACTTCTGGTGGGGTTGTAAATTACTATAACCACCTTGGAAATTAGTCTGGCGATTCCTCAGAAAATTGGATATAGTACTACCTGAAGATCCAGCTCTTCCACTTCTGGGCATATACCCCAGGGAAGCACCATCATAAATCAAAGACACATGCACCACAATGTTCATAAAAGCCCTATTTCTAGTAGCCAGAAGCTGGAAAGAACCCAGATGTCCTTCACTGTATGAATGGATACAAAAGTTGTGGTGCATTTACACAATGGAGTACTACTCAGCTATCAGAAACAATGACTTTATGAAATTCTTAAGAAAATGGATGCATCTAGAGAATATCATCCTGAGTGAGATAACCCAATCACAAAAGGACATACATAACATGCAGTCACTGATAATTGGGTACTAACCCCAGAAAGCTTTGAACACCCCAGAAACAACTCACAAAATATATAAAGTTGAAGATAAGAAAAAAAATATATTATGCTTAATACTTACACACCAAGAAAACTTTGACTAATTCCAGGTTACATCCTGTTTTACATGTATTTTATTCTCATTGTAACTGCTAAGATCTTAATGCACACTATCAAATCTTAAAAAAAATTCACTGACAAAAATGTACTCATATACTTTTATGCAAAAATGCTTAAAATTTGTACATTTCTATTTGTTTTTTAAATAAAGTTGTACAATAAAGAAAGAAAATAAAAATAATATTAGGAATAATAATAAATAAATAAATAAATAAATAAATAAATAAATAAATAAATAGATTTGTAATCTCTATTTACTTCCTTCACATATATGATTGATTTCTTTCAAAGGACATAATCAAATCAACAAGTTACATTTATTGTAAAATTTGTGTCTAATCAATTTTATAAATGTAAAATACTCACATAAAATTCTTTTGCAAGTTGCATATTTAGGCTTTTTTGCTGTAAATGTGTGCTTTTGGCATCTCCCATGTCTTCTAAACATAAGGAAATATCACGTATTAACATTCCACTATGATTCTACAGAAAATTTTAGCTTATCATAATGCAATACTACAGAATTTTATGTAGTAAAATGTAAACATTTTACAATCTTTGCACTGTTTAATGTTACGCAAAAGAGATTCTAGGAGATTCATAGAAGATTTCCAACTATCTAAATGATTATGTTTTGGTTATACGATGCATGTTGTAATATAGATGGCACTTTGTACAGTAGGACCTCTAATTCACAATCCGGCCTCTGAAAATTACATCCAAGTGCTGTCTCATCTGAGAAATGGGGAACCACAGCTTGCTTCAAATGTATTTACTGAGCCACCTGGAACTTCATTGTGAAGTTTGGGATATAATATTTTGGAGTAAGATAGATGCAAAATCAATTAATTATTATTATCTTAAATAATTTAAAATGTTCCATACAATGTTCTTTACTTTATTCTACTTTTTAATTTTTTTATTTAAAATAAAATTTTAAATAAAATTTTATTTTCATAGTGATTACTCCATAGCTATGTTTTGCTATGTGTCAAATATATTAAACCAGGATTTCTCATGAGTTTTGGTCATTTTGTGTCCCATGTTCACAGAGAAGAATTTTGGACATATTTTCCCAAATTCACCCTGGTATATATTCTTTGATTACATTTTTTCTGAAAACTGTTGTTAGTATTATAAATATGTTGAATCACTTTATTCCTTATTTGATAAAATGACAATACACTTGGAATTCTAAAGTTCCTCAGAATCTCTGTAACAATTTTAATACATCAAAGTAAGTCACATGCATTGTGTAAAGTTTATTTTTGTATATAAGTACTTAGTGTATTACAATATATCACAATATGTATGGAACAGTGGAGTTGGCCTGGACTGTTTGCTTAGAGAGGCATATAATATATGTATTTCAAATTAGACTCTACAGTCCCTGGTGCACAGAAGTTCTTCCCAAATTCTGAGAAGCAGTTGCAGTTCCTAAGGCATTGAAGAACCTATGCCTCTTAGTGTATCTATGGAAGCTTCATATAAAAATAGGCATTAACCTGAGCCCCCCTATAACTTGTGAATGTCATTATATCCTCACAAGTATAACTGTATTGATCTTAGCAATTGTCATATATTGTGTTTCATTGTAGAATGATTACCTACATTTTGAACTATGTGTAGATATTTCATGTAGAACAAATATATAGTCTCTGATTATTATTACACCTGAATAAAGCTACTCACCTGATGTAGTAAGTCATGACCATTTTCCTGTAATTCGTCAAAAAAGTAACATTACGCATTAACATCCCCGCATAACCATTGTCTCCAACTTCATTTAAATCATTGGCAGCCAAGTAGATGGTCGTAAAATTCCCTGAAAGCTAGAACAGAATGTCCAGATAGATCATGTGGGAAAGCAGTAAAATTTCCTTTATCTCTTTCATCTATTATAAGCACTGGACCTATTTAATCTAACATATTTGCATAATTTTTTGTGACTGGTGAACTTTCTAGATAAGTAGCAATAGTATTGTACAGGATAAAAAATAAGTAAAATAGTGAATATGTAGCATATTGTATTCATTTTTTATTATTTTTAACTGGATACTTTACTTAAATTTCAAATATTATCTCTTGTCCAGGTTACCCTTCGGTAATCCCCTTATCACATACTACCAAAACCTGCCTATAAGAGAATATTTTTAAATTAAAAAAAAAAAAACAGTTGTTTGCTAATTAAGATGAGACCTAGAAATTTAGCAAGAGTACCTATTCCTGTCTTTAATAAATGTTTGAAACTTCATTTGTTAGAATGATGACATTTATTTTTATATGACTGTTTTAATTGTTTTAATTTTATTCATGACAAGAGTACAGAACATGAGGTAGTGGAAGTGAACTCTGGGAGTTCCTATAGTAACAGTGAGAGAGATTTCCCCAAGCAGCAAATATAACATAAGGAAAATCCATGTCAAATTCAGTAAACCTAGAAATTTGAGTGTAATTTGCAAAATGAAGCAAAAATATCTTGAGAATGAAATCTTATGTTATAAAGAAAATAATTACTGGAAGTAGTCAAACTTTCAAATTTAATAGTGTCCTGTCAATTGAGAAGAAAGACTTAAAATTGAGACATTCTTTCAAAGAATCAAAGTTCAATTCTCTTGGACATGTACAAAAGCCAAATTGATTATTTCTCTCCTTCTCCCTCTCTCTTTCTCTCCCTCTCTACCCTCCCTCCATCCCTCCCTCCTACCCCAGTGTTTGCTTGTGTGTGTGTGTGTGTGTGTGTGAGTGTGTGTGTGTGTGTGTGAGAGAGAGAGAGAGAGAGAGAGAGAGAGAGCTTGTGTGTATTTGTGTATTTCAGTGCTCCTATGGAGAAAGGAAGATGAACACATTAGAATGACCATAAGAAAAGGGGTCAAAAAACCTATGTGCACACAAACCATGAGACTTTCTCAAATAAGCTGTCATGTGACTGCAAACACACAATGTCACACTATAATTTCTATTTGGTGTCACATATGTTCATCCATACAGATATAAAACTCATTTATACACATGAAGAAGAATTGCAAAACAGTGGTAATATCTCCATGAGACATATTGAATACTAACTTTAGAATAAACATTTCTCATATATTCTCATGCTACAACATAACTAAAACAGTACATGCATGGGCTAGGGAAACATGTGACACCATTTGTGGATTCACTAAATTACTACATATGGTATACATTGTGAAATTCCAAGTAAGTTTAATCAAATACATGAAAAAATTTTAATTGATTTTACTTGTCATATGTGTTTAAATTTGTACCTGCTATCTCGCTTGGTAAGACTGTTACCAGAATCACGAATTACATGTTAACATTAAAAACACACTTATCATAACCTGTTAAATTTG